>NC_060129.1:72272019-73643269 GCF_021461395.2 Schistocerca americana | reverse complement strand
TACACGTATTGAGAAGAGAAAATTAGGAATGAGAGGAAAATGACAAATGTAAATGTTTGTTAACCTGATACAAAATTTATTTCAAGCTACTTTACAGTTGACAATTTCCCTTTTTGCTGTTATTACCGTTATCGCTAATTATTGAGAAACATATTACACGGTACGTTTACCACCCACTGAAGAATTCTGTCGTCTATGTGATCTACCTAAGAAAACTCCCTTCGGAAAAAGTCTTTTTTTTTTAATTTCATCAGCATCTAGAATTAAAAAGTAAATTTCCCTGGGAAGGGTATCTAATGAAGCTGTGTTGAAGTTCTCAGGAGACCAAGCTATCACCAACAGAATAAGCAGAAATAACAACATTAATAACCTCATTACCCTGCATTGTTTTCTAGTGCTGATAATATATAATCTCTCTCTAAATATGTTTTACATGTGTCGTGTCTCAGATTCTTAAGAACACCATTTGCACAGTGCCCTGACAAGTATGTGTAAGAAAAGGCAAATATTTCTGAATAGACTGAATTTGATCCTCTCTGAAGTCGATTATACTGTCAAAGTTTGGTGGTGGGGCCGTGAGTCGTGCTTGGGTTACTCAGTTGGTAGAGCACTTGCCAGCGAAAGGTAAAGGTCCCGAGTTCGAATCTCGGCCCGTCACAGAGTTTAAATCTGCAAGGAAGTTTCAATATTAAAAATGTTCCACCATGCACAAATTAATTTTGATGAATTTAGCAGCGCTCTCGAAACTTTCAGTAAGATGATGTTCCCCCAAGGCTACCAAACCTTGAACAGTCCTCTCATTGAAAATATCAAGCAAAACTTTGAAATTTTCTCACTCCAGGTTGTTTTTATGTAGATACTTTAATTTTTTTGGTAAAAATTTGTTAGCTGTTTGTACTCCACGTCATGCAGAGAATTTCGCCATAAGGAGATCTTTGCTTTGTGAAACAGTTTTAAACTGTGGGCACTTTATTATCTGATCTGGATCTTCTTTATCGATCCAATGGTATGTGACACATTTTAATATGTGAACGAAATGTTAAACTAAAAAAGGGGTTGTATGTCATTACAAAGAAGATTGTAAACAATTGACAGTTGAGAAGGGGAAGCAAAGAATGACGTGACCCATGTGTTAACTGAACTTTTGTCACTAACATCACAGACTAATCAGTGAACAACAAAGACTGATTCACAAATAAATACAAGCTTGTGTTTTGAATACAACAGTTAATTGCCCCCTAGCTGCTCAACTGCTGAATGTGTTTGAAAATGCAGACAAATGCTATGCTGTATATTAGGATGGGGCAGCGCAAGACAATTTGCGCTCCTTATCAACTCGTAAGTATGTGGTGATATTGAAAATAAAATTCTACAAGACATAATGCAATCTGGCGAGTATCTGTAACCCTTCTTTTGGACACCCATTCATTTCACTTGCTAACAAATAATTTAATATTCCTACTTTCACTTTTATCAAAAAAATTTAACTTTTTTTTCAAATAATTGGTTATGAATAGTAAGTAGTCCGTTTCTGAAGTATCTTTGTTCTCTCTGACGGTTTTCCAAGTTATCTATAACGTCAATTAAGTCATTTAATCCTACTTTGCATGACCTATATTTTCTGCACATTTACATACCCTGGGTCCAATGGACCCATAATGTATAAATCGAGAATTTAAATAGAAACGTATTCTGTGGACATTAACATGCAGAAATATTTTGTTTTAAAGCTTATCAGTATAATAGAAGACAGCTGCGATTGTTTTTAACACTTATACTGAAAAACAAGCCACCAGTATTATCACAGACTGTTCTCGGATCAGTGGCTATAGTATTCACGAAGAACAAATCAATAAGGAAACAAGGATAATAATTTTTACAGTTGTTTCGCACCACACTGCTATGGTCTTGCCACACGTTTTGTGCATTTACAGAACACTCTCCTTTGAAGCAGGACACAATAAACAGCGATTCTTCTGATGACTGACAGTGCTGCTATTGTTACTACTGCTGTTTTGTGTTTTAGGAATAGTAATAAACTTCTCCATTTCCAGGTATATGGATTTCTGTTGAAGGGGGTTAGACGATCTTCTGTTCATAAACAGTTGGATCAACTCCACTGAAAGGTCCTTGATGAAAAGTCTCCTCCTGCATAAAGTCGCTTTGTGATACATGGAATGTTGTGTTTTGTAATGAATAAAGGCATTTCGAGTGTGTGCATCCCTTATGTTGCACCAGAGAGCCATTGGCCACCGTTTAGTTCCTCTTTTTCATGTATAATCACGCACTAGTTGATCCATAATATCCACACCATCCTTCGTTCGGTTATAAAATTTCACAATGTCAGGGGTCAGGTTTGGATACTGTTCATCTATAGATCTATCATGATGCATGGTACATAGCACTACACACTTGTTTTTCTTTCGTGATAATCGAACCTTCGTCATTTCTTATGTAAATGCAAATAGACTTGAATTTTCTGCTCTGCTCCAAGTAGGCTTAATCTCGTTTGGAATTTCTGTTTTACTCATCCTCATTGTTCCCACAACAATAAGGTTTTGTCACAACAGATTTTCTGCCAATTTTATACTTGTAAAATAATTATCTACAGTAACATTTCTGGCTGTACCAGCAATATTGCCTGTAAGCATCTTCACTGTGGTAAGGCCCACATTTTTCTGGGGTGACTAATCTAGTTCTCTTCCTGTGTACACAGTCTTGTCAATGGCATAACCAGATTAGCTTCACACATCCAGAATATTTTCATTCCATACTTCCCAGGCTTGTTTGGCATATACTGCACAAATTCACAATGGCTCCTAAATGCAACTAGGTGTTCATCCACAGCGACATTACTTTTAGGTACCATTATTTTCTTGCATTGTCTGGTAAATATTTTCCATACATAGTATATAGCAGCAAGCTTATCGGTTTGTAACCTAGCCTCTTTCTTCTTTTGTCATCAAATCTAATGAATCTTCTTATTGCCTCAAACCGATTCACAGACATTGTAGCACTGTATAACGGATTGGAAAATGTGCATGAAAAAATTCCCTAATTGGAACATCCCAAACCTTATCTGCGCCATTATGAAGTAAAATTACCCAGAAGGCGAACATTTCGTCTGTAGCTTCATCATTCCAGTTTATTTTTTTAGTATACAAAGTCTTCTTGCTTCTAGGTTTGTGCATCTCACGATTTCATCCGCAATAGTTAGAGGAGTAAATAAATCCTAAGCATCTTTGGGAGTGTAAGCGATTAAGCCCCTTGCTGGTCTTGGAATATTTATTCACCAAATTATGTGCAGGCATTTTATTTGGCACTGGGGGCACTAAACCCACTCCATACCATTTGGGGCAATATATATGGTAGCATTTTCACTGCTTATTTGTCCTGAGGCATTATTACCTACGCCATCGTCATCATCATTACGATCATCATCGTCACTAACATCATCATCACCACCAACACTACGTTGTCCTTCACTCAGAGAGCTGCATGCCGTTGCCTAAGGAACAATTTCACGGTTTTATTCTGAAAGGAAATCATCATCTTCAGCTCCCCACTGACTAACAGCTGATTCAAAATTTGGGTTTGATAAGCGTATGCTATCTCCTTTCCTACTCCTATTTATAGATGTGGATTCTGACATTATATCTGAAAAAATGTGAAGAAATAACCTCTCTTCTTCTGTAGACTGTAGGACTGTAACTCATTCTATTGTTTAGTTTTACAAATGACACTTACCTTTCTTCTGAGTTCCTATCGAATATCAAAAACACCACTGCTGTGCAGCAGACTCCCACAACATTATACTCGTAATAATCCACTACAGGATTTCGCTCTATTACACCACACAGGAGTACACCATCTGTTGCGAGCTGTAACAATATATTTTCTGCAATGAAAACAATGTGTAGGTGTACTAATAATGTATTCTCTGTATTTCAACAAAACGTAATCGATTACAGCCCAGTCTAATTTGATAACGCTGCAACATAAACCATAGCTATATGTATATAACAGGTTATATAAGTATGTGGTATAAAGATGACAATGTACGTAACACTTAAAACTGATGACACGGATTTCTAATGGTACATTTAATGTGTTACTGAATACTGCAAGAGAGCATACCCGATGAGTTGGGCCACAATTTTAAGTCTTTGATATTGTAATTAAAAGTTTCTACTGTCTGCAGGTCTGTTGGACTCAGGGTATGCATACCAGGTTCAAATGGTTTATTGTTAATGGGAACTTCCTTGTACCAGGTTTTGTGGTTACACATTACCAAGATGTAACTGCATACTTGGGCCAGTATTCACCACAACAGAACATTAAAGTGTAAGAGTAACTGTTGTTTCTATTAGAGCAAAACTAATGACACTATCTGACTTTATAGTATGCCACTCTTTGAGCAGCCTGATCCCCTCCAAGCACTGAAGAAAAACATTCAAGTCTACGAAATGTCTTTCCTGTTCATACTGGGCATAAGTTGTTACATTGGCTACAATAGCTAGTACTTAGTGTCTGTTTTCCAGGCTCTTCCAATGAAAAAGAAGGTGATGAAAGGTACTCCAGAGAGTTAGGTAGAATCCATGGTACAGTTGCTGGTCTAAAGCGAGGTTTCAGAAGAGGCACAGAATATTTCTTTCCTGTGGATGTGTAGAAATATTCACCACGTCTGTGAATGAGGTCATCAGCGAAATGGAGCTTGCAGACCTTGAAATTTGACAAAAACATTTCATTAGCTAAAAGTGATAATGCCCAAGAGCAAGGTTGCCACTGACGCACAGATGCTATTAGTGTCGGTTACTTTCAGAACAAATAGTTCAATACTGACACAGTATTTTGAGTCATAAAGCTGCATAAGTAAATCACAGTCCGCTAGTGATTTGGTACTATATACAGTGAAATAGCTCTGCTATAGATTGGCATCAGGTCAAGTGAAATCACGTTGTTCCTGAACAACTGGACATCATGCTAACACAAACACACGACAAGTTGTTCTTGCTCTCTGTATTAAAGCACTCATACCATGACACAATCTAAGTGACTTGTAAAGACACTGAGCTTTCCTTTGAATTCTGGGTAACATGGAAATTTTCATGATGTATTGCAGTCAGCTATCCAGTTCTGCTGGAGTTCTGCCATTTTAGGAGAAAAAAACACCGCTACTCGTGGCTCATTTCCATAATTTCGTCTGCAACGAGGTACACAACATTTCTACACCATTTCGAATCACTGCACTTAACTGTCGCATATATCGAGAGTGTAAATAAAACAAAGTAAGAAATGCATGCAACTGTGAAAACTTCAATTGGTTAAGACATGTTCCTGCAAAACGCAAGAAAACGGAATGAAATCAGCCACGGCTGGACCTGCCATCGAGCGGTACGCCACGTAACTACACCCTGTTGCAAGTCGGCGCAACAAGATGGCAGCACGGTAAGTAGCCTCATGTTTGTCCTGAACGATCGTTACTCGACGTGCAGTTTTTAGCGTATAGCTTGCCACCTGGAAACAAAGCCTCACAGCATGCGTTGTGACGTCACAACAGGAGTCAAACAATATCTGCACTTTGGGATGCCCTGCAACATGGATTGTCCATTTAAGTGAATGTATCATTACTTCCTGCGTCTTGCATAAACGTAAATTATCATTTAAAACAACGTAAAATAAACATGGTCATAATTTCCTTCACTGATGCTTATTATCACTGCAAATCTCATGTTTGCAATATTTCGACTTTTTTAAGTGCAGCTTTGTAATTTTAACATAGGCTCGTAGATTCACAAAACATAAATCGTAATTTGCACCATTTTGTGCTACAATTAGCGGTCCACGTATTCGCATTTTTATGTTAAAACGTATATGTTTCATCAGAATAAAACGTTAACATCTCTTAATGGGAAACGGGTGCAGATGTGATTCACTAATTGCAAAATATAGAGGCAGCATACCATGTTCATTTTCTATTAATGGAAAATTACCGAATTAGCTGAAACCTAGCCACCAAAATTTTCTTTCATACAACTAAACATCTAAAGAGCGGCACACAAATCAATGCAAATATTTTGGAATCTATTGATTCATGTAATGTCATCAATGAGTAAGAAAACACACATTCATGACCCTTAAAAATAATAGAGATATTCTGTTACACACATCAGGCAGAAAAAAAAGCACACACACAGAAAGCGAGGGGTGGGAAGAAATGGAATAATTATTTAAAAATATAAAACTGGCTTTTTATTTCACCTCATAATGTGATTTCCAATACACTCTCCTACAGATCAATAAAAAAATTCAAGTATGCTCTAATGATGTTTTTACTTTTTTTAAAAAACTTTTAAATTTTTCTTCATAGCTGCATAATTTCTTCTCTTAATGTGATTATTTAATATGATATTTACACCACGGAGCAGTATGGAACACCTGATAGATTCAAGACTATGTTCGTTTTTTACATTGAAATCCACCAAACAAATCACTGGGAATATTACAGGATGCTACCTTCAGAAGCACACCACCTTTGATTTCCCTATTGGAGAAACAAAATTTGATGTTCTTTTACATTTTTTGAAAAGTTAAATAAACATATGTTACACATGATACATCTTCTTTGGGATATGCCAAGCCTCCTCGATCCTTTGCCGTTATCATAGGATCATCTTGCTTTACATCATCTGAAATAAGAAATACTCACAGTGAGGTTTTTTTTCAGCACTTGGTGTGAGCAGTATCCTGATATGTAGTGAAATAACAGCCATTTGTCCTCCACTATCCCTTCAACATCATTCTCATCTACCACCAAACGTAATAAATCTGGTACTGGGATATTATTTAACCCTTGGATTTCAAAAGTTGTTTAAAAACTATATGACACGTAAATAACCACATCTCCAACTACCATAGACTGTGCTCTCAGCACTAGGTTTTTGCTCAGTTTCAAAAGCCTGTCTAAGAGAAATATGGTATTTTCCCCCACTTAATTCCAAACAGTCAGTCTATACTCTTCCAAGGAGCCAATAGACAGCCAGTAACTACTGAAATCAGTCAAAGCAGCTGTTGTATGTCTTAAAGCAAAGCGTGTTTCTTTAGAAAGTTTCCTGTTATCATTCAAGCCATGCCATAAACCTAACCAAGACACAAAGCTCTTTAAAAATCAAATATGTGATAGGAATAAGAAGTTGCAGTTTCCTGAAAAACATTTCTTAGCCTCTGACCCTTAAGTAATCTTTTCGCATTCACAGTAAACCACTGAAGTTTTATTATTCTTACAAATGTTACAGCACTTTAAAAATTTTGAATTCCTTTCTTCGAGCCTAGTCTCTGCAAAGCAACAACTGTCATATCATTAAAAAGCACTTGTTTAGCATCTTGCCTTTCAATTGAATTTGGAAACAGGGATTTTAAAGCTAGAGAGTTTCTCTATTGTAATAAATCATCCTTTTCAACCTCCCTCCATCCTCCTACTGAAATCAGGAAAACACAGAATCTGCTCCTTTTCATTGAACCAGTTGTTACAAATACACTTTAAAAGATGAACGGTATCCCCAAAATAGTACAGTGGGCGATCTGCAGAAGACCTTGCAGGTTGACAGCACTTTACCTTTACTTCTGGCAGAGTTCTAAAGTTAGATATTGCTTTTCTATAAATTGAATTATTGTCTCCCACTAACCCAACTACCTCACATCAAGCTGCTTCTAATTTAAAAATTACTTCTTTTATGTATGAGAAAACTACATAAGCCTCAATTGTTTTAAATGGGAGAATTTATACCACATCCTTGTAAGGTGAATGTAATCTTTGTATCCTAAAAACATAAACACTGGTTGCACACAAAAAGTTGTCACTGTTGAATGCACCACCTGCAATATTTCCACCTTCGTTGTCAAGTTTTTGATGAAAGTAATAAATACTCCTTGCAAAAATAGAATTGTAACTTAAATATACTCTGTTAGTGATATACGACGCCGCTTTTTCATTTTCTGTTAAAATATTTTATTATACAGTAGATAATCGACGGTCGCAATTTGCACACGATATCTACAATGTATTTACCATAAATGAGGTTCTCTGATTTAAGTTAAATTAGTGGTTTTTGTTGCTAATTTCTATAGGCACTGTCTAACATTTTTTTTTGGTGTAACGTTATTTTTTGTTTTATCACGATTTTTCTTTATATCGCTACGCTACGTTTAGCCTAGACATTTACTGAAGAATACAGCAATTATAGCGTCGCAGATGTGTTTGACGTCATTATATGCCTTTCAGATGGCGATGAGTTTTCGTCGCTGCTTATGGTGCAATTGCTCGCCGACACTCACAAGCACGTGTGAAAGTAGTGGAAACATCGCGTTACCCCGATATGTGTAGCTCAAGTTATGAGAAAGAATAGTTAGTAATGATTGTAAACATGCGCTGTTAAGTTTTAGCCACAATTATTCACATTACTTCAAATCCAACTGTCGGCGCTCATATATTACATTTCCGTCAATGGAGGCCGTCAGGGTATGAAACTGAACAATAACTTCAACTGTCACGGCGGATATTGTCTTAGGGTTAAGAGACTAGACAGGAATTTGCAGAATTATTTACGTCTCGTTGTGCAGAAACAGAGTCCTAGCAGGATTCCAGTCAGTTGTTGTGGCAAAAGCCGACGGTGGTTATCATTGTAATCTTGCATTTTTGTTGAAATTTGACGCGACAGAAATACGGTGAACGTCCGAAATTCCGTCTCCGATTGTAACAAACTTTTCGACCTAGAGCTGTTCTGGGGGCGCTTTTTCTTGTTACATGTCATCTTAGTTGTTGCTTTACCAGATCCTTACGGACTGAAAACTAGTGAGCTGGTCTGAAATATAGTGACGATCACTTCGGACCTCCGATATCGGTTACGAAACATCTGTGGGTCCCGTCATAGCACGATACCCAACTGTGTGGGACCCATACCACACAGAACCGACAGCGGCTAATGAACGTCTACAAGGAAGGGCAGCAGAAATCGTGAAATGTCTGTTTGACCCACAGGAGAGTGTCGCGCAATTGCTGAAACAACTCAATGATGAGAGACGCAAGCTGTCCCACGACAGGCCGCTTACGAAATGTCGCAGGCGACTGCTAAGCGATGAGTCCAGAGGCGCTCTCCAGCCACTACTCGTCGCTGTCGTAAGGAGGCTGAAGGCAGAATCAGGCCGGCCACAGCACGGAGACGTCGCAGAACTCGCCCTTAACGCACTGCGTTCGCGAACGGAACGGGACAAAAAATTCAAGATTTGTTACCCTGCCAAGTACCCAATGCCATGCACTTCACAGTGGCTTGCAGTGTACGTACGGGAATGTAGATGTAGACGTGACGGTGAATATTCGGTGCTCGTAAATACGTCGCGATGTAGATACTTCCAAAACAGCAACATGTGAACTTGTGTGTGCAGCTCCACATGAAGACAGATTCAATTGTTAGATTTGTCCGTGGGTTCTCATGTTGATTCTTGGATCGTTGAAGCATTTTTGAGGCGTTAGTGGTGCTCGGGAACTAACGATTAATGACCGGGAATCTTGTCACGGATACTAACGATAGAGTAGCGTTAGACAACGTCTTACTAATATTACGGTAGGTCAAATAAAGTAGGAAATTTAGTTGTAATCCTATCATTTTTAGATTCAGACTACCCAACCGTCAAAGTATTATGCACTGTTTACGGCTCAAACGTTTGAGCTCGCGACTTGTGGAGGAGAAAACTACTGGGGCAACTCTTACGAGACCAGAGGTAAGAAAGTCGACTACAAATCAGTTACGAGAAGTGTGGGGAGGACGCACTGGACTTCGATACGTGAATCACACATAGGGGCATTGTGCACCCCCGTCTACGTATTGTGGCAGACGATATTTCAAACATTCATTCCGCTGTCTGCTGTGATAGAGTTACGCTTTGCATCCCTGTGTGTGGGTGTGTGACTAAAGTGGGAAACGATATACTGAACAACAGCTTTTGTAGCCCTCTTGTGGTAGTGTTATTGTTGGAAGCGTTACGACACTGTTTGCGGCCGATACGGCGGTCTATAAGAGAGTGGCGACGCCAGAAGACAGTATCGATTTGCTTAATGACCTGCAGAGGACTGATGAATGCTGCAGCCTCTGTGAGTTGACCCTGAACGTCAATGAATGTAACATATTGCGCATAGATAGGAAAAGAAATCCACTACTGCACAACTACACTACTGATTACAAATTGATGGAAGCAGTATCTACCTTAAAATATCCAGGAGTAACTATCTAGAGTGACCCTATGTGGAATCACCATGTAAACCAATGAGTAGTCTCATAAGGAGAAGAATTAAGAAATGTAACACATACACAAAACACGTGGTTTACAAGATGCTTGTACGATCGATCCTTGGGTACTGTTCAGCAGTCTGGGACGCTTACCAAAGAATAGCGGCGCGTTTCGTCTCGTCATCGTTTGGTCGGCGCGAGAGCGTCGCAGGGGTGCCCAACAAACTCCAGCGGCACACGCTACAAGAGAGGCGCTGTGTACCACGGAGAGTTTTGCTGCTGAAATTTCGAGAAGGGATGAGTCGGACGGCTCGTTACTTCCTCCCTCAAACATTTCGCGAAATGACAACAACAAAAAAATTGGAGAAATTAGAGTTAACGCTACCGACAATCATTTTTAACATTCGCCATTCGCGACAGGGACGGGGAGGGTTGGAATCAGTTGGGTACACGCTCCCATGCTTCAGTGTCACACTTGAGCCGTTCCTCTAAATGCTTTACGCGTTCACAAAGGTCGTGTGTAACTTCCTTACGCTGCCCATTTATCTCATACTGACCACGTTGCAGTTTGGTTAGAGATCGCACTTCTGACGTCTTGCCCTCCCCAAACGGTCCAGTCTTGTCACTCGTGTCAGTGATAGACAAGTTTCCTATCTTCACTACTATCTTTGCCACTTCGGCCTCTGGCACATGGATCGCCTGTGCGTTCTCGTCTACCTGGACCTTAATGACCTCCAATACCTGCGCCTCTACCCTTTCGACTCTTGTTTGCAGTTCCTTGTGCTGCTGGCTGCACCACTCACTTACTGCTTGGAAATCACTAAGATGCTGTTCTTCCTGCAGGCTACGTTGCTCGTCGACTCGAACCTGCCCCGCTTCCAGTGCACTAAGTCGCTGATCGACTATTTGAATATGATCTTTAAATTCGGTAACTACATCCTCTCTAATTTTCACTGCGAAACTATTAAACTGTTGTTCCATATGCTTGGGTAACTTTTTTGCATGATTCTCATTCTATTCCGCCAGTTTTTTAATGCTTTTGAGTTTTTGATCAGATGACTTTTTTGCTAGGTTTTGATTTTCCTCAGATAACATATATTTTAGAATTCTTATAACATTCTGATTTTCCTTGGATATTTTCTTTGTATCTGTGCATATCTGCTGCAGTTCTCATTAGTTATGCCATATCGAAAGGGGTACTAACCGTGGGGCTGAACCTGGTTTCAACGGCGCTTTCAATACTTCATCGTAAATTTTTCCGACGACTGTCCGGCAAAACTGGGGATGTTGTCCGCTCACTTTCGAAGTTTGAAGAGTGCGGCGGCATTACTGGAGTCCGGCACTACAGAACCATGTTATTCAAATTATTACGACCACTAACGCTCTTAGACCTGCTACGCATCTCCATAAACAATCCCACTTCCGCAAAAGGATTGCTATAACACTAACAAACCCTGCATCTCCAAAGTATAAGACAATGTCTTACTCACAATTTCACACGCAACTTAGCACATACAGTCACACACAATAGATCACCGTACAGCAATAACATGAAAAGAACCCCCAAAAATTCACAAAAATAAGGCACAAAATATAAAACAAAGCAACACAGATCGCCAAACAACGCTGTGAATTGATCAGAAATTTCGTCTCTGAACAATGTGGAAGTTGTTCGAGCGCTAGAGAACAAGAAGTGTGCGGTTAGTACATCCTAACTACTGACTGCTTCTCATTACTGCCTCTGGTAGTCTCACCCTGTGGCAGCGGCCGGCCATATAAATGGGTTATACTGAAACGCGGTGCATGGCTTTTTAAACTTACTGGACCACTGAATGCTAATGCAAATAAGCACTCTGTTATTTTCTTTTATAGTAAATTATTTAGGGTTGCCACACAACGAAGTTGGGAATAAATTAATTACAATTAATTAAAGAAATTTTTAACTTGTTGCGTAGAAATCATTAAGATGTCAGTACTCTCATCAAATGAACACTGAAATTAATTTACTCAAAAGCGTGATCACACTGAATGAAAGCAGTTAGTTAAACTGGAACATAATTCTTTAGAATATAATTAAAATTCAGAGATTGGGCCTGCTAGACTACTGCGCTTTGATAACGACAGGTTGGGTGTACAGAGTTCGATTTCGGACACGCATTAAGTACAAACACAGTGTATTTTAAGCAAGAACACAAGTCAAACACTATACAATAAACAGATTGCAATAACGGTTGCCATTGCATGAGTTCAATTTAATACTGTTTCAAATGGTTAAATGCTGATGGACCACATGAAGGGGAAGGTATGTGAAAATTCTGGGAAGAGGAAAGAGTAAATGCACGTACTTACGCAAGATCCATATTAAAGAACACGCCCTCACCAAAGAGTCAGGGAAAGAGATTCGTTCCTTCCGAAGTAGTAATCTTTCGAAAAAAATGCATTTGCTTAAAACTAGATTTAAAAAAGGGTCACATTTACCAGGTGCCTCAATATTTTCGCAAAACGGTTAAATTACATGCGCACCGCACAAGGAGATAAAATGAACTGCAAGAAATTTGTTTCTCTAAAATCCATTAATTACACAGAGAATTCAACAAAAACCTAAATTCATTCAAGGCAACATGACTGATTATCACTGACAAACACGGGATGCGAGTTCACGCCATGTGGTGCGAAGCATAAGGGTAAATTTATCAAATCACAGGTGAAACCGAAAGCATTCAAACTGCAGTAATGAATGAAAACATTCACACGAGAATGTAACCATGCACACCTACACCCTTAGGAAAATCTTTTGCAAAGTAATGTCAGCATTACTAGATGGGAAGCCTTTGCACAATAAAAGTTCTGGTAGCAGAAAGAAAGTGCCAGAAGACACTTATTAGAACTGGTAAATTGTACCGTGGCCTATCCTGCGTAAACTGTGGATCATATAAAGCACCTATCGCTGTAATACTACTTCAGCTAGCCTCAAGACTTACACATCTCACTCTAAGCTCAGTCTTAAGCTACCGACCACACTCACCGACTGCCCAGCGTCAAGTGCTTAAGCACCCCCGAGAACAACGAATCTCCGCAGGTAGCCAGAACAGACCAAAGGGGTTGCTTCCGGTACCAACCCGCCCACTGTCGATAAACACGACTCAGAAGGCACAAGCCTCTTTCCTTTGACTGAACACCCAGAGTTGGTCAGACTAACCACAGCATACAGCAAGTTCCATACTACTGGCTACCAATGGAAACACAAAAAATACGTACACATGCACCTTCACACGGGCAGTAATGAGAAGTTTGAAAATCTAGGAGCATAAAATATATTCAGTGTAAATCTAATTGAGGGCTTGCATGTGAACAATTAGGTAATTTAAGTACTTGTATAGCGATGCAGTACACAGAGACCTTTCAATGGTGCGAGGTCAGATCCCAGTTGCCTTGCAAAACTATGGCGGAACCTTTGTGCCTTCACAGTCAAGTTATGGTCCTCTCTCTCTCTCTCTCTCTCTCTCTCTCTCTGATGTCACACACGGTCGGCCATGCTCTGGCCTTCTGGATACAGTTTCGATCTCTACAAACTGCCGGCTGTTTGTTGCTTTAATTTGGGACACCAGTGTATTTCAAAATGTTAACGACTATCGTTTAAAAGTCCGTACCTCCAACGTTTCCGAAAGGTATCTAAACCTGTTCGAAACTAATTATCTTCAGAATTACTTATCATTACAGTTTTAGACCACTGCTAACTACAATTACAAATTATGTCGAAATGTAAAGTTCTTGGCAAAATAAAACTGTGTGCCCGACCGAGACTCGAACTCGGGACCTTTGCCTTTCGCGGGCAAGTGCTCTACCAATTGAGCTACCGAAACACGACTCACGGCCGGTACTCACAGCTTTACTTCTGCCACTATCTCGTCTCCTACCTTCCAAACTTTACAGAAGCTCTCCTGCAAACCTTGCAGAAGTAGCACTCCTGAAAGAAAGGATATTGCGGAGACATGGCTTAGCCACAGCCTGGGGGATGTTTCCAGAATGAGATTTTTCGCTCTGCAGCGGAGTGTGCGCTGATATGAAACTTCCTGGCATATTACAGTTAGATCCTGAACTTGCCCATTATAATTTTGTTAACAATTTTTTTAGTTCTACTTGACGTGCAGTATTTGTTAATCAACTAGCTAATAAGAAAGCTCAGTATTTTGAGGATTATAAAACATTTTAAGCAAGATGGCTGCCATCAATAATGAGTAGTGTAGAACATATTGCTCACAGTCGAAGCTATATATGGACCTAGCACAACTGAGGTCAGGGCGAGGACATTCGAGGGTTGGATTCCCTCTCTTCTTCATCGAAGAGTTTCACTGCCTGGGCTACTCTCAGGGTGCGCCTTCGACGTGGAAGATCCCTGCAGTGTCGTCTGCTTGCCGTCACCGCCGCCGCCGCTTGGTCGCCGCCTTCCGGTCCTTGCAGCCGCCGCCGCCGCCGCCGCCTGCCGGGGCTCGCCGCCGCCGCCGCCGCCGCCGCCGCCGCCTGCCGGGGCTCGCCGCCGCCGCCGCCGCCGCCGCCACCGCCGCCGCCGGTGCCCGCCGCCGCCGTCCGGTGCCGCCGTCCTGACCCTGGTCTAAGGCCGTCTTCGTCTTCATCCGTCTTCGTCTTTGTCTGTCCCCAGTTTCTGTCCTCTCCTCTTCGTTCTGTTCGTTCTTGTTTCTCTCTCCCGTCATGTCCACCCCCACCACCACTGTCACTACTACCACCACCGCCATTGTCTATACCTCCCCTTCCGCCGCCTCCACCACTATAACTTGGTGTGCCCAGTCCCACCCCCCTCCTTCCATTCCACCTCTCCTCACTCTCCCTTCACCCTCTATCTTTGTCGCCCCCTCTCCCGCTTCTTCCTCCCGCTCCTCTCGTTCTGATCCCTTCCCCCCACTCCCCCAGCCTGTCACTGCAGCTCCAGGTCGGGTGATGGCCCGTTGGACCACTGCCCACGCCCAGCTCTCCCCGTCACCTTCGCCATCACCGCCGCCACTGCCACCGTCTTCGTCATCGTCGCCGTCGCCTTCACCGTCACCGTCACCATCTCCAGCGCCGACTCCAGCCCCGGGACCTGCCCCTCCCCGCCACATTCCCGTTGTTCCCATCCCCCACACTTCCTCCACCGCCGTCAAGCGCCCCGGTGGCACCCCTGCTTCCTCTGCTTCCAAAAAGGCTGCGCCTCGTCCTCCTTCCCCCATCCATGATGCCATGGAAGTCTCCCCGCCTGTCCCTGCCCCCTCATCCTCCTCCTCTCCCCCTTCCTCCTACCGCTACCTCCTCTCCCGTCCTGATCCCTCTCTCCTTGAAGCCCGGAACCTCACCCTCTTCCTTCGCCAGCATTGTCCTGGTGCCCCCATCTCCCTCCTCACTCCTCGCCGAGATTCTGTTCTCATCTCCTCCCCCAGCCCAACCCTCCATACTGACATCCTCTCCTGTCTCCCCATCACCCGTTTTGGTCCCAACGCCTCCCTTACCCCTGCTCCTTTTCCATCTCCTACCCGCCAACCCCAACCCCCGCGTCGCCCGCCGACCCTCACCGCCGTGATCACGCGGCTCAGTCCGTCGATCACGGAGGAGGAGGTGTTGGCGGAGCTCCAGGCCCATCCCACGCTGGAGGTGCGGGCGGTCCGCCGCATTTTCAACTCGGCCGGCCCCACCCGCCTTATGCGGGTTTTCTCTGAGGACGCCCCCTCCATTGACCGTCTCCTGAAGGAGGGTGCCCTCCTCTTCCACCAGCGGTACAAGGTCGACCCTTCCCGTTCCCCTCCTCAATCCCTGCGCTGCCAGAGGTGTCTGCCCTATAATGCGCACCCCACAGCTGAGCGCCGCGAGGCCCCCACCTGCCAGCATTGTCGGCAGGCGCACTTCCTCCGGCAGTGCCCTAACCTCCAATCCCCTCCCTCCTGTAATACCTGCAATCTCCCTCATCCCACCTACTCCCAAAAGTGTAAAGCCCGACCCCCTCCAACCACTCCTGAACTCACCGTCCCTGTCCATCCTATGGACGCCCCCACCCCTCCTGGCAATTCCCTTCGTCCCCCCCCCACCGCTGAGGACATCATCAGGTTCCTCACCATCGTCCTCCAGAATGGTCATCCCTTTCAGCGCCCTCACACCCTCCAGCAGATCTCCCTTGCTGCCCGTTCCATCTTCCAACTCAAGATGTACGCCACCTACTCCAACAACCAGGCCCATTTCACCTTCTCCCGTCTTGACACCCTCGTTTAAATCCCAGTCATGGCGCGCCAGCAACGTATCCTTTTCAACAACATCCGCTCCCTTCCCACCAACAAAAACCTGTTCCTGCACACCCTTGCCACCCACCGCGTGGATGCCTTCCTCCTCAATGAAACCTTCCTGCAACCCCACCACACAGTCCACACTTCGCCCTACCTCCTCCACCGCTCCGATAATCCCCTCCCGATTGCGCGTGGCGGAGTTGCCATTGGTCACCACCGCCAGATCCCCGTTCGGCTCCAACCTCTCCTTCCCGACCCCACCGAACACCTGATCCTTAGTCTCTTCTTCCCCGGCCTTACCGTTACCTGCGCCACCATCTATGTCCGCCCCAACGCTCCTATTCCCTTCGACTTCCTCTCCCACATCGATCGTACCTTTTCCTCCTACGTGATCGCCGCCGACCTCAACATCCATAGTCGTTCCGCTGCCCAGTTACGGCGATGGCATCGGTTCCTCTCCACCCTTCAAGGTGACCTCGTCCCCATCCCCCCGCATACCCGTCCTGAATCCAACTCCACTCCTGATGTTATCCTCTCCTCCCCCAACCTCCTTGGCCGCATAACGGTGGATGTCCTGGAGCCTATTGGTAGCGACCATCTCCCTGTCCTCCTCACCATTTCAGACGGTCGTCGCCCTCGCCCCGACCCTCGTACTGACCCTCCCCCTAAGTATGTCCACGACTATTCCCGAGCCGACTGGAATGCCTACCGGGATACCCTTTCCACCCAGGTCGATAGCCACCCTCTCACCTACCACCACCCTGACGATGTCACCCATGCCGCCTCCTTTCTCCAGCGGACCTTGTCTGAGGCCGTGGAGGCCCACGTTCCTACTGTCGCCATCCACCCCCACCGTCCTACCTTACCCCCACAGGCCGTTCTCCTCCTCCGTGAATCCCGTCGTCTCTACCGTGCCTTCCTCCGCACGTGTGACCCGGACACACTACGCCGCCACCGGCAACTCCGGCGACACGTTCGTAATCTGCTCGTGGCTAAGAAACGCCGGGACTGGCGACAGACATGCACCCGTTTAAATGCAACCCTACCAATCAACTCGTCCAAGTTCTGGTCGGCCTTCCGTCGCCTTACCGGAACTAAACCCTCCCCCTATTATCCTCTTCTCCATGATGATCACCCTTTCCCTGACTCCCTTAGTAAGGCCAATCACTTTGCCTCCTACCTCTCCGATGTATTTTCCGTCCCCGAGGATCCCCAGTTCGATTACTCCCTCTTCCCGGATATCCGCGATCGAACTGACACCTCTTCCCCTCCCCTCGCTCCTGGCTTCCAGTACTTGGACAACATTACACACACGGAACTCAATGCCCCTATCACTACACAGGATCTCATTGCTACCCTCTGCACAAAATGCAACACCGCTCCTGGTCACGATCGTGCCACCTACCGTCACCTTCGTGAAGCTCCTGTCTCTTTCCTCTCCACCCTGGCCAGGCTCTACAATGTAGTCCTGTCCACCGGTTACTACCCCGACCTGTGGAAAACCTCCCGTATCCTCATGTTCCTTAAACCTGGCAAACCGCCGTCCGCCGTCTTCTCCTACCGTCCCATCAGCCTTACCTCGGTCTTCAGCAAGGTCCTAGAATCTATCCTCACCCGCCGCATCCACCAGCATCTCCGCCAGCACCGCCTCCTTCCCGTCACCCAGTGTGGCTTTCGGCCATCCTTCTCTTCCGACGATCTTCTCCTTCACCTCACTCATCTCCTTTCCGAACAGCTTAATTCCCGTCGCTCCGCCATCTTCCTCTCACTTGACCTCGAACGCGCTTATGACCGCGTCTGGCATTCCGGTCTCCTCTTCAAGCTCCAAACCTTCGCCCTTCCCATTAACTACGTCCGTCTGATCGGTTCCTTTCTCTCCCGCCGTCCTTCCTATGTCACCATCCATAACACCGATTCCTACACCTTTTTCCCCTCCGCCGGTGTGCCCCAAGGCTCCGTCCTCTCCCCCCTTCTGTACCTTTTGTACACGGCGGACATGCCGCCGCCGTCGCCCCCCGTCCACCTCCTCCAGTTTGCCGATGACACCGCCTTCCTCGCCCTTGCCCCCACCCTGCAACGCTCCCAACGCCTTCTCCAATCCCATCTTGACCGGTTCACCGCTTGGTGCAACCAGTGGTTGCTCAAGGTCAATCCCTCCAAAACCCAGGCGATCATTGTAGGCAAAACCATGTAAGTAGGCTGTTTATGTTTTCTCTATGTAAGTAGGCTGTTTATGTTTTCTCTATGTAAGTAGGCTGTTTATGTTTTCTTATTGGCAACGTTACGTAGCGCTCAATATGAAAATCACTGGCTGTGCTGTGTGCAGTCTGTGGCTGCTTTGCATTGTTGTAATACTCGCCATTGTAGTGTTAGGCAGCTGGCTGTGAACAGCGCGTAGCGTTGTGCAGTTGGAGGTGAGCCGCCAGCAGTGGTGGATGTGGGGAGAGAGATGGCGGAGATTTGTAATTTGTCATGAACTGATATATATATTATGACTTGTGATGATATCAAGGTAAATACATTGTTTGCTCTCTATTAATATCTTTCATTGGCTAACTATCCCTATCAGTAGTTAGTGCCTTCAGTAGTTTGAATCTTTTATTTAGCTGGCAGTAGTGGCGCTCGCTGTATTGCAGTAGCTTGAGCAGCGAAGATTTTTGTGAGGTAAGTGATTTGTGAAAGGTATAGTTTAATGTTTGTCAGGGCCATTCTTTAGTAGGAAATTTTGAAAGTCAGATTGCGTTGCGCTAAAAATATTGTGTGTCAGTTTAAGCACAGTCATGTAAAATTGTTGAAAGGGGACGTTTCATATGTCGACCCTTAGCCTAGGATACCTCACTGGAATCTTCTGATTTTTTCTTGTAGTTTGTGTATTTAGTGTAGCTTTTGTTTATTGCTAGCGCGTAATTGTAGAGAGAATTTCCTTTGTAGTTGCAGTCTTTCATTGTTGTATAGTAAAACAGTTGTGGCATGCATGTAGATTTGCAGCAAGTATTTCGCAGCTGCGCTTGCAATTAACTAGATATTATTTTCAGTGCTATGTTAATGTGTTCTCTTATTTTTGATCTTCAAATTGTGTTTTTCTGTGTTGTCGTGTGAAATATTGTGACAATAATGGCGTGTGAAAAACGTAATACTAGGCTCCAAAGTAAACTGAGAAATGACAGTGAAGACGAAAGCAGTGTGTTAGCGCCACCGAGTAGTGAATTAACTGATGTTCAAAGTAGTAATTTGGTAATTGTGAATAGGGAAATGGAGCGGGCGGCAAACAATGGCATGGACAGTGAAACAATTAGTGAAGAGGGAAGCATTATCGATCGATCGGTCGGCAACAGCTCGCCTCAGGAATCCGAAATGACAGGACACAATTTCGCAAATACTGTAGATTCAGGTTTTGGGTCATCACCGTTTTCTCAAATAAGTCAAGACACATTTTCTGCTTGTCAAAATGTGAATGTTGCCGGTGCAAATGCACTGCCGAAAAGCGTAGAGAAACAGATTCCAGACACTAATACATTATTATTGCAATTAATGCAACAAATGGAACAAAATCAGAGACAAACACAGCAAAAGCTTGAAAAGTTAGACACAATGGAACAAAATCAGAGACAAACACAGCAACAGCTTCAAAAGTTAGACTCATTGGAACAAACTCTTGAACAAACGCGTGAAGATTTAACTACTGAGTTACATCACATTGAATCGAAATGTCAAAAAGTCTGTAATGACGTAAAAACACAAATTTGTGAGCATTTCCAACCTATTTTTTCGCGTCATGAAAATGTATTACAGAAGCACGAAGCAGCCATAAAAGAACTGCAAACTATTGTTCATGAAAATCATGACACCTTGCAAGCTAAATTTGACTCAGTTGCATCTACCAATTCGGTTACGCAACTTGCAAAAACTCAGGAAAACTTAAAGAACACAGTAGATTCGATTTCAACACAAATGGACACTCTGAAACTTGGTTCAGAAAAACACATTGAGGAAATGTGTTCACTATCGGAGAAGGTAGCCGAACTTTCGGATCAGGTCACTAACTTATCTACAAAGGTAGATGATGATCTGAATGACACAAGACCCGTAGCCTTCACTGACACAGAAGAGTATGAACAAATAAGAAAATTCAAACAAAATCAGAATGAAATTAATACGCAACACCAAAGAGAAATCCGGGAAGTACAAGATCAGCTGACACAGGTAATACAAAAATTACGTATTTCAGAGGACACTCGCGCTCCAACACGGGAAGAGGGACTTAGAAATACGCAAAAGCCACAAAATAATAACACAGGGCATTTCGGTAATTATGAAAGAAATTGGCAAGGTACACCGAATTTTGAGATGGAACCGCCGACACGACGTAACTATGACCGAGATGCTACTCGCCGACACGATGATTTTGACTATAAGTTGTTCATTACTACACGTAAATTCAAAACGTTTAAGAATTCTGCCAACGACATTCATCCACAAGCGTGGCTCCATCAATTCTCTCATTGTTTCCCTCCCAACTGGTCATTGGAACACAGATTAGAATTTATGTGTGGCTACTTGGAGAATGAACCAGCTGTAAGAATGCGATCGGTAATTCACGATTGCCACAGTGAAGGAGAATTTTACCATGCCTTCCTCTCAGCGTATTGGTCTCAAGCTACACAAAACCGTGTAAAACATAGCATCATGATGATGAAACACTTTGAACAATCTGAATTTTCCAGTCTTGTCAAATATTTTGAAGACATGTTGCATAAGAATCAATATCTTTCAAACCCATACAGCCCCTCAGAACTCATCCGCATTTGCTTACTCAAATTGCCTGAACATTTACGACATATTATTTTAGCAGGACGTTGCAAAGATGACATTGAAGCATTTCAGGGTCTGTTACAAGAATTGGAAATTGACACTGACAATCGGGGAACGCGGAAACAGGAGCACAACAATTACAGGTCACATCTGTCACAATTCCACGATGAAAGAAATAATAACTGGACACGACAAGGCTATTCTCACAACACATATCGTGACCAAAACAGACACCACCCGTATGACAACCGCTGGCAGAGTAGTAATAATTACAGGGAAAGATCACCTCGCCGCAGTAATGACTATCACAGAGACAATCAGAGAAACAGACAATATGGGAACCAAAATAATTATTATCAAGGGAGACAGAATAACTTCAGACGCAACGGTCCACCACGCAATTACGATTCCGGGAGAAATTCTCCACCACATGACCGACAAACAAGAAACTATGTCAACTACCGACATAACGACAGACCTGAATTCCATCAGAACTGGCGAGCTTTAAACAGAGCTGGGCCCTCTGGGCAAGGCGAATTTGTGGAAGTTAGGCCTCCTAATCCCAGTAACGGCGCGCGCCAACAAAGAAACAGACAATGACTCACACCGCAGGCAGCCGCGTGCGCCCGCTGGCTCAGGGAAAAATAACATTGACGCTAACCTTGAGCAAAATTCCAGTATTCTTTACCGACGTATACCACACGATAATTGCGTTAAAGTTGAAACTCTGCGTGCTAGGAAGAGTAAAGGTTTACACCACATTTCACATGTAAAACCGTTTATTGAAAGATAATCTGCTTTTTAACTTAGTTTTTGTCATAAAATTTTTCGCTTCACATTACTAATATGCTTTGTCAGACTTAGAATCTGTTAACATACAACAATGTTTGAAGTTAAATATCCAATCAAGAACCAAGAGAACTTATTTAAACAGAAATGACGAATGCATTGTTATAGTGAACAGACGTCACAGTGTTATTGTGTGTGTACATTCTTGCTTGTTAGTTGTGCGATTACGTAACGACTATAAGGCTCACATACTTAGAACATTTACCAGTACTGCTAATGAGATTTTAATGCAACATTTTGGTTACCTGAAAATACATTATGTATTTAAAGTGCTTTCTGAGAGATACCAGATGACACAGAGGTTAGTTTATGTGACAGCTACACGATTTTTATCACGACGCTACTAATGAGTGACAATTTACAATGTTGCTTTTGCGGTGTATCTGTTTTATATCTGCACAGTTTTCTGAATTCTTCTGGAAAGTAAAACATATTTTAGTAGTAACTTTTGTGGTATAGCTACAAGGAGACAGCCTTTTCTGTAGCACAACAATACGTTACAGCACAGTACTTTCTTCATCACGGCAATAAGCGTAATAAGTATGATATCTATACGCAAAGCATTTCACTTTGTTTATCATGAGGTCAGTACATTGACTTCTGCAGAACTTAGCTTTGGGGGACGATAACTACGACACTTCCACAGAGATTATCTTACAGCAAGACGCATGTTTAGCGCTACAGGACACGTATTTGAGTGATCAATTTCGTACTAAAAACATTTATTTTCAAAGATATTTGAAACACAATGATACAAAGTTTTTCCGTGATATATTTCATTCCATTGGTGTAATCTGTAACACCTGAGGGTATAATTACATTAATCCTCAGGGGGGTACACGCTTACTTTGTGTACCATGTGTTTGGCAACCACAAGGAGCCCTAGCTAATATGGTATTTGCTTATACAACTTTACACATCGGTACCATATTTCTCTAACACACAAATTACACAGCTATCTGATCATTTAACTGAGAGAGACAAACATTTATTTTACTATATCAGTGACAGATGTTTACGTAATTACACAGTTGGATAACTTCACACTTATGAAACTGTATTTTGTCTGTACTTTGTGAAACTGTTCATATCTTTTCGGAACCATTGTGATACTATGAGAGCTTTGAATGATGTATTTGGTAAAGGGATTATGATTTTTAAAGTACGTTTGAGGCAGATGACACTTTTGACATGAGCAGAGAATTATTTTAGGCTTAGAAATTATTGGAGGAAGTTATGACGATTTTGAGATTTGACTGAAGTGTTATGATGTTATTATTACGACGACGATGTGTATTATGTTGTTGAGGAATGTTTATTATGCTACGTATTTCTCACGATGAAATATTGAAGAAGTGTCGACGAATATGTATATGTATAATGAGGTAAGGAATAATGAGTAGTGTTTAGGGACTCTGATTTATGAAAAGGATGTTGGAAACCAAGAAACGTACTTTAAGAGTTATGAAATGTGTGTGTATATTCGTGAATGTATTACAATGCAGACGAAAATTTTTTTTGGACACTGTTATATCAACAGCATTTTGTTTCTACAGATTTGTAACGCAAATTCTTGACCTGTAAAATATTTTTATATGCGACTGTCTCTGTAGCGGAAACTGCTGTCGTAAATATTTCCGTAAGAAAGTTAACGGACCACCTACACATAATGCGTGGTGGGCACCCAGCTGTGTCAGACGCCTGGAGAAAAAGTCATTAGCGCGTGCCTTTCAGAGCACAGGAAGATAGAACAAAAAAAAAGGGGAGGCCATTATCCTTGGAAATATTTTTACATCTGCACACCTGATTATGACAAGCGTCTTTCTACGAGAGTTGAGAGAATTTCTACTAACTTATGAAATGTCACATGACTATTGAATGATATTTTTATGCTTTGGTTTGCGTAATTGCTTATTTCATTTGATACCTGTTTTTCAGCTGTGTTGCAGCATTGCTTTTATAAAATAAAGTGCATTTGCTAATGTGAACACTTTCTGTCAACAGATCTATTAAATAATTATTTTATGATCCACATTCTTTAAAAAAAAAGGAGCACTTGGAAAGGAAAGAACAATAAGAAGGAACTAATAACAGTAACACATAATTTTCTTTTCAAGTACTTGGTAATTTCTTTTGTAGAATAAATTGTGATGCATCACTCTAATGTTAAGATGTGACATAGGTATTAGACATGGCCATTTTAGTGTAATATTTTTTCTGCTTGCGCTATGTCATGTTTAGGTATAAGTTGCTGCTGTTTGCCAGGCATAGTGTTATTGAATTTGACTTTTGCTCATTTATGCTGCTAGCTTTGCCAATTTGCATTTTTTGCATTGCTGTTTGTGTTGATTTGTTATGTGATGCTGCATTGCCTCGTCCCTTAGTTTAGCATCTGAGCTCAGTAGATTTAAGTTAGCTTAAGAGGGGGTAGCCTCTAAGAGAATGAGTTGCGATGAATTGGAAGAAATGCATTGAGAAAACAGGTTTAGGTAGGATTTTCTTGGAAATAAATGTTGAGGTAAGAAATGTGTGAACATATAAATACAGAAAGCATGCTTAGATAGAATTTTTTTTGGTGGAAACAAAGGATGAAATAAGAGGAAAGATATATGAAGTTTTGGGTTGGACTGCAGTACCAAATGTTACACTGAAAACGAACCCTGTCCTTTCCTATTGGTGTTATCCCACTATGTGTTTGTGTACCCTTGTGTATTTGTTTTCTTCCTGTCTCTGTGTAGTTTCATAGAATTTTTTCTTCTTTTAATATTAAGCTACATTCACTATGATGAGGAATACTGTTATCCTCGAATATAATTGGCATTAATAATATGTTATTTACTTTGTAAAAATGTTTAGACATTATTTATTCTGTTCTGATTTAATGCTCATGTGTGAAATTAATGTTTCGAAAACTATTCTCATTATTTTATATATTCACTTATGTCATAATTCCTGTAACTCTGATGGATATGTTATTTCGATTCTTTTGTAAAGCCTGTATTGCTACAAATGTTATCTGTATTATTATGTTTTTAATGATTTTTTCTGTATCTTTGTAATTGTATTCTTATGTTATAAAATTGTAATTGTCACCAGTTCATGACATTATTAACTTGTTAGTTACATTTCACTGCACACGTTTTTGTTGGTCATAGTATATGGATAATATGTGAGAAGTAGGGACTGATAGTGTTTGCACGTGTGTTGGTAATTCAGCAAGGGACTGGATAACAGCATTGCTGGTTCTAAGGACAATTCCAAAAACGTTGTGAGTGCACAAGTGGTGGTTTATGGACTTGCTATATTCTCTGCAAGACTCTTCGATGGTGATTGTGCACCTGCACATTTGCAACAGATGGCTGCTGGCCGTCTCTACAAGGACTACAGTGGGTCTACATCTTTGATGGCCCACCAATACCGTAATCTCTACCAGGACTACAGTGGGTCTGCTCTGTGATGACCTACCTACCAATATTCATCAAAACTTCGACTGACTCTGCTGTGGGTTTGCTCTGTTGTGGACCAATACCTGTCTGCATGTCGAGAGGCAGCACTGTCTTTCCGTTGGAAGGTCAACACTACTTCTTCAAGACTGCATGGAAATCCACTACTTCTATGTGCATTTTCTTTTACTGCTTGGACTTTGAGAAAAACTCTGCATTTTTACTGTGATGAACAATGTGGACTGTCTTTATGGACTGTGAGAAATTTTGATCTTTTGACCAACATAATATTAATAAGTGTGTGCATTTTATATCTTTGTTATTGTAATTATGAAAAATTTTATCAAATCATTATTGGCCACTGCCCAAAAAAAAAATTTGTAAAATTTTTTGTGGGGGGCATGGGGGCTATGTAAGTAGGCTGTTTATGTTTTCTCTATGTAAGTAGGCTGTTTATGTTTTCTCTATGTAAGTAGGCTGTTTATGTTTTCTTATTGGCAACGTTACGTAGCGCTCAATATGAAAATCACTGGCTGTGCTGTGTGCAGTCTGTGGCTGCTTTGCATTGTTGTAATACTCGCCATTGTAGTGTTAGGCAGCTGGCTGTGAACAGCGCGTAGCGTTGCGCAGTTGGAGGTGAGCCGCCAGCAGTGGTGGATGTGGGGAGAGAGATGGCGGAGATTTGTAATTTGTCATGAACTGATATATATATTATGACTTGTGATGATATCAAGGTAAATACATTGTTTGCTCTCTATTAATATCTTTCATTGGCTAACTATCCCTATCAGTAGTTAGTGCCTTCAGTAGTTTGAATCTTTTATTTAGCTGGCAGTAGTGGCGCTCGCTGTATTGCAGTAGCTTGAGCAGCGAAGATTTTTGTGAGGTAAGTGATTTGTGAAAGGTATAGTTTAATGTTTGTCAGGGCCATTCTTTAGTAGGAAATTTTGAAAGTCAGATTGCGTTGCGCTAAAAATATTGTGTGTCAGTTTAAGCACAGTCATGTAAAATTGTTGAATGGGGACGTTTCAACCACCCCTTCCTTCCGCCTCCTTGATTTCTATCTCACCGTCTATGGCCGTCCTATCGCCCTCACTCCCACCCTTAAGTACCTTGGCGTCACCCTCGACCGTCGCCTCTCCTGGACTCCCCATCTCCAGACGATCCAAGCCAAGGCACGTTCCCGACTCCATCTCCTCAAGCTCCTTTCTGGCCGCACGTGGGGTCTGGACCCCTCCACAATCCTCTACACCTATAAATCCCTCATCCGCCCTATCCTTTGTTACGCTCATCCAGCGTGGATCTCCGCCCCCCCTACCTTTTATAAATCCCTCCAAATCCTTGAACGCCATGCTCTCCGCCTTGCCTATCGCATCCGTCTCCCCTCCCCCACGCGGATCCTGTATGATCTCATCCCCTTCCCCCACCTCCTCCTTTTTCTTGAAAGGATGCGTATCCTGTACCCCTCACGTAAACTTGATCCTCCTCACCCGCTCCTTTCCCCGATCCTCTCCCACCCCCGCCCGCTGCCGCGCCTGTATTCCCACGTCCCACCCGGTCTCCATCTCTCCACCCTCCATACCCTCTCCCAAGGTGGCTTCCGCCAGCTCCCTCTCCCTGATGATGTCCTCGTCCCCTCCATCTACCCCTCCTATCAACTTTGACCCTGCCCCACCCCCCACTTCCCGTGTCCTTTCCTTTCGGCACCTTCCCTCCCTTCTCTTCTCTTCCCTTCTTTTTCCGTCTCCCTGTCCCCTCCCTTCCCCCTTCCTCCCTCCCCCCTCTCTCCCCTGCCCGTGGCATCTCTGCTCTCCCCTCTCGCTCTCCCACTCCCCTTCCTCCTCCTCCTCTCTTGGCAGGTCCCCGGACTCGCACACGTATAGTGAACATTCGCGCGCCGGAGATCGTCGCCTTTTGTGTCTCGTGTGTGTGACGTCGTCTAGTGTTTTTGGTGTCCGCCGTCCCACTCCTACGTTCACTTGTGCCATCGGACTCATCAGTGTTTTGTGCGCCGTGCCGACGTGTTTTCCGTGTTGTTATCGTCACATGTGAACGACTCCGTGTTTTTTATGTCTCTGTGACCTCTCTCTTTTGCCCGTCACTTTGTTCTTTGTCATTCACCATGTTTTATACTCTTGTAAAACGCTATGGCTGAAGAGCGGCGTAGTGTGCCGCTGCCAGCCTACCTGAGTTGTACAGGTTTTAAAATAACAATAAAGTAAAAAAAAAAAAAAAACTGAGTTCAGGCAGTCTGCGGCTGAGGGTAAATAGAGCAACACCTGTGTCTCTTGTCGTGAGCTCTGTGCTGTAATCCGATTACTAGCATTTTGAAATATTAACATACATACAATACAAGGATAATGGAATGTAGTCTAATTAAGTCGGGTGATGCTGAGGGAATTAGATTAGGAAATGAGGCACTTAAAGTAGTAAAGGAGTTTTGCTATTTGGGGAGCAAAATAACTGATGATGGTCGAAGTAGAGAGGATATAAAATGTAGGCTGGCAATGGCAAGGAAAGAGTTTCTGAAGAAGAGAAATTTGTTAACATCCAGTATTGATTTAAGTGTCAGGAAGTCATTTCTGAAAGTATTCGTATGGAGTGTAGCCATGTATGGAAGTGAAACATGGACGATAAATAGTTTGGACAAGAAGAGAATAGAAGCTTTCGAAATGTGGTGCTACAGAAGAATGCTGAAGATTAGATGGGTAGATCACATAACTAATGAGGAAGTATTGAATAGGATTGGGGAGAAGAGAAGTTTGTGGCACAACTTGACCAGAAGAAGGGATCGGTTGGTAGGACATGTTCTGAGGCATCAAGGGATCACCAATTTAGTATTGGAGGGCAGCGTGGAGGGTAAAAATCGTAGAGGGAGACCAAGAGATGAATACACTAAGCAGATTCAGAAGGATGTAGGTTGCAGTAGGTACTGGGAGATGAAAAAGCTTGCACAGGATAGAGTAGCATGGAGAGCTGCATCAAACCAGTCTCAGGACTGAAGACCACAACAACAACAACAACAACATACATTGTGCGCAGTGCGTTGTCTACACTCATGGGCTCAATTCGTGACAGTAAGTAGTTCAAAGTCCAGGTGACTGACGACCTCAGATGTTAAGTCCCATAGTGCTTAGAGTCATTTGAACCATTTTTGAACTGTTTCAACCACTGGACCGTGCTGTGTTATTACTAACACCAGGACACTTTAGCAGTCTATGAGCCAATGCAGTAGGTAGCACTCTGCTTTGCTTTTGGAGAAAAATCTGACCATTCGGTGAATAATTTTCAGTGAGAGTGTAATTAAAGGGTTTTAAATCTACGTCCAATGTCGACCACAATGTCACTGTAGACTATTAGTAGAACTAACATCTTTCAGCCAGTTCTGGAGGCAGCGCAGTTACCGAGAAAAACGCTAGAGACTTATGCAGAACGAAGCAGGATCGTTCTACACTCTTGCAAATTATTCAAAAATTGCTGTAGGTTCAATAGTAAATAAACCGAAATATTCATTCTAAGACTCTAGTTAGCTACGAATTTAAATAGTACTGTAGGCTTACTATATTTTTCTTCTAAAGGCCATGGGATGGCAAAAAAGTTCAAACCCGGGTACTTGGCGATATGACAGGAAACCTGTTACTCGAATGAAAATTCTGAAAAAGATAGTAGAGAAAATTACGACTGGACAAATTGGACACAGGGAAGCAGCGATACATGACATTCCAAGACAGACTATTTGCGAACAAATTCAGAAAGAAGAACAACTGCAAGGCTGGAAGGCCCACCATTCTTACCGAAATTGCAGAAAGATCGTTTGTTGATCACTGTATCAGTGTCAGTGACGTGGGTCTTCCAATACCAGTCTCTGACTTGAGTTGCATAGTTAAATCATATCTTGATACCTGTAGGAGAAAAGTATACTGCCTTGCTGATAATATACTTGGAGGAGACTGGGGAAAGGTAGTTTCTAGGGACATAATTCTGAACTGTCTCACAAATTTACAGTCAATATTTCAAGGGGGGCTGCTGATGTAAATGAGAATGTAATCAATGTCTTTTTAGAAAAATACAAAGCCGAGGTTGAAGGCGTTCCTTTTGAAATGTTTTCAGTTTTGATGAAACTGGGTTTCATCACATACTTGCGATATAAAGCCCTTGTTTCGTCGGACATGCCGACCTACTGAGAAAACTGAGGACACCTCAAAACCGTGCTTCACTCTCATGTTGTTTGGGAAGGCAGCACGAGAATTTCTTCTCCCTTATCTTATTGATAAGGGTAAGCCAAATGGTCAGACTGGATTTACAGTTCACCTCCTGGAATGCAAATGAACACATTAGAGTGAGTGGCTAGAACAGAGTGTGTTTGACAGCTGGTTTCAGACTCACTTCCTCCCGTTTGCCTCAGAGAAAGGAGGACAGAGAATAATTATTAGAGATAATACTTCTTCTCACATCTTAATGAAAACTTCGGAGCTGTCTGAGGAAAACAACATAAATTTCATTTGCATTCCACCGAACGGTACTACTCTTACGTAGTATTCAGATGTGGCTTATTTTTCTTATCTGAAGAATAACTGGAGACAGATTCTTTATCAATGGAGGTAGACTACAAATGGATAGAAGAAACATCGTTTTCCGAAGTGTGTATTTAGTGGCCCCCTGTCGAAGATTTTTTTTTTAGATGAACAGAGAGCTTCTACAAATTTAGTGAAAGGATTGAGAAATGTCAAATGCGCTGGAAGTGTGATAATGCTAGAAATAAGTCTTGTGTTATGAGAAGTGTGGAAACTGAATTCCAGAAACATTTGGAGAAGGTGAGAAAGACTGTCAAACTTCAATGTGAACATCGTCTCCACATAGAGCCAGGGGTGATATGGACGTCGTTTCAGGGTAGGGTATGCATTAAAAGAACAATCATCTTTCATAGCCATCTGTTTTTATGTAATTTAAAATATGTTTTAACTAGCTTGAACTTTGACAGAACAGTGGTTTATGTGCCATCAGCCTGCCCCTTACTGAGAAACCAAGGTATGAGCAAAGAGGTCTACATTCTTGCATATAGGTTGTAATGGTTACGCGACCATTACGGCATTCCAACCCCAGTTCTCGATACCAGTAATATCGTACTACTTTTCCGCGAAGTAACAAACATATTTTTGTGACAATATTCACATTTGGTTTTATTAATGTATAGGTACTCCGATGTATCGGTATATTACAGTGATATGGTTCTTGCGTGTATTCATTTCTGTGAGACTGTCATAAACTTTGACTTACTTGCACACAGAGCAGTCTTTATTTCACTTTGCAGAAGTTGAGGTGTTATTTCGCTTTGTAAAAGAGCAGTCAAGTCTTGTGTTTGGTTAAAGTGGAAATTAAAAATATGAAGATTGATACAAAACTGTTTTCTTGATGATGTGACAATTAAGAAGAAGTATATGTGAATTTGCAAGAAGTCTATTAGAAATGTGGATCGTAAACTCCAAGTCAAAAATTATTTCTACCATACCATTATTCTGATCTGGGATTATTTGATCATTAGGAATTTCCTGAAAAACTCATTTGTTAGGTCTTCAAATATTGCTAAAATACAGATCTGGACCTTCTAGCAGTCAAAGTGGAATCACCCTAGAATCAACAAGATGAGCCATAACAACTTCGACGAAATCTACATGGGAATCCATTCAAAATAAGTGCCATATTAATGACTTTTTTACAGTGACTTCATTATTTCCATTATGACGATACCATCCACAGTCAAATAACTTTGTTGTTGCCTGATAAAGCAAACATACGCTGCGTGAGCAACATTATTAATCTGATTTCTAACCTACTTTGCAAGTGATGGTATTGTTAGAAGGTGTTAGTACTACTTAGGTAACCAACACGTGCTGCTGTGAGCAAAGGACCGGCTACTGCTCTGCCATCTCTTGGCGACGCCCCGCAACAGCTATGTGGGGCGCCATCCGCCGACCAGTAGCAACAGACAGCTGGCAGTCGCATATATTTCGAATTTTGACGTCTTGTCGGATGGTATCTGAAGTAACGCTGATCTCAACAACTGTATATACTTTGTTCTGTAATGACGTTGATGTAAATGAACGAAGATTAACAAAACTTCTTCCAAGAATGTTTAATACTCGTTCTCATGGTTTTTGGTAAATGCTATACAGTTTACAGTAACTGTAATACATGTTCGTACATCAGAGGGTTGGATCCCCTCATTCGAAGGCGCCAGATTCCAAAGCCTGGGCTACTCTCTGGTTGGAATCTCCGCTTTCGAAGATTGTGTTCGTCTGTCTGTCTGTCTGTCTGCCCGTCTGCCCGCCGCTTACTGTTGTAGCTGTTCGTCCGACCGTCCGTCCGTCCGTCCATCCGCCTGCCTGCTCGCTGTCCGTCTCCGCTGCTGCCTGCTGTCCGTCCGTCCGTCTGCTCGCCGCCGACGCTGCCTGCTGTCCGTCCGTCCGTTCGCCGCCGCTGTCGCCGCCAGCCGGTGCTCGCCGCCGCCGCCGCCGGCAGGTTCTCGCCGCAGCCGTCGCCGGCCGGTTCTCGCCGCCGCCGCCTGGTCGCCGCCGCCGCCGTCGCCGTCGCAGTCCGACCCCGGTCGTCCGACCCTGGTCTTCGTCCGTCTGCGTCTTCGTCCGTCTGCGTCTTCATCTGTTCCCAGTTTGTGTCCTTTCCTTTTCGTGCTGTGCGTTTTTTCTCCCTGTCGTCATGTCCGCCCCCACCACCACCGCCACCACTACCACCACCGCCATCGTCTATACATCCCCTTCCGCCGCCTCCACCACTGTCACTTGGTGTGCCCAGTCACACCCCCCTCCTTCCATCCCACCTCTCCTCACTCTCCCTTCGCCCTCGCTCTTTGTCGCCCCCTCTCCCGCTTCTTCCTCTCGCTCCTCTCGTTCTGATCCTTTCCCCCCACTCCCCCAGCCTGTCACTGCAGCTCCGGCTTGGGTTGTGGCCCATCGGGCCACTGTCCACTCCCAGCTCTCCCTGTCGCCTTCGCCATCGCCATCGCCGCCGCCGCCACCACCATCATCATCGTCGCCGTCGCCTTCGCCTTTGCCGTCACCGTCACCTTCTCCGGCGCCGACTGCTGCGTCCACACCGGGACCTGTCCCTTCCCACCACCTCCCCATTACTCCCGTCCCTCCTGTCACCACCCGCCCTTCTGCCGCCGTCAAACGCCCTAGTGGCACCCCCACCTCCTCCGCTCTCAAAAAGGCCCCGCCCCGACCTCCGTCCCCCCCCAGGGTGCCATGGATGTCTCCCCGCCTGGCCCTGCTCCCTCCTCCTCCTCCTCCTCCTCCTCCTCCTCCCCCCCTGTTTATACAAATATCTCCTGTTCCATCCCGATCCTTCCTTTCTCGAGGCCCAGAATCTCTCCCTCCTCCTCTGCCAACATTTCCCTGGTGCCCCCATCTCTCTCCTTACTCCCAGATGGGATTCTGTTCTCATCTCCTCCCCCAGCCCAACTCTCCATACTGACATCCTCTCCCGCCTCCCCATCACCCGTTTTGGTCCCAACACCTCCCTTACCCCTGCTCCTTCTCCATCTCCTACCCGCCAACCCCAATCCTCGCGTCGCCCGCTGACCCTCACCGCCGTGATCACTCGGCTCAGTCCGTCGATCACGGAGGAGGAGGTGTTGGCGGAGCTCAAGGCACATCCAACGCTGGAGGTGCGGGCGGTCCGCCGCATTTTCAACTCGGCCGGCCCCACCCGCCATATTAGGGTTTTCTCTGAGGACGCCCCCTCCATTGATCGTCGCCTGAAGAAGGGTGCCCTCCTCTTCAACCAGCGGTACAAGGTCGACCCCTCCCGTTCCCCTCCTCAATCCCTGCGCTGCCAGAGGTGTCTGCGCTATAATGCACACCCAACAGCTGAGTGTCGCGAGGCCCCCACCTGCCCGCATTGTCAGCAAGCGCACTTTCTCCGGCAGTGCCCTAACCTCCAGTCCCCTCCCTTCTGTAATACCTGCAATCTCCCCCATCCCACCTACTCCCAAACGTGTATAGCCCGACCCCCTCCAACCACCCCTGAACTCACCGTACCTGTCCGTCCTCTGGACGCCCCCACCCCTCCTGGCAATTCCATTCGTCCCCCCCCCACCGCTGAGGACATCATCAGGTTCCTCACAATCGTCCTTCAAAATTTTCATCCCTTTCAGCGCCCCCACACCCTCCAGCAGATCTCCCTCGCCACCCGTTCCATATTCCAACTCAAGATGTACGCCACCTACTCCAACAACCAGGCCCATTTCACCTTCTCCCGCCTTGACACCCTCGTCTAAATCCCTGTCATGGCGCAACAGCAACGTATCCTTTTTATACAACATCCGCTCCCTTACCGCCAACAAGAAACTCTTCCTGCACACCCTTGCCACCCACCGCGTGGATGCCTTCCTCCTTAATGAAACCTTCCTCCAACCCCACCACACCATCCACACTTCGCCCTATCTCCTCCACCGCTCTGATAATCCCCTCCCAATTGCGCGTGGCGGAGTTGATATTGGTCACCGCCGCCAGATCCCCGTTCGGCTTAAACCTCTCCTTCCCGACCCCACCGAACACCTGATCCTTAGTCTCTTCTTCCCCGGCCTTACTGTTACCTGCGCCACCATCTATGTCCGCCCCAACACTCCTCTTCCCTTCGACTTCCTCTCCCGCGTCGACCGTACCTTCTCCTCCTACGTGATCGCCGCCGACCTCAACATCCATAGTCGTCCCGCTGCCGTTACGGCGGTGGCATCGGTTCCTCTCCACCCTTCAAGGCGATCTCATCCCCATCCCCCAGCACACCCGTCCCGAATCCAACTCCACTCCTGATGTTATTCTCTCCTCCCCCAACCTCCTTGGTCGCATAACGGTGGATGTCCTGGAGCCTATTGGTAGTGACCATCTCCCTGTCCTCATCACCGTTTCAGACGGACGTCGCCCCCGACCCGACCCTCGTACTGACCTTCCCCCTAAGTATGTCCATGACTATTCCCGTGCCAACTGGAATGCCTACCGGGATACCCTCTCCACCCAGGTCGATAGCCACCCCTTCACCTACCACCACCCTGACGATGTCACCCATGCCGCCTCCTTTCTCCAGCAGACCTTGTCTGAGGCCGTGGAGGCCCACGTCCCTACTGTCGCCATCCACCCCCTCCGTCCTACCTTACCCCCGCAGGCCGTTCTCCTCCTCCGTGAATCCCGTCGTCTCTACCGTGCCTTCCTCCGCACGCGTGACCCGGACACACTACAACGCCACCGGCAACTCCAGCGACACATTCGTAATTTGATTGCGGCTAAGAAACGCCGGGACTGGCGACAGAGATGCACCCGTTTAAATGCTACCCTACCAATCAACTCGTCCAAGTTCTGGTCAGCCTTCCGTCGCCTTACGGGAACTAAACCATCCCCCTATTATCCTCTTCTCCATGATGATCACCCTTTCCCTGACACCCTTAGTAAGGCAAATCACTTTGCATCCTACCTCTCCGATGTATTTTCCATCCCCGATGATCCCCAGTTCGATTACTCCCTCTTCCTGGACATCCGCGATCGAACTGACACCTCCGTCCCTCCCCTCGCTCCTGGTTTCCAGTACTCGGGCAACATTGCACACACGGAACTCAATGCCCCTATCACTACCCAGGATCTCATTGCTACACTCCACACAAAACGCAACACTGCTCCTGGTCACGATCGTGTCACCTACCGTCACCTTCGTGAAGCTCCTGTCTCTTTCCTCTCCACCCTGGCCGAGCTCTACAATGTAGTCCTGTCCACCGGTTACTACCCCGACCTGTGGAAAACCTCCCGTATCCTCATGTTCCTTAAACCTGGCAAACCGCCGTCCGCCGTCTTCTCCTACCGTCCCATCAGCCTTACCTCGGTCTTCAGCATGGTCCTGGAATCTCTCCTCACCCGCCGCATCCACCAGCATCTCCGCCAGCACCGCCTACTTCCCGTTACCCAGTGTGGCTTTCGGCCGTCCTTCTCTTCCGACGACCTTCTCCTTCACCTCACTCATCTCCTTTCCGAACAGCTTAATTCCCGTCGCTCCACAATCTTCCTCTCCCTGGACCTCGAACGTGCATATGACCGCGTATGGCATTCCGGTCTCCTCTTCAAGCTCCAAACCTTCGCCCTTCCCATTAACTACGTCCGTCTGATTGGCTCCTTTCTCTCCCGCCGTCCTTCCTATGTCACCATCCATAACACCGATTCCTACACCTTTTTCCCCTCTGCCGGTGTGCCCCAAGGCTCCGTCCTCTCCCCCCTTCTGTACCTTTTGTACACGGCGGACATGCCGCCGCTGTCAGCCCCCGTCCACCTTCTCCAGTTTGCCGATGACACCGCCTTCCTTGCCCTTCCCCCCACCCTACAGCACTCCCAACACCTTCTCCAATCCCATCTTGACCGGTTCACCACTTGGTGTAACCAGTGGTTGCTCAAGGTCAATCCTTCGAAAACCCAGGCGATCATTGTAGGCAAAACCACCCCTTCCTTCCGCCTCCTTGATTTCTACATCACCATCTATGGCCGTCCTATCGCCCTCACTCCCAACCTTAAGTATCTTGGCGTCACCCTCGACCGTCGCCTCTCCTGGACTCCCCACCTCCGGACAATCCAAGCCAAGGCACGCTCCCGACTCAGTCTCCTCAAGCTCCTCTCCGGCCGTACGTGGGGTCTGGACCCCTCCACCATCCTCCACACCAATAATTCCCTCATCCGCCCTATCCTTTGTTATGCCCATCCAGCTTGGATCTCCACCCCCCTCCCTTTTATAAATCCCTCCAAATCCTTGAACGCCATGCTCTCCGCCTCGCCTATGGCATCCGTCTCCCCTCCCCCACGCGGATCCTGTATGATCTCATCCCCTTCCCCCACCTCCTCCTTTTCCTTGAAAGGATACGGATCTTGTACACCTCCCATAAACTTGATCCTCCTCACCCGCTCGTCTCCCTGATCCTCACCCACCCCCGCCCGCTGCTGTGCCTGTATTCCCATGTCCCACCCGGTCTCCATCTCTCCACCCTCCTTACCCTCTCCCAAGGTGGCTTCCGCCTGCTCCCCCTCCCTGATGATGTCCTCCTCCCCTGCATCTACCCCTCCTATCAACTTTGATCCTCCCCCCCACCTCCTGTGTCCTTTCCTTTAGGCACCCTCCCTCCCCCCTTTCCCTTCCCTTCTCTTTCCTTTCCCCCCTCCCTCCTCCCCTCTCCCCCGGGCTTCCCCTCCCCCTTCCTCCCTCCCCCTCCCTCCTTTGCCCATGGCATCTCTGCTCTCCCCTCTCCCATTTCCCCTTCCTCCTCCTCCACCTCCTCTCTTGGCAGGTCCCCAGACTCGTACACGCTCAGTGAACATTCGCGCGCCGGAGATTATCGCCATCAGTGTTTAGTGTGTGTGCATCGTTTTGTGTTTCGTGCAGTTACAACTCAACTGTTCACGTGTGCCGTCGCCGTTCTCCGTGTTTTGTGCGCCGTGTATCCAATTGTTAGTGTTTTTTTCGTCCAACGTGAACGGCTTCTTGTTTGTTTTTTTGTATCTCCATTTTTTGCCCGCCGTTTTTTGTATTGTATATATCACCTCTCTGTCATATTTATTGTTCCACTTAAGGCTGAAGAGCAGCGTACTATGCTGCTGACAGCCCGCCTGTATAGGTGTTTAAAATTACAATAAAGGAAAAAAAACATGTTCGTACTCAGTGTATATGATCACTTTAAAATCAATTTTTGTCAGGCACAGATAAAGTGAAAGTCTGTGCCTCGCAATGTATGTAAACGATGGTCTTAGTTTAGTAATCGACAAGTAATCATTTCCCTAGCCATTTGTGACTTTACAAAATGTATATTAAAATAATTGTGTTGTTTGAATATATCTGGAGCAGAGCATGTTCGGTAATGGAACATAATTTGATGAATGTAGAACTTCGGCCCATTAACATAATGTTCATTTGAGGGCGAGGCTGGAACTACGCAACCAGGCAGCCCGAAGTCGCCTTCAACTCTGGACAGCCAGGCCTGCAGAAGACAGCAGGGGGCTCAAGCCACACCCTATGATACAAAGGACTCACGGCGCAACTGGGAGGTCATTGCCGGTAGGTCGCTGCTGCAAACCAGCATCAGCGCAAGAGCGTTTACTTCTTTCCCGAAAGTGTAACGACTTTGTTCTCGACTATCAACCGGAGTGCCTTTTACGAAGAAATGGTGCCGCTCTTTGTCATTTAAAAAGAAACTGTGCCGTCGCCGTATGCTAAGGTGCAAAATGCTTGTTAAGCTAGTTCAAAAATGGTTCAAATGGCTCTGAGCACTATGGGACTTAACATCTTAGGTCATCAGTCCCCTAGAACTTAGAACTACTTAGACCTAACTAACCTAAGGACAGCACACAACACCCAGCCATCACGAGGCAGAGAAAATCCCTGACCCCGCCGGGAATCGAACCCGGGAACCCGGGCGTGGGAAGCGAGAACGCCACCGCACGACCACGAGATGCGGGCAGTTAAGCTAGTTACAGTACACTGTGATTTCCTTCTATTCTGCTGAAGGTCATATGCAAACTTTTACTACTTGCTAAGAAAAACGTTGCGACAGAAACAGACACCTTAGTATGTAAATTACACTAACAGAGTTACTGTGACAGTGATATCTACACTAAAGTTTAGTGGATAAGATGTCGTAAGTTTAATTACTTCGACAAAAATGTGATTCACTGGGACATAAATGACTCATTCACACAGAGAAAGTTAAATTATGTTCTAAAAAAACAGCTTCAAATACGTACCGAAAATTGCAAAAAGAGATTATAATAGACATACAAATAATAATAAATAAAATAAATTAAAAGAAAACAATAAAAATAAATAATGGAAATATAATAGAAAAAAGAATATAAAATAAAAATATCAGCATTCGATATTGCCGTTTTGATATAAATATATCGATATATCGGCGTTCAATTTCATGTCATTGAAAATCGATATATTTAGGAAAAGATAACGATATTTTAGGAACAACTCTAGATTTTATGGCCGCACTGCCTTGCCATTTGACAGCTAGAGCGATACTAGCGCCCCGAGGGGTAAGAAAGCAATCACATGCGTCTTAAGGATAATGTTTGTTTTTACTTATTCTCTACTTAATTCAGGAAACAGTTGTTACATTTTTGAGTTTCATGCATTAGGAAGTTATCAAGAGACACGAAGTATCATTAAATACATGTGAAAACAGCCGAACCACACTGATTCAATGATACAAGTTATAACTAATTCATTAAGAAATTCTTTCGAATAAGCGTATTTGCAGCCTACTCCGCTGAAAGAAACAGAATGTAAACACATATGTCATGCATGAGTAGCATATATTTCTGTTGTTATTGCCGTAGTCACTTTCCAAGACACTTGAAATTTTATGAAGTCTAGTGATTCGCTCTTTCTAACACGTCACTCGACTTCCTAATACACAAGTACTTTTGTAAATGTAATTACTTTTGCTTAAAAAGTGCACGTGTTGAAGATTCTTGCCGTTCGTGGCCCAGGTTTAGCAAATAATTCTTGAATTTTTCTGTGTCGAGAAACAGTTTTGTTACTTTTGACGATTTACTATTACGCCTGCGTGGTTTTCCCTTAAGCTACACTCCCTCGTGCTACGTTAAATAATGTAGTTATTACATTCCATATAGGTCTCCTACATTCCATCTTTACTGATGTGGCTAAAAACTTAGCGAATAAAACTCTGGTTTTTTGGGTAGATATAAGACGTATCTCTGCAGAAGGTCAGCTCTTCCGGAGTTTACTTTCTTGTTACAGGAGAATCGTAAATAAACTGCCCTGTAATGCAGCGCTTCATACCGCCGAGGGTGCTTACAACAGAAACTCCCAATGGCAGCCCCATCAGATTTGGTGGCTCAGTCGATATCCCATCTAAAAATGAACACAGATCAAGCATGGAAACAGGAAGAAAGTGTTCTGAACTGTAAAAAAAGAAAAAATACAAACAGTGAACGGACAAGTGCAATATTGATCTGAATAGCCACAGTGTCGTGGTTAAGTGGTGATAGTGTTGGACAATCGGGTAGACGGGTCATGTTCAAAACTCCCTCGTGCCATTTACTTCTGTTTTCTTTTTTCACAACGTTATGAACTGTCTGTTCTGTCAATGTTTCTTCTCTTTCTGTTGGCTAAGCAGTTGTCATGCTATACGTTGATTATAGAATATGAGTCATGTGGTAAGAATACGTTACCGTCGCAAGTAAACGTGATGAATAGTGAGAGCAGTTGAGATACCACACACACGTCTCACAGAAATGAAAACAACTAATAAACGGGTGTGAACTATATTCCAACAAGGGAATTCAAGAGTCAAAACTTCCAACTTGGAACGCAACCTAAAAAACCGTTCAAAACGTGTGTTTTTTGGATCACAGAGAAACTGTGAAGCTGTTGCATTCATTTGTTGCAGCTTGTGTGACAAATTATTATATTTTCAGCATTTCCTTGGAAGTGATCAGATTCATACGGACACCTCTACCGGGCACGGACATATCTCAGTCACTCATCAATCATACAAATTAGGTGCGTCGGTAAGAGGTTCTTACCACACACACGTACTGTCACTAACGCCGTGGCTGACACACCAGACGTGTTTTCCGATGGAGGATTCGGTTGTCTTGTCGCCTTGTCCTCAAACGTTTGCGGTTCCCATTCGAAAGCCAATTCCTTTCCGCTTCTAATAGAGTAGTTGTGCGGAATCAACTGTCCCTTTCTTATACCCTGTTTTTGCGAACGGGCGTTACACCACAACACGGACACAAATTTGAATATAGCGAACAGCGGAAAAAAAGAACGTTATCCCGACGTAGGTCTGAACACAACTCGGCCATGTGGCTGTCCATCACCGTGACGGTGAGCGCAGATTGAGACTCGTACAGCACGTGTGACGTCACACGACACTACAGCGCGACGCGCACGTTCAGCATGCGTCGCACGGAACCTACGCATACTGAGGCGTTTAAATACTTTGCACGCGCCGGTTGGTGACGTTCTGCGCTGACAAACAAAGCTTGCGCACACTGTATTGTTCCACAAACGATTTTACAAAAACTATTCGTAGTGTTATTTGTCAGCTTCGTGGCGAAGTGCACATCATCTCGCTAACGTTCATACTTGTGGTATACTAATTTTAGTAAGAGGCTACGCAAATTTCTAAAAGCTTGCAACGAAAATTAGAGGACGCTATGATTTTGCGTTCTGTGCGTATTACACCATATGTTGCTGCATATGAAATTTAGCTAACATGCTGAATTTTTCGTTAGACTTGGCAGGAGGTCCCCATCTGCCTCCGATCTCGAGAAAATGCATCCTGTGTAGCGCACTCACGCCCGCGAGAGTTAAATATTCAAAACATCCCTGATATCTCCTAAACGCTCGAGACATCGAAACGAGAGTTTTGCGAATGACGGCACACGAACGGGAGAGTGTCTCGCCAGTTAGTAAACACAGGGAACATTCTTATATGTGGCGATATATCAACAGTTACACTGCCTTCCTTATTTTTTTCACTCCAGTGAAATTTTTTAAGAGTTATCGACAACTAGTGAAACATGAGTTTCCGTGTATGAAAATAAACATGAAACCTCTTATGTTACTGCAAACCGACGCTATGAAGTTTTTCGTAAGCTGTTGAGCTCTCTGATTGCTGGTTACTTGTTTAATGAGTCACTCTGTTTCAGAATTCTGTCGCAATAGCTGCTGTGAGATGAGTTTGTGCAAATTACACTGTGTTTTGGCAAAGGCAGTACAGATAAACCTGTCAATAAGAGATATGTGACCATTACTCATAAATGCTGATGCTTCTTCGAATGAGAAAAGGTTAACAATTAACACAAAAATAAACTGCCAATTCGGCTGCAATTTTGGTTGAATCCCCGTAACCAATCGTATTTTTAACCCTGAACGACTAGAGCGGAAACTTACGAAAGGATTTTATTCCTTTTCTTCATCTGAGCAGTATTAAAATAATGACGACCGTATCCTTCAGGCGGAATGATAGGCACATGCCAGATGCTGGTTACTCACCTATGCCCTGCTAAACTGACCATGTGTGATTCGCGAATACAGTAGTAGAAAGGTAAACAATTGCTACGTGGCAGGAGACTGATGACATGAGAAGTTAAGTTCTATAGTGCTCAGAGCCATTTTGCTATGTGGCACAACACAATGGTCCTTGTATCGTTCAGCAGCCGAGAATAGCGCGCGCGACAGAATGTGGAAGTTAGCCAAGTGTGCTGTGTGAGAGGAAGGGTTCACGTCGTTCGTGTAAGTATATCTGCCTTTGTCAGCGATACATTTCGACGAATTAAATGTATCAAATCACCACACACTTTCAGGATACTCGTACTTTCGGAATAATACGGATCACTACTTAATTTGTGTAGCCTGTTGTATTACTTACTTATGCTGATAGTGTGTATACAACCACTGAAATTCTTTTTCTCGTCACGGCGAGCCGATTAAAACGTCGTTATTCGTGAGGAGTTGTCGACTGTTTCTAGCTTGCAGTGGAAACTTTACGTCCACATGCAAATAGTATGTCTCTTATTACAGCCGTATCCAGATAATGATAGTGGAACTCACGTCAATCTCGGACGATTTTCGCCAGGAGCACAAAGGGATCATATCTGTGGCAATTACGCCTCTTCGACTTTTTTGTAACAGGTCGTGGAGGTACGTCAGCACAGGCGACAAGTACATAAACTTGTTTTACTTTCCTGCCTTGCCTCCAGATTACATGATTTTATAATGCTCCTTACTTCCTAATTAACTACCCTTACAGTAAATCGTCTGTCCCTTCTTACCATCTGAAAACATTGTGGAGGCAGAAGATATAATCCCAGTGGCTAATGGCTCACCACTTAGTGAACTGTGCATTGTTCTTGCGAAAAGAGTGAACAAAAGAAACGAACTGCACAGATATGTGTAAGTGAAAACTATTACGTACTAACGACAAGAGATGGAGCACTTAAACGTCGAAAATAGAAACACTACTCAGTGAAAATAAAATTCAGTACACAGTAAGGCCGTATTTTTCCACTACCCATATGCGCCGTGCCCAAGCGAGCACAGACTGCCCCCCCCCCCCCCCTCCCCCGCTCCACGCCTCAACCCTCCTGCAGGACTCGCGAGGCGAGAAACTGCTGGCGCAGGGTTGTGTCGCGTCGCGTCCCAATCTGCGCGGCCCCATTTGAACCTGTGAGGTTACAAACACGCGCGGTGCGCTGCGCCCTGCCACACGAGCTATACGTGTCTCATCAACTTGTGCCTAGCGTGACCCTACTACTTTTTTCCGTTATTGTTCACTGCATTTTTTCGGGGTGGATGTCCCATGACACCCATTCTAGTTCAACTCCGTTACTACACTGCAAGCGCCAAAGAAACTGGTATAGGCATTCGTATTCAAATACAGAGGTATGTAAACAGGCAGAATACGGCGCTGCTGTTGGCAATGCCTACGTAAGACAAGCGTCTGGCGCAGTTGTCAGATCGGTTACTGCTGCTACAAAGGCAGGTTATCAATATTTATGTGAGTTTGGGACACAGCTTCTCCGAGGTAGCGAAGAAGTGGGGATTTTCCCATACCACCATTTCAGGAGTGTACCGTGAATATGAGGAATCCGGTAAAACATCAAATCTCCGACATCGCTGCGGTAGGAAAAAGATCCTGCCTGAAGGGGACCAACGACGACTGAAGAGAATCGTTCACGCTGATGGAAGTGCAGCCCTTTCGCAAATTGCTGCAGATTTCAATGCTGGGCCATCAACAAGGGTCAGCGTGTGAACCATTCGACGAAACATCATCGATATGGGCTTTCGGAGACGATGGCCAACTTGTGTACCCTTGATGACTGCACTACATAAAGCTTTACGCCTCGCCTGGGCCCATCAATACAGACATTGGGCTGTTGATGACTGGACACATGTTGCCTGGTCGGACGAGTCTCATTTCAATTTGTATCTAGTGGATGGACGTGTATGGAGACAACCTCATCAAACCATGGACCCTCCATGTCAGCAGTGGAGCCTTCAAGCTGGTGGGGGCTCTGTAATGGTGTGGGACGTGTCCAGCAGATGGGATCCCTGATACTTCTAGATACGACTCTGACAGGTGACACATACCTAGGCATCCTGTCTGATCACCTGCATCCATCCATTTCCATTCTGCATTCCGACGGATTTTGGCAATTCCAGCAGCACAATGCGACGTTCCACACGTCCAGAATTGCTGCAGAGTGGGTCCAGGAACACTCTTCTGAGTTTAAACACTTGCGCTGGCCAGCAAACTCCCCAGACGTGAACATTATTGAGCATATCTGGGATGCCTTGCAACGTGCTGTTCAGAAGAGTTCTCCAGCCCCTCGTGCTCGTACGGATTTATGGACAGCCCTGCCGTATAAATGGTGTCAGTTCCCTACAGCACTACTTCAGACATTAGTCGAGTCCATGTTACGTCGTATTGCGGCACTTCTGCGTGCACGCGGGGGTCCTACACTATAATAGGCTGGTGTACCAGTTTCTTTGGCTCTTAACTGTAGTTACAAGAAGTTTGAGCATGCATTACTGGCTCATTTATTAAAGAGATCAATAAAAATGTACCGACTTTTATGCAGATGTCAGATCTATTTTGGATGTAATTATACTGTAAATTATCGGGATTTCAGTTTTGAAAGGAAAAAAAAACAAGTTTTGACAAGGTGAAGACGATGAAAAGAATGCACATGAAATCCATTTCGCCAAGGATAGCCCTGTAGCTTGCAGTGAGCTTCGTAGCATTGAGTTAACTGGTAGCTTGTCACTGTCATTCATCTGTCTCCATTGTTGCTGGGAAGGAATAGAAGTTCTAATGCTATCAGCAAATGTTTTGCATGCCTGGTCTGAGTCTAATTCTGGGACTACTCTTCTAGACGTGAACGTAATGCTCTCGCCATGTGAAGTCCACCTGCTCTTAGGTGTGGGTTCTTCTGCTTCGTCACAGTGCGTGGCATGTTGCGAGTCTTAAGGGAGGAGAGGAGGTGGTAAGTACATTGCGCGTTCTTGAAGTTCGATTGTCAACGTAACAGTTTAGTCTTGCGTATCCAAACACATGAAACGTACATGTATAAACGTGAAATACACGTTTATCATCGTGGAAATGTGACGAATATGTAGTGCAATAGTGAGTCTGCCATTTCGCACGGAATTTCTCAAGGTCTACAAATTATAATATTAAGAAATGAAGTCGTTTCTCGATCGAGTAACTGATCATGTGGACATCTATCGCAATTTAGCGTAGTTTAGCAATTTGTATTAGAGAATAAGGTTGTTCTTTTATTCGTATCGTTTGCCCAGATGTCACTACAACCACAGTCTAATAGAATCGCGACATTCATTAGTGTGAAAATTTTCACTGTCTTGACAGTTGATGCGACACTAGCGCCCCAAGCGACGAGAAAGGAGTCGTAAAAATAAAGTAGGTTTTTAATTGCCTTTATAGTTAATTAGCCAAATAATTGCTACATTTTTGCATTCAATGCATTAGTAAGCTATCAAGAGACATGAATGACAGTGAAACATATACAGAAACAACCGAATTATCCTGGTTCAATGACATAACCTACATCTTAATGATGAAGTAATACTGTCGAATATGTGTATAATTGTAGCTTACTCTGCAGAAAACAAGAGAACAGAAATATATATTTCATGCATCTTGTGTGTTCTAATCACAACAGGCGCTTTCCTTGACGCGTAACGACCTTCTAAGGAGCCGAATGTTTCGCATAGTCTTACACGTCACTCGGCTTTCTAATACATAAATATTTCTGTAAATCTTATTTTCTTCAAAAGCAAATCTGTTGAAGATTCATGCTGTTTGAGAATCAGAAGCAGCAACAATTGTGAAGTTGGTTTCCTGTGTGTTGGGAAACAGTTTTATTCCAGAATAACAGTTTTATTGCTTTTATTCTTTTATTGTCACTTGAGTCTGGTTTTTACTTCAACTACAGTTGTGGTACTTTATATCTGCTATTTAAAATAATGTAGGTATTGCATTCGTTACATGTTTCCTACATTCCACATTCACTGATTTGACTGGAAGTGTAGTGAACGAAACTTCACGTTTTTGAGTAGATATATATCTGCATCAGGGGCGACGATTCTAGAAGTCTGTCGGGGGGGGGGATTGGAATATCGCTTAACAAAAGGACAGTTGAGGTCCTCCACCTACAAACTGGTAAAATGTGGTGTTGCTCAAAGTAGTTTTTTGTGACTGTTTTGAAGTTCAAGGTAAAAACGTTGCAACTTAACGTTCCAGTGCTGGTGGTGGTAAAAGTCTACCTTAGTAGGTAGATTACCGTCACTTTGACATGCCCTACCGCTCCTGCAAGCTACCGTCTGTAGTAATTGGTTTCTTACATTCGTGTCGTCCACGAAATTACTGGCCCCCGCGAGTTATTGCTGGGTATTAATAATTTCTAGTGGAATGTTTTAACGAAACGGTAAAAATTTGAACGCTACGTATAATGCACTTTTTTTAACCACTACAGAAGGCACCTATACAGGGCTTAATAGGCAGTATATAGCTTTAATTTGCTTTCATGACCCAGAATTCGACTGTGGTACTGACTGCCACCTATTCTTTATGATGAAAGGAGTAAATAATCAGTCGACGGTAGAGATTAATTGATATTTATTCAATACCGATGGTATTTCAACAACTAGTCGTGTTTCTCTTATAATGGTCATCATCAAAACCGGTCTCTAGTTAACATCAGTTTCGCCACGTAATTATGCAATGTGACAGAGGAGCGCAGACCTGGCTTCAATGTCATTCTACACAACCGCACAATTATACCTAAACCCTCGGTTATTACATTCAGTTGTTATAGGTTACTCAGAACAAGTTCCGCAGAGACAATACACGCAAAACTAGGTCAGGGTGGAAGAGTATTTCGCAAATGTTTGTCAAATCAGTGGGCATTAAAATCCGATACTTTTCCTACTGGCACGAGTATTTTACTTAACGCACAACATCGCGAACAAATCAAATGGTTATGGGGGTGCACAACAAACATCACTTCAATGCTGTTCAACCCACATGGCCAAGTTTCAGTAGCCAACAGAAACCCAGAAAAAATATGGACACACACGATTACTCCTTCCCTATTTTACACTCGCTCACTATCGTATGATTATTCATCGTGTACAATATATTTTCAGACCGAAACTACAATTTATCAATGCGGCGGTTGCTCCAACCGACCACGTGGCGCGAAAGCAAGTTCATAGAGAAAACATATGGAAAACAAATAAAAATCCCCAAAATATTACTGTAAATGGAAGAGCAGATTAAAATACATAGAATGGGTAAATTTCCGTTAAGCACAGAGCAATAACGTGACCGTGAGCTTAAGCCACATGGTGTGTTGGCTGAACAAGGCACTAATGCAAGGTCTATTGAAATTCGAGTAAATTGAGAAAATCGATTCCCTTATGGGGTTCAGTGGTAATTTCTCACCTGATTTCAACATCTGGACTTCATTACAGAGCAGATTCCAGACAATCTAATACCTATGTTAACATTACAAAAACGAGAGCTGCGTCTCCATGTCTGTCCCGCACCACGACCCAAAACAAGTGCTCTCCCAACCGAATTCGCCTAACCGTTCCGCTTACAAACGTGGTGGGGGTGGGTCGCCAACCTGACAGAGCCAATACGCGCTCCTTCGTGTCATCTTTGCCCTGACCTGCAAACTTGGTCTCTGCTAAACGTGTTCACGCTTTTGGGGTTGGTACTACCCTACCCCAGAACGACCATTCACGCAGTGTTACAATCTGTGCCTAAGACTTTCTGCTAGTTCACACACTCACTCATTTATACCGTCCAGGCCGCACAGAGGAACGGAAAATGGGAAACGTGGTACACAACAGAAAAAATTCAATAAATAACCCTGTTTAGTCCATTCTCTCCTTTTGGACACCAGCTAATGGTATTACCTGCAAGAGAAGAAACTCTTGCTAATAATTTCTGCGTGCTAGGAATTTAATAAAACATTTGAACGGTACAACAAGTTCCGTTTCATCACACTCGGGTGTCTTAGAAGAAAATGGACTTGGGGCTGTCTTTCCGATGGAACGACAGTCCAGAACATTTTTCAATTGATGCCACAGGGAGGAGACCCTCATCTCCACACTGCACCAATCCGCTTTATATATATGCTATGCTAGGCACTGTTCAAAGTACAACATTTGACAGTTAGTCTGCCAAGACCGCACAAAATAATCTCATTGACACAGTGACAATTGCCACAGATATTCTCATCATTGTGAATGTTCTATAAGTGAAATAATCTCAGGTAATTAATCTCAATTATAAAATACAGATGGGTACACACTATGCAAACACAATGAATTATTGCAACAAATATTCAGACCATCCTTGAAAGTTCTAGAAACGATATCACCTTAAGTAATTTATCACAATTGTACAATACAGATGGGTAGACATTATGGAAGCACACTTAATGGTTTTAACACACTGTGAATTGGAACACTCATAACAAGGGTGGCAATTAGCGGTTCTCAATAGGCATCACAGAAGTTCTGTTCAAAATATTACAATGAGTAAATATTCACATAATTACAAATACAAATATATACACATAATGGAAAAACTCTTAGTTACGTCAAGACACTGTGAGATTAAACATTTATAGTAAGGGTGGCAGTTACTGTTTAACAACACATCAAAAATGAATAAACAATCACTTAATAAAAATATATCGCCTTCAGGGGCTACAAAACATTTTCTATTATTTGTCTTATCAGAAACTCTAATAAATACTCAAATTTCAGTTTCATTAGTTATTGAGCCTGCTAGCCTATAACTAAATCCTTAATAAAGTATTCTCATTATTTATTGCAATAAAGCTACGTGGGCCATGAAAGCAATGTTATGAACAATTATATAGTCACAAATAGCTCACAAAACAATATCCCTTTACACATGTCTTAGGTCCAGTTAAAATAAAGTATCTTATCTCTGCTACACCGAGGCTTATGGCCGCCTTGTCATGACACACACTTAATTCTGGCCAGACAGGATTGAGAGAAACATTGTCGACCTAGGTTCTGATTAACTCATTAGATGTACATCTTGCTTTGGGTCAGAAAATTTACCCCATCTTACATACCCAGTTTCAGGCTGGTAGATGACAGACTAACGACATGCACCTTATTATACTTCTAACTTAGAGATAATACTCATGATAAGCCAATGGTCCTCTCCTTTTCCTCTCTGCTCAGAATCCACTATGAAGTCATCAAAGAAGGATATACTAATGACACGACTAACCTAGGGCAAGTAACATTTTATAGATCTTACTCAACATATTCACACGAATAATATACAAGATTCTCTCTTGAGTTTAGAGTGGCATGATACAGAAACACTTGAAAGAAGGGGCTAGCTCTCTGGTTAGGTCGGTTATCACTGGTACTACCTACACTTAAGTAGTCACACGCCACTGTTAAGTCACACGCACACAATCTAGGGTTATAGTCGGGAGGGCTTTCTTCCAAAGTAACTTGGGGGGTAGCCTATTACACTCTGCCAACTCTCCTTCCTCAAACGCTGTCTCCTTAAGTTTCATTGCGCCTATTGCAATTGTCTTCTGCGAAATTATGGCGTCAAGCTAGTCGTCCGTTGGCAGTGAACACACTGTTAGAGCGATTGACTTTGCTGTCCTGCAAGCACGATGGTTAGTGGAATGCGCTGGTCTAAAGGTACAGCAGTTCCCATAAGCCCACTTAAATCACCTGTCATACACTCGTTCTGAACGAGTCCCTTTATGGCTTGAAGTTTTCCTACTGTCCTCATTCAACCACTAAGTTATTGCATGGCAGATTTACTAGCGATTATTGTCTTAACTTTCGGGGGCGAACTGTTTGTAGCTCTCTCACTAGGCCCTGCTGGCAGTGTCTACACCTCAACGTCATGGATCACTGAAAATGCAAGCGAAGTTCATCACAACACACTTTTCTTAATTAAATATCGGTGGGTCCATGTCCTCTTTACGTCAAAATCTATCACGGATCACGAAAAGTGCGAGTGAAGTTCACCGTGACACCATCTACTTAGTTAAATATCGGCGAGGTTATGTCCTTGAGTCCGAAACCTATCATGGATCACTAAAACTGCTAGTGTAATTCATCATGATCTAATTAAATATCGGCGAGTTTATGCCCTACCTCTAAGTCCGCAATGCACTGTCTTTATATTGCCAGTCTTTCACGGTTTTTCCCTCATTTCCGTGTCCATAGTCACTGCAGGGGTTACCTATGAGACTAGGAGCCTTCAGTCTGTACCCCATCATCTCTTAGCTCTGGAAACAAACCGAACAGCAACCTACTTCACCTGACAAGTTAGGTCACACTAATGGCTTCTGCTAAAGTCACTGCGACCGCCGCCTCTTGTGTCCAGCCGTAACGGCAAGCGAGTCGCCGCCTGACAAGATGCGCCGGAGCGATAACATCAGGGCCTCTTCAGTAGTTAAAGGCTTAGCCGCTCCGCCTGGCCGTGAATCCCCGCAGGTAGCCGCCCGAGGCCGTCGCACAGTGGGCCAGAATCTTGAAAAGGTGGCAAAAAAGGAAAAAAGAAAAGTTTAAAGATGGGGATTTTGGACTATCAGGTTGGCAGCAGCAATGCTGGGACAACTGAATGCCAGCTGTGCAGACGACCAGATGTTCATTTGTTCGGTAATATCTCAGGTCAAATGCGGCAGTTCATTGTTAGCGTGCGCACAGCTGGCCAGGCTACAAAAACAGTTGTGTTGTTGAAGGAAGTTATTTATGTTTTATGCAAGTGAAACCAATACTTTCAATATGGAATGTATTCCAGGAGGTATGTACTAGTGAAAAAACACTTATATCACTATTAAATCATCAATTATGCACGTTTACATTTCAATTAACGTACTACAGGGGAATGAATGACAAAATCGTAAAATGCGCTTAAAAAATAGAGATAAGTTACGAATTCCACGACATTCCGCTTTCTTTTGCGCTGTGTATGCAAGTATATATTATTACCTTTGTAAATTAAGCTTCAAATCCTGCAACTAGTTGCGACTTCGGATTTGAGCCACGTTTTAAGCGACACTTGAAAAATGTCATTGTTCAGACATCTTCAAAAATGACAGCAGAATCAATTAATTATTAGTTTTATTTGTACAATTTAAATTACAATCGACATGTAGAAGCATTGTAAAGAATAAAATAATTAGAAAAATGACAAAAAGTGTAACACAGATTTTTTTTTTAATTTCAGTTTCATCTGATCCAGCGTATTCCAGAATCGGATTTTCGAGGAAAGATATTTTTATAATAACAAAAGAGTATTTGTCAAATGATTTGGAAGGGGTCATAGAACATTTGGAAGGGCCGTTGACAGAAATAAGTGGACATACAATTAAAATTCCCTATGATATGAGGCCTACCATTCCGATTTTGTTAACAAAGTTAAGAAGCAAGTATAAGGAAGCAACTCGGCGATAAGGATATTTTTTCAAGAAGAACGAAACCTGGTTAAATACAATAGTATATATTCCGATTGATTCGAAACCTGCAAGTGTGACTAAATCAACAGGCCGACCTGCCACAAAATTTGAAACATTATCTGATAGGTCTAAAAGAAGGAGAACTGAGGAGATTCGTACGAAGTTCAGTCCTGTCGAATTATCGTTCGCTGCACAAATGAGTCTTCGATCTTCAGGGCACCCAGATGCTGCGAAGATTGTGAAAGACGTCACCCTCTCAAGCCCATCCAAGGTGAAAAAATACAAGGCAGGCTTGCGATTTTCAACATCATCGCCATCCTCATATGATGCAAATGAAGGTCTAGCACTCCTTTTCGATTTGAAGTTGTCAAAAGAATCTTACCAGCATTTGAGAAATGGGGCTAAAGGAAAATGCTTAAACACACTATATCCACCGTATTCAGCTGTTTTGGTAGCAAAAAAAGCTTGCTGCCCTCACTTTTACCGAATCAAAAGCTGAGGTACGGTTGCAAGCTTTGTTAGACCACACTGTTGATCGTGTTCTACTGCTGAAACGAGACGATATTTTACATATGAGTGATTCGGAAATGTCTAATATGGCCCTTATTTATAAGTGGGGCTTTGACGGAACCTCCGGGCAAAGCATGTATAAAATGAAGTTTTCAGATTCGAGTATTTCAGATGCAACTTTATTTTTCACTTCGCTTTTTCCACTGAAACTTGCAGGTGTAAATGAAGAAACTAAAGAAGAAAAGATCTTATGGATTAATCCGAAGCCGTCTTCAACCCTCTTTTGCAGACCACTGACGTTAGAATTTACAAAGGAAACGGAGCAAACGTCTTTAAATGAGAAAGCGTATTACGACAAACAGATCGAACAACTCCAGTCATTCGAAACAGTTATTCATGGGAAAGACATTTCCATTAAATACAATTTAAGCATGACCATGGTAGATGGTAAAGCGTGCAATGCTATCACCAACACGAAATCTGCGCAACGGTGCTATCTCTGCAAGGCTACGTTTGCCCAATTTAATAACATTGACGATGTTTTGAAAAAACAAGTTACCGCCGGTTATCTGCAGTACGGACTATCAACTCTTCACGCCTGGATTTGATGTTTTGAATGTTGTATTCATTTGGCATACCAAATGAAAACAAAAAAGTGGCAGGCACGTAAAGCAGAAGATAAAGAGGAAAAAGCAATACTGAAAGCCAACATTCAAATAGCTTTCAAAGGACAGCTTGGAATTGTAATTTAGATGCCGAAACAAGGGTTTGGCAGTACGAATGACAGAAACACCGCTCGACGTTATTTTGAAAACACTCCAACATCAGCGCTGATAACTGGAGTTTCCGAAGAACTAATCCACCGTTTCCATACAATTTTGCAGACGATTTCGAGCGGACGTCAGATCGACGTTGAAAAGTTTCGAGCATACGCATTAGCAACTGCCAGGCACTACGTGAAAGAAAACCCCTGGTACAACATGCCAACAGCAGTCCATAGATTGTTGATTCACGGTCCAGACATTATTTCTTCGGCCATTTTACCCATCGGTCAACTATCGGAGGATGCTCAGGAATCAACCAATAAGTTGATAAAGCAATATCGCCTGAGTTTTTCTCGAAAGTTTTCAAGAGTTAAGACTATGGAAGAGGTGTTCAGGAGATTGTTGGCAACGACAGACCCCTACGTTTCTTCCTTACGCAAATCTTCGCCGAAGAAACTGAAGAGTTTGTCGCCAGAAGCCGTTGCCCTCTTAGTTCCTGTGGCGGAAGACTATGAAGATTCAGATGCAGATGCAGATGAGGAAACAGTGTTTGAGGATGATGACGATTCAGTTGAAGCAGAAGATGAAAAAGAATAAGAAAATGAAAACTTGTAAATTAAGCTATAAAAAGTTTGCAAAATAAATAATTATAATTAAAATGAAATAATTTTTTGTAATGTTTTACACTATCTTGTATCCTATATTTGGTCCTTTCTTCGAGTTTTCCACTTTTTTGGTTTATTTTTTAAGCATTAACTACAATAATCCCTAAATACTGATTTTTATATGAATAAAAATATATATACATAAATAAATAAAAAGACATAGATTTTGACCGCCATCTTGGATCCACCATTTTTAAATTTTTTGAACTCTGTCATCATCAGTAACCTCGACAATTCCCTAAAAATTACTTTTATACGTAAAAAATGATAGTAGTGTACATAGAGCCTGCCATCTTGGGTCCGCCATTTTGTTTTTTTTCATTTTTTGATATCATATTCTTAATCAGAAACTCCGTAAACCCTTACATACAAATTGAACAACTACTTATATTTGACCAGCTTTTTGGGATTCTGACCCACTGTGCGTCGGTGCGTGCCAGCAGCTGAGAGTGGTGCGTCAGCGCAGGGCCGCCGTAGACGACGAGCCACGCCCCGGCTCTGCCACGTGGGGGGGGGGGTGCAAGGCTCCATTCACACCGCCTGCGTGCGCGCCCTTCTGCGCTCGGCTGTAGCACCGGGACAGGTTCTCCCGTGTCCTTGCCACCTGGACTACGTAAGCCGCCCTTTTCTCGCCATCGCCTTGCAACATTCAGACAGAACAATTGTCATTCTCTTAAATTTTAGTGGTCATCATCTCCTCACTTGATTTCACCAAGTACATTTCTCAATTAACCTACAGTACACAAAACGTAATTATTTACAGGTTTCACCAGGGCTTTACAATGGATGGCAAATAGTTACTAATACAAAACAATTCTTAACCTCTACATATTACATTTTGTTTCACACAGGCCTCTCTGAAATCTTACGCTAATCTGTTTGGCAATTTACAGTAACTGATTTCAAATACAAGTTTCTTGATTCCTGAATAATAATTACAACAAAGGAAAAATGCGTCTCCAAAAGGTGTTATAATGTGGGAGACGTTTTATAAAAAATTGTTAGCCTATTTTTTGGTTACAGGTGATTTACTTCTCTCTGACAACTGTTAAATTCTTATGGTTACTTTCTTAGATACTAATCATATTTGAGTGCCCATAAAGGAGCAACCCTTCTGTCTCGATTGTGGAGTAGGGCAGGTATCTTCTGTTTTGGGGATTGTTGTGTAAACCACTACACCACCACCACGATCTACCTCTCTATCTTCCTTCCTTCTTGCATGCTCGCATTTCCAAACTACTCGAGTATTACTCCAGACATTCATATGTCACCACAACGTTTTAGATATTCCTTTCACCATCAAAATTTTCTAATCTACTATTATGAGAGATCGTTAGCGGTACTGACAGATAGCTAGAAGCATTATCCCAACGTTTTTTTTGTTCCTTTAACACACAGGCAAAGCCAACACAGGCGATGTGACTGCTCATCCATTAGGTATGACCAGTTTAGCACACCATCAAACACTGAGTAGCTAATTACACATCACAAGAAAAAACACAGAATAAAATTTCATTGGAACGATACCACCTGTAGTTATTACCTCTCGTTACAGTTTCATACTTTACCCAAATCAGTTGCTTCCTCTCCGTTTTGTCAAGTTCAGTCCGCCAAGAACAAGTTACGGCTGTTTTTTACTTGGAAAAGGCTCACAGAACATTACACCAACAACTTTCGGTCATCACATCAGTCCTCTTTACTTGCAATTTCATCTGAGGCCATTCTTATCAGAATCTCGTCGCTTTAAGTGCTATTTATTCCCTGGGAACAAACATTCAAGCACAGAAACCGCATACCACTACTAATAGTTATAAATCTAAGGGCACACTTTACATCTTATATCTAGGGTGTCATCATCTTATGTCAAGCAGATGTCATTCATGACTGCAACCGGTACTCCTTCCTGTTACCTCTCTGGGGCTTCCTCTCCATTCAGTACTGCCTTCATTCCTCTGGATGGTTTACCTCCAGGAACCTTAACTTGCCTTCATCTTGCTGTGGTCTGTCACATACTCCTTACCAAGTTCAGCTCGCTCTCGGGGTCTCTCAAAGTCATCACCACATAAGTCTGTAAGACTTCATAGCGCTGCGTCTCTGCACAACACTAAAACACAAATACCACAAGCACACAAAAAATTCGGTGCCTTTTGCAACTGACAACTGGTCCCGTCGCTACCTCGGCGCGAGCCATTACTACCACATACGCGCATCTATGGCGCGTTTCCCCATCAATATACTTTGCAAAGGGTTACCTTTCCCAGGGTAACTACTTCTAGTTTCCCTTACGAGTGATCCTCGCTTCTCTAGAGCAAATCACCACCATAGCGTACGAATATCTTCCTTCGACACTCGTTTTATCCACTTAGCTTCTAGCTTATGACCAGGCAAGAACAGCAAGAAGAGTACCAAATCCATTGTCTAAGATGTTGTGGAGTACTACGATTATACTAAACTAAATGGCTGCCTGTAAAGGATGACCCTCCTGTCCCTTGTTCTTACTCTATCCATTTTTTGATGTTGGATATGTGGTGCAACCCTCTTGGCTTACGGGACCTGACAGTTTCGATTTCAATGGCGTTCTGATGTGCGACACGTCTCCCCCTAAAGGGTCCTGAATACACGTTGAAAAACTTACTGCTAATATGCCGGTGTCTTTTGGATAATCTATGAGCCCTCATGAGAACTTTATCGCCAATTTCCAGTACTAATTGTCTAATGCATCCCTTTTGTCGCCTTTTTCAACATAACGCCTCCTTCCTGATATTTGCAATTGCTAACTCTACCACTACCCTGTGTCGTTGTCGCCTTTCTGGTGGCCAGTCTACCAGTTCTCTAATTCTGTTGGGAGGTGCCTGATTCTTCAGGACCAGTGTAGGATTGAGCTTCATCGTCCCATATGGAATTTCGTTCAGGATTCCTTGGAAGTCTGCCAGATATTGATTCCCTGTTTTCGCGTTCCAATTAGCGCGGGAATTACGTGGCTCCTCTGGTCTCCCGTCCACTGCGTGCCGTGAATTCTGTTCGTTACGACGGAACCGCTCTTCCCTAGGGCGTCCCCAGCCTCTGCTGCGTTGTCGTGGGCTCCAAGAGACACGTCCACCCCTGTCATGTCCACGACCATGATTATTATTACCGGAAAAATGGGGTCTCCAACTCTGGTTGCGCCTTCGCCCGACATTCTCGTCGCGGTTACCTTCAAATCTAACGACGTTTCGCTGCTCACTTATATTTCTTTCGGTACCCAACTCTTGCAACACGTTCTGAAAGCCACTAACTTCGTCCTTGCCTCTTCCTGCAATTGTAATTTCTTTACACAGTTCGCTCGGGAGTTTAGTAAGACAGATTCTATTGAGTTCGTACGGATCATACAGTGCATCAAGGAACTGATTGCTCTTGACCATGTCTTTGTAGTACTCTACCGGGTGTCTGAACGTACTGTCAACGTAGTTCTCTCGCATTAATATGCCCAATTTCACCTGCTCTTGCATGCTCCGAGACCAGAACTCGCTGAGGAAAGCCGCCTTGAAGTCCTCGTACATTCGACAGTCCTTAAGCATTATTTGCATTTGGTTAGCCGCTTCACCTCTCAGGTGGCTACATGCGAATTTTATTCTTAGCACATCTCCCCAGGAGCGAGGCAGCGACTGTCCAAATTGATTGAGCCACATCGAGGGCGCTACGTCGTGGGTCTCCTGCATTCTTCCTCATCAGTATCAAAATTCATACCATGATCAGTCGTCTGAGTAGGCGGCTTTGATTTACGCCTTAAATTACCGAGTCTCTCTTCAAAATCACGGTATTCGTCTTCTTCTCTACATCTACGTTCACTGCTGGAACTTTCTGCTCCCCTAGCCCCATTACTAACAGAATTACTGCCATTGGCGCTTTCATTTTCCCGCAGCTTATTATGCAGGTCAGCTATCACGTCCTGATTGCGTTTGTTAATATCCGCCTGCACCCTTTTAAACTGCAGAAGAGACTGAATTTCTGCGGATTCCGCAACAGGAACCGGCTGTGTCCTATCCGAGTCCGTTTCCTTATTCAGCGCGATCTTCTCTACCGCACTCGTCAGGACGCCCACCTGATTGATGACTTTATCAATCTCGTCTGCTTGCGCCGTTAGCTGCTCACCCTGAGCGGCCACCTGTTCGCTCATACGGGCAACCACTTCTCTCTGTTCCGTGCAGACGCTCTCCTATACTTCTCTAACTTGCGACTCGGAAGGAAGCACTATTTCTCGCAGGGACAGATCACTTTCAAGCACTGTGACCCGATTTCCGAGTCTGCTTGTGGCCTCGCTGGCTTCGGTTTGCACAGACTGTATCTGCTTTAGCATGAGTCAGCCAGTGCCTGGTTTCCAGCAGTCGGTGTTTCGACTCGGGTTTCTAACGCTTCTAGGCGTTCCTGTTGGTGCCCTAGCCTGCGTTCTTGTTCGTCGAAACGGGTATTAATTGCGCCTATCTGTTCACCTGATTTTCTAGTTAGTTCCTCACGTAGTGCCTTATTTGAGCTATTAATTTGTAAGGTCAAATTCAATGCCTTGTTTGAGTCTAGTAAAGCCTAGTTTGAGTCTTCTTGCTGCTTCATGAACTGCAAAATACTTGCTAACAGTGGGTTCTCTTGGCCCATATTTCCCGCACTAGCCTGTGCTGTGAAAGTTGGCTCGGCCGCACGTTCCTGAGTCGCACCATCCCTCGTGCTGGCGGCTTCCAAGGTCGCCCCCACACTACCTGCCTGGGGCCCGAGTCCCGTTACAAACGCACTGGACTCCATTGTTTGTCCGTGGCCCGCAGTCAGCTCACCCTAGAAGTTCATCGCCCCGGTTTGGTACTCCACACCAGCTGGCAATCCCTGCTCGCTGCACACACCACCGCTTTCGTCGTGCAATGTATCCATCTTTGCTATGCTTTTTGCGTGCGCTCTAGTAATAATCTGACTCATTACCTATGTTTACGGTTTTAATCACTGTCCCCTACTCACTACACAACGTACAATAAAATGACCCAGAAATATCTAATTAACTGATCGATTGTAACAAAACAAGCGAAAATTCAACAGTAGGATAAGACACAACAAGAATACAACATAGATAGAAGCAACGCTGTATTCAGCACAAACAGAATTGTGCTTCACTATACAAGAAAAACAAATTATTATTTCATTCAGTTTTGTTAATTTAATGCAACCTAATTACTGATCAGGAAGACCTGTGACTCGAAATCCATGGCAGGATCGCCATGTGCAACGTAACCTTCCACTACTGGTGGTGGTATAAGTCAACCTAGTAGGCAGATTACCATCGCTTTGACATGTCCTACCGCTCCTGCAAGCTACTGTCTGAAGTAAAATGTTTCTTACATTCGTGTGGTCCACGAAATTACTGGCCGGTATTCAACCGAAATTCCGCCGGAGATGCCCTCACCTTCTAATTCTGTGTAACCTGGAAATATTCAAGATGTCTTGCAGTCAGCTATACAGTTCTGATTTAGCTCTATCCATTTAGGACAAGAAAACAGCACTACTTGTGGCACATTTTCATAATTTCCTCTGCAACGAAGCACACAACACATATATGAGCTGTGTAAATAAAACAAAGTAAGTAATGGATGCAACTGTGAGAACTTCACTAGGTTAAGACATGTCCCTGCATAATGTTAGGAATCGAAATCAGTTACGGCTGGTGCTGCCATCGAACGGCGCGCCACGCAACTACCCCCTGCTGCAAGCCGGCGCCACAAGATGGCAGCACGGTGGGCAGCCTCACGCTTGTCGTGAGCGATCGTTACTCGACGTGCAGTTTGTAGCGTAGAGCTCGCCGTCTTCAGGTAACGCCACATAGCAACAAAGCCTCACAGCGTGCACATAACGTCATACAGTATCGGCCATTTGGCAGGTCTTGCAACATGGACTGTCCAATTAAGTGAATGCACCATTACTTCCTGCGTCTTGCAAAATCTAGCAGTAGAAGTAGCTTTATTCATCCATAGATCTCTTTTTACAGGGATATAGGACATGTCAAAGTATTAAGAAATTTAGATCAATTTAAAATAAGTAAGTTAGAGACTAACACACACAGTGGTTATGGTTACTACAAGCCACACCACAAGTTGGAAAACGGGGCCAAATTTCTAGTAGTTTACTGTTGAGTTGAGATTTTCACATGTGTTTTATTTGTATCTTATAGAAACTAGCAGTATGGCAATAAACAGCCTTTTAAACACGCCGCTAACGGCAATCAAGTAATTTATAGCAATAGAACAGTTTTAAAAAATAATAAAAAACACAGAAGCTAGCAGTACAGCAATAAACTACTTTTTTAAAGACGCCGCTAATGCCAATCAAAGTAATTTATAGCAATACAAACATTTTAAAAAATTTAAAGAACATTAGTAAACAGGCTACTAAAGTACATACAGGACTTTGTTAATAAAGTACGGTGAGGTAGTGAAGCTACCAACACCGGCATTAAACAAATTAAACAGGTCTCAGCAAACACACGATTAATGGCCATAAAAGGAATTTACAAAATTGGAGGAATTTCAAAAAATTTTAAACAAAATGGTCCTGGAATATCATTAGAACATAACAGATATGAAGGACCCGTGTAAGGTGGCCACACGTCACCCACTCAGAGATGCTCAGGCTAGGCAGAATACTGACCAGTTTAAATACGCCTGTAAACACAATTGCCACGCTCAGGCTGGTTGGTCACTGCACCGACTTTTAGCCAGCGAAAACTTGTTATAAGATGGCTTAACTTGCTGACAGAATTAGAGCTATCATCGTGCAAGGAACATTACACCACACAGTCCTGAACGAGCGACCACATGATCAACCAACAAGGAGCACGAATTTACTCATAACCCACGACAGAATAGCGAAACAATTAGATTGCCAAAACTACACCTCCCATCGGACAGTGACGAGAGGAGGAGGAAGGATCACTGTCTTCAGTTACACTAGTGCCAGGGACAGGAAACCCGGTCGCCGGAGGCCACAAGGCAGAAGAGACGCTGGTTACACAAAATTATTACTTAATGATTAAACTTTCCATGAACTTAACAAACAAACGATTGAAGTACAGAGGCAACAGAACGGGGACTTGTGTCATGTACATCCATATTTCGAATGTAATGTGACGTATATAGCTTTTTCTTAGAGTAGAAAACCCTAAAGCGATATATGTTATATTGGCATGGGGCCTATGTTGATATATATACGAATTTTACGTTTATCAGTTTTTTCACCTTCGCTGGTTTTAGTGTCAACTGAAAATAGGATACTAGTACTAGCGAACGCTGGGGGGGGGGGGGGGGGGGGGAGGCACTGGAAACTGCCCTGAAGAAGGAGATGGAGGGTGTGGAGGTGAAGAGAGGAAGGAGGAAGTACTAGCATCCCACTCATATATACAGGGTGGTCCATTGATCGTGACTGGGCCAAATATCTCACGAAATAAGCGTCAAACGAAGAAACTACAAAGAACAAGACTTGTCTATCTTGAAGGGGGAAACCAGATGGCACTATGGTTGGCCCGCTAGATGGCGTTGCCATAGGTCAAACGGATATCAACTGTGTATTTTTAAAATAGGAACCCACATTTTTTATTGCATATTCATGTAGTAAGTAAAGATATATGAATGTTTTAGTTGGAGCACTTTTTTCACTTTCTGATAGATGGCGCTGTAATAGTCACAAACGTATGGCTCACAATTTTAAACAAACATTTGGTAACAGGTAAGTTTTTTAAATTAAAATGCAGAACGTAGGTACGTTTGAACATTTTATTTCGGTTGTTCCAATGTGATACATGTACCTTTGTGAACTTATTATTTCTGAGAACGCATGCTGTTACAGCGCGATTACCTGTAAACACCACATTAATGCAATAAATGCTCAAAATGATGTCCGTCAACCTCAATCCATTTGGCAATACGTGTAACGACATTCCTCTCAACAGCGAGTAGGTCGTCTTCCGTAATGTTCGCACACGAATTGACAACGCGCTGACGCATGTTTTGTCAGGCGTTGTCGGTTGATCACGATAGCAAGTATCCTTCAACTTTCCCCACAGACGTCAGATCCGGTGAACGTGCCGGCCACGGTATGGTGCTTCGACGACCAATCCACCTGTCATGAAATATGCTATTCAGTACCGCTTCAACCGCACGCGAGCTATGTGCCGGACATCCATCATGTTGGAAGTACATCGCCATTCTGCCGTGCAGTGAAACATCTTGTAGTTTACATCGGTAGAACATTACATAGGAAATCAGCATACATTGCACCATTTAGATTGCCATTGATAAAATGGGGGCCCATTATCATTCCTCCCATAATGCCACACCACACATTAACCCGCCAACGTCGCTGATGTTCCACTTGTCGCAACCATCGTGGATTTTCCGTTGTCCAATAGCGCATATTATGCCGGTTTACGTTACCGCTGATGGTGAATGACGCTTTGTCACTAAATAGAACGCGTGCAAAAAATTTGTCATCGTCCTGTAATTTCTCTTGTGCCCAGTGGCAGAACTGTACACGACGTTCAAAGTCGTCGCCATGCAATTTCTGGTGCATAGAAATATGGTACGGGTGCAATCGATGTTGAAGTAGCATTCTCAGCACCGACGTTTTTGAGATTCCCGATTCTCGCGCAATTTGTCTGCTACTGATGTGCGGATTAGCCGCTACAGCAGCTAAAACACCTACTTGGGCATCACCATTTGTTGCAGGTCGTGGTTGATGTTTCACATGTGGCTGAACACTTCCTGTTTCCTTAAATAACGTAACTATCCGGCGAACGGTCCGGACACTTGGATGATGTCGTCCAGGATACCGAGCAGCATACATAGCACACGCCCGTTGGGTATTTTCATCACAATAGCCATACATCAACACGATATCGACCTTTTCTGCAATTGGTAAACGGTCCATTTTAACAGGGGTAATGTATCACGTGATACCACGTACTTATACGTTTGTGACTATTACAGCGCCATCTGTCACAAAGCGAAAAAAGTAGTCCAACTAAAACATTCGTATTTCCTTACGTACTACACGAATATGTAATAAAAATTGGGGGTTCCTATTTAAAAAAACGCAGTTGATATCCGTTTGACCTATGGCAGCGCCATCTAGTGGGCCAACCATTGCGCCATCTGGTTTCCCCCTTCAAGCTAGACGAGTTTCGTTCTTTGTAGTTTTTTCGTTTGATGCTTATTTCGTGAGATATTTGGCCCAGTCACTATCAATGGACCACGCCCGAGGCAGGATTCGAACTTGCGACAGTAGCAGCAGCGTGGATCCGGACTGAAGCGCCTAGAACAGCTCGGCCACATCGGCCGACTTCTTAATATCACATTCATTTATTTCTAGTTACAATTACTACGTTTCGCCACAGAAGGTCACCGATTTATTACCTATGCTTCGAAACTAAATAAATATCGATGACTAAAATATGACGTCATTGGTCAAAGCCGACGAGTTTTATATCATTTTTCATTTGGCCCTTACCACCCCCCAAAATATGGATAGCAAAGAGCTGCAGTAGAGGAGATTTGTTTCTAGCATCTAAGATGACGAAGTGCTCATAGCTGTTAAGGTATGTATGTTAGAGCTCATGTTTCCTAGACATTTTTGTTTCTAATGATCATTCCTGTAATATATCCGAATATTGGCTGTTGCTCCTGGGACTCCCCGTATGTAGCAGTAGCAAATCAAAACGGTTATCGCAAAAGAACTTCAACTATTTATCGAAATGGGAACGAACCAAGTACCGCAAAACAAGGAAAGACTACAGCTGCGGCACAGTCTTAACATGGTGATAAACATCTTAGTAAATTAGCTTACTACGCCTATTTTCACTCATTGCTTTCATATGGCATCATATTTTGGGGTAATTCATCACTGAGGAATAAAGTATTTATTGCACAAAAGCGTGTAATCAGAATAATAGCTGGAGTCCACCCAAGATCATCCTAGAGACATATATTTAAGGATCTAGGGATATTCACAGTAGCTTCTCAGTATATATACTCTCTTATGAAATTTGTTATTAACAACCAAACCCAATTCAAAAGTAATAGCAGTGTGCATAACTACAATACTAGGAGAAAAGATGATCTTCACTATTCAAGATTAAATCTAATTTTGCACAGAAAGGGGTGAATTACACTGGCACTAAAGTCTTTGGTCACTTACCAAATAGTATCAAAAGTCTGACAGATAACCAACAAGTATTTAAGAAGAAATTAAAAGAATTTCTGAATGACAACTCCTTCTACTCCATAGAGGAATTTTTAAGATATAAATTAAGGGAAAAAAAGGTTGTTATATTAACTTAAGTATGTTCTTAAATTAACTTAATTATGTCATATATCGGAAAATTTGACTCGTTCCACATCATTGCGAAATATCGTATTCATGATCCATGGAACTGGTATTAATCTAATCTAATCTAATCATAACAGTCATGGCGCTCCATTTCTTTCTTGTTACCCACAGCAGTTGCAGCACACCAAGCGGCCAGGAAGTTACACTGTTGAGTTCGGTGAGATCTTTTAAAAGCGAAAGCGTTGCTTAATTGTTTATATTGGTCTTTAGAATAGTTTTCACAAACGGAAGCGTATGTAGCGCTGCACATTGGAACAAAAACAAGAAGAAGACACCACATTGTTCTTTTTTTAATTTCCTAGCATACCTAGCAGATGTGAACTGCTACATTATGGAACAGTTCTTTTACAATTTTCCTGTAACCTACAAATATTTCCTAGAGAATGTCGTGTTGTTTAAGAACAAAAACATCGCTAGTAAATAGAAGGAGACTTGACAGCTTGCAGAGAGGCAATTTCGGTTGAGGCGGAATCTTCTCACGAAATTTCAATCACTAGTTTTCTGCTCCAAATGCGAAAACATTTTGCTGACGCCCACCTACATAGAAAGAAACGATCATTATAATAAGATAAGAGAAATCAGAGCTCGCACGGAAAGATATATGTATTCGTTTTTTCCGCGCACTGTTCGGAGATTGAAATAATAGAGAATTATTGTGAAGGTGGTTGGACGAACCTTCTGCCAGGCACTTAAGTCTGTTTTGCAGAGGATCCATGTAGATGCAGTGGCGGATACATACTGGGTCGAACCCCCCCTTGCGGGGCCGATTCGTTCGTTTCTTTCGGCAGTAGACTCGACTGAATCGAGATATGAAGTAGTTGTACTAAAAATAAAATAATTGTGCTTTCATAAGGCTGATTTCCAAAATAACCCAGTTTTAGTTGTACTTCCCTATGTGGTACGCGCGATCATATTTTATACGTTTAGGCCTGGCACATAAATAGCTAACACACACCTACGAGTAAAGTTGCGACCATTCTAGTAACCTCGATTCGTTATCCTGTCTGGCATTTGTTCAAGAAAGTCGCGAATATTCTACTGTTTCCTTGTACAGAGAACCTTCGATACGTAGCGCTATAAATACGGACTATTCGCCGAATAGGAAGCTAGTTTACATTCAGAAGCAGAAATATGAATACTGAAGAATGAATAAGTAAAAAGTCCTAGTTGTAGCAAGTGCAAGTGTGAAGGCTAGTCAAGAGTGAGAGTGATCAATTGATTGTGAAGTATTAATAATAGTAATTCGTAGTATTTTCTCAGTAAAAATATTGTTATGAGACTCGTAACAACATTTTTACCAATAACGTAACAATAGTTTCCCTTACCTAACTCGTAATCTACGGTAATAGCGATTTTCGAGAAAATGCCTAAAAGCGCATTTTTATTATAGTAAAAGTAGAGGTAGCTCAAGATATTTATAGCGCCCCATCCTTGAGGTTTTTCTGTATCCGACACTGTGTAGATGTAGATATATATCTACTCAAAAACCTCAAGTTTTCTTCACTGCACTTCCAGTCAAATCAGTACATGTGGAATATAGGAAACGTGTAAGGAATGCAATACCTACGTTATTTAAAGTAGCAGATAAACTACCGCAACTGTAGTTCAAGGAAAGACACGACTGGAGTCACAATAAAAGAATAGAAGCAATAAAACTGTTTCCCAATACAGATGAAACCAACTCTGCAATTATTGCTGCGTCTGATTCACAAACAGTTAGAATCTTCAAAACATTCGATTCTGAAGCAAAAGTACTTAGATGTACAAAAATATTTTTGTATTAGAAAGCCGAGTAACGTGTAAGACTATGCGAAACATGAGGCTGCTTACGAAGTTGTTACGCGCCAAGGAAAGCGTCTGTCATAATTAGAACAGACAACAAAACAAATATATTCTTCTCATGCATAAAATATACGTTTATATTCTCCTGTTTTCAGCAGAGTAAGCTACAATTATACGCATATTCGAAAGTATTACTTCATCATTCGGTTGTAGCTTATGTCATTGAACCAGGTTCAAATGGCTCTGAACAGTAGGGGACTTAACTTCTGAGGTCATCAGTCCCCTAGAACTTGGAACTACTTAAACCTAACTAACCTAAGGACATCACACACATCCATGCCTGAGGCAGGATTCGAACCTGCGACCGTAGCGGTCGCGCGGTTCCAGACTGAAGTGGCTAGAACCGCTCGGCCACTCCGGCCAGCATTGAACCAGGAAAATTCGGTTGTTCCTACATGTGTTTCATGGTCATTCATGTCTTTTGACAACTTACTAATGCTTCGAACGCAAAAATGTAACAATTATTTCGCTAATCGACTAGAAAAACAGTTAAAAACCAACTTTACTTTTGCGGCCGCTTTCTCGTCGCTTGGGGCGCTAGTATCACACTAGCTCTCAAGACGGTAAAAATATCCACAGTAATGAATGTCGCAATTGTATTAGACTGTGGTTGTAATTACACCACAACAAACGGTACGGATAAAAGAAAAAGCTTATTCTCTAATACAAATCGTCAAACTACGCTTAGTCTCGACAGATGTCGACATAATCAGTTACTCCATTGAGAAACGACTTGATTTCTTATTATAATTTGTGGATGTTGATTAATTCTGTGCGAAATGGCAGACTCAGTATTGCACTACATATTCGGCACAGTTCCACGATCTTCAACATGAATTCCACGTTTACGCATGTACGTTTCAGGTGTTTGGATACGTATGACGAAACAGTTACGTTGACAATCGAACTTTGAGAAAGCGCAATGTAGTTACCACCTCCTTTCCTCCCTTAAGACTCGCAACATGCCACGCATTGTGACAAAGCAGAAGAAGCCACACGTAGAGTAGGTGGACTTTACATGGCGAGAGCATTACGTTCACGTCCAGAAGATTCCTCCCAGATTTAGACGCAGACTAGGCATGCAAAACATTTGCTGATATCATTAGAACTTTTATTCCTTCCCAACGACAATCGAGACAGATGAATGACAGTGACAGGCTACCAGTGAGATCAATACTACGGAGCTTACTGCAAACTACAGCCCTATCTTTGGCGAAATGGATTTCGTGTACGCTCTTTTCATCATCTTCAACTTGTTAAAACACGTTTTTTTTCTTTCAAAATTGAAATCCCGATTATTTACAGTATATTTACATTTAGAGTACATTTGACATTCACATAAAAGTCGGTACATTTTTATTGATTTCTTTAATAATTGAACCAATATTCTATGGACAATGTGAGGTGTGACCGCCAGACACCACACTTGCTAGGTGGTAGCTTTAAATCGGCCGCGGTCCATTTAGTACATGTCGGACCCGCGTGTCGCCACTGTCAGGGATCGCAGACCGAGCGCCACCACAAGGCAGGTCTCGAGATACGGACTAGCACTCGCCCCAGTTGTACGGACGACTTTGCTAGCGACTACATGGACGAAGCATTGCTCAATAGCCGAGCCAATAGTTAGAATAGCCTTCAGCTAAGTCAATGGCTACGACCTAGCAAGGCGCCATTAGTAACATTGCATGTATCTATGGAGTCTCACTTATATCGTCAATAGCGATGTACCAAGGATGGATTAAAGTTAAGTATTCCAGAAGCTACGTACTTTTCTTTATAGCATTCATTACGTATCCTGTTTCAGACCTCACGCCATCCTGCTTTAGCTTAGCGTGTGCCTTTCGGCTTCCTCACATTCTGTCTAGGCTGTCTTGTCTAGACACAACACAGTGAAAGCTCGAACTACTTGTAACTACACTGAAGAGGCAAAGAAACTGCTAAACCTGCCTAATATCGTGTATGGCCCCCGCGAGCACGCAGAAGAAGTGCCGCAACACGAGGTGGCATGGTCTTGACAAATGTCTGAAGTAGTGCTGGAGGGAACTGACATCATGAATCCTGCAGGGCTGTCCATAAATCATTAAGAGCACGAGGGGCTGGAAAACTCTTGTCAACAGCATGTTACAAGGCATCCCAAATGTCGAAATAATGTTGACGTCTGGGGAGTTTGGTGGGCAGTGGTAGTGTTTAAACTCAGAAGAGTGTTCCTGAACCCTCACTGTCTGGGGTGTCGCAGTGTCCTGCTGGAAACGCCCAAGTCCGTAGGAATGCACATCGGGAATGAATGGATGCAGGCGATCAGTCAGGATGCTTACGTACGTGTCACCTGTCAGAGTCGTATCTAGATCCCATATCACTCCAACTGCACTCACCCCGTACCATTCCAGAGCCTCCACCAGCTTGAGCAGTCCCCTGCTGACACGCAGGGTCCATGGATTCATGAGGTTGTCTCCATACCGACACACGTCCATCCGCTCGATACAATTTGAAACGAGTCTCATTCCGACCAGCGACCTGTTTCCAGTCATCAACAGTCCAGTGTCGGTGTTGACGGTCCCAGGTGAGGAATAAAGCTTCGTGTTGTGCCGTCATCCAGGGTACACAAGCGGGCCTTCGTCTCCGAAAGCGCATATCGGTGATGTTTCGCTGAATGGTTCACACGCTGAACCTTGTTGATGGCCCAGCACTGAAATCTGCAGCAATTTGCGGAAGGGTTGCACTTTTGTCATGTTGAACGATTCTCTTCAGTCGTCGTAGGTCCCTTTCTCGCTGGATCTTTTTCCGGCCGCAGCGACGTCGGAGATTTGATATTTTACCGGATTCCTGACATTCACGGTACACTTGTGAAATGGTCGTACGGGAAAATCTCCACTTCATCGCTACCTCGGAGATGCTGTGTCCCATCGCTCGTGCGCCGACTGTAACACCACGTTCAAACTGACTTAAATCTTTCCACTGCCACTGCAGCAGCAGTAACCGATCTAACAACAACTCCAGACGCTTGTCTTACATATGCTTTACCAACCGTATTGCCATATTTTGCCTGTTTACATATCCCTGTATTTGAATACTCATGCCTATACCAGTTTCTTTAGTGCTTGTAGTGCAGCAACGGCGTTGTGGTCAAGGGCTGGCACGGTGGCTCAGCGTGTTTGGGGAGAGGGTTAAGCGCCCTCTGTGATACAACTACAACGGGCGTCGTGGGACATCCGCCCCGAAAAAATGCAGTGAACAACAACGCAAGACAAATAGTAGCATCACGGTGATGGGCCGCCACGCGGGAGAGTGGTGTTCAAACCCACCTCGAGCCAACTTTTTTTTTCTTTGTTCGCTATACTCAAATTTGTGTCTGTGTCGTGTTGTAAGATACGTTTTGCAACAACAGGGTGTAAGAACGGGACCTATATTGACAGTTGATTCCGCACAACTACTCCATTAGAAGCGGAAAGGAATTGTCTTTCAAATGGGAACCGCAAACGTTTGAGGACAAGGCGACAAGTCAACCGAATCCTCCATCAGAAAAAACGTCTGGTGTGTCATACACGGCATTAGTGACAGTACGTGTGTCATGTGGTAAGAACCTCTTACCGACGCCCCTAATTTGTACGCCTGATGAGTGAGTGAGATATGCCTCCTTGCCCGGTATAGGTGTTCGTATGAATGTCGTCACTTCCAATCAATTGCTGATGATAATTTGTCACATAAGCTGCTACAAATGAACGCAACAGTTTCACAGTCACACAGTTTCTCTGTGCTCTGTCAAAACATACGTTTTAACGTCTTTTTAAGTGGCGTTCCATGTTGGAAGTTTTCACTCCTTTATCGTGATATAGTTCACACCAGTTAATTTGTTGTTTTCATTTCTGTCAGGCGTGTGTGTCGTATCTCAACTGCTTTCACTATTCATCACGTTTACTTGCGACGGTAACGTATTCTTGCCACATGACTCATATTCTATAACCAACGTATAGCATGACAACTGCTTAGCCAACAGAAAGAGGAGAAACATTGACGGGACGGACAGTTCATAATGTTGTGAAAAAAAGAAACAAAAGTAAATGGCACGAGGGAGTTTTGAACATGACCCGTCTACCTGATGGTCCAACACCATGACCACTTAGCCACAACACCGTGGCTAATCAGGTCAATATTGCACTTGTCCATCCACAGTTCAGAACACTCTCTTCCTGTTTCCATGCTTGATCTGTGTTCATTTTTAAACGGGCTATCCACCGAGCCACCAAATCTGATGGGGCTGCCATTGGGAGTTTCTGTTGTAAGCACCCTCGGCGGTATGAAGCGCTACATTACAGGGCAGTTTATTTACGATTCTCCTGTAACAAGAAAGTGCTAGTAAATTCCTGAAGACCTGACCTTCTGCAGAGATACGTCTTATATCTACCCAACAAAGCAGAGTTTTATTCGCTACGTTTTCAACCACATCAGTAAATGTGGAACATAGGAGACGTATATTTAATGTAATACCTACATTATTTAACGTAACAAATGAGCCCCCACAACTGTAGCTTATGGGAAAACGTCAGAAGTAATAAAACTGTTTCTCGACACGGAAAAATTCATTTCAAGAATTATTTGCTAAACCTGGGTCGCGAACGGCAAGAATCTTCAACACGTGCACTTTTGAAGCAAAAGTAATTACATTTACAAAAATGCTTGTGTATTAGGAAGTCGAGAGATGTGTTAGAAGGGGCAAATCACGAGACACCATAAAATTTTTTTAAGTGGTTCGGAAAGTGCCCACGGCAATAACAACAGAAACATGTGCTACTCGTGCATGACATATGCGTTTACATTCTCTTTCTTTCAGCGCAGTACGCTGCAAATACACGTATTCGAAAGAATTCCTTAAAGAATTAGTTATAGCTTACATCATTGAACCAGTGTGGTTGGGCTGTTTTCACATGTATTTGATGATACTTCACGTCTCTCGATAACTTCCTAATACATGGAACACAAAAATGTAACAGCTGTTTCCTGAATTAAGAAGAAAATAACTAAAAACAAAACACTATCCTTAATACGCATGTGACTGCTTTCTCACCCCTCGGGGCGCTAGTATCGCTCTAGCTGTCGAACGGTAAGGGAGTGCGGCCATAAAATCTAGAGCTGTCCCTAAAATATCGATATCCTTTCCAAAATACATCGATTTTCTACGACGTGAAATTCAACTCCGAGATATCGACATATTTATATCGAAACGCCTGTATCGAGTGCCGATATTTTTATTTTATATTCTTTTTTCCTATTGAATTTCTATTATTTATTTTATGTTATTATATTCTATTTATTATTATTTGTATGTCTATTATATCCATTTTTTCGCAATTTTCGGTAAATATTTGAAGCTTTTTTTAAAAATAATAGTAGAACATAATTTTACTTTCTCTGTGTGAATGAGTCATTTATGTCTCAGTGAATCAAATTTTTGTCGAAGTAAATCAACTTACGATCACCAGAATAATTATGACATCTTATCTACTAAATTTTAGTGTAGATATCACTGTCACAGTAACTCTGTTAGTGTAATTTACAGGCAGTGGTGTCTGTTTCTGTCGCCACGTTTTTCTTCGCACGTAGTAAAAGTTTGCATACGACCTCCAGCAGAACAGATGGAAGTCACACTGTATTGTCACTAGCTTAAGATGCATTTTGCACCTTGGCATACGGCAACGACACAGTTTCCTTGTAAATTATAAAGAGCAGCAACATTTCTTCGTAAATGACACACCGTTACACTTTCGGGAATGAAGAAAGCGCTCTTGCGCTAACGCTGGTTTGCAGCACCGACCTGTCACGCCGTGAGGCCTGGATATCAGAGGGTGTGGGTTGAGTGCCCTGTTGTCTTCTGCAAGCCCACGTGTTCGGAACCTAGCAGCTACTCTGAATCACGTGAAAACCGCGAGGTATAAACCGCGGTTTTTAAGGAAAATGTCTACCACTAGATTACGAGGATCATGGGTCACTTACATTGGAGCGCACAGACCCAGAAATGACCAGAGTTACGAGGATCATCGTTCATTTCCATTGGAGCGCACAGACTCAAACGTGGTCTGTGGCTGTCAAAAACTTAATAACATTCTCAAATACAGTGGTCACACGCACAACGAATTTACTAAACACTATATAGCATTTGCCACAAACCGTGAGAACGAGTGTTAAACATTCTTCGAAGAAGTATTGTAAATCTTCATTAATTTACATCAACGACATTACAGAACAAAGTATATACAGTAGTTGAGATTAGCGTTACTTCAAATACTATCCGACAAGACGTCAAAATTGGAAATAAATGCGGTTGCCAGCTGTCTGTTGCTACTGGTCGGGGACGGCGGGCCGCACAGCTGTTGCGGGGCGTCGCCAAGAGATGGCAGAGCGGTAGCCGGTCCTTTGCTCACAGCAGTACGTGTAGTAGTAACCCTTACGCAACCACAAATATAAAGTACCGAAGGCGATAGTATTTGAGCCTCCGTAAATGATATCCCTACGTAATTCTCCATAATTTAAGGACATATCGTCCTTTAGCACTTCTACACACATGTTTTCAAACACACATCAAAAGCAGCGAGTTAAAGGACCCTTCTGTGTGCCCAAACTAAAGCTGAAAGAAGAATAAATAAATAAAGAGAAAATTTTTACCCCTTCCATTCCCTACAGAAGTAAAAATCAACCAAGTTGATCAGACTTCAGCACCACCACAAAAAAAAACAAAAACGTGTAGTAGTAGTACTAACACCTGTATGCAAGAATGTCTACTTCTTTGCTAATACTTTGGTTGGCCAATAAGAGGCAGGCCGACGACAAATAAACAGCTCTTCTGTCAAAGTTCAAGCTAATTAAAACGTATTTTGAATTACATAAAACCAGATGGCTATGAAAGATGATTGTTCTTTTAATGCATACCCTAACATGAAAGAACGTCAATATCACCCCTGGCTCTATGGGGAACAAATACGTTCTACCATCCTCACCCTGAATTCTGACTGTCTTTCTCGCCTTCTCCAAATATTTCTGGAATTCAGTTTAGACACTTCTCATAACACAAGACTTATTTCTGGCATTACCGCACTTCCAGCGCATTTGACATTTCTCAATCCTTTCACTAAATTTGTAGAAGCTATCTGTTCATCTAAAAAATCTTCCACAGTGGGCCACTAAATACACCGTTCGGAAAACATTGTTTCTTTTTTCCATTTGCAGTCTACCTCTATTGACAAAGAATGTCTCTCCAGTCATTCTTCAGAGAAGAAAAATAAGCCACATCTAAAGACTGCATAAGACTAGTACCGTTCGGTGGAATGCAAATGAAATTTATGTTGTTTTCCTCACACAGCCCAGTAGTTTTCATTAAGATGTGAGAAGAGGGATTATCTCTGAGGCAAACAGGAGGAAGTGAGTCCGAAACCAACTGTCAAACACACTCTGTCCTAGCCACTCACTCTAATGTGTTCATTTGCATTCCAGGAGGTGATGGAGAGTCGGAAACCCGGGCGACGGAGTCGCCGACCGCTCAGCCACGCAGCCTGCAGAGCTGTGTCGCCAGTCGCGGTGCTGCGTGGAGTTCCGGCAGTGTTCAGGGTGCGCCGCGGTTCCGCGCTGTGCGAATTACGGCGTGCGAATTACGGCGCCGTCAGAGCTCTGAGAGTCTGGGACCTGACGCAGCGCCACCTCGAAACGAAGCCTCACAGCGCACGCCTCAGGCAGATGTGACGTCACACGCAGGGGTCATAACAAACCGAACTCTTCGAGTCTTCTGCAAGTACCATATGGTGTGTTGTGCTTCGGATCGAGTGACTGTTTGCATTTTAGATTGTGCTAAATAAATCACGGCGTTTATCAGAATGCCACGGAGGTGTTGCTTGCCAAATTGCAGAGGCAATTACGGCAATGGGCCTAAAGTTTCTGTATTTTATTTTCCATCTATGAGTCTCTAAGATTGAAATGGATCTGGGCTGTTCACAGACAAGATTGGATGCCCAGCAAACATTCAGTTGTAAGTATCGTTGTTTTTCTTAACTACTAAATCGTAACACATAACTTTTATTGCAAAATGTATTACGAACGAAAGCAATACACAGTCCCGCCCATCTTAACCGTCATTTTCATAACATCTTTATCAATCTACTGTACGCTTCACTTAAAGTATGTGAGCTGCATTTCAACTAAGAAGGTATATTAAGCAGTATTAGTATGTACCACCCAAGAACTGGCAAGCTGTTAACAGCACCATTGGATCGTCGATGTTTGAGAAAAGGTAAGTTAAACAACGAAATGTTAAGCAGAGGCCTACATTTGTAAATCACAATGTCATAAGGGGGAAGCTGGTTGTATAGGTGCATCTCATTTTATGTTAAGCTTTTCTCTTCCATATGCTGTACCTTCAAAGTTACTGGGATGCCCTTCACATTGGTCCAATACGCCGACATCAGCCTGAGGGGACCCCGAAAGTAGCAGGGAGCGACTAGAAAACAGTGCCCTTCGCATCGCCATTCGAGAAAGTGTATAAACGCAGGAGAAGTTGATAGGAGCGGCTTCTTTCTGTAGTTTAGAGCAACTAAAAAGTAAAATAAGTGACTGCAATAAGCATAGTGACTGGATCACGGATCACAAATTAGACAGTGTGTGCTTATTGTTAATTACCCACAATCCTTACCCTAGAGTCGATTGCTACTCTGTTATAAACAGTGATTTATTTCTCAGAGTTTTTATTAATGGTGTGGAATTGAAATGTGTTCGAAAGATGAAACTTCCCAAAAGTCTGCAACACACAAGAGGTCTGTCAAGCTCTTAACGAAATTTATTTGGTGTGTAATAAATAGGAGATTCCTGTTGATAGTGTTCTGTCGTTCACTGAAGATAATTTGCAGAATTTAGTGGAGAAGTTGCCAGAAAGGGAAACTAAAAATTTTTTTTAAAGTTCCAGGTTTCATTCCTGAAATGTAGAAGTTCATCTCAGTTTAGATATTATACTGACTGGTGCTGTGATCATTACTAAATACTATTAGCTGACGTGCATGTACGTTTGTCAGAAGCACTGCCATTATTCCTATGCCAAATACAAATACACTGTCCAGGCTTTGTAGTAGGCTTTTAACTAGTTCATCATTGAAAAACATAGTGATCAGTTAGAAGTCATATCTCACAGAAAGCTGGAACTTTAGCCTGACAGGGTAAAGCACTTCTTGTGTCAACTGATGCAATACATTTGAAATCCTAGCTTGATTACGAAGGTGAACTTTCCTGATACATAAAAGAAGTAATTCTTAAATCAGAAGCAGCTTGATTTGAGGTGGTTAGGTTAGTGGCAGACAATAATTCAACTTATAGAAAAGCAATATCAGACTTTATTACTCCACCAGAAGTAAAGATAAAGTACTGTCACCGTGCACAGACTTCTGCAGATCGCCCACTGTACTCTTTTGTGGATACAGTTCATCTCCTAAAGTGTATCTGTAAAAACATGATCTATTCCAATATGGAAACTTTCTAGCTTTAAAAACTCTTTTTCCAAATTTAATTGAAAGGCAAGATGTTAAATTGGTGCTTCATATCTTAAATAATAAGACAGTTGTAGCTTTGCAGAGACTAGACTCGAAGAAAGGAATTCAAAATTGGGAAACCACTGCGACATTTATAAAAATAATAAATCTTCGGTGGTGAACTGTGAATGTGAAAACATTACCTAAGGGCCAGAGGCTAATAAATGTTTTGCAGGAACCTGTAACTTCTAATTCCCATGAGATATTTGATTTTTTAAAGGGCTTTGTGTCTTGATTAGGTTTATGGCATGGGTTGAATGATGCAGGATACTTTCTGAAGAGACACACTTTGCTCCAAAACATACAATAGCTTCTTTAACTGATTTCAGTAGCAATTAGCCCTCTGACAAAAACAGGTCCTTTTTGGTCCTTGGAAGAGTACAGACTGACAGTTTGGAAGAAAGGTTGGGTAAATACTGCCATTTACGTTGGGGAAATTACCACATTTCTCTTAGACAAGTTTTTGAAACTGAGCAAAACCTTAGGGCTTAGAGCACAATGTAAAGTAGTTCGAGATGTGCTTATTAAGATGTCAGATACTTTTGAAACAACTTTTGAAATCCAGGAGTTAAAAGATTTATTAAATGTAGCAGTAGATGAGAATGATGTTTAAGGCACAGTACAGGACACTTAGCCATTATTGCCCCACATACAAGGATATTGCTCACACCAAGTCCTGAAAAAACTCACTGTGAGTATTGGACTGTGAGTATTTCTCATTTCGGGTGAAGTAAAGCACGATGATCATTTGATAGTGGCATAGGATTGAAGAGGCTTGGTATACCCCAAACAAGATACAGTGGCATGTGTAACTTACATTTACTTTCCTTTCAAAAAATTGTAAAAGAAAATGAAACTTTGTTTCTCCAATTGGCAAATCAAAGGCGTGTGCTTTTGAACATAGCATCCTGTAATAATATTCCCAGTGATATGTTTAGTGGTTTCCAATGTAAAACTAGATATAGTCTTGAATCTATCCGGTGTTCCATACTGCTCTGTTGTGTAAATATCGTATTAAATAATCATACTAAGGGAAGATATGATGCAACTACGAAGAAGAACATAAATGTTTTTAAAAGAATGAAAAATGTAGTTAAAGTGTACTTTAATTTTTTATTGACGTGTACAAGGGTGTTTTAGAAATCATATTATAAGGTGAAATAAAAAGTCACTTTTATATTTTTATTTAATTAGATTCCGTTTCCTCCCACCCCTCGCTTTTTGTGTTGTGTTTTTTTTTTTCCATCTGTCTGTAACAGAATTTCTCAATTATGTTAAATAGTTTCCTTACTCATTGATGACATTGCATGAATGAATAGATTCCATAATGTTTGCAGTAATTTGTGTGTATTCGTACAAAACAAAATTTTGGTGGCTAGATTTCAGGTAGATCGGTAATTTTCCAGCAACAGAAAATGAACATGGTATTCACCTGCTAAATTTTACAGTTAGAGTGCGCTTGTTTTCCATTAAAAAGGTATTAAGATGCAAATTGCGATTTATGTATCGTCACTCTATGGGGCCATGTTAAAATTACAAATATGCATCTGAAAAAAGTCGAAATGTTGCGAATATGAGATTTGCAGTCATAATACACATCAGTGAAGGAAATTATGAACATGTTTACTTTACGTTATTTGAAATGACAATTTACATTTATGCAAGACGCATTAAGTAATGATACATTCACTTAATTGGACAGACCGTTTTGCTGGGCGTGCCAAAGTTCCGATATTTGCTTGACCCCTACTGTGACAACATGACGCCGGCTGTGAGGCTTTGATTCCAGGTGGCGTTGCCTGACGACGGCGAGCTCTACGCTACAAACTGCGAGCAGAGAGACGTCGCTCACGACAAGCGTGAGTAGTGATGGGCTAAACTGCGATTTTCCGAAATCAGTGATTTCTGTGAATGCTACTTTTCAGTATCTGTTATTCTTAACTGTGATTTGTCGCAGTTAAGGAACCTAAGTCGCGGATCCCTCCGCCACTGCTATTTCTGCTACTTCCACGATTTCTGCGACTTCTGCGATTTCTGCTACTTCTGCGATTTCTGTGACTTCCGCTACTTCTGCGATTTCTGTGACTCCTGCGATTTCTGCGACGTACCACCGTATGAAAAAGTTACATCTGTCCACACAGAAAATTGCATCTCAACAAACCTATCATTGGTAAGTATGTTTTACGTTTATTCTTCCGTTGGCTTTAATTTTGTATTAAAGAAACAACTGTGAAAATATTAATAGTGTAATTAATATGTAAGTAGCCGCACAGTACCGTAATAGTTCGTGTTTAGAAAATGAATTCTAACATATTGTTATGTTCATAGGTACCTGAACTACATTTCAGTCACTCAGTAAAGAGATAATTCAAAATATCATTGTCAACAGATCTGAAGAAATTGCCAGTCTTTAGACCGTTTTCGTCAGACGAGAGGTTAGTTTCCAAGCGTTTTGATGGACTTAATTACTTCAGTGAGATCGTTCTTGCGAATGTGATATAGCAAATATTAATTAGCAAATGTGATATAGCAAATATTAGCAATCTACTCTATCAATTATATTGCTAGTAATTAGTGACAGCAAAAACTGTTTAATAATCCTTGTGTTTTTGCAGACGCAGTTCTGACTGACTCTTAGAGGATTTGCAGTTTAAAAGTGAAATAATTATGAAATAAGTGTGCGACTGATTAAAGTGTTTTATTGAAGTTGTTGTGCGATTTTAAAGGAATAATAAATGTTAAATACATTGAGTGAATAATAAAAATCTCATTTTCCACATGTTAAGCCGTCCTATACCCGTAATTTTCCGCCACTTATTTATTGGTAAACAGTTGTTGGATACAGACGTGCCGCCCCCCCCCCCCCCCCCTTTCTCCACAATCTTGGTGTGACACTGACCTGTAACATATCCCGAAGTCTACAATATGCATTTTGATGCTGTTGTTATGAAAGTGGGAAGTACAGATCTTCCAGTTAAATCAGGAATAGCTTAAGTGCATTACTTGAAAGTGACACAGGAAAAGCTTACTTATGTAGGTCGTAGTAGTGTCGGCAAAAAGTTCTTGTGTGTGAATTTGCCATGTAGAACACCAGGTGTAAAACTTTTCTCCCGAGTCTTGAACTGTGTCGGAACAAAAGTGAGGCATTCATATGACTGTTTTCATTTCTCTACACTTATACAGATGTCTGAGTTCTGCTGTGTTAACATTGCAAAGTCCTGTAGGCATGTGGAGTATTAACCAAAACTGTCATATTGGAAGCAGAATCAAACATATTTGTTACGTTACTTGATATTTTCAGGAGAAAAAGGCAATGTTGCTTCTTATTAATATAATACATTCAGAGTCACAACAGTATTTGACCAACCATAACTGATGCTGAATGTGCATGTCGTCAAATAATATGAAGGGCTTAATTCAATAGTGGTACAAGTCCATTACCTACACTTTTCTGTCTATAATGCTTCTGAAATTAGCGATCCAAACAAACATAAATAAAGGTTCATCTCTAGCAAGAAGCCATCTGCTTGAATATTTCTGGTATCTCAACTGCAGATTTTTCAGCGCTCATTTAACTTTACGACTCTATATCTCAAAATTAAAAAAATGGACTTGTACCACTATTGAAATAAGCTCTTCATATGCACACACAGCACATCGATCTCGTGAGGCACAAGGCTCTCATAACGAAGTATGTACGTCGGTCAACAGATGACACTAGGAAAAGTATGTTAACTGCGCTTTTTAGTTGCTACTTGCGACTCTTAGTTGCGATTTGTCACAGAAATCGCTGTTTGACTCGGTAGCGAATTGCGTAGTATGAACTTTGCTCAACAGATGGCAGTGCTAACTGCGCTTTTTAGTTGCTACTTGCGACTCTTAGTTGCGACTTGTCACGGAAATCGCAGTTGGACTCCATAGCGTACCGCAGAGATGGACGTAGTACGACCTTCGGCCAACAGATGCCACTGTTAACCACGCTTTTTAGTTGCTACTTGCGACTCTTAGTTGCGACTTGTCACTGAAATCGCAGAAAGCAGTGCTAAATTCGACCAATAGATGGCTCACGTCTTTGAATGTGACAAACTATTTGCGACTGCTAACTGTGACTGAAATCGCAGTTAGATTCTGTAAAGTTGCTACTGTGATATCTGTGACTTCTCGGTCACTGTGATTTCTAACAGATACGCGACTTCCTGCCCACCACTAAGCGTGAGGCTGCCTACCGTGCTGCCATCTTGTGGCGCCGGCCTACAACAGGGGTTAGTTGCGTGGTGCACCGTTCGATGGCAGGACTAGCCGTCGCTGATTTCATTTCGTTTTCTTGCGTCTGAACCAGCGGAAGTTCTCGCAGTAGCATCAATTACTTACTTTGTTTTATTTACATAGCTGATATATGTGGCAGTGAAGTGTAATCGTTCGGAATGGTGTAGAAGTGTTGTGTGCCTCGTTGCATAGGAAATTATGAAAATGAACCACGAGTAGTAAAACTGAAATTACCAACATTAATGTTTCATGTGAACAAGTGAACTTAATGGGTGTCCAAAAGAAGGATTACAGATATTCGCCAGATTGTATTACGTTTTGTAGCATTTTATTTTCAATATCACCACACACTTATCAGTATATAAGGAGCACACCCTGTCTTGTGCTATCCCATCCTAGTACACTTCATAAGATTTGTCCGCATTTTCAAACACACTCAGCAGGTTAGAAGCTCGATGACAAATACCTGTTGTATACAAAACACAAGTTCCAATCTTTTTGTGTGAAGCAGATCATTTTGCTTCACTAATTAGTCTCTGTTCTTACAAGGGAACCTCCCCGTCGCACCCCCCTCAGATTTAGTTATAAGTTGCCACAGTGGATAGGCCTTGAAAAACTGAACACAGATCAATCGAGAAAACAGGAAGAAGTCGTGTGGAACTATGAAATAATAAGCAAAATATAGAAACTGAGTAGTTGATGTGCATCATAGTTCACATCAAGCACCATCCGACCCCATGAGCGCTGTGGTCCCGTGGTTAGCGTAAGCAACTGTGGAACGGGAGGTCTTTGGTTCAAGTATTCCCGCAAGTGAACATTTTAATTTTCAGTTTATGTGACAAAGTCTTACGTGTTCATCACTTTCTTGGGAGTGATTATCACATCCACAAGAAAACCTAAATCGGGCAAGGTAGAAGAACGTTCCAGAATCATATTTTCTCTCTGCAGCGGAGAGTACGCTGATATGAGACTTCCTGGCAGATTAAAACTGTGTACCCGACCGAGACTCGAACTCGGGACCTTCGCCTTTCGCGGGAAAGTGCTCTACCATCTGAGCTACCGAAGCACGACGCACGCCCGGTCTTCGTTAGAAGAATGTTTTTACCCATTCGCCAAGTGTACAAGTTAGGTGGGTCGACAACATATTCCTGTCATGTGACGCACATGCCGCCAGCAGTGTCGTATGGAATATATCAGACGTGTTTTCCTGTGGAGGAGTCGGTTGACCTATGACCTTGCGATCAAATATTTTCGGTTCGCATTGGAGACGCACGTTCTTTCGTCTACTAATCGCACGGTTCTGTGGTGCGGTCGGAAAACACAGACACTATACTTATTACAGTGAACAGAGACGTCAATGATCGAACGGACAGATCATAACTTTGCGAAAATAAAGAAAGCAAATTTTTTACTCGAGGAAAGACTTGAACCAATAACGTCACGTTCCGCAGTTGCTCACTGTAACCACGTGACCACGGCGCTCTAGGTTCAGACAATCCTTGATGTTGCATATCTTTCACATGGACTACTCAGTTTGTATATTTTGCTTATTATTTCATAGTTCCACACAACTTCTTCCTGTTTTCTCGATCGATCTGTGTTCAGTTTTTCAAGGCCTATCCACTGAGCCAGCTTATAACTAAATCTGTAGGGGGTGCGATGGGGAGGTTCCCTTGTTAGTGACAAAAATTCAGTTAACTGATGGACCATGCAATTCTTTGCTTCCCTTTCTCAACTGTCAGTTGTTTACAATTTCCCTTGTTATGACACCCAACCCTCTTTTTAGTTTAACATTCCGTTCACATATTAAAATGTGTCACATAGGATTGGATCAGCAAAGAAGATCCAGATCAGACAAAGTACCCACACTTTGAAACTATTTCAGAACGTACACAACTAAGTACGGCCAAAATCTCTGCAATTAAAAAGCTGTATGACGTGGAAAGTCCACAGATAATCAATTTTTGTAAAAAAACCGAATTTAAAGTCTCATTATAAAAACTACCTGTCAAATCTGTGCTAAATATTTTCGAGGAGAGGACTGTTCAAGGTTTCCTGTCATTGGGGGAACATCATGTTACTGAAGGTTTTGACAGCAGCAAAATTAATTTGGACATGGTGGAACATTTTATATATTAGCTGAACAGGTAATCTGTTTCAAGAATGCACTGCAGAAGCCACTGTCAGATATTCTGAAAAGTGTTTATCATGGCTGGATATATGTAAACGTTGTTCTGATCGCACATTTGGATTATCCAAAGACACTCATTTGCACATACCTCATGCCACTCACGGTCATCTAGAAATGACCAAGTATTGCACTAAGAACTCGAATTTTGAATATCTTTTGCCACGAAAGTTTCAGACAGATGCTGTAGAAAAAAAATCGTAAAATATCTAACAAAGGCAGTATGTCACTATTTGACATCTCTGGGACAGGTAATTGAAATTGAATCCAAGCTAAGAATTCAGGCCCCGCTACCCTTGAAAATTCCATCATCTGTTCTTGGAGGAGTTGGAACAGATTTAGATTCTTTGGAAGCTGACTGTGTAGATGATGTCACCTTACCACCACCACGATCAGACATTGACAATATAACGGATTTCAGTGAGGATCGAAAAAAGCTGACACGTAAGACATGTAAAACATATTTTGAGCGAGATAAAACATTATCAGCAACAGAAAATGATGAAGGCCAATAAGGTTATTAATGTTGTCATTTCTGCTTATTGGGATGTTAAAAACATGGTCTCTGGAGAACATCTACACAGCGTCATTAGATGCTCTTCCCAGAGAAATTTACTTTTAGGATTAGCTGTTGATGCAATTAAAAAAGTAGACATCTTCCTAAGTTAATTTTGTCGTAGTCAGGTAGATGACACAGATAACAGACTTCTTCAGTGTGTAATAAAATGTAGGGTGTAATATGCTTCTCAATAATTATGTTAAAAAAATAACAATAGCCATAATAGTAATAACAGCAGAAAGGGAAAAATGTGAACCGTAAAGCAGTTTGGAATAAATTTCGTGACTGGTTAATAGAGATTAACATTTGTCCTTTTCCCCTCATTTATAATTTTTTTTCTTGATCTGTTTAATTGCATTGTTAACACTGAAACTGCATAAAACTAAGCCTACATTTTACTTAAAAAGATTTCATTTAATTAATGGCATTATTCTGGTACATATTTGACAGTTCTGACGACACAGACAGATGGAGGTGTCAGATGTATGAAAACACTCTGTTTGACTTGTTGGTTAAAACTTGGTAAGATGACGATTTACTATTAAACCGATCCCGGCGACAATATCGATAAGATCTTTATGTCTCACTGAATTACATTTTTGTCCAAGTGATTAAGCTTACGATCACCAAAATAAGTTTACGCGCAAGGCGCCGAAGTGGTGTCTACCCGACGGGAGGCCGTAGTCACACGACATTTTGTTACCAGAATAATTACTTCATCTCGTCTGATAAATTTTACTAAAACTATCTCTCTCACGTGGTGTAAATTACAGGCTGTGTTGTATGTTGGTTTCACTCGTAATTTTGCGTATGATCTGAAACACAATAGAAGGAAATCAAAGAGTATTGTAACCAGCGAATTATGCATTTTGCACTACAGCATACAGGAACCACATAGTTTCTTTATGAATGATAAAGGCCGGCACTATTTCTCTGTAAATGGCGTACAGATTGATAGTCGAGATGTAAGTCTCGTGATTTTGTTAGGCTTTCACTCTTGCAGTATGATGGAGGTTTGCAGCCACAGCCTAGCAGCGATAACGTCACAGTTGCGCCATGAGGCCTGAAAATCAGAAGCTATGGGTTCAACCCCCTACAGCCTTCTGTGCGCCTGACTCGACAGTTGAATGTGACGTCGAACTGCCTGGTTATGTTGTTCCATCCTTGTCCTCAGTCGAAAATTATTTTAATGGGCGGAAGTTCTCTATTCATCGAAATATGTTCCAGTATCGAACATCTTCTCTTCCAGCTATATTCAAACAACAGAAAAAAGTTGAAACACGTTTTATTAAGTCACAGTTCACAAGGAAAGTGACACCAATTTTGAATATTATTGTTTTATAGCACCTTTATTATTTCTTGCAGAGCAAAATTATTTTGCTTGTTCGAAAGTCATCAGTTCTAGAACTTCTGGGTTTTGAAATGAATTACCTAATGGCTTTCGCTGGTTCCAAAATATGACGTGAATCACTAATGCATAGATCCAACCCACACGTCCCAACATTCAATAAAAGTTATGGGAAACGGGTCACATTTCGAATCTGCTCCAGCCAAAAATTATTACTGATACCAATATTGTACAACAGTTCATTGAAAGTGCTGTAAAATATATAACATATGACAAAAAATATAGGAACGACTATTAAATATTTTAGAATAAGTTACTGCAAATCTATGTTCTCTTATACCAAAGTCTTTAAAGAACAAGAGATATGCTTTTGTTGAGATGAACTCTACCTCAAATACTTTCCGTTAAGACGTCAAAAAGCGAAATAAACGTGACTGCCATCTGTCGGCCGCTCTGGAAGGCGAAGGGCGGGCCGCGCAACTGTTGCCGGCCGTCGCCAACAGATGGCAGTACGGTAGTCATTCTATTGCATGCAGCAGTACGTGTTGGTATTCAGGAATGTCGACTTCTCTACTCTTCAACTAATTCCCCACTAAGGGGAAGGCTAAAGGAACATAAACCACTCTTTAGAGTTCAGGGGAAGTAAAAGATATTTTAAATCAAATAATAACATGGCTATGAAAGCTGTTTCTTCTTTTAATGCATATCCTATCCGAAAATAACGTCCATATCATCCCTGGTTCTATGGGCAACATATACGTTTTGTCACATTGAAAACTGACTGTCTTTCTCACCGTCTCCAAACGTTTGTGGAATTCAGTTCCCACATGTCTCATAGCACAAGACTTATTTCTGGCATAACAGGGAGATGCTATAAGACTCACATCGCATTTAATATCCACATTTCTCAATTGTTTCACTAAATTTGTAGAAGCTCTCTGTTCACCTAAATGCAGAATATTCGCCAATGCGCCACTAAATGTACAACAGAAAACGCTGTTTCTTCTTTTCATTTGCAGTCATCCTCCTCCACCAGAGAAACTCTTCAGAGAACAAAAAGAAACAACATTGCAGAAGACTAGTAGCGCTCAGTGGAATGCAAATGAACTTTATGATGTTTTCCTCATACGTCTCCGAAGTTGTCATTGAGATGTGATAAGAGAGATTATCTTCAATAATTACTCTCCTTCCTTCTCTCTTTAAGGCAAACAGGAGGAAGTGAGTTTGAAACCAATTGCCAAACAACTCTGTTCTAGCCAGCCGCTCTGCAGTGTTCATTTGCATTCCAGGAGGTGACTGTAAATCCAGTCAGGCCATTTTGGCTTTTCTTTTTAAATAAGATAAGGGAGGAGGAATTCTCCTGTGCATTCCCAAATAACATGAGAGGTTTTCTCAGGACGTCCACATGTCTGGCAAAACAAGAGCTTTCTTTTGCTGGTATGTCTTGAAACTTAGTTTTATCAAAACTGAAGATATTTCACAGGGACGCCTTCAACCTCAGCTTGGTATTTCCCTAAAAAGTTATATATTTCCATTTACATTAGCAGAATTCCTTGAAATATTGACTGTAAATATGTGAGACAGTTCAGAATTTGTCTCTCTAAAAATGCCTTTCCCCAGTCCCAACCAAGCATATTACACTGAACAACAAATTTGAAGTAGAAGCGTGTAAGTTGCATGATTTTGAGTTAGTTATGTTTCTTTCAGTATAAAATGATACAAATGCATCATCTTCATAAATATTTAGCTCTAGTTTTTGAAAAAGTAATCTACATTTTTGTATAAATAACTCACTAACTAAATATGTATTCATGTTCCAAGATTCAGCATAACAAATTTTAACTGAATAATTACTTGAATTATGTTATGTGTTATGCATTGATGAAATTCAGTGCCATTCTGGGAGTACAAAAGTAAAATAATAAGATAAAATGAAGATGATATTATATGAATGAAAACACTTTGTAAGTGTACATTGTACCAGAACTATGTAAAGCACAAAAGAAAATATATAAAGTAACTGGCCACAAATATATATAAAGGATTAGAAATGTTAAATGTCCATATGTATAGTATATACAATTACATATTTTGTTCGGAGATAAATACAGAAGATGACCGTTTTCACTTGACTTTACATTTATACAGAAACTAGGGAACATCCCTTATGACAGTCCAGCAGTAATCTGCTAAAATAGTAGGGCTCCACTTTCTGGCATACCTCTTCTCAAATGTGGTAGTATCTTGATGGAATCGCTCCCCATGTTCATCACTTACTGCACCACAATCTTTGGGGAAGAAGTCAAGATGACTATGTAAGAAATGCATTTTCAGTGACATGTATGGACCTAGTTTTTCATAAGATGACAACATGTTATCTACAATCTCCTTGTAATTTATTGTGCGTTTGTTCCATAAGAACTGTTAATAGATTGCCTTAAAACATTCCCATGCATGCTTCTCATCACCTTGTATGATTCTATCAAAAGTATGGTCTCCAAAAACTCTCGAATCTGTGGGCCTACAAGGTGGCCTTCTTTACTTTGGCATCACTTAAGTAAGGGAATTTTTGCCTTAAGTACTTAAATGCGTCACCATCTTTGTTCATCCCTTAACAAAGTTTTTCATGAGACCCAACTTGATGTGCAAGGGCGGGAGCAGAATCTTTTAGGGTCTACTAGAGGTTCACTCTCTTTTGTAAAGCAAATGTCACTTCTCCCCACACACAGCAAAATGTGTTAGCACTGTTAACACAAACTTGTGGCATTTTTGTTCACTTCAGTAGAAGTCACCTTGAACAATTGGTAGTTAATCTGGAAACAAATGAGCAAAAACAATTACATGCATTCATAAAGTCTATGAAATTGAAGATGAGGGAGACAAAAAGATCACTAAGACTTATATCAAAATGTTTATAGCTAAAATAATGCACAGGTAAGGGCAGGGACAATAATATAATGCATTGTTACTAGTAATTATGACTTTAACAAACCAATATAATATTTGTTTTTAAACTTGACATAAAAATCCGTATATAATAATCTAACCGTAATTCAACAGTGTAAAATGAAAACTAGAGCTAATTTTGAATTGTCTTTGTGATATTCGCAATTAGAACTGATAGGAATCGGCTATTTTCATTCGATTTACATTTTCATTGTTGCACAATGTTATCAGCAAGGCAGTCTACTTTCCTTTTATAGGTAACAAGTTATGATTTAACCATGCACCTCAATTCAAAGACTGATATTGAGAGACCCACATCACTGACACAGATACTGTCTTTTACAAAAGATCTTTCTCCAGTCCCAGTAAGAGCTGTGGGCCTTCCACCTTTCCCATTATTCTTGTTTCTCAATTTGTACACAATGTTTCTTGTCTTGGAATGTCACACTTCCGTGCAGCTCTCGCAAATTCGTAAAGAAGTAATTTCTTTTAATATCTTCTTGATTTTTGTTCGAATAACAAGTTTTGTGTCATATCCCTGAGTACCTGGGTATGGACGTTTCTGTCATCCAGTGGTCTGTAGAAGAAAAACATAGTAAGCCTACTGATTTATATTCGAGGCTAATTGGAGGCTTAGAATGAATATTTAAGCTTATTTAGAACTGAACCTATAGTACTTTTGAAGGAAGAATATAGAACAATCCTGTTTTCTTTTGCACAAGTTTCTACTGTTGTTCTCGGTAGCTGTGCTGTCTCCAGAACTGGCTGAAAGATGCTGGTTCTACTAATAGTCTAAAGCGATACTGTGGTCGACACCAGAGGTAGGTTTAAAACACTTTCATTACACTCACAGTGTAAAGTACTCATCGATAAGGCCAGATTTGGGTCTCACATGTAGTTCGAATCAAATCTACTACACTGATTCATATATTGTTAAATTGTCCTAGTTTTAGTAATCACACTACACAGCCCAGCAACTGAAAGCGATTCACATGTAACAAAAATTTAACGTATCAGTAATCCATGACATTGCTCTCATACACATTTAAGGAACTCTAAACCATTGAGATAGTGCACAAAAATAATAAAGTCAGACAACACTGCCCTACTAAGCGGTCACTGTTCATGGGAGTGAATGATAAGTTCTCACTCGGAATTAATAAGTAATTACTGTCATAAAAGTCACGAATGAAGGAATCGTACAGTACACAATACATGTGAATATTTCAGAATGTTAGTTATCAGACTACAGCACACAGCTCATGACAAGAGATACAAATGTTGCTCCATTTACCCTCAGCCACAGACTGCCTTACCTCAGATGTACTAGGTCTGTATATAGTTTCACCTATGAACAATATGTTCTATGCTACTCATTATTGATGGCAGCCATCTTGCATAAAATATTTTATAACCCTCCAAATACTGAGCTTTATAATTAGCTATGTAATCAACAAATGCTGCATATCAAATGGAACATAAAAATTTACTAATAAAATTATAAAATTCAAGTTCAGATTCTATCAGTAATTTCGACAAAATTTGTAACAGTAGTTAGCTTTAATAATAATTGATTCAGAAGATAATTAGTTTCAGACAATTTTAGATACCTTGTGGAATTAATAGGTACTTTCAAATGATATTCGTTAACATGCTGAAATACGTTTCCTACCACATGCTACATTTGTATGGTCGTATTGTATGAACTTTTTCAATTAACAATAATTCACAATAAACAAAGTTTCTGAGTTAACTAATTAGATAACTGCAACTGTATTACTAAGTACTGTGTAATGAGAATGAAAGTCAGTAGGGCTAAGCTTATTTAAGAACCTGAAATTACTATGCACTCCCTGGGTACTAGGTGCAGTATCATATTGTCATTATTACAGTTATCATTACTATAGTTACTTTCGAAAATTTATCGGGGTTCAAAAACATAGAAGATGAGCCAGGATACTGAACTTGCTTCGCTCAAGTGACATCAGAAATTGTGCAACTGTCTACCAGAAGTTCTCTTTTTATAATTGGGATAAGCATTTTCCAATCCTTACATGCATAAGTAGTATAGTAGTATTGACGGGGTCCATCATAAAAATCAGATAATTCACGCTAAAGCGAGTCACTTTCTCAATTTTACTGTAGTAGTATCTTGATTTATTATTACAGTTTCAATTTAGTAAACGTTATACTATAGTAGTGGCAACCTTTCACCGACGGAATGTTTCTCTAAAACGAGCATGAACTTGCAACTAACTGTGTCACAGTGTCAATTTCGATACAGTAACTAATCGTTTGAAATAACATTACTCCACTGTAAACTGAAAGAATTATTTGACTGCTTGAAAATGAAACATTATGAAAGAGGTCACTGCACTGAAATCCCTACCTGTATTGCTGTCTTCACAGCCAATTTGGTAACACTCGTTTCGCACAACGTGACGTCAATTTCACGCCACACGCAAAAGTCGACGACCGCGAATTTCGTCAGCGTTCGATACGGGCCTCTCACGGGACTTCATGTGCGCATACGGGATATTTACAAAAACACGTCAGCCTTGAAATGATTTATTATAGTCATTGCAATACTAAGACCCATATAACGATTATCGGCAGTTAATGTCTACGTATAGGAGTGCTCTTTGAGGAGTGAGTTTTTATCGTCAATCATTTTCAAGTTAAACATTAACGTTTTTATCATTTGCCGTTTCAAGGTCACAGGGCGCTGAAAATTTATCGCAAACGCGTTGCCATTGTGTCTGAGATGATATACAAAATTTTATTGCTTGTTAACAAAATTGCTGAGAGTGAAACCGACATACATCACAGCCTGTAAATTACCCTACAAGAGTATCTGTGATAGAGATAGTTTTAGTAAACATTAGAAGACAGGATGAAGTAATTACTCTGATGACCTTATGTTTAATTACTTTGACAAAAATGTAGTTCACTGAGACATAAATGACTCACCAAAGATCGTATCGATATTGTCGCTGGGATTAATTAAATTTTAAACCCTCATGTAACCAAGTTTTAAACAACACATGAAAAAATAATATATAGGCCTAGTTTTATGAACATTCAGTGCTAAAAGTGCAGTTACGCATATTGAGGAGAGAAAATTAGGAATGAGGGGAAAATGACAAAAGTAAATGTTTGTTAACCTGTCAGAAAATTTATTCCAAACTAATATACAGTTGAATATTTTCTCATCTTGCTGTTATTACCATTATGGCTATCGTTAAATGTCTAAACATAATTATTGAAAAAAATATACACGGTACTTTTGTTACACACTGAATAATTCTGTGGTCTGTCTGATCTACCTTACTACAAGAAAAGTCCCTTAGGTAGAAGTCTTCTCTTTTAATTACAACAACAGTAAATATCTCAGGGGAGAGCATCTAAAATGGCTCTGAGCACTATGGGACTTAACAGCTGAGGTCATCAGTCCCCTAGAACTTAGAACTAGTTAAACCTAACTAAGGACATCACATAAATCCATGCCCGAGGCAGGATTCAAACCTGCGACCGTAGCGGTCGCGCAGTTCCAGACTGATGCGCCTAGAACCGCTCGGCCACACTGGCCGGCGGGAAGAGCATCTCATGAAGCTGTGTTCATGTTCTCTAGATGCCATGATTTTAACAACAAAATAAGTAAAAATAACAACATTAATGACCCATTATTAGGACACTATGACACAAATCTGTTCACCTTTCATCATTTTCTATTACTAAAAGTCTTTTATCTAGCACTAATTACGTTTTAGATGTCTCACATCTCACCTTCTTAAGAACAGATCTGGCATAAAACCCTGACAAGTATGTGAAAATAGTCAAGTATTCCTGAACAGATTGAATTTGTTCCTCACTGAAATCCATTTCACTGTCAAAGTTGGTGGCAGTGGAGGTAAGGCCTCATCAACTACACAGTCAGTTTAAAAAGAATCTGAATCTGTTCCAACTTCTTCAAGAGCACATGTCAGAATTTTCAAGGGCAGCCAGGTCTGAATTCTTAGCTTTAATTTGTATATCAAATCCCTGTCTCAAGAAACCAAACGTTGAGTTCCTGCCATTGTTCGATGTTTTCCAAATCTCGCTTCTAGAGTAGCTATCTGAACCTTTCCTGGCACTTCCTCACTGCAATACTTGGTCATTTCTAGACTGTGAATGGTATCTGATATGGCCAAATGTGTGTTATTGGATAATCCAAATGTGCAATCAGGACAACATGTCTGTATATCCAACCACGATAAAAATCTTTCTAAATATCTGATATTTTCGTCACTTTTGCTAGAAAGTGGTTACTGAAGAGCATTATTGAAATGGCTATCTCTGCCAGGTGAGGTAAAATTTAAAATCTTCCGCCATGTGTAAATTAATTTTGATGAGTTTAGCAGTGCTCCCAGAACTTAGTAAGATGATGTCCCCTCAAGGCTAAGAAACCTTGAACAGTCATCTCATTGAAACTATTAAGCTCAGGTTTGACATTTGGTCGCTCTAGGTGGCTTTTATAATGATACTTTAAGTTGATTGGCAGATTTTATTATCTGTATACACCCTGCATCATGTAGCTTTTTAATAGCAGAGAACTTGGCCATAACCAGTTGTATACTTTTTGAATCTGTTTAAAACTGTAGTTACTTTATTGCCTCATCAGTATCTTTTTTATCGATTCAGTTGTTTCTGACACATTTTAATATGCGAAAAAAATAAAACTTTAAGAGGGGTTGTGATTTATCACAGTGGTGTTTGTAAACTATTGACAGTTAAGGAAAGGAAGCAGAGAATGATGTGGCCCCTTCAATTGAATTCTCATCACTAACAAGATAATTATAACCAATTGCATGTAGTCTAGAAACTATTTTCTTAATTAGAGTGAAGAGTTCTTCACCATTTATGTTTCTCGCTGTAAGGATAAAAACCTGAGCCTAGTGCATTTTTAGAACTGAACCAGTTTCCAAAATGTTATCTCCCGTGAAGTGCAAATAAGGCGTCAAGATAATTTCGTCAACTATCAGTGAAACAACATGATTTCATTCACAAAGGATACGAATCTTCTGCTTTGTATACAACAGAGAATTGTCACCTAGCTCCTTACCTGCTGGGTGCGTTTCAAAATGAGGAGAGGTCTTATGCAGTGTATTAGGATGTGGTAGCACAAGACAGTGTGTGCTCTTTTTAAACTCGTGGTGATATTGAAAATAAAATACTTCAAAACATGATAGAATCTAGCAAGTATCTATACTGTTTCTTTTGCACACCCATTTATTTCACTTCCTCACACAAAAAATTAACGTTGCTACTTTCAGTTTCTTAAAAAAAAATTTACCTTATTTTTCAAATAAATGGTTATGAGTAGCAAGTAGTCTGCAGTGAACGATCATTGTTCTTTCTGGCGAAGTTTTCCAAGATATCAATAACGCCAAGTAAGACCTTTCATTGGTTTATTGTTAATGGGAACATACATGTACCAAGATTTGTGGTTTCACTTCTACTAACTACATACTCTCGTCAGTATTTATCACAACAGAGTGCAAAAGTGTAGGAATATCTGTAGCTTCTATTAGAACAAACCAATGGCACCCCCTGACTTTATAATATGCCAATGTTTGGTCAGCTTGACGCACTCTGAGTACTTGAGATGGCCATTCATATTCGCTGTGAATATCTACTCAAGGATCTTTCTGGATTGTTTCCACCAGTGCCTGCACTGCTGTCTTCATAGAAACTGTATCTCATACAACATCAGACATTTCTTTATTTAATTTTCGCGCCTTGCACAAGGTGGAGGCAGCTCAGAAAACCACACAATAAATTACCTCCTTCCCTGCCCTATCCAATGCATATCAGAGCATATGCTAACCTAAAATTGCTTTCATAGGTACCAGTGTCAGTTTTCTTGGAGGAGGAAAATGAAAATTCATAGCCACACGAATTACAAATTAATTTAAAGTCACAAGCTGTTCCCACTCTTCTTTCTCCAGCAAAAATCATGCATTGCGTATTTTTACAGCAAACACACGAACATGGAAACTTTATAGCCTGGCATAGAAGCTCTAAATCAATAAGTCTGAATCCAGTGGAATCGATATCAACATCATTCACGCACCTGTACAATTCTCCTGTCCCAAGTTCCGATGCTGGAGCTGAGAGCTTATGGTCTTCATTTCAAGCTGCTTCCTCTTTTTTGTTGGTAAACCGATTTCCATTAAATCTCCGTCACCCAAACACAGTTTTTCCACCAACATTATGCATAAATCTTAACTTCCACGTAAAGGTTTGCAAATTCAAGCGTCCACCCACTAATATATGTTAGTATAGTCGAAACGTAAATAAACCACTGCAAGAAAGCTTTCAGGCAAAGATGTAGATGTCAGCCAGAGATAGATGTCAGCCAAAATATCGAAAGAAAATAGCCTTCACACTGAAAGGAATTCCGCTGAAGCAAGCAGTTTCCCAAATCTCAGAAAAGGTGGGAGAGGCCCCAAGCGAAGAAAGAATTAATCAGTTTAACAATTTAAAGGTATTTTTAAAGCTGCTAGCGCGATAAAATTCTCAAACAACATGGATTAAACTGCGTATATCAAGAAAACAATGTTTTTGAAAAATCGATTTTTTGACCGAAAATCCATTACATTTCCCCTGAAGCGAGGAGCGCAGAGGCGCTCTCCAGCCACTACGCGTCGCTGCCCTAAGGAGGCTGAAGGCAGATTCAGGCCGGCCACAGCACGGAGACGTCTCAGCACTCGCCCTTAACGCACTCCGTTCGAGAACGGAACGGGAAAGAATTTCAAACCTTGTTACCGTGCCAAGTACCCTCTACCATGCACTTCATAGTGGTTTGCTGATATCGTTATAGGAACAAAAAGCTGGCCAAAGCCGGAGATAAATTCTGCCGAAATTTTTACAGAGGCGCAAACCGTGGTCTGAAAGTATAGATTAAATAAAGTAGGTGGTGGTCTGTTTGTGTCTGTTGGTAGTAGTTTATCTTGTAGTGAAGTTGAAATAGCTAGTTCCTGCGAATTACTATGGGTAGAGGTTATACTCAACAGCTGTACCAAAATAATAATTCACTCCTTGTACCGACCTCCGACTCAAGTGATATAATAGCTGAACGCTTCAAAGAAAACTTGACTCACATTACAAATTAGTACCCCACTCATACAGTTATAATTGGTGGAGATTTCAATCTACCCTCGATTTGTTGGTGACAATACATGTTGAAAGCCGATGGTAGACAGAAAACATCTTCAGAAATTGTACTAAATGCTTTCTCTGAGAATTACTTTGAACAATTAGTTGATGTGCCCACACGAATTGTAAATGGTTGCGAAAACACATTTGACCTGTTAGCCACAAATAATTCTGATCTAATAGAGAGCGTCATGAAGGATACAGGGACTAGTGAACACAAGGTCATGGTAGCGAGGCTCAGAACCATATCAACCAAAACCTCTAAAAATAAACGCAGATAAAAATTCGCTTGATGCCTTCCTAATAGAGAGTCTCCATTCCTCGCAAGCTAATTTCGTAAGTGTAGACCAGATATGACTCAAATTCAAAGATACACTATCGACCGCAGTAGATAAATTCATACCGCATAAGTCAATAAGAGTTGGGACTGATCCACCATGGTACGCAAAACTCGTCAGAACACTGCTGCAGAAACAACGAAAAAAGGATGCCAATTCAAAAGAACTCAAAATCCCCGAGAGTGGCTAAGTTTCATGGAAGCTCGAAATTTACTGTGGACAACAATGCGAGATGCCTTTAACAGTTTCCGCAATGAAATATTGTCTCAAAACATGATAGAAAACCCAAAGAGATTCTGGTCGTATGTAAAGTACACCAGTGGCAAAAAACAGTCAATACCGTCACTGCGCGATCGCGATGGAAATGTTATCGATGATGGTGCCACTAAAGCGGAGTTACTACATACAGTCTTCCGTAATTCCTTCACAAAAGAAAGCGAAGTAAATATTCCAGAATTCTAAACCAGAACAGCTGTTAGCATGAGTGAAATAAAAGTAGATATCTTAGGCGTTGCGAAACAACTCAACGGTCCAGATGGTATACCAATCAGGTTCCTTTCAGAGTTTGAAGACACAATAGCGTCTTTCTTAGCAGTCATATACAACCGCTTACTTGACGAAACGCCTGTTCCTAAAGACTGGAAAGTTGCGCAGGTCACGCAAATATTCAAGAAAGGAAATAGGGGTAACCCATTGAATTAAAGAGCCATATCACTGACCTCAATTTGCAGTAAGATTTTGGAGCGTACACTGTACTCGAACATTATGAATCACCTTGAAGAAAATGACTTATTGATACATAACCAACACGGATTCAGAAATATCGTTCTCGAGCAACACAGCTACCTCTTTATTCCCATGAAGTAATGAGTGCTGTCGACAAGGGATCTCAGATCGATTCCATATTCCTAGATTTTCAGAAGGCTTTTGATACCGTTCCTCACAAGAGACTATTAATCAAATTGCTTGCATATGGAGAATTAACTCAGTTTGTATTCGTGATGTCCTCTTAGATAGGTCACAGTCCGTAACGATAGACGGTAAATCATCGAGTAAAACAGAGTTGATATCTGGCGTTCCGCAACGTAGTTATATAGCCCCCTGATGTTCCTGATTTACATAAATAATCTACGTGTAGGTGACAATCTGAGCAGCCCCCTTAGATTGTTACCAGATGACGCTGTAATTTACCGTCTAGTAAAATCATCAGACGATCAGTTCCAATTACAAAATGATCTAGAGAGAATTTAAGGTGGTGCGAAAAGTGACAATTGGCACTAAACAAAAAAAAAAAAAAAAAATAAAGTGCGGGATTATCCACATGGGTACTAAAAGAAATCGGAGAAATATTGGGTATACGATAAACCGCACGAATCTAAGGGCTGTCAATCCGGCTAGATACCTAGGAATTACAATTACGAGCAACTTAAATTGGAAAGACCACATAGATACTATTGTGAGGAAGGCGAAACAAAGACTGCACTTCGTTGGCAGAACACTTAGAAGGTGCGACAAACCCACTAAAGAGAGAGCCTACATTACACTTGTCCGTCCTCTGCTGGAATATTGCTGCACGGTATGGGATCTTTACCAGGTAGAATTGACGGAGGACATCGAAAAAGTGCAAAGAAGGACAGCTCGTTTCGTGTTATCGCGCTGTAGGGGTGTCATTGATATGGTACGCGAGTTGGGGTGGCAGTCACTGAAACAAAGGCGGTTTTCTTTGCGGCGATATCTATTTGTGAAATTTCAATCACCAACTTTCTCTTCCGAATGTGAAAATATTTTGTTGACACCCACCTACGTAGGGAGAAATGATCATCATAATAAAATAAGAGGAATCAGAGCTCGAACAGAAAGATTTAGGTGTTCCTTTTTCCCACGCGCCATTCGAAAGTGGAATGGTAGAGAATTAGTAGGAAAATGTTTCGATGAATCACTGCCAGGCACTTAGGTGTGAATAGCAGAGTACAATGTAGATTTAGATGTACATATGGGTATGTAGATATGGAGGTGACGGTGAACTTGGAGCTTGTGAAGACGTGGCCTAAGTGGACGATTTAAGAGCACAGCTGTGTACAATCGCGTGAGACGTGCAGCCATCCACGGAAATACACGACGCTTTTCCAAAGTACACAGAACTCAATACGTCGCTCTTAACGGAACAAAATGGACAGATGTAACGCTTATTTCTGCAGTGCCACAAGGAAGTGTGAGAGGCCTCTGCTATTTACAAAGTATGTAAATGGTGTAGTACGATGCTTCGTGTAATGTTCATGTAACATCCCTGCCCACATTTGTTACATTTTTGTTGCTGTGTTTTAATGCACAGTATAGGAATATTTTGCTCCACCTACATTTACTACATAGATATTAATACACAGCTCCAGCGGTGCTGATGACGTTACTTGCAGTGAAAACAAGTTAATAATAATTTCAATATCACCTATTCTTCAGGAAACGCTAATTACTAATTTTAGTTGCTGTCAGGGCTTATTGATGGAATTGATGGACCGAAGGGTAGGCGCGAAACTCTTAAGAGAGCTGACGATTACAAAAACAGACATAATGTCTGATCGGATAACCGGAGTTCCAAAGAAACTGGTATAGGCATTCGTATTCAAATATAGACATATGTAAACAGGCAGAATACGGCGCAGCGGTCGGCATCGCGTATGTAAGACAAGAAGAGCCTGACGCGGTTGTTATGATGTTGCAGTCGGCGCACGAGCAATGGGATAAACCACCTCCGAGGTAGCGATGCAGTGGGGAGTTTTCCGTACAAACATTTCACGAGTGTACCGTGAATATCAGGATTCCGGTAAAACATCAAATTGAAATACCTTCAACATTTCGCGGCCCGGTCAGCAACTGTGTAAATATTAATTTTAATTTGAATAATTAACGGCCTCCGTTGCACCGTTTACCTACAATTTACCTAGGTTTCAGTGTATTAATTTATGGATTTGTAGTTTTAGCTTCACGATGTCCACTATGGAAAGACGGTAGTTACTGTTATTCTGAAGAAGGTTCCGTTACACCTACCCAAACCTAGGTAAATTCTAGGCAAACGGTGCAACTGAGGCTGTTAATTATTAAAATTAAAAATTAAAACGTCAAATCTCTGACGTCGCTACGGCCAGTAAAAGATCCTACAAGAACGGGACCAACGTCGACTGAAGAGAATCTTTCAACGTGACAGAAGTACAAAACTGCAAGCAACGTCATCAGCACCGCTGGAGCTGTGTATTAATATCTATGCAGTAAATGTAGGTGATAAAAGACTCGGTTCTTGGAGCAAAATCTTCCTATAGCGTGCATTAAAACACAGCAACAAAAATGCAACAAACGTGGGCAGGGATGTGACATGAACGTTACACGAAGCATCCTACTACACCATTTGCATACTTTGTAAACAGCAAAGGCCTATCACACTTCCTTGTGGTACTGCTGAAATAACCGTTACATCTGTCCATTTTGTTCCGTTAAGAGCGACGTGTAGAGTTCTGTCCGTACGGAAGTCTTGTAGCCTGCTAAGGACACAGGATCAGACCCGCACCGCTCTGTGGGACGGTTTAGGTGGGACTTGGAGGCGAGGACAGTGGGGGCTGTTGGATGTGACGAGGTGTGCGTTCCACGTTAGTAATGTGTCGAGCGGTAGTGCTAAGCATTTCACTGCCAGGCGATGTGGTGGGTTGGTTGCAGATGGAGAGTGGGAAACCCTGGCGACGGAGGCGCCGACCGCTCAGCCACGCAGCCTGCAGAGCTGTGTCGCCAGTCGCGGTGCTGCGCGGAGTGCCGGCAGTGTTCAGGGAGCGCCGCGGTTCCGCGCTGTGCGAATTACGGCGCCGTCAGAGCTCTGAGAGTCTGGGACCTGACGCAGCGCCGCCTTCAAACGATGCCTCACAGCGCACGTCTCAGGCAGCAGTGGGCCTAATGTTTCTGTGTTTTATTTCCCGCCTGACGAATATCTAAAACTGAAATGGTTCTCGGCTGTTCACAGACAAGATTGGATGCCCAGCAAACATTCAGTTGTAAGTACCGTTGTTTTTGTTAACTACTACAATAACATTACATAAAGCGTAACACATAATAACTTTTATTCCAAAAAGTATTACGCATGAAAGCAATACACAGTTCCGCCCATCTTGACGTTCATTTTCATAACATCTTTAACAATCAACTGTACGCTTCTTTTAAGGTCTGTGAGCTGCATTTCAGCGAAGAAGGTATATTAAGCAGTACGAGTATGTACCACTCAAGAACTGGCAAGCTGTTAACAGCACCATTGGATCGTCGACGCTCAAGGAAAGGTAGGTTAAAGAACCAAATGTTAGGCAGAGCCCTACATTTGCAAATTACAATGTCATAAGGAGGAAGCTGGTTGTATAGTTGCATCTCGTTTGATGTTAAACTTTTCTTTTTCAGATGCTATACCTTCACAGTTACTGGGATACCCTTCATGTTTGTCCAATACTCCAACATCAGCCTGAGAGGACCCCAAAAGTCGCAGCGAGCGACTAGAGAACACTGCTCCTCACATTCCATTCGAGAAAGTGTAGAAACGCAGGAGAAGTTGATAGGAGCGACTTCTTTCTGTAGTTTAGAGCAACTAAAAAGTAAAATAAGTGACTGTGATAAGCATAGTGACTGGACTGTAGTTAACATGACAGTGTGTGCTTATTATTAAATAACCACAATCCTTAGCCAAGAGTTGTTTGCTACTCTGTATAAACAGTGATTTATTTCTCAGTGTTTTTATTAATGATGTGGAAGTGAAATGTCTTGGAAACATGAAACTTCCCAAAAAAGTCTGCAACACAAAAGAGGTGAGTGACGCTCTTAGGAAAATGTATTTGGTGTGTAGTAACGACGAGGTTCCTGTTGGTAATGCTCTCTCGTCCATTGAAGATAATCTGCCAAATTTAGTACAGAAGTTGCCAGAAATAGAAAGTGAAATATATTTTTCAAAGGAATAGGTTTCATTCCTGAAATGTGAAAGTTCGTCTCAGTTTGGTTATTATGCTGACTCTCTAATTATGTGGTGACTAGTAAATGCTATTACCCCACGTGGATATAAGTTTCCGAGAAGCACTGGCACCATTTCTATGCCAAATCCAAATACACTGTCCAGGTTTTGTACTAAACTTTTAACAAGACCAGTCATTGAAAAACAAAGTGATCAACTTATGAGTTGTATCTCACAGAAATATGGAACACTTGCCTCACAGGATAAAACGGTTCTTCTCTTAATTGATGAAATACATTTGAAAACCCAGCTTCATTACTAAGGTGGGAATATTGTATGTGGTGCCTGCAACTCTGACGAATGTTTCTGTGCAACCAGTGCTTAAGTTTTTATGATACAAATTTTAGATTCACCTTACAAGGATGTGGTATACATTCTCCCACTTAAAACAATGGAGGCTGATGTACATTTCTCATAAATAAAAAAAGTAATTCTTAAATTAGAAGCAGCTTGATTTAAGGTGACGGATTAGTGGCAGACAATAATTCAATTAATAGAAACCAATATCTAATTTCAGTACTTCGCCAGAAGTAAAGGTAAAACACTGTCACCCTGCCCACTGTACTATTTTGTGGATACAGTTCATGTTGTAAAGTGTATCTGTAACAACTGGTTCAATGAAAAGGAGCAGATTCTGTGAGAGCCTGGAGGGAGGTTTTGCATCATTCACACCACTAAAAGAGCTACACATCATTGAAAAAGATGATTTATTACAATACGGAAACACTCTAACTTTAAAATCTCTGTTTACAACTTCAATTGAAAAGCAAAATGTTAAATTAGTGCTTCGTATTTTTAATGATATGACAGTAATTGCATTGTGGACTAGGCTCGAAGAAAGGAATAAAAAATCGGGAAAGCACTGTGACATTTATAAAAAGAGTAAATCTTTGGTGGTGTATTGTGAATGTGAATACATTACTCCAGTGTCAGAGGCTAAGAAATATTTTATAGGAACCTGTAACTTGTAATTCCCATCAGATATTTTATTTTTTAAAGATCTTTGTGTCTTGGTTAGATTAAGGCATGGGTTAAATGATAACAGGACACACTTTGCTCCAAAACATACAACAGCCACTTTGATTGATTTCAGTAGCTATTGGCTGTCTGACAAAAACAGTTCCTATTTGCCTCTTGGAAGAGTACAGACTGACAGTTAGAAAGGTTTGGTAAAAACCACCAGCTAAGTGGGGGAAATTACCACATTTCTCTTAGACATGTTTTTAAACCAACCAGAAACTTAGGGTGCAGAGCATGTTTTCTCTTTTAGTACAGTTTAATGTAGTTGGAAATGTGGTTATTAAGGTGTCAGATATTTTGTAACAACTTTTGAAATCCAGGAGACACCAGGTGCTGAAGAATCTTCCTGTGAGTATTTCAAAGTAATTCTCATTTCAGATGAAGTAAAGCAGGATTATCATCTTAGAATGGCAAAGGATCGAGGAGGCTTGGCATATCCCAAAGAATATGTAGTGGCATGTGAACTTATGATTATTTAACTTTTCAAAAAATTGTATAAGAAAATGAAATTTTGTTTCTGCAGCAGGCAAATTGAAGATGTGTGCTTTTGATGGTAGCATCCTGTAATATTCCCAGTGATTTGTTTAGTACAAACAGACATAGTCTTGAATCTATCTGGTCTTCCTTACTGCTCTGTTGTGTAAATATCATATTAAATAATTATACTAAGAGAAGTAGTGATACAACTACGAAGGAAAATATAAATGTTTTAAAAGAATGAAAAATGTGACTAAAGCGTACTTTAATTTATTTAATGACATGTAAGACAGTGTTTGGATTTCATATTATGAGGTGAAGTAAAAAGTCATTTTATATTTTTATTTAATTACATTCCTTTTCTTCCCACACCCTCGCTTTCTTTACGTGTGTATGCGGTTTTTTGTTCTGTCTGTCTGTCTGTGTGTTTGTGTGTGTGTGAAAATTGTATGTAACACAATTTCTCAATTATTTTAAAGAGTCATGAAAGTGTGTTTCCTTACTCATTGATGACATTACATGAATCAATAGATTTCGATACATTTGCATAATTTGTGTGCAGCTTCTTTAAATGTGTATTTGTATGAAACAAAAGTTTGGTGGCTAGGTTTCAGGTAATTCGGTAATTTTATAGCAACAGGAAATGAATGTAGTATATTCCTGCTGTATTTTACAATTAGTGATTCACATCTGAGCTTGATTTCCATTAAAATTTGTTAATACTTTATTCTGATCATATATATATTACATAAAACAAGCGCTAACGTGGATCGCTAATTGTAACGTAAAAAGGCGCAAATTACGATTTATGTATTGTCACTCTATGAGTTGCACCTCAAAGAAATCGAAATATTGCGAATATGAGATTTGCAGTTATAGTAGATAACAGTGAAGGAAATTATGACCATGTTTATCTTAGGTTTTTTTGAAAAGCCAATTTACAAACTACACAAAGAACAATACTAACACCTCTTCCTCTTTCTGCACTCAACATCTCACTCATTATTGAAGGATGCTGACTGAGTTTTTCAGGGTAGCAAACGGGAAGTTGCGGTACAGAAAATGGCCCAGAGACCACCAGAGTGTGTGTGTGTGTGTGTGTGTGTGTGTGTGTGTGTGTGTGTGTGTGGGTGGGTGTGTAGTGAGTGAAGTGTTATGAAACAATCTGTGTATAGTGTCTGCAGTGACTGATAGTGAGATATGAGTGAAGTTTGGCATTACATTATTTAATAAGTTATGTGTAAAGGAAGTATTGTATACCAGGAGTAAATGTAATGCCATGTATCGACTTGTGCTACACCTTGTGTTTAGATTGCATTGGTTTTCCATTTCTTCCCCTGACATGTTTGTTGATATGTTGCCTGTCATTAAGTGGCTGCTTGGTTGTCTTTTCCCTCTGCTTTCGACATCTGCGTTTTTGCTTCCGGGAAATTGTTATGTAGGAAGTGAGATCTTTGACCAGTTGTAACCTCGTGTGGTGGCGGGGAAGTAGGGGCGTGCGCTCAGAGAGTCTGGTGGACATGGGAGGGCAGTGTGGCTCTCCAGCGCGAAGCAGGTGTGGTCGGTTGAACCGAATCGCCACGTGATGTACGTCGGTTGTGTGTAACCAGCGGGTCGAGTTGACGGAAGAGCTCCCCGCGTGTTGATTGTATACAGAATCGCCCCACGAGTAGTTGCTGTTCATTTCGCCTTGGTGGGACGTTAACAAGCTTCTTTAAGTCCTCCGTTTCAACACTGGAGTTTAAAAAGGAGACACTTAACATGAAGGAGCGGTCACTACCCGTCGACGTTGCAGAGAAGACGTGAACTCCGGTGACAGAGCGTGTTGTCGCGTGACTGTGGCGTGTTGGGTACGCTGGCGACGCGTGCGCGGTCGGATGTGTGGATCCTTGCCATCGGAGGTCGTGTAAGGCCTGTTCGAGCATAACTGCAAGTTAAGTTCGCGAAAGATTTAATCATTAAGTAATAAGTCTGTGTAACCAGCGTCTCTTCGGCCTTGTGGCCTCCGGCGACCAGGTTTCCTGTCCCTGGCACCGGTCTAATTAAAGACAGTGATCTTTCCTCCTCCTCTCGTTACTGTCCGATGGGAGGTGTAGTTTTGGCAGTTTAATGGTTTCGTTATTCTGTTGTGGGTTATGAGTAAATTCATGCTTCTTATTGGTTGATCATGTGGTCGCTCATTCAGGACTGAGTGGTGTAATGTTTCCTTGCACGAGGTTAGCTCTAATTCTGTCAGCAAGTTAAGCCATCTTATTACAAGTTTTCGCTGGCTAAAAGTCGGTGCAGTGACCAGCCTGAGAGTGGCAATTGTGTTTACGAGCGTATTAAAATTGGTCAGTATTGTGTCTAGCCTGAGCATCCCTGAGTGGGTGATTTGTGGCTGCCTTACACGGGTCCGTCACATCTGTTACATTCTAATGATATTCCAGGACACTTTTGTTTAAAATTTTTTTTAAATTCCTCCAAGTTTGTAAATTCCTTTTATTGCCATTAACCGTGTGTTTGCTGAGACCTGTTTAATTTGTTTAATGGCAGTGTTGGTGGCTTCACTACCTCACCGTACTTTATTAACAAAGTTCTGTATTTACTTTAGTAGCCTGTTTACTAATGTTCTTTAAATTTTTTTAAATTTTTGTATTGCTATAAATTACTTTCAATGGCGTTAGTGGCGTGTTTTAAAAGGCTGTTTATTGCTGTACTGCTAGTTTCTGTAAGATACGAATAAAACATTTGTGAAAATCTCGACAGTAAACTACTAGAAATTTGGCCCCGTTTCCCAACTTGTGGTGTGGCTTGTAGTAACCGTAACCACTGTGTGTGTCAGTCTCTAACTAACTTATTTTAAATTGATCTAAATTTCTAAATACTTTGACATGTCCTATATCCCTGAAAAAGAGATCTATGGATGAATAAAGCTACTACTACTACTACTACTAGATTTTGCAAAACGTAGGAAGTAATGGTACATTCACTTAATTGGACAGTCGGTGTTGCAAGGCCTGCCAATGCGCCGATACTGTATGACGTTATTTCGCACGCTGTGAGGCTTTGTTTCTAGGTGGCGTTACCTGAATACGGCGAGCTCTACGCTACAAACTGCACGAGTAACGATCGCTCACGTCAAGCTTGAGGCTGCCCACCGTGCTCCCATCTTGTGGCGATGGCTTGCAGCAAGGGGTAGTTGCGTGGCGCGCCGTTCAATGGCAGCACCAGCCATAACTGATTTCGATTTCTAACATTATGCAGGAACTTGTCTTAACCAACTGAAGTTCTCACAGTTGCATCCATTGCTTAATTTGTTTCATTTACACAGCTGATATATGTGTTGTGTGCCTCGTTGCAGAGGAAATTATGTCCTAAATGGACAGAGCTAAATCAGAACTGTATAGCTGACTGCAATACATCTTGAATATTTCCAGGTTATACAGAATTGGAAGGTAAGCTCAGCATCTTACAAGTTTTCGCCGGCTCTCTTTGCTTTGTTTTATTATTGCTCACATAACAACTAATATATGAGATAAAATATGTTGCTACGTTTCTTCATTTACTGAAGAAGGGTTTATACAAGGGCGATGTACTTGAGGACAATATTATGGAAATGGAAGAGGATGTAGATGAAGATGAAATGAGAGATATGATACTGCGTGTAGAGTTTGACAGAGCACTGAAAGACCTGAGTCGAAACAAAGCTCTGGGAGTAGACAACATTCCATTAGAACTACTGACAGCCCTGGGAGAGCTAGTCCTGACAAAACTCTACCATCTGGTGAGCAAAATCTATGAGACAGGCGAAATACCCTCAGACTTCAAGAAGAGTATAATAATTCCAATCCCAAAGAAAGCAGGCGTTGACAGATGTGAAAATTACCGAACTATCAGTTTAATAAGTCACGGCTGCAAAATATTAACGCGAATTCTTTACAGACGAATGGAAAAGCTAGTTGAAGCCGACTTCGGGGAAGATCAGTTTGGATTCCGTAGAAATATCGGAACATGTGAGGCAATACTGACCCTACGACTTATCTTAGAAGCTAGATTAAGGAAAGGCAAACCTACATTTCTAGCATTTGTAGACTTGGAGTAGGCTTTTGACAATGTTGACTGGAATACTCTCTTTCAAATAGTTACAATTTTTACAGAAACCAGATGGCAGTTATAAGAGTCAAGGCAAATCAAAGGGAAGCAGTGGTTGGTAAGGGAGTGAGACAGGGTTGTAACCTCTCCCCAATATTATTCAATCTCTATATTGAGCAAGCAGTGAAGGAAACAAAAGAAAAATTTGGAGTAGGTATTAAAATCCAAGGAGAAGAAAAAAAACTTTGAGGTTCGCCGATGACATTGTAATTCTGTCAGAGACAGCAAAGGACTTGGAAGAGCAGTCGAACGGAATGAACAGTGTCTTGAAAGGAGGATATAAGATGAACATCAACAAAAGCAAAACACGGATAATGGAATGTAGTCGAATTAAGTCGGGTGATGCTGAGGGAACTAGATTAGGAAATGAGACATTTAAAGTAGCAAAGGAGTTTTTCTATTTGGGGAGCAAAATAACTGGTGATGGTCGAAGTAGAGAGGATATAAAATGTAGACTGCCAATGGCAAGGAAAGCATTTCTGAAGAAGAGAAATTTGTTAACATCGAGTATAGATTTAAGTGTCAGGAAGTCGTTTCTGAAAGTATTTGTATGGGGTGTAGCCATGTACGGAAGTGAAACATGGATGATAAATAGTTTGGACAAGAAGAGAAAAGAAGCTTTCGCAATGTGGTGATACAGAAGAATGATGAAGTTTAGATGGGTATATCATATAACTAACGACGAAGTATTGAATTGGATTGGGGAGAAGAGAAGTTTGTGGCACAACTTGACTAGAAGAAGGAATCGGTTGGTAGGACATGTTCTGAGGCATCAAGAATACAATTTAGTATTGGAGGGCAGCGTGGTGGGTAAAAATCGTAGAGGGAGACGGAGAGATGAATACACTAAGCAGATTCAGAAGGACGTAGGTTGCAGTAGGTACTGGGAGATGAAGAAGCTTGCACAGGATAGAGTAGCATGGAGAGCTGCATCAAACCAGTCTCAGGACTGAAGACCACCACTATTACCACAACAACATGTTGTTACGAAAAGAGCCCTGAAATACCTATTAGTATTGCTGTGCTGCGACTTTCTTTGGATCATTAATGTTCAACAAAACAAAATATATTATGTTCTTATTATTCTGGATCTGGCTTTCTATTAAAGGAACATTTTTTCGTTACTGTAACGTGCCATAAAATTCAACATATCTTCCTTACTTTACAGTTATTGAAAAGGTTAACGAAAATTATTTCGTTATCAATACGGTTGCTACAGTATGCAATGATTGTTCAACATGAAAATTTTGAAGTGGATTTTTGTTATCAGTAAAACACCAATAAGTACCACGAATAACACGAGAACATGAGACTATTATCATAGAAAAAGATGTTTTTACTATAAGGTTTGCCAGGCCAGAACTACGCACAGCAAGATTTCTTTTATGTTATGAAGATAAATTATCTTTTTGCACTCTTAATAATATATCATCAGCAGCCAGCATCAACCTGTGAAACACATCACAAAATCTGCTGCTCTGCTCTGCAATTGCGAAAGCTGAACCAAATAATTTTAGTTTACTATTACCTGTCCACTTCTATGCGGTATGATTGGTTTCATTTAATGCAGTTTGAATGCGCCGCGGCAGCGGCTCGTTCGTTCGTAGCGCAGTTCTGCACCACGAGTAATATTTAAATAACTGAATATGTCTTAAAAGGATGGGATAAAATACCAGGCAAGCTTATTACAAATCATAATGCAAGTTTTCACTAAGTAACTCTATTCAAAACATTTAAACAGATTAAATTATTACACACCTTTACAATGAGAATGGCGTACGTCTCTCAATCGTGACAAAAGAATGCTACGCAAGCATACAATATAACGTCACAGGCTCTTCCTACTCACATAACTCGAAGAAGACGACAGAGAAATTAATATTCGGTCACTACTATTTATACTTGTCACATATTCTCATCTTTGTTTGATATTTAATAAGTATCGTCTGTGGCGGTTTCAGTACTCGCCGACACAGATAATATCTTTAAAAAATCAGTTCATAATTCTATACAAGATCAAAACATGACACATAATGCTTCCTCTTTATTACATAAAATTCACACAATCGTTGTCCGCACAATTACAATCATCCAGTTCAATTATTCTTTTCTCCCTTTTTTTACCACATATAATATGTGGTTTGCTAAGAGACATTACAAATTCACTTAGATTGTGTCACAGTATGTGTGCTTTAATATAGAGAGGATGGCCAGCTTGCTGTGTATTCGTGTTAGCATGATGTTCAGTTGTTCAGGAACAACGTAATTTCAGTAGACATGATGCCAATCTACGGCACAGAAAGTTCACTGTATGCAGAACTGAATCACTAGCAGACTGTAATTTACTTATGCAACTTTATAACTCAAAATACCGAGTCAGTATTGGTTAATTTGTTCTGAAATTAACTGACACAAATCGCATGTGTGCGTTAGTATTAATGGGAACCTTGCCCTTGGGCATTATCATATGCAGCTAATAAAAAAAAGTTTTTGTCATTATTTCAAAGTCTGCATTTCACTGAGGACCTCATTCTGAGACTTGGTGAATATTTCGACAGATCCACAGTAAAGAAATGTTCTGTGCCTCTTCTGAAACCTCGTCTTAACCCAGTAACTGTACCATCGATTCTGTCTATTTGAAGTACCTCTCGTCAGCTTCTTGTTCAATGGAAGCGATGGAAAACAGAAACTTAGAACTAGCTATTGCAGCCAATTTGGCAACTTGTGCCTAGTATGGACAGGAAAGACGTTTCGTGGAGTTAAATGGCTTTCTTTAGTGCTTAGAGCCGCTAAAGCTATCCAAAGATTGGCATGCTATAAAGTCATACAGTGAAATTAGTTTTGCTCTAATAGAAACGCCAGATACTCTTACACTTTCATGTTCTGTCGTGATGAATACTGGCCCGACTATGCAGTTACATGCTGGTAAAAGTGAACCACAAAACTTGGTACAAGGACGTTTCCATTAACTCTGAACCATTAGACCCTGGTATGCATACCTTGGGTTCACCAGACCTGCAGACAGTTTTAACTTTTAATTACTATTTGAAAGTTTTTAAAATTGTGCCCCAGCTTATCAGGTATGCTCCCTAGCAGTTTCCAGTAACACGATAAGGTACCCTTAGAAATCAAGATTAGTTTTAAGTGACACTTACATTTTCGTCTTTATACACACACTTACATAACATGGGCCCGATCTATGGATCATGTTGTAGTGTTATCAAATTAGATTGTGGTGTAATCGACTACATTTTGTCGGAATTCAGAGAATGCGCTATTGGTACACCTAAACATTGTTATCATGGCACAAAATATAATTGTTACAACTCACAACAGATAGCATATCCCTGTGTTGTGTAACAGAGTGAAATATTGTAGTGGGTTATTACGAGTATGTGAAGCAATACAGTAATGTTGTGGGAGTTTGCTGCTCAGCAGTGGTGTGTTTGATATTCGATACGAACGAGGAAGAAAGGTAAGTGTCACTTTTAACACTAAACAACAAAATGAACAACAGTTACAATCCTTCAGTTGACAGAAGAAGAGAGGTTATTTCTTCACATTATTTTTTCAGATATAATGTCAGAATCTACATCTATAAAAAGGAACAGGAAAGGAGATAGCATACACTTATCAAGACCAAATTTTGAATCAGTTGTTAGTCAATGGGGAGCTGATGATTATGATTTTCTTTTAGATAAAGTATAGCTTCAGATGAAAACCATGAAGTTGCTCCTCAGGGAGCGCCATGCAGCTCTCTGAGTGGAGAACAGACTAGTAGTGATGATAGTGATAGTGATAGTGATGATGATGATGATGATTATGAGGATGATGTAGGTAATAATGCCTCTGGAAAAATAAACATAAAAATGCTAACATATATATTGCTCCAAATGGTATGCAATGGAGTAAGTGCCCCTCAGTGCCGAATGAAATACCTGCACACAATTTGGCGAAATTTAGTTAGCGTTAGTGTTAGTGACTATGATGATGATAATGATGACAATGACATAGGTAACAATGCCTCAGGACAAATAAGCAGTGAAAATGCTACCATATATATTGCTCCAAATGGTAAGCAGTGGGGTTAGTGCCCCCAGTGCCAAATAAAATGCCTGCACATAATTTAGTGAATAAGTATTCCAGGACCAGCAAGGGGCATAATCAGTAACACCCCCAAAGATGCTTGGGATTTATTTATTCCTCTAGCCATTGCGGATGAAATTGTGATACACTCAAACTTAGAAGCAGGAAGAGTTTTTGTGCCAAGAAAAATAAACTGGAATGATCTAGCAAGAGACGAAATGCTCGCCTTCTGGGTGATTTTACTTCATATTGGAGAGGATAAGGTTTTGGATGTTCCAATCAAGGAACTTTTTCAGTCGGTTTCAGGCAATAAGAAGATTCGTTAGAATCGATGACAAAAGAACAAAGAGGCTAGGTTACAAACCGATAAGCTTGATCTTATATCCTATGACAAACAGAAAATATTTACTGGCAGTGCAAGAAAATAATGATACCTAGAAGTAATGTAACTGTGGATGAACAGCTAGTTCCATTTAGGGGCCTGTTATGGGTTTGCGCGATATATGCCAAACAGGCCTGGAAAGTGTAAAATGAAGATATTCTGGATGTGCAAAGCTAAGCTGGTTATGTCACTGACAGGCCTGTGTACACGGGAAGAGGACCAGGTGAGCCACCCCAGAAAAATGTGGGCCTCACCACAGAGAAGACCCTTGCAGGCAATATATTGCTGGTGCAGCCAGAAATGTTACTGTAGATAATTATTTTACAAGTGTACCATTAGCAGAACATGTGTTGTGTAAGAACCTAATTGTTGTGGGAACAACAATGATGAATAAAACAGAAATTCCAAAAGAGGTGATGCCAAATAGGAGCAGAGCGGGACGTTCAAATGAAGATGGTTGGTTTTTCACCAAAGAAAAACAAGTGTGTAGTCCTCCTACACTCCATGCATCATGACAAATCTGTAGATGAACAGTATCCAAATCTGAAGCCTGAGATTGTGAAATTTTTTAACTAAACAAAGGATGGTGCGTATGTTATGGATCAACTAGTGCCTGATTATACATGCAAAGGACAAAGTAAACGCTGACCAGTGGCTCTCTGGTACACCATAAGGGATGTATGCACTCTAAATCGCTTTATTCTTTTCAAAACACAACATCCCATGGATCACAAAGGGATTTTGCACAAGAGGAGACTATTCATTAAGGATAGTTCAGTTGAGATGATATAACCATTTATGACCAGAAGATCGCCTAATCACTTTCTACAGAAATCCATCTACCTGTATAGGGAAAAGTTCATTACTATTCCTAAAACACAAAACAGCAGTAGTAACAACAGCACAGTGAGTCGTCAGAAGAGACGGTGTTCATTGTGCCCTGCTTCAAAGGACAGAAAAACCAAGACAGTGTTCTGTAAATGCACAAAACGTGTGCCAGGACCATAGAAGTGTGGTGTATATCAATTGTAAAAATTAATGTCATCCTTGTATGCTTAGCGATTTGTTCTTTGTGAATACCATAACCGCCAGTGTGAGAACAGTTTTAGTAATGTAATTTATTTAATGAAAATTATTCAGGGTTAAAAATGTACTACTTTTGATTTAATAAAAGCGTTAAACATGATCACAGCTGTCTTTTATTATACTGATAAGCTTTAAAACAAAATTTTTCTTCAGGTTCATATCCAGGAGATACTTTTTCCATTTTAATTCTCGAATTAGACACAACAGGTCCTTTGGACGCAGGGTATTTAAATGTGCATAAAATGTAGGTAATGCACAGAGGGATTAAATGACTTAATTGACGCTATTGATAACTTGGAAAAATTCATCAGAAAGAACAATGATACCTCAATAATAAAGTACTTACTATTAATATCCAATTGTTTAAAAAATACAGTAAATTTTTTTGAAGAGACTGAAAGTAACAACATTACTTTTTTATGTGATAAAGTGATTTTAGTGCGTGTCCAAAGGAAGGATTATAGATACTCGCCAGACCGTATTATGTTTTGTAGTATTTTATTTTCAAGATCACCATACACTTACAAGTTTATAAGGAGCACAAACTAATACACGGCATAAGATTTGTCTGCATTTCCAAAGACATCCAGCAGTTGAGCAGCTAGGTGGCAATTACCTGTTGTATACAAATCAGAGGTTCCAATTTCTTTGTGAATCAGTTCATGTTGATTCACTAATTAGTCTGTGTTGCTAGTGACAAAATGTCAGTTAACAGACAGGCCACATCATTCTTTGCTTCCCCCTTCTCAGCTGACAGTTGTTTACAATCTCCCTTGTAATGACAAAGAACCCCTTTTTATGTTTTACATCCCATTCACATATTAAGATGTGTCACATACAATTGGATCAATAAAGAAGATCCAGATCAGACATAAGGTACCCAGAGTTTGAAACTGCTTCAGAAAGTACACAACCTATTATGGCGTAAATCTCTGCAGTTAAGAAGCTGCATGATGTGGAGTGTACACAGATCATAAATTATTGCTAAGAAACTTAAAGTCCTTTATAAAATCAACCTAGAGTGACAAAATATCAAACTTGTGTTTAATATTTTCAATGGGAGGACTGTTCTAGGTTTGTTTGCCCTGGGGGAACATTATCTTACTGAAAGTTTTGAAAGCACTGCTAAATCCATCAAAATTAATTTGTATTTGGTGGAACATTTTAAATATTAGCTGACCTTTAGAGATATCCATTTCAAGGATGCACTGCTGAAACAACTTTCCAGCACAGTATCAGATATTTCGAAAGGTTTTTATCACGGCTGAATATATGGAAACATTGTCCTGATCGCACATTTGGATTATCCAATGACACTCATTTGCACATGTCTCATACCCCTCAGGCTCTTCTAGAAATGTCCAAGTACTGCACTGAGGACTCGAGTTTTAAATATATTTTGCCAGGAACGGTTTGCACAGATGCTGCAGAAAAAAGATATGGAATATATCAAACAATGGCAGTATGACATTATTTGGTATCTCTGGGGCAGGTATTCGAAATTGATTCCAAGCTAAGAATTCAGGCCCCACTGCCCTTGAAAATTCCAACATCTGTTCTTGGAGAAGTTGGAACAGATTTAGACTCTTGGCAAGCTGAATGTGTAGATGATGTCAGCTTACGACCACAACAACCGAACTTTGACTGCACAATGGATTTCAGTATGTATCAAATTCAGTCTGGTGAGGAATAATTGCCTTTTTTTACACATACTTTTCAGGGTACTGTGCCAATGCTGTTCTTAAGAAGCTGAGATGCGAGACACGTAAAACATATCTAGAGTGAGGTAAAACACTATCAGCAATAGAAAACAGTGAAGGACAATGAGGTTATTAATGTTGTTATTTCTGCTTATTCGCTTGTTGAAATCATGGTCTCTGCAGAACATCAAACCGGCTTCATCAGATCCTCTTGCCAGAGAAGTTTACTTTTTAAGATTAGATGTTATTAAAAATAAAGACTTCTACCTAAGGGGGTCTTCTTTTACTTCAGGCAGATCACACAGGCGACAGAATTCTTCAGTAGGTAGTAAAAGTAACATGTAATATGTTTCTCAATAATTATGTTAAAAAATTAACGATAGCCATAACGGTAATTACAGCAAAAAGAGAAAACTGTCAACTGTAAAGTAGTTTGGAATAAATTTTGTGACAGTTTAACAAACGTTTGCATTGATAATTTTCCCAGCATTCCTAATTTTCTCTTCGCAATACGTGTAATTGCATTGTTAACACTGCAAGTGTACAATATTAAGACTATATTTTACTGACAAAGATTTCGTTTCATTAACAGCGGTATTCTGGTACATGTTTGACACTTCTGATGGCACATACAGACAGAGGTGTCAGATTTATGAAATCTCCCTTTGGTCTTTTTTTGTTAAAACTTGGTTGCATGACAGTTTACAATTAAACTAACCCAGGCGACAATATAGATGCGATCTTTGGTGAATCATTTACGTCTCAGTGAATTACAGTTCTGACTAAGTAATTAAACTTACAATCACCAGAATAATTATTTCATCCTGTCTGCTAACTTTTACTAAAACTATCTCTATCACAGTAACTCTAATAGTGTAATTTACAGGCTGTGGTGTATGTCGGTTTCTCTCACAACGTTTTTCTTAACAAGCAGTAAGATTTTGCAAATGATAGCAAACACAATAGAAGAAAATCACAGGCTCTTGCGGTAATGCAGCGACGGGTTAGCGGCGATGACGTCACAGTTGGCCGTGAGGCCTGTGTATCAGAAGCTGTGGGCTCAAACCCCTGCAGTCTTCTGCACGCCTGGCTGTCGAGGCGTTGGACTGCCTGGTTATGTCGTTCCAGCCTCGTCCTCAATCGAACATTATTTTAATGGGCTGAGGTTCTCTATTCATTGAATTATTTTCCAATATCGAACATGCTCTGCCCCAACAGATAGAAGTTGAAGCACGTTTTATTAAGTTACGCGTTACAAAGGAAGTGATCATCAATGTTGAATATTATTATTTTGTAGCGACTTTATTTTCTTGCAGAGTAATTCTGTCTTGCTCGTTCGAAACGCATCAGTAAAAGTGCTTCTGGATTGTGTAATGAAAGACGAATTGACGTTATTACGCATCGTAGTTACTACCAAGCCTCTTCACATTCGGCATACACGCGCCAGCGCGTATATACTGCAAAGCTTCAACACTGATTAACAGGCGCACACCGCATATGGTGAACCTCTGCCAAAAATTATCTACACAATTACTAATAAAGTGGATTTTGTGACTTACCGCGTAAGCAGAGTTGTAAACTATATGCATTTGTCACGAACCGTGGGAACGAGTATTAAATATTCTTGGAGTAAGTAGTGTCAACCATCGTTCGCTTATATAAACGTCTTTAAAGAACAAGAGATATACAGTTGTTGATTTGAGCTCTACTTCAAATAGTTCCCGACTTGACGTCAAAATGCGAAATAAACGTGAATGCCAGCTGTCGGTTGCTACTGGATGGCGAACGGCGGCCACACAGCTATTGTCTGTCGTCGCCAACAGGTGACAGCGCGGTAGTCAATGTTTTGCTCACGACAGTACGTGTTTGTTAACTCTGTAGTATTAACACCTGTATTCAAGACGTCGACCTATTTACAGTTTCATTGTAAGTAAAATATAGGCTTAGTATTATACAAACTCAGTGTTAAAACTGCAATTACGCATTTCGAGAAGAGAAAATTAGGACTGAGGGGAAAATGACAAATGTAAATGTTCGTTATCCTGTCACAAAATTTATTCCAAACTACTTTACAGTTGAAAACTTTCTCTTTTTACTGTTAGTACCGTTATGGAGAAACATAACACCCTACTTTTACTACCGGTACACACTAAATAATTCTGTAGTCTGTGTGATCTACCTTACTACAAGACAACTCCCTTAGGTAGCAGTCTCTTTAAATTGCATCAACAGGAAATTTCTCTGGGAAGAGCATCTCATGAAGCTGTGTTCATGTTCTTTAGACATCAAGTTTTTAGCTACCGAATAAGTAAAAATAACAGCATTAATAACCTCATTATTATGACAATACGACCTATTTCTGCCCGTGTTTCTTATATGTCCATCATTTTCTATTACTAAAAGACTTTTATCTAGCTCTAAATACGTTTTAGATGTCTCACATCTCAGCTTCTTAAGAACAGATCTAGCATAATACCCTCATGAGTATGTGAAAACAGGCAAGTATTCCTGAACAGACTGAATTTGTTCCTCACTGAAATAGATTATAGCATAAATGTTTGTTGGAGGTAAGGTCACATCATCTTCACAGTCAGTTATAAAAGAATCTGAATCTATTCCAACTTCTCAAAGAGCAGATGATGGAATTTTCAGGGACAGCAGAGTCTGAATCCTAACCTTGAATTGAATGTCAAAATCTGTCTCAAGATACCAAAGATACCAATCATTGAGATCCTTCCACTGTTCGCTATTTCCCAAATCTCGCTTCTACGGCATCTGTCTGAACATTTCATGGCAAAACATATTTAAAATTCGTGTCCTCGCTGCAGTACTTGGTCATCTCTAGACTGTGAATGGTGTCTGATATGGCCAAATGTGTGCTATTGGATAATTCAAATGTGTGTTCAGGACGACATTTCCATATGTCCAACCACGATGAACAACTTTCTACATATCTGATATTTTTGTCGCTTGTTCCGGAAAGTGGTTTCTGCAGTGCATCCTTGAAAGGGATAATCTACCAGGACATCAAACATTTAGAATATTCCACCATGTACAAATTAATTTTGATGAATTTAGCAGTGCTCTCAAAACTTTCAGCAAGATAATGTTCCTCCAAGGCTAACAAACCCCGATAAGCGATCTCACTGAAACTACTAAGCACAGGTTTGGCATTTTGTTGCTCAATGTTGCTTTTATAAAAAGCCTTTAAATTAAGTTTGTTGGCAGATTTTATTATCTCTGTATGCGCTCCATCATGTAGCTTTTTAACTGCAGAGAACTTTGTCACTAGCAGATGTATACTTTCTGAAATTGTTTCAAACTGTGGGTACTTTATTTTCTCATCAGTATCTTTCTTACTGATTCAGTTCTTTCTCACACATTGTAATATGTGAACAGAACATAAATCACAAAGAGGGGTTTTGTGTCATCACAGGGGTGTTTGTAAAAATTTGACAGTTGAGAAGGGGAATGATGTGGCACATGTGTTAATTGAAACCTTATCACTAACAACACAGGCTAATTAAGGGGCTCCGGAACGCCCTATACTTGCAATGTTAAAATAACGCTTATAAATTACATCTTTCCTCACAAAGTATTTGAGGTAGGAAGTTGAACTTTTTACAGATTATTTATTGGAATATGGGCTACAACTTAACACAGGGATTTTACAAAATTTTAGTTCTGTTATTAAAGATGATTTTTTTTCAATTGTAATGAAAATTCACAACATTTTTTTGCAATTTTTTATTTACATATTCAAAAATATACAGTTTTTTGGAAAAGGGCTGTGTTAAATTATGCAGAAGGTACTGTGTAACATTTACTGAAAGTTTGAAACAAATATGTTTGGAAGATCCTTAGAAAACATGTAATTAGTATGAGAAAATAAAAGTTTTGGGAATTGAGCGACAAAGATTGGATTAACTTTTTAGTGCATTCCAGGTCCATAGGATGGATTATCTTTATCCTCTGCAAACTCCTCCTCCAGCTTCCTCTTGTTCCTCCTCCTGTTTACTCTTGCTTGTATTTCTAGACTCTTTACAGCCCTGTCTGCAGCCCGAAGGCGTTCCTTGTCTAAAGCAAGCATCGCTCGTTGTTGTGTTTGTAGATTTTGCTACCATTTTCTTCAGTTGCAGTTACTGCAACACTGTTCCAAAAGGTGGTCATGTATGAACACTTATCACATTTCAGTTGTATTTCACTTGCAAGTCCTACGTGCTTTATTATGGAGAGTTCCAGACCAACTTCACTTCAATGAATACATCTTACACAGCTTGAAAAACTTCCTTTGAGAACCGAAATATCAAATATTTCATTCACATCCGATTCGCCCATAAAACATTCATAGTTTTCACTCATTGAACCAAGCTTCTTCTGTGAAGTATTTTCTTTCCCACTTTGACTGCTATGGGCAGGTGTACTTGAGAGGTTAGGTTCACTCACTTGGTTATCGTCTTTATTGTTTACAGTAATAACACATACCCTTGGCTTTCCAACATTTCTGCTTTTCTTAAAAGCCTTCAGAGGATTTCTAATAACTTTACTTTTACTCGTTATTATACTTCAACAAAACAGAGACTCAAGAAACAGAATTAATTACGAATATTTTCGAGATAACGACAGAGTAAATAAACATGAAGCAATCGACAATCACACCAGAGATATATATTTAACTGATGTGTCGACAGAAGTGCCGACACAGTGTTATTTTGAGGGGGCCGATAGGCACGCTATCTAACGCAGACGGGCGTGAATTCTGGTACAGGATAACTATTGAACGGTAGCAAGAAAAGTACGTAGCTGCTTTATACTTAACTTTATTCGTTGATGAATACAGCGTTCTTCTGGAGACATTTATACTATAACTCTCAAAGTAGGTAAGGCTAATGGCGCCTTGCTAGGTCGTAGCCATGGACTTAGCAGAAGGCTATTCTAACTGTCTCTCGGCAAATGAGAGGAAGGCTTCGTCCTTATTGTCGCTAGCAATGTCGTCGTACAACTGGGGCGAGTGCCCGTCCGTATCTCGAGACCTGCCTTGTGGTGGCGCTAGGTCTGCGATCACACAGTGGCGACACGCGGGTCCGACATGTACTAAATGGACCGCGGCCGATTTAAGCTACCACCTAGCAAGTGTGGTGTCTGGCGGTGACACCACATTCCTCCCCCGCAAATCGGCGAACGGTCGTGAGATAAGGCTTCTGCCCGCCGTGGGGAGGACCCCATGTTGACATATGCAATGAGGTGGGGAGCCTAACAACAGGCGAGGCTGTGCCACCCGCACCCGGCCATTCGGTCTGAGGGCAGCTAGGAAACGCCTGAAAACCTAGTCCAGGGTGCACGTCAACATGCGGTGTATGCGCCCGTAAAGAGACAAGAGGGGCCGAAGGGTCGACCTCCATTGCGTCGGGGTAGCCGACGTGCGATGACGTCATGTGGTCCGGAGCGGGCGGGAGTTCCATGGCAGAGGACAGCTGGTCACGGGAAGCGATCGGCGGCGCGTGACCCTGGGTGGCGTTTGGCGGCTGCAGCAAAGCATCCACTGTGGGCGGCGCCGGCTGGAGAACAGGCGGCGGCGGCGGCGGCGCGTCGCCATGGGGCAAAATGGAAGGCATCGTCGGTAACACCCGGGGATGAGGCGAGCCGGTAGATGGGTCCCCAGGGCGCTGTCCGGACGGCACCGTCGCTGAAAGCAGACGGGGAGCGGCAGAACCCGTGCGACGACAGAGGCGCAGCTGATTGAGATGCCGACGCACCTCACCAGAGGCCCCCAAAACCAAATCCATCGCGCGGCCGAGGCAGCGAAGAATGCGCCCTGCGAACCAACGCCGTGAACCTCGATAGTTGCGATAAAATACAACGCCGCCTGGAGCAAAAGCAGGAGTCTGCCGCTGCACAGGAACCTGATTCGGCGGATGCAGCAAAGACATCAAGGTGCAATGAGGACGACCATGGAGCAACTCAGCCAGCGAGCGACCATCTTGGGGCTGAGAGCGATACGACGACAAAAAGAGCAACAATGCGTCCTCCCGAGAATGCGACTCTTTCAACTTTAACATCTGTGACTGGAAAGTCCAGACCAATCGTTCAGCGGCACCGTTTGACTGAGGCGAAAACGGCGCGGATGTCAGATGTTGAATACCATTGGCCTGGCAGAATGACTGAAATTCTGCGGACATGAATTGTGGGCCATTGTCGGAAACAATAGTCTGCGGAAGACCTTCAATGCAAAAGATAGCAGACAACGCCTGGATGGTGGCAGAGGACGTCGTGGAAGACATCCGGACAACAAAAGGAAAATTACTGAAGGCATCTACCAGAACCAACCATCGAGCATTCCAGAATGGACCAGCAAAATCAATGTGCAAGCGTTGCCAAGAGGAAGTGGCTTTTGGCCATGCAAAGACTTTCCGCGGCGGTGCGGATTGTTGTTCGGCACACGCCATGCAAGAAGAACACATATTCGTAATCGCAGCATCGATTCCGAACCAAGTACAGTGCTGACGAGCAAGTTGTTTCGTTCGCACTATACCCCAATGTCCTTGGTGAACAAGCCGTAAAACAGAGGACTGTAACGAACGTGGGACCACTACTCTGGACTGATCATTATCAGAACGCAACAACAAAACACCACATCGAACAAAAAGTCTCTCCTTGTGAGCAAAAAATCGGCGAAACAACGGATCCTCGATCCGAGACTTTGACAAAGGCCATTGCGTATCAACAAAACGCAAAACAGTAGCAAGGACAGGGTCAGTAGCTGTGGCTGCAGCTACACGACGAAAATCAATCGGAAACGATTCGACCACTTCATCGGTTTCCGAATCAATGAACATGCAAGCAAGTTCGGAAGAATCGAATGCTTTATCCTCAGCAACAGGCAAGCGGGACAACGCATCGGCGTTTCTGTGCTGAGCAGTGGACCGATACAAGATATCGTAGCGGTACTGTGAGAGGAAAATAGACTAGCGAATGAATTTCTGCGCTGTACGCGGAGGTACAGGCTTGTTCGGATGAAAAAGCGACATCAAAGGTTTGTGGTCTGTGATGATGGTAAAGTGACGACCATACAAGAAATCATGGAACTTAGTAACACCAAACACGAGAGCCAAAGCTTCTTTCTCTATCTGTGAGTAATTTCTTTGCGCAGATGAGAGCAATTTTGACGCAAAGGCAATAGGGCGATCATGGGAGCCAACTTTGTGCACAAGCACAGCACCGATCCCGAAATCCGACGCATCAACCATCAACAAAAGGGGTTTCTGGGAATTGAATGGCGTAAGGCAAGTATTTGAAATCAACGCCGATTTCAACTGGCGAAAGGCGCGTTCGCATTCCGTCGTCCAGAGAAACGGAACACCTGTACGGCGTAAGCGAGGAAGCGGAGCTGAAATGGAAGAGGCATTGCGCACATTCACTCACACCGTGCGATTCTAAATCGTTCAATGTTCGTGCGACCTCATCACGCAATGCGTGAGTAACATTGCGCGCTCTGAAAAATTTCGGTTCCGCGTTTACTTTCAGTTCCAAATGTGCGTCATAGTTTTTAGCACAACCTAAGCCCGGTGCAAAAATGTCTGCAAATTCGTCACACAGACGAGAAACACTGTCTGAAGGCACAGTTTGATTCACTGATAGGACCTGATTTACAATAGACATGTTAAATAACTGAAATAAATCTAAACCAAACAAGTTCACTGCAGTAGAAGAACGAAGAACATAAAATGACACAAGTTTTGTATGTCCCTTGTATGTGGCAAGAAGGCTGCACTGTCCTGACACAGGTATATTCTGTCCTGAATAACTATGTAACTTAACATTTGCGGCACGCAACGGAGGTTTGCCCAGTTGTTTGTACGTGTCGTGATTGAGCAATGAAACTGCAGCTCCGGTATCGAGCTGGAACGGTATGACCTTGCCATTAAAGTCCAAATCTACAAAAAGTTTATTGTCCTGCTGACGACAAGAGCGACTGTTTTGTGCAATTTGAACAGACACTTGTACAGAATCACTTGCTAATTGACGTGATTTCCGGCGACGCACAATTTGTGTGGGACGAACACAGTCACTGTTAGAGAAAGTGGCACTGGACAAATCGGAATTAACTACATGAATGTCCATGGGCGAAGGTCCACGATCCTGAGTGTCCTTGGTTCGATTCCGGCGCGAAGCAAAGGGCCTGGAATGATTGTGATGGTCTGATCTGAGCTTTTTCTGGCAAACACTTTGAACATGTCCTTTCCTATTGCAGAAAAAGCAAATAGCTTGGCGTGATGGGCAACGTTCACGCGAATGTCTAGTAGCACACCGCGGGCATGATTTCACTGCATTTGTGTGCTGGCGCGGCACTCCTGGTTTAGAGCGCGGCGGCAGCTGCGTTTGTGTGCGCGAGGGCAGTTGACCGGGCCGCGCATCTTGCCCGGTGGGCCGGTTAATGTTACACACTGCTGGCGAAGTTTCAAAAGATTCCTGAGCACAGTCAAGTGTGTCTTGCCTATCCAATATGTCTATCACTTGTTGAAGGGAGGGATTAACTAGTTTCAAAATTTGCTCCCGTATGCGAACATCAGAAACGTTCTGTGCAATTGCATCACGTACCATTGTATCTGAATAAGAAAGGCCACAGTCACAGTCAAAGGCACAGTCCCTAGTAAGTCCTTGCAATGTTGCTACCCACTCCCTATTAGTTTGACCGGCCGTACATTTTGTACGAAAAAACGTATACCGTTTTGCAACCACATTAACTGTTTCTTTGAAATAGGTATCTAAAGCAGACAAAATTTCTTTGTAGGACAGAGTTGCTACGTCGCGTCAGGGAAACAATTTCACTATCACACGGTAGGTGGACACACCGACACAAGAAAGCAAAAACGGCTGCCGCTCATTACCTTGCATTCTGTAGGCGGCTAGATGGAAGGCGAACTATCGGGACCATTCTGTCCACGATTCGTGCGTCGCATCAAAACTGCGAAACGGCGGTGCAACTGCATGTTGTGGCTGCGGTACTGGTGAAGCGGCGGCTGCCGCATCGGTTTGAATGGCACGTTGACCCTGGACGAGCTGTCCAAGGGCATCCAATAACGCCTGCGTCTGCTGATTCTGCAAGCGATAAAATTCGGACAGTACATCTGGAGATTGTGGCGAAGCCATGACACAAATAAATCAGAGCAAAGCAAGGAGAAAGAACACGATCCTTTAAGCCTCGTCGCCAAATGATGTGTCGACAGAAGTGCCGACACAGTGTTATTTTGAGGGGGCCGATAGGCACGCTATCTAACGCAGACGGGCGTGAATTCTGGAACAGGATAACTATTGAATGGTAGCAAGAAAAGTACGTAGCTGCTTTATACTTAACTTTATTCGTTGATGAATACAGCGTTCTTCTGGAGACATTTATACTATAACTCTCAAAGTAGGTAAGGCTAATGGCGCCTTGCTAGGTCGTAGCCATGGACTTAGCAGAAGGCTATTCTAACTGTCTCTCGGCAAATGAGAGGAAGGCTTCGTCCTTATTGTCGCTAGCAATGTCGTCGTACAACTGGGGCGAGTGCTCGTCCGTATCTCGAGACCTGCCTTGTGGTGGCGCTAGGTCTGCGATCACACAGTGGCGACACGCGGGTCCGACATGTACTAAATGGACCGCGGCCGATTTAAGCTACCACCTAGCAAGTGTGGTGTCTGGCGGTGACACCACATTAACCATCACAGGTTAGCCACAACACATACTTTATCTCACACCACTAAAATGTACCTGATGAACACGGACGTTAATAATAACACCATTTGACAGCAGTTTAACAGTGCCACAGTGGGTCACGCCCATGTAGAACACACTTAAAAAAAAATTAAAAATAGTTGTAGTCTTCGGAATTGAATAAATTATATATCTATTAAAATGTAATAGTCTGCAGATTAAGAAAACGCAAAAAAGTAAAAATTGAACTTTTCATGATTTTGAGCCTTTCCAGAGTCCCTTAAAACAAATTGCGTGTAGTCTATGAAATATTTTCTTAATTAGAGTGAAGAGTTCTTCACCATTTACGTTCCTAACTGGAGATATAAAAACCTGAGCACTAGTTGCCACAATTTTAGAACTGAATCCAGTTTCCAAAATGTTACCTCCTGTGTAGCCCAAATAGTGTTTCAAGTGAATTTTGTCAACCATTAGTGAAACAACATAATCTGTACAACAGAAAATTGCCACCTAGATACTCACCTGTTTGGTGTGTTTCAAAATATGGACTAATCTTATGCAGTGTATTAGGACAGGGTAGCACAAGACACTGGTGATATTGAAAATAAAATCCTACAAAATATAATAAAATCTAGCTAATACCTGTAATGTTTCTTTTGTTCACCCATTAAATTCACTTCCTCACATAAGAAATTAATGTTGCTACTTTCAGTTTCTTCAGAACAATTTACCATATTTTCCAATATTTGGTTATGAACAGCGAGTGTCTGTTGTGAACTATCATCATTCTTTCTGGTGAAATTTCCCAAGTTATCAATAAAGTCAAGCAAGTCTTTTAAATGGTTTACAGTTACTGGGAAACTACTTGTACCAAGTTTTGTGGTTTCAGTTTTACCAACTGCATATTCTGGTCAGTATTTATTATAACAAAGCTCTCACTACGGTAAGTGATTAATATTGAAATAAGAGCTAATTTTGTTAATATTAAATTTTAGATTAATGTACTTACTTCTCCTGTAGTCTATCTATTGAAGGTATCGGTTTCCTGACTGTATTTCGATCTTAAAAGAAGTAATTCGTAAAGGCTGTTAGTCGCTAGTTTGTTTACGTTTTTTAGCCGTAAATATGGCACGAGTGTAGATTTTTGTTTTTGACTAGAGTTATCCTTTCAAATCCTAACTAATTCGTTTCTCTCATACAGTGTTCATGTAGTTAAAACTTTCGAAAATAAGTTTAAAAGTTTGTATACATTAGTGTTTATTTACGGATTAGTACAGGTCTTGTGTCAACTTATTGTCTGCTATTGTGTTAAGTTTGCCTATCAGACCATATGTGACAAAGGGGCTGTTTGCCATAGAAATTTGAAAGAAGCGGTGTTCTGTGTAGACTGTAAGTTATGGTTTCGTGGAGGTAATAAAATGAGGCTCTTTGATGGCAGTGTAAGTTATGTAGAAAGGACAGAAAAATCGCTGAACATGAGGCAAAAATTTGTGCCCTTAAGGCTGAACTAGAAAACGCGAACTAGGAATTATGTAATTTAAGGGAGGAAAAAGAGACTGGGAACTGGGAAAAAGTAGAAAGCAAAGGGCGAAAAAGTGAAACACTTGAGAAGACTCCAGAAATTCAAATAATAAATCAGTTTGGGTTGCTATCTGAAGTGGAGGAAGGGCCTCATCCAGATGTAGTTGAAAGTAGGTTGAAGCAGAATATTAGCTTAAAGAAGAAAGACAGGTCAGAATCAAACCAGAATAGGAAAAGAAGAAGTCTGCTTATAGGCAGCTCTCATGGGCGGAGTGTGAGAAATTAGGTGCGGGGTACCAGGAAACAAGTTTTGTGAAACGAAGTGCTAGCCTTAGGCAGGTGACAGAAAGATCAGCTACGCAACGACTTTGAGAAGGAAGATCAGGTAATTATAGTTGTGGGAGCAGGAAACACCCTTGCTATGAATCCGAGATACAGTATTAGAAGTGACCTGGATAAAAATAGGAGCAGAAACTGGGCACACAAATGTGGCGTCTGTGGAGGTCTTTCAGCGCCATGATCAACCCTGGGTAAACACTGCTTTAAGGTATGTTAACAGTGAGTTGAATGTGCTGCTCCAGACACCGACAAAATCTCACGTATGTGTTGTTCCAGTTAATGCTATTGGTAGGTGGGGATACACTACATACGGCCTGCACCTAAACAGGAAGGGGGAAAATAAGTTAGCTTCTCTATTAGCAGAAACCGTAAGGGCGAGGGGGGGGGGGGAGGCAGTCGCACAAGAGGTGATACCTGTGGTTAATTGGTCCAGGTAGACAGGCTTTTTAGCTTAAAGCCAAAGTCCAGACAGACAACAATCAAGATACATAGAATAAAAGAAACTTCATGTACAGTAAATAGGGGCAAAGCTAAGGGCAGTATCAAGTTACTTCATCAAAATATCAGGGGAATAAAAAATAAAGTAGATGAGCTATTAGCGTGTTTAGATGGTCTCTAAAATAAGAAAGTGATTGATATACTCTGTCTGTCTGAACACCATGGAACAGTGGGGATGGATAGTGAACAGTATAAATGGGTATAATTTAGCATTTTTGACTTGTAGATCTAGGATGGATAAAGGAGGATTTGACACTTTCATAAAACAAGGGTATAAATACAAAACGCCGGCTGAAGTGGCTGAGCAGTTCTAGGCGCTACAGTCTAGAACCGCATGACAGCTACGGTCGCAGGTTCGAATCCTGTATTGGGCATGGATGTGTGTGATGTCCTTAGGTTAGTTAGGTTTAAGTAGTTCTAAGATCTAGGGGCTGATGACCTCAGAAGTGCTCAGAGCCATTTGAGCCATTAAATACAAAACTATAGAAGTAAGCAAATTTTGTGTTGATTAGCACTTTGAGGTTTCTGTATGTGAAGTTCACCTAGATAATGTAGTATTGATAGTAGCAACAGTGTACAGGTCCCCATTAGGAGACTGGGAGCTATTCATTATAAAGTTTGACTCCCTATTTTGCTGTCTGTCAGACAAAAAGGAGAATTTATTAATCCGTGGTGATTTCAAACTACACTTTCTGAGTAATTCTGATAGGAAAAGTGAACTAGAAGTGTTATTAACAACACATAACTTAGCATCAGTGGTCAATTTCCCTACAAGTACAGCACTCTAATAGATAATGTATTTGTAAGAGGATATGAAACAAACACATGCTTTCCCTGTGGTAAATGGATTGTCAGACCATGATGCACAACTGATTAACTTACAGAACCTAACAGCATGTCCAGTTGAGAAGCCATTAAGTAAAAGTGTTAGGTTGCTCAGCGTGGTATCTATAGAGCACTTCAGAGAAAGTTTCAGAAATGTTAACTGGGGAGATGTATATAATGAGCCAAATGGTAATGATTAATGCAACATATTTCTTAACAAATTTTATCCATTTTTGAACATTGTTTAACAAAGAAAATTACTAAATGTAACACCACAAACTTTTGAAAGAAACCTTGGTTTATTACAGGTATTACAATGTCTTCAGAAAGAAAAAGAAAACCGTATGAGACAACAAGAACTAGTAAATATCCAGAAGTAGTTTTACACTACAAAAATTATTGTAACACTCTCAGAAAAGTTGTAAGTAAATCAAGAAATATGTATGTCAGAGAAGAAATTAACAACTCTGGCAATAAAATCAAATCAATGTGGAATATTGTTAGAAGGGAGACAGGAAAAGTAACCACTGGAGGAAGTAATATTACTATTAAAGTACACAGAAGAGTCAGTTTTGAAAAATTTTAGTCAGATTGAGTTTCACCTAACAACCTCTTCTGAAATAAGTAAAGTTATTACGTTTTTGAAAAATAAATGTTCTGTTGGAGTAGATGACATCTCAGATAAGATATTAAAACAATGTGGAGCAATTATAACTGATGTCCTGAGTCACATATGTAATGCATTACTAACTCAAGGTATTTTCCCAGACAGGTGAAAATATACACTTTTCAGGCCTCTCTGCAGAAAGGGGGACACCACAGATGTCAATAACTATTGGCCAGTATCCTTGCTTACATAATTTTCAAAAATCTAACAGAAAGTAATGTAATCAAGAGTGGTTAGCCATCTCAACGTGAATGGGATACTTAGTAAATCACAGTTCGGATTTCGAAACTTCTGTTCCACTGAGACAGCAATATACAATTTCACTGTCCACATAATAGTTTTTAAATAGTAAAATGTCACCATTAGGAATTTCTGTGACTTGTCCAAAGCATCTGATTGTGTGAACCATGACATTATGTTACAGAAAGACAATACAATGGTGTAAATGGAATAGCATAAGATTGGTTTAAGTGATACCTACAGAACAGCAAACAAAAAGTTTCTTTGTATGGGTCAAGTGATTTATGGAATTGTCCCACTTCATGTAACTGGGGTAAAATTACGTTAGGTGTTCCATGGGGTTCAATCTTGGGCGCCTATTGTTTTTGATATATGTGAACGATCTTCCTTCTTATCTGAAACCTGAAGCTGAACTGACACTCTTTGTTAACGATACAAGCATCATTATTACTCCAGCAAAAGAATATCCAATTCAAAATAATGGAAATAAAGTCTCTGGAAAAGACAGTAATTGGTTTCCTGCAAATGGACTTACTTTAAACTTTGAAAAAAACCCAATACACCTAGTTTTCTTCTGTAAAAATTACAGTTACTTCAATAAATATAACTCACCAACAGAAGTCAGTAGACAGGGTAGAGCATACTAAATTTTTGGGTGTACATATATATCACAATCTTAATTGGAAAGTAATTTAGATTTTCTAAGGCGACTAGGTTCTGCAACTTTTGCAGTCAGAATAATTGCCCATTTTGAGGAGATACAAATTACTAAGCTATCACAGTTTGCATACTGTCACTCTCTGATGTCATAGGGAGTAATAATTAGGGGTAAGGTCAGCAACAATTTTAACTGTCTGGGCGGGATAAGTCTCAGTGTTAAGAGACTATACAGGAATTCGAAATATTTATGTCTCACTGTGCGGAAAGTGAGTCGCAGACATCGACAGTAGCATTGCAGTCAGATGTTGCGGCAGAAGCCAATGGAGGTTTCCGTCCCGATCTCGCATTTTTACTCAGATTTGACGCAGTAGACATACCGTGAGCGTGAGTGTCCGTAATTCCGTTCCCATTTGTAACAAAATTTTAACCCGGAGTTGTTTCGGGGGCACCCTTTTTTTTGTTACATGCCATCTTAGTTGTTCCGCTATCCGATCCTGACGAACTGTAAACTAGTGAGCTGGGGTGACTTGTAGTGACGATGGCTTCGGACCTCTGGCAGGTTGCTCGGACAGTGGAGCCAACTGCAGTCAATATTGGTTACTTGTGCGTCCTGTCATAGTATGATAGTCAAGTGTGTGACTCCCACACGAGATAGCACCGACAGCGGCTACTGACCGTATACAGAGAAGGGCAGCACAAATAATCACAGGTGTGGTTGACCCACGTGAGAGTGCCACGCAAGTGTTAAAACAACACAATCGGCAGACACTTGAAGAGAGTGCAAGTTATCCCACGAGAGGCCGCTTACGATATTTCGCAGGCGACTGTTAAGCAAGGAGTCCAGAGGCGCTCTCCAGCCACTACGCGTCACTGCCATAAGGAGGCTGAAGGCAGAGGCAGGCCGGCTACAACACCGAGACGTCTCAGCACTCGCCATTAACGCACTCCGTACGCGAACGGAACGGGAAAAAATCTCGAAATTGTTACCGTGCCAAGTACTCTGCCATGTACTTCACAGTGGTTTTCAGTGTAGTACGGGCATGTAGTTGTGATGGTCAATTTGGTGCTTGTAAATACGTCACGTAAATGGGCGATTTAATGGCACAATTGTGTAAAATCGCGTGAGACATGCAGCCATCAAAGGAAATATACGGCACAATTCCAAAGTTCACTATTATGTCTCCCTATGCGTTTTAGAATCTGGATGACGTTGATGTATTCTCACCACCGGGTGTGATGTAATCGCTTGCCGATTCATAGAGAAAAATGTGAATATTTAGAAACTGAACGTACAAATGTTTTTGGATGGGGTCCGCCTTTAGCAAACCACTATTTTGTTTCATATCCGAAACGTGTTTCACTACAATTGCAGCATCATCAGTGGACTTTTATTTCATGGCTGCTATTTGTAATATTACGTTTTAAAATCGTAATTACAAATTTTTGAAGAACACATAAAGTTATATATTCATACTTTTTACCACATGGTGTGGTTTCCGTGAGAGATTATTATTTTATAGTGCCTATTTCCTTTTAGAGATACGGATCCCATACTGATGAGCAGTACTCAAGTATTGGTCAAACGACTGTCTTGTACACTACTGCCTTTGTTGATGGATTACATTTCCTGAGGATTCTTCCAATAAATCTCAGTCTGGCATCTGCCTTGTCTCCTTTCTAGAAGTAGTTTATCTTTGCAGATCGCTGGAGCAACGAAGGGTATGTAGTGTTGGAGGAAAGTACATGTCATTCCATTTCCAAGATGGGTCTTATGAAAGATTCACATAGTTATAGACTTGTGTTGTTGATGTCAATCTGTTATGGGACATATTCTGCATGCACGTATTAATACGTTTCTGTGTAACGAAAATATCTTCTGTAAAAATGCACACGGATTCCACAAACAGGGACTTCGCGAAATTCAGCTCGCTCTGTTCCTCCACTAAACACCAGCGCCCAGGTCCATGCCATGGAGAGAGGGAGGGATACAGCAATAGAGTTGCAGCAATGGGTGTGTGGGGGAGATGAAGGAGAAAACCAGGGGGTGGGGGGACCAAGCATGTGGATAGTGTAAAGGATGTGAAGATATTGGGGGAATAAGAGGAAGTGGGGGAAGGTGATGAGGCCATACAGGAGTCATGCAGGGGAAGGAAGGCAGATACGGAAGGCAAAGCAAGGTGCATGTCATTCTAGCACTTGGAGAGCCTTATAGAAGTGGGGAAGGGGGTGGAGATCCAGGCATTACTAGCATAGCAGAGGATGGGATGTATGAGGGATTTGTAGGTGTGAAGGATGGTGGAAGGTTGCAGTCCAAATGTCTGGCCAGACAGGTGTTTCAGGAGGCAGAGGTGGGAATGGGCTTTCTGCTGGATGGTCAGGAGGTGAGGGGGCCAGGTGAGGTGATGGTCGAGGGTGAGGGCAAGGAATCTCAGGGTGGGGGTGATCTGGATGGGATGACCATAAATAGTGAGGTAGAAATGAAAACAGTGGGTTTGGAGAGTGTGCTAGGACCATTGAAGGGTAGGATAGAGAGGCAGGAACGTGGTGACATCAGCGTATTGGAGGAGGTGGACAGGAGGAGGTGGACAGGAGGAGGTGATTTGGACATATTGCCAGTGTACAGGAGATAGAGGAGTATGTAGAGGATGGAGGTCTGGGGGACGCCAGCAGTGGAATAAAAGAGATAGGATTTGGTGGCTTGGGGAGTGAAATAGGGACAGCATGAGAGGAAGAAACCGACCAGACAAAATCGATTGGCAGGGCGTAGGTTTGGCGTTTAAAGAGTAGATTGGGATGCCACATGCTGTCGTAGGCATTTCGGAGGATGAGGGAAACAAAAATGTTCGGGCGATGGGAGTTAAGCTGGAGGGAGAGAAGGTGGACGAGGTTAAGGAGTTGGTTGGGAGTTAACTTGGAGGGAGAGAAGGTGGATGAGGTTAACAAGTTAGTCTTCGGTGGAGAATGAGGGTCGGAAGCCACACTGGGTAATGGGGAGGAGGTGGTGTTGATGGAGGTGGTGATGGAGACGACGGGAGAGGATGGATTCAAAGACCTTGTTGATGCACATGGGATTATAGGAAGAGGTGACAGATGGGGGTTTGTTGGGTGCGAGAAGTTGTCGACAGGTTGGGGCAGAAGCCAGCAGAGGGGATGACTTTCTTTAGAATCTTTTACATATTTTAACTACCTTTTAAATACAGTTTATGTAACTTCTGGCTGAAGTGCGGTTTTAATCTGCTGTCAATGCGCCCACTTTGAGAGGAGTTGAAATCACAATAAAGAAGGAGACTTTTTTTATTCAGGGCTTTATCACAGTCTAACATAACAGTCGCAACACTCACTGTCGTAAACGTTATTACCGTTTGACAAGTGGAGCGACACTAGCGCTCAAAGCGGAGAGGAAGCAGAACTTACGATGTGTCGTAAGCATAATCTTCTTTTGCATCCCTTTGCTACGTGATTTAAGAAATATTTGAATTATTTTTTTTTACTTCCAAGAGTTTGTGTAACATCAGAAGACATATATGTTTCTAAAAATGATTTTAAAATAAGCGCAAGTAGGGGTAAAACTCATGAATCCAGTGGCAAGCTACGCACACTCGTGAAGAAACGTTTTTGACGTTGCATAGAACTGCAGCTTACCGCCTTTATATTCACGGAATATAAACACATAGATTCACACTTAAGAAGCACAGACGCCTACCTCTACATGCAAAAGGGATCGACGCCCAGTTTGTCATTCCGTAGGTCTACTGTGTCTCAGTCATTGCCGTCTGTTGCTACTAGTACGACCTTCAGCTTTATATTATTCTAAGTGGGGAAATCAACTGCCAAATAGTGGGATAAATATACTGTGAATGTAAACTCCAAGCCCTGAAAGCCAAAAACACTGTCAGAAGTGCTGTCATACATTAAATTTGCCTCTAAAGACTTTTCATCCAATGACATATGCACTAGTTTATCAGTATCGGAGAAATGCTGTACCTTCTGCTTTAAAAGATGGAACATATTGTCACTTATCCTACATTTTATTTGTATGCCTTCCATATACCTGTGTAACGTGCACACTGATGGAAAGATAAAACATTCTGACAAAACCTGTATGCCTGAGTGCTGTAATATAATAAATTTAGAGCGAACAGCTTAGTTTGGTCTTCCATCTTGCAGATGGCATGCTAATCTGGTTTAACAACAAGCCAGTGGCATCTATTTTTAAACACTGGGATCCTATAGTATTCAAAATTTGTTTGCCCTTCACTTGATCCTTTTTATACAGTTTCTGTTGCTGTCTGCATTTAAAATGATAGGCACTGTCCTTGTACCATAACAGTTTTGTGCGAAGTCTAGCTGTCTGCACAATCTCATTCTCCGCACACTTTTTATAAACACGAATAACTGCACTTAATTTTACCATTTCATCGTCAACGCAGGTCTGTGATGTCGATTCAGATGAATCTGGCACTGATATATGGAGAGTTGAACCGATTGCTCGTGTGCCATTGGAGTGTTTCACAGCTTTATACGGATTGTCGAACATTTGTGGCAGTCTCCTCTTCATCATCAGTTGAGATGGCGTATTTGAAATGTCAAACAGTGTGGTTAACTGCATTCCCCAAGAGTTTTTTATTCATGAATTGGTTTTGTTCGACGTCGAGCGGACAAAACTCAACATTATTATAAAGATAGACAGGGTCTTTCTTCATAGGACCTTCTCGTCTGCTATTCACTAGCCATTTACTGCTCCTAAAACTAAACTTGTTTTGTCTTTATTGTTACTTCACTCCTGAGAATGGGGTGGGCTGGCAGCAGCACAATATGCCGCTCTTCACCCAAAAGAATTACAGAAAAAACATAGTCAAATGAGAAAATAACACATAGCATAGAATGGTATAAAGTGATGAATAAACATGAACAAAAATAGATGAGTATAAACGGTAGATTTAGAAACAAAATAGATGAGAGCCATACACACATACAGAGAATCAACACAGTGTCAACACCAGAACAAAGAAACGCCACACTGTGGGAACACAAATGAATGATGCTGGTGACACTGTTGGTGCTGATCGAACATAACACTGCACACAGCACTGCAGTAACACTGACACCACAACGAAAACGTTAAAAATCATGGTACTTAAGGGGACCTACCAGCGGGTGAAGGGAGGATGGGGGAAGAAAAGGGGGGAGAGACGATGGGGAGTAGGAGGGGGCAGTGGAGGGGAGAAGGAAAGGAGCTGGAAGCCTGGGAGGTGAAAAGGAAAAAGAAGGTGTTTGGCTGGGGAAAAGGAGGAAGAAGGGAAGGGGGAGAGGGAGGGAGAGAGGGAGCCCTGAGGAGGGGGAAGAAGAAGGGTTTAGACCTGGTAGGAGGGGTAGATGGAAGGCACAAGGACATCATTTGGGAAGGGGAGTTGGTGGAAGCTACCTTGGGCGAGGGTATGGAGCATGTGGAGATGGAGACCAGGTGGGACACTGTGGTACAGGCAGGGCAATGGGCTAGGGTGGGAGAGGATGGGTGAAACCAAAGGATGGGGGCATCCAGTTTGCAGGAGACATATAGGATCTGTATTTGTTCTAGGAGCAGGAGGAGACAGGGGAAGGGAATCAGATCATAAAGTATCCACGTGGGGGCAGGAGACGGATGCAGTAAGGACTTGGAGGGATTTCTAGCAGATGTGGGGGCAGAGATCCAAGTTGGGTGGGCACAGCATAGGATGGGGCAGATGAGGGATTTATAGGTATGTAGGATAGTGGAAGGGTCTAATCCGCATGTTCGACCAGAGAGGAGTTTGAGGAGACAGAAAGTTACATACTTTGGCTTGGAATGTGAGATTGGGGGGGGGGGGGGGGTTCCAGGAAAGGCAGCAGTCGAGGATGATGCCAAGGTACTTGAGGGTGGGAGTGAGGGCAAAGCGGTGGAAACAGATGATGAGGTAGAAATATAGAACGCGGAAGGAGGGGGTGGTATGGCCTATGATGATTGCCTTGGTCTTGGAGGGATTAATCTTAAGGAGCCATTGGTTGCACCAGGTGGTGAAAAGGTCAAGGTGTGACTGGGGGAGGCGCTGGGAATGTAGGAAGGAGGGGGCAAGAACAAGGAAGGTGGTGTCATTGGCATATTGCAGAGGACGGATGGGTGGTGGGGACTGCAGGATGTCTGCCACATATAAGAGGTAGAGGAGAGGGGAAAGGATGGAGCCTTGGGGCACACGTGCCAAGGGGTAGAAGGCATAAGAGGTGGAGTTGTGGATGGTAACATAGGAGAGGCAGTGAGAGCGGAAGGAGGCTACATTCAAGGTCAAGGGATACAAAGATGGTGGAGCGACAGTAATTGAGGTAGTGGAGCGGAAGTGTGTCAGGTGGAGGAGGAGATCATCGGCAGAGAAGGAAGGTCAAAAGCCACATGGGGTCAATGGAAGGAGAGAGTGCTGGTGGAGGTGTGGTGGATGCAGCAGGTAAGGATGGACTCCAGGACTTTGCTGAAGAATGATGTCAAATTGATAGAGTGGTAGGAGGTGGTGTTGGAAGGGGGTTTGTCAGGTTTGGGAAACATAAGGATCCGGGAAGTCTTCCACAGGTTGGGGTAGAAGCCAGTGGAGAGGATAACATTATAGATGGTGGCTAGTCCTGTAACGAAGGAGAGGGGACTTCTTTGAGTTGGTGGTATGTAATAGGATCGTGACCGGGAGCTGTGTTGCATTTGGTGTGTAGTGTGGTGACGATGTCTTTTGTGATGGTATTGGTATGAGGTCGGTTGATGGTGTGGCCCCCTAGTACTGGAAGCTTGGAGCAAGTGGGTGGAGAGAAGTGTCAGTGCAGTCCTGGATATCAGGGAAGAGGGAATAATCAAATTATGGATCATCAGGTATGGAAAGGGCATCAGACAGGTGGGAGGCAAAATGATTGGCCTTACTGGTATTGTCCAGGAAAGGGTGGTCATCCTGTATGAGAGGATAGTGAGGAGAAGGTTTTGTGCCAGTAAGGTGCTTGACAGCTGACTAGTACTTCGAGGAGTTAATAAGCAGTGAAGCATTAAGACTGGTGCATGTCTGTCACGAGGCCTGGCGTTTTTTGGCCTTGAGCATGTTTCTAATATGGTGTTGGAGTTGTCGGAGGTGGAGGAGTGTGTCCCGGTTCCGGGTGTGGAGGAAGGAGCGTTAAAAGTGATGGGATTCGTGGAGGAGACGACCTGTGGTGGTAAGGTAGGACAGTGAGGGTAGATAGTTTTGGTGGGGATGTGCACTGCAACGGCCTCCAACAAAGTCCAGTGGAGAAAGGAAGCGGCATGGGTGATGTCATCGGGGTGCTGGTAGGTGAGAGGGTGGCGTCCAACCTGGGTATCTAAGGTATCCCGGTAGGCATCCCAGTTGGCACGGGAATAATCATGGACGAGTCTCGGGGGTGAGTCTGGGTCATGGGCTGAGTGAGGGCGAGGTCTGCCTGATAGGGTGAGCAGTATGGGAAGGTGATTGCTACCTATAGGGTCAAAGATGTCTGCAGTAATGCGCCCAAGGAGGTTTCGGGAGGCAAGGACTACGTTGGGAGTGGTATTGGATTCTGGGCAGGTATGTTGAAGGAGAGGGGGAAGGTCACCTTGGAGGGTGGCAATAAACCAATGCCACCGCCATAACTGTGTGGATGTGCGGCTGTGGATGCTGAGGTCGGCGGCAATCATGTGGGAGGAGAAGGTGCGGTCTATGTCGGCGAGGAAATCATATGGGATCAGGGTATTAGGGGAGATATAAATGGTGGCATAGGTGACGGTAAGGCCAGGGAAGAAGAGACCGAGGATCAGGTGTTCAGTAGAGTCATTGAAGAGAGGTTGAGGTCGAACAGGAAGATGGCAGAGGTGGCCAATGCAACTCCACCACGCAGAACAGGAAGGCGATTGTTGGTGCGGTGAAAGGTATATGGAGAGATGTTAATTGTGTGAGTAGGCTGGAGAAAGGTTTCATTGAGGATGAAGGCATCCACATGGTGGTGGGGGAGGGTGTGGAGTAGGAGATGTTTGTTGGTGGGGAGGGAGCAGATGTTGTTGAACAGAATATGGTGCTGCTGTTGCACCTTAGCAGGGACCCTAGACTAGGTAGAACTAATTTTTCTTTCTTTATTGTTATTTTCACACCTTACATATAAAGGTCGGCTGGCAGCGGCAATAGTACGCCACTCTTCGGCCACAGACAGTACAAATAGAATCAAGGAGGACATAGAAACACAAAACATAATGGTGCACAAAAACAGTAGACACGGGAGCAAAAAAAACACAAAGCCGTTCACAGGTGTAGAAAATTTAAAAAAAATGTCAGGACTGTACTCGAACACTGACGATTGAGATGATACACATGAATTGATGCAGCGTGGGTGGTGAAAACACTGAAGCACTAACACGAAAACACACACAGAACCGATGGCGATGATCTCCAGTGCGCAAATGTTCACTTGATGTGTGCGAGTCCGGGGACCTGCCAAAAGGGGAAAAGTGGGGGAGCGGGGAGAGGGGAGAGTGTAGATACCAGGGGCAGAGGAGAAGGGGGGAAGAAAGAAGGTATAGGGGGTGTAGGTGAAGCCCAGGGCAGGAGGGGGGAGGAAGAGAGGAGGGAGAGAGGGTGCCCTAAGCAAAAAACACAGGAAGTGGAAGAGGAGGATCAAAGTTGATAGGACGGGTAGATGTAGGGAATGAGGGCATCATCAGGGAAGGGGAGCTGGTGGAAGCCACCTTGGGAGAAGGTATGGATAGTGGAGAGATGGAGAGCAGTTGGGATATGGGAATACAGGCATGGCAGTGGATGGGAGTGGGAGAGGATGGGAGAGTCAAGCGAGTGATGGGGATCAAGTTTCAGGGAGGTGTAGAGGATCTGTATCCGTTTGAGGAAAAGGAGGAGGTCATACAGGATCCACATGGGGGAGGGGAGACGGATGCGGTAGGCGAGGCCGAGAGCATGGTGTTCTTGGATTTGAAGGTATTTGTAAAAGGTAGGAGGGGCGGAGCTCCAGGCAGAGTGGGAGTAGCAGAGGATAGGGCGGATGAGGGATTTATAGGTATGGAGGTTGGTGGAGGGATCCAGACCTCATGTGCAGCCAGAAATGAGCTTGAGGAGACGGAGTCAGGAGCGTGCCTTGGCTTGGATTGTCCAGAGATGGGGGGTCCAGGAGAGGCAACAGTCAAGGGTGGGGGTGAAGGCGATAGGACGGCCACAAATGGTGAGACAGAAATCAAGGAGATGGAAGGAAGGGGTGGTTTTGCCTACAATGATCACCTGGGTTTTAGAAGGATTGACCTTGAGCAACCACTGGTTACACTGATGAACCAGTCAAGATGGGATTGGAGAAGGTGTTGGGAGCGTTGCAGGGTGGGGGTGAGGGCGAGGAAGGCGGTGTCATCAGCGTACTGAAGAAGGTGGAGAGGGGTGCAGGCGGCGGCATGTCCGGCGTGTACAGAATGTAGAGAAGAGGGGAGAGGATGGAACTTTCGGAAACACTGGCGGAAGGGTAGAATGTGTAGGAATCCGTGTTATGGATGGTGCAAAACTATTTTTTTTTTCTTTATTGTGATTTCATTCCCCTGCCCCGTATGGGCAGGGGAGGGCTGTAGCGGCACAATCCGCCACTCTTCAGCCAAGTGACATGGCAACTAAAATAAGAATGAAATGTTACATACATAAGGCGATAAAAGAAGGGGAACATAGAACAGAGTAAAGGGAGAAAATGGAGGTAAAAATAGACTGACATGGAGACAGACGTTCATGGGGGATAGTTAAAAAAGTCACCAGAAAGTTAAAAAACACTGCTGGCGATTCTTAAAACACAGAGAAGACACTGAATGGACATGCACAGGTTAAAAGTCGGCCACAGTATTAAAAACACTCTAGAACAACACGCTTAAAACCCACTTGTAGCTCACACAATGAAGAATAAAACTGCCAGGTGGGACCTGCCGAGGGAAAGGGCAGAGAGGATGGAAAAGGAGGGGAGGGCACAGGGCAGCAGGGGACGCGGCGGGATGAAGAGAGTAGGGGCATCAGCAGGTACACGGAGAGGCAGGAGACACGTGGGTTGGGAGATGAAGAGGGGAGACAGGGCAGGAGGGAGTGCAGATACACTGAAAGGGAGCACAAGAGAGGGAGGGGGAGCAGAAGGGGGAAGCCACAGGAGGAGAGAGGGGGAGGAGTCTCTCGCCTCCACCCTGAGGAGGAGGCAGGAAGATGGGGTTAGAGTTGGTAGGAAGGGTAGATGTCAGGGCGAAGATCATCATCCGGGAGGGGTAGACGGTGGAAGTTGTGTTGGGAAAGGAGATAGAGGGTGTGGAGATGGAGAGAGGATGGGACACAACGGTAAAGGTGCGGAAACTGGTTGGGGGTGCAGAGGAACAGAGACACCAGGGGGTGAGGGGGATCAAGGCGACAGACAATATATAGTGTGCGGATGTGTTCAAGGTAAAGGAGAAGGTGGAGGAAGAGGATGAGGTCGTAAGGGAGGCACATGGGGGATGGAAGGCGGATGCGGAACGCGAGGTGGAGTGCATGGCGTTCGAGGATTTGGAGGGCTTTATAGAACCGGGGAGGGGCGGAAATCCGAGCTACGCTGGCATAACAGAGGATGGGGCGGATCAAGGATTTGTAGGTGTGGTGGAAGGATGCAGACCCCACGTCCGGCCGGACAAGAGTTTCAGGAGGCGGAGGTGGTTGTGATCTTTGTTTTGGATGGTAAGGAGATGGGAAGTCCAGGTGAGGTGGTGGTCGAGTGTGTGGCCAAAGTATTAGAGGGTAGGTGTGAGGTGGATAGGACGGCCATAAATTGTAAGGTAGAAATCATGGAGGCGGAAGGAGCGAGTGGTGCACCTGGGTCTTGGAGGGATTGATACGGAAGAACCACTGGTTGCACCAAGCAGTGAACTGGTCAAGGTTGGTTTGGAGGGTACGTTGGGACCGTTGAAGGGTAGGATAAAGGGTTAGGAAGGTGGTGTCATCAGCAAACTGGAGACGATGAACAGGTGGGGGAGATTTTGGCATATGAGCAGTGTACAGAAGATAGAGGAGAGGGAAAGGACAGAACCTTGGGACACGACAGCAGAAGGATAGAAAGTACGGGAGTTGGAATCGTGGATAGTCACATAGGAGGGACGATGGAAGAGGAAGGATGCAACGAGACAGACGAAGTTTATGGGGAGAGCATAGGTCTGAAGTTTGAAGACGAGCCCGGGATGCCAGTCATAGGCGTTCTGGAGATCAAGGGAAACAAAGATAGTGGAGCGATGGGAGTTAAGTTAGGCGGAGAGAAGATTGGTAAGGTTAAGGAGCTGGTCGTCGGTGGAGAAGGAAGGCCGGAAGCCACATTGGATAAGGGCTGGACAGGGAGATGCCTGAGGTGATGTATAGCGACTGCACCTCAGGCTAGGGGAAGGGGATTGTCAGTGCGGTGAAGGAGATAGGGGGAGGTGCAGACAACATGGTGGGGTTGGAGGAAGGTTTCATTAAGGATGAAAGAGTCAACGTGGGAGAGGGTATGCATGAAGAGGTATTTGTTTGCAGGGAGGGAGTGAATGTTGAGGTAGAGGAGTTGATACTGTTGACACGCCAGGAGGTTGGAGGTGGGAAGGGTGCGGGAAGGGGAGAGAGGGGATTAAACGGGAGTGTCGAGGCGGGTGAAGGTAAAGTGGGCCTGGTTGTGGGAGTAGGTGGCGTAGGTGTTTAAGTGGTAAACAGAGGGGGCAGCAAGGGAAACCTGCTGGAGTGTGTGGGGGCGCTGGAAGGGATGGATATTCTGCAGGACGATGGTGAGGAACTGAATGATGTCTTCTGCTGTAGGGGGAGGGCAGAGGGAATTGTTAGGGTGGGTGGGAGGGTCGATGGGGCGAACGGAGACACTGAGTTCAGGATTGGTGGGAGAGGGCTTGGCTTTGCATTTGGAGGAATAGGTGGGGTGAGGTTCATTGCAAGTGTTGCAGGAAGGGGGGGAGGTGAGGATGGGACACTGTTTAAGGAAGTAGGAGGTTTTACAATGGGGGCAGGTGGGTGGGTTCTTGCAGTTTTGGGTGAGGTGGTCTTTGTACAGAAGACAGTGCTGGCAGCAGTAGGATTGAGGAATGGAATGGGACAGGTCAACAGGGTGGTGGCAGTTGAAAATCAGGGCACCCTGCGTGAGGAGGTGGTCGACAGAGGAGGCGGACTCTGCAAATATACGGATGAGGAAAGTAGGGCAAGAGGAGTTGTAAATATGGCAGGCGGAGCGGACTTCCAGGGCAGGGTGGGCGTTCAGTTCCGCCAACACCTCAGCCTCCGTGACCACAGGGCTGAGTTTTGTGATGACGGCGGTGAGGGTCGGCGGACAACGAGGCAGTTGGGGTTGACGAGGAGAGGAGGATGTAAGGAATGGGGTGAGGGATGCATGGGGCCCAAAGTTGATGTGGGGAATGCGCCAGAGAAGATCAGTTTGGAAAGATGAAGAGGGAGACTTGATGAGAACAGAGTCTCTTCGAGGGATAAGTTGGGTGATGGGTGCACTGGGGACGTACTTCCGGATTTCAAGGGTGAGGGTGGGGGCATACAGGAATTTCGGATCAGGGGTGGCTAGGACGAAGGTATACAGGGAGGGGGCTGGAGAGGAGGGAGGTGGGGTGGTATCCACAGTGGGGATCAGCGGGTGGTGGGGCGGGCAGTGGCTTTTTGAATGAGGGGGTAGAGGAGATGTCGCCACTGGGCTGGTTGGAAGATTTTTTTGCGGGTGTTGCCTGGGAGGAGGGATGAGGGATTGGATGGATGGGGAGGTGGTGGGAGGCAGGGCCCTCCTGCGAGGCAGTAGTACCGGATGAGAGGGTAGGGCGCTCTGTGGCTGCGACTGTGGCCCAGCGGATGGTGACTTGAGCAGGGGAAGCAGAAGTAGTTGCAGGGGGGAGAGGGGGAAAGTCATCTTGGTGGGCGACAGGAGCGGAAGGTGGGGTCAGAGCAGGGGCAGGGGCAGGGGCAGGAGCAGCAGCAGGTGCAGGGGTAGGAGCAAGAGTGACATGCAGGTGGGGATACAGTGATGAGGAGCAGATAGATGGGGAGGAGACTGTGTGTAGGGGAGGTGGATGAGGTGGGTTAATCCCAGAAGAAGCACTCCATGATGCTACAGTGGGGGCAGGTGAAGGGGAGGTGTAGATGATGGGGGTAGTTTGGGTGTCCATGATTGCAGGCAGTCCTCATGGTTGACAGGAGACGCCGAAGTACAAAGGGAATTAAAACAGGGGGTGGCAATAAGCACTGGGAATACAGGTGCAGCAGCGGGCAGTCGTGGGAGAGGATGGGTGAGACAAGCGGGTGACGATGATCGAGTTTATGGGAGGTGTACAGGATCCGTATCCTTTCAAGGAAAAGGAGGAGGTGGGGGAACGGAATGAGGTCATACAGGATCCATGTGGGGGAGGGGAGACAGATGCGATAGTTGAAGCAGAGAGCATGGCGTTCAAGGATCTGAAGGGATTTATAAAAGGTAAGGGGGGCGGAGATCCAGGCCGGATGGGCGTAACAAAGGATAGGGTAGATTTGGGATTTAGAAGTGTGGAGTATGGTGGAGGGGTCCAGACCCCATGTATGGCCAGAAAGGAGCTTGAGGAGACGGAGTCGGGAGTGTGCCTTGGATTTGATTGTCAAGACATGGGGGGTCCAGGAGAAGCGACGGTCGAGGGTCACGCCAAGGTACTTAAGGGTGGGGGTGAGGGCGATAGGATGGCCATAGACAGTTAGATAGAATTTGAGGAGGCAGAAGGAAGGGGTGGTTTTGCCTACAATGATCGCCTGGGTTTTGGAGGGATTGACCTTGAGCAACCACTGGTTGCACCAACCGGTGAACCGGCCAAGATGGGATTGGAGAAGGTGTTGGGAGCGCTGCAGGGTTGGGGCAAGGCAAGGAAGACAGTGTCATCGGCAAACTGGAGAAGGTGGATGGGGGGGGTGATGGCAGTGGCATGTCCGCCTTATACAAAAGGTACAGAAGGAGGAGAGGACGGAGCCTTGCGGCACACCGGCAGAGGGAAAGAAGGTGTAGGAATCCGTGTTATGGATGGTGACATAGAAAGGACGGAGGGAGAGAAAGGAGCCGAGCAGACGGACGTAGTTAATGGGAAGGGCGTAGGTTTGGAGCTTGAAGAGGAGACCGGAATGCCATACGCGGTCATTGGCAAATTCGAGGTCCAGGGAGAGGAAGATTGCGGAGTGGCGGGAATTAAGCTGTTCGGAAAGGAGATGAGTGAGGTGAAGGAGAAGGTCATCTGAAGAGAAGGACGGCTGAGAGCCACACTGGGTAACGGGAAGGAGGCGGTGCTGACTGACATGCTGGTGGATGCGCCGGGTGAGGATGGATTCTAGGACCTTGCTGAAGACTGAGGTAAGACTGATGGGACGGTAGGAGGAGACGGCGGATGGCGGTTTACCAGGTTTAAGGAACATCAGGATATGGGAAGTTTTCCACACGTCAGGGTAGTAGCCAGTGGACAGGACTGCGGAGTGCGGAGTGTGGCAGTGAGATCCTGTGTAGTGATAGGGGCATTGAGTTCCGTGTGTGCAATGTTGTCCAAGTACTGGAAACCAGGTGCGAGGGAATGAACAGAGATGTCTGTTCGATCGTGGACTTCCGGGAAGAGGGGGTAATTGAACTGGGGATCATCAGGGATGGAAAAGATATCGGAGAGGTAGGAGGCAAATTGATTGGCCTTACTAAGGGTGTCAGGGAAGGGATGATCAGCATGGAGAAGAGGATAGTATGGGGAGGGTTTAGTTCTGTTATGGCGACGGAAGGCAGACCAGAACTTGGACGAGTTTGTAGGTAGGATAGCATTTAAACGTGTGCATGTCTGTCGCCAGTCCCGGCGTTTCTTAGCCACGAGCAAATTTCGAACATGTCACTGGAGTTGACGGTGGCGTCATAGTGTGTCCGGGTCACGTGTGTGGAGGAAGCCACGGCAGAGACGGCGGGATTTACAGAGGAGAAGGATGGCCTGTGGGGGTAAGGTAGGATGGTGGGGATGGATGGCGACAGTAGGGACGTGGGCCTCCACAGCCTCAGACAAGGTGTGCTGGAGAAAGGAGGCGGCATGGATAACATCATCAGGGTGGTGGTAGGTGAAGGGGTGGCTATCGACCTGGGTGGAGAGGGTACCCCAGTAGGCATTCCAGTTGGCATGAGAATAGTCATGGACGTACTTTGGGGGAGCGTCAGTACGAGGGTTGGGGCGGGGGTGACGACCGTCTGAAACTGTGAGTAGGACAGGGAGATGGTCGCTACCAACAAGCTCCAGGACATCCACCGTTATGCGGCCAAGGAGGTTAGGGGAGGAAAGGATAACATCGGGAGTGGAGTTGGATTTGGGACGGATGTGCTGGGGAATGGGGATGAGGTCACCTTGAAGGGAGGAGAGGAACCGATGCCACTGCCATAACTGGGCGGTGGAACGACTATGGATGTTAAGGTCGGTGGCGATAACGTAGGTGGAGAAGGTACGGTTAATGCGGGAGAGGAAGTCGACGGCAATAGGGGCATTAGGGCGGACATAGATGGTGGTGCAGGTGACAGTAAGGCTGGGTAAGAAGAGAATAAGGATCAGGTGTTCGATGGGGTCAGGAAGGAGAGGTTAGAGCCGAACTGGGATCTGGCGGTGGTGACCTATGGCAGGACGGGGTCGGGCCTTACATTTCTGGGAGTAAGTAGGATGAGAGAGGTTACAGGTATTACAGGAGGGGGGACTGGAGATTGGGGCGCTGCCGTAAGAAGTGGGCTTGCTTACAGCGCAGGCAGGTGGGTGCTTCATGGCACTCAGATGTCGGATGTGCATTATACTACAGGCACCTCTGGCAGCGGAGGGATTGAGGAGGGGGACGGGAAGGGTCAACTTGGTAGCATTGTGAAAGAGAACGGCACCCTCCTTCAGGAGACGGTCTATGGAAGGGGCGTGTTCAGTAAAGGCCCGCATGAGGAGGGTGGGGCCAGCGGAGTGGTGTATATGGCGAACTGCACGCACCTCCAGATGGGGATGCGCCTTGAGCTCCGCCAACACCTCCTCCTCCGTGATCGTCCGCCAACACCTCCTCCTCCGTGATCATCGGACTAAGCCGAGTGATCATGGCAGTGAGGGTCGGCGGGCGATGCGGGGGTTGGGGTTGGCGGGAGGGTGGGGGGGGGAAGGGGAAGGGGTGAGGGAGGCATTAGGGCAAATCGGGTGAAAGGGATGTGGGTAAGGAGATCTGTGTGAAGGGTAGGGCTGGTGGAGGAGATGAGGACTGAATCACGGCGACAAGTGAGGAGGGAGATGGGGCACCGGGAAAATGCTGGCAAATGAAGAGGGTGAGGTTCCTGGCCTCAAGAAGGGAGGGATCTGGACAGGAGAGGAGGTAGCGGTAGGAGGAGGGGGAGGAGGAGGGGGAGGGGCAGGGACAGGTGGGGAGACATCCATGGCATCATGGGCTGGGGAAGGGAGATGAAGCGGAGCCTTTTTAGGAGTAGAGGAGGCAGGGGCGCCACTGGGGCGTTTGACAGCGGCGGAGGAGGTGTGGGGGATGGGAGGAACTGGAATGTGGCAGGGAGTGGCAGGTCCCGATGCTGGATTCGGCGCCGGAGATGGTGAGAGCGATGGCGAAGTCGACGGGGATGATGAAGGCGAAGGGGAGAGCTGAGCATGGGCCGTGGCCCTCCGGGTGACCACCCCAGTGGGGGCCGCGGAAACGGAAGGAGCAGTGGGAGGGAGTAGAGGGAAGGGATCAGAGGATGCGCGGGAGGGAGGAGCCAGGTATGGGGTGACAAATAGTGAGGGAGATGGGAGAGTGAGGAGTGCGGGGGGGATGGCCACATTGGTCAACCATTACTGACTGTATACAACATTCATCAGAGAATTCATCAATGAGTGTGATATATTCTTGTCGTAAATCGCTCAAGTGCAAGATGATTCATAGGAAGCTAATCAAATAATTAAAAGTATATACCTATTAGCCTGAGCTTTAATTCAACTACTCTCCCTTGAAACGTTGAACTGCGGAAAAAACTCGACTGCCACAATAGGCTATTATCGAGCAGTGGAACGGCCACGGCACTTTTGCTTGGCGCCACCAACAGATGGCAGAGCGTTAGCTGCTCTTGCAGTTACTGCACTGTTTGTTCGTGGGAGTGAAGTTTTTAATGTCAGTTTAAAAAGGAAAAAAAAACCGAGCTGAATGCGTGAATTAGGGTCTTCGACGTGTCCGATAGGTAAAGATGACAGACTAGCGTCGTATGTATTAAGGTCAGTTCCCAGCAACGACAGCGGCAACCGTTTTTTGTGGTGACGCATCTTCTGGAGGAATTGTGTTCCCACCTGGATGTGGCACACGCTAGCGGCAGCCAATGGCCACTTTGCTTGTGACATATCCTTCCATGTGTTTCATGATTCATGTTCACTTTTCTCACCGTAAAGAGACTGGATGAAATATAGCTCATGATTGGTCCCTGTTTCATTATGTAGTCGATAACATTTAGAAAACTAATGGCCACTTGCTGTGACCCCTATATAGGTATTGACAGTTGCAGTTCCTAAATACAATTTACGAGAATTATAATACTTTACGCAGCAGACATTTACCACACATTCGAGGGTTGGATCCCCTCAAAAACCACATACTTGCCCCGACCTTTCCCCAGACGAACTACACGACGAAGACAATGTCCTGATAGCTGTTGCCGCTTTCCGCAACCGTCCACCTCTGTCTGCCCCCTGACGCCCATGGCAGCGGATCCTACGACGGAAATGTGGCCGGTGAGCCCCTGTATTGGACAGAATTTTCAATGAACATTATTGCCGCCTTCCGCATACACCTCTCATCTTGTTCACCAAGATTTTAACTGGTTGTCTCACGTCGGGCTTTTTCCCCCCTCAGTGGAATCATGCCCAGCTGATTGTGATCCCCAAGTGGTTCAAGGACCCTGCGGTCGCCACTAACAAAAGGCCCGTCAGCCTCTTAAATACCAGGGCGAAGGTCCATCAATCTGTGATCCTCCATCGCTTTTCCCAATCTCTCGCGGCGTTTGGGACGATTCGACCTGAACAGTTCGAATTTACTTCGCACCTCTCTGCCAAACTTCAGGTCCTACGAATCACTGAACAAGTCACCAAAGGTTTCAACACCATCAAGTCGACAGCTGCCATTTTTCTCGACTTGAAGAACTCCTGCGACAAGTTCTGGCATGACAATTTTCGTTGATTTGTTGGAAGAGACCAAACAGCGAGGTCATCGGTCTCGTCGGATTAGGGAAGGATGGGGAAGGAAGTTGGCCTTACCCTGTGAAAGGAACCATCCCAGTATTTGCCTGAACCGATTTAGGGAATTAAAAGAAAACCTGAATCAGGATGGCCGGACGCGGGAATCAACTGTCATCCTCCCAAATGCGAGTCCAGTGTGCTAACCCCTGCGCCACCTCACTCAATGGCATGACAACCAAGTGCACAAGATGCTGACTCAGACCCCTACACCGGATATCTATGTCAAGATTGTAGATGACTTCCTCTGCAGTAGGTCTTCCCTAGTGGCTCAACAGGGAATGCATTCCAGCATTCGCCAATTGTCGGTAGGCACTCCACAAGGACCAGTGCTGTCTCCCATTCTTTCTAATATCCATGTGAGTGATATGCCAGTCACCCTTGAGTGCCACCTGGCACAATATGCTCACGACATAGCACCATATGCCACTGGCCATGCCATTGATGCCGTCATCGCCCGCCTCCAGTGACAGATAGATGCCACCATCACCTGGTGCCGGAAAAACAGAGTAGATCTTAATGTCACCAAAACTATGGCTGTCTATTACATGAAACGCCGCCCAGTCCTCCACTTCAATCTTTTAGTTGCAGGCGGGCAGGTGCACTGGTCCCTATCTAGGGGTCTGGATCGACCACAAGTTACTATTCCACTGACATGTGGTGTATGTAACCAACAAGGGGCAAAATTTGACCAGTGATTTGTACCTCCTCTTTCGCATTAGGGAACTCGCGTACCAAACTCCGCATCTACTGAGCAGTTATCCTGCCTGCCCACACCTATGGCTCCGCTGTATAAGCCACAGCTAGTGTCACCAGGGTGCGGGAATTGCAGCACTTGTAGAACAAGGTTCTCAGATGCAGCATGCATGCTCCACCACTCAAGAGAATTGTGACTCTCCATGAGGAAGCAGATATTGTCCCCCTCAAGACAACCATATGCAACAATGCACAGTGACTCTATGAGAAAGTGAATGCCCTGCGGTACGCTGTCCATGGGCTATGCCATGTTCGGACCACACTTATACACCGCTGGCATCAATATCTGGTTCCTCTAACCATCCTTGAAGAATCGGATACTGATCTTGGCTAATAATAGACCTGGCACACCCACTGCAGCTACATTCTTTGGTGGTACAAGCCCCAATTCTAAACCCAATGCTTTCCCACCCTACCCACCAATGTCCGGCTATGTTTTTCTGCCTGACTGATGTAGTACTGTCACCATTGGAGGGTGGTACAGTAAGTCCCACCATCACACCTCCAAAGTGTATTGCAGTGATGCCGTGTGGATAAATTTACTGCCTCACCAACACAGTTAGACCTCGAAAGACCGATGATGCTGTATTGTAATATATCACATATGAAAAAACATCCCTTACTGGATACGAGGGTTGGATCCCCTCAGTTGCAAAGAGTAGAATTACGCTGTTTGGGCTACAGTCAGGGTCTAATCGTCGCTTTGGAAGAGCCCCTACCATTGCCATCTGTCTGCTGGCCACTACCATCTGTCCGTCCGCTCACCATCGCTGCTACCCAACACCTGCCACCTGACACTTGCCGCCGCTCTGTGCTCGCCACCATTGGCCCCTGTCTTAGTTCTTTTCCCATTTTGGCGACTCCTGTCACCAGTGGACACTGCCTTCAATCATGGACACCCCCACTACCACCATCATCTACACCTCCCCTTCGCCTGCACTCACTGTAATCTCATGGGCCAAACCCTTCTACTCCAGCTCCCCTCTTCATTCTCCTCCCCTTCTATCTCCTCCTCGTTCCTGGAACACCATCAATATGTTGCTCCTGCTCCTGCTCTCCCCCCTCCCACTGCTATCGCCAACCGAAACGACTTCCTCCCCCCACCTGCCCTGCTACAACTACTCATGCTTCCCCTACCTGAGTCACCACCTGCAGCACCACAGTCGCCACCACATAGTGCCCCACGTCCATTCCCAGTTCTGTCACCTCACAAGAGGGGCATGCCTCCCACCACCCCATCAATCCAGTCACTCACCTCACCTTCCAGGCCACACCCAGCAAGAAACCTCCCAAGCACCCAAGTGGTGACCTCATCTCCACCCCTTCCTCCAAAAGACCAATGCCCGCCCCACTTCCCTCTGATCCCTTCATGGATGCCACCCCTCCTCCTGCCTCCAGAGCCTTCACCCTGCATATCTTCATCCTTACCAACTGAGATCCGAAATCTGTAGATGCCCGCACCCCCCACCCTTGAAATCTGAAAATACATCCCCAGTGCCCCAATTACTCAACTTATCCCACACAGAGACTCCTCATCAAATCCTCCACTTCCTCTTTCCATACTGATCTCCTCTGGCACCTTCCCCATATCACCTTTGCCCCCATACATCCCTCACCCCATTTTTTACATCCTCTTCTCCTCAGCACCCCCAACCCCCTCGTCATCCGCCAACCCTCACCACTGTGATCACAAAACTCAGTCCTGTGATCACCGAGGCGGAGGTGTTGGCGGAACTAAAGATCCATCTCGCCCTGGAAATCTGCTCAGCCTGTCGTATTAACAACTTCTCTGGCACTACCTTCCATAGGCATATCTGTACTGGGTCCGTCTCCTCCATCAATCACCTCCTCACACAGGGAGCCCTGCTTTTCATCACTACCACCCCATTGACCTGTCCCATTCCCCTCCTCAATCCTACCACTTCCAATGCTGTCTCCTGTACAATGACCACCTCACCAAAAACTGCAAGAACCCCCACCCCCACCTGTCCCCATTGTAAGGCCTGCCACTTCCTTAAACAGTATCCCAGCCTCGCCTCTCCTCCTTCCTGCAACACTTGTGAGCTGTGGTAAAATTTGCTGCTTTTAGTAGCACGCCACAGCACGTAGTGTGAAGCAGTCGTCCTCCATTTCTGGCGGTGGCGCCGCTGTGGCAATCGCAGCTTTGGTGTCTCCCTCTGGTGGGAAAGGTTGCCTGTTCACGTGCATTTAAGGGGTGCTATGAGCTCGGCAGTCGGTCAGTCTGTCAGTCTCAGGAGTCTGGAGTTGGTCAGCCGGGTCAGCGTGGGGCAGTCAGTGTCTGTCTGTCGTCAGAGTGCTGGTATGGCTGCAGTTTGGATCAAACTTTAAAGCCAGAAAATGAGAGTCTTGACACTCCGTCAGTAACAGAACTCAGCTAGTGGTCACCCGGTCGGGTTGTGTTCCTGCATCTGAGTCTGCGTGTTAGGCTGCCAGTCTGCTCGAGTTGCTTGGGCAACAGTTATTGGTGGTTGGATCAGTCGATTGGTTGGTCACACACTGAGACACAAGATGACTAGTCCGCCTTGAGCGCCAGTGCATGTGAGGTCCCCACGTGAGTCCAGTGGGCCGCGCCGTATAGAAAGGGGTAGTGGCTTCGTGGTCGACACGAGAGCAACAAGAGTCAAACCATGACATTGAGCTGGCTGGGGCGAGCTGCGATGCCATGAGACGGGAGATCGGTGCGCCTTCCTGTGTCCATTGAAGCGGCTGGCAGCGGACGATTCGGGAGAGTGTTGGGGGTGCTGCGCCAGGTCTTCGACAGAAATCACAGTTTATTAGAAGTTGAGTGAGTGGAGATATGTTGTTTCATTTTCTTCTTAAATTCTACTTGCTTTCTCGGTGAGTTTACCAGCCTATTTGTTTTGGGGTTGTCCCACCATTCTTCTCCATTTGCCCACCTGCAGGAAGGTGGTTATTTATGAATGTGGTTGTCCGTTTTCCCTTGCAGAGTTGGGGCGGGTTAGAACAAGCTGCAGTTCGAGTTGTTCAGTAATCCCCCTGTCAATCTGACATACGTTAATAGCTGCGTCTGTCATGTTTGTCAGATTCAATGTTAACGAATTTATAGAATTAATGTGTAAAGGCAAAATTCTTGAAATATGTTTTTATCTTGCCTATCATCTTGGGAGGTGGTATATGTGTAATGTAGAGCATGTTGGTACATTTTATGTAAAACTGCATTTCATGGATTTTATTTAAGTGGTCATTTTAGTATATAAAGTTGCCACCCTTCCACCATAAGAGTTCTTTTAAAAACAAGTTGCACTTTCAGTGGCAAATAATTTTTATTAGTATTTTGTACCATTTCCATCCCTTTTACCAGGTGCATAGTTTATGTGTTTGTGTGAATTGTTAAAATTTTTAGTTTTAAATTAATCTGGTGTGTTGCAGATTTGCACCAATGTAGTCTTTCATAGGTTGTTGTGAGTGGTCATGACTACAGCTGTGTTAAAAGGGAGTGGCAAGGTTCTCAGCCCAAAAGCTCATACTATCAAAAACAAAAAATGTTATTTCTGCCTCTGAATAAATTGTAACTTGATATTTACAGGGTGCTTTCTGATTATAATTTTAAATCTGTTTAAAAAAAAAAGGCTTTTAGGAATAAAATTTCCATTGATTAAAAAAAATTAATTTGTGCCTTGAGTTACCATTGGCAACTACTTGCACACTCACATAGTGTGATTAAATGTGTTAATGTTCTTGATGAATTGCTAGTAAATAAAGTAAATTCTTAAGAAAAGGTTTTGAAAGTAAATTTATGGTTCAACCTGCAATGAACCCCCACCCCACCTACTCCTCCAAATGGAAAGCCAAACCCACTACCACCAACCCTGAGCTCACTATCCCCATTCGCCCCATTGACCAGCCCATCCTCCCCAACAATCCGAACGCCCTCCCCCTATGCCTGAAGACATAATCCAGTTCCTGACCATCATCCTGCAGAGCATCCACCACTTCCAATGCCCCCACACCCTTCAGCAGACTTCCGTTTCCGTCCGTTCTGTCTTCCATCTGAATACCTACGGCACCTACTCCCACAACCAGGCTTGCTTTACCTTCAATTGCCTAGACACCCTCGTTTAAGTCCCTCTCTCCTCCCCCCTCCCACATCCTGGTGCATCAACAGTATCATCTCCTCTATGTCAAAATTCGCTCCCTCCCTGTCAACAAATACCTCTTCATGCATACTCTATCCCAGCACCAGGTCGACTCCTTCATCATTAATGAAACCTTCCTCCAACCTCACTATGTTGTCTGCACCTCTTCCTATCCTCTTCACCACACTGACAATCCTCACCTGAGGTGGAGTTGCTGTTGGCCACCTTAAGCATCTCCCTGTCCAACCAGCCACAACCCCCACTCAGTGACCCAACTGAAAACCTTCTTCCCCGGCATCTTTCTTCCCTCCCTCCCCATCGCCTGTGCCACCATCTATATCCGCAGCCCCCCCCCCCCTTACGACTTCATTCCCCACATTGATCATACCTTCTCCGTCTATGTGATTGCAGCTGACGTCAACATCCACAGCTGTAACCCTGCCACCCTTTGGCAGTGGCATCAGTTCCTTGGCACTCTCCATGGTGACCTTGCTCCATCCATACAACACACCTGTCCTGAAAGTAACTCCACCCCAGATGTTCTCGACCCCATTGGTAGTGACCACCTCCCTGTCCTTCTCACTGTCTCCTCTGCCCGTGATCCCCCCTCACAGCCCACTGCTAAGTTGCCTCTCCAAAGTTCATCCACAATTACTGCCACCCTGACTGGGATGCCTACTGGGAATCCATTGCCTCACGGGATGACAGCAACCCCTTCACCTTTCCCCATCCTGCTGACATCATCCACGCCTCTTCCTTCCTTCAGAAGACCATCACTGATGCTGTGGAGGCCCACGTTCCTACCAAACTCATCCACCCTTACCGTCCTGCACTTCCTCCACAAGCTGTCCTCCTTCTTCGTGAATCCTGCAGGCTCTACCACACCTTCCTCCACACTGATGGCCAGGATACACTTATCTACCACTGGCAATTACAGCGACACATCTGGAACCTCCTTACAGCAAAGAAACGCCAGGACTGGCGCCAAACATGCACATACCTCCATCCTCCCTGTCATGTCCTCAAGTAATGGTCAGCCTTCCACCAACTTACTGGTAGCCATCCCACCTCACATTACCCTATTCTCCATGATAATCACCCCTTCCCTGACAACCTCAGTAAGACTAACCATTTTGATTCCCACCTATCTGAGGTCTTCCTACTGTCCTTGACACCTAGTCCTTGCCCCTAGTTTCAAGTACTTCATTTACTTAATGGAGCAGAAACTTTAAATTTAAATAGAAAGAGGGATATTGAAGAAATTCAAAAGAAAGAAAGAGAGAAAGAAAGATAGAGTATTAGGAAAATATTAGGCCCACAGTTACTGATGGAGAAACTTATAGGTTGAGAAGTAATAAGGAAATACAAGACTGCACGAGATAACAAAGACTTAAATTTTATGGGCGCATTAAAAGAATAGCACACACTAGGTTGACAAAAAAAAGCAAATTGCAGAATTCTATGAAAACAGAAGTAAGGCCAGATTTGAGCCAATTAAATGGATCACAGTAATTAAGGATCTTAAAGAAGCCAGTATAATTCAGGCATATGATAAAGATAGAAAAACATTCAGACAAAAGATATTTGATTGGAAAGCTGGTCAGAGGGAAATTAGAAAACAGATTGGAACACCATGGTCTGATGAAAGAAAGTGACATCATTCTGAAAGGATCAAACGAATTTGGACATAAAGGAAGGCCAACCATAAAAAGTGCCAAAGATGGATTGTACCTCACATAGTCTTATTGGACCTGTATGTGAATAATAATAATAATAATAACAATAATAAATAATAATAATAACAATAATAAAGTAAGTATAAAATTCATTGCTTGTCCTGCATGTTTGGCATAAACTTGGGGTGATAACTGTTTGTTGGCTGAATTATATGCCTGAAATTGATAACAGTGTTTGAAACAATTTTGTATGTATGTCAAAATAACTTGATGTGATAATTTTTAATTTTAATATCTAAAGTCTGTACTGTTAACAATGGAGTAATTGTTCAAAACCAACTGCCAGAGTGTGAGTTCGTTCACTAGACAGCACTGTTAATCAGAGGATCTGTAACAGACTAGCTGTGCCACTTTGAGAAATGAAAATGTAATGAAAAGCATAAAGGGACATCTGTTACTTAATCCACATAGCACACTAAATGAACTTTAGAGCTGAATCCAGTTCTTGTGAAGAATTCCAGGATAATGAGCAAGAAAACAAGATAAGTAACCTAGTTACATCCGCCGTACAGGCTGTTCACATTTCATCAAGTTTAAAATTGCAGCAAGCTCATATCTTTTTTTTTCTTTTTTTTTTTTGTCAAGATGAAAATACATTTAGTTCAGAGAAAGAAAGAAGTTACTGCATTGAACCATGAAACTGCTGCTATGCCCCTTGCACTAGCTCCAGGCCATAAACAAACATGTATGCCCCTTGCATGACTTCATATCCTAATCTCAGTATGCCTGGAAAAACTGAGTCAGGACCCCCGATGATGAAAGAGAAGTTGAGTTCAGGAGAGTGACAACATATTACTATGAAGCACTGTAGATCTTGGCACATGATTTTCTTGCAAAAACATTATATTGTGATCATACTTTTAGATTAAAGAAGACCACTCACCAAAAATCAGAAGCGCTTAGTTGGGTTGGATTAGGTTGTTTGGGGGAAAGATACCAAACAGTGATGTCATCGATCTCATCAGATTATGGGAAGGAAGTTGGCCGTGCTATTTCAGAGGAACCATCCTGGCATTTGCCTGGAGTGATTTAGCGAAATCACAGAAAAAAAAAAAAAAATCAGGATGGCCGGACGCAGGATTGAACCATCGTCCTCCCAAATGCGAGTCCAGTGTACTAACCACTGCGCCACCTCACCCGGTACAGCCACACACAAAAAGAAAGGAAATGTGCTACAGTAAACACACAAACACACACACACGTGTGTAGTTTGCATTACGTATGAAGAATGTTTATACTGTCTTTTTAAACAGATATATTTTAGTAACATTTTTAAATTTATTTCATTATGAGCAATACTGTTTTGCGTTTGTTTCTCCGTGGCGAATATAAGTCCAAACTGGCACTTCCTCCATGATTATGAATAGAAGTGTCGGTGAGATACTTCGAAAAGTTTCCCCTGATTTACACAACACATTGGTAGATTTACTCCTTGGTGAGGTAAGGATACCAACTTTGTTACTTAGTTCCATACAATGAGGTTGGATTATCTGGTTTTTTGATAATCCTGATGGCCTATGGTCTCACCTAGTCTAAATAACTGATGTCTCACTGTAACTGTGCTTTACTGGTTCATGAATCTGTACAGGAGGTAGAGTTAGGTAAAGAAAATATTGTCATTAATAGATTATGAGAGATGGTACAATGATTGCTGTCTAACATGAAGTGAGGCCACTACCTGTACCATCCCACGTTACATGGTTGCATAGAAAATGCAACTATAATACTATGAAACTGATACGCAGAACAAATGCATTTGGTAGATGAACAATAAAAATGGGAAGGACTGAACAGAAACTGCCAAGAAAGTAATGGGTCAGTCCAGTGAAACTGGAAGGAAGAGGTGTAGAAAGAACCAAGTCTGCATTTAATTCTTTACACTACAAGCCACCTTGCAGTGGTGTGTGGCAGAGGGTACTTCTGGGACCACTGTCAATTGTCCCTCCACCTGTTCCATTTGCAAATAGTCAAAGGAAGGATGGCTCTCAATAAAATTCTGTAGGAGCTCACATTTCTCTAAGTTTCTCATTGTGGTCATTTCACAACATGCATGTGGGAGTAAGTAATTCAATGCTTGGCTGTTCTTGGAATATACACTCTCACAATTTCAACAGTAAACACCTCCATGATCCACAAAAGCTTTATTCTAGACCCCCCCCCCCCCCCCCCCCCAGTCTCTCTCTCTCTCATTTTGAGGTAGAAACCACCAATGCTATTGTAAGATAGAGACATCAGTAGAAACCACCATTGCTATTGCAAGATGGAGAAATCTAATGGTATACTGAGGTGCTTCTACAAATATAGTGCATTATCACTCGGTGTTTATTAACCAAAGTGGCAATTCTTCTGGAAACCCTGGAATTCTTAGGGAAAAATTTGAGGCATCTCATGGAATTTTGTAAAATGTTGGGGAATTCTTTTTTTCGTTTTTTTATGCAGTACTGAATTTTAATTTTATTGAGTTATATGAAACACAAATTTTAAAATACTTAGTTGTTTCTAAATGTGTTAATTATATGAATATTATTCCATATAAATTATCGATGTTTAAAAACTGCAGTCGAACAACAGATAATATATATTAGCTGAGAAGAAAGGAACATCATTATTGTGTGTCCCCCCCCTCCCTCCCTCCTGCTCACCATTGATTTATCATGAACTTCTTATGGCACCATCTTCCCCCCATACCTGAAATTCTCATGGATTTTTTTCCCAAGTATGAGTAGGCACTGTGTTAACAAAACTTGCTGTTCATATGTTTGGCGACTACTTTCAACCAACTTTTTCATTGTCAAGGTTGACCTACTGGGGCTACACTGAAAGTTCCTGATCTTCATAAGACACATCCGAGTCGCAGTATGTGCTTTACAAAGTGATCGCAGATGACTCTCACACTCAACGTGCCCCTACTTAGCATGTCAGAATCAAACTTACAGGCGATGTTTGTTGTGAAGATCAAGCACTTTCAGTGCAGTCTCAGTAGGTCAGGCTTGAGTATGAACCATCTGGTTTAAAACTAGTTGTCAAACTTTGTACTGCAACTGTGACTGATCTGTTATTAAACACTTAATGAAATACTGAAAAAAAACATTGCTCGTCATGTATCAACAAAATGTTGAAACTGAAAATTATGCATTACACAGAATTTAAAGCACCAGTCAGCACACAGATTGAGCTTTGCTTTGGGACTGTAGGAGATTGCATCTCTTAAGTTATTATAATGTAACATTATCTCTCTCTCTATCACACACACACACACACACATACACACACGCACACAGACACACACACACACACACACACAAACTGTATCTCTCTCTCTCTGTCTCTCTCATGCAACTCACACGCATGACTGCAGTCTCTAGCAACTGAAGCCACACTGTCATATGTGAGAGTTTTGTGTGTGTGTAGGGCCTATTTTCAATGAAGCCCTTGCTGGCCGAAAGCTTATTTGTGACAGTGTTTTTGTTGTGCCTGTCTGCGACTCCGCATCTCCGCCATGTGGTGAGTAGCAACTTTCCTTCCATATTGTTGTACTGTAAATTTAATTTTATGCTCCTGCTTTCACAAGTGGTTTCAAAATGAATTTATTACATTTTATGCCTAATTTTATTGTTATTTTGGACTATAGTTTGTTTTAGGCATTATGAGATCATGGGTGTTTGGAATGTCGGATCGTGTCTAGGAAAAATGTGATATTGCTTTCAATATATCACTTAAAATAATGGGTGATTAAAATCATATGTCCCATTGGTTCCAAAGTGAAACCACCTGCTTAAAACAATTGACTGTTTACTTTTTACCCATTTCTTCTTATACTCATTGATTACTATGATAATAGAGATTAATTATATGAAAAATGTTTAAAAATTATATTCCAAAGTCAAACCACCTCCTGAAAACAATTCATTGTTTGCATTTGCCGATTTCTTGTCATATTTGTTGGTCATGACAACGATAAAAGTTAATTTTGTGAAAAAAATTGAAATAGTTTTTTCGTATTGTTGGGACTGATGAGAAAATAGTCCAGAATTGCTTGTACAAATGTTCTATAAGCCACTCCTTTCACGGATCAATCAAATATCCTTACTATTTTTTGAATGAATTTCAGCCTGGCATCAGGCTTTCCTACATTTAATTTTATATGGTCAATCCAGTTTAGGTCATTGTGAATGTTTGGTCTGTGGTATGTCAAGTTTGTTGATTTATATGGTGGTTTGTCAACAGTAGTGTAATTGGGCAGTAGTGAATCTCTCTAGCTATTTACACACAGCATGTTGTTATTTGCATTCTGGGCCAACTGCAAGTCTGTACACCAATAACGGATTCATCGCAAGACTTCTTGCACTTTACTACAGCTTTCTGGCATTTCGACCTTCTTACAGAGAACAGCATCATCTAAAAACAGTCTCACAGAGCAACTGGCATTATACAGTAGATCGTGATTGTATACTGTAAATAGCAAACATCCTTGGAGTTTGAGCAGCTGCTTATGGCAGGTGCTCTGTCACATATTGGTGTGGATCCAATTGAGTCTGTTAACAGATGGGATTATACTAGGTACAGCCTTCGCCTCAGATAGAAACTCAATGGTAAACTGGCTGGTAAACTGGCTGGACTAGTGACAGGGGACTTAAAGGGGGGGGGGGGGGGGGTCACTCTCGTGAGTGGCAAAACACTAGTTCTTACTGGTGTCACAGCAGCACATTTTTTTAGGACAGGAAAGTCAGAAAGAACTAGTTTTAAGAGAAGTTAGGATGAAAATAGACCTTCAGTTTAAGAAAGACACTGCATCAGCACAAACAGTTGCTGGTAAAAAATTATCAGCAGTCAGCAGAAATTTTATTTCCAACCACTTACAAAGGGCTGACAGATAAAAACTGAACGCCCACTACAATGGGACCATGTAATGGTTCCATTCAAAAGTAATCACCTAACAAATCAAGACACCTATATATATACTAAGATGGTATCTGTTCTTTCAGACATGTCCGAAAGAACAGATACCATGCAGCTCATTAGAATGAAATTATAATGAAATGAACACCCTTAGCTGCTTACAGGCATTGACATACGTCAACGGGGACAGATGAAAATGTGTGCCCCGACCGGGACTCGAACCCGGGATCTCCTGCTTATATGGCAGACGCTCTAACCATCTGAGCCACTGAGGACACAGAGGATAGTGCAACCACAGGGATTTATCTCTGGCACGCCTCCCGCGAAACCCACATTCTCAACGTATTGTCCTGCACTACATTCGTAGTGCCCCCACCCATTATACTCATTTCTCGTGGTGCGTTGCCGATTCCCGTAAGAGTTCGGGCACTGTTTGTGCATTTGCACAGAAGACGAAGATGGTCAAGTGGCCGGTGAGCCTTAACTTCTTCTGTGCGAATGCACAAACAGTGCCCGAACTCTTACGGGAATCGGCAACGCGCCGCGAGTAATGAGTATAATGGGTGGGGGCACTACGAATGTAGTGCGGGACAATACGTTGAGAATGTGGGTTTCGTGGGAGGCGTGCCAGAGGTAAATCCCTGTAGTCGTGCTATCCTCTGTGTCCTCGGTGGCTCAGATGGATAGAGCGTCTGCCATGTAAGCAGGAGATCCCGGGTTTGAGTCCCGGTCGGGACACACATTTTCATCTGTCCCCGTTGACGTATGTCGATGCCTGTAAGCAGCTAAGGGTGTTCTTGTAATTTCAAGACATCTATCACACTGGCAGAAAAGATCATCAATTCACGTCTCACAGAACACAGTGGGCTGCACGGAGAAGGATTTACACTATGACAATCCCAATGGCAGGAACACTGGAGTGCGGGTAATGGTTTGGGAATGTCATATAGTCTGACTAGGATGGTACGGAGATTAGGAGGGCGTTAGAAGGTGACACTGGTTGGTGCGAGAAAGATATAAGGGTGAGAGGATCCCATTTCAGGGCTCAACTTGAAAAAGTTGTAGGTGTGGCCTCATAAAGTAATACCCAATATTTGAGGCTGACTGCTGAATGAATCCACTGCTCCCAAAGTACATTTTCCACAAGGTCCATGACAATAAGATGTGAGATATTAGGGCTTGTATTGACATTTTTAGGCAGTTGTTTTTTCCTCACTCTATTTGCGAGTGGATTAGTACAGGAAATTACTAGTATGGTAAAAGTTACCCTCTTTCGTGCTCTGTGCAGTGATTTGAGCAGTGTGTATGTAGATGTTGTAAGTATAGAAGCATTTGAGGCCTGGGTGGTCCTGGGCACGTAGATGAGTCCGTCGTCACTCTTTTGTAATTGAGGACTGCATTAACGAGAGGGAGAGAGTATGAAATTGCCCAGGAGATTTGTTTGTGAATAAAATCTGTGAGGGAGCTGTAGTTGCGAGGGTCTGGGCGGGGACGACGAACATCTGAAACAGTGAGGAGGACAGGGAGATGGTCGCTACCAATAGGCTCCAGGACATCCACCGTTATGTGGCCAAGGAGGTTGGGGGAGGAAAGGATAACATCGGGAGTGGAGTTGGATTCGGGACGGGTGTGCTGGTGGATGGGGATGAGGTCGTCTTGAAGGGAGGAGAGGAACCAATGCCACCACCGTAACTGGGTGGCGGAACGACTATGGATGTTGAGGTCGGCGGCGATCACGTAGGAGGAGAAGGTACGGTCAATGTAATGTGGGAGAGGAAGTCGAAGGGAATAGGGGCGTTAGGGCGGACATAGATGGTGGCGCAGGTAACGGTAAGGCCAGGGAAGAAGAGACTAAGGATCAGGTGTTCGGTGGGGTCGGGAAGGAGAGGTTGGAGCCGAACAGGGATCTGGCGGTAGTGACCAATGGTAACTCCGCCACGCGCAATCGGGAGGGGATTATCAGAGCGGTGGAGCAGGTAGGGCGAAGTGTGGACGGTGTGGTGGGATTGGAGAAAGGTTTCATTGAGGAGGAAGGCATCCACACGGTGGGTGGCAAGGGTGTGGAGGAAGAGGTTCTTGTTGGTGGGAAGGGAGCAGATATTGTTGAAAAGGGTACGGTGCTGTCGCGCCATGTCAGGGATTTAGACAAGGGTGTCGAGACGGGAGAAGGTGAAATGGGCCTGGTTGTTGGAGTAGGTGGCGTTCATTTTGAGTTGGGAAATGGAACGGGCGGCGAGGGATATCTGTTGGAGAGTGGGGGGACGCTGAAAAGGATGAACATTCTGAAGGATGATGGTGAGGAATCTGATGATGTCCTCAGCGGTAGGGGGCAGGCGAAGGGAATTGCCAGGAGGGGTGGGGGCGTCCAGAGGATGGAGAGGGACGGTGAGTTCAGGAGTGGTCGGAGGGGGTCGGGCTTTACACTTTTGGGAGTAGGTGGGATGGGGAAGATTGCAGGTATTGCAGGAGTGAGGGGATTGAAGGTTAGGGCACTGCCGGAGGAAATGCGCTTGCCTACAATGCGGGCAGGTGGGGGCCTCGCGGCACTCAGATGTTGGGTGCGTATTATACCGCAAGCACCTTTGGCAGCGGAGGGATTGAGGAGGGGAACGGGAGGGGTCGATCTTGTAGCGCTGGTTGAAGAGGAGGGCACCCTCCGTCAGGAGATGGTCAATGGAGGGGGCGTCCTCGGAGAAAACCCTCATAAGGCAGGTAGGGCTGGCCGAGTTGAAAATGCAGTGGACTGCCCGCACCTCCATTGTGGGATGCACCTTGAGCTCCACCAACACCTCCTCCGTGATCGTCGGGCTAAGCCGAGTGATCACGGCGGAGAGGGTCGGCGGGCGACGCGGGGGTTGGGGTTGGTGGGTAAGAGACGGAGAAGGAGCAGGGGTGAGGGAGGCGTTGGGGCCAAAACGGGTGATAGGGAGGCGGGAGAGGATGTCAGTATGGAGGGTTGGGCTGGGGGAGGAGATGAGAATGGAATCCCGTCTGGGAGTGAGGAAAGACATGGGGGACCAGGGAAGTGTTGGCGGAGGAGGAGGGAGAGATTCCGGGCTTCGAGAAGGGAAGGATTGGGACGGGAGAGGAGGTATTTGTATAAAGAGGGGGGCAGGAGGAGGAGGAGGAGGAGGAGGAGGAGGAGGAGGGAACAGGGCCTGGTGGGGAGACATCCATGGCATCCTGGGGGGGGGGGGGAAGGAAGATCGGGCGGGGCCTTTTTGGGAGCGGAGGAAGTGGTGGTGCCACTGGGGTGTTTAACGGCGGCAGAAGGGTGGGTGGTGATATGAGGGACGGGAACTATAGGGAGGTGACGGGAAGGGGCAGGTCCCGGTGTGGACGCAGCAGTCGGCCCTGGAGATGGTGACGGTGAAGGCGACGGCGACAGTAATGGTGGTGGCGGTGATGGTGAGGGCGATGGGGATAGTTGGGCATGGGCAGTGGCCCGACGGGCCACCACCTTAGCTGGAGCTGCAGTGACAGGCCGGGGGAGTGGGGGGAAAGGATCAGAGGGAGAGGAGCGGGAGGAAGACGCTGGAGAGGGGGCACGAAAGAGCGAGGACGAAGGGAGAGTGAGAAGAGGCGGAATGGAAAGAGGGGGGTGTGACTGGGCACACCATGTTATGGTGGTGGTGGCGGCAGAGGGGGAAGTATAAACTATGGCTGTGGTGGTAGTGGTGGTGGGTGCCGACGACAGGGAGAAACAAAAACGCACAGGACGAAAAAGAAAGGACAATAACTGGGGACAGAGGAAGACGAAGACAGATGAAGATGAAGACGGAGGAAGACGAAGACAGAGGAAGACGAAGACGGATGAAGACCAGAGTCCCACGCTGCTGGCGCTGGTGCTGACAGTGACGATGGGTGGCAGGAACGCCGCAGCTGCTGCTGCTGCCACAAACGGGGCCGGGGCTGCTGCTGCTGCTGCTGCTGCTGCTCCTGGGCTGGCTGGTTGGCCGGCTGGCTGGCTGGCTGGACCGACGCCGCTGCTGCTGCTGCTGCTGCTGCTGCAGGAGGACTGGCTGGCTGCTGCCGGCTGGACCCCTGCTGCTGCTCGGCTGGCTGGCTGGCTGGCACCTGAAAAACCTAGCACTTCGATTAGTGCTGGAATGGCACAATCGAAGGGCGGTAACCTTGCGGGGATACCGCCGGAGATGGATTACGTCTTTCAAGTTCACCTATATTAGTTTTCTGTGCACTTCATTCATCTCGCTGTTCACTTTTTTCTATGAATTTATTTACCGAGTGGACAGACAAACAGAAAAAGTGGATTGCTGGTGACACCGCGATCGACGCAACTTGAACTAAACATTTCGCCTTCTGAAAATGATGTTTCTACAGCAAGCAATTCTGCCACAGCAGAATTACTTTGATGCTCCTGATCACAGGCGTCTAAAGATGGCGAAATGAGGGATGCTCAACTACCAGACCTACCGATAGATGGCTCTACCAGCTGATCACTGTCGTCTGTATTGTCCACCATATTCGAATTTGACAAAAAGTTTCTCTCGGTCTGTACGGTGTATAAGGAATATCGAAATGGTGATTTCTTGTTCCAATTTCAACTGTACGAAGCGATGGAATAAGGAAAGTGACTTATCATTTCACAGGTAATAGGACTACCGATACAATACGATAAAAGAACAGACCTAGTGCGTTTGCTAATTCGATGTTTTTGAACAGGTTTCCTCTAAAGCACCCAGAGCTGCTAAAGAAGTGGATTACTTCCGTGAAGCAGAAAGGTTTTAATCCTACGTCTTGCAGTTTTCTTTGCAGAATCCATTTCCGACAAGATGATTACATACTGAGCCCTGGAATGTGGAAGAAACGTCTCAAACCCGAAGCAGTGCCATCAGTTTTTGACTTTCCGACACGTTTGATGCCACCAAATAAACAGCCACGATGACATGTTGTTAGGATTTTGAGTTTTGAGTGACAACGATGCTTCTCCATTTGAGGTAGCTAATTAATTCCCTTGCTATGTGTGTGCTTTTTACTTTTGTGAATATATTTCCTACGGACACAAATGGGCTACATAGGTCTAAGCAATGTTGTAATCCAGGTCCATATTTTTGTTTTTAGCGTTCTGTCATGGAATCCATGCTCGATTTGCCCCCTGCAGAAGCTACTGATTTCGTGGAGAATGTTGTCAATGAGAATTCTTCCATGGAAAGCATGTCCCATTTATCCAATGCAGAAGCTGCGGATTGTGTCGAAAACGTTGTTATGATGTTTTCACACCCCCAAAGCTTTCTTATATTATTTTTTCATCAAGCCTTGAGTTATTTCATTCATATATAACGAAATTATTTCTTTATTTCCAAGTGCAGTTGGTTCTTCAGTAATTGATTGTGGTATACAGTCGAAAGTAGAAGTGGAAGACAAGGTGACCGAAACTTGCAATTTTTTCTCAGACATTGTGCACGAATTAAAACGTAAACTGAAGTGCATCCGTGAAAAACTTCGAAGAAGAGAGAAGATAGTGTTTTCCATGGATGACATCATAAGTTCATTGAAGGAGAAGGGGCATCATCCTGAGAAGTTACATAACTTCCTCAATCATCAGAAAGGAACACAAGTGGAATCAGTGTGCAATTTAGTGAACAATTCTCTCTCGTCAAAGGGTAATAGATACACAACTTATGTGAAAAATGTTTGCTATGGCTGTGTACTTTTATTCACCAGCAGCATATGAATACCTGCAAAAATTAATGCCTCTGCCCCATAAATCATTGATTTCCAAATGGGTGGCAAGTGTTTTTAAGTCCATTGATTTGAACCCAATTGTAAGGGACCAGTTCAGTGATTCATGTCTAATTGTAGACAGTATGGCAATTAGGAAGCAAATAGTTTGGGACCAAGGAACTAAGCTATACACAGATTTTTTAGACTTTGGTGGGGAAGTGCCTCAGTCAAAAGAAGTAATAGAGGCATCTGAGGATCTGGTTTTCATGCTTGTCTCTATTAAAGGCAAATTTAAATGCCCGATTGCATATTTCTTTATCAATGGTGCACAGGCAAGTAATCAGGCCATACTGATAAAATCTGCTTTAGAGAGGCTGCATCATTCTGGCATTAGGGTTTGGTGTTACATGTGATGGCTGCAAGGTAAATGTAAGTACTTTACATTCACATGGCTGTACTTTAAACTTTCACAAGGGTGATTTTAAATGCCACATTCCTCATCCTGTGGAAAAATACAATGTTTATTGTATCTTGGACATGTCAATTGATTAAGTTAGCCAGAAATGCTCTAGCACAAGTATCTGCTATTGAGTCTCCAACTGCCATTATTAGATGGCATTTCATTGACCAATTGAACAAGGTACAACAAGAATGTATGACATTTGCCAACAAACTATCAGGACAACATGTAAGTTATGTAAATAGAAAAATGAATGTTTCATTAGCTGCACAGACTGAGTTCTAGCGTGGCAGATAGTATAGAGTTTTTGAGGAGGGTTGGTGATCCAAATCTTATAGGAAGTGAAGCAACAGTAGAATTTTTTTATTATATTGATAGGATTCTTGATATTCTGAACTCCAGAAATCCATTAGGTAAAGGGTATAAGAGTCCCCTGAGACTTGACAACAAATCTTATTGGCTTGGTATTTTCAGAGACACTGAAAATTATATCAAAAGCTTAAAAATCATTGGTGTTCCATTGCTGCTCCATGCAAGAAATACTTTTGCTTTTGGGATAATTTTCAATATGCAATCAGTCAGGCACATTGCTCTGGCAAGTATGCTTCGTGTTGAATCTCCTCTGAAGTATTTGCTAACATATAAACTGTCACAAGACTACATAGGGCTTTTTTTTCCTGCATTCGGTCCAGAGGTGATTGGAACAACAATCCAAATGCATACCAGTTCAAATGTGCCATGAGGAAGTTACTCTTAGGTAACAGTGTCACTGCAATGAATGGGAATTTCTCAAATTTTAATGTGTGTTGTTTGCCACCTGTTTATGATTTTCATGCAAGAAAGCATGTAGTAGAAAGTGATGAAAGTGCTGCAGAAAATGAAGTAGAGAAGTGATGTGCACTTCTTGATGATTAGATTAAGTTCTCATTTTACAAGCAAAACATATTCTATTATATTGCAGGGTATGTGTCATTGCACCTGTCAAGGCAGATCACATACAAAGACTGTCTTCACATACGGAAGCCACCAGTAGTTAAATCTGCCTTAGAATGTGATGCTCTCTATGCTTTTGCCAATATGGCCAATAAAAATGCATTTGTAAAATTTTGTTAACTGGGGAAAACTGGTTGAAACAAGTGACTGTGTGTACTCTGTTATAGAATATTCAGAGAAACTGTTTCAGATGTTTGTGATTGCTGGGGATATGTGACAGAAGTATATTCAGGCCAAGATTTTGCATTGTGTTAAAAATAAAATTGTAGATTACCCATCTGCTGCTCTTGGTCATGATTACCATTATGAAATTGGGATTGAGGATTACATCAGACTCAACTTGTTTGTAAGATTGCATCCCTGTACTCCTGCATATGCTTAAAAACATATGGAAAAAAATGTCTGCTGAGAAAATTTTAAACAACAAATCAAGTATAAGGCAGAAGTTAAATAAACTCATATTGTTTAATCATGTATAGTGCTCAAATTGGAAAAGATTATGTAATGGGACATTCCATGCAGATGGGTGTGACATTTTGACAGATTTCTTAGAACTATTTCGTACATAGATTTGTGGTTGTGCAATGATGAACTTGAAAGGATGAATCACATTGAAGTAAAATTAACTCTTTACACCCTGTGTAGATATTGTAACAAAATTATAATTGTTTATTATATAAGCTTATTTTAAGATGTTTGGTGTTACAAAATATGCACTTGCATTAAAAACAGGTGATCTGTGTGAAATTAATGAAAAAATTATGTTCTGGGACTTATTTGACAGATAGCTTTCAGTGTGAGAAAATATTTCCCTCAATAACTATGTTAACTTGAATTTATCACTTTAAGAAAACAGTTTAATCATAGGATGGGTGTGATATAGTGGAGTATGCAGTGGCCCTATGTTTCAAAAAGTAATGTTTGTGGATACTCTGCAACATAAGAGCAATAAAATTGTTACTCTGTTAATTTTTGTTTTAATACTTCCTAGAATGAACACAATGTTCCAATTGATTGTAAGCATTCTTATTACTTTAGAACCATTCTAGAATAAGGGGGCCTGAGTCAGGCAAAACCTAATATTGTGAATTTTGTCTTTATTTTGCTAGGAGGTCTTTCTGTTATATTTTCCTGTGTTGAGGGGGGGGGGGGGGGAGAATGCAAATAATCATATGTAATTATCTTTCTAGCACTACAAAGTACAGAATACAGTGATTACAGTTACACTTGGAAATCTAGGAAATTTCAGTATTCATGTTACATGCCTAATTTTCATCAACATTTACCTTAATTACACGGTTACACTTTTTGCTGATTTGAACTGTGTAGTACATGTTTAAAAGATTTTGTTTTGTCATAGCATTTCATTTTATTAGTTCATATGTCGCATACGGAACTGAAATTATCAAGTTATGATGCCAAAGGAAGGAATTAACATTAAGGAATCTTACTTCACAGAAAATATGTAACAATGGTTACACTTTTTGCTAGTTAACTTTAACATAAACCATTTAGTTTTCCATTAAGAGTGAAAGCAGTTGCACAAGTCTTGTAAAGAACAAAGTTCCCCATAGAAAAATAAAGTATTTTACATTTGAGTTATTGTAGACCCAAAGTATTGTGCTCTTCATATTTCTATTTAAAAAAGTTTGTAACTCAAATTCACAGACATTTTGGAATCTGCACATACATGGGTGTAGTCAGGTACTTTTCATGTGCCATGTGGAACCTTTAATTTTCTGGTTTAAATATAATTTATTTCATGAATTACCTTTAATACCAACAATGTCTGAATGCATTATTTACCATTTAGAAGAAGAAATATTAGTGTACAGAATAACAAACATCATGAAAAATGCGAAAGATTGTTCTGTACAGAACTTGGAATGGCTCTTAATCAATAGCAGGTAAAAAGAAGGCTTCTATTAAATGTTCAAAGAAACCAGTCAGTACCTCTTAATTCACCATAGAGGTGATACACTAATAAAACACTTTCACTTTTTTTCAGAATTTCTGCTAAGTATTAAATTGTGAAGACCTATCCAATTAGTATTTGCTTTACCAATAACCTGTAGTACAAGCACACATATAAGCAAGTAATTATGGGAGTCAAGAATTATGTTAAAATTAAAGATACTGACTGGTATAACTTGCTCACAAAACATTGTAGTTGCTCTACAGTTTATGTGGTGTACCCAATGTGATTCCTGGAGGACATAATATTCTGTTATCCTATGGGAGTGCACTGGTACTGCACCTATTGAAAGTAAGCTTTGCTGTGGAATAGTTGTATCAGACGTCTGTACCAGAAAACAAATCTCCACTGTGACACCCTCATGTTCTTGGTAGTAATAGTAGTTTATTCATCCAGAGACAATTTACATTGCATGGATTTTGTCAAAAAATACATAGTGTGTATATATATATATATATATATATATATATATATATATATATATATATATATATATATATATATAATGGAAGGAAACATTCCACGTGGGAAAGTATCACTTTGCCACGAAGAAAAATGATCCTAATCCTACTCCTAATGATCCGACTCCTCAAGACACCATCCAAATTGAACCCTGCCTGGAACAGTTCCGTCCTCCGCCACAGCGGGACCCACCTCCTCTTCCTCAAAATCACCCTCTCCAAACCTTCCAGGAATTTCTGACTTCCAGCCTTGCATCTCAATCCTTCTTAAAAAACCTTAATCCTACACCCAACATCACCACTGCTGAAGCCCAGGCTATCCGTGATCTGAAGGCTGACCGATCCATCGTCATTCTTCCGGCGGACAAGGGTTCCACGACCGTGGTACTTGATCGTCGGGAGTATGTGGCTGAGGGACTGCGTCAGCTTTCAGACAACACCACATACAAAGTTTGCCAAGGTAACCCCATTCCCGATGTCCAGGCGGAGCTTCAAGGAATCCTCAGATCCTTAGGCCCCCTGCAAAACCTTTCACCTGACTCCATCAACCTCCTGACCCCACCGACACCCCGCACCCCTACCTTCTACCTTCTTCCTAAAATCCACAAACCCAATCATCCCGGCCGCCCCATTGTAGCTGGTTACCAAGCCCCCACAGAACGTATCTCTGCCTACGTAGATCAACACCTTCAACCCATTACATGCAGTCTCCCATCCTTCATCAAGGACACCAACCACTTCCCTGAACGCCTGGAATCCTTACCCAATCTGTTACCCCCGGAAACCATCCTTGTAACCATTGATGCCACGTCCTTATACACAAATATTCCGCACGTCCAGGGCCTCGCTGCGATGGAGCATTTCCTTTCACGCCGATCACCTGCCACCCTACCTAAAACCTCTTTCCTCATCACCTTAGCCAGCTTCATCCTGACCCACAACTTCTTCACTTTTGAGGGCCAGACATACCAACAATTAAAGGGAACAGCCATGGGCACCAGGATGGCCCCCTCGTACGCCAACCTATTCATGGGTCGCTTAGAGGAAGCCTTCTTGGTTACCCAAGTCTGCCAACCCAAAGTTTGGTACAGATTTATTGATGACATCTTCATGATCTGGACTCACAGTGAAGAAGAACTACAGAATTTCCTCTCCAACCTCAACTCCTTTGGTTCCATCAGTTTCACCTGGTCCTACTCCAAATCCCATGCCACTTTCCTTGACGTTGACCTCCAGCTGTCCAATGGCCAACTTCACACGTCCGTCCACATCAAACCCACCAACAAGCAACAGTACCTCCATTATGACAGCTGCCACCCATTCCACATCAAATGGTCCCTTCCCTACAGCCTAGGTCTTCATGGCAAACGAATCTGCTCCAGTCCGGAATCCCTGAATCATTACACCAACAACCTGAAAACAGCTTTCGCATCCCACAACTACCCTCCCGACCTGGTACAGAAGCAAATAACCAGAGCCACTTCCTCGTCCCCTCAAACCCAGAATCCCCCACAGAAGAACCACAAAAGTGCCCCACTTGTGACAGGATACTTTCCGGGACTGGACCAGACTCTGAATGTGGCTCTCCAGCAGGGATACGACTTCCTCAAATCTTGCCCTGAAATGAGATCCATCCTTCATGAAATCCAACCCCACTCCGCCAAGAGTGTCTTTCCGCCGTCCACCTAACCTTCGTAACCTGTTAGTTCATCCCTATGAAATCCCCAAACCACCTTCCCTACCCTCTGGCTCCTATCCTTGTAACCGCCCCCGATGCAAAACCTGTCCCATGCACCCTCCCACCACCACCTACTCCAGTCCTGTAACCCGGAAGGTGTACACGATCAGAGGCAGAGCCACGTGTGAAAGCACCCACGTGATTTAGCAACTGACCTGCCTACACTGTGATGCATTCTATGTGGGAATGACCAGCAACAAACTGTCCATTCGCATGAATGGACACAGGCAGACAGTGTTTGTTGGTAATGAGGATCACCCTGTGGCTAAACATGCCTTGGTGCACAGCCAGCACATCTTGGCACAGTGTTACACCGTCCGGGTTATCTGGATACTTCCCACCAACACCAATCTATCCAAACTCCGGAGATGGGAACTTGCCCTTCAGTATATCCTCTCTTCTCGTCATCTGCCAGGCCTCAATCTCCGCTAATTTCAAGTTGCCGCCACTCATACCTCACCTGTCTTTCAACAACTTCTTTGCCTCTACACTTCTGCCTCGACTGACATCTCTAAAAACTCCTTACCCTCTCCCTTAAAACCCACTTCCTTTCGTCTTCCCCTCCCCTTCCCTCTTTCCTGATGAGGCAACAGTTTGTTGCGAAAGCTTGAATTTTGTGTGTGTGTTTGTGTTTGTTTGTGTGTCTATCGACCTGCCAGCGCTTTTGTTCGGTAAGTCACCTCATCTATATAATAGTATATATATACACACATATAGGGTGAACAATACTATACAAAATACACATGTGCATAGTAGACTACATAACATCAGACCACATTGAAATAGCACGTACAACTTTGATTATTTACATTCATGTATGAGAAAGGCTTTTTACATGGAATACACAGTTGATATTTAGATATAACACATACAATTCTAGCACTTTTGTACATATTATTTATTTAGATCATAGCAACAGTCAGATAAAAATTACTATTGGCACAGAGTACATAAATATAATTGTTTAGTATGAAGCTATTCCAGGTATTCTTTTACACTACAATAGCAGTTGGTCATTAAAAATTTGAATACTGCTTCTTTAAATGAAGACAATTTTTTTATTTCTTTTATCTTTACCGGTAGTTTGTTACACAATCTGCTTCCTTGTATGTTTGTTTGTTTCTGCGCCAAAGCCTTGTTAACTCTTTTTATATGAATGTCATTGCACTTTCTTGCGTTGTAAGTATGTTGATCTGAGTTGGATTGGAAATTGTTAATATTTCGTTTTACATTAATTACGCTTTTCTGTATATAGAGGCATGGTAGGGGTAGAATATTCAGCTGTTTAAACAATTGCTTTGAAGGAGATAGCCTTGAACTGTTGGTAATTATTCTAACAGCTCGTTTTTGTAGAGTGAAGATGGTTTTGAGAGTTTTCTTACCATGACCCCAGACGATGAGGCCATAGGTAATAGCAGAATGTATATAAGCAAAGTAAACAGCTCTGATACATTCATACAGGATATGGGATTTCCAGTCTAAATTTTCATCTCTATGTACACCTAAGAATTTTGTGGTAGCAACTTTCACAATTTCTTTATTTTGTATTCTGAGATCTAGATCAGAGTGTGACTTTGCTTTCCTGTAATGGATATAATTAGTTTTAGAGATATTTATGGTTAATTTGTTCACTTCAAACAAATTTTGCAAATATTCTATAACTCTGGTTGCAGATGTTGACAATACCCGGTTTATGTCAGTTACTACAATGTTTGTGTCATCCGCAAACAGGGTCATATGAGTACCATTTACTGGACTCTTGATATCATTTATGTATGCTAAGAGAGAGAGAGAGAGGGGGGGGGGGGGAGAGAAAAGCATGTTCTTAGGAGCAGCAAGCTTTAAAGCAGCATATGCTGTAAAAAGCATAGTGAGATTTTCCTTTTCATCATTTCCAACATTGTACACAACTTTCTTGCACTTTTATGTTATCACATGTTTCCCTTGAGAATGGAGGAGAGGGGGGGGGGGGGGATTGCAAGCTTTCATAAGAACTGAAAACTCTACTTGCATCATTTGTTATTTTCAAAATGTTACTCTCTTTCCAAATACTGACAATACCCGGCTTATGTCAGTTACTACAATGTTTGTGTCATCCGCAAACAGGGTTATATGAGTACCATTTACTGGACTCTTGATATCATTTATGTATGCTAAGAGAGAGAGAGAGGGGGGGGAGGGAGAAAAGCATGTTCTTAGGAGCAGCAAGCTTTAAAACAGCATATGCTGTAAAAAGCATAGTGAGATTTTCCTTTTCATCATTTCCAACATTGTACACAACTTTCTTGCACTTTTATGTTATCACATGTTTCCCTTGAGAATGGAGGAGAGGGGGGGGGGGGGGAATTGCAAGCTTTCATAAGAACTGAAAACTCTACTTGCATCATTTGTTATTTTCAAAATGTTACTCTCTTTCCAAATACTGTTCTATTTCTTCAAACCAATTCTGAATTTCTCAGGTTATTACATATTATTTACTACTGTACATTGTCCAGCAATACTTCTGCTGTTATGGGATAGTTTGTAATTTGGCACTACCTTTGTGCCACTGGTATTGGCTAGTGTACTTTTGCAGATAAGAAAATCGACTGGACTAGAATGTCCTGTCAGTATAGGACAAATTCAGACAATATGGAACTTTTTACACTAAATTTGCAATATAATGTCACCCTTGTCTCACACAGATTGTAGCAGCCATTGGGGTGCCTGTCTGGCCAGCTTCTGCAGCTTTCGCTTTCAGGTTTGTTTTCTGCTTGGGCCCTATAATGACCACCAGTCATTCAAGTGATTGACACCATGTCAAAGACTGGAACCAAGATTCACAGAAATAAAATTCCATGGTTGTAATTCACAGTGTAATTAATTTTGGTTTTAAAATAAAACCATGGTACCAGTCATTGTTTGGGTGTGAGACTGGAAAATTACAGTTTTAAGACACCCCAACCTTAAAATTAACAGCTGTGATTGATGTTATTTTCAACAAGTTCCTTCACTTACTACATCATTATGGATCAGTCCAATATAATATTATTACCTGATTTAACTTCCAAATGGTACAAGTCATGCATTTAAGAAGAGCCTTAACGTTGGCCTTTGTGTTTGTCTCATTTAAAAGTATTTCTTGTCTTCTATCAAAGGCTGAAGCACTGTCAAAAACTGTTGCTTCTACCTTATCACTCAGTTAAAATACACCATGCGTTAATAAAATCGTGGCATTTAAATTTTTGATCAAAGAGAGGGCCAAATTCGTAAGTGCAAGTAGCAATTAAAGTGTCAGCATATATGCAGATCGGTAATGCATCACTACAGATAACGAAAAATAATAATTTTTTCCGTTTATACGTAAGTAATACTTTAATAGTTCAGTTGTAATTTCTGTTGTCAGCAATTATACCCGTAAGCAAACTATGTCAACATTTTTTTTCAAGAGACGTCTTCACTGTTTTCCACACTTGATTTTCCGAATTATACCTGTAGTTAAAAGCTTTGGCAAGTAAGCTAATCTGTTGACCTCTATTGAATCTTAAATAGGGTTTTAAAACGGGCAAATAAGTAAAGCACTCATAAAAATAATAGTAAACGATTTATAGGTCAGCTTGTCAAATTTCCAAAACACACTCGAATTTAGGAATTTCAAAGCAGAACTGTCACTGTTTTTTCTCGCTAGATTAGAAACACTTCATTATGTTGATGTTTAGACATCTAGAACATCCAATATAAAAGACTTATGAGGGTGCAGAACGTAAAACATTTTCATCCGTGTTTTGACAGTTTTTTTGCCAAATTCAGATATTGCGGGCACCAGTAACCTCTGGCGGACACTCAATGATATGATCTTTGGCCGGCACGCGCTAGAGACATCTATCAGTAGGTCCGGTAGTTGAGCATCCCTCATTTCACTAAGACCGGTACTACACTATCAAATTTCTTTGTCCAATATCTTTGTCAAAGTTATTTGATGGTGTAATAGAGACTTTGTCAAATGTCGTCCAATATTCAATCAAATCTAGGGCCTCGCTGTAGATTTGATCAAAGAAATCGCTTGTCTTCTGTTCGCTGCAATGTGACATGTTACCACCACATGGAGCACTAGCATCGCTGCAGCGTTCTGTCGTCTGTAGTGTTTTTATAAACATTGCCGGTAAATGCAATTGGGGCCCCATTTTCTCCCCTCCTTTTCCATCCTCTCTGCCCTTTCCCTCGGCAGGTCCCGCCTGGTGGTTTTACTCTTCGTCGTGTGTGCTCCACGTGGGTTTTAAGTGTGTTGTCTTCGGAGTGTTTTTAATACTGTGGCCAACTTTTAACCTGTGCATGTGCATCCAGTGTCTTCTCTGTGTTTTAAGAATCGCAAACTGTGTTTTTTAACTTTCTGGTGACTTTTTTAACTGTCCCCAATGACCTTCTACATGTCAGTGATTTTTACCTCCATTTTCTCCCCTTACTCTGTTTTATGTTCCCCTTTTTTTACCTCCTTATGTATGTATTATTTTATTCTTGTTTTAGTTGTCATGTCACTCGGCTGAAGAGCGGCGGATTGTGCTGCTGACAGCCCTCCCCTGCCCATATGGGGCAGGGGCATGAAATCACAATAAAGGAAAAAAAAAAAAAAAAAAAAAATGCAATTGGTGTGTGCTGACAACTACAAAATTAATAGAGTTGTATGAAGCTGATGAGGCGCTTTGCAACGTAAGGCACCCTGAATACAAAAATAGATTAAGAAGATCGGAGACGAGACCTGACCTAACATAACCCTCTCTTGTAGCAAGGAATCGGAGTGTTACAGTGAGCCTGTCTTCTGAAGACGTAGCAGTTGTTAACTGAATATTGTGCTTTGTGATATGAGGATACACTTCACTGAGCACATACAGAAATGTATGCTCATCCATTCTTAAGTAATTGATGTACGACTTGACGTCTTCCACTGTAAGCTCACGTAACAAGTTTTGTTGAATGCTTTTATCGTGTCGTAAAACCCACGGCTTCACCCAGATTAGATTGGTTTTTCGTTCCAGATTCTAGCTGTGACTGATGCAGCAAATGGGCGATCGAAAGAATTTGAAAAAGCAGTCTGGATATAAAAAAATTTTCACTTCCGTGTCAGTGAGAGTGATTTTCGATGAACTAAAATGAAGATACAACAGGTTCACGTAAATTAAACACCTTTAGAAATAGAATTAATGATTGAAACAATTAAAAAAAACTGTGATATTGAGGAGGGAGTAGTGATACTTTCGCGATTTTGATCTGCCTGCAACTGTTGGGTAAGCAATAATTTGGTTTTTGTCGCCAAAGCTACGTAGTACGTTGGTAGCTTTGGTCTCTGTTCATTTGTTTTACAGTTATTCCGTAATAATATGTGGAGCGATATGTTTGTTATTGGTTACAAACAAAAACAAATTAATAATAGAGTGGTAACGGGATTACTGTGTTCACTCATGCACGATTTGAATTCAGAAAACGTTACCAAAGATCTCCAGTTTTTGTACATTTTAATATATGGCTGTAAGTGGTTTTACATCACTAGTGTACCACTTTTGCTGTTAATCAAGGCCTGTGAACAAATAGTACAGTAACTTGAAGAATGAGCATGTAATGCAATGCAAGTATTTATCATCCTTGTTATTCGTTTATTTTTGAAACTATGTTAGGTACGTCACGTTACATTGAAAAATGCGTAAGCATTGGCAGACAGATGCTTTCAGTTTTGCCGTAATTGAAGCTCATAATATACATTTGAACTTCATCTCACTCATACCACTATTCTAACGCTTCTTCCACTGCCTTAATTTTGTACCCAGCGTAGGCTATACTAGATCAGACAAATTTGATTATGTTTTGGACCTTGATGTCTCAGTTGTGGGTCATTCCATGCCAAGTGGTCTAGAGGCTCCCACATGACCCTTGTGGATTTTGATGAAGTTTTGTATGAACATTCACACATGTTCTCAATGAACACTGGTAAAGTTTCAGTTTCAGAAATTCAATACTCTCGGAGATACAGTCACTTGTTTAAGACCATAGCACACCTTTCTTATAGTGCGTCGTTGAATTTTCAGCAACTTTGAGATGAGATATCTCTGTAATTATTTACATGAAAGAAACAAAACTTGGCCATCTTATACAACTTTTAGAGCTCCTTAAAGTAAAATATTAAGAAAAGGATTTCTGAGCAATATTCATATAGATAATTTGAAGCAAAGTTGGGCGAAAAAATAGCCGTTTAAAAAAAATGCTAACTTTAGTTTTTTATGGGATGTACATGAAACTTTGCACACCATAACTCACTAACACAAGGTCTTAGAATATAAAATTTCATTCTCCTATTGCTTTCCATTAGTTCACAAATATAGGGTGAAGTTGACGATTTTTCAAAAAGTGCTAAAAATGGATGTTTTTAGTCAAATTTTTCAAAAAAGTGTTTTCTCCAAACTCTTCTAAACTATGGTCATTAGAAAGAACATATTCTAAACTATCTAGAAAAGTGGATTTGGTTTTGCAATGCAAGTAGCATCATCGAAGAGGCGAACTTGAAGTTTGAACACATTTTTCTGGCACTCATATTGTATTTTGCCTTATTCCACACAATTATTATTAAGAATGAATGTAAATCGTAAAATTTCTTTGCATTATCATCTAATTATTAGTTGCCTGTTTAATGAACAACACCAGCTTACTGATGAAAAGAAGTGTATAAATGAGTTGCTATGGTCCACGGTGGTTTAAGCACTGCTAGTTTCATTTCACCTGAGAAAACCAGCATTTCCATTGCCATAGGGGCCATGCCCAATAGCTTAGCAACAACAGCCACGGATGGGTTTCTTTACCACAAGATCCCAAGCCTGATAAGGTTTTCTTTACACATGTTCCCAAGCCTGATAGTAAAATTATTTAAGTGACCTGTGTAAAATTAGAAGGCACTCTTGGGATCCTTAGATTGTTTCCTCTAACCTGTTTCAATTTTTGATATGCTCCATTAATTTTCTGATGAATATCAAGAGGAATGGTGTATTGCCGGCCAGACGAATTTACTGATGGAGCTGGAATAACTGCAATAATGTGGTGTTCCAGAACCCAGCACTTGTCACTTCTTGGTGGCCAATAAAATGAATTTGCTAGACCATGTGGGTGCATAAAGTTTATTAATGCATCCCTTTGCTCTTGGAGGTCTTACAGATATTCCCAATCCACCACACATTTTCATAGACGCATGCAACTTATTGTCCTGGTTGGAGAGCAGACATTAATATGCCTCCTTCATTACTGTGACCCCATTTTAGCTAGAAAAGATGAACAATCATTTGAAACTCTGCTGACCTGAATTGTTGTTTCATCAATAGGTAAAAAGTGATGATTTTCTCTAGTGCCTGCTACAGTTTGTCCAAGTTTAAACCTCTCTTCTTGAGACACAATATTTTTTTTCAATTTCATCTTAACTGACGAAAACAAATTTAATTCCATTAATGTTTTCAGAGCAGAAGTGAAACAGATCTACGGGAGTAAGAATTTGTCCATTAAGTGGCTGTTGCAAGCTTGCTCTTGCCGCTAACCACTTTGTTGTACCTCCAATCCCATCACAAGGTGATTTCCTGTGACTAGTAGCAAAAAAATTCAATTCGGCTGTCATTCCAAAATCACTCTTATGATAGCACAAATTTAGGAAATTCTTGAAATTTTTATATTGAGCACTGGAGCCATCACTGAAACAATGAATGTGGGATATCTGTGCAAACCGTGCTTTTATATATTTGATGAGCTCCATGATAAAAACGTGAACTGTAATAGTGTCATGCCGCAAACAATCACTGATAATGCAAAAACTTAAAGATTCTGCTGTCTCATTTTGACGAAAGTAGATAACAAATGGATGAATTGTTGCTTGACTATTGTCCCAGTGGAAACCTTGCACAGCATCCTGAATGATAAAAGAATAATTTTCTGCAAAATCCATTAGGACAACAAGCTCTTCGTCTTTCAGATGACATTTAGGGAATGTAACAATGGCATGACAGACTCCATATTTTATTTTTTACATCTTCAATAAATTCATCCACTACCATTTGCTTCATGTCCAGTGTGATCCAATCAGTATGTATCCATTGCTTAAACACAATAACTTCCTGTGTCTCATGATCTAGGAAATAGCTGGCAATTTCAGACGCTATAGCTTCGGGCCCAGGACACCTTTCACAGTGATGTAGCATGCACTGTTTAGAGTTCAAACTGCAAACTGCCTTGCTGAGAATCTCCTTATAATTTTCACGTGTACCAGCTCCACTAAGCACAAGCTTAACATTTTGGTGAATTGCACAGACGCAAACTGCATGCATCCAGCTGATCCTACTGTTACACGCCATTTGGATCTAAGTTCGCAAAACTTTGAGAACCCTATTTCTGGACCATTTATATTCTTATAGATAACATACATTTCCCGTAAATTGCAAAGTAACAATCTTTTCTGCATGTATGTCTTTCTATCTAAAAGTCTAACTGAAATACTATCTTTTTTTCCAGGGCACACCGTACTATACTCATCATCTTCAAAAACTTCTGCTGGTAATTTCCTGCTTTGCCTATTTTTGGGGAGTGCCTGACTGCCGTTTTCTGCCTTAAGCTTCCGAGCATTCTTCACCATTCTTTCGGACACGCTGAACTGAGCTGCTGTTTGGCTGACTGTCCAACTTACAGGTGCCAAGGTTAAAATTTGCATCTGTTCTTTATGAATTGCATTCTGCATCTTGACTTTCAGATCAGTCAGCAAATATGCATAGTCGGCACAGTTTCCACATTCCTTAATTTCACTAGCATCTTCAATTTGTCGGTTTACTTCCACTGCAATTATAATTCTGTTTTTAATCACATTTTGAGCCTTTTGAATTTTCTTCTTCACATATTGGGGCTTATCTCTGTAGCTTGCTGTTCCCTTCAGGAGTGAAATACCCATAGACAATAAGCTACTATTTAATTCTTTTGGTGTAAAGTCCTCATCAGAATGTGATGATGAGGCTGATAAAGCTTCATCCAAGTGTTTATTTAAGGTAGTCCTGCAAGCCGGACAAATTTTCTGATCTGGCTTTATGTTATTAACAAGCTGCTTCTTCAACATATCAGAAGCCTTATTAGCTGTTTCAGTATCAAGAGTGCGAATTCCTGCCTTAACATTATGATTCACCTTCCCAAAGGGATTGAAGGATTTTTTTTTTTTTTTTGTAAACTCTCATATTGTGTCAATAACAGGGCTTCTTGGTGTAGGCAAACTTGAGAGGTATTGTCCAGCTTTGCTTCAGAACGTCAGACCAACAACTCTTTTTCCTCATCGCTAAAATCCGCAAACCATTTTAAAGCAGCTTTTTTGGCAAAGAAAGTGACATGACACTTTGTTCCACTATCTCCTTGCCTAATTGAGCAGGAAGGTATGCTGTTCCCTTCTGCATCCATCTCTAATCAGTAACTAAATAATGTATTTGGCCTCTAAGTGCAAATTATAATCTGCTAAAATTTCAGACAAATTGCTACTGAATGAAATTATACACAATGTATAATACCAATGAAAAAATCTAATAAGAGATTTATGCTATAAAAGACACAATCAAAACAATTTTTTGTAAATTAGATTACAAACTTTGATGGTCTTACGAATCACTTAACAAGCCACACTCAGTCAAGAGAACCCACTCACTATTCTGCAAACACACCACTGAAATACTGATTGTTCAAACAAGGCTCACAATAATGAAACAATCTGATTGTTAAAGTAATTGTTGCCATTATATTTTCTATAAACAGTGAATCTTGTGAATTTTCTCTGTGAAACTAGTGGTTACGTATTTACGAAGGTAGTAGGCTACATTTAAGTGTGATTAAATACAAAATTAAAACTCTTAGATGTTTAACCAACCAATTTCAAATGTTTCCCTAATAACTTTAAGACAAAAATTCACAGGTTACAACGCCTAGTTATTAAAATCTCTGCAATACTGATTGGAAAATTTTCATCACTTGCATGATCCAAGCAAACCGATTCTTTTTTGGAAAAATGTTTTATACAAATGAATCCAAAAATTAGGTCTTCATTTTCCACTTGTAAATATTTACAATTTTGAGAAGTACAAAAAATATGAAGCTATTATTCATTGTATTCTTTATGATCTCTTTTTTTTTCAAATGAGAAGAGTTTCATGCAGATGAACACTTACGATAAAAGCAGAAGGCCTACTTCTCGTAGTTTTCAAGTTTTTCTGACAGTCCCATTGCCTACTTACCAGATCTTTTTATTTCAATTATTCAAGGCACTAATAAACATTTATTAGGCATAATAAAAGGTTTCAGGTATAATTTGAGTGCCAGAAAAATGTGTTCAAACTTCAAGTGTGCCTCTTTGATGATGCTACTTTTTGGGGCCTTATATGCTTGCATTTCAAAACCAAATCCACTTTTCTAGATAGTTTAGAATATGTTCTTTCTAATGACCATAGTTTAGAAGAGTTTGGAGAAAACACTTTTTTGAAAAATTTGACTAAATATACCCATTTTAGCACTTTTTGAAAAATCGTCAAATTCACCCTAGATTTGTGAAATAATGGAAAGCAATAGGAGAATGAAATTTTATATTCTAAGACCTTGTGTTAGTGAGTTATGGTGTGCAAAGTTTCATGTACATCCCACAATTACTTTTGGAGATATAAAAAACTAAATTTCGCATTTTTTTTTAAACAGCTATTTTTTTGCCCAACTTTGCTTCAAATTATCTATATGAAAATTGCTCAGAAATCCTTTTCTTAATATTTTACTTTAAAGACCTCTGAAAGTTGTATAAGATGTTTCTTTCATGCAAACACTTACAGAGATATCTCATCTCAAAGTTGCTGAAAATTCAAGGACGCACTATAGAAAGCTGTGCTATGGTCTTAAACAAGTGACTGTATCTCCGAGAGTATTGAATTTCTGAAACTGAAACTTTACCAGTGTTCATTGAGAACATGTGTGAATGTCCATACAAAATTTCATCAAAATCCATGATGTTCATGTGGGAACGTTTCTCGATATTAAACCACTTGGCACGGAATGGCCCTTAAGTGTCACATTTTTTGAACATCTGACAATACCCAGGTAGTTAACAAACACCGCGAATTCCAACAGCGTTTCCCTATGCTAGACTTTTTTCTTTGAAATCGTGAGAAACTGCGTGATTTTCCAAACCTTTTGGAAAATATTTCTGCATATAGCTCTATAACTATTGAAGCTAGATAGTTAACTCTTGTCAATTGAAAGCACCTGAACTATGCGTTAATTACTGTGAGATTAAATTTTCCTTGCAAAAACTGAAGACAAAATCTATTTGAAAATCTCAAAAACACACTTTTTATTTGTCTAAGAAAAATGTATTGCTGCCGTATTTCTGTTTGCCTTTGATAAAATTTGAAGGTGAGGAGAGGATGAGTAGAAAGGGGAATTGATTTTTAAATGCACAAGTCTACTGCACTACATTGATTTTCCTTAAGTTACAAAGGATCATCAATAATGAGGAGTGGAAGTTTTGGTGTAGCTTCTATTCTACTTTTAGATGATAGTTACGCTGTTATGTTATTGGAGAAATTTTTTGGAAATTTGTGGTAAGGTCTTATGAGACCAAACTGCTGAGGTCATGGTTCCCTAATGTTATTAAGGGGCAATCAGTTTTCTTATGATACAAGATGACTCACAAGTTCTCATAACATATAATTTTGCTGAAAATTACGCATTTGTGCTTTGATGTATGAAATTCAGTCTTACAGGTGGGCTGTCGGCCAATCCACAATGTGTCCTTCGGTTGCATACTGTAATGAGGATAATACTGAACTCGGATACATGTATTACACATAGACATTTTAGAATGCGTAAAATGCAACACAGTGATATTTAATGTTTTCCATTCAACAGCCTATCTTAAAATGGCAGCATTCACTAGACTTCAACAATAATGAAGCAGAATTCACTGTCTTCTCATAACAAATCGTAAAAGTGCTTATAGCGTATTTATGGGCCAGTGACAACAGACTTTCTGCTAATGCGGTGTTGATTTGAAAATGAAATTATGACACACAAACAGCTGTGCAATAATAGCTCAAGAAACCATTGTCGGAATCTGATTTGAACAAAGGAATACCGTCAGAACCAAGCGATTCAGAAATCATCCCAGGGACTTCCCTCTCTCATTCCAATGTGTTAATTTTAGGTTGCATTTAAGCCATATGCTGTGAATGATAAATCAGGTCACAGACCATAGACCATTCCTAAACAGAAGACCTCTACAGAAAATGTGTCATTGAACCTCGATTGATTGCATCTGCTTGAACCAAGATGAGCCCACCATTTTTCAAAGTTGATGGTATGTTGCTTGCAAACATTCAAAGAAATTAAAAGTTAGTGTTCTGTGCCCAAAAGGATCAGCTGCTTCATTGCTTTTCCTTATCTATATCTGGAAGTATCTTACACATCTTAACTGGTTGTATTCTAGGGTAAGCTGAGCCCAGTACGGCCACTGGGAGAGTCTGTACTTTGATGTTTGATAAAGTATCATAATAACCACTTTGTTTGTTCTTGTTTACAATTTGTTGTAAAATCCAAACAAAAGGCATCTTACAAATGAGACTTTAGGTAACATAGCTCAAGTGACTGCTTTGTGTAATCTTATTTTATTCATTTTTATTCTCTTGTGGGAGAAAAGGATTGCTTAAACCTTTCCAAACAAAATGCAAATGATGTTCATTAAAGTCATCATTAGCCTTTGTTTCTACGGTGGGTAACTTTTATTACTTAAATACATCATCATATTCATACTATATATAGGATTGATAAACATGTAGTTCAGTTCTTAGTAAGACTGATACCATAGCTTTGCTTCTGGAGGAAAGTTGTTGGTTTGTCGATTTGGGAGAGGGGACCAAACAGTGAGGTTATCAGTCCTGAAGAAAAGCCATCATTTCACGGCTTGTTACTTAAACAACTTCAAATGTACATAATAGAATGGTCTTAACATTGTATTTCAAATACCCTTGCTTTCTTTATCTTGAAATTTAACCCATTGTATGTAAACAAAAGGACTGTTTTTGACACTTACCAAACTTTTTTAAAAAAAATAAAAAATTGAGCATCACTTTAGATTTCTAATCAAAGCTCAAACCTAGACATTTACATTATTTATGTTGATGGTAATTGACAACTGTTTGAAATTAATTCGCTAAATAGGAATAACTTGGTGCCATTGTATTAGGTACAGATGTTGTACCTTCTGGTGTTATATGGAAATATGTGACAGACTGGGACTCGAACCCGGATTTCCCGCTTATCGCAAGGAGTCCTCTTACCATTAGGCTATCTGTTCATACCTCCTGGACCGATCCAAACACTGCGTTGCTATACTGTAGTCTTACTTTCATCACTGAATGCCTGCAGCTTAATTCTGTATGCCTGCATTAGTGGGAATAAGACTGTATAGAATAGAGACCTATTCATTATAATCTAGGGCCTGCACCAATATGGAGTATTACATTAATAAAGATTAACAGCCACTTGAATTCAGATCAAAATAAATTAACTGAATGTGAATTACTTGGTGTCAGCTATTTTAGGTACTAATGTTTTACCTGTTAGTGACATTTGAAAATTTGCACCGGACTGGTACTCGAACCCAGATACCCTGCTTATCGTGAGCGGTTGCCTTAGAATGAAGCTATCTGTGCACACCTCTTGGATCGACACAAACTTCTATACATTACGTTGTCTTCATCCCGACACCATAGGTGCTGGTCGGTCTGGGAGGCAAGTACAGACAGCCTAATCCTGAGGCGAGCACATGTGATAAGTGGGAAAACTGGGTTCGAGTCTCCGTTGGGCACAAATTATCACGTGACCATCTGGTAGGACATCCGTATTGTAACAACTGATGTCAAGTTACTTGGATTCGGTGAATTTATTTCGATCTAAGTCATTTATGTTAACATCACTTTCAGATTTCTAGCAACAGTAGTTTTGAAGTTTCATGGCAATCTCAAAAAATGCTTCTCTTGTTATTTGAAAAACAAATAACCTGTGCTTCAACAGAATATTAAATTTATTAGGCCTACTTTTTGTTTACTCTGTGGGTATATACTGTAAATAAAAAATAATAAATACCTGACACTCTGGTGTCAAAATCTTTTGGCGATTTGATATAAACTAGCCCACAGGTACCAGAAGCACAGGTGATAATTTCCACGTTATCCATATTGGTATCATATATCACGTTTAATAATGATTACGATAAGATATGTAATAATAGTCCTAAGCCTCGATAGTACTAAGAAGAGGAATTGACATTTTGTATTAAATAGTAACAAGGGGACAAGATCACAATAAAGTGATGGACAGCACTAGATCTGCTGTTCCAAAAAGCTGACAAAACAGAATGGGGAAAAATAGCACTGTATTGCACCACATGATCAAATAGTGTTCACTCAGTGACAAACCCCATTGCAGTATCCTTGCTAATCAGTGAAATTACATTTTCACCTGTCAGCCCCAAACACACACACACACACATTGATTACATTTTGTGTAATGTAGAATGGAGTATATGGGAAGCGGTCTGTTCTTTTCAGTAATCACAAAGTTTTTCATGCTCAAATTGTAAACATTCTTAGTGTGGTATCCACATTTGTAGTGTCTCTCAACTTATCTTCAACCATGTTGTTGCTATTTGACCTGACTTATATCCCTAGCTGTATTGCTTAGCAATCTCCCACCACAATCAAGATTTCAGGTGAGAAAGAGTGCCTTAGTGTTGGCAGTAATAACTCGCATTTAGAGGGGTGCATAAACATTTTCAGGAAGCTGTTTCTAGGAGTTCTATGTGACACGGTGGGGGTGGGTGGGACTAGTGAATACAAAAGGGGGGGGGGACCCAAAATCACTGGAATTTCTTTGTAGAAAACATTTACTTTATTGTTTTTCAAACACAACCTTGACCTCCTTCTAAGTAAACTCCATTAGCATTAATGCACTTGTCCAAATGTTCATTCCAGCGTTGGCAATACCTTTTAAAATCGTCCTCTTTGTGAAGTGCTAATACCTTCGTGACACTGTGTCTTACATCTTTGATATCGGCGGAAAACTTCCCTTTCAAGTCTCTTTTTATCCTCGGGAACAGGAAGAAGTCAGAGGCTGGTAAATATGGCGAATAAGGCAGGGGGTCAAGGTAGTCAACTTTGCTGAGGACAAAAACTGGTGAACACTGATAGCTGTGTGTGTGTGTGTTAGTGTTGACAAGATGCAGGGACCAATTGCTGGAATCCCACAAAGTTGGACGTTTTCACACCAAACTCTTGTGCAGACTTTTCATAACTTCCATATAGAATTGGTGTTCACTGTATGGTCTTGAGGGACAAATTATGAGTGTGAAATCCGTTTGATGTAAAAAAAAAAAAAATAAATAAAAAAAGTGACAGTGTCTTCACGTTCGATTTCACTTGCCGAGCTTTTTCTGGACAATGTGGGCCAGTTAACTTCTACAGAATTGACTATAGCGTACTATCTGGATCATACCGATAGCACTGTTGCTCATCACCTGTGATGATTTTGCTGAAAAAGTTTAGATCGTCTTTGAATGTATCCTTCAGTTTGTGACAGGCTCAAACGTGATGATCCTTTTGATCTGTGGTGATAATTTTCAGCACAAACTTTGCTGCCTCTTTACACCTCCCCAAATCAACAGTCAAAATGCACTGAATTGAGCTCCAGGACAACCCTAGCATGTCTTCAAATTGGTCAGTTGCCTGCATAGATCTTTGTTAATCAGATCACGCATTTTGCTCACAATGTCCTCGCTTCGAGCAGTCGAGGGGCGATTGGAATGAGGCAGATCTTCAGTGGCCATTTCTCTGATTTTGAACTGAGAAAATTGTTTATACACTTGAGTTTTACTGAGAGCATGTTGTTTGTGCGTTGTTTTAATCATCACATCTGTTTCCGTTACTTGTCAAGAACATAGCGGAAACAGCTATGATGATGCAAACAGCTCACAAACAACATGCTCTCCGTAAGACTCAAGTGGTTATGTGAATTTTGAAAATAAAATGAAAATGATAGTAATGATGAGGAAAATAATAAGAAATGATAATAGCAAGGAAAAAAATGCATATGTTTACCTTATGTATCAGGAACGTATGCCTTTTAAAAAGCAGACATAATTAACATGAAAGTTTAAGTAAAAGGAATTGAAGAAAGTATGTTTAAGGTCAGAAACTGATTATTTTCCTTGACTTCAGTAAGTGTGGTAAAACTGCAATAAGCCTGATCTAAACTATTTGTACTGACATTGTTTCACTACTTCTGTGGACTACACTGCAAAGAGAGCCAATTAGCTGTTAGCATGTCTTGCTTAATCATTAATCTATGAATATAATAGATGGAAACATTCCACGTGGGAAAAATATATCTAAAAACAAAGATGATGTGACTTACCAAACAAAAGTACTGGGAGGTCGATAGACACACAAACAAACACAAACATACACACAAAATTCAAGCTTTCGCAACCAACCGTTGCTTCATCAGGAAAGAGGGAAGGAGAGGGAAAGACGGAAGGATGTGGGTTTTAAGGGAGAGGGTAAGGAGTCATTCCAATCCCGGGAGCGGAAAGACTTACCTTAGGGGGAAAAAAGGACAGGTATACACTCACACACACACACATATCCATCCACACATACACAGACACAAGCAGACATTTGTAAAGGCAAAGAGTTTGGGCAGAGATGTCAGTCGAGGCGGAAGTACAGAGGCAAAGATGATGTTGAAAGACAGGTGAGGTATGAGCGGCGGAAAATTGAAATTAGAATTTAGAAATTAGAATTTGAAATTAGGCCTTTACAAATGTTTGCTTGTGTCTGTGTATGTGCGGATGGATATGTGTGCGTGTGCGCGAGTGTATACCCATCCTTTTTTCCCCCTAAGGTAAGTCTTTCCGCTCCCGGGATTGGAATGACTCCTTACCCTCTCCCTTAAAACCCACATCCTTCCGTCTTTCCCTCTCCTTCCCTCTTTCCTGACGAACCAACGGTTGGTTGCGAAAGTTTGAATTTTGTGTGTATGTTTGTGTTTGTTTGTGTGTCTATCGACCTGCCAGCACTTTCGTTTGGTAAGTCACATCATCTTTGTTTTTAGATATATTAATCATTAATCCTTTAGTTAAACCAGGTTAAGCAGTTAATGTAACTACGTGAAGTAAGTTAAATTAACCTCCCCCGAAAATCCATACCAATTAATATTACTGCCACCCAGTATAAAACAGTATAAACCCAGTTTTGTCATGTAGCAGATGAAATATACAAAACCCATTTTAACTTATACAACATAAGAACTTCTTATGTAATTTGTTGTTGGAGAGACCTAATCATTTATTCACATAATAACCTTAACCTACACTTGTTAAGGCACCGACATCAGTAAATTATAACTACCTCTCATAGATGACTTAGAGGATGTTCCTTTTCTTCAAGCATTTTGATTACTGTTAGCATTACCATTTCTGGAGGATACTCCCTTCTGAGCAATTCCAGCCAAAAACTAGCCAGTGTCTGTAGCAGGGGAAAAAAAGGAAAATAATTGTGTCTCTGCAGAGAAAAAAGGGTTTAATTACTATTAGATACATGGGTAAGTCAATTGTTATCCACAATTTAGTTATATTTTTGTTTATTTTGGTAGTACCGTCATTTTATGTTGATGACGCATGCTTTGTTCATTGGCTGCTCCGCTGTCTATTTGCACCAAAGAAGAGCAACATTCAGTGATGCGTTTTTTGTGGTCAGAAGGCGTATTGAGCCGAAATTCATCGAAGTCTTTCAGTGCAGTACGGGAATAGTGTTTTGCCACAACGGAGTGTCTAGGAATGGATTGAAAAAATTCTGAAATGGTCGCACAAGTGTTACACACGATGAAGGAGCCGAACAACCGTTTACCGCCACAAATGAAGAAACCACTGAGCGTTCATGTGAAATGATTCTCTTAGATGGACGATTAACTATTGATGACGTGGGACATCGTCTACAAATTAGTCACAGTTCTGCCTATGTAATCATCCACAACAGACTTCTGTTTCATAAAGTTTGTGCAAGATGGGTCCCAAATTAACTCACACAGTTGCATAAACGAATGCGCTTGGACACCTGCAAAAAATATTTGGATTGCTATGGTAATGAAGGGAACAACTTCTTAGACAAGACCATTATTGGTGATGAAACATGGATGCATCATTACAAGCCGGAAAGTAAACAGCAGAGTATGGAATGGAAACAACCAAATTCGCCATGCAAGAAAAAGTTCAAGAGACAACCGTCCGCAGGAAAACTGATGCTTACTGTTTTTTTCGACGCACAAGGCCCAATACTGGAACATTATGGGGAAAGCGGCACAACAATAAACAATGTACGTTATAGTGAGATGTTTACTGCCAGGCTAAAGCCTGCAGTTCGAAGCAAATGCCCAAATGCTGAGGACTGCTGTCAAAAGGTGTTGTGTTGTTGCACGACAAAACCCTTCTGAATACTGCTGCCCACACTGCTGAAACGCTCCAGAAACTCAAATTTGAAGTACTGGATCATCCTCCATATAATCCTGATCTTGCCTGTTCTGACTATCACTTGTTTGGTCCAATCTAACAGGCATTAAGGGGCCGTCGATTTGCCTCGGATGAAACAGTGAAAGAAGCGGTGCATTCCCGGTTCACAGCTCAACTGAGAACCTTCTTTTATGGGGGAATCAGGAGGCTTATACAACAATGGACCAAGTGTGTTGAAACGCAAGGAGGCCATGTCGAAAAATGATGTTCTTGTTAAGTTTCCTGTTTGATTACAATAAAATTTTGTAATTACTTTGTGTATAATAATTAACTTACCCTCGTAGGTTCTTCCTTGTAGCAAGGGGAGAAAGATTTCGCACTACATTAATCTACACCAGGTAGGTGCTCACCCCCTCCATCCTTTTTTAATGAAAAGGAGGAAGAAGAAACATTACTTGACCACAATACTAATGTTAAGATTCGTCATGAATTTTTACATCATTTTGTTCATCATAATAGACCCTAACAAATGGTACCTTCTAATCAGGGTACAAAGTTCTTAGGCCACCATCCAGTCACACTTATACAGGGTGTAAATGATAGAAGCTGCCATAATTATATAGCAAGTACATGTCATTGTGCTTGACAAAAAAAATCTATTGAGGTATCACTGTATCACATTCTTTATTTTTGTATTACTAAAAGGCAGATATTTGTGGGTTTGATAGTTGATGCACTTCTGTTTACATTGTCATCTAACGGCATACAGCGTTTCTTGTCTATTACAGACATTGACACAGTGGTGAGAGAAAGGTAATGGATGAACCAGAGCAATGTAAGCATTGGACGTGTACAAGAATGCTGCGTGGTGTCTAGGTATTAAAATACTACTGAAACAAGCAGTTTAAACAGTCACTGGGTGGTTGACAACGTATAATCCATTTTACATAATCAATGAATTAAGTACAACCAGATTTTTCTCTTTTACAACATTACCGTAAAGGAGGTCATGGTAGTAAAGAAAAGCTACATAAAATAAAATGTGTTTCCCGTAGTACAAAATGAACAAATTATTATTTGTTGTGCATTAATTACAATCAACTGTTTTCTCTTTTTACAATAAAACTGCAATGAAAATTAAATGCAGGTTGTTTCCCTTTGCTACAATAGTACTGTAATGAAACCCACATTACTTTGTTTAGTGTTACACCAGTGTTCAAAATGCCCGCCATTCATTTCAACACATGCTTCATGATGGTGAACCCAGTCTTGTCACACTCATTCACACGTGTGCTCATTTGCCTTCACGGTATTGGCAGCATCGAAAATCCTCTGTGTAAGTTCATCCACACTATTTACTTTCTGGACATAAGTAATTCCCTTCACAGGGCCTGAAAAGGAAAAAAATCCAGTGGATTTAAATCAGGACTGCATGCTGGCCATCAATGTGCACAAAAACATCCTATCCATTGTCCTAGAAATCGTCCATTCACAACCTCCATACTGTGTGACCAGTGTGGGGTGGAGCACCACCATGGGGGAACCATGTGTTGTGACATATGGCTAATGGAACATTTTCCAATGAAGTTGTTAGCAATGTCTCCTCTAGATAGTTTCGGTAATTGTTAGGAATCCATCATGCAGGTAAAACGTAAGGCCCAATAATTAAATCATCGATTATACCTGCCCGTACATTTACAGAAAAGTGGTACTGAAAATGTGTTGCTGCTACTTGGCATGGATTGTGTTCATTCCTCTTGTGCACATTATTAAAATTAGTTATTCTGTCGTGAGTCAAACACGGTTCAATCTGTGATGAGTATTTTGTTTACCATGTGATCTGTTGTTGCCTACCTGTTTCCGATTCACTCTTGCTATATCTTTATGCGCAGGGGCAGGGGTGATCCTAGAAGTCGGTCAAGGGGGGTTTTGGGGGAATGGAATATCACTTAACTAAACGAGAGTTGGGGTCCTCCACCTACCAATTGTTAAAATTTGGTGTTGCTTAAAGTAGTTTTTGGTAATAGTTTTTGGTAACATGTCTACAGAATGTGTGTGCTCGTGAAAATAATACGATTTGTCCCAGATGTCCGGCAATTTCGAAGTTTTTGTCTGGGGTCAGCAGTTTGTGTTGGTAGGCATACCCAGCATAGGCCTATTTAGCTTCCTTGATTATTGTAAGTGGTATTCGTACATTAATATTCATCCAGTGTATATTAATAAATAATAAGATGCCCTTTTTAAGTTAAATGATATTGATTGGTTTAGATAGTAAGCTATTTGCTACTCTTATTCTTTTGTTGAAATGTGTTTGAAATACATTGCAACCTATATTGCTATATAATCATAAAAATGGTTGAATCTGTTGAAGTTATGTATTTGCTGATTTCTGAAGCCATTTTATCCAGTGTAACATGATACCCCATCGGGGGGGGGGGCTATAGCCCCATAGCTAACCCCTTGCCACCGCCCCTGCACAGCAGTAAATAATGCGAACCGATTACTTACATAAGCATACCTGTGTTGGCGGATGTGTGGGACAGGCTCCCTTAGTTTTTGATTCTCTTTAATGGATTCTTCCAGTCTACTACGCATAATGTTTCCACAAGTCACATCTAATCCATGTGCGCTGTCCAATGTCAACTTTTCCAAAAACATTGTCCTGAGTCGAACACTTTTTTTTTTTTTTTTTCCTGGAACATTTGTAGGAAATGGACAAACATTTTACTAGATGTTTTAAATCATTTGGTTGTGATTTACTAACATGATTTTTTTTTGGCAGCTTATACCAATTACATCTTGTATGTCAGTTCGTATATGCCTAAAATACTTTTCCTTAACTTTCTGCCAGTTATCATCTTGTTCCCATTGTGATAATCTAACTACTTCTCATCTTGTAGCAGACTCTTACAGTTAATGAGACAAATGTATTGTCATCTATGAAACTTCCAAAATAAATATAATCTTAAACCATTGCAGTGCCAGATGTTTTATCTGCCAAGTGCCTAAACCTAGTCTGAAGAGCCAGTAGTTACTCAGATACCCTGAATTTTGAAACTACGTTTTGGTCAGTTGATAAGACTGTCAGGTTTTCCATGATAATAGCTTACCCTTACTCTTTGTAGGAAGGTGCTCCCACAAATTGATGTTATTTTATTCCTTATTTGTCTTCCACATGTACACTACTGGCCATTAATATTGCTACACCAAGAAGAAATGAAGATGATAAATGGGTATTCATTGGACAAATATATTATACTACAACTGACGTGATTACATTTTCACGCAATTTGGGTGCATAGATCCTGAGAAATCAGTACCCAGAACAACCACCTCTGGCTGTAATAACAGCCTTGATACGCCTGGGCATTGAGTGAAACAGAGCTTGGATGGCGTGTACAGGTACAGCTGCCCATGCAGCTTCAACATGATACCACAATTCATTAAGAGTAGTGACTGGCGAATTGTGACGAGCCAGTTGCTCGGCCAACATTGACCAGAAGTTTTCAGTTAGTGAGAGATCTGGAGAATGCGCTGGCCAGGGCAGCAGTCGAACATTTTCTGTATCCAGAAAGGCTCGTACAGGACCTGCAACATGTGGTCGTGCATTATGCTGCTGAAATGTAGCGTTTCGCAGGGATCGAATGAAGGGTAGAGCCACGGGTCGTGAAACATCTGAAATGTAACATCCACTGTTCAAAGTGCCGTCAGTGTGAACAAGAGGTGACAGACACTTGTAACCAATGGCACCCTATACCATCACGCCGGGTGATACGCCAGTATGGCGATGACGAATACATGCTTCCAATGTGCGTTCACTGCAATGTCGCCAAACACGGATGTGACCATCATGATGCTGTAAACAGAACCTGGATGCATCCGAAAAAATGACATTTTGCCATTTGTGCACCCAGGTTCGTCATTGAGTACACCATTGCAGGCGCTCCTGCTTGTGATGCAGCATCAAGGGTAACCAGAGCCGTGGTCTCCGAGCTGATAGTCCATGCTGCTGCGTCGAACTGTTTGTGCAGATGGTTGTTGTCATGGAAATATCACCATCTGTTGACTCGGGGATCGAGACGTGGCTGCACGATCCGCTACAGCCATGCGGATAAGATGCCTGTCATGTCGACTGGTAGTGATACGAGGCCGTTGGGATCCAGCACGGCGTTCTGTATTACCCTGCTGAACCAATCGATTCCATATTCTGCTAACAGTCATTGGATCTCGACCAACGCGAGCAGCAGTGTCGCGATACGATAAACAGCAATCGCGATAGGCTACAATTTGACCTTTATCAAAGCCGGAAACGTGATGGTATGTAATTCTCCTCCTTACACGAGGCATCACAACAATGTTTTACCAGGCAACGCCGGTCAACTGCTGTTTGTGTATGAGAAATCGGTTGGCGGCTTTCCTCATGTCAGCACGCTGTAGGTGTCGCCACCGTCGTCAACCTTATGTGAATGCTCTGAATAGCTAATCATTTGCGTATCACAGCATCTTCTTCCGGTTGATTAAATTTTGCGCCTGTACCACGTCATCTATGTGATGTAGCAATTTTAATGGCCAGTGGTGTAATAAAATAATCTTCAGTCTTGATAAATTTGCTACAGGATCAAAGTCCATACAGAAAAGGGTAATAAATTCCTGTAGTAATTTCTTGATGCAAATACTTAGCCTCCTCATGTATTATAAGTTTCAGTACAGTCCAGATATCTAACTCCAAGGCATGAGATGACAAAAATATAGTAAATTTTGATTACAAATATGTGTAGCAAGTTGTTAGTAATTATTTCTATTTTAACTGTCAAACCAAATTTCTTCCATTCCAGATTCATGTTACACTCCAGGACTGCCATGTGAGAGAGTCTGCTGTATGTAAAATCCATTAAAATTTTGTTACTCATAAAGTATTTTCCTTTTCACTATATTCTTTACTATTATTTATCATTATTATTTATTCCTTCATACTGGGAAATAGTTATCAACAGAATTAGATAACAGAGTACCTTGTTATATGCTACCCCTGTATATACATCAGAGCAACTTTTAGTACTCACTGTCAGCTTTTCTGTACAAGTTTTTACAGAAGCATTTTTGCGTGTAGCTTTCATTGACAGTGTTAGATATCTCTTACTCTGAGGCGCTCCTTAAGACATCCATGTAGAGTTGGAACCTCTGTCGTGTACTTGGTGTGACATAAAGGCATTTGCTGACAAATTTCTAATGCCACACATCGCCCAAGGAATACCTCAAATAAACAATAATACAACACAAACAAAATATGTGTACTAATATGTAACAATACATGCAAAATGTGGGCCTATGTGCCTTACATTATTAATAAACTGCACAATCCCTCATTTTTAGAGTTCCCTATCTCAGCTGATAAAAATGGAACCCATACAAGATCACTATGTTATCCGTCCGTCTGTCTGCCTATCCATGCGGCCATTTTTATTTTATTTATTTACGCGTCAAGTTCTGTAAAACCAAATTGAGGAGCAAATCTCCAAGGTCCTGGAACATGTCAGTACATGACATTACAACATAAAAGTAATAACAGATAAAAATAAAATGTGTATGAACCTGAGAAACGTCAAGCCATAAGTTTCAGTAAACCCAGTCAGCAATATAACGTAAGAATCAGCTTAATTTTTAAGGAACTCCTCAACATAATAGGAGGAGTGACCCATGAGGAAACTCTTTAGTTTAGATTTGAAAGCGCATGGATTACTGCTAGATTTTTGAATTCTAGTGGTAACTTCTTGAAAATGGTTGCAGCGGTATACTGCACACCTTTCTGCACTAGAGTTAAGGGAGTCCAATCCAAATGCGGGTTTGATTTCTGCCGAGTATTAACTGAGTGAAAGCTGCTTATTCTTGGAAATAAGCTAGTATTGTTAACAACAAATGATAGTAAGGAATATATATATTGAGAGGCCAATGTCGAAATACCCAGACCTGTGAACAGGGGTCTACAAGAGGTTCGTTAACTTACACGACTTATTGCTCGAACCACCTGTTTCTAAGCCAAAACTATCCTTTTAGAATGGGAATAGTTACCCCAAAAACATAATACCATACGACATAAGTGAATGAAGAGCAGAGGAGTCTAATTTTCATGTTGGGCGATGACTCAGTTCAGATTGCATTCGAATCGTAAAAATTGCAGCATTAAGTCTTTGAACAAGATCCTGAGCGTGCGCTTTCCACGACAGTTTACTATCTATGTGAACACCTAGAAATCTGAACTGTTCAGTTTCACTAATCACATTCTGTGAAATTAAAATGTCAGGTTTTGTGGAATTGTGTTAGAAACTGTTAAAACTGAGTCTTACTGTGATTTAGCGTTAGTTTATTTTCTACAGGCCAAGAACTTATGTCATGAACTGCACTATTTGAAACCAAGCCAATGTTGCGCGCAACATCCTTTACTACCAAGCTAGTGTTATCAGGTACAGAAATATTTTAGAGTTACCCGTAATTATTTATTTATTTACATAGTTTATGCCCACATTGGAGCACTAAAATCAAACATAATACAACAGAGTCTACAGTGATTAAATTTAGGTCTTAGCAGTCAGCAATTCCTTCGTTTTCCAAAACTTCTTCATTCACAGTGATCTGGCTGCTCGTTCTTCTGCAGGTATGACATATTTCTTCCATTCTGATGGTTTGAATCTCAGCCGTGTGTATTTGTTCTTCAGAAGCAGTTTCTCTTCACTTTGTTGAATTTGGTGTGTGGTGATGTTTGGTTCATCCAGATCACTTTGTACTTCTTTAAACCAGATGTTTTTGGTTTTACTGTTCCAGAAGTAGTCAAAAAGTTGCTTCAGGATTCTAGTATTTGGAAGGTGAGATATGTGGCCGAAAAATTCAATCATTGTTTTTTTCATTTTATAAAAAATGGATTCACTTTGTTTATACACTACTGAATTTGGCAAAAGTCTCCTCTGCCCATTAACTTGATGTTTCTTACTGATAATTGTTAGGAGTATTCTTATCTCAACTTTCTGCAATTTGTCAGTTGCTTGAGTATTTAGTCGGAATAGTGTTTCACTTGCATATGTGTCTTCCAGTTTAACGATGGAGGAGTAATGTCGAAATTTAGCATTTATTGAGAGAGATTGTTTTCAGTAGGTGGCCACGTTGTTCTCTGTGCTCACTGAAGTTCTAATGTTCTACTATCTACTGATGCTCTTCTGATAATCTCACCAAGATATTTAAACTTTATTTTAATTTTTTGATCATTATGGAGTATGATATGGGATGTGTCAACCGAGAAAGCTGGGCATCATTTCTGTTTTCTCAAACGAAATTTGCAATCCGATCTTTGCCGCTAGTCGTTCTATTTCTTCTGTCTGAATCTTTGCTTCATTAATATTGTTTGCTAACAGTGCCAAATCATCTGCAAATGCAAGGCAGTTAAGTCGAATCTTTCATCCAGTCTTAACAGGTGGTGGACATATCTTGTTCCATTTACACATGATTTTATCCAGCACCCAATAGAACAATAATTGAGACAATCCATTGCCTTGTCATAGGCCAGTATGGATCTCAAAAGGTTTAGAGAATTCATTTCTGAACCTTACTCTAGGTTTAGTATTTTGAAGGGTGACTGCAACGAGGTTGACACGTTTCTGATGTAAACCAAATTCTTTAAGAATTGACAGTAGAGATTCACGATGAATACTATCGTAGGCCTTTTTAAAATCGACAAACGTGATCACTAGTTTCTTGTCCCTGACCCTTCGCTGTTTCATTATCCATATGAGACTAATAATTTGATCAGGACAGCTTCGTCCTGGATCAAAGCCTCCTTGATATTCGCCTAGTTCACCATCAAGCTCTTAATGAATTCTGAAATACAGAACCTTGGCAGAAATTTTATAAGTAATATCCAGCCGGGATATACCCCTATAATTATTTAGATCCAATCTATCTCCTTTTTTGTGTAGTGGATGGATTATCCCAACATTCCATTCCTCTGGTAACTTCTCAGTATTCCAAATGTCAGTAAGATGTTTGTGTAAGTTCAGGTTAATTTGTACATTTGCATATTTCCAAAGTTCTGCCACTAGTTGGTTCTCACCTGCTGCTTTATAATTCCGAAGTGAGTTAATCACTGCTTGTACTTCATCTGGAAATGGTGGTATAAGTCTTTCTAAATGTGTTTTGTTTCTTGGATAGGGGTCAGATTCAGAATGATGTTCAGGTTCCAAACTATTTAGTAACTGTTTGAAATATTTAGCCAATATCATTGATTTGTCATAATTGTTGTGTGCTGCCTTTCCGTTTGTATCCTTCATCATGAGAGTAGGTGGAGTGTATTTCGACTGGTACTGTTTGAATGTCTGTTAGTAATGTCTGGTTTTGTGGTGATTGAAAGCACCCTCAATAGATTTTTAGCAATTCCTTATGAAATTTCCTTTTAACCCAACTGATTTCTTTGGCAGTTGATTATCTAGCATTTATTAATTCCTCCTTGGAGCTTTCAGTTCTCTTTTGTTGGTAATTTAACCAGGTCTTACATTTAGATTGAATCACTACATCGCATTCCTCATTCCACCAACCATGTTTCTTGCGTTTCCTTACAGGAGCTACTTCTTCAGCTAAGGCTTTTAATCAATTGACAGTGGCTTCTAGATTGTCACTTAAAGGTATTCTTGATCTCTCGTAATATATTTGATTATTAATATTATGACTAGGATCATATGTTCTCTTTGTATGTAACTTTTGAGGTTTGCTTTTTCTTTTAGGTGTCAGTTAGATTTTAATTTTAGAAATGTGGTGGTCTGAATAAACATCAACGCCATGCAGCACTTAAAATAGACTTCCTTATGGTATTTCTGATCCATGGCCACATCTATCTGGAACTCTACTAGCTTGACGTTAGGACATTTCCCTGTCATTAACTTATGTGATCTTCTCTTAAACCTTGTTGTCTTCAACACCAATCCATTTGTAGAATAAAATTCAATTAACCGTTCCCCATTCCTGTTCATAAGTTTATGAGCTGGCCATCGCCCCACCACACCTCGAAATTTCTTCTCTCGTCTTGTCTTCGCATTACAGTCTCCAAGCAGAATTTTAATGTTAGTTTCTAGTATGGTCCTTACTAGTTGATCAAGTTCATCCCAGAATTTTTCTGTTCCATCCTTGTCAGTTCTATTTTTAACATTAGTTGGAGCATGAATATTTATCAGTGTGTATCTTTTGTTTTCCACCTTAATAATGCCATTCTTGAGGAATTGGACGAAAGATCGTCAATGGAATCAAATATTCTATTGTGTACGAAGAAACCCACACCAAATTGGGGAAGATTTTCTATTACCCTTTCTCCTGGTGGTCCCTTATAAATTCGATATCCCCCTGATTCGATAGTGTCTCGGTTAACTCTTGAAGGGCTGTGATAACTATGTTCTGTTGATCTAAGACACCTGTTAAATGTTTCAATTTATCAACTTTCCTTAAAGAATTAATTTTAGCACCTTCTTATGTGGAATATGTTGCTTGTTTGTTCATTCAGTGCATTGCTAGGTGCTCAGACTCCCCTTTGTACGCTACGTGACACCCCACCGTATCCGAATGGTGTCTTCGCCTGGATAATCTCTACGTGACTGTCCAAACCGGTGGATTCTTTTAATAGAAGACTCCTCATATTTGTTCGATTATCTGATCAATGATTAAGTGTCTGACCAAGGTCAGGGTTTACAATTCCAGTTACCCGTAATACTAGAGGGAATATCATTTATATAAATAAGGAACAGGAGTGGCCCCAACATTGATCCATCTGTTGAGACTCCTTTTTTCTGGGAATGGGTACAGGTATCAAGTGTACCAAGTTGAAATTTTTTGTCAGCTACTATGGTTCCTTGGCAATGTAAAATATTTAAGCTTCTCCAAGTCAGTGCAGTATGGCCACTTATTTCGCATATTTGACACCCACAAACCCACTCGTCAAATCCTATAGCGTGCATTACATTGACTTACAATAGTAAAATTTAGCAAGAAGCACGGTTTCACAGTACAAGTAAAGGAATAAAATCCAGAAACTGTTGAGTTCTTACTATGTCACATAAAACAATATTTTTTTGCTATTTATTGGCCCCAGTCTGCTGTTCGCCTGCCTGTCAAGACACCTTTTCCTCAGGAGCAGGTATAGGTATGACAATGAAAGTTATGTCAAGTACTAAGCTCTATGGTTCCTTGAGTGTGTAAATAATTTAAGTTTCTAATTAATTGCAATCAAAAGATATCACCATATATGTCACATTTTATATATATATATATATATTTGCTATCTGTAGGTGAACTATCCAAGTACATGTTGGACCTGGTGGTTTAATGGTAAAGTGCATGCCTAAAAACCAAGAGGTGTGGGATCGAATCTCAGTTGAATAATGGCTTTTTCAGTCTTCATTTTAAAATAGCCTTCACCTCCCAACAATGTGAGAAGTCTCCAGAAAGCCCCATATCTAACTACAGTTGGGAATAAATCCAAGATTCAACAGTGGGACTGGATTGTGTACATAGCATACACTTATGACACCACTTCCAGCTGGTTCATACCAACTTGTGTCAAAAATATACACAAAGACAAAAATGGTGAACAGTTTAGAGTCAGAAAGGAAAAAGTTGCACAAAAATACCACACTCAGTTTCCATGAAAACAGTTGGAATTTATGGATCTGCTATGTGATATAAGGCATGCGCATATGTAGTGTATGTGTGTTCGCAAAATGACTGGACAGAATTCACACCCACACTCAGAAATACACCTCCTATTGTTGTAGTCTTTCCAGGATTGGAAGGTAACTGTTGATGGTGAATACTTTGGAACACCAGCTCCACGCCAGACAGCACTAGCCTCCTCCTGCAAACCCTACAAATGCTATCGGTCGACTCCTCGATTTCAAGAATTCCGAACTGCTTTCACCCGATCGATTTAAGCAACAGAATTCAGGCATTTCCATTGCCTGTTATTGACACCCACTAACAACACGTACTGCTCAGTAATTCGTGGAACGTATATCGAAGAGACATTGATAAGAATATTTTCTCTATTGAGTTTTAATTAGAGTGTGATGATGAAGTTGTCTCGTCCTGTATAAGGACCAGACATGCCTCGGGCATGGATGTGTGTGATGTCTTTAGGTTAGATAGTTTGACCACTGCGCGGTCCCTCATATGGAAGATACAATAACAGATACACTACTGCTAATTAATTTCAGTACACCCAAGAAATGACATCTAGATTCTGTAGATAAGGTCTAATACCTTGGGTACGGTTGATGAAGCAAACGAATAGTACAACAGTTGTACACATGTCATGATTTTTGTTTGTGGTCATAGAGATACAACAGTATCCAACAAACAATGTTGTATAAATAAATACTATGTACCTATCTGATATGTTTGTTTACCTATTTGGTGACAGATGCCGCATTTAGTGGACCTGCATTTTCCCTGTAGTGATGTGATGTCCGCAGTGAATGGCAAGCGTTGCTAAGATACATAACATGTGGTTCCTGCATTTCAGTTCCTTCGTGACATTGAAGTGTGCACACTGCTAGTATGGCTTCACGAGTGGAGATGTCCGTAGAAAAACTGGCTGGTATTGTAGCACTTAGCCAAGCAGGTTTCTCTATTCGCCAAATTGTGAAACAGTGTAGTGTGTCTGTAGGGGGAGTGCAATACACCTTTCACTGCCAGGAGACAATAGGTAGCAATAAGGACATACCATGACCAGGACGACCTCGTAAAACAACCAAAAGTGAGATAAATATATCAGAATTACCAGTAAGAGAAACAGATTCAAAACAGCACCCCAAATTCATGCAGAATTGGTAGAAGTGAACACGACAGCAATATCTGTTGCAATAGTAAAAAGGAGACTGACTGAAATGGGTTTGAAAGGATATTTCACAGTAAGGAAACCCCTTCTAAGGCCCATAGATAAACAGAAGAGATTTGAATGGACTAGAAAACACCGTAGTTGGACACTGGAAGAGTGGCTGAAGGTGTTATTCACCGATGAATCAGAGTTAGAGATTTTTGGAACCAGAAGGATAATATTTGTTCGCCAATTTGTAGGGCAAACGGTAGCCCAGAAGTGTGTTCTACCTACAGTTAAACACGGTGGAGGTTCTATTATGGTTTGGGGATGTTTTGCTGTGGATAGAGTTGGTGACGTAGTGAAAATAGAGGGGTGTATGGATCAGAAGCAGTACCACCGCATACTTCAGTATCGGGCAATATGAAGTGGATTGCACTTAATAGGGAAGGGGTTCACCTTAAAACAGGATAATGACCCAAAACATTGGTCAGCATACTGTAGAACTACATTGCATCAAGGGAAGAACAGAAAGTACTGAATGATATGGTATGTCTGTCTCAAAGCCCTGATTGTAATCCCACTGAAATAGTCTGGGATGAAGTGTACAGATATATCATGCAAGTTAATATATCCAGCAAGGAATATCTCTGGAGTACTGTTAAGGATGTGTGGAATCATATAGATCCACGATACCTACAAAAACTGATTGACCGCATGCTTCGACTTTGTGAGACATTCATTAAATCCAAAGGAGGGTACTTTAATGAAAGTAAAATATAATGATTGCGATTGTATTATATATGTGGAAGTTAATATAATAATATTTTGTGAAGAATAATGTTCGATTTGTGTTGTAAATATGAAATAGCACGGTGTATCGAAAATAATGAGCGGTAGTGTACCTCTGGCATAGAGAAACAAGGGAAACAGCTGAAAACAAGTGTCGCCAGGTTGGTTTCAAAGAGTACTCTATGGCATTGGTCCTGTACTTAGCTTGCATTTATCATGAATTCCTGCCCAACTCAAAGTCCATAGTGAGTGGAAAAAAGCGTAAAGGGCTCCTGTATGTAAGAAAGGTTGAAGAACCGGTCCACAAAATTACAGACTAATATCTTTAACATTGATTTGCTACAGAGTTCCTGAATGTATTTTCAATTCAAATGTAATAAATTTCCTGAATACTGAAATGCTTCTGTCCTTCAGTCAGCACAGTTTTAGAAAGCATCACTCATGTGTCATGTGAAACTTGGCTTTTCCTTTTCCCATATGACATCCTTTGAACTGTGGATGAAGGGCAGGATGTAGATTCCATATTCCTGGATTTCTAAAAAAACATTTGACACAGTGCCTCACTACAGACTGTTAACTGAGATACGAGCATATGGAATAGGTTCTCAAATATATGAGTGGCTCGTAAGTAACAGAACACAGTATCTTGTTCTCGATGGTGAGCGTGTCATCAGGAGTGACCCAGGGAAGTGTAATAGGAGCTATGTTATTTTCTGTATACAAAAATGATCTGGCAGATAGGGTGAGCAGCAATCTGTGGCTGTTAGCAGATGATACTGTAGTGTATGGGATAGTATCATCACTGAGTGACTGTAGGAGGATACAGTATGACTTAGACTATATTTCTAGTTGGTGTGATGAAAAGCAGCTACCTCTAAAAGTAGAAATATATGAGTTAATGTAAATGAGCAAGAAAAACAAACCTGTAATGTTTGATTATATTATTAGTAGTGCATTGCTTGACAGTCATGTTGTTTAAATATCGAGGTGTAACATTGCAAAGTGATCTGAAATAGAATGAGCATGTAAGGATTGTAGTAGGAAAGGCAAATGCTTGACTCGAGTTTATAGAGAGAATTTTGGGAAAGTGTGGTTCATCTGTAAAGGCGACAGCATATAGGACACTAGTGCGATCTGTTCTTGAGTAACCTATTCTAGAGTGCCAGGGATGTGCACCAGGGAGAATTAAATGAATACATTGGAGCAATGCAGATGTGGGCTGCTAGATTTGTTACTAGTAGGTTCGATCAGCCTGCAAGTGTTATGGAGATGTTTCGGGAACTCGAACTCAAATGGGAATCCCTGGAGGGAAGGTGACACGCTTTTCGAGGAACACTGTTGAGAATATTTAGAGGACCGGCATCTGAAGCTGACTGCAGATTGATCCTACTGCCACAAATGTACATTTCACGTAAGGACCACGAAGATAAGAGAAATTAGGACCCTTAAGGAGGCATGTGGACAGTCATTTTTCCCTCGCTCTGCTTGTACATGTAGAAGGGTTATGGATATCTCACCCCTCTCCCTGCGGAACCGTATCCCCTATCGCCAGAATACCAGAAACCTAGTGTAGCACCCACAATGGCGAACACGACAAGGACACGTATGTGGCCAGGAAATGATACGCAACAAGGCTTTTTGCTACTGCGTGTTTCTTAAATATGAAAAGGTTTTTGGAATACTGCTACCAGTCACAAAATTTGTTTGGCTACTGAAATTATTTAATTAGCAACATACTTTGAGGTTAGGCATCATCATTGAGCTGCAGTGGCAGTAGAAAAATATTTAGCGCAAGGGTGCGTAGATGTTAAAGTTTATGTGTGTAGTCTTGGCAGCTGCTGTGGGCATCCTGCAGAGAAACAGAAGGATAGCTTAATAAGAGGCGATGCCTCTTTGTTTGTTGGTCTGATGTTCACATGGAAAAATTTTAAATAACAACTCACTTTGTTCATCTGAAGTGGCTCTCTTCTTACGGTGTGTTCAGCAACCTCCATTTCTATGAACATTTCTATGAATTTGTTAGCCATCATTGACAAATTGCTGAAGGTAACTCGAAACACGATATCGCAAAAGAACTTGACTCTGGAGCAAAGCAACATGGCAGTCAGAACAGACTGTGTTTTGATCTACCTATCAGTATGTCTACCCGGCTGTTGGCAGTCACTTGCGATGCATTCTACATATTATACTGTCACATCACTGATATTTCTCGACAACATATATTACAGAATGGGAGACTGTGATAATTTTATTGTAGAAATGACACTATAAAATTTTATTTTAAAGAATTTCAAAGGTGTTGCTGGGACCTAGGTTTGTATATGATCTTAATGTGTATATGTTTTCTATTGAATTGAAGTTGGTCAAGAAATGTGAGTTCTTAAACTCCACTGTTTCATTTACGATCTTGTTTTTCAACTTTTAACGTGGATGACTCATCCATTTCCTCCGAGATTGCCATTTTCCAGCTCTTTTTGAAATTATGCTGTAGCAACACTGTGGCCTGTTTTGTCCATGTGTTTTGCTGTGGCTGACTTCTTAGGTTCATCAAGTCTGAAACGGTCAACAAGTTCTTTAAAATGGGTTTTAAAATTTCTGTCCATTTGATCATTGTAGTATTACAGTAGTTGCAATGACTGCATATAGCTCTGTAAGTTTGTAATTTGCTCAGTTCTTCTGTTGATTGTGAGATGTCATGAACCAGTTAAGTTGTTGTTGGCAGAAGTGATCCTGATACCTCTGCTTTCGAACAGGTTGGCTGTTTTGTATAAAATGGCTCTGAATTGTGGTATAGTTACACAGTTGGGTTTTTGTATGTTGGCTGATGGCCCTGTCAGTTTGTTTGCTTTTGTTTTCTGGTATGTGTTTTGATAGCGCACCTAGTTCATATTCATCATAGCCATTGTTTTGTGAAATCTATTTGATTGTGTGTGTTTGTGGGTCATTGTCGCCAGCACGAATTAGGAATTTCTGTATTCTGTTTAAGAAAGCAGTGAATGCAGATTGTTTTGCATGTGTTGGTGTGTGTGTGTGTGTGTGTGTGTTGGGGGGATTTGCAGTGACAGTGATTGTTTGTGTTGGTTTCTGTGCACATTGATGTTCAGGGTCTGCTTTGTATTTGTTATTGTCATGTGAAAGAAGTTTATATTGTTATCTTTCTAGTGTTCTCTCTGTGTGAAATGGCTGTTCTTACGAAAGCTGTTGAATCTACATAACAACATTTCTATTTGCTCTTCAATTTGATTATATGTTCTGAATGTGCCATCTACATATCTGCTGATTTTTTTACTGTTAAGTCAGGTATACGTACAGTGCTTAAGTTGCAACATAAGCAGTAACAGCATGCACTAATAAGTACCCCATGTGCATACCAAAGGAACCAACTTTACTTCCCCACCAAAGGGGTGACTGAACAACCTAATGAGTAGCAGAAAGTTCATCTACGGAGGGGAGTGGTTGTCCACCATTGCAGTTATGTCCTTAAGTGCACATTTTAATTTTAAACAAGTAGCCAATGAAATACAGTCAGTGAATTTTTAAAAAATACATTGAGTGATATATTTAAAAAGCTGGAATCAGGGCAAATCTGATGAATGTAAACAAGACTTTTGAAACACTTGATTTATTCACAATATTTCAGATTTCGAGCTCTAACACCTAGACACAGAATTCGTTGACACCAAATATAAAATGAAAGATGAGATCTTATGATATCGAGATGCTGGAACTTGTTCAATATTATAACAAGAACAAATGAAATAAGCCAAATGGCTTACAGTCTTTGGATAAACTATATATGTGAATCTAAAAAAAAAGTTAAGTCGTGCACAAAAGGATGCCATCTACTGATATCTCAGAACCACTGAACGAAACACTGATATGTTTCAGTTTGAACATTAAAACATTAACTTCCAAAATTCTTTACTCAACACTCGTGCACGAGTAGCATTTTGCTGCCTAAACAACATTACCAGATTGGCGTCCACTGACAAAAGACCCCAAAACACCTCACATGCTCTCGGCTCAGCAAGTCACCTGAGCAAACTGCCCTAGTCAGAAGTCCACTGTGGTCAACCACATTTGGTAGCAAAAAGTCATTTATGCTTAACATTTAAATTATAGACTATTGAAAATTATTAATTACAAATATTGAAACGTCCTTTCCTTTCATGCATAATTGTTATAAAACTCTCTTATTTTTTTATATCATTACACCACTGGAATACACACAGTAGACAAAACTCTTACTTTAAAAATGAATTAAAAACAGTTTCGACCGCAATAAAACATTTGTTTACAATGTTTATCAGTTTCGGTTGCAATGTGACCATCTTCAAAAGATTTATACCACGATGCTAGGTAGTGGCAGTGAATGGAGCTGGTGTTATTACTCCATGAATGTCAAAAACTCACTTTGTGGAGTCATAACACCTGTCCCATTCAGCACTGCGCCATCGCCTACCGTCGCCATATAAATGGTCTGAAGATGGTCACAATCTGACTGAAACCGGTAACACTTTTAAATAAATGTTTTATTGTGGTTGAGACAGTTTTTTATCCATTCTTGAAGCACTGTTAGCCAGTCTGATGTTTCTCCATGAGAATTGTTCTCAAAAATTTGTAGTAGTCTTTACTAAGTTTACTCCTACCATTTCCAAACTGTGTTATTCAAATATTATCTTTATCTTTATCATACCAATTTCCAAATTTTTGTTCAATAAACATACAGTCAAATCTTGTCAGGATTAGTGCAGAACTGCAACTGTTTCTTGGTGGATGACTTGTCTCGGCACTTAAATTTCGAAATCAGTTTCCTCTTCTCTTCTCGGAAAATTCTCAGTAAAATTCATGCACATTACACAGGGTCAGTGGACAGCAATGCCACAACTATGATAGCTTTGCTATCTTGTTACACTTACAGAGTCACTTTCTAAAAACAGATATTGAATTAAATTAAAATTTAGGTTCTGTAGGGAGTAATTCAACTCTTAGAAAATGGCTTTTCGTGACTGCTTCACGAATTACAGCTCTGTGGTACTGACAATGGGGAGATTGAGTCACTAATTAAATTGCCAAAGACTAAGGATTTCCGTGGATTAAAATGGGATGTGTAGCAGAATATGTAAATGCTGTGGCACATATGTTAGCCCATTAATCAGCCACATTTGTAATTTTTGCTTTGGGAATGGTCAGTTGTATGAACTGCTCTATGAGAAAAGGATAATGTAGGGAATTTTAGACCCATTCCTATGCTATCTGTGTTCTCTGAAGTTTTTAAAAAGGATGTGACAAACAGCACTTGATTTTCAGTGAGCTTTAAGAGCACGGAGGGAACTCACAGGCTGTGAGTTTGTGAATGGGTGCAGAGGCTACTATGACCATCACTAGGAGGATAGGAAATGGGGGGCTGGGTAAACATCATTGAAAATTCCAATATTATCAGGGTTGACACAGATTATGGAAATCAGTGAATATCAGGGAATTTCAAACACATGAGGGAAATATGAAAAAAACACTGGAAATATTTGGATTTTGTCTCAGAAAATGAAATGGTTTGTTTACTTAGGTGTCGTGCATCATCGCGGCTGGGTGCAGCCGAGTGTGTGCGCCGCTTCCTTACTTCCTCATTCCCACTGCTTCTTCCCTTCCTACCACTCCCCTCAGCTTGCAGTCAGTGCTGCCACCACTTCTTGCCCCTAGCCTAGCAGCTGCCAACGAGAGCCAAGGAGGCAAGAGTAGTAGTTTGTTTGGATCTGATTCTCAGAAACTGCAGATGCCGTGGCCGGAGACAGAGGTTGTGTGTGACTGAGTTGTGTCTGAGTGGAGAGAGAGAGAGAGAGAGAGAGAGAGAGTGAGTGAGTGAGTGAGTGAGTGAGTGAGTGAGTGAGTGAGTGTGTGTGTGTGTGTGTGTGTGTGTGTGTGTGTGTGTGTGTGTGCGCTCTCATTTTGTGTCAAATACTTAGGATGAACATTTAGTTGTGAGAGTGTGATTGTTTTTTCTACATGTCTGTCTGAGCCTCAGCAATCATCATTATGGTGAGTTACCGTAGTACCTATCCTCATTATTATTGATTCTCAGAGTATTTGAGCAAGTTACCTATTGCACGGATTGATCACCATGGTCTCATTTCTTCAACTAGCTGTCTGTTGCTCGTGAAGAGCTGGCCGTGCGCAGGATTTCCGAGGTGGGCCAAAAGTGCAGGCTGCTCCTGTGGGTATCTGTAACAGATCGGGCCTGCCGACCTAAAGCCATTTGGTTCCCACTGAGGTGCAGGCCCTGCCTGTCGGATCTAGTCTCACCGACCTGCCCGCAGGCTGGTTCTGTTTGTGTGTGACGTAATGCAGCAGATTTTCACGGTTTATCCGTGGGCCCAGGACTGTGGTGTTCCCCGGCAGGCCAGAGGCCGTGGGCGATGGACTTCAGGAATTACAACTGTCTCGTCATAAGTATGTTGTACAGAGTGGCATTTTATAGACATTTTATTTGTTATAGTTCATTTTGGCACTTAAAAGTACTGTATATGTTAGAAAGCGTGGAAAATAAGAAGAAAAAGATTATGCCAGTTGCTGGCGGTTTGTGCTTATATATTTCTCGAAAGAAAAATCCCTGAATACCTGTAAAATAATAGATATAGCACAGTGGGTAATAACCGACAATAATGAACATTGTAGAATCGATATTTCATTGGGGGTCCCCTGCAGTGTTGCTTTACACAATTCTTTCCCACCTTATACACTTCTTTCAAAAGGCCAGCTTTTTCCTGAGGTTATTTCTGAAATCAGTGAAGGTATTTTAAATCTGTCTTGCAACTCCAAGGAAATATGCATTTTTATCACAATGTGTGTTTTGTTTTATTGAAGTAAAATAATATCAGTGGGCCGAATGAAACACACATACTATTTGGCTTGGTTTCCCGATCTAAAAACAGTTCATTACAAAAGAGTTTGATGTTAGTACTTAAGATTTTTGCTCACATCAGGAAACCCCATCTGATTGCTAGATTTTTAAAATATTTCCTCATTTGCACTATTGTACCATACCTGCAAAGATAGATTGTCAACTTACGTCTTAACGTACCTTTGAGATCTCAAAATTTGTCATGGAAAAGTGCTAAAACTTGTCCGGAAATCAGGGAAATATCTTGGAAATTTGTGGCAACCCTGATTATTGTCTTTTAGAATTTGGGGCTGATGTATTGCACTTTTAGTTACAGGTATGGAGAATGTTCTAGAAGTGTTGAAATGTAGAAGCTTTTTTCTTTCTTTCTTTTTTTGTTTTGTGGTATTTTCTGAGAAATTGTTCATCTTCCTAAACACAAAGAGGCACAGGCAAACCTCCATTTATACTGCATCTAGTTGATACAGGGTCTGTGTTAAACAAGAAACTATAATCAAGTGGGGAAGTTGGTTTATTTGAAAAACTATATGGTGTGTCCTCAGATGGAAAACCAGTCCTAAGCAAAGAGGGGAAAGCTGAAAGGTGGAGGAGTATGTATAAGGTCTCTACAAGAGAGGTGAACTTGAAGGCAATATTACAGAAATAGAAAATGACGTAGATCAGATGAGATGGGAGATACTATACTATGAGAAGAATTCGACAGAGCACTGAAATACCTAATTCGAAACAAGGTCCTGGGAGTAGATGAGATCCAACTACTGGTAGCCTTGGGGGAGCCACACCTGACAAAACTCTATCTGGAGTGCAAGATGTATGCAACAGGCAAAATAACCTCAGACTCCAAGTAGAATGTAATAATTGCAGTTCCAAAGAATGTAGCTACTGACAGGAGCGAAAATTATCAAAATATCATTTAATAAGTAATAGTTGTAAAATGCTAACAGGAATTATTTGCAGTAGAATGGGGAATCTGGTAGAAGCCAACATCGGGGAGGATCAGTTTGGATTTCGGAGAAATGTAGGCACACACGAGGCAATACTGACCCTATAACTTATCTTAGAAGATAGGTTAAGGAAAGTCAGACATACATTTATAGCATTTGTAGATTTAGACAGTGTTGACTGGAATACTCCCTTTGAAATTCTGAAGGTAGTGGTGATAAAATACAGGCAGCAAAGGGCTATTTACAACTTATACAGAAAACCAGAGAGCAATTACAAAAGTCTAGGGGCATCAAAGGGAAGGAGTAGCTGGGAAGGGAGTGAGACAATGTTGTAGCCTACCCTTGATGTTATTTAGTCTGTACATTGAACAAGCAGTAAAGAAAACCATAGAAAAATTGGGAGTAGGAATTACAAGTCCAAGGAGAAGAAGTAAAGACCTTGAACTTTGTCAATGAGATTGCAATTCTGTCAGAAACAGGAAAGTACTTGGAAGAGGAGCTTAACGAAATGAGTGGAATATACAATGAACAGCAACAAAAGCAAAACAAGGATAGTGGAATATGATCAAATTAAATCAGGCAATTGTGAGGAAATTAAATGTAGTCAAATTAAATCAGGTGATGGTGAGAAAATTAGATTAGGAAACTGGACACTGAAAGTAGTAAATAAGTTTTGCTATTTAGGCAGAAAAATGACTGAAGATTGTCATAGTAGAGGGGATATAAAATGTTGGCTGGCAATGTCAAGAAAAGCTTTTCTGAAGAAGATTATGAAAAGAAAAGTTGCTACTCACCACATAGTGGAGATGCTGAGTCACAAATAGGCACAAAAAAAAAGACTGTCACAAGTAAATAAAGCATATCTAATATATGGTAAGTAGCAACTTTGCTTTTCATAATATTGTTACATTCCATCCTGGATTTTCCATTGTTGAATTTTCTGAAAAAGAGAAATTTGTTAACATCGAATACAGATTTAAGTGTTAGGAAATCTTTTCTGAAAATATTTGTCTCGAGTGTAGCCATGCAGGGCAGTGAAAAATGAACTGTAAACAGTTTAGACAAGTATAGAAGCTTTTGAAATGTGGTGCTACACATGAATGCTTAAGATTAGATGCGTAAATGATGTAACTAATGAGGAGGTACTGGGGAGAAAAGAAGTTTGTGGCACAACTTGACAGAAAGGCACAATTTGACTGAAAGAAGGGATCAGTTGAGGGGACTCATTCTGAGACATCAAAGGATCACTAAAGCGTGGTGGGTAAAAATCATAGAGGGAGACCGAGAGAGGAATACAGTAAGCAGGTTCAGAAAGATGTAGGCTGCAGTAGTTAGTATGAGATGAAGAGGCTTGCACAGGATAAAGTAGCATGGAGGTGTCCATCAGACCAGTGTCGAGATTGATGACTCCGAGAGCAACGTGTTGCTTCTGTAAAATTAAATTTGCCCAAAAATTTATGTATTCTTCTCCCAGAGAGGAAGCTAAAAGTACTGTTTATAGTCAGGTTTTATGTTACAGTGCATTGAGCGTGTAAAATATGTTGCTTTATAATTGGTAGACAGTACTTGTACTTTTCAAAATTTGTTTAATAGAGGACTTGCATAAATAAATAACTGTGCAGTTGTGAGTAATCAGCTGGCTTGTTATGAGAATGATAAGCCTTGCCTTAGATATGCCAGTGCCTTTATCAGAGCAACTAAAATATTCAGTCCTGTAAGTTCAGGATTTTTAGTGTAAAATGAGATGGAAGAAACCTATGCAATATAAGAAGAATATTTCAACAATTAAATGCTGCCAATCAGACTACTAGGTGTCGTACTTGTCATTGACATCTACATCAACATCTACACTCTGCATACCACTGTGAGGTGCATGACAGAGGGCATGTCCCATTGTATCAGTTGTTAGGGTTTCTTCCTGTTCCATTCACATAAGTAGCATGGGAAGAATGGCTGTTTGAATGCCTCTGTGCATGCAGTAATTATTCTAATCTTATCCTCACAATCCCTGTGTGAGCAATACATAGTGGGTTGTAGTATATCCCTAGAGTTATCATTTAAAGCTGGTTCTTGAAGCATACTTAATAGATTTTCTTGGGATAGTTGATGTATATCCTCAAGAGTCTGCCATTTCAGTTCCTTATGCCTGTGTCTCTGTGACACACTCCCGTGGATTAAACAAATCTGTGACCATTTGTGCTGCCCTTCTCTGTGCACATTCATTATCCCTCGTTAGTCCTTTCTGGTACGGGCCCCACACACTTGATCAATATTCTAGAACCAGTTGCACGAGTGATTTGCAAGCAATTTCCTTTGTAGACTGATTAACTTCCACAGGATCCTGTCATCTGCTTTACCCGTGACTGAACCTTTGTGATTATTCCATTTCATATCCGTACAAAGTGTTGCACCCAGGTATTTGTATGAGCTGGCTGATTCCCGACGGTGACTCAATGATGTTATAGTCGTAGGATTCTACATTTTTTCATTTAGTGAAGTGCAAAATTTTACACTTCTGAACCTTTAAAGCAAGTTTCCAATCTTTGCACCTCTTTGAAATCTCGTCAAGATCTCACTGAATATTTATGCAGCTTCTTTCAGACAGTACTCCAACATAGGTAACTGCAGCATCTGCAAAAGTCTGATGTTACTATTAATATTTCCTACTCACCAAATGGCGGCAGGGGAACACACACACAAAAGGATTTGACTTTTGCAAGCTTTCAGAGCCAGTGGCATTACATTGTATTATCAATAATTGATTATTTCCATTGTTATATTAATATTGTCTAAAAGGTCATTAATGTACAACACATATAGCAAGGGTCCCTACAAACTTCCCTGGGGCATACCCGAAGTTACTTTACATCTGGCGATGACTCTCCATCCAAGATCATACGCTATGTTCTCCCTACCAAAAAGTCCTCAATCCAGTCTCAAGTTTCACTTTATACACCATATGATCATACTTTTGACAATAACAACAGTCATTCTTATCCACTGTACCCATTGAACACTGTGTAAGAGAATTTGTAACTTCATGTCTAAATGCCCTTATAATATTGTGTAATGTTGATTTTTTTTTTAAAGAAAGGGGAAAAAAAAGAACAACAAAACCGTTTGTAAGATGGCTGTACGAATAAAACTAATTTAAAGGGAAAAAAAGAGGAAATAAAGAAAAGAGGATAGATAATTGAGTGACCCTTTTTTTCCGCTTTCAGATACCTGGCCAGTGAGATGGAGTTGTACCACTTCTATCAGTCCAGACATTTGTCAAAGAAGTGCAGTTTGTAAGTATTCTGAAACATTGACTGTCGAGTATGCACTGCAGTAATGTGAATATTGACTGAATTCTGTCATGTTGAGAACTTGGATGATGCAGTCTGTGTTTTGTGAGGGGGAAAAAGCTTTCATTAGCAAAGATCACATAAGTTAGTCTGTATTGTTGACAGACGGTTTCAACAGTTGGAGCTGTCGTTTTCTGGTCTTAAGAAATTTCTGTGATGAAACATGTGCCATTGTGAATTTGTAGCTTATGGATAAAACCCAGCACATAGGTTTTTCAAAAACACAACCATTTACAGTTAAAAAAGCAGCTTGTGCACACGAGCATGTTCACATACATAGCACTCACAGAGGCTCGTTAAGTCTTAAAATGTACAGTATACATCAAACTGTAGTTGCACCATATACTTCGGCTGAGGTGTGGATCCACAATGTGTGGAACATTTCTGCAAACATAAACAGATGTGCATTTTGCTGTATATCATGTGCTTCAAGAATTAACAAGCCTCTGTGAGCACTACTTATGCAAACGTGCTCGTATGTACGAGGTGCTTTTTCACTGTAAATGGTTTTATTTTTGGACAATATTATGTATAATATCCTGCATTTTAAGCAGTGTGGCATAAGGTACAAGCTCACAGTGGAACATGTTTCATAACAAACTTTTTTTGAAGACCAGAGGATGACAGAACTGTCAAAACTGGTTGTCCACAATAAAGACTAATTTATGCAATATTGGGTATTGAAAGTTTTGCTCAAGGAATAAATATTACTTCTGTTCCTTATAGCTATCGCAGAGAAGCTGTACGGATGCAGTTTCATATCATATCTGCTACAGTGAAAGACTGAAGTTGAAACAAGGCTGCTGGATAGACATGGGGTGTATATACCCCAGGCTAACTGGGAAATCTGGGGAGAACACAGGAATCTTTTAAGATTTCTGATAATTTTTCATTGTTTTAGTTTCCAGTTAAATTCTTGTAATTTTGACGAGTAAGAGCTGATATTCGTAACAAAAATTTTACTTTGGCCCACTAAAGCAGGATAATATTGCAGAAAGAAAACATAAATGAGAGAATAACACCAAAATAAAATTTTAGTTGCAAAGAAACAAAGTGCACACACAAGTGTCTGCCAACAGCAAAATGTGTTGAAGGCTTTAGGATGAAGACTGTGTTATATTTTGTAACAACAAACTGCTTTCAATGAGTATGATGTCACAAAAGATTACTTTTATAACAGGTCATGGGAAAATATTGAGGATGGCGGTTTGAGAAGCGTTATTTACGAAGTAAATTTCCTATTATGCAAGATGACTTACGTCACATGTGAGAATCTGTGATTAATTTCTTAAATCACAGAACGTTTGACTGTCACTCAAAACTTAACACTTTGAGGGACAGCCGTGTAGAAAAAATTTGGATCTAGAAGACCAGCCATTTATGCCATTATTTAAATATTTCCAGCATATTAGACTGAGTAACTCCTTACAGTGGTTAGCACACTGGTCTCCCATTCGGCAGGACGACAGTTCAGGCCTGCGTCTGGCCATTCTGATTTAGGTTTTCCATAAAAAAAAACTCTCCGAACAGGCCTCGGAAGGCTCAAGGGTACCGAACGGCCGCCGTGCCATCCTCAGCCCACAGGCGTCACTGGATGCGGATATGGAGGGGCACGTGGTCAGCACACCGCTCTCCTGGCCGTATATCAGTTTACGAGATGGAAGCCAGTACTTCTCAATCAAGTAGCTCCTCAGTTTGCCTCACAAGGGCTGAGTGCGCCTCGCTTGCCCACAGGGCTTGGCAGACCAGATGGTCACCCATCCGAGTACTAGCCAAGCCCGAAAGCGCTTAACTTCGGTGACCTGACGGGAACCGGTGTTAACGACTGCAGCAAGGCCATTGGCTAGGTTTCCCATGATTTCCCTAAATCGCTTCAGGCAGATGCTGGGATGGTTCCTTATAAAAGGGCATGGCCGACTTCCCCACCCTTCACCTATCCGATGGGACTGATGATCTCGCTGTTTGGTCCCTTCCCCCTAACCAACCAACCAGCCAACCAACCAACCAATCAACCAATCAGCGTATTTGTGTTTGATATATCTTGAAAGGTAACACACTAAAAAAGGACAAGCTTAGTTTTTCATATCTGTTTTATTTCTGTCATAGATTACAAATTATGCAATAACGGTGGCAAAAAGTAAAATTATCCTTCAAAAGCAGTTCGAGGTGAAATCTTGAGCAATTTTCCATGTAATTGGCTTTTCTATGGAAAAGTTGGAGTGCTTGTCAAAGGATCCATAGCATCCTTAAAAAAAAAAAAAATGGCAAAAAGCTTCCGATGACTGGTATATTGTAGGTGATAGCTTATCTTTTCATGTAGCTATACTGAATGGATGTTAATTTAAACCATTAACTTTTCCTATTTGCATATTCGCTCTACTTAACAGTGATGTTGCTATTGGCCGACTACAACACAAGTCCTGTGCTCTGAATATCTGCTGTCATTGGCTGGGGAGTACTGTAACTTGAGCTATGATTGGTGGCAATGGCACATCGCAATCTTGTTTTCGGTGCTTCGAAAGATACCGTGCTTTAATTGGTGGAATTCGTATTTATACTTTTGTAATTTGAAAATATGCGCTGTACATGATGCTGTGCATAAAATATTTTTCCAAAACAAGTTATTTTTTGCTGAAGTACCGGCAGATCAAAACCTGGATTTATAGCATTTGCAGATTCGGAGAATGCTTTTTACAATGTTGACTGGAATATACTCTTAGAAATTCTGTAGATAACAGGTATAAATTATAGTGACCAAACAGGTATCTGCAACTATTACAGAAATCAGACGGCAGTCACAAAGAGTTGAATGACGTGAGAGGGAGATAGTGGTTGTTAATGGAGTGAGGCAGGGTTGTAGCCTATCCTCGATGTGTTTCAATATGTACGTAGAGCATGCAGTAAAGGTAACCAAGGAGAAATTCTTAAATGAAATTAAAGTTCAGAAAGAAGAAATAAAAACTGAGGTTTGCCGAAGACACTGTAATTTTTTCAGAGTCGACAAATTAATTAGAAGAGCAGTGTGGTGTGGGATGTGTAATATCTTCATCAGAGGCTGTAAGATGAACACCATCGAAGGTAAAACAAGGTCAGTGGAAGGTAGATGAATCATGATGTTGAGGGAGTTAGATTAGGAAATGAAATGTGTTTTTCTATCTGGGCAACAAAAAGCTGATGATGCTCAGTGAAGGAGAATATAAAATGCAGACTGTTAGTAGCAAGAAAAGTGTTTTGAGAAAAGAGAAATTTGTTAATATCAAACTAAAAGTATAAGTGTTTGGAAGTCCTTTCTTAGGGTATTTGTCTTGTGTGTAGACTGGTACTGAAATAAAACATGGTTGATAAACAATTCAGATAAGAAGAGAATAGAAACATTTGAAATGTGGTGCTGTGGAATGATGCTGTAGATCAGGTGGATAGATGGAGTAACTAATCAGATTCGCGAAAAAAGAGTTTTGTGGCTCAGTTTCACTAAAAGAAGGGTATGGTTAATAATACTCATACTGAGCAATCACCAGTTTGGTAATGGGAAAGTAACTGGGGTGGGGGGGGGGAGGGGGGGTTAATAATTGGAGATAATGACCAAGGTTTGGCTACTGCTAGCAGGTTGTAATGGATGTAGGTTGCAATATCATGCATAGATGAAGAGGCTTGCTCAGCATGGACTAGCATGGAGATTTGCATCAAACCAACCTTTGGACTGAAGGCTACATCATCAACAACAACACACTTAATATTGAGGAAATTTAGAAACCACACATTATAATAACGGCAGAGTCTTCTTTTTATTTTTGTTTCACCCGACTTTGCGATATGTTAAATTAATCACTTTTTAATGTTTTGTGCCTATCTGTTAGCAGCTCAGTATTGTTTCATTCTTTTGATCTTGCTTTCCTATCTTCATCAGAGATGTGGATGTTCGTTTGGATTTGATTTTGGAACCTACCCCCCCCCCCCCCCCCCCCCGCAACCACTCCTTCCCTCCCTCTCTCCCATTGTGTTCTTCTCCTCCTCTCTCTTTTTCTCCGTTTTATTTTTGAACATAGCTCTTGTGATTTGGGGTTATCTGAAGTCCTTTTCCATTTCAGTAATCCATTTTTTTCCTGCAGAAGTAGTCATAATTTATTCAGTTGATCTATTTTCGTTCAGAATGAAGATGTATCCATAAAAATGAATTCTTTTTGTCCTAATTGTGTCTGAGAGTTTTTCGGTAGTTTGGTAAAGGGTTTCGTTTTTGGTGCGGATTAATTGTTGTGAAATCTGGGGTCAAGAAATGTTTCTAATATCTTTGTTTCTTCTATCTCCAGTCTTTCAACTAGGCCATGGTTGGTGATAGTGTTTCAGCTGCATACAGGGCTTCTGGTTTGACTACTACACTGTTACAATGCTTATTTTTGTGTGCTGTGAGAGGGACCTTTTGTTGTATGTGTTTTTTGCGAGATAGAAGACCAGATCAACTTTACTTCTAATTTCCATTGCCTTTTTCTCGAGCCCATTCCAGCCGATGGATTCTCCAAGGTATTTGAGTTCTTTGATTATCTCTACTTTTTGTTGTTCCATTTTAAAATGTTGTGATGGGTTTTTTATGTTTGTTGTTACATTGGTCTTTTTGAGGGTTTTGAGATCTGTTTTTTCTGTTCAAGGGTCTGTTCTTTGGCTATTTCCCAGGTCTAAGCTAGTAGGGTTATATCATCTGCAAAGGCTAGATAGTTGGCTTTGATGCCTTTTGTTTTGTGCTCCTAGGCAGATTCCGCTATCTCTGTGTTCCAGTCTCCAACAAGTTTTTCTTTGGAGCACTTAACTAGCAGTGGGGGATTCCATCTCCTTAGCTTATACCAGTTTTTATTTCAAAAGGGGTAGTGTTCTCCCATGAATTTGGCTTTGGAATATGTGGTGATAAGGGTCTCTGTGATTGGATTTATATTTTTTGTTATCTAGGGCTAATTCTTTTAGTATATATAAGGGATTCCTGGTGTATTGAGTTGCATGATTTTAAAAACTCAATGAAAGTCATAACATATCATTTTGCTCTTCATTTTTGGTATGTCATGAAGTTTTTGAGGTTTAGTGTTTGTTTTGGGCAGGCTCTTCCTTTCCTGAAGCCAATTTCATATACTTCAAGTTAATTGTCTAACTGGGATTTTGCTCTGTTTAGTAAGACTATGGAGAGTATCTTGTATGTTATGTCTAGGGGGAGATTCCTCCATAGTTGTGATCTGCTTGGGACACTTTCTTATGGAGTGGGTGGACGAGGGCCGTCTTCCATTCATCAGGGGTTTTTCATGTATTCATATTTCTTCAAAAAAGTTGTGGTGAGCGTCTGAGACATTTTTTCCCCAAAGTTCAGCTCGATTCGGTCTCTCTGAGACCTTGTGGTTTTTGAGATTTGAAATGACTGTAATTCCTCAGTGATGGACGGTTCAGAGTTAGGGCTGGTTGTCGAGCTCTTCAAGACCACTTTTCTGTGTTCTTCGTAGTTGAAATGGTTTTGGAAATATTGGAAATTGTTTGCACATATTTCCATTTCTGTCTTCAGTTTCCAAGTTCAGTGGGCTGTATTTGGTTATTTCTCGTTTAAAATTCGTATAAAAGTTCCTTGTGTTGTTTTTTTTTTTTTTTATGAAGATCATTGACTAATTTGTTTTCCACTTGCAGATGAATGACCAAGTGGATGAAGCGGCCACACTCTCACCGGTCCAGATATTCCTCAAAGAAGAAGAAGGTGTAAGTATTCATGAAATACTGACTGTCAGTTACACACTGAAGTAATGAGATAACTCTTAATTGTATTTCATTTACCAGTAGTAGAAAATGCATATACATAAAATTTCTTTTATACTATAGTAGAAAGTCAAACTGGAGAATACGCATTATAATAAGCCACAATTGTACTGTGTATACACACACAGATTAGGTAGATATTTCTAAGGGACTCTTTGCAAATGATACAGTTGTGTACAGTGATTTCACATAACTAGAAAATTATTGTTAAATGCTAGAGGACTTGATGATGATGATGTGCATGTGGTTCAGGGACAGGCAAGTGAAGTACTGTAGATGTGTAAACAGATGAAAAGACTGTCATTGCTCAGTTACTGGGAAAGGACACAACCAGCAATAGCTGCAGTTTCAGGATAAATCAGATGGCAGAAAATTCGTGCTGGACTGGGACTCAAACCCGGATTTCTGGGACTCAAACTCGGGTCTCCCGATTTATGTGTTAGGTCGCCATAACCACTTTGGCTATCCATACAGGAGTCATGACAAGAAACACTTCCATATGTCGTCATCTGTGCGTCACAACCTGCACTCTTGCACTTAATTTATAGGGATTGGAAAAATTTACGTTTCTGCTTCAAAATGCAAAATTACGTTTTAGATGCTATTTTGTAGTAAATTGTATCCAGATGAACTATTTTATCAGAGATAATTTGAAATAGCTTGATTCCTGCATAAAAATATTGAAAATGTAACCAGTTTTTGGTTAATGGTATTGTGCATCTTCTGGTGAAGGCCAATTTGTAAAGGTAATGTGTATAAGAACCTTTCTGCAAAATGAAAGTGTACAAATGCAACGACATATCAGTGCACTAAATGATCTGATGCCAGGCCAGTTGTGGGCGGTTGAATGGTCTATTTAAGATACGTGCTGTGTAACACAATGTAGTACTCAGCTGTGGGACCTAGTATTTTATAACAAAGAAATGTGTACATTTGTTTGTTAAAAAAGCCCAAAATATGGTTTAATATGGACATTTCTAAAGTGGCGAATTAGGTGGAGTATGTTTTGAGCAGTGGTTGTATCGAATACTGCTAGATATCAGGCCTGCACTGAGTCGTTAACAATAGTCCGCTAACATCAGCAAGCAGTTGAGCTGTAGCTTTCCCCCAAATATTTTGTGTCACGTGTTGCTTATCATTTTCTGATTTTGAAATAGGTGAAGCTACTAATCCTGATCTGTTACGGATTTCGATTACGAACCTTACAACGTTAGAGGAGATGGGTGATCCCTTTGACAATACTGTTGGCTGTTGCCATGTGAAAGGGAGGCGGGGTTTGTTTCTGCACACCACCCTTCTTCCCTCTGGCAGTCAAAATTCTAGTTTGTTTATGCTTGTGGTCATCTGTCACTATAGCCTGTAGTGTCTGCACTATGTGCCAAAATTCTTCTCCTAATGTTAACATAGCATTATGATATGTCCAGTTCTGCTTCTATGCTAGCTGCCTTGTCTGCTCTGTCTGTAGCATTGTAAAGCATGTGTCGCACACCTATGAATGCCCACAAAAGATAGAAATTAATAGTTTGTAGATTTTGTTATCATCGAATTGTGTAGAAAAGAGAGATAATGTCCAGAAACACCTTAAATTAGAGACGCATTCAGCTCACTGTCAGGAAAAAGCTGTGGCTTTTCAACAGAACAATCATTTTTAAATTCTTAAATATAGCCAAATGAAGAAAAAAAAGGCTAATTTGGAAGAAGAAGGTTTTGGAAGTTTTTGCAAAAGCAAACATTACTGTCACAAAGTTCCCAATCAGCACCTTTCTGTAGCAGCCAGTTTCAAAGAAATAAGGCTTTGTTTATTTTCACTCACGTGACAACCTTTGAGGTAGGTGCATCTAATCATTAAAAGAAATATGAATCTCAACAAAAATAGATGCGAATTTTGCCAAACGAGAGAGAGAGAGAGAGAGAGAGAGAGAGAGAGAGAGAGAGAGAGAGAGAGAGAGAGAGAGAGAATTGCAGTACGTGGGGTACATATAGAAGTTTGGGCCTGGCCAAGAGTTGTGCACAGATAGCCAAAACAGTTAAGGTGACCGCTCGTGTAAAGCAGGAAACCTAGGTTCGAGTTCCAGTATGGCACAAATTTTAGTTGTTTCCATTCCATTATACAGCTGATGGTTGTCCATATTTGCAACTGCAAATATGTTTTGTGTATTCCATGTGGGCTGTGGTCAGCACAGTGCTTATTCTTTTGGGCATGCATGTATGTCCAAAGGAACATTGCATCATACTTTTAACAACACAGGCACTGCAATATCATAAAATGTCTGTGTTTATACAGTGTCTGCATCGTCACAATATAATGCTCTTCAGACACGCATGGCTAAAAGCTGTGTATTAACATTATGAAATAAATCTACTTACTTAATATCTGCATCGATGTCAGCATTTTGTTACACACGAAAGTTTGTGCCGGACCAAGACTCGAACTCAAATTTTCCACTCGTTACGAGCGTTCACCTTAACTGCTTCGGCGATCTGAATGTTCCCCCGGGACTGATCCAGACTTCTATATATCGTGTAGTCACATCCCGTATGCCCACACAATTTGCGATTCTTGTGCAGGGAGAGAAGAGTGTTATATTGTCATTTTAGCCTCTCATTGGTGCATATTTGTAATATTTGAACTTTTTCACAACATTATATTATTGTATATAAATTAGTTGTCAGTTGACAGCTCCCACCAGCAATACACGAATGGGACCTGTGCTGGTTTTGCAGGCTCCAACCTTGTTGGCAGTTCCACTGTGCAAATCATTGTTCTTGCTGGTACTCAAGTAGCAAATGTATTTTAATGCGAAAATGTTGTCTAAATGAAGAAAAAATGTAACCTTGGCCCTAATGACAATTAACAGCACTACGGAGGTCTAAATCGTAGTCAACTTAGAGAATTTTTATGTACTTTTTGTAGGAAGTACAGACATCAAACTTAATACTTGTTACAAGTTAAATGTTGACAAAATTTCAAAACGATGTCTTCCTCGAGCATTATGCACGAGTCTCTATAGACCGTATGCTGAAGCTGTGGCGCAATCCCAACTGAGGGATGTTTGGTGAAGACTAGGGACCATATTATACGCATTTGCATGCTGCATATGCATTTGCATATTTCGCTCCTTTTCACCAGTTATTGCATATTTTAATAAAAACTGGTGACATTACATATTTCACTCTTTTTACAATATTTTAAAAATTGAGATGGGTAGTCTCTAGCTCTATCTAGTTTCTATGTCTCACACATTCACTGCACCTAAAACTGCGTGTAATAGCTAACCGAAAGCCCATTGCATGGCGAAATCATTACAGAATAGGAACAGGAAGAGGCGTACAGCGTCAGTGCTCCTGCGCCTGTGCCCCCCCGGTTAATCCCCCCCACTCTCCTGCCGTATGCGTTCACAACAAATAAATTAAATTACGCGAGCTTTTAGTCGCACATCCGTTGTTTCAGTTTAGCTTTCTGCTTACTTGTACACAGTTGAACGTGTTAATGATGTGCAGTGTATAACATGTCGTGTGCCATACCACCCGAAAAAAGAATGGTCGTTTCGTGGATAGCTGACCGTCCCGGAACATTTACATATGACGGAATTATTTTATGTTGTCAAGTCTGTGAAAAAAATGTTTTGTGCAAAAAAGAAAAAGTTTCAAGTAGATCAGCATGCCGAGACAAATCTTCCTATCACAGGAATGCAGAAGAAAGGTGATGACAAAAATTTCTGATAACAGCAAGTTGCAGTAGCAAAGACTTCTCCAGAGGTAACCAAAAAAGTCTGTTTAACATGGATCTGTGCAGAGCATTCATTGCAAGCAATATTCCTCCTCACAAACTTATAAACTCTATCCTCTAAGGCTTCCTGCAGAAATATTGCTTAAATCAAAATATACCAGATGAATCGACATTGTGTAAAAATTACATACCGACAATGTGCGTAAATGTTCTGGAAGAAATACGCAATGAACTCGAGGGCAACATGATCTGGATTTCAGTTGACGAAACTGCAGACAGTTGTGGCCTGTACTTTGCAAATTTAATTGGTGATGTTTTAAAAGAAGAGCCTTCTTCTTCCTATTTAGTGATCTGCAAAGAACTTGAAAAAGTAAATCATTCTACGATCACTAGATTTGTGATTGAGGGTATTAGAAAAATATATCCAGAATCTTCTGCAGATGCAAGTGTGTTTGTGTTTGAGATGCTGCTCCCTATATGAACAAAGCAGGAAAAGCCCTCAGAGTATTTTATCGTAATTTGATTCGTGTGATGTGCTTTGTTCACTGAGCACATCGCCTTGCTGAATGTAAGTAAACTGATTTCACCCACAGAGAAAGTGTTTCTAAAGGCTCCTGCTCGCATCAAGACCTACAAAGAAAAACTACCAAATGTGCAATGATTATAACGAGTCCGCCTCGTTTGCAAATAGAAACAGGATGTTCGCCTAGGTTTCGGTGCAGATAATGATGCCTTCTTTGGAACACACTAAAACTACAAACTGCGTAAATAGGCATCGCCCAGCATTAATACAGTTTGTACTTTTAGTGTGTTCCGAAGAAGGCACGGTTATCCGCGCCGAGACCTAGGTCAACATCTGGTTTCTATTTGCAATTGAGGCGGATTCTTAATAATCATTAAATTATTCCAGTCATAACTCATTGGGGTACGTAGGTTGAAGCTGTGTCATTTTACAATAAAAATTTCAAGGCCATTAGAGGGGTAGTAAATGAATAGTGCAGAGGCTTTGGCAGTTTGCCAATCCAAGGAAGCTTTTAATGATTCCGGTATTAAAAAAGACATTGCTGTGATTAGCACTACTTTTCCCATATGCCTGCAAGTATTAAAAAGCTTGAAACTCAATGTATGGCATTAAATGAATCTATTCAGTTAATGAATGAAATTATTCTAGTGAACTGCTCATTGCCGGAGGTATTTCCAAGAAAACTTATAGAAAAATTTGAAAACATTTTATACAATAACCCAGGCTTTGAACCCTTGTACCATATTGATAGTTTTATTAATGGGACGGGTGAACTTTTACCAGAAACGGTAAGTGCCAACATAGCATCCAAATTCAAATACTGCCCAGTCACCTCAGTTGATGTAGAACGGTCCTTTTCTACTTATAAAAATGTTTTGAGTGATCGAAGACACAATCTTACCACCAAACTTTTGGAACAGTACTTGTTTGTATGTATTTACAATACTAGAAAAATGTAAAATAAATTGTAAATGATGCTTTGGTCCAATAGTATTAATTAAAAGTTAATGATGTTAAAAAATTCATGATTATGTGTTGTTTTTTAAATAAAATATTACTGGGTTTTTGAGTGTGCCCCCCCTGCGTGCAGTATATCTCGAAGTTGGTCCTGTACGTATCGATTGTTTTGCCGTGACTCAACTCACATCGCGTCTGTTTGTTACCGACAACAATAGTGGAGAAGGAACAACTCTTGAAATACAGTATGAGTCCCCATTTTGCAAATTTTTAGAAAATAATCCCAGAAAGCCTCCCTCCCCCCCTTCCTAACCTCTACCAGAAATTATTCAGAAAGTATTATCAACATTCTAAATGTACCGATGTTTGGCATGGCTGGCACTCTTCCTCGTAATTGATATGCACAGGTTCGACTTTGAGATGTAATGCACGCAGTAACTCCTATGTTTTTTTATTATTTGATCTTGCAGATTTCTGCACTTTTTGTGCATTTTTAAGCATTTTTCATGCATATTTTAAGATTTTTATGATGCATATAATCCAGTGATGACACACCCACAAGAATAGCATTTTAGAGCAGTTTTGAAAAAATTGTAAGCTTTCATCAACCTGAAGGTGGTTTTGAGCAGCACAGTGCTCTACTAGGGACAGTCCTACTCAAGGCCATACACCATGGCCCTCCTCTGACCTTTAAACTCATTCATCTACAGTTTGTCAACTCCAAACTGTGGTTGAACTTGCCGTTTTTCACAATAACAGATCCATCAGGAGGTTAAGGAAGTGATTAACGACAAATAAAAACGTGTAGCTACCTCAGCTTTTACACCACTCTTCACCTGTCTGTCAGCAATGTTGCGAATGACCGACGGTGGAAAGATGGTGTGCTTCAGCAGTCAGTACCTCGCTACCTGCCATGGCACGAGCATCAGTGTGTGTGCAGATAATGGATGTGTGTTACTTAAAGTAACAAGTGGGATTATGATATTACGTGTGTTATCAGTTGCTTGTCTTATTACTGTGCTGACTAATAAAACATTATTATCTCAAAGTGTAGTGTTTGATTAGCTGCAAAGGTGTTACTCATACTGGCACGCTGCCAGCTTCATACTGTATTTACTTGAGTGTAAGACGCCCCTGAATATAAAATGGCCAAATTTTTAAATTTTTTTTATTTATTCATTTTTTTAATGACAGGCTCCTTGAGAGAAATTTATTTTTAACAGATTCTGATTAACTAGAATTACAAACTCTTTTATTGACATAAAGTATCTGCCAAAAAGGTAACCTTATAACTATTCTAAACTTTTGCCATTTATTGATTGCTAGTATGCAGGTCATATGTAACAACACCAACTAATATGTAAATAAAAGATTGCATTTAAGATTGCGTTCCACTCTCGAAGTTTTGCTCATCCCGCGATCTACTGATGTCTGTCGGTACTATCTCCACAACGGGTCTTGCGACTGTAATTTATTTTTGCTTTGACAATTACAGTCTGTTTAATATGATATACTTCCTTTGTTAGCCACGTCATTCTATATTAATTTTCCTTCTTGTTTCAACTGAATTTCACCAATGTGGTATACAGCTGAGTAAAATCAGGTAATGTTTTTACATGGTATTGTAATACATGAACAGTGGTCAAATTTCTCATTTGCAATCTACGTAGTAAATCATTACAGTGTCTCATAACCAAATAAAATTTTGATCTGGTTTCTGAATCAACTAATGTTCTTTGAAGGACAAAAATTTCTATATTTGAATGTTACCTTTACTTAAAAAATTGCATTAATGTTTGTGTAGAATATTTATACATGTATGAGAATGTTTATTGGAAACCTGTTAAAATACAACAAAAGCTTGTAAGTTGATAGACTTAAATTCTATTTCCTCCTGTGTTTCACCAAACTGTCAAATGTCAATCAGAGCAATAGACTGTTGTGGCTAGTTCATTATTTCTTGTGTATCTCTTGCACTAGTCAGTGTCACGTGATCGTTCGAGTAACGCCGATACTGTACCGAGCACTTCAGTGTATTGGGAACTCTCGAGCTTGTCGGAATGTATCATTTGCCGAGCCCTGCCCTTCAGAATTATTTAAAATAAAATTGCACAAAGCTTCATCTTCATGATGACCACTGTAAATGTAATACTACTACTGTGCACATTACTAAACAATGTGATAATGGTGACCTCAGAAAAGTAGTTCAATCAGCCAATTTAAGACAACCCTGTAGCTTTTGAATGACACATTTGGAAAGAAACCTCATCTTATAATTATGTAAATACTCTAGATGATGCAGGGTTTTCAATATGTTATCTGCTGATACATATTTCACCATGAGTGATCTGAAGATGATTGTGTGGTGAACTGAAATTAGTCTTCACATTTTAATGTTTTATAGTGCACGGGATCTAGACAGTAAAAAAGTTTTTACTGACGTGAGCTATTAATACCTGCTGGGTCGAAATGGAAACACAGTTTCCTTCTGTAATGTGTTTCTGTTGTTTTAGAGGAGGACACCAGACAGCGAGGTCATCGGTCTCATCGGAATAGGGAAGGACGGGGAAGGAAGTCGGCTGTGCCCTTTCAGAGGAACCGTCGTGGCAATTGCCTGGAACGATTTAGAGAAATCACAGAAAACCTAAACTGGGACGGCCGGACGTGGGATTGAACCGTCATCCTCCCGAATGCCAGTCCAGTGTCCAAACCACTGCGCCACCTCACTCGGTGTGTGTGTTTCAGTCATGGCAAGATTGACGGTGGGTCGAGTGGTTTCGCTAAATGACTGCCCCATCTGGGAGTGTGGTGGCTCATCGGTTTGCACAAGGGCCGCACTGTTTTGGAAGACTTGCAGTGTTGAGGGCTGCAATGTGGCGGGAGCTCTGTGTCTAGTGGTAGCCTGCATTGAGGTAGGCTGGCTTGCACCAGGACGTGGACAGTGCTGTGTCTACCCCTTTAATGTGGAGAGTGAGTGTGCTAGTGTTGTGTCCTGTGAATGGATTTGAGCCTCAGAAGGGCGGTTCTAGTGCTCCACACAGTGGACCGTGTCAGAGGAAAATGTGGTACGTCATTGCCAGCTCTCTGAGAACAGAAGTAGTCCGTTTTCAGTGCCGTGTTGTTCCACTCGGTAAGTAAGTGTGGAGGGTAAGAATTGTAGAGGGAAACCTATGTGTAACTACGGGAAGCAGGTCCAAAAAGATATAGATTGTGGTAGTTGTGCATGAAGAAGAGGTTTGATCGGGATACACTGATGTGGGAAGCTGCTTATCTGTTGCAAAGCCATTGTACAGCAGGCATGTGAATCGGTACTGAGGATGTTATGCCACCAGTTGTCAGACATGTGATACTTTTACCGCAATATGTTTGGGACTATGTTACCTCATTATTGAGTGCTATAAAATATGGAAACCAGTTAAGAAATCACAATACTACACATACTGACCCATATAAAAATATTTATATCTCCCTTTAATGTAACATACCATAAAGCTTCTGTGCCATTAGGCATCATCAGCAGTAAAATCCAGCAGCAAATGTGCATTGTCATACGTAAAACTCTTCTCAGAACATCTCATATTGACAGGTTACACTCTCGAGGCACAGTTTGCGTGTTAAATTGGACGACATTAGTGTCACCTTAGCGATATCTCCTCAGGGAACAGCAACAGATTTATTCGAATTAGCGGCATTAGGTTTAATGTTTTCAGTTGCCTTCCATATGGATGCACACAATGAAACACAGGTGTAGTAATTGTTTTTAGAATTTTTAGAACTTTTGATTTTCATAAATTTTACTGTAGAAAGTAACATTGTTGAGGGCTCTGACTTATGCTTTGCAGTCGAGTGCTATTTTTGGTAGGTGACAGCGGCAGTTTTAGTTTAACAACTGTGCCTTGAGAGCATAACATACTAACATGAGATGTTCGAGGAAGAGTTTTGTGTTTGACAGTGCATGTTTGCTGTTGCCTTTTGCTATTGATGATGGCGCCTAATGGCACAAGAGCTTTGAGGTACATTACACTGTGGGCCGACATAAATATTTCAGTATAGGTCAGTAGGTAGAGTGTTGTAATTTATTGGTGGGTTTCCTTGTTTTATAGCACTTGATAAATGCGTTGTGGTAAAAAGACCAGATATTTGACCACTCATGGTGTAACATACTCAGTACCATTGGGGTGCAGCGTAAAACAAAAGTCTTTTGAATGAAGACCACAGCAACATGCAGTTGATATTGATGAAGTTATAATAAGTGACAGATAATTATTACTCACGTATGGGCCCAGTAGGACCACGCGAGGTACAATCCATCAATGTCACGTTTGATGGTTGGCCTTTCTTTGTGCCCAAATTTGTTTCATCCTTTCAGAATGAAGTCTCTTTCTTTCATCAGACCACGGTGTTCCAATCTGTTTTCTAATCAGTGGCAGATTATTGACTGATTTCTCCTCTCCCCCCCCCCCCTCCCCCCTCCCCTGTTGACTTTCATCTACACTCTGAACTAATGAGATACCTATTAATTGAATGTCCTTTAGCTGTAGCAGAGAAAGCCTGTGGATGCAATTTCTTATCTACTACAGTTGATAGTGAGTGAATTGGAAAATACACATTGTATTTAGTCAAAATTCTACTGTGCAACAACCGAGCGAGGTGGTGCAGTGGTTAGACACTGGACTCGCATTCTGGAGGGCGACAGTTCAATCCCGCGTCCGACCATCCTGATTTACATTTTCCATGATTTCCCTAAATCACTCCAGGCAAATGCCGGGATGGTTCCTTTCAAAGGGCGCGGCCGACTTCCTTCTGCATCCTTCCCTAATCCGATGAGACCGCTGACCTCGGTGTCTGGTCTCCTTCCCCGAAACAACCAACCAACCTACTGTGCATAAGTGTACAGGTAGGCTAGCTTGCTAGCTCTGTGAAGCTCTTTGCAAATGTTGCCATTGTGTACAGGGATTTCATATTGTTAGGAAATTATTGTTAAATGTAGTGAGTCTTGAAGATGATTTGCACATTGTTCAAGGACTGACAAATGATGTAATATAAATTGTAAATTGCTCGATTACTAGAAACGAACACAACTGTCAATAGGTGCAGTTGAGTGTGTGTGTGTGTGTGTGTGTGTGTGTGTGTGTGTGTGTGTGTGTGTGTGTGTGTGTGTAGAACTAAAAGTACTGTCTAATTGAACTTTCCCAAAAATTTTGTAATGCAGGCTACATTCGATATTTGCTTTTCACCAGGATAATGTGTCATACTTATAGGTACAGCCCGTATTTGCGTGCTGCCTATTGTGGATAATGAAGTCATAAATATTGTTTGATATCACATACAGTTGTACTGTTGTCCATAAGCATTGGTATCATACCAACTCAAATGCTTTTTGAAAGTTTAGAAATAATCTGTTCAGCTGTTTGGCCCAATCTGTGGCTCTCACAATGTCATAAGAGAAGAATGAAAGTTGGGTTCTGCACTGCTGATCCTTCTGGAATCAGAGCTGGTTGACACAGAGAAAGTAATTCTGTTAGAGACAGCCATTGTAATTCTACAAGACATAATGTAGGGTAAGTTCATATGACTCTGTTGTGGACGTGGGCTGGTTGCCATCACGCACTCTCCTGTCAAAATTGTGTACAGTTAGTACCAATTGTTCGTTGGTAGGACTGAGGGTGTTGCTCAATGTGTAGTTGCGTATGTTGCCTAACTTTGCATTTTTTATTTTAGTTGTGATTGAATTCCCTTTTGTTTAGATTAAAGTTAATGTTAACTAGTCACTTTTAATATCTAGTGTACAGAGATACAGGTTCAATTCTTTTTTCAGGCATATTGTAAGGCAGAAGAGCCTGTGCTGGTCTCACTTGTCCCAGTGCTTCTCAAAGAAGAACATGTGGTAAGTTTTGTTATTAAGACATTTGCATTTGGTAATGAATTGGCTTAAGTTGAGACAATAATGACCCATGATGTATCTTAGAAGATAGATTGAAGCATACATTTTAGATAGATGTGTTAAATCTCTGACACTGTGGACTGGAATACACTATTTAATATATCAAAAAATTAATCAATTTTTGAAAATATAATGTAATTGAATAGGTAAAAAATCTACTCACCAAGTGGCGGCGGGAGGAAACATGTACAAAGATATTGAAATCTGCAAGCTTACAGAGCCAGTGGCTCATTCTTCTGACAGAAGAGTTGAAGGGGATGGAAAGAGGGGTGAAGGAAAAGGTCTGGTGAGCTTTAGGCACCAGAGAGGAGAAGACACTGATTCCAAAAGCCTGCGGATTTTAATACGTTTATATTTTTCTCCTGCTGCCACTGCTCGGAATGCACTATTTGGAATTCTTAAGTTGTCACGCATAAAATACAGGGAGCAAAAAGAAATGTCTTGTACAGAAACAAGACTGCAGCTGTAAGAGTCAAATTGCTGCAGCGCACCTATCACGGACTGCTGGCAGCCCAGTGTCTGCCAGCTGCACAAACCACGGCAGGGCTGAGAAGTCGGCAAGTAGATTGTGTTAAGAGGGCATTGCCAGTGGCCGCACCAAAATGACACTTGCTGCATGCTGTTAGCATTGGCGTTAGGCGATTGAGGCTGTGTTCCGCTTCTGTGACCCGGCCGAGCAGCCAGTCGAAAAGCTGTAGTACTCTGCACACTGAAGATTTAAGTTCGTGCTATGGTAGCAGCCAGTCAGGAACTGTCAAATTCACCACAGCCGCTGCCGTCCAGTTTGCCGTCCACTGCCACTCGCAACTGAGATGTCGCACGCCCTAGGAACGGTCTCCGCCAGCTTGGCGTATCAAATGCGTTGCCACAGTTGCGAGCAAATCGTTTCTGAAAAACAGAAATTTTTAATATTGAATATTAATTTAAATCTTTGGGAGTCTTTTGTGAACGTCTTTATATGAAGTATAGCCTTGTATGGAAGAGAAATTTGGACGGTCATCATTTCAGGCAAGAGGAGAAGAGCTTTTGAAATGTCATACTACAGAAGGCTGCTGAAGATAAGTGGTAATGGATAATTAGTGAAGTAGTTCTGGATCAAATTAGAAAGAAAAGAAATTTATGTCACATCTTGGCTAAAAGAGGATGTATGCTGGGGCATCAAGGGATTGTCAGTTTGGTGATGGAGGGGATAGGGTTAAAATTGTAGAGGAAGAACAAGGTTTTATTGCACTAAGCAAACTGAAGTGGATGCAGGTTGTTGTACCTATACTGTGATCAGGAAAGAGGCTTGCCAAAGATAGACTTCACGGAGAGCTGCCTCAAACCAGTCTTTGTGCTGAAGGCCACAGCAGTGTTGAGACCCTAATTTTGTGTGAAAGGTCAAATTGAATGAGTTCGCCATAATGTTCCAAGCTATAGTGTAATTAGTGGCTGCTTAGAATGTGTGAACTGTTTCAAGAAGTGTTTAGGCCATACGGTATATAGTGCCGCACTTAATGCTGGAAATGGGTACTGCACTCAAACATGGTGGCAACAGAAGTACACATTAATGGCCATACAGTAAAGGTAACACTGTTCGTAGCATCTTCCACTGTGTAAATGTAAAACAAATTGTTGGCTTGTTTTATGAAAATGAAAGTTGCTACTCACCATATAGCGGAGATGATGAGTCGCAGATAGGCGCAACAAAAAGACTGTCACAAATAAGCCTTTGACCTACAAGGCCTTTGTCAGAAACACACACACACACACACACACACACACACACACACACACACACACACACACACACACACGACTGGTGGACTTTGGCAGCTGAAGCCACACTTATTCGTAATATATCATTTGTTCTGAATTTTACATTGTTTGATGTTGGCTTACCCCCCCCCCCCCCCCACAATAGTGTTCGTAAGGAGTTGTCCTCTGGGAGAAAGCACATAAAATAAATAGCTATGGGCACCCACATGGGGTCATTCTATGCCAAACTATTCATGGGCCATCTAGAGCAATATTTCTAACTGCCCAGAGTCCAACCCCTCACCATTTCAGATTCATTGGTGTCACCCTCATGGTCTGGACTGAGGGTGAGGTCACCCTAGCCACATTCCCCCAAAACCTCAACACCTTCCTCAATGCTGACCTCCACCTCAAGGATAGCTTCATCAGTACCTCCGTCCATACCAAACCTTCCAAACACCGACAGTACCTCCACTTTGACAGCTGCCACCCATTCCGTACCGAGAAATTGCTCGCGTACAGACTAACCACCCGTGGTCATCCCATCTGCAGGGACGAGCAGTGCCAGAGCAAATATACCGAGTATCCCACCGAGACCTTCGCAGACCGAAATTACCCTCCCGACCTTTTACAGAAGCAGATCTTGTATACCTTGTCTCTCCAGCCATCTACCACCTCCTACTTACTCACCATCTGGCTACAGAGCAGCATTCATCTCGTGCCTCGGAACCACGTACGACTGGAGCAACAGTTCTGACTACCTCTCACTGTGCCCTGAAATAGACCTAGAGGTAAGACCTATCCCGTACATTCTCCCAACCACATACTCCGGTCAGACATCTTCTACCCAATCAGAGGTAGGACTACCTTGGAAGCAGTTTTTCTGAACTACGCAGGTGGGAACTCTGCCTGCAATATATCCTATATTACCGTAACCCCCCTGGCCTCAGCCTTCATTAGTCCCTGTCCTCCACTTACCTATCCCCTTCCCTGCTCTCACTCCAGCAATACACGGTCTTCTATTCCACTAACACACCCATTAGTCACTAGTCTTTTTCCCCATCTCTTCTTCTCTCCTCCTTTCCCCACTGCCTCCCCTCCCATCCCCCTCTCCCCCCCCCACTCCCCACACATACAAACCTCTCAACTGCAGCTAAATACCCTACCCTATCCCCAATGCGCCCTTGCAAGCTCCCACAAGCAGCACGACACCTTCCCCCACCCCACTCTGCACCCCATGCCGCCTCCTTACCATCACAACTGGATAGCTGCTCCTGTCGGGCGCATATACGACTCAGCTCAGCCACAGTGGTCACAGGTGGCAGAGAGAGAGAGAGAGAGAGAGAGAGAGAGAGAGGGGGGGGGGGGGGGGGGGAGAGACAGAGAGAGAGAGAGAGACAGAGAGAGAGAGAGAGAGAGAGAGAGAGAGAGAGAGAGAGTCCATCTGTCCGTCCATCCTCTAGTCCTCTGTATGGCTTTTCACAATATTGTTAAAATAAATAATGTTTTTATTCAGGAGAAATGAGCAGCAAGAATATTGTGTAAAGTAGATAGATGGTGGTGCCCCTTGCAGAGGCTGCTTTACGGATCTCGAAATTCTTACACTCACTTCCTGGTACATTTATGTCACAACGATTTTTGTTGCTTATAATAAAAATTTCCTTCAACTGAAAAGTGATTTGCACAGGTTCCTTTGGGTCTAGTATTCGGAGTTAAGTTACATACTCTGGTGCAAAGGATTTCAACATATACTACAAACAGAAAGCAAAGATATTTGGGCAGGAACATTTGGCAGTTAATAAGAAAATGGAAAACATTCCTTGTTGGCCATTCCTTCTAAAATTATCTGAATCTGCAGATTTAAGAATTGAAAATTCATATTAGCTACATGACAAATTACAATGTTCATATGAATCTACATCTACATCCAGATTCCGCAAGCCACTGTATGGTGCATGTTGGAAGGCATGCTCTACTACTACTAGTCATTTCCTTTCCTGTTCTAGCTGCAAATGGAGCGAGGGAAAAACAACTGTCTATATGCCTCCATGTGGCCCCTAATCTCTCTGAGCTTATCTTTGTGGTCGTTACAAGAACTGTACATTGGCGGCAGTAGAATCGCTCTGCAGTCAGCCACAAATGGTGGCTCTCTAAATTTTCTGGATATTGCTCCTTGAAAAGAACGCTGTCTTCCCTCAGGTGATTCCATTTGAGTTCCTGATGCATCTCCATAATACTTGATTATTGTTGAAACATATTAGTAACAAATCTAGCAGCCTGCTTCTGAATTGCTTCGATGTCTTCGTTTAGTCCGACCTAGTGTGGATCCCAAACATTCGAGCAGAGCTCGAGAAGAGGTTGCACTAGTGTCCTACATGTAGTCTCCTTTACAGATGAACCTCACTTTCCTAAAATTCTCCCAATAAACCAAAGTGGACCATTCGCCTTCCCCACTACAGTCCTTATATGCTCATTCAATTTCATATCGCTTTGCATTACGCCTAGATATTTAACTGACATGAGTGTGTCAAGCATCTCATTATTTGTAAACTGTGGGTTTGTTTTTCCTACTCATCTGCATTAACTTACACCACAGCAACATTAGCTAACAACCGCAGACTACTGTCCACCAAATCATTTACATATGTAGGAAAACAACAACTTTCCTGTCACATTTTCCCGGAGCACTCCTGTCTCTGATGAACACACACCATCAGGCGCAATGTACTGGGTTCTGTTACTCAAGAAGTCTTTGAACCACTCGCAAAATCTGGGGACCTATTCCGTATGCTCGTACCTTCATTAACAGTCGGCAGTGTGGTGCCGTGTCAGATGCTTTACAGAAATCTAGGAGTATGGAATGCTGCATGACAAACAATTTTGTGTTGTAAACAGCATTGTTGTTGACCCCTCTGGTTATCTCAGGGTGACTGATCAAAGGTGTACACTCTGGTGTTTTGCTGAGTTGTCGTTTTCATCTCGTGCACAATATTTCAACAACTGGACGAGCCTTCTTCTTTAGGTGCTGTGAGTTTTACTGTTTTGTGCACTTGCGGGGTGGACTCCACTCCACACAGTCTGGTTGGAGTCTGGGAAGTGAGTAACAGCAAAACTCATAGCATCCGTGGAAGACGGCTGCATGAGATGTCGAAATATTGTGCATAAAATGTAACTGACAACTTGGCAGAACGGCTGGTAGCACACAGTTACAGATTTTGTTCTTAGGATCTGCAGCTGTTTTCTTTTAAAACTGACAGTGTAATCAACTAAATGCACTCACAGAGACAGCAAGTGTCATATCGTGAAGCACCAGTCTAATACTTGTCAACCTTCACGGTGATGTTTATCATGTAACAGTTATTTTGTGATTAAAATTTCATTCCATTTTGAACTTATTCATCAATAAAAACTTATCTGGTTTTGATGGTGTTCCAGTAGAGTACTAAAGATTTATTCTCATAAAATAAGCCTCATGTTATTGGAAATATGTAATGCATCAACTGAGTCAAGACATTTTTCCAGAGAAACTGAAATACACCATTGTTAAACTCCTCTTTAAGAAGGTGATAGGAGAGGTCAATAACTGCTGACCTGTTTCATTGTTGACATCATTTTCCAAAATGCAGTTGAATACCAGCAGCTGCCAGTCTTGTGATGGCTTTTGTTACCACTGGAAAGTTGGCATTGGTGATGCCAAGTTTCCAGACAAGGTGTGTATGTGTGTGTGTGTGTGTGTGTGTGTGTGTGTGTGTGTGTGTGTGTGTGTGTGTGTGTGTAAAGACCTCTTTCACAGTTTTGGTAGCACTTGATTCATAGCTATTGAGTTCACAAAAGATTACCTTTCTTTTAGTGTGGATCATCCAGTAATATTCAGCAGCATTAAGACAGGAATCCAGTCATCTAAGCACAAGGTGGGGGAAGGAGGGGCAGTGAAGGTGCTCATTCCTTGGATTTCTGTACCTGTAGCAGGACGTTCACATTAATTATTATGCCACAAGTAATTAATTTTCCTACATCGGAGCAATTTGATCACACCTCTTCTGCAACTCTGCGTAACGCATGAATGAGTCAAATGACATAAACCATACTGCGGTAGAGAATTTGGAGCCCTTGGCTGCTTTAGCCGTGTATGAAGCACCATCTGTTGCCAGAAGCAAAACATTTTCTCTGCTCACAACATCTTGTCACAGTAGCTTCACAGAGTTGTGAAACAAAATGGCAACTGTTGAATTTTGTACTCTCTCTCAAGAGCTTCACGCATTAGGAGGAACATTTTTCCAGGCCTGTCAACTTTCAGAACACCCCATAACATCTGCAACATAATGTTCCCCCACATTGGTACCTTTGTATAGGGACGTTGATCTTTAGTTCAGCAACACTAATTCATTTTTTTTTTTGAGCTACTCTTCGTAGCACACTGATAAATAGTTCTTTCTCAATATAGATTAACCTGGAACAGGATGTTTTGTGTACTTCTCAAGAACTGTCTGAAATGTGGATTCTTCAGCTTCTCAGATGGGATGTTGCAAGACACCATCATTTCTCCTGTCTTTAAATGTTTGTACAATTGAAGATGAACCTGTCTGCTCAACTAACAGCATTTGTCTGCTGCCATTTTCAGCACTTCTCTTCACACAGCTGCTGTATTTGGTGGTATTACAGTGCTATTGCACATTAAAGTGCTTTTCTGCACTAACTTTGACTTCACTTAATTAACAAAATAACATTTCCCCACCAGTGCTAAAGAACTTATCATCAAACTCACGAACGAAACCTTGCAACTCCATGCTGATGGACCGCTTTTGTTGAACCACTTGAGTTTATATTCTGACTGAATAGTGTGACCACGTGTGCGATGTTTATCATGTTGGGAGGTGCCTTTGTTAGTTTTGAGAATGTTTTGTTGGCCCCACCCAACAGTGTCTTACATCAGCAAACTGACTAGTGTGTAATGCTACTTGTCTACTGTTGTTGTGATCTTCGGTACAGAGACTGGTTTGATGCAGCCCTCCATGCTACTCTATCCTGCGCAAGCTTCTTCATCTCCAAGTAACTACTGCAACTTACATCCTTCTGAATCTGCTTAGTGTATTCATCTCTTGGTCCCCCTCTACGATTTTTACCCTCCACATTGCCCTCCAATATTCAATTGGTGATCCGTTGATGCCTCAGAACATGTCCTACCAACCCAGCCCTTCTTCTTGTCAAGTTGTGCCACAAATTCCTCTTCTCCTCAATTCTACTCAGTACCTCCTCATTAGTTACATGATTTACCCATCTGATCTTCAGCATTCTTCTGTAGCACCACATTTCAAAAGCTTCTATTCTCTTGTCTAAACTAATTATTGTACTTGTTTCACATCCATACGTGGTTACACTCCATACAAATAGTTTCAGAAAAGACTTTCTGACCCTTAAACTTATACTTAATGTTAACAAAGTTCTCTGCTTCAGAAACACTTTCCTTACCATTGCCAGTCTACATTTTATAGCCCCAACCATCATCAGTTATTTTTATCCCCAAATAGTTAAACTCCTTTACTACTTTAAGTGTCTCATTTCCTAATCTAATTCCCTTAGCATCACCTGATTTAATTCGACTACATTCCATTATCCTCTTGTTTTGCTTTTGTCGATGTTCATCTTACATCCCCCTTTCAAGACACTGTTTATTCAATTCAACTTCTCTTCCAGGTCCTTTGCTGTCTCTGGCAGAACTAGTATGTCATTGGTAAACCTCAAAGTTTTTATTTCTTCTCCGTGGATTTTAATTCCTTCTCCAAATTTTTCTTTTGTTTCCTTTACTGCTTGCTCAGTATACAGACTGAATAACATTGAGGATAGGCTACAACCCTGTCTCACTCCTTTCCAACCACTGCTTCTCTTTCATGTTCCTTGACTCGTATAACTGCCGTCTGGTTTCTGTAAAAATTGTAAATAGCCATTTGGCCCCTGGCACCTTCAGAATTTGAAAGAGACTATTCCAGTCAACATTGTCAGAAACCTTCTCTAAGTCTACAGATGCTAGAAACATAAGTTTACCTTTCCTTAATCTATGTTAAGATAAATCGTGAGTCGTACGTCAGTATGCCTCACATGTTCCAACAAGAATCCAAACTGATTCTCCCCAAGGTCGGCTTCTACCAGTCTACTAAAGTCGTGATAAATAAAGCTTTGTAGTAATTGTTGTGTTTATTTGTGGCATTATAATCTGAAACATTGTCATGTGAGAAACATTTTCATGTTTTTATTCGTGTGTCCATATAAGATACAACAAATATATAAAGTTTTGCAAAAGTTGGCGGAAATATGACCTGTTACTGAAAAAAAAGATGTAAATATGGCTTTGGATGTATAATAGAAGTACATTTATCTATACTATATCACCTGAATTTATGCATAAATTGTTGTTAAATTCACCATGAAGTTCAGGAAAAAATATGACTTGTCATAAAAATGTGGGCCCTTCTTATGATTACTTGAAGTGAAAAGTGAAGTGTCAAAAGTATTCAGTAATGTACCACAAGGAAACAGAGAATTAAACCTTTTAAACATAATTTCTGTCATGTAAATTTCATACACCACGAAAACATTATAAATCTGACATCTGTTGTAAATTTTTCCAGCTTGATGAATCGCCGGAGGACTTTGAAGTTGGCAGTCACCCATTGCTAATAAATCTGGTGAGTCACTGAGTTTTATAATATTTCAGTACTTACGACTAGAATACAAGTTGCAATAAGCTCAGTAAGAAGGCCTGACTGCAACTCATTTTCTCAATGAAATTGTGGTTCTGTTGTTTGTCTTCTTCTTCTTAGTTCTTCAATCGTCAGGTTGGTTGTCGGCAGGGCACAAAGCTTTTCTTTCTTGGGCCTTCATCTTGAGAGTGGTATGTGGTGCAGTCGTTACTGTCCATGACCTAGGCAAAGTATTCCAGTCTGGGTCTGCCGCTTGTGTTCTTATCTCATTCTGTACAGCGAAACATTCCAAACATGCCTTTATGAGGTCTTTCCTGAAATGTCTGTCTATGCAGCTGGGTGTGAAAAGGTTCCGCAGTTTATAAATATTTTAGCATACAGTCACTAATATTAGGAACAAGTCGAGAGCAATGTGTTTCGAGAGTCGAGCTCTCATCATCAGGCTGTCTAAGTTAACCCTACATAAAATGCACTTCAGAAGCACTGGAGGTCAAAATATAAGATTATTCAGACATGGAGACTATCATCTTACTTTAAAACTGGAAGCACCAGATTCCCTGCATCCTTATCTGCATATTCTTCAAAACATTGTTTATGTAAGGCAGTAAACATCAGTCACACCAGCTGCCTCTCAGTGCACGTCAGAGCTGCACACGTGTTTATAAATAAGTGGTGCCTTAAAAGCAGCACTTCGAAGGATGTGTGTTAACATGGATAAGGAAGCAGGGAATCTGATGCTACCACTTTTCAAGTAAGACAAGGACTTCACAGCTTAGTAATTTCATTTGTTTTTCTGTTTTTACCTTGAATGTTTTTGAAGTGCATTTTATGTAGGATTAATTTTGAAGCCGGATGATGGCAGCTTGACCCCAAAAACATGTTGCTGTGGATTATGTTCCTAAAATTAGTGGTTGTATGCTAAAATATGTATAAAGATTGCCTTAAAAATAGCTACCTTTGGTGCTTAAAATGGACAATATTAGAAAGTTTGTTCTCTTGTTAAAATCAGTCTTTGTGTGATAGATTTGGCTTGCAATATTCTTCTTTGATCTTCCATTTGATGTAATTTTACTCCATCAGTAGGTGAAGGATTCGGTGGTTTACAGTTGCTCACTGAGCTTTGAGCAGTGATATTTTGCTTACTCACCACAAAGATCTTTTTTTTAGCTTCATTAATTTCCATGTTATAAGAAAAACTGAGTGTGGTTCCATCTGGGCCAGCATCACTTCTAATTGAAGGGACTGGTGGAAGAAAGTGCTAACTCACAATAGCATAATTTGGGTTGTTACATGTTGTTCGATTAACCCTTTTGTTACAGCAGTCTGCTTCGCTGAGCTGGTGCCACTGATCGGTGCAGCGTACCGCGAACTGTGCACATTGCGCGTCAGAAAGATGATGTGCAGGTTACTGTATTTAAGTGTTACATAACAATATATTTGGAGATTTTATAAGTATTATAAGAAAAGCCATTTAGGATCATTTGAAAGATTCTTAATAATGTAATTCAGTATGATAAATTTGAAAACAAGGTTCAACACACAAACCCACATTACAATTTTTACACTTGTACTTAGATTCTCATTTTCTGTCATTTGCACTTCAAACAACACACCTTCTATTTAAGTTTCTTCCTACTAGTTTGTAAACCGAAGAAAAGTGTCTTTCTGTTAAGCTCAGTGGATGATTATTGCCTGTTCGGTGTTGATATTTTATGCTTCGATGATACTCTTCCAGTATCTCCCTAATTAACTGCAATTGAAGTTTTGCCATGGATACCAGTTCTTTCCTTTTGTGTTTATAAAGACAATAGGCATTCCACACACAATTGTCCAGCAAGTGAAAGAAATGTTTGTGATGCCATTGCAGAGATTTGAGTGTTGATTCCACAGTGCTTATAACCGTGTCAGCTTTATCAACTGCACCCATTGAATTATTATAATCCAATACGCATACAGGTTTTTGGATAACTTTTACTGTATCAAATTCATCTGAGTGCATGGTAGAAAGCATATAGACTTCTTTTTTATCCAACCACTTTTTGAATATTAAATTTTTGCACGATTGACAGGTTGCCTGTCCTCATTTTAATCATTCACCAGTTTTAGGCATTCCTTTCCTTCTCTTTCTTATGGTCCCGCACACATTTGTGCAATTATTGTGTAGCTTTCTAAATAAAGCTGCACTGAAATACCAATTATCTATGTGAACAGTATAGCCCTTTCCTAAATAGGGCTTTACAAGTGCTTCAACTATCGCTCCTGACTTTCCAGTATCCTTATTTTTGGTATCCACCAGGGCAGATGATCCCATGTAAACAATTAAATCTTGTACAAATCCTGTCTCACAGTCACAGGGAAAAAAAGATTTTATTCCAAATCTGTTTCTTTTTGACGGGATGTATTGTTTGAAAGACAGCCACTCTTTATAAAAAAAAAGTAAACTTTCATATATGCACAGCTTTTGGAATGGCTGAAATGACTGACAAAATTTTTTTTTTTGTAATAAATCAGTGATGATGTTCTGTATTTTGTATAACAATCATTGGTAGAACCGACATCATGGTTGAAATGCAGCATTCATAGTAATTTGGAATAGTGGTCTCTAGCCATTACTTCTCCAAAAATATTGCTTCGCAGAAGTTTGTCTTTACTCCAGTACTCTACTAAATATAATTTCTTGTTCCACATCATTCAAAATCATATGGCAAAAAAACATAGTTTGGCTACTCCAGTTCCTTCTGAATTGTTTCATTTGCAATTAACTCTACGAGATCTTCAGAGATAATCACATTTCTGTTTTTCCCTTGGTCTTAAGAATGAAAGCTCTCTTCAGCTTCTATCTGTTCCTTCCACAGAAAGAACTCCGAAAATAAAATCACACTGCATAAGTAGCGCAAACGGAAGTGCAGCATTTATGTGTTATTCTGAGAAAATAATTTAGTTGAAATACATAAGATAACGTAGTAGGTGAATACGGATTGGGGCTAAGAAATGAAAGAGGAAGCTGCCTGATAGAATTTTGCACAGAGCACAACTTAATCATAGCTAACACTTGGTTCAAGAATCATAAAAGAAGGTTGTATACATGGAAGAAGCCTGGAGATACTGACAAGTTTCAGATAGATTATATAATGGTAAGACACAGACTTAGAAACCAGGTTTTAAATTGTAAGACATTTCCAGGGGCAGATGTGGACTCTGACCACAATCTGTTGGTTATGAACTGTAGATTAAAACTGAAACTGCAAAAAAGTGGGAATTTAAGGAGATGGGACCTGGATAAACTGACTAAACCAGAGGTTGTACAGAGTTTCAGGAAGAGCATAAGGGAATAATTGACAGGAATGGGGGAAAGAACTACATTAGAAAAAGAATGGGTAGTTTTGAGAGATGAAGTAGTGAAGGCAGGAGAGGATCTAGTAGGTAAAAAGATGAGGGCTAGTAGAAATCCTTGGGTAACAGAAGAAATATTGAATTTAATTGATGAAAGGAGAAAATACAAAAATGCAGTAAATGAAGCAGGCAAAAAGGAATATAAACGTCTCAAAAATGAGATCGACAGGAAGTGCAAAATGGCTAAGCAGGGATGGCTAGAGGTCAAATGTAAGGATGTAGAGGCTTATCTCACTAGGGTTAAGATAGATAAGACTGCCTGCAGGAAAATTAAAGAGACCTCTGGAGAAAAGAGAGCCACTTGTATGAATATCAAGAGCTCAGATGGAAACCCAGTTCTAAGCAAAGAAAGGAAAGCAGAAAGGTGGAAGGAGTATACAGAGGGTCTATACAAGGCGATGTAGTTGAGGACAATATTATGGAAATGGAAGAGGATGTAGATGAAGATGAAATGGGAGATATGATACTGCGTGAAGAGTTTGACAGAGCACTGAAAGACCTGAGTCGAAACAAGGCCCCGGGAGTAGAAAACATTCCATTAGAACAACTGATGGCCTTGGGAGAGCCAGTCCTGACAAAACTCTACCATCTGGTGAGCAAGATGTATGAGACAGGCGAAATAACCCCAAACTTCAAGAAGAATATAATAATTCTAATCCCAAAGAAAGCAGATGTTGACAGATGTGAAAATTACTGAACTATCAGTTTAATAAGTCACAGCTGCAAAATACTAACACGAATTATTTACAGACAAATGGAAAAACTGGTAGAAGCTGACCTCGGGGAAGATCAGTTTGGATTCCGTAGAAATGTTGGAACACATGAGGCAATACTGACCTTATGACTTATCTTAGAAGAAAGATTAATGAATGGCAAACCTATGTTTCTAGCATTTGTAGACTTAGAGAAAGCTTTTGACAATGTTGACTGGAATACTCTCTTTCAAATACTAAAGGTGGAAGGGGTAAAATACAGGGAGCGACACGCTATTTACAATTTGTACAGAAACCAGGTGGCAGTTATAAGAGTCGAGGGACATGAAAGGGATGCAGTGGTTGGGAAGAGAGTGAGACAGGGTTGTAGCCTCTCCCCGATGTTATTCAATCTGTATATTGAGCAAGCAGTAAAGGAAATGAAAGAAAAATTTGGAGTTGGTATTAAAATCCAGGGAGAAGAAATAAAAACTTTGAGGTTCGCCGATGATATTGTAATTCTCAGAGACAGCAAAGGACTTGGAAGAACAGTTGAACAGAATGGACAGTGTCTTGAAAGGAGGATATAAGATGAACATCAACAAAAGTAAAACAAGGATAAATGGAATGTAGTCAAATTAAGTCGGGTGATGCTGAGGGAATTAGATTAGGAAATGAGTCACTTAAAGTAGTAAAGGAGTTTTGCTATTTGGGGAGCAAAATAACTGATGATGGTCGAAGTAGAGAGGATATAAAATGTAGACTGGCAATGGCAAGGAAAGCGTTTCTGAAGAAGAGAAATTTGTTAACATCGAGTATAGATTTAAGTGTGAGGAAGTCGTTTCTGAGAGTATTTAAATGGAGTGAAACATGGACAATAAATAGTTTGGACAAGAAGAGAATAGAAGCTTTCGAAATGTGGTGCTACAAAAGAATGTTGAAGATTAGATGGGTATATCACGTAACTAATGAGGAGGTATTGAATAGGATTGCCAAGATCAGAAGTTTGTGGCACAACTTGACTAGAACATGGAATCGGTTGGTAGGACACGTTCTGAGGCATCAAGGGATCACCAATTTAGTATTGGAGGGCAGCGTGGAGGGTAAAAATCGTAGAGGGAGACCAAGAGATGAATGCACTAAACTGATTCAGAAGGATATAGGTTGCAGTAGGTACTGGGAGATGAAGAAGCTTGCACAGGATAGAGTAGCATGGAGAGCTGCATCAAACCAGTCTCAGGACTGAAGACCACAACAACACACACAAGATAACACCGAGCAAGTATTATCCGCTCTCTAATAATTATTATAAGCAAGGTGCTGGAGAAATTGTGGTAATGGAGACAGTCTGCCCCATTCATGTGTTGTATAATCTGAAAATGGTTGTGGTATGTAAATACAATCCATGTCAGAATGCTTTATGCCATACTTCCAACCTAACCTCAGCCTAGGGCTGCACCACAGATCAGCCTGTCACCACAATGAAATTTAGAAACATGTAGCATGCTGGGGCAAATCCAGATTAACAATTTAATAAGTCTATCTGACACTGTAGAGTTGTTTAAAGTTATATTCTGAAAATATATTGCCAGTCATGGATTACCCTAAATACTTTCTTATCTGTATTTAGATTAATAATACTCAACATAAACACTAATGATTACTGTTGTTGTTGTTGTTGTTGTTGTTGTTGTTGTGGTCTTCAGTCCTCAGACTGGTTTGATGCAGCTCTCCATCCTAATCTATCCTGTGCAAGCTCCTTCATCTCCCAGTACCTACTGCAACCTACATCCTTCTGAATCTGCTTAGTGTATTCATCTCTTGGTCTCCCTCTATGATTTTTACCCTCCACGCAGCCCTACAATGCTAAATTTGTGATCCCTTGATGCCTCAGGACATGTCCTACCAACCGATCCCTTCTTCTAGTCAAGTTGTGCCAAAAACTTCTCTTCTCCCCAACCCTATTCAATACCTCCTCATTAGTTACGATATACCCATCTTATCTTCATTAGTTACGTGATATACCCATCTTATCTTCATTAGTTACGTGATATACCCATCTTATCTTCAACATTCTTCTGTAGCACCACATTTCGAAAGCTTCTATTCTCTTCTTGTCCAAACTATTTATTGTCCATGTTTCACTCCATTTAATTACTCTCAGAAATGACTTCCTCACACTTATGTCTATACTCGATGTTAACAAATTTCTCTTCTTCAGAAACGCTTTCCTTGCCATTGCCAGTCTACATTTTATATCCTCTCTACTTCGACCATCATCAGTTATTTTGCTCCCCAAATAGCAAAACTCCTTTACTACTTTAAGTGACTCATTTCCTAATCTAATTCCCTCAGCATCACCCGACTTAATTCGACTACATTCCATTATCCTCGTTTTACTTTTGTTGATGTTCATCTTATATCCTCCTTTCAAGACACTGTCCATTCTGTTCAACTGCTCTTTCAAGTCCTTTGCTGTCTCTGAGAGAATTACAATGTTATTGGCGAACCTCAAAGTTTTTATTTCTTCTCCCTGGATTTTAATACCTACTCCAAATTTTTCTTTTGTTTCCTTTACTGCTTGCTCAATATACAGATTGAATAACATCGGGGAGAGACTACAACCCTGTCTCATTCCCTTCCCAACCGCTGCTTCCCTTTCATGTCCCTCGACTCTTATAACTGCCATCTGGTTTCTGTACAAATTGTAAATAGCGTGTCGCTTCCTGCATTTTACCCCTTCCACCTTTAGAATTTGAAAGAGAGTATTCCAGTCAACATTGTCAAAAGCTTTCTCTAAGTCTACAAATGCTAGAAATGTAGGTTTGCCTTTCCTTAATCTTTCTTCTAAGATAAGTCGTAAGGTCATTATTGCCTCATGTGTTCCAACATTTCTACAGAATCCAAACTGATCTTCCCCGAGGTCGGCTTCTACCAGTTTTTCCATTCGTCTGTAAATAATTCGTGTTAGTATTTTGCAGCTGTGACTTATTAAACTGATAGTTCGGTAATTTTCACATCTGTCAACATCTGCTTTCTTTGGGATTAGAATTATTATATTCTTCTTGAAGTCTGAGTGTATTTCGCCTGTCTCGTACATCTTGCTCACCAGATGGTAGAGTTTTTTTCAGGACTGGCTCTCCCAAGGCCGTCAGTAGTTCTAATGGAATGTTATTTATTCCCGGGGCCTTGTTTCGTCTCAGGTCTTTCAGTGCTCTGTCAAACTCTTCATGCAGTATCGTATCTCCCATTTCATCTTCATCCTCTTCAATTTCCATAATATTGTCCTCAAGTACATCGCCCTTGTACAGACCCTCTATATACTCCTTTCACCTTTCTGCTTTCCTTTCTTTGCTTAGAACTGGGTTTCCATCTGAGCTCTTGATATTCATAAAAGTGGCTCTCTTTTCTCCAAAGGTCTCTTTAATTTTCCCATAGGCAGTATCTATCTTACCCCTAGTGAGATAAGCCTCTACATCCTTACATTTGTCCTCTAGCCACCCCTGCTTAGCCATTTTACACTTCCTGTCGATCTCATTTTTGAGACGTTTGTATTCCTTTTTGCCTGCTTCATTTACTGCATTTTTGTATTTTCTCCTTTCATCAATTAAATTCAATATTTCTTCTGTTACCCAATGGGTTCTACTAGCCCTCATCTTTTTACCTACTTGATCCGCTGCTGCCTTCACTACTTCATCTCTCAAAGCTACCCATTCGTCTTCTACTGTATTTCTTTCCCCCATTCCTGTCACTTGTTCCCTTATGCTGTCCCTGAAACTCTGTGCAACCTCTGGTTTAGTCAGTTTATCCAAGTCCCATCTCCTTAAATTCCCACCTTTTTGCAATTTCTTCAGTTTTAATCTACAGTTCATAACCAATAGATTGTGGTCAGAGTCCACATCTGCCCCTGGAAATGTCTTACAATTTAAAACCTGGTTCCTAAATCTCTGTCTTACCATTATATAATCTATCTGATACCTTTTAGTATCTCCAGGATTCTTCCATGTATGCAACCTTCTTTTATGATTTTTGAACCAAGTGTTAGCTATGATTAAGTTATGCTCTGCACAAAATTCTACCAGACGGCTTCCTCTTTCATTTCTTAGCCCCAATCCATATTCACCTACTATGTATCCTTCTCTCCCTTTTCCTACTGTCGAATTCCAGTCACCCATGACTTAAATTTTCGTCTCCCTTCACTACCTGGATAATTTCTTTTCTCTCATCATACATTTCTTCAATTTCTTCGTCATCTGCAGAGCTAGTTGGCATATAAACTTGTACTACTGTAGTAGGCATGGGCTTCGTGTCTATCTTGGCCACTATAATATGTTCACTATGCTGTTTGTAGTAGCTTACCCGCACGCCTATTTTTTTATTCATTATTAAACCTACTCCTGCATTACCCCTGTTTGATTTTGTATTTATAACCCTGTATTCACCTGACCAGAAGTCTTGTTCCTCCTGCCACTGAACTTCACTAATTTCCACTATATCAAACTTTAACCTATCCATTTCCATTTTTAAATTTTCTAACCTACGTGCCTGATTAAGGGATCTGACATTCCATGCTCTGATCCGTAGAATGCCAGTTTTCTTTCTCCTGATAACGATTACTGCACCATATCATTAACTCATTGGAAAGACCTACACATACAAACAATGTACAACATTAGTTACCTGGCAAATACTTACATACAATACAGTACACTTTAGTTTCATCACCTTCCACAGAATTAAATGTGATTTCTTTGAACTCCATTTTTTGTTGTGAACACTCTCCAAGTGGTATATCAGTTCTTACCTCTGAGAGCATCAAAACATATTGCACTCAGTAAATGTCATCTAAATAGCAAAGAAAATGGGTTTTTGCTTAATATCTTAATATCATACTGTGATGGAAAAGGAACGTGTAAACAGAATTAATGCACTTATTCATCCATCATGTTTAATACTGCCAATTATGAAGCAGAATCTTCAGGGATGTGGAACAACACAGTGAAGGTGCAGTGAGAAACTAGGGCCTGCATTACTTAAATATCTAAAATAAGTTATTTGTGCTTCATGAAACTACTGTAAAAATTCAGGGGAAAGGCCGCACCTCCAACTCTTCGGAAACGCTCTATCCAGAGGGCCTACATCACAAGTGACACTTTACTTTGCTTAAGTGTACTAGTTACCTGTTAATTGTCAAAGAGTTTTACAGCAGTTCTGGCATTCGCCTCCCATGACTTGCATAGTAATTAACCCTCTCAACCCTTTCATTTATAGCCTTAGCTTGGACCCATTTGTGGGCTTTTTGTGATACATGAACGTTTCTGCTCAGTCTGCACTGCACAGAGGGTACTGCAGACGTTCACACTGGTGATATCTCCATAACATTTTTGCTAATATAGCACACTTGACTATAAACCAGCCATCTGGTTACGGCAGTTGTGTTACATTATTACATTAAGGTTAACACAGCATTTAAATGGTGACTGAGAGGTAACCAACATTTCTCCTACTTTTCCAGAAGCAGAACTGTGTCTCTTCATGTGTTTGTTTACGTCTGTCACCAGCTTATCATAAATATGTAATATTTCTTTCCTAGGCTCTACTTGTATATTCTTGTGATGCTTCACCCCCATACGTCACACAAGCCTGCCACACCACCAGTCTGTGCAACATCAGCCATGGTGTAACGTACAGTGAGAAATTAAGAAAAGCACAACACATACACACACACCAAGATAGCTCCTGGGAAAATCATAATAACGAAGCGTTCAAAGATCTACATGCCGGTAGCTACAACTAACTGGCTCTTACGGCCAACCAATGAGACATCGGTGCCAGTTGAAATAGCTATGTATAATGCCTTGTGGCTGTAGAAGGTGTAATGACAAGCGGCTCGCAAGCCCTGAGGAATCATGGGGTCAACAGAAGCGTCCGATTCCACCTGTCTGCATTGATGTAAGGGTGTTGTCGTGGATGATGTCATTACGCCACGGTGTTTATGAGTTGGTTGTGTTTGTAGATGTTGTCTTGTTGTGTTTCATGGTGCCCTCCCGTGTGTGTTTGTTTGTTTGTTTGTTTTTTTTTAAAAAAAACCTCTTATATTTAGCTTGACCTCTCCCTAAAACCCACAATTTCCCCCAGTTGTCTCATTAATTTGATGGAAGTTTTGGATGGAGATGTTATTGTCTTATTTATACATATTTTCATGTTTGTTGCCATGTGTATGTAGTAACATCACAGGTGCCATATTGGAGATGCTTAGAATAGCAATTTCTGCCATATTGATGATGTCATGGGTCAAAGCAGACGGCTGGAATCTGACACTTCTGTAATCCAGGGATCATGACGTCATCTCTCCCGCTAGTCAATATCGCTGGCAGTTTTCAAACCACGGATTTCTTTGAACCTAGCCATCCTTTGCAGAAGCAGCTCGCAGGCCCTCAGGAATCTTGACGTTATATCATGACATGAGGTCATCTCTCACGCTAGCCAGTATCGCTGGTAGTTTTTGAACCCCAGATATTCTTTGAGCCAAGCCATTCTTTGTGATGCTGAGTGGGTGTATGTACAGTGCCAGATTTAGTGTTGCATGTGCGATAAAGCATTTCTATTATGGAAAACTTTGTATCCTTCATTTTCCTTGTGTGTGCATATAGAGCCAAATATGGAAGTTACTGTGAAGTGCCTGCAGGATGACTGCAATTTTTTTCAACGTCTTGGCAAATTTGAGAACACATGCTGCAAAAGCACATGCTTGCAGAGGAGAAAGGAAAGTTTATATTCCAGACAATGGATGGTAAGTAACTTCGTATAATAATTTTATGATGTGCAAGAAAAGTAAAGTGTCTGGTAAATCTACAGAATTTCCTTCTTTGTGGCTATAGTATTCTGATGCACTGTGTTACCCTGTAAAGTTTCTTTCAGTACAACTATGAGGATTATTTGTGGTAACAGCATATTATCATAAGAAATGGCTTCGGTATTTAAGTTGCCATCTTTGTAACGTTTGTTGGTCAGAATTTGTGTAGTAACTGTATTCTAACTTCAGTATCACTCTAATATTTTGTTTCAGTAACATGTTCCTTCACACTTGAAAATTTCTGAATGTTCAAAATGACATCAGTGACCATAGTCAGTATTTTTACAGTAAAATTGCTATGAATTGCAGTGACAGAATCCAGATTTGTGAGTGATGTTACCTATTTTTGTAATGGATGTTTCAGAGTTTCTGAAGTGAAAGTCCAAAGAAGAGAAGACAGCAAGAAGTAGCTATTTGTGTTTTTCATGGTTTGTAGGCCTACTGGCGAAACTTGCTACGTAAAAAAAAAGTGAGTAACGCATCAAGCTTGGTACCTCTATGGTGATGTGGAAATCCGAGCAATGTTAATAAAGAAATTAATTTTGTGTTTTTTTTCGTTTGATTCCTTTATCGTGTTGCCTATAGTTCACAAAATTTAATTGAAGTACCAAGTTGATAATTTCAACATAAATTGGACTATGCACATAGCTGTCTCTAATGGCTTTGCTGCTTTTCACAGGTGAAGTATGATTATTCACTAGTCCTTCAGTTTGCATGTTTCTTAATCAATTGTGGCAAAAGAAATCACTGACTCAAAGCATAATTTGCTTGGTACACATAATTGGAAATTGCTTATTTAGTTGTAATTTTACATTTTTAGATTATAGTATTGTCTGAGAGTTTATCTTGCTGCCTTTCTTGGGTGTGGTTTTTCTATATTTAACAAGTTTACTGATATGGTTAATGACATGTTTCACCACCAGGTAAGGTATACAGCATTAAGCGTGCTGTGCTGTTGTCGCTGGTGGCAGCAGCATGGTAGTCAATGTGTTAAGGGGGCACTTAGGAACCTTGAGAGTAAAGTATATGCATCTATAATAGTCTTGGCTAAAAAGATACAGCTAGAATGCTAATTACTGTCTGAGCAATTATCCTTTAGACAGTTAATATCTTATGCCAAATATGCATCTAAAACTGAATTCGTAAACAACTTTCTAGTCATTTAATCGTTTTGCTTTGTAGAAATTGAAATAAAAATACTGCAGACCCAAAAATCGCCTGGAAATGGTAAGGAATATCAGATACAAGTAAGTATTTTTGCTCAGTAAGAATAAAGTGTAAAAATGCTGCTATCTGGTTATTACCATGAGACCACTGCACACAAAACAGGGCAGTGTAAGACTTTGTTCCCTAGTTCTCATTGGCTGAAGCAACTAAAATTAAATTTCTGAGAAATGCGGAAACTTTGTTATCGGTATATCCCCAGCATGATTTAAAATTTTTGCAGTGAAATGGCACTGATAGTGCATAACATATTTTGCAACTGAGACTAAGTACTTAAAAATTGATGTGGGGTACGTATTTCAAGACACACTTGAGAACCAAACCTGACATATGTATTGACACACAAGTAAACACATCTGAAAGGCACACTGGGTTACACAAGCATTAGCTGTAGGTATGGAATGGGTAATTTACTCAGAAAACTTTCTGTATGAAATTTATTGTAAAGCACACTAAAGTTAAGGGAAAGATGCAGTGCACAGATGAGATACACTTGGATGGGCATGAATTGGTTTTGCTTAGATATATGGAAAATGAACTGTAGTATTATATTGACATATTTGGTGCAGTTTCCTGTGATAACAACATGTGTGAGGTGCAAATTTGTGGACAGGAGAGATTACATTGAACCTGTCATGCATGGTGCACTTTTAGTTGCAGTGCAAGGATGATGCCATCCAGATTTGAAAATTAGGGGCCTAGAAATGAAACTCTCATCAGTTTTAATATTTAAAAATAAACATGCATGAAAATGGAAGCTTAATTAGGACTTTCAAATAAATTGCAAAAATTTTCTTGTTTTGCACAGGGTTAGTGGCTTATGTTGACATTTATAAGTGTCGGCCACAGCTAACATATTGAAGATTTTAAAGTAACAAAGTAGTTTTTGACATTCTGATATTAATGAATAACAGTAAGAACCACAGCAATGAAATGATGTAAATTACTTAAACCAGGAGTTAAACAAATGTACATAGTCATCACACCCACTTGGTAGTCACTGCATATTTGTGTGCTATAGCTAAGACAGTAACCTTTTGTTTTCTTGTCCAATCTGGGACACATGTCAGATCTTACTTGTTTTGCTAGATCAACTCCAGGTTTACAAGTTTCACATTTCAGAATTTTGGTAATTTGTAGTCCTACCTCCTGTGGAAAGTGGGGTTGATAGCTGTCTTTTCAGATATGGTCTCATCAATTGCCATTTAAGGAACTTTAAGCAAAAATGTGATTATTCAATTTTCTGTCAGTGTAGAATATACCACTAATGTATTTACCAGAGAAATACTCATGATGGCACAGAACAGTGAGAGTCCATCTTCTGGAGCACCTGCTGTGTGGAGTAAATTGTGCACTTCACATCCAGTGGTGCATCAATTTCTTCTTAAGTAGTATCACAGTACTCTACTATCTCAGGCTGTTTATTGTGATGCTCAGTGGAGCAGCATTATGCCTTGAAGGTACTAAACTAACAGCCTTCTTAAGCTTTTGGATGTAATATATCCAAAAACAAATGACTTTTACATTTAGCTGTCAGGATCTCCTTTGAAATCTTTCTTTTTATTATTATTGTGTGTGGCCGTTTTGTGTCCTCTTCCCAGTTGACATGTACATCTGATAAGCTTAATGAGGATATTTATCGCTACAAACAAAAAATAAAAAATTAAAAAATGTGGTGACTATGCAAATTTAGATAACACACAAGTTGGAATTAAATCTGCAGATATGATCCACCAATCCAAATACAGTTTCAAGATTATCCTCCAAAACTTTGCAAGCTGAGGAAGTAAGCACAAAGATTTGGACATCATAGCATGTGTTAATAAACCAGATGTTTCAGGTATTACAGAGCACAGGTATACCAAAAAAGAACCTTATTATGCACCCATTAACAAAGCATTTCTGCTCATCATTTAGCAGGGAGATCAAGCCTTAAGGTGATGTTGCAAAAGTGGCAAAAATTAGGGCCCCAAAGACGTAAGTTCTTTAAGTGTTGAAGGTGACACTGAACTTTCTGCAATTAACTGTAGTTGTGAAAGGACACACAATTTTGGATATAGACAGACCTCCATCTGCAAGTACAGATATTGTTTTAGCTAGTCTCCATCAGTTGCTTATAGAGAGAGATAGTAAACACTCAGGAAAAATTGCTGGGTAATTATGCTGATAATTGTTCAGTCTTGTTGTTGTTGTTGTGGTCTTCAGTCTTGAGACTGGTTTGATGTAGCTCTCAATGCTACTCTATCCTGTGCTAGCTTCCCAGTACCTACTGCAACCTACATCCTTCTGAATCTGTTTAGTGTATTCATCTCTTGGTCTCCCTCTACGATTTTTACCCTCCATGCTGCCCTCCAATACTAAATTGATGATCCCTTGATGCCTTAGAATATGCCCCACCAACTGATCCCTTCTCCTAGTCAAGTTGTGCCACAAGCTCCTCTTCTCCCCAATCCTATTCAATACCTCCTCATTAGTTATGTGATCTACCCATCTAATCTTCAGCATTCTTCTGTAGCACCACATTTCGAAAGCTTCTATCTCTTCTTGTCCAAACTATTTACTGTCCACATTTCACTTCCATACATGGCTACACTCCATACAAATACTTTCAGAAACAACTTCTTGACAATTAAATCTATACTGGATGTTAACAAATTTATCTTCTTGAGAAACGCTTTCCTTGCCATTGCCAGTCTACATCTTATATCTTCTTTTTAGTCTTAGAAAATCTGATCTCACAAAAATCAGTTTTCACTCTTAAGAATGATGAGTGGCACACACAGATCTGTGTGCACTGATATGTAATACAGGGTACCCTCGGCTTTGTACTTTGCTGCCTTCGTTTGTTGATTATTTTTTATGTAAATGACAAAATACTGCTCCCCAAATTCAAAACTAGTTCTGTATACTGATGCTACATCCATTGTGTGCAGGCATAAAGATCACTATGAAACTGTATTACAAATTATATAGTTCAGTATTCAAATGAAAGTACTCTCATTGTCAACTCAAGATAACAGCAGTAATGGATTTTTATCCCACAAGACATATTTTGAAATTCAGATGTGCTGTGGAACTGATATTGCCATCAAAGCAATATATATCAGAATCATGGGAGTAACAACACTGGGATACATATGTTCACTCACTGGGAAGTAAACTGGCTTAAAATGTATTTGCGATAAATATGTAGAGCCAATACCGAAACAATACCCACATAATGTCTGCTTATCATATGTCAATGTGTTCTAGTATAAAGTATCGATTAGAAGTATGGGATGCCAAACACGAGCAAATCTTCATAAGCTTGTAAAGTTGGAGTAGAAGGCTGTAAGAATAATTTTTAGTGCAGAACTAAGAGACTCGTGCTGTGTTCAATTCCCTAAAGCTGGGAAATTAACTGTTATAAATTTGTACACTGATCAGCCAGAACTTTATAGCCACCTACCTAATACCCTGTACGATCAGCTCGGGCACGGATAACAGCAGTGATGCGTCACGGCATTGGTAGGTCTATGAAGGGAGCTGACAACCCATATGGACACACAGGTCACCTAATTCTGGTAAATTCTGGGGAGAAGTGCAATGAGCTCTGATGCCACTTCCAATCAATTCCCAGATGTCTTCAATCGAGTTCAGGTTTGGCTATTTAGGGAGCCAGTATACCAATTGGAACTCGCCACTGTGTTCCTTGAACCACGCCATCACACTCCTGGTGTTGTAACATGGCACATTATCTTGTTGAAATATGGCTCTTCTAACAACCCTACCACAACAAAGGTCAAAATTTAATAATGATTGTGGTGTTGCTCACGCTGCTAAATACTGCATTTTCGGGCAACAACAAAGTTATTACGTGGCAGGTGTCATTGGAGCACAGTTAATAAAGTCATTTCATGTAATAATGAATAAACTAGGCACTTATCTTTTCGTATTTCCCACGCTGGTCTCATTGTAAAATTGTGGCTCAATTGCCGAAAATCTAGGTGGTGGTGATTCCAAGCTCGGATGCAAAAGGGCCTAGGTTTTATTCTTCTATATTCAAAAGTTTTATAGATGTGTTTCACAAACCATTCTTTGAAGATTCAACCTTTGAAAGTTAGCACAATGATGATGTAAAAAATAATCAGCACTCTGAATTTAAGTTACACTTCCTTTTTATTGCTTTTGTTGCAATATTTCTAACACACAAAACATCACTTCACAATACAAAACATACTTGAAAACATCTTCCTCACTGTTCACATTTTATACGCTGACTACAATATACGTCTTTTCAACATGACGTCCAAGATTTGACTTTCTCAATGTCTGACTCTCTAACTAACTGATAATCGCTTACGCGCCCAAAAATCAAGAGTTACAAGTACGTCAAAGATCATAGTGACAAAAGAAAGAATACACATAAGAATAATATCATTGCAACATAAACATATCAATGTATCAAAGTACCTCTACATTAATGAAATCGAATCTGAATGTTGTCTCAGAAATATGTTAACTACTTCACAGAAACACAGTAGAATAATGCTGGTATCGAGAGGTTCAGGTGAGCTGCCATAATGGTTACATAATTCAAGTACCATTACACTCTGCACAATTGTCCTGAAGGAGTGCACACGTGCAACCAGTGTACGACACTCCTCGGCCATCGTGGTGCCTCGCACGAGCTCCACTGGACCTGTGGATGCCCATACCATAATGGAGTTGCAGCCAACTTGTTGGATTCTGCAGTACAAGTATCGAGGAGCTGTTACCCTGGAGGACAACAGATTCGTGCCCATTGCAGTCACACTTGCCAATGTCGTGGTGTCAAGACTGGCATATGCCCCGATTGTCAGCTGCTGCATCCCATCATTAGAAGTGTTCTGTGCACTGTGTGTTCACACACACACACACACACACACACACACACACACACACACACACACACACACACACACACACACAGCCCAGCATTAAATTCCGATGTTCATTCCACCACAGTCTGCCCAGACTACACTGTCCGACATCCAACCCCATGATGCCTGTAGTTAGTTTCACCACCTGTTGAAGACACTCACCACAGCACTGCTTAAGCACCCAACAAGTGGTGCCGTTTCCGAAATGCTTATGTTGAGCCTGCAGGCCATCACAATCTGCCCTTGGTGAAATTCAGAAAGGTCATGGGTCTTCCCCATTCTATACACGTACAGCATATTCACTGATACTACAATGCACCATGTGTGTGTCTCACCAGCAGTCATTCCTCACCAGGTGATGCTGCTATTGCCTGGATGGGTTTATATTGATAGTAGGTTCATGATCATAATATTCTTGCTGGTCAGTGTATACTTTTAAACTGATTATGTTGCCCCAAGCTCTTAGTCTAAATGTAAACACTGACTTGAACAAGCATAATACCAGAAACATACATCAGTTTCATCTTATAAGCCACCAAACTGCACTTTATCAGAGAAACCTACTAGATGCAGGATTGATGCTTGTCAATTCAGTCAGCTCACTCTCCACTGCAAAATTTAAAGCCAAACTAGAAAGAATATTTATTGCCAATCCACATTAGTCACTGGATGAGTATCTCGGTTTTACACTGAATAAAGGCATTTTTGTATAGGCCTCATTATGTACTTTTAGCATCATTTAATAGAAACGCTTTATTATCCAGTATTAGTTTTAAGTTATTTCTTAAATAACTAATGTAATAAATTAGATCTCAGTTGAAATCAAACAGTGGAAACTTCAGGCTGGAATAACAACAATATGAGGAAAAGGCAGATCGCTGCTCACCATAAAGAAGACATGTTGAGTTGTCAACAGGCACAACAAAAGGATGTGAAGCATTACCTTTCTGCCAAAGCCTTATTCAGAAAATTAAACACACATACACAGTCATTCATTCACTGTGTGTGTGTGTGTGGGGGGGGGGGGGGGGGGGGGGAGAGGGTGTTTTTGTCTTCCTTTTTTAAAACAAAGAAGGCTTTGGTTTAAAGTGTCTTTTTATTATGCCTGTCCTGTCTGTAACTCAATGTGTTGTATTTTTAGTGACTAGTAATCTGTATTTTCCTTATATTGTTGGTACACATCTTAGCTGTTAAGGTGAAAGGCTCTCTTCCTTCAAATGAAGGCTCACCTACAAGTAAATAACTTTTAGACCTGAGCCTTATTATATCAAAGTTTGTTGTAAAAAATGTCCATATGTGTAGCCCTTTGTTATGAACTCATGAATTAAGCAAAATTATCCTTGTATCATAAGATGATGAATAAAGTTCTTGTCATTATAATTACTACTATTGTTATTATTATTTCTTTTCTTTTGTCAGACGTTATGTCTAGTTAAAAATGGAAAGTGACACAGATCTTGATCAAGCGTGACTTCCTTTTAACTGTACGGTATATGTTACATTGCATTTAGGAACTTCCGGGTAATTGAACAGGTATCAATAATTACAGATTTCTGTAGTTGTATATATAAGTTTGGATGTAGCTGTATTGTGTTGATGTACTGGTGGATATTGTGTGGTATGACTCCTGTAGTTGCTAGTATAATCGGTATAATGTCAACTTTATCCTGATTCCACATGTCCTTGACTTCCTCAGCCAGTTGGATGTATTTTTCAATTTTTTCTTCTGTTTTCTTCTGTATATTTGTTGTATTGGGTATGGATATTTCGATTAGTTGTGTTAATTTCTTCTTTTTGTTTGTAAGTATCATGTGAGGTTTGTTACGTGGTGTTGTTTTATCTGTTATAATGGTTCTGTTCCAGTATAATTTGTATTCATCATTCTCCAGTACATTTTGTGGTGCATACTTGTATGTGGGAACGTGTTGTTTTATTAGTTTATGTTGTATGGCAAGTTGTTGATGTATTATTTTTGCTACATTGTCATGTCTTCTGGGGTATTCTGTATTTACTAGTATTGTACATACACTTGTGATGTGACCTACTGTTTCTATTTGTCGTTTGCAAAGACTGCATTTATCTGTTGTGGTATTGGGATCTTTAATAATATGCTTGCTGTAATATCTGGTGTTTATTGTTTGATCCTGTATTGCAATCATGAATCCTTTTGTCTCACTGTATATATTGCGTTTTCTTAGCCATGTGTTGGATGCGTCTTGATCTATGTGTGGCTGTGTTAGATGATACGGGTGCTTGCCATGTAGTGTTTTCTTTTTCCAATTTACTTTCTTCGTATCTATTGATGTTATGTGATCTAAAGGGTTGTAGAGGTGGTTATAAAATTGTAGTGGTGTAGCTGATGTAGTTATATGAGTGATTGCTTTGTGTATTTTGCTAGTTTCTGCTTGTTGTATAAAGAATTTTCTTAAATTGTCTACCTGTCCGTAATGTAGGTTTTTTATGTCGATAAATCCCCTTCCTCCTTCCTTTCTGCTTAATGTGAATCTTTCTGTTGCTGAATGTATGTGATGTATTCTATATTTGTGGCATTGTGATCGTGTAAGTGTATTGAGTGCTTCTAGGTCTGTGTTACTCCATTTCACTACTCCAAATGAGTAGGTCAATATTGGTATGGCATAGGTATTTTTAGCTTTTGTCTTGTTTCTTGCTGTCAATTCTGTTTTCAGTATTTTTGTTAGTCTTTGTCTATATTTTTCTTTTAGTTCTTCTTTAATATTTGTATTATCTATTCCTATTTTTTGTCTGTATCCTAGATATTTATAGGCATCTGTTTTTTCCATCGCTTCTATGCAGTCGCTGTGGTTATCCAATATGTAATCTTCTTGTTTAGTGTGTTTTCCCTTGACTATGCTATTTTTCTTACATTTGTCTGTTCCAAAAGCCATATTTATATCATTGCTGAATACTTCTGTTATCTTTAGTAATCGGTTGAGTTGTTGATTGGTTGCTGCCAGTAGTTTTAGATCATCCATGTATAGCAAATGTCTGACTTTGTGTGGGTATGTTCCAGTAATATTGTATCCATAATTTGTATTATTTAGCATGTTGGATAGTGGGTTCAGAGCAAGGCAGAACCAGAAAGGACTTAATGAGTCTCCTTGGTATATTCCACGCTTAATCTGTATTGGCTGTGATGTGATATTATTTGAATTTGTTTGGATATTAAGTATGGTTTTCCAATTTTTCATTACTATGTTTAGGAACTGTATCAATTTAGGATCTACTTTGTATATTTCCAATACTTGTAGTAACCATGAGTGGGGTACACTATCAAAAGCTTTTTGGTGTATGTGTAGTGTAGCGACCTTTGTTTAGTTTTAGCTTGATATGTCACCTCTGCATCTATTATCAGTTGCTCTTTACATCCTCGTGCTCCTTAGCAACAGGCTTTTTGTTCTTCATTTATAATTTTGTTCTGTGTTGTATGTGTCATTAACTTCTGTGTAATGACTGAAGTTAATATTTTGTATATTGTTGGTAGGCATGTTATGGGGCGATATTTAGCTGGGTTTGCTGTGTCTGCTTGATCTTTAGGTTTCAGATAAGTTATTCCATGTGTAAGTGTATCAGGGAATATGTATGGGTCTGCAATGTAACTGTTAAATAATTTAGTTAGATGTGAATGTGTTGAGGTGAACTTCTTTAGCCAGAAATTTGCTATTTTATCTTTTCCAGGGGCTTTCCAATTGTGAGTAGATTTAATTGCTTGGGTGACTTAATGTTGCAAAATTATCACTTCAGGCATTTGTGGTGTCATCTTGTATGTGTCTGTTTCTGCTTGTATCCACCGTGCATGCCTGTTATGCTGTACTGGGTTTGACCATATGTTGCTCCAGAAGTGTTCCATGTCTGTTATGTTTGGTGGATTGTCTATTTTAATGTGTGTGTTATTTATTGTCTGGTAAAATTTCTTTTGGTTTGTGTTGAATGTTTGGTTTTGTTTCCCTCTATTTTAACTTTTTTTGTATCTTCTAAGTCGTTTGGCCAATGCTTGTAATTTCTGCTTCTTTTCATCTAATTGCTCTATCGCTTCTTGTTGTGAGATTTTGCCTAACCTTTTTCGTTTTTTGTCTGATATTTCATTTCTTATAAATTGTGTTAGCTGTCCGATGTCTTTTCTCAGTTTTTCTATTCTGATCTGTAGCCTGTGTTGCCATGCTGGTTTTGTGGGTTTCTTCTGTGTGTTGGTTTGTTCTGATCTCTGCCTAGTATGTATATTTAGTGTAGTGAGTGCTACTATATAAACCAGTAGTTGTAACTCTTCCGTAGTTGTATTTTCATTTATTTTGTTGTGTATGATTGTGTTGATAGTTGTTATTGTTGTTTCAACTTGTGGGTTATTTGGTGGTCTATGCAAGAATGGTCTAATGTCTGTATTTGTGTCTTTGTATTCTATATATGTCAGCTGAAATTTTTCTTCTATATCTAACATGTGCATCACTTCGTGTTCTATTTGTGCTTATTCTGGTGGCTGTCTTAAGATTTTGTTTTCCTCTGATTGTTTAATTGATGCATGTTGTTCTTTGTTTGTTTGCTCTGGGATGTTTGAGTCCATTACTGTATTTTCTTCTTCTTCTTCTGATTGCACATTATTTTGTTCCAGTATTTGTTGTACTTTTTGTTTGATGTTTTCTAATTCTGACTGGGGTATCCTGTTATTTTTGATTATTACATGGATCTGATCAGCTAGTCGTTGTTCTGTTAAAAATTTTAATTCTGGGTATCTGGTAATAAATTTTGTGTATACTTGTGATCTGTATCCAGTTGTGTTGGTTCCTAAAGTTTGTTGCTTGGTAATAACAGAATGTGAGGTGTCAGTTAACTTCATCTGACCATCTCATCCTCTGTCTTTGTTTTCCTTCTAGGGTGGTTGCAGGAAGCATATCCTGCAAAACACCTCTATTTGGATTTAAATCATTTTCCGTGTGGCTAGCAGTGTCGTTACCATTGTGGACGGGCATAGGGTTCAAGCGTCGTCCCCGACCATGACAGTGCTTGCCCGAGGCTTCATTAGTTCTGTCCTGAACCAACTAATCACACTAAAAGGGGGGTTAGCCCTATTAGTGGTTTGTTCATTTCGTCGCCTTTTACGACTGGCAGAACATACCGGAGGCCTATCCTTTTCCCGGGCCTCCACGGGGGTTATTATTATTATTATTATTATTATTATTATTATTATTATTATTATTGAAGAGAACCATTTATCTGTCACATTTCTAAACGACGAAACCATTTCGAGAAACCACTGTGGGCTGTCTGTGTTATTGTGCAAGATGCCTTCATTGTATTACTGGCCAGTTTTGGTCTTTGGCCAGTTCCAAATGTTTGTGATGTGTGTGTCACAATCTGTAACCAGTTTCATGCTATGTGGACACACGTATACAACAGCTTTTGTACATAGAAACACAACCAACAGCAAGCTTCCTGGTCCTCATAAATCATGTTACACCTCAACATTAACATATCTGTTCACTTACTTTCATTTCATTATGAGAATGTAACACCCCTTCTGTCTGGGAGAGCAATCTTTCAAGCAGTAGGATGGTGTCAGTCTCACCACACTAAAACAAAAAATGGTGTAGTCACAAACTTCCTTGCTGTAAACATGGCCAATCTGGTGGTACTAGTTACAGGTTAAATATGTTAGGTCTGATGAGTTGGCAGGCATTTGTCAAAACAATAAAATACAAGGAAGTGAACTGATGCAGTGAAACAAAAGAACCAAGTGAAAGTAAAGAGTATGGATAATTGAATTCAGATGCACTTTAAAAGCAAATACAGGAAGTAAATTTTGTCTAATAATTGGAATATATTTTCAAATCTCATATATTCTAAAAGCCACTGAACTTTCATGTTAAGTCAATAATATATGTGCCTAAATAAACACTGGCATCTCACCAAATACAGTGGTAAACTGCAACATGAGACTTTAAATGATTGTTTAGAGAGTTCTCTGTAAAGTGATCTTAACCACAGTATTAACTCATTCTATAGAATTTCTGGGAGTGCTGTGATTCAACTCATCTTGGTATTTCAGTAGCTTGTATGAATCACCTGCTATATATTTTTAAATACACTAAAGATAGCAAAAAATTGTAAAACGATTGAATTTTAAAAAAGGTAGAAACAAACAATGGCAGGATCATGAAATAGAACAAATAAAGGTGGGTTTTCTAACAACGAAGTACTATTATTTCTAAGTTGTGAGTATTTTCAATTATTTCCTTTTTTTAATAAATGCACGAGGAAATGAGGTGGAATGTAAAATTTTAATCACCAGATAGTTGACTAAATGTTAAACAAGCAATAACAGGTAAGTGACAGCTAAATATTGTAACTGGAACACAGAAGCTGTTTTGAGATGCAAGATATGTAATTGTAGTGATAATTTATTGCAGTTACCAGTTAAATTTTCAAGCTGAAGTCACTCAAGAGGCCCATGATGATTATATGAGTAACTGAGCATGTATCTATTACCGTTTTGAGTCACTAACAAGAAGAGCCCAATTTTAATTTAAATTTTCTTATTAATGCATTTTAGGCAATGCCCATCTTTAGACTGTCAAAAAACATCACAGCTGCCATACGTGCACAAATTCTGTATGACACATTAAGAGCAAACATGTGGGTTCATCAACAAACTAGTTAACATACCACAGAAAAACCTAATTTCAGAATATCATGTCAAGAATTGAAACTTCCTGGCATATTAAAACTGTGTGCCGGACTGAGGCTCTAACTCGGGACCTTTGCCTTTCGCGGGCAAGTGCTCTACCAGCTGAGCTACCCAAGCATGACTCACGCCCCATTCTCACAGCTTTCCTTCTGTCAGTACCTCATCTCCTAGTGGGAGAAAAGCTGTGAGGACAGAGCATGAGTCATGCATAGGTAGCTCAGTTGGTAGAGCACTTGCCAACAAAAGGCAAAGGTCCAATGTTCGAGTCTCGGTCCGGCACACAAATTTGCCAGGAAGTTTCATATCACCACACACTCCATTGCAGAGTGAAAATCTCATTATGTCAAGTATTATCTATTGTAACATTGGTGCTCAACTGACAGTGCTATGCCATTACAAAATTAGCAATCATAACATATAACTAGGTAGCATGATTGTAGGGGTGCTAGGATCTAGTGTCAAATTTTGATGGACAGTTAACAAAATCAACTGTAACACCATAAAATAAATGTAAAGGGTTTATTCCTTCATGATAACTAAGAATCATAAAGGCACAAAAGATCACATCCCAACAAAAGTTCATCATTAATACGTGTGGTATGAGTAAGGGAGGGTGGTTTGGAAAGTGAAGGGAAGGCAGAAGGACAAGACAACACAGTGGGAGGAGTACAAAATAATCTCAGATTATACATCATGTGCAACTTTGCTAACACCGTTTCCCGATAGGTGGCGACAACGCTAAGTAGCTATACTGTATATGGGCAGGGAAGGGGGGAAGGTTGTTACATATGCTTCGTGACGACAGTGTGCAGGAGGTCGAGTGGACGGGACTTGAGAGTGGGCATCCAGGGCTGCTGTTAAATGACAGCACAGGAAAGATATAATATTTCAGCGTATGGCATACAAGGGGTGCGCCTACGGTCAGAAGTTAGCAGGTTTATGGCTGGTCTAGGAGGTCAAACATTTAATTGATACGGGCAACGGAAGGGGAAGCAGTTCATGTTAACTTACATTGGTGGCTGGTCATGAAAAGCAGAGCCAGAGGCTCTGCCTTCCAAAAAGACGTCTGTTCTGCTCGAGGTCTGGATTGCAACAGAGTGAGGCAACTGTGTTCCACACCGCAGAACACTCTAGCATCCAGACACGTGACCTGTATCCCACACACACTATTGGCTAAAACCAATGGCGTGAATACATTTCAGCAGAGGTCACAGGGTGTCTCTTATCAGCAGCTTTAACTTGACAGAACTGCCTCAGTTTTGAAAGACAGGTGACTTGTGTCACGTAGGCACAGCATAAGTTAATCTAGGAGTAAACTTCTAAAGATTTGACTGCGCCTTTGAAATACATTTTTTAAACCAATTTCCTTGACTGGCTGCCACCATGTACATAGCGGTCGAAAGAAACAGATCGCAGATGTCAGGCAGTTAGCTTGGACCTCGGTCAGCGCAACCTCATTCAATCATTACTCTATTTGTGTATGCATCATAAAGTTGTTCTTGATTCAAAATGTCAATGTACGAGCCTAATTCTCGTCATTTGTGGGAGGTGTTACGATTTTGCTCGAACAGTACACCCGTGGACTGTTCAAGCAAGAAATACACCAGGTGACACTGAAGAATCATACGTTACTGTTTTGTCTCAATATGAAGAAAACAGCGGCTGAGTCTCTTCAAATGCTCTCAAGTATGTATGGTAAGGATGCTATTAGTGAAAGAATGTGTTGCAAGCGGTTTCAATGCTTCAAGAACGGTGATTTTAACGTCGCAGACCAGCATAGTGGTGAAAGAGAGAATGTTTTTGAACATGCAGAACTGGAGACATTGCTGAGTGAAGACTTGCTTCAAACTCAAGAAGAATTGGCACGATTAGTAGGAGTGACACAGCAAAACATTTCAAAATGTCTCAAGGCTATGGGCATGGTTCAAAAAGAAGGAACTTGGGTCCCCTGTGAGCTGAAACCAAGAGACGGTGAACAGCATTTGTGTGTTTGTGAACAGTTGCATCAGAGGCAAAAATGGAAGGGATTTCTGCATCACATTGTAACCGGGGACAAAAATGGGTTCATTACGATAACCCTAAACAATGGGGATATCCCGGCCATGCTTCCACGTCGATGGCCAAACCGAACATTCACGGCTCCAAGATCATGCTCTGCATTTAGTGGGACCAGTTCGGCGTCTTGTACTATGAGGTGTTAAAACCAAGTGAAACAATGACGGGCGCATTGAAAGACAAACGGCCGCAATACAGTGAGAGGCACAATAAAGAGATTTTGCAGCATGACTCCACATTGCAAAAGAGGTCAAAATGTACTTTATTATTATTATTTTGAGCTTTTCCTCATTACAGAGGCTTATCTCCAACATAATAATTTACCTGGAAATGACAATACAAACAATAAACGTTCTTAAACTATACTCTCAAAATATTTCTCCAGGTGTTTCGATCTTGCGTGTCCTCTTCCTCTGCGCCCGTTCTCCTCATTGTGCACTGTACATTTTGGAGCCAGGTGGTCACAGGTCGTCCTCTTCTTCTTCTCCCCTCCGGTTCCCACTCCAGTATCAATTTTGGTATTCTGGCTTCCTCCATTCATCATACATGCCCGTACCACTGTAATTTCTTCCTATCCATTACGTCATATATTTTTTCTTTTATTTTCATTCTCCTTATTACTTTGGTGTTTCTTATCTTTTCTTTCCTGGAGATTCTTGCCGATCTTCTCCAAAAGTCCATCTCTAGAGCTTGTAATTTTTTAATGTGCTTCATGTTAATTGTCCAGGTCTCCATTCCATACAGAACCACACTCTCTAATATGGATTTGTATATTAATTTTTTAGTTCTGATCATTACATTCCTGCTCCATAAGACTGAGTTAAGCATCCCAATGACCCTCCGTCCGCTACTAATTCTTTTATTGATTTCTGAGTCTGATTTTCCCTCGATTTCTAAAATGGATCCCAAATAACAGAAAGTGTTTATCTTTTCGATTTTCTTTCCTTCAATGTATAGCTCATCTGAATCATTAGTCAAGTATTCTGTTTTTTGGTAATTAATCTTCAAACCCCAAGTTTTGTATGCTACTGCTAGTTGATTGCACATATAGTTAGCATCCTCCCCATCTTGTGCTATGACTACTTGATCATCAGCAAATAATAAATGATGTAGGTAAACTCCATCTCTTATTTCTAATCCCATACTATTACATTTACGAGACCATGTTCTAAGGCTAATATCTATATGGATTTTAAATAATGATGGTGACATGGGACAGCCCTGTAAAAGGCCTTTGCTTGTTCTAAATTTCTGTGAAAGTTTATTACCAACTTTCACTTGGCAAATGTTATCTTTATACATCTGTTTTATTATTTTAATCAAGGAAGGGTTTATGTTTGCCATATGTAGTGTTCTCCAAAGTAATTTTCTTGGAACAGTATCATACACTTTTTCTAGATCTATGAAAATTAATCCTATACTTGATTTTTCCCTATGTTTCTCCAAAATCTGTCGTAATGTGAAAATATGGTCTACACATGATCTCCCAGCCGTGAATCCACATTGTTCTTCTTGGGTTCTAAAATTTTTTTCCAGTTTAATTACTTTCGCAAAAATTCTCATTAATGTGTTTGTAACACAAATTCCTCGATAATTTGAACAAATTTTGTGATCCCCTTTCTTAAATATTGTATTAATGTAACTTAGCTTCATTTCGTTGGGTATTGAGTCTCCATGTATCATTTTGTTGAAGAGCTGTGTTATCAGTTTCACAATTTTGTCACCACCATATTTCAGACACTCCAGATTGATATTGCCTGGTCCCGGTGATTTACCATTCTTTCCTGTTCTCAACGCCTGAAGTACTTCACTTTCTAAAATATGGATCTCATCATCTTCATGTCCTTTATCTTCCCCTGTTCCTTCTTCTAGATATTCTTCTCTGTCCTCATTTAATAATTTTTGGAAATACTCTTCCCATTCCTTTTGTGTTATCAGTTGGAGATTAGTTTTGCTTTTTGTATCCTGTCGAAGCCCTTTCAATATTGACCATGCTTCTTTTGCTCTCCCAAATCCTAATTTGCTATTCACCTTGGCACATTTTCTTTCCCATGCTTCATTTTTTGCCATCCTTATTTTTTTCGTGACTTCATTCTTCTTTTCCTTGTATATTGACCTTGTTTCTTCTGATTTATCATTCAACCACTGAAGGAATGCATTTCGTTTTTCTCTAATGAGGACCTCTAGTTCCTCTGACCACCACTCTGCTGCACGGTTGTGGTTGCTATCTTTTTTACCCAACACCTCTGTTGCTATGATTTTCACATTAGCTTTTATATAGTCATATATTTCCTCTGTACTTCCTTCAAATGATTCAACCAGTTTCCTTTCCATCCTGGCTGCAAAGAGTGTTCTGATACTTTCGTCTTGTAGGCTGTCAATATTAAAAGGTAAATTTTCATCTTCTAAACATTAAAATGGGAAGCGCTACCTGACTCCCATGTTCTCCAGACATTGCTCCCTCTGACTGTCATCTGTTTAGATCAATGGCACATGGCCTGGCTGACCAACACTTCCGATCTCATGAAGAAGCTACAAATTGGATCAATTCGTGGATTGCTTCAAAAGATGAACAATTTTTTCGATGCGGGATTCGTACATTGCCCAAAAGATGGGAGAAAGTAGTGGCCAGCGATGGAAAATACAGTGAATGACACATGTGTAACCAATTTGTTTCATTAAAGCCTCAATATTGGGGAAAAATGGCAGAAGCAAAGTTTCACACCTTGTATAAATGACAGCTAGCAATCTGTAGCATTGCCAAACTTAAAATAAGGGAGGGAGACCTACTGTAAGTCTATCAGGTGTTGCAAAAACACATAATAAGGTGAAAGTGAAATTTCATAGTGCATTAATGTGTTATTAAATTATCGCAACTGTATATAGGTATGTATTACACATAATATTATTTACAATCGATGAGCGAGTCGGGATAGGAAGAAGCATGGATAAATATGCACCGGAATAGGTAGGAGGATTGTGGAGAAGCATTGGGCCCTTGGCAAATTTATCTTTATTGACTTATAATGCCACTGCACTATAGAAGTCACATTACAATAAAGTGTCTTAAAATTTACAAACACCAAAAATGCAATGAAGAGAAGCAATAGTTTAAGAGATCATGTACTCCAACATTATATATAAGAAAATGATATGCATTTGAATACACAATGAATAGCATTAAAATTACAGTACTGTTTTTCATATCTGATAAGATGTCATCTATTCTATCTGTTAAACACAAATCACTCATCCTGGTTAAAAGAAACACATCAATTTATTTTTACAATGATTACTGGTGGGATGCGCAAGTGAGGGTAGGGGAGCAAGAAAAAAAGGTGGAGTTGATTGTGGGTGATTAAATGGAAAATGATCATGCATGATGAAAGGAAGACGTAAACAGAAAGTTCCTGGTACTGGTGACTGCATTTGCCAACACTAACACGTAAATGTAGAGGTCGTCTTATAATGACTGGTATTGACAGACATCAGGTGCTGGGTGCAGTTATACAGTCCTTGTGAAACTGGTCTGGCCTGTGGTTTTGCAGACGGGTGAAGGCTTTCTTTCTTCTCACCGTGTTTGGATATTGTCTACTGTTTTCTATTTTTAATGACTTTTTTTATCTTCATGAGTAGTATTGAAATAATGTTTGTGTTTGCATTATGTGTGTGAGTGTGTGTGCGAGTGTATACCCGTCCTTTTTTCCCCCTAAGGTAAGTCTTTCCGCTCCCGGGATTGGAATAACTCCTTACCCTCTCCCTTAAAACCCAAATCCTTTCGTCTTTCCCTCTCCTTCCCTCTTTCCTGACGAGGCAACTGTTGGTTGCAAAAGCTAGAATTTTGTGTGTATGTTTGTGTTTGTTTGTGTGTCTATCGACGCGCCAGCGCTTTCGTTTGATAAGTCACTTCATCTTTGTTTTTAGATATATTTTTTCCCACGTGGAATGTTTCCCTCTATTATATTCAAGCATGAGATTGTTTGCATTTGTTGAGATGTTGTGTAATATAGGTATTGGCTATCTAACAAATTATGTGAAGAAAGTGGGGCTGCTATTAACTCGTATAGTACAGTGCTATAAAAATTTCAGTTATGCATTAGGATGTGCATTCCACAGTATTATCTTAATGTTGTGATATAATCTCTTATGGCTTTGAACATCTCATCACCTCAAGCCCTCACCCTCACCCCTTTATTTCCTATTTAGCTTAGTTCGTCCCTTGCCCATGCCTGTTCACCTTTCCATTACTCATGCAAAATCTAACCCACCTCCACCACCGCAGTGCATATTCTGCCTGTGTAATTAGGTCAAATCTGTCAAAGAAAACAAGGCTTGATACCATTCAACTGAGCCATGTGGTCCAGCATGTAGAATGCTTCCCATTCTGTGGTGCAACAACAAGTAAGATAAGTAGAGTCCAAACTGGCGACAGAATCAGGTCGATCTTTTGGCCAACCAGGAAAATTAGAGAGACACGATCTGTCAAAAATACTCTTAGCCTCAGAGTACTGAGGATTTATAAAATTACTTGTAATTGCAGTATCTGTTATGAAGGGCACTCTATACAGTCTGTTGCTAATTTTTGTGTTGAACATTGCCACCTTAAGTACAGGAACACTAAAAGCAGCAGTTTCCAAGAACAGCCTAATGAATAAACAGGCTGTTTGTACAGACAAGGATTCAGGCCCATGACTCCAACTGTGTCTGTGATTAGGGAAGCAGTAGAAATTAGACTGTATGGTCACAGCTTCAAGAGACACTGGTAACACACCTAGCTATTTATTTATTTGTTTACTTGCTCTTGGTTTTAGTTTTAGCTAGATACAAGAACAGATCAAATCTCACACACAAGTTAATATATCTGAATATAAAACTTAATATTTTAAAACAGTTTCAAATTAGCTAGTATAACTAAATCAATACATGGAAACATGCACTTGAGAAAGAAAAATTGCAGAGGAGAACTTTACATAGTCTTACATCTACACACATACTCTGCAAGCCACCATGTGGAGTGCGACAGGGGGTATCTTGTACCGCTACTGGTCATTTTCTTGCCTCGGAGTTTTCAAATTGACGTGGCTTGGAAACTGATGATATTTTATTCATTTCCTTTCCTGTTCCACTCACAAATAGAGAGAGGGGTATATGACTGTCTACATGCCTCTGTAAGAGCCCCAATTTCTCTCATCTGATCTTAGTGGTGAAATGTACATTAGTGGCAGTAAAATCTTTCTGCAGTCAGCTTCAAGTGTCGGTTCTCCAAATTTTCTCAAAACTATTCCTCAAAAACAACGTTGCTTTGCCTCCACGGATTCCCATTTGAGTTCCCAAAGCATTTCCATAATACTTGCATATTGTTCATAAAAAATCTGCAGCCCACCTTTGCTTTAATCCTGGTGGGGATCCCAGACACTCCAGCAGTACTCAAGTACATGTCGCACTGGTGCCCTATGCGCAGAGACCATTACAGATGAACTACACTTTTCCAAAAATCTCCTAATAAACCAAAGTCTACCATTAATACCTTACTCTAACATGCCTGTTCCATTTCATATCACTTTGTTACATTATGCTGAATTATTTAAAAAACTTAACTTTAATGCAGTATTTCGAACATTCCACAACAGTTTCTCCTACTCATCTGCGTTATATACGTTTTTCTACATTAGAGCTAGCTGCCATTCATCACACCAACTGGAAACTTTGTCTAAGTTATCTTGTATCCTCCTAAGGTCACTCAATGAAGACATCTTCACATACACCACAACATCATCAACAAACAACTGCAGATTGCTGCACACCCTGTCTGCCAAATCACTTACATATGCAGAAAATAATAGCAGTCCTATCACACTTCCCTGTGGCACTCCTGATGGAACTCTTGTTTCATCATTGACAATGTACTGGATTCTATTACATAAGAAGTCTTCAAACCACTCGTATATCTGGGTATCTATACTGTATGATAGTCATAATCCGATATGAGTGATGGCACTGCAAGCCATGCTGGACAGCAACACTAATATAGCCTATGAATGCAGAGATTGTCATCTTAGCATATGCCATCTCCATGTTGTCATCATGATGTAATTTAGCCAATCATGTGCCATCCACTGGGCGTAAAACTGTGAACCCCACCAGTTCTATGACAGTCAGACTTAGTCCATGCTGACGGTGATTGAGGCTATCTGAAAATCTTGGGATTTTATACAAATTTGATGTGGAAGTTTAATGTAACTTTTTAGCCACATGAGTCAGATTATTGTGTAAAACTGATAGCTCAGCACCTTACAAAACTCTCTTCAGTGTCCTTGGGAGTCTCACCTACATGTTAATATATTTACTCACTAATAGTATTTGTTGTTAATAACAGGGGTAGTTTTGCTATGTTCAGTGAAATGAACTTGCAAAATGCTGGAAGTAAAAATATTGTTCATGTAGACTACACATCCCTGTCTATGATTCAGGATAGAATTTTATATTCTAATACAACAGTCAAACAGTTTGCTGCTAGGTACCAGGCAGAAAACTGGAAATTCTAAGATATTAAAAAAATACAAAGTGAAAAACTACTTTATTAGCCTCTCCTTCTATAATTAATTATAATTAAAAATAATGCTTGGACTCAAGGATGCATATGCTGTTTAACACTATGGTTCATATTAAACAGGATTTTAATGTTACTGCTATATGTGAGGCTGACAATACTCATTGTAAAATTATGAAATGCTTTGTGTGAAGTATGAGATAAGAACAGCACTAGAATAAAATAACATTTCTAATTTTCAGGTCCATTAGTTCCTTCCTCTGGGAAGATGGATATGTCTTGCAAGATTGGGAATGAGGGGAAGACCACCCATGTAGAGCACTTGTGTGACCCATTCATGAGTACTTACCTAATGTTTGGATATCCACCAGGTCAGATTAAAGCAACACGTTGAAGTGACTCAAAGATGGGCTTCTAGATAGGTTACCAATATTCTTCTTGATGCAATAATTTACCAACAGCCGTATGCATTGTAGAAATTTATTTTATTTTATTAATTTCTATGTGCTACTCACTTTCGGCATTACATTGATGCCATCTTCAGGCCCCACTCACCATAGTCGTGAAATCTGTATACACAGAAGGAGACATATGATAGGATCCGTGAATCAATTGTCCTGCAACATCTCTTGGTGGCTAGGCGACACAGACTCAGGTGTTAAGCTGTTGTAGGACGATTGATTCACGGATCAAGTTATATGGCTCCTTCCGTGTATATCAATTTTACGAGTATGATGAATGGGGCCTGAAGATGGCATCAATGTAATGCCGAAACTGGGTAGCACATGTTGTTGTTGTTGGTGTGGTCTTCAGTCCTGAGACTGGTTTGATGCAGCTCTCTACAGTAAATCTGCATGCCCTCGGAAAAAAATTACGGCTGTAGTTTCCCCTTGCTTTCAGCCGTTCGCAGTACCAGAACAGCAAGGCCATTTTGGTTAGTGTTACAAGGCCAGATCAGTCAATCATCCAGACTGTTGCCCCTGCAACTACTGAAAAGGCTGCTGCCCCTCTTCAGGAACCACACGTTTGTCTGGCCTCTCAACAGATACCCCTCCGTTGTGGTTGCACCTACGGTACGGCCATCTGTATCATTGAGGCACGCAAGCCTCCCCACCAACGGCAAGGTCCATGGTTCATGGGGGGGGGGGGTAGCACATAGAAGTTCATAAAATAAAATAAATTTCTACAATACATACGTCTGTTGGTAAATTTCCATTATGGATCGACGAAGGTTACCGATAGGTTCAAATAATGTGCGAGTATTATAAAGATGCTTGACAAACTAATATGAGAATGGAGGGAAGACAGAGTTCTTTTTCTACAACATTACTGAGAAAATTTAGAATATATGAGAAATCAGGGCTCGTATGGAAGCATATAGATAGCCTTTCTTCCCTCACTCTACTTATAAGTGGAACAGGAAAGAAAATGATTTGTAGTGGTACAAGGTACCCTATACCATGTATCATTTGGTTGTTTGTGTAGTATGTATATATATCAAAATACGGAAGAAAATTGTGACTGTCTGTTAGTTGAAACTGACCGAAAGCTTCATGATTTATTTAAAATGTTTTATTTCACATTTATCTCTACCTAACACACTGACAATCAGTGACATGCAACTATAACAATCATAGAATTTGGAGATCTCAGTATTGCTTAGATACTATTAAAAATCCCTCATTCATCTCTTTTTGTCAAAACATCACATAAAAATAAACTGGATTTGAAGAAAACATGATTGACATATAGCTGTTTGTTTACAGATCAACAACGATCTAAATTTAAGCATATCGGTAACACAGATTGGGTAAGAGCACATATCTGAGCTAGAGTACTATATTGGATTTCATGCCAGCCTGCCCCCTTTTCCCTTGAATGCTTGGCTGGAGTAACAAGTTTAATTGCGATATAGCCTGAGGCCTACATTAGGTTGAAAAGTGATAACTGGAATTGTGGAACTCAGTGGATGAGAAATAAAGGTTGTGATAACAGACAGATATCTGTGTTTGCCTAATATTTTGTTTGCGCCATATTTAAATGCACTTTCCCATAACTAACACATTTTCATAATAAAAAATAAAGCTACTAGGTCAAGCCCAAAAACATATATTAGAAAATAAGCAAGCATCCGACATGTGTTTTGATGCATATTAAGTACAGATATCATACACAAACTGGAAAAATGTAAGAGGCATTTCACTACATATCCCTTACATTTCATCCATTTTCCCACATTTGCTACTGCTTGTATGGGTGCAAAGACAAATTCTTACTGTAAATGTCTTAGTAAGCTGCACTTAATAAATAAAACATTGTCCTGAATGCATAATATTTGTTATACTATAAAACTCTCTGCCATTCAACGAATAATTTGTAATCATTTGGCTTCAATCAATCACGAAAGACTATTATGTAACTCCAATGATATTGCGGATTAGTATGTCACCTTAATCGAGATTATTCACATTCAAAGATTGTTTCAACATTTAATTCTTTTTATGGAAGCCTCGTTCAAACAATTTGGAGTGGCTTGACATTCCAAAACGACAACTGAAACAAGTCTGTATAAAGGCTGTGGCCAACAGGTGATGATGTCAGTTATGTCAACAGAGCTGCTTACAGGTCTAGATACCAGGCAACACTGTCACGCTTTCTGACGACACCACGAAGCGATTCCTGCAGGCTCGCGAGACGCAATTCTTACACGTTTGTGCTTTACTGGATGTCTCACGATATACAGCATATGCCTCAGTGTCCCCTGCCAAATGCCTACTATCAACATACAGTGTCCTTTTGTCTGACTACCTGTGCACTTCCACAGCATCCCTAATGTCCTATTAAAAACCATCACATCCTCCATTGCCTCGTCTGAGAAGCAACAAATTACTGCGAACAGTGCCAGGTCATACGGAGCCGAAGGCACTGTCAACCCAGACTTACTTTCGGCTGATTCCAACTATGCTGAACCTGACACTTCCCCAGTGTCTACTCACGATTAAGTTCGAACTTTCTCTGCCTCTCGTTCTCAAATTCATGTTTTAACACGAGTAGTCACTGTATTACAGCAGCAACTGCATCCACACTAGTAGTATCCAGTGTTTCCACCATTTGCATACTCTTAATTCTACCGCAATTCAATTGCCAACTGCTATGAAAAGAAAACTTCCCATTTAACCCTTCTCCACACACACTAAAGTCTAACCACTAATTAATTCTTCTGGTGAATCAGTGCTCATCTAGAATCTAGACTGAGTACAGCTACTAGCCAGATGTTCAGTTTGCTTACACACAGAACAAGTAGCTACTACAGGTCTGCCGCACTGGAAATTGTGCCCGGACAAATTACAAAATGTACAGCTCACTGGCACGGGGCACGCAGAGGTATACAGAGAAGTTTGGCATCGATTTACATTCTGCTGAAGAATACACAGTGCCTCTGTCGGTCCCTACGACGATGGTGCAGTACGTGTACATGTGTCGGCACAAACACCAGTGCTGGCTCTGCTGCTACAGCACCTGGCTACTCCATCCTTGTCATGAAATGACTACTGTCCTGGACTGGGTGGCACGACCAGCAGCACGTGTTGGCCGAGTCGAAATCCCCAGGCTGCTCTCTGGAGCTCGGCTGGTTATTCCCTCGAGCATTCCTTGTGTTCACCGCATATAGCACTGAAGTATAACAGCCGGCATCCGTCACTGTAGTAAAGCCTCAGCAGCTCCAGTCGCCCACTCAGGGCAGCTCTTTCAGTGACAGGACAGCCTCAAATCGGGGAGGCCACGATATCACATCCCAGGTCCGCCTGTGCAGACAGTGGCTCGCAGTCTGTCGGACGGTATCGCCCAGAGAGCAAAGGACGGCTGACCCCTGCTGCCCACACCTCTGCAGTACGAAGTTTGGGATCTGCCTCGCCACAACTGTGGCACATCTCTATAGCAGAGCTGACGGTTCGTTCAGAGGACCAGTTGCTGAAATTCATCAGCAGACGGTTGTTGCGGTTGGCCTGCAACAATCGTTACTCTCTCTGGTTCCAGACACAAAGTTTGGTGACATGACTGCTTGCTTTGAGCCTCTGGGCTCCCTTATTTATACTCCTTTCCTTACACCTCTGGCATAGTCTCTCTGGAGGACACGAGTGGTACGTTCCTTAATAATTATGCAGTTGTAACTGCAACATATGGGTTTTCATGCCATGTCAATGCCCTTTATTCCACCTTATCACTCCACATCTGTATCCAGATTTGTTTATAGTGCCTATCAGGCTATGCATCCTCACCTGTGAGCAGTGTTGTAATCATACCTTGCAGAACTGCTTTTTTAGTAACAACATCGCTAGTGTTTGCTACCGGGCGTGTCCATCAGTGTGTTAACTTCTACTTTCTGGCCACAGTTGTGTAAAATTTTCAAGTATTTCCCAGATCAATGCCTATACTTTTTTTTTTTAAGCAGCAATTCTTTCTTCTGCCCATTATGGTTTCCAAGAAAATAAAACAGCTACTGATACAAAATTTGAATTTCTTGATACTGCTCTACATATTTTTGATGAAAAATTCCCAACTATAGGTGTCTTTCTTGACCTCACAGTGGCCTTTCATGTAGTAAACCACAACATACGCTTACAAAATTTGGATTTGCGTGGGTAAGGGGCACTGCCCATGGCTGTCTCAGCAGTTATATTGAAGACTGAATACAATACGTCCACATAAATAAAATCAATCACGACTCCTAGAAGTGGTCACTTTGAGACAAGTCATTAAACATGATGTGCCATGAGGATCAGTTTTTAGTACCTCATTACTTCTACTTGCCCCCACATATCCACTAGTAAAGCATTTCCATTTGCTGACTATAGTGATGTCCTTACATCAAATACAGATGAATCTGTCCAATCAGCAGTAAAAAGGAATACAATCCAACTAGACTCATGGTTTGAAGCGAATGGACTGGACTTCAGTGCAAAACAGACAGTATGCCTAACCTTCCACACCATTCAGAACAGAACTCTCCAGGCTCCAACAGTAACACTAAGTGACAGTAATGTCGAATTCTTGAATTCACCACACCAAATTCTTAGGGATCCACATGACTGACACACACACACACACACACACACACACACACACACACACACACACACACACACGGAAAAACGACATCAACGCAGTGTGCGATTTGTGCTTTTACCAGTAGAGGGGATGTCTTAGGTGGTTAGTATAATTACATATGTTACTAGCTTGGACAGTGGCGTTACCCGTGGTTAAACAGTTATTTATAAATAGATGTTAGTGCCGAAACTCACTATTCACACGTATGCATTATCAGAAAAGCCATCCCTTGTTATATCTTTAAAAGTACATTATAGGTAAAACTTGTTTACAAAATTCTTCTACATACAGGTATACGACGGGAATTCAAAAAGTAAAGCTGTGAACACCGGGCACGAGTCGTGCTTCGGTAGCTCAGATGGTAGAGCACTTGCCCGCAAAAGGCAAAGGTCCCGAGTTCGAGTCTCAGTCGGGCACACAGTTTTAATCTGCCAGGAAGTTTCAGTTCTTGACATGATACTCTGAAATTAGGTTTTTCTGTGGTATGTTAACTAGTTTGTTGATGAACCCACATGTTTGCTCTTAATGTGTCATACAGAATTTGTGCTCTCCGCTGCAGAGTGAAAATCTCATTCTGGAAACATCCCCCAGGCTGTGGTTAAGCCATGTCTCTGCAATATCTTTTCTTTCAGGAGTGCTAGTTCTGCAAGGTTCGCAGGAGAGCTTCTGTAAAGTTTGAAAGTTTGGAAGGTAGGAGACGAGATACTGGCAGAAGTAAAGCTGTGAGGACTGGGCGTGAGTAGTGCTTCAGTAGCTCAGATGGTAGAGCACTTGCCCGCGAAAAGCAAAGGTCCCGAGTTCGAGTCTTGGTCGGGCACACAGTTTTAATCTGCCAGGAAGTTTCATACCTCGAATCTCAACTCCTTTATTGCGTCGGCTGTCCGTTTGGCAGAATGTGGGCGAGCGTTATGTTGCTGCAGGATGACACCTCTTCACAGTTCTCCACTACGTTTGAATCTGATTGTAGGTTATAGTTTCGTATGCAACACCTCACATCCATCATACAATACAGACCTGGCTCTAAAGCCTCGTTTACGCTGGGGTGACGTCTTGTAGCATGCTACAACAGGCAACATCTTGCGGCGCATGCGGCAGGTTAATTTATACCAAAGCAACAGAATTTGTGCCACACGTGTGTCGGTCTTGCAGTATAAAGGATGATAAAGTATCGCAGCGTCGGCCTACTTGGTGCTTGCACATGCGGCTAACAACGGAAATGAAAACCAAAGAAAAAGAAAACGATGGTGGAAGAAAAGAGTACTTAGAGAAGATCCACGAAATAGTATCCCAGGAACTAGATGCAGACGATGGTGCGGTATTTAGTAATGTGTTCTCTCGTCCTAGGTGCGTTAGTCCGCGCCATACCGTTGCCAAAATCTGGCCTAACAGTGAATGTTCGCACAGGTACCGGGACGGTCACCACCCTGTGTCAGGGCCCGGGGTGGGAATTTCAGCCCCCAGGTCACCCAACTCTGCGGTACGACTGCTGCGGTATGACTGTCACACTACTTCCCTCGTATGCTCGCAAGTAAACGGATGACGCACCTTAGACGAAATCAACAATGACGACATGGGAATGATGATTTAGTTCTAAATGTTTTGAAATGGTTAACTACTACGTAACACTTTTTCAAAATTAATAAGGAAACACATTAATAGTATTAATAGTAAGACTGTATTAAAAACTTTCAGTGTTCAGCTCCACAAATTTAAATTACATGTAAAGTTTTACTCCAGTGCGTGGGAAATGAACATCCCAGGTTGGGATGCATAAATTAAAGCCAGAGGAGGGGATGGTCTGATACAGAGGGGGTGAAATCCCCCCAATCCCCCTCCCCCCTGCAAATCGCACACTGCCTCCAGGAATGCAAATGAACACATTTGTGTGGCTAGAACAGAGTTTGTTTGACAGTTGGTTTCAGACTCACTTCCTCCTGTTTGCCTCAGAGATAGGACGACGGAGAGTAATTATTAGAGATAATCCCTCTTCTCACATCTTAATGAAAACTACGGGGCTGTGTGAGGAAAACAACACAAATTTCATTTGCATTGCACCGAACTGTACTAGTCTTATGCAGTTTTTATATGTGGCTTATTTTTCTTCTCCGAAGAATGACTGGAGAGAGATTCTTTGTGAATGGAGGTAGACTGCAAATGGAAAAAAGAAACATCGTTTTCCAAAGAGTGTATTTAGTAGCCCACTGTGGAAGATTTTTAAATGAACAGACAGCTTCTACAAATTTAGTGAAAGGATTGAGAAATGTCAAATGCGCTGGAAGTGTGATAATGCCAGAAATAAGGCTTGTGTTATGAGAAGTGTCGAAACTGAATTCCAGAAACATTTGGAGAAGGCGAGAAAGACAGTCAGAATTCAATGTGAGGATCGTCAAAACGTATTTGTTCCGCATAGAGCCAGAGATGATATGGACATTGTTTCTGGGTATGGTACGCATTAAAAGAACAATCATCTGTCATAGCCATCTGTTTTTAAGTAATTCTAAATACGTTTTAATTAGCTTGAACTTTGACAGAAGAGCTTTTTATTTGCCGTCGGCCTGCCTCTTATTGGCCAACCAAAGTATTAGCAAAGAGGTAGACATTCTTGCATACAGGTGTTAATACTACTATTACTACTACTACTACTACTACTCGTTCTGCTGCGAGCCAAGGACCGGCTACCGCTCTGCCATCTCTTGGCGACGCCCAGCAACAGCTGTGTGGCCCGCCGTCCCCGACCAGTAGCAACAGACAGCTGGGAAATTTTGACGTCTTATCGGATAGTATCTGAAGTAACGCTAATCTCAACAACTGTATATACTTTGTTCTGTAATAACGTTGATGTAAATGAATGAAGATTTACAATACTTCTTCGAAGAATGTTTAATACTCGTTGTCACGGTTTGTGGCAAATGCTATATAGTGTTCAGTAACTTCGTATGGTTGCTGGTCGTCCTTACTGACATGTTTCAATTAAATTTTGGCAGGCACAGACTGCATTAGAGTCTGTGCACTCCAATGTATGTGAATGATGGTCTGTAGTGATGGGCTAAATTGCGATTTTCCGATATCAGTGATTTCTGTGAATGCTACTTTTCAGTATCTGTTATTCTTAACTGTGATTTGTCGCAGTTAAGAGTCGCAGTTAAGGAACCTAAGTCGCGTATCCCTCCGCCACTGCTACTTCTGCTACTTCCGCGATTTCCGCGACTTCTGCTACTTCTGCGATTTCTGCTACTTCTGCGATTTCTGTGACTTCTGCTACTTCTGCGATTTCTGTGACTCCTGCGATTTCTGCGACGTACCACCGTATGAAAAAGTTACATCTGTCCACACAGAAAATTGCATCTCAACAAACCTGTCATTGGTAAGTATGTTTTACGTTTATTCTTCCGTTGGCTTTAATTTTGTATTAAAGAAACAACTGTGAAAATATTAATAGTGTAATTAATATGTAAGTAGCCGCACAGTACCGTAATAGTTCGTGTTTGCTATATAGTGTTCAGTAACTTCGTATGGTTGCTGGTCGTCCTTACTGACATGTTTCAATTAAATTTTGGCAGGCACAGACTGCATTAGAGTCTGTGCACTCCAATGTATGTGAATGATGGTCTGTAGTGATGGGCTAAACTACGATTTTCCGATATCAGTGATTTCTGTGAATGCTACTTTTCAGTATCTGTTATTCTTAACTGTGATTTGTCGCAGTTAAGAGTCGCAGTTAAGGAACCTAAGTCGCGTATCCCTCCGCCACTGCTACTTCTGCTACTTCCGCGATTTCTGCGACTTCTGCTACTTCTGCGATTTCTGCTACTTCTGCGATTTCTGTGACTTCTGCTACTTCTGCGATTTCTGTGACTCCTGCGATTTCTGCGACGTACCACCGTATGAAAAAGTTACATCTGTCCACACAGAAAATTGCATCTCAACAAACCTGTCATTGGTAAGTATGTTTTACGTTTATTCTTCCGTTGGCTTTAATTTTGTATTAAAGAAACAACTGTGAAAATATTAATAGTGTAATTAATATGTAAGTAGCCGCACAGTACCGTAATAGTTCGTGTTTAGAAAATGAATTCTAACATATTGTTATGTTCATAGGTACCTGAACTACATTTCAGTCACTCAGTAAAGTGATAATTCAAAATATCATTGTCAACAGAGCTGAAGAAATTGCCAGTCTTTAGACCGTTTTCGTCAGAGGAGAGGTTAGTTTCTAAGCGTTTTGATGGACTTAATTACTTCAGTGAGATCGTTCTTGCGAATGTGATATAGCAAATATTAGCAAATGTGATATAGCAAATATTAGCAATCTACTCTGTCAATTATATTGCTAGTAAAGTGACAGCAAAAATTGTTTAATAATCCTTGTGTTTTTGCAGACACAGTTCTGACTGATTACTGGTTGCTGTACATATCTATCCACATCAAGGCTGTTGAGAGAGACTCGTGAAGATTCAAGACAGCTCTTAGAGGATTTGCAGTTTAAAAGTGAAATAATTATGAAATAAGTGTGTGACTGATTAAAGTGTTTTATTGAAGTTGTTGTGCGATTTTAAAGGAATAATAAATGTTAAATACATTGAGTGAATAATAAAAATCTCATTTTCCACATGTTAAGCCGTCCTATACCCGTAATTTTCCGCCACTTATTTACTGGTAAACACTTGTTGGAGAGTGACATGCCCCCCCCCCCCCCCCCTTCCCCACAATCTTGGTGTGACACTGACCTGTAACATATCCCGAAGTCTACAATATGCATTTTGAGGCTGTTGATATGAAAGTGGGAAGTACAGATCTTCCAGTTAAATCAGGAATAGCTTAAGTGCATTACTTGAAAGTGACACAGGAAAAGCTTACTTATGTAGGTGGTAGTAGTGTCGGCAAAAAGTTCTTGTGTGTGAAGTTGCCATGTAGAACACCAGGTGTAAAACTTTTCTCCCGAGTCTTGAACTGTGTCGGAACAAAAGTGAGGCATTCATATGACTGTTTTCATTTCTCTACACTTATACAGATGTCTGAGTTCTGCTGTGTTAACATTGCAAAGTCCTGTAGGCATGTGGAGTATTAACCAAAACTGTCATATTGGAAGCAGAATCAAACATTTGTTACGTTACTTGATATTTTCAGGAGAAAAAGGCAATGTTGCTTCTTATTAATATAATACATTCAGAGTCACAGCAGTATTTGACCAACCATAACTGATGCTGAATGTGCATGTCGTCATATAATATGAAGGGCTTATTTCAATAGTGGTACAAGTCCATTACCTACACTTTTCTGTCTATAATGCTTCTGAAATTAGTGATTCAAACAAACATAAATAAAGGTTCATCTCTAGCAAGAAGCCATATGCTTGAATATTTCTGGTATCTCAACTGCAGATTTTTCAGCACTCATTTAACTTTACGACTCTATATCTCAAAATGAACAAAAATGGACTTGTACCACTATTGAAATAAGCCCTTCATATGCACACACAGCACATCGATCTCGTGAGGCACAAGGCTCTCATAACGAAGTACGTACGTCGGTCAACAGATGACACTGGGAAAAGGATGTTAACTGCGCTTTTTAGTTGCTACCTGCGACTCTTAGTTGCGATTTGTCACAGAAATCGCAGTTTGACTCGGTAGCGAATAGCGTAGTATGAACTTTGCTCAACAGATGGCAGTGCTAACTGCGCTTTTTAGTTGCTACTTGCGACTGTTAGTTGCGACCTGTCACGGAAATCGCAGTTAGACTACAGCAGCGTACCGCAGAGATGGGCGTAGTACGAACTTTGACCCACAGATGGCACTGTTAACCGCGCTTTCTAGTTGCTACTTGTGACTCTTAGTTGCGACTTGTCACGGAAATCGCAGTTAGACTCCATAGCGTACCGCAGAGATGGACGTAGTACGAACTTTGGCCAACAGATGCCACTGTTAACCGCGCTTTTTAGTTGCTACTTACGACTCTTAGTTGCGACTTGTCACGGAAATCGCAGTTAGACTCCATAGCGTACCGCAGAGATGGACGTAGTACGAACTTCGGCCAACAGATGCCACTGTTAACCGCGCTTTTTAGTTGCTACTTGCGACTCTTAGTTGCGACTTGTCACTGAAATCGCAGAAAGCAGTGCTAAATTCGACCAATAGATGGCTCACGTCTTTGACTGTGAAATACTACTTGCGACTGCTAACTGTGACTGAAATCGCAGTTAGATTCTGTAAAGTTGCTACTGTGATATCTGTGACTTCTCAGTCACTGCGATTTCTAACAGATACGCGATTTCCTGCCCACCACTAATGGTCTGCGCAATCTAATAGTAGACACTAGTGATGCGCTAAACTGCGATTTTCCGATATCAGTGATTTCTGCGAATGCTACTTTTCAGTGTCTGTTATTCTTAACTGTGATTTGTCGCAGTTAAGAGTCGCAGTTAAGGAACCTAAGTCGCGTATCCCTCCGCCACTGCTACTTCTGCTACTTCCGCGATTTCTGCGACTTTTGCTACTTCTGCGACTTCTGCGATTTCTGTGACTTCTGCTACTTCTGCGATTTCTGTGACTCCTGCGATTTCTGCGACGTACCACACTACCACAGTATGAAAAAGTTACATCTGTCCACACAGAAAATTGCATCTCAACAAACCTGTCATTGGTAAGTATGTTTTACGTTTATTCTTCCGTTGGCTTTAATTTTGTATTAAAGAAACAACTGTGAAAATATTAATAGTGTAATTAATATGTAAGTAGCCGCACAGTACCGTAATAGTTCGTGTTTAGAAAATGAATTCTAACATATTGTTATGTTCATAGGTACCTGAACTACATTTCAGTCACTCAGTAAAGTGATAATTCAAAATATCATTGTCAACAGATCTGAAGAAATTGCCAGTCTTTAGACCGTTTTCGTCAGAGGACAGGTTAGTTTCTAAGCGTTTTGATGGACTTAATTACTTCAGTGAGATCGTTCTTGCGAATGTGATATAGCAAATATTAGCAAATGAGGTATAGCAAATATTAGCAATCTACTCTGTCAATTATATTGCTAGTAATTAGTGACAGCAAAAATTGTTTAATAATCCTTGTGTTTTTGCAGACGCAGTTCTGACTGATTACTGGTTGCTGTACATATCTATCCACATCAAGGCTGTTGAGAGAGACTCGTGAAGATTCAAGACAGCTCTTAGAGGATTTGCAGTTTAAAAGTGAAATAATTATGAAATAAGTGTGTGACATTAAAGTGTTTTATTGAAGTTGTTGTGCGATTTTAAAGGAATAATAAATGTTAAATACATTGAGTGAATAATAAAAATTTCATTTTCCACATGTTAAGCCGTCCTATACCCGTAATTTTCCGCCACTTATTTATTGGTAAACACTTGTTGGAGAGTGACATGCCGACCCCCCCCCCCCCCCCCCCTTTCTCCACAATCTTGGTGTGACACTGACCTGTAACATATCCCGAAGTCTACAATATGCATTTTGAGGCTGTTGATATGAAAGTGGGAAGTACAGATCTTCCAGTTAAATCAGGAATAGCGTAAGTGCATTACTTGAAAGTGACAGAGGAAAAGCTTACTTATGTAGGTGGTAGTAGTGTCGGCAAAAAGTTCTTGTGTGTGAAGTTGCCATGTAGAACACCAGGTGTAAAACTTTTCTTCCGAGTCTTGAACTGTGTCGGAACAAAAGTGAGGCATTCATATGACTGTTTTCATTTCTCTACACTTATACAGATGTCTGAGTTCTGCTGTGTTAACATTGCAAAGTCCTGTAGGCATGTGGAGTATTAACCAAAACTGTCATATTGGAAGCAGAATCAAACACATTTGTTACGTTACTTGATATTTTCAGGAGAAAAAGGCAATGTTGCTTCTTATTAATATAATACATTCAGAGTCACAGCAGTATTTGACCAACCATAACTGATGCTGAATGTGCATGTCGTCATATAATATGAAGGGCTTATTTCAATAGTGGTACAAGTCCATTATCTACACTTTTCTGTCTAAAATGCTTCTGAAGTTAGTGATCCAAACAAACATAAATAAAGGTTCATCTCTAGCAAGAAGCCATATGCTTGAATATTTCCGGTATCTCAACTGCAGATTTTTCAGCACTCATTTTTTTTTTTTTTTTTTCTTTATTGTAATTTGGACACCCCATACAAAGTGGGCTGGCAGCGGAACAGTGTACTCCGCTCTTCAGCCATAAGCAGTACAATAAAAAAGAAAGGGAGGCAGACAAGTAACAGAATGGCGGTTTAAAAAACAGGAGATACAATAGTTAAAAAACATGAAGCCGTTCACACTTGACGAAACAAACAAGGAAAACCGTCGGCACTGGGCACAAACACTGACGAGGTAGATGACACACGTGAACGAAGGAGCGTGGACGGCGAAAAACACTGAGGCACAGACACGACGGCACAGACACTAAACCGAGGGCGATGATCTCCGGCGCGCGAAAGTTCACGATGCGTGGCGAGTCCGGGGACCTGCCAAGAGAGGAGGAGGAGGAGGAGGAGGAGGGGGAGAGGGAAAGCGAGATGGGAGAGCAGGGACGCCACGGGCAGGGGAAAGAGGGGGAGAGAGGAAGGGGGAGGGGAAGCCCGGAAGAAGAGGGGTGGAGGGAGGGGATGGGGGAAAAGGAGAGAGAAGGGAAGGGAAGAGAAAGGAGGGAGGGTGCCGAAGGGAAAGGACACCAGGAGGGAGGGGGGGCAGGGTCAAAGTTGATAGGAGGGTTAGATGGAGGGGACGAGGACATTATCAGGGAGAGGGAGCTGGCGGAAACCACCGTGGGAGAGGGTAAGGAGGGTGGAGAGATGGAGACCGGGTGGGACATGGGAGTACAGGCGCGGCAGCGGGCGGGGGTGGGAGAGGATTGGGGAGACAAGCGGGTGAGGTGGATCGAGTTTACGGGAGGTGTATAGGATTCGTATCCTTTCGAGGAAGAGGAGGAGGTGGGGGAAGGGGATAAGGTCATACAGGATCCGCGTGGGGGAAGGGAGACGGATGCGATAGGCAAGGCGGAGAGCATGGCGTTCAAGGATTTGGAGGGATTTATAAAAGGAAGGAGGGGCGGAGATCTAGGCTGGATGGGCGTAACAGAGGATAGGGCGGACGAGGGACTTATAGGTGTGGAGGATGGTGGAGGGGTCCAGACCCCACGTTCGGCCGGAAAGGAGCTTGAGGAGACGGAGTCGGGAACGTGCCTTGGCTTGGATTGTCTGGAGATGGGGAGTCCAGGAGAGGCGACGGTCGAGGGTGACGCCAAGGTACTTAAGGGTGGGGGTGAGAGCGATGGGACGGCCATAAACGGTGAGATAGAAATCAAGGAGGCGGAAGGAGGGAGTGGTTTTGCCTACAATGATCGCCTGGGTTTTGGAAGGATGGACCTTGAGCAACCACTGGTTGCACCAAGCGGTGAACCGGTCAAGATGGGATTGGAGAAGGTGTTGGGAGCGTTGCAGGGTGGGGGCAAGGCAAGGAAGGCGGTGTCATCGGCAAACTGGAGAAGGTGGACGGGGGGTGACGGCGGCGGCATGTCCGCCGTGTACAACAAGTACAGAAGGGGGGAGAGGACGGAGCCTTGGGGCACACCGGCGGAGGGGAAAAAGGTGTAGGAATCGGTGTTATGGATGGTGACATGGGAAGGACGGCGGGAGAGAAAGGAACCGATCAGACGAACGTAGTTAATGGGAAGGGCGAAGGTTTGGAGCTTGAAGAGGAGACCGGAATGCCATACGCGGTCATATGCGCGTTCGAGGTCAAGAGAGAGGAAGATGGCGGAGCGACGGGAATTGAGCTGTTCGGAAAGGAGATGAGTGAGGTGAAGGAGAAGATCGTCGGAAGAGAAGGACGGCCGAAAGCCACACTGGGTAACGGGGAGGAGGCGGTGCTGGCGGAGATGCTGGTGGATGCGGCGGGTGAGGATAGATTCTAGGACCTTGCTGAAGACCGAGGTAAGGCTGATGGGACGGTAGGAGGAGACGGCGGACGGCGGTTTGCCAGGTTTGAGGAACATGAGGATACGGGAGGTTTTCCACAGGTCGGGGTAGTAATCGGTGGACAGGACTACATTTTAGAGCCTGGCCAGGGTGGAGAGAAAAGAGACAGGAGCTTCACGAAGGTGACGGTAGGTGACACGATCGTGACCAGGAGCGGTGTTGCGTTTGGTGCGGAGTGTAGTGATGAGATCCTGTGTGGTGATGGGGGCATTTAGGTCCGTGTGTGGAATGTTGTCCAAGTACTGGAAACCAGGAGCGAGGGGAGGGACAGAGGTGTCAGTTCAATCGCAGATATCTGGGAAGAGGGAGTAATCGAACTGGGGATCATCAGGGATGGAAAACACATCGGACAGGTAGGAGGCAAAGTGATTGGCCTTACTAAGGGCGTCAGGGAAGGGGTGATCATCGTGGAGAAGAGGATAGTAGGGGGAGGGTTTAGTTCCGGTAAGGCGACGGAAGGCGGTCCAGAACTTGGACGAGTTTATTGGGAGGGTAGTATTTAAACGGGTGCATGTCTGTCGCCAGTCCCGGCGTTTCTTAGCCGCGAGCAAATTTCGAATGTGTCGCTGTAGTTGCAGGTGGCGTCGTAGGGTGTCCGGGTCACGCGTGCAGAGGAAGGCACGGTAGAGACGACGGGATTCACGGAGGAGGAGGACGGCCTGTGGTGGTAAGGTAGGACGGTGGGGGGTGGATGGCAACAGTAGGGACGTGGGCCTCCACGGCCTCAGACAAGGTCTGCTGGAGAAAGGAGGCGGCATGGGTGACATCATCGGGATGGCTGTAGGCGAGAGGGTGGCTATCGACCTGAGTGGAGAGGGTATCCCGGTAGGCATTCCAGTTGGCACGGGAATAGTCATGGATGTACTTAGGGGGAGGGTCATGACGAGGGTCGGGGCGGGGGCGACGGCCATCTGAAACGGTGAGGAGGACAGGGAGATGGTCGCTACCAATAGGCTCCAGGACATCCACCGTAATGCGACCAAGGAGGTTGGGGGAGGAGAGAATAACATCGGGAGTGGAGTTGGATTCGGGACGGGTGTGCTGGGGGATGGGGATGAGGTCGCCTTGAAGGGAGGAGAGGAACCGATGCCACCGCTGTAACTGGGCAGCGGAGCGACTATGGATGTTGAGGTCGGCGGCGATCACATAGGAGGAGAAGGTACGGTCGATGTGGGAGAGGAAGTCGAAAGGAAGAGGGGCGTTGGGGCGGACATAGATGGTGGCACAGGTAATGGTAAGGCCGGGGAAGAAGAGACTAAGGATCAGGTGTTTGGTGGGGTCGGGAAGGAGAGGTTGGAGCCGAACGGGGATCTGGCGGTGGTGGCCAATGGCAACTCCGCCACGCGCAACTGGGAGGGGATTATCGGAGCGGTGGAGGAGATAGGGGGAGGTGTGGATGGAGTGGTGGGGTTGGAGGAAGGTTTCATTGAGGAGGAAGGCATCCACACGGTGGGTAGCAAGGGTGTGCAGGAAGAGGTTCTTGTTGGCGGGAAGGGAGCGGATATTGTTGAAAGGATACGATGCTGTCGCGCCATGATAAGGACTTAAACGAGGGTGTCAAGGCGGGAGAAGGTGAAATGGGCCTGGTTATTGGAATAGGTGGCGTACATTTTAAGGTGGAATATGGAACGGGCGACGAGGGAGACCTGTTGTAAGGTGTGGGGGCGCTGAAAGGGATGGACGTTTTGGAGGACAATGGTGAGGAACCTGATGATGTCCTCAGCAGTGGGGGGGGGGACGAAGGGAATTGCCAGGAGGGGTGGGGGCGTCCAGGGGACGGACAGGTACGGTGAGTTCAGGAGTGGTGGGAGGGGGTCGGGCTTTACACTTTTGGGAGTAGGTGGGGTGGGGGAGGCTGCAGGTATTACAGGATGGAGGGGATTGGAGGTTGGGGCACTGCCGGAGTAAGTGCGCTTGCCGACAATGCGGGCAGGTGGGGGCCTCGCGGCACTCTGCTGTTGGATGTGCATTGTAGTGCAGACATCTCTGGCAGCGCAGGGATTGAGGGGGGGAACGGGAGGGGTCGACCTTGTACCGCTGATTGAAGAGGAGGGCACCCTCCTTCAGGAGACGGTCAATGGAGGGGGCGTCCTCAGAGAAAACCCGCATAAGGCGGGTGGGGCCGGTCGCGTTGAAAATGCGGCGGACTGCCCGCACCTTCAGGGTGGGATGGGCCTTCAGCTCCGCCAGCACCTCCTCCTCCGTGATCGATGGCTAAGCCGAGTGATCACGGCGGTGAGGGTCGGCGGGCGACGCGGGGGTTGGGATTGGCGGGTAGGAGATGGGGAGGGAGCAGGGGTGAGGGAGGCGTGAGGACCAAAACGGGTGATGGGGAGGCGCGAGAGGATGTCAGTATGGAGGGTTGGGCTGGGGGAGGAGATAAGGACAGAATCCCATCTGGGAGTAAGGAGAGAGATGGGGGCGCCAGGGAAATGTTGGCGGAGGAGGAGGGAGAGATTCCGGGCCTCGAGGAAGGAAGGATCGGGACGGGACAGGAGATATTTGTAGAGACCGGGTGGGGAGGAGGAAGAGGGAGCGGGGCCTGGTGGGGAGACGTCCATGGCATTTTGGGGTGGGGATGGGGGGTGGAGTGGAGCCTTTTTAGGAGCAGAGGAAGTGGAGGCGCCACTAGGGCGTTTGACAGCGGCAGATGGGCGGGTGGTGATATGAGGGACGGGAACGATGGGGAGGTGGTGGGAAGGGACAGGTCCCGGCACGGACGCAGCAGTCGGCGCCGGAGATAGTGACTGTGACGTTGCAGGCGAATGTGTCAGTGATGGTGATGGCGACGATGATGACGGAGGTGGCGGTGGCGGTGGCGGCGGTGATGGCGATGGCGATGGCGACGGGGAGAGCTGGGCGTGGGCAGTGGCCCGACGGGCCACCACCCTAGCCGGAGCTGCAGTGACAGGCTGGGGGAGTGGGGGGAAAGGATCAGAACGAGAGGAAGAAGCGGGAGAGGGGGCGACAAAGAGCGAGGGCGAAGGGATAGAGAGGAGGGGTGGGATGGAAGGAGGGGGGGTGGGACTGGGCACACCAAGTGATAGTGGTGGAGGCGGCGGAAGGGGACGTATACACGATGGCGGTGGTGGTAGTAGTGACGGTGGTGGTGGGGGCGGACATGACGACAAGAAGAAGAAAGAAAAAACACAGCACTAAAAGGACAGGACACACACTGGGAGACGACGGACGGCGACGGCGACGGCGACGGCGACGGCGAGAGGCAGGGACGCTGCTGCCGCGGACGGGGCGGCGGCGGCGGCTGCTGCTGCTGCTGCTGGCTGGACTGCTGCTGGCTGGACTGCTGCTGCCACTGGAGGGCTGGCTGGCTGGCTGGCTGGCTGGCTGGCTGGCTGGCTGCGGGACCACTGCTGCAGGCCGGGACCGGGAACTGCTGCTGCTGCTGCTGCTGCTGCTGCTGCTGGCTGGCTGGCGGGCACCTGGAACACCTACAAGTTGCTACGCCTCATTGACGTGCGTCTCGCGGGCCCCGAGGAATCGTTTCATGACGCTCCAGCACTCATTTAACTTTACGACTCTATATCTCAAAATTAACAAAAATGGACTTGTACCACTATTGAAATAAGCCCTTCATATGCACACACAGCACATCGATCTCGTGAGGCACAAGGCTCTCATAACGAAGTACATCCGTCGGTCAACAGATGACACTAGGAAAAGTATGTTAACTGCGCTTTTTAGTTGCTACTTGCGACTCTTAGTTGCGATTTGTCACAGAAATCGCAGTTTGACTCGGTAGCGAATAGCGTAGTATGAACTTTGCTCAACAGATGGCAGTGCTCACTGCGCTTTTTAGTTGCTACTTGCGACTCTTAGTTGCGACTTGTCACGGAAATCGCAGTTAGACTCCATAGCGTACCGCAGAGATGGACGTAGTACGAACTATGACCCACAGATGGCACTGTTAACCGCGCTTTCTAGTTGCTACTTGCGACTCTTAGTTGCGACTTGTCACGGAAATCGCAGTTAGACTCCATAGCGTACCGCAGGGATGGACGTAGTACGATCTTTGGCCAACAGATGCCACTGTTAACCGCGCTTTTTAGTTGCTACTTGCGACTCTTAGTTGCGACTTGTCACTGAAATCGCAGAAAGCAGTGCTAAATTCGACCAATAGATGGCTCACGTCTGTCAATGTGAAATACTACTTGCGACTGCTAACTGTGACTGAAATCGCAGTTAGATTCTGTAAAGTTGCTACTGTGATATCTGTGACTTCTCAGTCACTGTGATTTCTAACAGATATGCGATTTCCTGCCCACCACTAGTAGACACTTTCCTTGAAAACCACGATTTTGACCTAATGTCATACAAAGTAGCAGCTAGATTTCGAACAGCCGGGCTTACAGAAGACAACCCATACCCTCTGATGTCCAGGCCTCACGGCGCAACCGCGAGGTCATCGCCGCTAGGTCGCTGCTGCAAACCAGCGTTAAGGCAAGAGCGTTTACTTCTTTCCCGAAAGTGTAACGGTGTGTCATTTACAAAGAACTGGTGCCGCTCTTTATCATTTACAAGGAAACTGTGTCGTTGCCGTATGCTAAGGTGCAAAATGCATGTTAAGCTAGTTACAATACATTGTGGCTTCCTTCTGTTCTGCTGGAGGTCGTATGCAAACTTTTACTACGTGCGAAGAGAAACGTGGCGACAGAAACAGACACCATAGCGTGTAAATTACACTAACAGAGTTACTGTGGCAGTGATATCTACACTAAAATTTAGTAGATAAGATGTCATAATTATTCTGGTGATCGTAAGCTTAATTACTTCGACAAAAATTTGATTCACTGAGACATAAATGACTCATTCACACAGAGAAAGTAAAATTATGTTCTACTATTATTTTTTAAAAAAGCTTCAAATATTTACCGAAAATTGTGAAAAAGAATATAATAGACATACAAATAATAATAATTAAAATATAATAACATAAAATAAATAATAGAAATTCAATAGGAGAAAAGAATATAAAATAAAAATAACGGCACTCGATATAGGCGTTCCGATATAAATATGTCGATATGTCGGCGTTGAATTTCTCGTCGTTGAAAATCGATATATTTTGGAAAGGATATCGATATTTTAGGAACAGCTCTAGATGTTATGGCCGCACTCCCTTACCGTTCGACAGCTGGAGTGATACTAGCGCCCCGTGGGGTGAGAAAGCAGTCACATGCGTATTAAGCATTGTCTTTTGTTTTTGGTTATTTTCTACTTACTTCAGGAAACAGCTGTTATATTTTTCGTTCCATGTATTAGCAAGTTATCGAGAGACGTGAAGTATCATGAAATACATGTGAAAACAGCCAAACCACACTGGTTCAATGATGTAAGTTATAACTAATTCATTAAGAAATTCTTTGGAATACGTGTATTTGCATCGTACTGCGCTGAAAGAAAGAGAATGTAAACGCATATGTCATGCACGAGTAGCACATATTTCTGTTGTTATTGCCGTGGGCACTTTCCAAGCCACTTAAAAAAATTTCATGGTGTCTAGTGATTTGCCCTTTCTAACACTTCACTCGACTTCCTAATACACAAGTATTTTTGTAATTGTAATTACTTTTGCTTCAAAAGTGCACGTGTTTCTTGCCGTTCGTGGCCCAGGTTTAGCAAATAATTCTTGAAATGAATTTTTCCATGTCGAGAAAAAGTTTTATTACTTCTGACATTTTCCCATAAGCTACAGTTGTGGGGGCTCATTTTTTACGTTAAATAATGTAGGTATTACATTCCATATACGTCTCCTACGTTCCACGTATACTGATGTGGCTGAAAACGTAGCGAATAAAACTCTGTTTTGTTGGGTAGATATAAGACATATCTCAGCAGAAGGTCAGCTCTTCCGGAGTTTACTAGGACTTTCTTGTTGCAGGAGAATCGTAAATAAACTGCCCTGTAATGTAGCGCTTCATACTGCCGAGGGTGCTTACAACAGAAACTCCCAATGGCAGCCCCATCAGATTTGGTGGCTCGGTGGATAGCCTGTCTAAAAATGAACGCAGATCAAGCATGGAAACAGGAAGAGAGTGTTCTGAACTGTGGAAAAAGAAAAAAATACGAATAGTGAATGGACAAGTGATTGACCTGAATAGCCACGGTGTTGGGGTTAAGTGGTCATGGTGTTGGACTATCAAGTAAACGGGTCATGTTCAAAACTCTCTCATGCCATTTACTTTTTTTTCCTTTTTTCAAAACATTATGAACTTTCTGTCCCGTCAATATTTCTTCTCTTTCTGTTGGCTAAGCAGTTGTCATACTATACGTTGGTTATAGAATATGATTCATGTGGTAAGAATACGTTACCGTCGCTAGTAAACGTGAATAGTGAAAGCAGTTGAGATACGTCTCACACAAATGAAAACAACAAATAAACGGGTGTGAACTTGAAACGTCCCCTTTGAACAATTATTACAAAACTGTGCTTAAACTGACACACAATATTTTTAGCGCAACGCAATCTGACTTTCAAAAATCCTTACAAAAGAATGGCCCTGGCTAACATTAACCTATACCTTTCACAAATCACTTACCTCACAAAAATCTTCGTTACTCTAGCTACAGCAATACAGCGAGCGCCACTACTGCCAGCTAAATAAAGGATTCAAACTAACGAAGGCACTAACTACTGATATGCATAGTTAGCAAATTAAAAATTTTGATAGAGAACAATCAATGTATTTAATGGTCTCGTCCTGGAACCTATCCTGGGATTCCGCTAGTAGTTTCCGATGCACGACTGCATGTTTACTGTAACCCTTGGACCTTCACATTGACGATGAAACACAGAAATGTCATTGGGAGAGAATACAAGAGGCACCATGCTGACTTCTGCCCAGGGGAGTAACGCTGCAAATGGTCTCGTCTTGGAACCTTTCCTGGGATTCCAGTAGTAGTTTCAGATGCACCACTACATGTTTACTGTAACCCTTCGTCCTTTACATTGACGATGAAACAAAGGAATTTCATCGGGATTGACTACAAGAAGCACCATGCTAACCTCTCTCCAGGGGAGTAACACTGCTAATGCTCTCGTCCTGGAACCTTTCCTGGGATTCCAGTAGTAGTTTCCAACGCACCACTGCATGTTTACTGTAACCCTTGGACCTTCACATTGACAATGAAACACAGAAATGTCATTGGGATTGAATACAAGAAGCACCATGCTAACTTGTGTCCAGGGCAGTAACACTGCTAATGGTCTCGTCCTGGAACCTTTCCTGGGATTACGATAGTAGTTTCCGATGCACCACTGCATGTTCACTGTAACCCTTGGACCTTCACATTGACGATGAAACACAGAAATGTCATTGGGAAGGAATACAAGAGGCACCATGCTGACTTCTGTCCAGGGGAGTAACGTTGCAAATGGTCTCGCCTTGGAACCTTTCCTGGGATTCCAGTAGTAGTTTCAGATGCACCACTGCATGTTTACTGTAACGGCTGGACCTTCACATTGACGATGAAACAAATAAATTTCATCGGGATTGAATATAAGAGGTACCATACTAGCTTCTGTCCAGGGGAGTAACACTGCTAATGGTCTCGTGTTGGAACCTTTCCTGGGATTCCGGTAGTAGTTTCCGATGCACCACTGCATGTTTACTGTAACCCTTGGACGTTCACATTGACGATGAAACACAGAAATGTCTTTGGGATTGAATACAAGAGGCATCACGCTAACTTCTATTCAGTGGAGTAACACTGCTAATGTTCTCGTCCTGTAACCTTTCCTGGGATTCCGGTAATAGTTTCAGATGAACCACTGCATGTTTACTGTAACCCTTGCACCTTCACACATTGACGATGAAACTCAGAAATGTCCTTGGGATAGAATAGATGGGGCACCATGCTAACGTCTGTTCAGGGGAGTAACACTGCTAATGGTCTCGCCCTGGAACCTTTCCTGGGATTCTGGTAGTAGTTTCCAATGCACCCCTCATGTTTACTGTAACCCTTCGACCTTCACATTGACGATGAAACACAGAAATGTCATTGGGAGAGAATACAAGAGGCACAATGCTGACTTCTGCCCAGCGGAGTAACGCTGCAAATGGTCTCGTCTTGGAACCTTTCCTGGGATTCCAGTAGTAGTTTCAGATGCACCACTGCATGTTTACTGTAACCCTTCGTCCTTTACATTGACGATGAAACAAAGGAATTTCATCGGGATTGAATACAAGAAGCACCATGCTAACCTCTCTCCAGGGGAGTAACACTGCTAATGCTCTCGTCCTGGAACCTTTCCTGGGATTCCAGTAGTAGTTTCCAATGCACCACTGCATGTTTACTGTAACGCTTGGACCTTCACATTGACAATGAAACACAGAAATGTCATTGGGATTGAATACAAGAAGCACCATGCTAACTTGTGTCCAGGGGAGTGACACTGCTAATGGTCTCGTCCTGGAACCCTTCCCGGGATTCTGGTAGTGGTTTCCGATGCACCACTGCATGTTTACTGTAACCCTTGGACCTTCACATTGACGATGAAACACAGAAATGTCATTGGGATTGAATACAAGAGGCACCATGCTGACTTCTGTCCAGGGGAGTAACGCTGCAAATAGTCTCGTCTTGGAACCTTTCCTGGGATTCCAGTAGTAGTTTCAGATGCACCACTGCATGTTTATTGTAACCCTTGGACTTTCACATTGACGATGAAACACAGAAATGTCATTGGGATTGAATACAAGAGGCACCATGCTGACTTCTGTCCAGGGGAGTAACGCTGCAAATAGTCTCGTCTTGGAACCTTTCCTGGGATTCCAGTAGTAGTTTCAGATGCACCACTGCATGTTTATTGTAACCCTTGGACCTTCGCATTGACGATGAAACACAGAAATGTCTTTGGGATTGAATACAAGTGGCACCATCCTAACTTCTCTCCAGAAGAGTATCACTGCTAATGGTCTCGTCTTGGAACCTTTCCTGGGATTCCGGTAGTAGTTTCCGATGCACCACTGCATGTTTACTGTAACCCTTGCACCATCACATTGACGATGGAACACAGAAATGTCATTGGGATGAATACGAGAAGCACCATGCTAACTTGTGTCCAGGGGAGTAACACTGCTAATGGTCCCGTCCTGGAACCATTCCTGGGATTCTGGTAGTAGTTTCCGATGCACCACTGCATGTTTACTGTAACCCTTGGACCTTCACATTGACGATGAAACACAGAAATGTCATGGGGAAAGAATACAAGAGGCACCATGCTGACTTCTATCCAGGGGAGTAACGCTGCAAATGGTCTCGTCATGGAGCCTTTCCTGGGATTCCAGTAGTAGTTTCAGAAGCACCACTGCATTTTTAATGTAACCCTTGGTCCTTTACATTGACGATGAAACAAAGGAATTTCATCAGGATTGAGTACAAGAGGCACCATGCTGACTTCTGTCCAGTGGAGCAACACTGCTAATGGTCTCGTCCTGGAACCTTTCCTGGGATTCTGGTAGTAGTTTCCAATGCACCAATGCATGTTTACTGTAACCCTTGGACCTTCACATTAACGATGAAACACAGAAATGTCATTGGGATTGAATACAAGAAGCACAATGCTAACTTGTGTCCAGAGGAGTAAAACTGCTAATGGTCTCGTGTTGGAACCTTTCCTGGGTTTCCAGTAGTAGTTTCCGATGTACCACTGCATGTGTACTGTAACCCTTGGACCTTCACATTGACGATGAATCACAGAAATGTCTATGGGATTGAATACAAGAGGCACCATGCTAACTTTGGTCCAGGGGAGTAACACTGCTAATGGTCTCGTGTTGGAACCTTTCCTGGGATTCCGGTAGTAGTCTCCGATGCACCACTGCATGTTTACTGTAACCCTTGTACCTTCACATTGGCGATGAAACACAGAAATGTCATTGGGATGAATACAAGAAGCACCATGCTAACTTGTGTCCAGGGGAGTAACACTGCTAATGGTCTCGTCCTGGAACCATTCCTGGGATTCTGGTAGTAGTTTCCGATGCACCACTGCATGTTTACTGTAACCCTTGAGCCATCACATTGACGATGAAACACAGAAATGTCATTGGGATGAATACAAGAAGCACCATGCTAACTTGTGTCCAGGGGAGTAACACTGCTAATGGTCTCGTACTGAAACCATTCCTGGGATTCTGGTAGTAGTTTCCGATGCACCACTGCATGTTTACTGTAACCCTTGGACCTTCACATTGACGATGAAACACAGAAATGTCATTGGGAAAGAATACATGAGGCACCATGCTGACTTCTATCCAGGGCAGTAACGCTGCAAATGGTCTCGTCATGGAACCTTTCCTGGGATTCCAGTAGTAGTTTCAGAAGCACCACTGCATGTTTACTGTAACCCTTGGACCTTCACATTGACGATGAATCACAGAAATGTCTATGGGATTGAATACAAGAGGCACCATGCTAACTTCTGTCCAGGGGAGTAACACTGCTAATGGTCTCGTGTTGGAACCTTTCCTGGGATTCCGGTAGTAGTCTCCGATGCACCACTGCATGTTTACTGTAACCCTTGGTCGTTTACATTGACGATGAAACAAAGGAATTTCATCAGGATTGAATACAAGAGGCACGATGCTGACTTCTGTCCAGGAGAGTAACGCTGCAAATAGTCTCGTTTTGGAACCTTTCCTGGGATTCCAGTAGTAGTTTCAGATGCACCACTGCATGTTTATTGTAACCCTTGGACCTTCGCATTGACGTTGAAACACAGAAATGTCTTTGGGATTGAATACAAGTGGCACCATCCTAACTTCTCTCCGGAGGAGTATCACTGCTAATGGTCTCGTCTTGGAACCTTTCCTGGGATTCCAGTAGTAGTTTCCGATGCACCACTGCATGTTTACTGTAACCCTTGAGCCATCACATTGACGATGAAACACAGAAATGTCATTGGGATGAATACAAGAAGCACCATGCTAACTTGTGTCCAGGGGAGTAACACTGCTAATGGTCTCGTACTGAAACCATTCCTGGGATTCTGGTAGTAGTTTCCGATGCACCACTGCATGTTTACTGTAACCCTTGGACCTTCACATTGACGATGAAACACAGAAATGTCATTGGGAAAGAATACATGAGGCACCATGCTGACTTCTATCCAGGGCAGTAACGCTGCAAATGGTCTCGTCATGGAACCTTTCCTGGGATTCCAGTAGTAGTTTCAGAAGCACCACTGCATTTTCAATGTAACCCTTGGTCCTTTACATTGACGATGAAACTAAGGAATTTCATCGGGATTGAATACAAGAGGCACCATGCTGACTTCTGTCCAGTGGAGCAACACTGCTAATGGTCTCGTGTTGGAACCTTTCCTGGGATTCCGGTAGTAGTTTCTAATGCACCACTGTGTGTTTACTGTAACCCGTGGACCTTCACATTGACGATGAAATAAAGAAATTTCATCGGGATTGAATAAAAGTGGCACCATGCTAACTTCTGTCCAGGGAGTAACGCTGGAATTGGTCTCGTCTTGGAACGTTTCCTGGGATTCCAGTAGTAGTTTCCGATGCACCACTGGATGTTTACTGTAACGGCTGGACCTTCACATTGACGATGAAACAAATAAATTTCATCGGGATTGAATATAAGTGGTACCATACTAGCTTCTGTCCAGGGGAGTAACACTGCTAATGGTCTCGTGTTGGAACCTTTCCTGGGATTCCGGTAGTAGTTTCCGATGCACCACTGCATGTTTACTGTAACCCTTGGACCTTCACATTGACGATGAAACACAGAAATGTCTTTGGGATTGAATACAAGAGGCACCATGCTAACTTCTATTCAGTGGAGTAACACTGCTAATGTTCTCGTCCTGTAACCTTTCCTGGGATTCCGTTAATTGTTTCAGATGCACCACTGCATGTTTACTGTAACCCTTGGACCTTCACACATTGACGATGAAACTCAGAAATGTCCTTAGGATTGAATAGATGGGGCACCATGCTAACGTCTGTTCAGGGGAGTAACACTGCTAATGCTCTCGTCCTGGAACCTTTCCTGGGATTCCAGTAGTAGTTTCCAATGCACCACTGCATGTTTACTGTAACCCTTGGACCTTCACATTGGCAATGAAACACAGAGATGTAATTGGGATTGAATACAAGAAGCACCATGCTAACTTGTGTCCAGGGGAGTGACACTGCTAATGGTCTCGTCCTGGAACCCTTCCTGGGATTCTGGTAGTAGTTTCCGATGCACCACTGCATGTTTACTGTAACCCTTGGACCTTCACATTGACGATGAAACACAGAAATGTCATTGGGATTGAATACAAGAGGCACCATGCTGACTTCTGTCCAGGGGAGTAACGCTGCAAATAGTCTCGTCTTGGAACCTTTCCTGGGATTCCAGTAGTAGTTTCAGATGCACCACTGCATGATTATTGTAACCCTTGGACCTTCACATTGACGATGAAACACAGAAATGTCATTGGGATTGAATACAAGTGGCACCATCCTAACTTCTCTCCAGAGGAGTATCACTGCTAATGGTCTCGTCTTGGAACCTTTCCTGGGATTCCGGTAGTAGTTTCCAATGCACCACTGCATGTTTACTGTAACCCTTGGACCTTCACATTGACGATGAATCACAGAAATGTCTATGGGATTGAATACAAGAAGCACAATGCTAACTTGTGTCCAGGGGAGTAAAACTGCTAATGGTCTCGTGTTGGAACCTTTCCTGGGTTTCCAGTAGTAGTTTCCGATGTACCACTGCATGTGTACTGTAACCCTTGGACCTTCACATTGACGATGAATCACAGAAATGTCTATGGGATTGAATACAAGAGGCACCATGCTAACTTTTGTCCAGGGGATTAACACTGCTAATGGTCTCTTGTTGGAACCTTTCCTGGGATTCCGGTAGTAGTCTCCGATGCACCACTGCATGTTTACTGAAACCCTTGTACCTTCACATTGGCGATGAAACACAGAAATGTCATTGGGATGAATACAAGAAGCACCATGCTAACTTGTGTCCAGGGGAGTAACACTGCTAATGGTCTCGTCCTGGAACCATTCCTGGGATTCTGGTAGTAGTTTCAGATGCACCACTGCATGTTTACTGTAACCCTTCGTTCTTTACATTGACGATGAAACAAAGGAATTTCATCGGGATTGAATACAAGAGGCACCATGCTGACTTCTGTCCAGTGGAGCAACACTGATAATGGTCTCGTCCTGGAACCTTTCCTGGGATTCCGGTAGTAGTTTCCAATGCACCACTGCATGTTTACTGTAACCCTTGGACCTTCACATTAACGATGAAACACAGAAATGTCATTGGGATTGAATACAAGAAGCACAATGCTAACTTGTGTCCAGGGGAGTAACACTGCTAATGGTCTCGTGTTGGAACCTTTCCTGGCTTTCCAGTAGTAGTTTCCGATGCACCACTGCATGTTTACTGTAACCCTTGGACCTTCACATTGACGATGAATCACAGAAATGTCTATGGGATTGAATACAAGAGGCACCATGCTAACTTCTGTCCAGGGGAGTAACACTGCTAATGGTCTCGTGTTGGAACCTTTCCTGGGATTCCGGTAGTAGTCTCCGATGCACCACTGCATGTTTACTGTAACCCTTGGTCGTTTACATTGACGATGAAACAAAGGAATTTCATCAGGATTGAATACAAGAGGCACCATGCTGACTTCTGTCCAGGGGAGTAACGCTGCAAATAGTCTCGTCTTGTAAACTTTACTGGGATTCCAGTAGTAGTTTCAGATGCACCACTGCATGTTAATTGTAACCCTTGGACCTTCGCATTGACGATGAAACACAGAAATGTCTTTGGGATTGAATACAAGTGGCACCATCCTAACTTCTCTCCAGAGGAGTATAACTGCTAATGGTCTCGTCTTGGAACCTTTCCTGGGACTCCGGTAGTAGTTTCCGATGCACCACTGCATGTTTACTGTAACCCTTGCACCATCACATTGACGATGAAACACAGAAATGTCATTGGGATGAATACAAGAAGCACCATGCTAACTTGTGTCCAGGGGAGTAATACTGCTCATGGTCTCGTCCTGGAACCATTCCTGGGATTCTGGTAGTAGTTTCAGATGCACCACTGCATGTTTACTGTAACCCTTCGTCCTTTACATTGACGATGAAACAAAGGAATTTCATCGGGATTGAATACAAGAGGTACCATGCTGACTTCTGTCCAGTGGAGCAACACTGCTAATGGTCTCGTCCTGGAACCTTTCCTGGGATTCCGGTAGTAGTTTCCAATGCACCACTGCATGTTTACTGTAACCCTTGGACCTTCACTTCAACGATGAAACACAGAAATGTCATTGGGATTGAATACAAGAAGCACAATGCTAACTTGTGTCCAGAGGAGTAACACTGCTAATGGTCTCGTGTTGGAACCTTTCCTGGGTTTCCAGTAGTAGTTTCCGATGCACCACTGCATGTTTACTGTAACCCTTGTACCTTTACATTGACGATGAATCACAGAAATGTCTATGGGATTGAATACAAGAGGCACCATGCTAACTTCTGTCCAGGGGAGTAACACTGCTAATTGTCTCGTGTTGGAACTTTTCCTGGGTTTCCAGTAGTAGTTTCCGATGCACCACTGCATGTTTACTGTAACCCTTGGACCTTCACATTGACGATGAAACACAGAAATGTCATTGGGATGAATACAAGAAGCACCATGCTAACTTGTGTCCAGGGTAGTAACACTGCTAATGGTCTCGTCCTGGAACCATTCCAGGGATTCTCGTAGTAGTTTCCGATGCACCACTGCATGTTTACTGTAACCCTTGGTCCTTTACATTGACGATGAAACAAAGGAATTTCATCAGGATTGAATACAAGAGGCATGATGCTGACTTCTCTCCAGGGGAGTAACGCTGCAAATAGTCTCGTCTTGGAACCTTTCCTGGGATTCCACTAGTAGTTTCAGATGCACCACTGCATGTTTATTGTAACCCTTGGACCTTCGCATTGACGTTGAAACACAGAAATGTCTTTGGGATTGAATACAAGTGGCACCATCCTAACTTCTCTCTAGAGGAGTATCACTGCTAATGGTCTCGTCTTGGAACCTTTCCTGGGATTCCAGTAGTAGTTTCCGATGCACCACTGCATGTTTACTGTAATCCTTGGACCTTCACATTAACGATGAAACACAGAAATGTCATTGGGATTGAATACAAGAAGCACAATGCTAACTTGTGTCCAGGGGAGTAACACTGCTAATGGTCTCGTGTTGGAACTTTTCCTGGGTTTCCAGTAGTAGTTTCCGATGCACCACTGCATGTTTACTGTAACCCTTGGACCTTCACATTGACGATGAATCACAGAAATGTCTATGGGATTGAATACAAGAGGCACCATGCTAACTTCTGTCGAGGGGAGTAACACTGCTAATGGTCTCGTGTTGGAACCTTTCCTGGGATTCCGATAGTAGTCTCCGATGCACCACTGCAAGTTTACTGTAACCCTTGGACCTTCACATTGACGATGAAACACAGAAATGTCATTGGGAAAGAATACAAGAGGCACCATGCTGACTTCTATCCAGGGGAGTAATGCTGCAAATGGTCTCGTCATGGAACCTTTCCTGGGATTCCAGTAGTAGTTTCAGAAGCACCACTGCATTTTTAATGTAACCCTTGGTCCTTTACATTGACGATGAAACAAAGGAATTTCATCGGGATTGAATACAAGAGGCACCATGCTGACTTCTGTCCAGTGGAGCAACACTGCTAATGGTCTCGTCCTGGAACCTTTCCTGGGATTCCGGTAGTAGTTTCCAATGCACCACTGCATGTTTACTGTAATCCTTGGACCTTCACATTAACGATGAAACACAGAAATGTCATTGGGATTGAATACAAGAAGCACAATGCTAACTTGTGTCCAGGGGAGTAACACTGCTAATGGTCTCGTGTTGGAACCTTTCCTGGGTTACCAGTAGTAGTTTCCGATGCACCACTGCATGTTTACTGTAACCCTTGGACCTTCACATTGACGATGAATCACAGAAATGTCTATGTGAATGAATACAAGTGGCACCATGCTAACTTCTGTCCAGGGGAGTAACACTGCTAATGGTCTCGTGTTGGAACCTTTCCTGGGATTCCGGTAGTAGTCTCCGATGCACCACTGCATGTTTACTGTAACCCTTGGACCTTCACATTGGCGATGAAACACAGAAATGTCATTGGGATGAATACAAGAAGCACCATGCTAACTTGTGTCCAGGGGAGTAACACTGCTAATGGTCTCGTCCTGGAACCATTCCTGGGATTCTCGTAGTAGTTCCGATGCACCACTGCATGTTTACTGTAACCCTTGGTCCTTTACATTGACGATGAAACAAAGGAATTTCATCAGGATTGAATACAAGAGACACCATGCTGACTTCTGTCCAGGGGAGTAACGCTGCAAATAGTCTCGTCTTGGAACCTTTCCTGGGATTCCAGTAGTAGTTTCAGATGCACCACTGCATGTTTATTGTTACCCTTGGACCTTCGCATTGACGTTGAAACCCAGAAATGTCTTTGGGATTGAATACTAGTGGCACCATCCTAACTTCTCTCCAGAGGAGTATCACTGCTAATGGTCTCGTCTTGGAACCTTTCCTGGGATTCCAGTAGTAGTTTCCGATGCACCACTGCATGTTTACTGTAACCCTTGCACCTTCACATTGACGATGGAACACAGAAATGTCATTGGGATGAATACAAGAAGCACCATGCTAACTTGTGTCCAGGGGAGTAACACTGCTAATGGTCTCGTTCGGGAACCATTCCTGGGATTCTTGTAGTAGTTTCCGATGCACCACTGCATGTTTACTGTAACCCTTGGACCTTCACATTGGCGATGAAACACAGAAATGACATTGGGATTGAATACAAGAGGCACCATGTTAACTTCTGTCGAGGGGAGTAACACTGCTAATGGTCTCGTGTTGGAACCTTTCCTGGGATTCTGGTAGTAGTTTCCGATGCACCACTGCATGTTTACAGCAACCCTTGGACCTTCACATTGACGATGAAACAAATAACTTTCATCTGGATTGAACATAAGAGGTACCATACTAGCTTCTGTCCAGGGGAGTAACACTGCAAATGGTCTCGTCTTGGAACGTTTCCTGGGATTCCAGTAGTAGTTTCTAATGCACCACTGTGTGTTTACTGTAACCCGTGGAAATTCACATTGACGATGAAATAAAGAAATTTCATCGGGATTGAATACAAGTGGCACCATGCTAACTTGTGTCCAGGGAGTAACGCTGGAATTGGTCTCGTCTTCGAACGTTTCCTGGGATTCCAGTAGTAGTTTCCGATGCACCACTGGATGTTTACTGTAACCGCTGGACCTTCACATTGACGATGAAACAAATAAATTTCATCGGGATTGAATATAAGAGGTACCATACTAGCTTCTGTCCAGGGGAGTAACACTGCTAATGGTCTCGTGTTGGAACCTTTCCTGGGATTCCGGTAGTAGTATCCGATGCACCACTGCATGTTTACTGTAACCCTTGGACCTTCACATTGGCGATGAAACACAGAAATGTCATTGGGAAAGAATACAAGAGGCACCATGCTAACTTCTATTCAGTGGAGTAACACTGCTAATGTTCTCGTCCTGTAACCTTTCCTGGGATTCCGGTAATAGTTTCAGATGCACCACTGCATGTTTACTGTAACCCTTGGACCTTCACATTGACGATGAAACAAATAAATTTCATCGGGATTGAATATAAGAGGAACCATACTAGCTTCTGTCCAGGGGAGTAACACTGCTAATGGTCTCGTTCTGGAACGTTTCCTGGGTTTCCGGTAGTAGTTTCTGATGCACCACTGTATGTTTACTGTAACCCTTGCAACTTCACATTGACGATGAAACACAGAAGTGACATTGGGTTTGAATACAAGAGGCGTCATGCTAACTTCTGTACAGGGAAGTAACACTGCTAATGGTCTCGTCCTGGAACCTTTCCTGGGATTCCGGTAGTAGTTTCCGATGCACCACTGCATGTTTAGTGTAACCCTTGGACCTTCACATTGACGATGAAACACAGAAATGTCTTTGGGATTGAATACAAGAGGCACCATGCTAGCTTCTATTCAGTGGAGTAACACTGCTAATGTTCTTGTCCTGTAACCTTTCCTGGGATTCCGGTAATAGTTTCAGATGCACCACTGCATGTTTACTGTAACCCTTGGACCTTCACATTGACGTTGAAACTCAGAAATGTCCTTGGGATTGAATAGATGGGGCACCATGCTAACGTCTGTCCAGGGGAGTAACACTGCTAATCGTCTCGCCCTGGAACCTTTCCTGGGATTCCAGTAGTAGTTTCCAATGCACCCCTCATGTTTACAGTAACCCTTCGACCTTCACATTGACGATGAAACACAGAAATGTCATTGGGAGAGAATACAAGAGGCACCATGCTGACTTCTGCCCAGGGGAGTAACGCTGCAAATGGTCTCGTCTTGGAACCTTTCCTGGGATTCGAGTAGTAGTTTCTGATGCACCACTGCATGTTTACTGTAACCCTTGGACCTTCACATTGACAATGAAACACAGAAATGTCATTGGGATTGAATACAAGAAGCACCATGCTAACTTGTGTCCAGGGCAGTAACACTGCTAATGCTCTCGTCCTGGAACCTTTCCTGGGATTACGGTAGTTGTTTCCGATGCACCACTGCATGTTCACTGTAACCCTTGGACCTTCACATTGACGATGAAACACAGAAATGTCATTGGGAAAGAATACAAGAGGCACCATGCTGACTTCTGTCCAGGGGAGTAACGCTGCAAATGGTCTAGTCTTGGAACCTTTCCTGGGATTCCTGTAGTAGTTTCAGATGCACCACTGCATGTTTACTGTAACCCTTGGTCCTTTACATTGACGATGAAACAAAGGAATTTAATCAGGATTGAATACAAGAAGCACCATGCTAACCTCTTTCCAGGGGAGTAACACTGCTAATGCTCTCGTCCTGGAACCTTTCCTGGGATTCCAGTAGTAGTTTCCAATCCACCACTGCATGTTTACTGTAACCCTTGGACCTTCACATTGACAATGAAACACAGAAATGTCACTGGGATTGAATACAAGAAGCACCATGCAAACTTGTGTCCAAGGGAGTGACACTGCTAATGGTCTCGTCCTGGAACCCTTCCTGGGATTATGGTGGTAGTTTCCGATGCACCACTGCATGTTTACTGTAACCCTTGGACCTTCACATTGACGATGAAACACAGAAATGTCTTTGGGATTGAATACAAGAGGCACCATGCTAACTTCTATTCAGTGGAGTAACACTGCTAATGTTCTAGTCCTGTAACCTTTCCTGGGATTCCGGTAATAGTTTCAGATGCACCACTGCATGTTTACTGTAACCCTTGGACCTTCACATTGACGATGAAACAAATAAATTTCATCGGGATTGAATATAAGAGGTACCATACTAGCTTCTGTCCAGGGGAGTAACACTGCTAATGGTCTCGTTCTGGAACCTTTCCTTGGGTTTCCGGTAGTAGTTTCTGATGCACCACTGTATGTTTACTGTAACCGTTGGAACTTCACATTGACGATGAAACACAGAAGTGTCATTGGGTTTGAATACAAGAGGCATCATGCTAACTTCTGTACAGGGGAGTAACACTGCTAATGGTCTCGTCCTGTAACCTTTCCTGGGACTCCGGTAATAGTTTCCGATGCACCAGTGCATGTTTACTGTAACCCTTGGACCTTCACATTGACGATGAAACTCAGAAATGTCCTTGGGATTGAATAGATGGGGCACCATGCTAACGTCTGTCCAGGGGAGTAACGCTGCAAATGGTCTCGTCTTGGAACCTTTCCTGGGATGCTGGTAGTAGTTTCCGATGCACCACTGCATGTTTACTGTAACCCTTGCACCATCACATTGACGATGAAACACAGAAATGTCATTGGGAGGAATACAAGAAGCACCATGCTAACTTGTGTCCAGGGGAGTAACACTGCTAATGGTCTCGTCCTGGAACCATTCCTGGGATTTTAGTAGTAGTTTCAGATGCACCACTGCATGTTTACTGTAACCCGTGTACCTTCACGTTGACGATGAAACACAGAAATGTCATTGGGAAAGAATACAAGAGGCACTATGCTGACTTCTATCCAGGGGAGTAACGCTGCAAATGGTCTCGTCATGGAACCTTTCCTGGGATTCCAGTAGTAGTTTCCGATGCACCACTGCATGTTTACTGTAACCCGTGTACCTTCACGTTGACGGTGAAACACAGAAATTTCATCGGGATTGAATACAAGAGGAACCATGCTGACTTCTGTCTAGGGGAATAACACTGCAAATGGCCTTGTGTTGGAACTTTTCCTGGAAATCCAGTAGTAGTTTCCGATGCACCACTGCATGTTTATTGTAACCCTTGGACCTTCACATTGACGATGAAACACAGAAATGTCTTTGGGATTGATTACAAAGGGCACCATGGTAACTTCTGTCCAGGGGAGTAACACAGCTAATGGTCACATCCTGCAATCTTTCCTGGAATTCCGGTAGCAGTTTCCGATGCACCACTGCATGTTTACTGTAACCCTTGGAACTTCACATTGACGATGAAACACTGAAATTTCATCGGGATTGAATACGAGAGGAACCATGCTGACTTTTGTCCAGGGGAGTAACGCTGCCAATTGTCTCGTCTTTGAAACTATCCTGGGATTCCGGTAGTAGTTTGCGATACACCACTGCATCTGTACTATATCCCTTGGACCTTCACGTTGACAATGAAACACAGAAATTTAGACGGGATTGAATACAAGTGGCACAATGCTGACTTCTGTCCACGGGAGTACCGTTGCAAATGGTCGCGTCTTTGTCCCTTTCCTGGGATTCCAGTAGCACTTTGCGATGCACCGCTGCATGTTTACTGTAACCCTTGGACTTTCATATTGACGGTGAAACACAGAAATTTCATCGTGAATGAGTTCAAGAGGCAATATGCTGACTTCTGTCCAGGGGAGTAACGCTGCAAATTGTCCCGTCTTGGAATCTTTGCTGGGATTTCAGTAGTAGTTTCGGATGCACCACTGCATGTTTGCTGTAAGGCTTGGACCTTCACATTGACGATGAAACACCGATATTTCATTGCGATTGAATACAAGAGGGACCATGCTGACTTCTGTCCAGGGGAGTAACGCTGCAAAGGTCTCGTGTTGGAACTATTCTTGGGATTTCAGTAATAGTTTCCAGTGCACCACTGCATGTTTACTGTAACCGTAGGACAATCACATTGACGATGAAAGAAAGATATTTCATCGGGATTGAATGCAAGAGGCACTATGCTGACTTCTGCCCAGGGGAGTAACGCTGTAAATTTTCTCGTCCTGGAACCTTTCCTGGGATTACAGTAGTAGTTTGCGATGCACCACTGCATGTTTAATGTAACCCTTGGACTGTCACATTGACGATGAAACACAGATATTTCATCGGAATTGAATACAAGAGGCACCATGCAGACTTCATTCCAGGGGAGTAACGCTGCAAATGGTCTCTCCTTGGATTCCACTAGTAGCTTTCGATGAACCACTGCATGTTTACTGCAACCCTTGCACCTTCACATTGACAATGAAACAAAGAAATTTCATCGGGATTGAATTCAACAGGCTCCATGTGGCCTTCTGTCCAGGGGAGCAACGCTGCAAATGATCTCGTCTTTGAACCTTTCCTGGAACTCCTGTAGTAGTTTCCGATGCACCACTGCATGCTTACTGTAACCCTTGGGCCTTCACATTGATGATGAAACCAAGTAATTTCATTGGGATTGAATACAACAGGCTCCATGCTGACTTCTGTCCAGGGGAGCTACGCTGCAAATAGTCTCGTCTTGGAACCTTACCTGGAATTCCAGTAGTAGTTTCCGATGCACCACTGCATGTTTACTGTAACTCTTGGACTTTCGCATTGACGACGAAACAAAGAAATACGATCGGGGCTGAATACAAGTGGCACCACACTGATTTCTGTCCAAGGGAGTAACGCTCCTAATGGCCTCGTCTTTAAACCCTTCCTGTGATTCCAATAGTAGTTTCCGATGCACCACTGCATGTTTACTGTGACCCTTGGACCTTGACATTGACGATGAAAAACAGAAATTTCATCGGGATTGAATACAAGAGGCACCATGCAGACTTCTGTCCATGGAGTCACGCTGCAAATTGTCTCCTTTTTGAATCTTTCCTGGGAAACCAGTAATGGTATCCGGTGCACCACCGCATATTTACTGTAACACTTGGACCTTCGCATTGACGATGAAAAACAGAAATGTCATCGGAATTGATTACAAAAGGCTCCATGCTGACTTCTGTCCATAGAGTAACGCTGCAAATGGCCTTCTCTTTGAACCTTTCCTGAGAATCCAGGAGTAGTATCCGATGCACCACTGAATGTTTACTGTAAACCTTGGACGTTCACATTGACGATGAAACAATGAAATTTCATCGGGATTGAATACAACAGGCTCCATGCTGACTTCTGTCCATGGAGTAACGCTGCAAATGGCCTCCTCTTTGAACCTTTCCTGGGAATCCAGTTGTGGTATCCGATGCACCACTGCATGCTTACTGTAACCCTTGGACCTTCATATTGACGATGAAAAACGGATATTTCATCGGAATAGCATACAACGGGGTCCATGCTGACTTCTGTACATGGAGTAACGCTGCAAATGGTCTCCTTTTTCAACCTCTCCTGGGAATCCAGTAGTGGTATCCGATTCACCACTGAATGTTAACTGAAACCCTTGGACCTTCACATTGACGATGAAAAAGAGAAATTTCATCGGAATCGAACACCACAGGCTACATGCTGACTCCTGTCCATGGAGTAACGCTGCAAATGGTCGCCTCTTTGATAGTTTCCTGGGATTCCAGGAGTAGTATCCGATGCACCACTGAGTGTTTACTGTAACCCTTGGACCTTCACATTGACGTTGAAACACAGAAATTTCATCGGGATTGAATACAAGGGGCTCTATGCTGACTTCTGTCCAGGAGAGCAACGCTGCAAATGATCTCGTCTTGGAACCTTTCCTGGGAATCCAGTAGTAGTTACCGATCCACCACTGCATGTTTACTGTAACCATTGGACCTTCACATTGATGATGAAAAACAGATGTTTCATCGGAATTGAATACCACAGGCTCCATGCTGATTTCTGTCCATGGAGTAACGCTGCACATTGTCTCCTTTTTTAACCTTTCCTGGGAATCCAGGAGTAGTATCCGATGCACCACTAAATGTTTACTGTAATCCTTGGACCTTCACGTTGACGATGAAACAATGAAATTTCATCGGGATTAAATACAACAGGCTCCATGCTGACTTCTGCCCATGGAGTGACGCTGCAAATCGTCTCCTTTTTCAACCTTTCCTGGGAATCCAGTAGTAGTTTCCGATGCACCACTGCTTGTTTACTATAACCATTGGACTTTCACATTGACGACGAGAAACAGAAATTTCATCGGAACTGAATACCACAGGCTCCATGCTGACTTCTGTCCATGGAGTAAAGCTGCAAATAGTCTCCATTTTGAACCTTTCCTGGGAATCCAGTTGTGGTTTCCGATGCACCACTGCATGTTTACTGAAACCCTTGGACCTTTACATTGACGATGAAAAACGGAAATTTCGTTGGAATAGAATACAGCAGGCTCCATGCTGACTTCTGTACATGGAGTAACGCCCAAAATGGTCTCCTTTTTCAACTTCTCCTGGGAATCCAATAGTGGTATCCGATGCACCACTGAATGTTAACTGAAACCCTTGGACCAGTCACATTAACGAAGAGAAACAGAAATTTCATCGGAATTGAATACCACAGGCTCCATGCAGACTTCTGTCCATGGAGTAACGTTGCAAATGGTGTCCTTTCTGAACCTTTCCTGGGAATCCCGTAGTAGTTACCGATGCACCACTGCATGTTTACTGTAACCCTTGGCCCTTCACATTGACGATGAAAAACAGAAATTTCATCGGAATTGAATACCACAGGCTCCATGCTGACTTCTGTCCATGGAGTAACGCTGCAAATGGTCTCCTTTTTGAACCTTTCCTGGGAAGCCAGTAGTGGTATCCGATGCACCACTGCATGTTTACTGTAACCCTTGGACCTTCACATTGACGATGAAAAACAGAAATGTCATCGGAATTGAATACAACAGGCTCCATGCTGACTTCTGCCCGCGGAGTAACGCTGCAAGTGGTCTCCTCTTTGAACCTTTCCTGGGAATCTAGTAGTAGTTTCCGATGCACCACTGCTTGTTTACTATAACCCTTGGACTTTCACATTGACGATGAAAAACAGAAATTTCATCGGAATTGAATACCACAGGCTCCATGCTGACTTCTGTCCATGGAGTAACGCTGCAAATGGTCTCCTTTTTGAACCTTTCCTGGGAAGCCAGTAGTGGTATCCGATGCACCACTGCATGTTTACTGTAACCATTGGACTTTCACATTGACAACGAGAAACAGAAATTTCATCGGATCTGAATACCACAAGCTCCATGCTGACTTCTGTCCATGGAGTAAAGCTGCAAATGGTCTCCACTTTGAACCTTTCCTGGGAATCCAGTTGTGGTATCCGATGCACCACTGCATGTTTACTGTAACCCTTGGACCTTCACATTGACGATGAAAAGCGGATATTTCATCGGAATAGAATACAACAGGCACCATGCTGACTTCTGTACATTTAGCAACGCTTCAAATGGTCTCCGTTTTCAACCTCTCCTGGGAATCCAGTAGTGGTATCCGATGCACCACTGAATGTCAACTGAAACCCTTGGACCATCACATTGACGATGAAAAACAGAAATTTCATCGGTATTAAATACAAGAAGCTCCATGCTGCCTTCTGTCCATGGAGTAACGCTGCAAATGGTCTCCTCTTTGATTATTTCCTGGGAATCCAGTGGTAGTATCCGATGCACAACTGAATGTTTACTGTAACCCTTGGACCTTTACATTGACGATGAAACAATGAAATTTCATCGGCATTGAATCCAAGAGGCACCATGCTGACTTCTGTCCAGGGGATTAACGCTGGAAATGGTCTCGTCTTGGAAACTTTCCTTTGAATCCAGTAGCAATTTCCGATGCACCACTGCATGTTTATTGTAACCCTTGGACCTTTACATTGACGATGAAAAACAGAAATTTCATCGGAATCGAATACAAGAGGCTCCATGCTGACTTATGTCCATGGAGTAATGCTGCAAATAGCCTCGACTTGGAACCTACCCTGGGAATCCAGTAATAATTTCCGATGTACCACTGAATGTTTTCTGTAACCATTGGAACTTCACATTGACGATGAAAAACGGAAATTTCATCGGCATTGAATACAACAGGCACCATGCTGACTTCTGTCCATGGAGTAACGCTGCAAATGGTCTCCTTTTTGAACCCTTCCAGGGAATCCAGTAGTTGTTTCCGATGCACCACTGAAAGCTTACTGTAACGCTTGGACGTTCACATTGACGATGAAAAACAAATTTCATCGAAATTGAATACAACAGGCTCCATGCTGACTTCTGTCCGTGGAGTACCGCTGCAAGTGGTCTCCTCTTTGAACCTTTCCTGGGAATCTAGTAGTAGTTTCCGATGCACCACTGCTTGTTTACTATAACCCTTGGACTTTCACATTGACGATGAAAAACAGAAATTTCAACGGAACTGAATACCACAGGCTCCATGCTGACTTCTGTCCATGGAGTAACGCTGCAAATGGTCTCCATTTTGAACCTTTCCTCGGAATCCAGTTGTGGTATTCGATGCACCACTGCATATTTACTGTAACCCTTGGACCTTCACATTGACGATGAAAAACGGATATTTCATCGGAATAGAATACAACAGGCTCCATGCTGACTTCTGTACATGGAGTAACGCTTCAAATGGTCTCCTTTTTCAACCTCTCCTGGGAATCCAGTAGTGGTATCCGATGCACCAATGAATGTTAACTGAAACCCTTGGACCCTCACATTGACGATGAAAAACAGCAATTTCATAGGAATTTAATACCACAGGCTCCATGCTGACTCCTGTCCATGGAGTAACGTTGCAAATGGTCTCCTTTTTGAACCTTTCCTGGGAATCCAGTAGTAGTTTCCGATGCACCACTGAATGCTTACTGTAACGCTTGGACCTTCACATTGACGTTGAAACACAGAAATTTCATCGGGATTGAATACAAGGGGCTCTATGCTGACTTCTGTCCAGGAGAGCAACGCTGCAAATGATCTCGTCTTGGAACCTTTCCTGGGAATCCAGTAGTAGTTTCCGATCCACCACTGCATGTTTACTGTAACCATTGGACCTTGACATTGATGATGAAAAACAGATGTTTCATCGGAATTGAATACCACAGGCTCCATGCTGATTTCTGTCAATGGAGTAACGCTGCACATTGTCTCCTTTTTTAACCTTTCCTGGGAATCCAGTAGTGGTATCCGATGCACCACTGCATATTTACTGCAACCCTTGGACTTTCGCATTGACGATGAAAAACAGAAATTTCATCGGAATTGATTACAACAGGCTCCATGCTGACTTCTGTCCATGGAGTAACGCTGCAAATGGATTCCTCTTTGAACCTTTCCTGGGAATCCAGGAGTAGTATCCGATGCACCACTGAATGTTTACTGTAATCCTTGGACCTTCACGTTGACGATGAAACAATGAAATTTCATCGGGATTAAATACAACAGGCTCCATGCTGACTTCTGTCCATGGAGTAAAGCTGCAAATTGTCACCATTTTGAACCTTTCCTGGGAATCCAGTTGTGGTATCCGATGCACCACTGCATGTTTACTGTAACACTTGGACCTTTACATTGACGATGAAAAACGGAAATTTCGTTGGAATAGAATACAGCAGGCTCCATGCTGACTTCTGTACATGGAGTAACGCCCAAAATGGTCTCCTTTTTCAACCTCTCCTGGGAATCCAATAGTGGTATCCGATGCACCACTGAATGTTAACTGAAACCCTTGGACCAGTCACATCAACGAAGAGAAACAGAAATTTCATCGGAATTGAATACCACAGGCTCCGTGCTGACTTCTGTCCATGGAGTAACGTTGCAAATGGTGTCCTTTCTGAACCTTTCCTGGGAATCCCGTAGTAGTTACCGATGCACCACTGCATGTTTACTGTAACCCTTGGCCCTTCACATTGACGATGAAAAACAGAAATTTCATCGGAATTGAATACCACAGGCTCCATGCTGACTTCTGTCCATGGAGTAACGCTGCAAATGGTCTCCTTTTTGAACCTTTCCTGGGAACCCAGTAGTGGTATCCGATGCACCACTGCATGTTTATGTAACCCTTGGACCTTCACATTGACGATAAAGAACAGAAATGTCATCGGAATTGAATACAAGAGGCTCCATGCTGACTTCTGCCCATGGAGTAACGCTGCAAATGGTCTCCTTTTTGAACCTTTCCTGGGAAGCCAGTAGTGGTATCCGATGCACCACCGCATGTTTACTGTAACCCTTGGACCTTCACATTGACGATGAAAAACAGAAATGTCATCGGAATTGAAAGCAACAGGCTCCATGCTGACTTCTGCCCGTGGAGTAACGCTACAAGTGGTCTCCTCTTTGAACCTTTCCTGGGAATCTAGTAGTAGTTTCCGATGCACCAGTGCTTGTTTACTATAACCCTTGGACTTTCACATTGACGATGAAAAACAGAAATTTCATCGGAATTGAATACCACAGGCTCCATGCTGACTTCTGTCCATGGAGTAACGCTGCAAATGGTCTCCTTTTTGAACCTTTCCTGGGAAGCCAGTAGTGGTATCCGATGCACCACTGCGTGTTTACTGTAACCATTGGACTTTCACATTGACGACGAGAAACAGAAATTTCATCGGATCTGAATACCACAAGCTCCATGCTGACTTCTGTCCATGGAGTAAAGCTGCAAATGGTATCCATTTTGAACCTTTCCTGGGAATCCAGTTGTGGTATCCGATGCACCACTGCATGTTTACTGTAACCCTTGGACCTTCACATTGACGATGAAAAGCGGATATTTCATCGGAATAGAATACAACAGGCACCATGCTAACTTCTGTACATTTAGCAACGCTTCAAATGGTCTCCGTTTTCAACCTCTCCTGGGAATCCAGTAGTGGTATCCGATGCACCACTGAATGTCAACTGAAACCCTTGGACCATCACATTGACGATGAAAAACAGAAATTTCATCGGTATTAAATACAAGAAGCTCCATGCTGCCTTCTGTCCATGGAGTAACGCTGCAAATGGTCTCCTCTTTGATTATTTACTGGGAATCCAGTGGTAGTATCCGATGCACAACTGAATGTTTACTGTAACCCTTGGACCTTTACATTGACGATGAAACAATGAAATTTCATCGGCATTGAATCCAAGAGGCACCATGCTGACTTCTGTCCAGGGGATTAACGCTGGAAATGGTCTCGTCTTGGAAACTTTCCTTTGAATCCAGTAGTAATTTCCGACGCACCACTGCATGTTTATTGTAACCCTTGGACCTTTACATTGACGATGAAAAACAGAAATTTCATCGGAATCGAATACAAGAGGCTCCATGCTGACTTATGTCCATGGAGTAATGCTGCAAATAGCCTCGACTTGGAACCTATCCTGGGAATCCAGTAATAATTTCCGATGTACCACTGAATGTTTTCTGTAACCATTGGAACTTCACATTGACGATGAAAAACAGAAATTTCATCGGAATTGAATACAACAGGCACCATGCTGACTTCTGTCCAAGAGAGTAACGCTGGAAATGGTCTCGTCTTGGAACATTTCCTGCGAATCCAGTAGTAGTATCCGATGCACCACTGCCTGTTTACTGTAGCCCTTGGACCTTCACATTGACGATGAAAAACAGAAATTTCATCGGAATTGAATACAACAGGCTCCATGCTGACTTCAGTCCATGGAGTAACGCTGCAAATGGTCTCCACTTTGAACCTTTCCTCGGAATCCAGTTGTGGTATTCGATGCACCACTGCATGGTTACTGTAACCCTTGGACCTTCACATTGACGATGAAAAACGGATATTTCATCGGAATAGAATACAACAGGCTCCATGCTGACTTCTGTACATGGAGTAACGCTTCAAATGGTCTCCTTTTTCAACCTCTCCTGGGAATCCAGTAGTGGTATCCGATGCACCACTGAATGTTAACTGAAACCGTTGGACCCTCACATTGACGATGAAAAACAGCAATTTCATAGGAATTTAATACCACAGGCTCCATGCTGACTCCTGTCCATGGAGTAACGTTGCAAATGGTCTCCTTTTTGAACCTTTCCTGGGAATCCAGTAGTAGTTTCCGATGCAGCACTGAATGCTTACTGTAACGCTTGGACGTTCACATTGACGATGAAAAACAAATTTCATCGAAATTGAATACAACAGGCTCCATGCTGACTTCTGTCCGTGGAGTAACGCTGCAAGTGGTCTCCTCTTTGAACTTTTCCTGGGAATCTAGTAGTAGTATCCGATGCACCACTGCCTGTTTACTGTAGCCCTTGGACCTTCACATTGACGATGAAAAACAGAAATTTCATCGGAATTGAATACAACAGGATCCATGCTGACTTCTGTCCATGGAGTAATTCTGCAAATGGTCTCGTCTTGGAACCTTTCCTGGGATTCCAGTAGTAGCATCCGATGCAGAACTGAATGTTTACTGTAACCCTTGGAGATTCACATTGACGACGAAACTCAGAAATTTCATCGGCATTGAATACAAGAGGCACCATGCTGACTTCTGTCCATGGAGTAACGCTGCAATTGGTCTCCTCTTTGATTATTTCCTGGGAATCCAGTAGTGGTAACCGATGCACCACTGCATATTTACTGCAACCCTTGGACCTTCGCATTGACGATGAATAACAGAAATTTCATTGGGATTGAATACAAGAGGCACCATGCTGACTTCTGTCCATGGAGTAACGCTGCAAATCGACTCCTTTTTTAACCTTTCCTGGGAATCCAGTAGTGGTATCCGATGCACCACTGCATATTTACTGCAACCCTTGGACCTTCGCATTGACGATGAAAAACAGAAATTTCATCGGATTTGATTACAACAGGCTCCATGCTGACTTCTGTCCATGGAGTTACGCTGCAAATGGATTCCTCTTTGAACCTTTCCTGGGAATCCAGGAGTAGTATCCGATGCACCACTGAATGTTTACTGTAATCCTTGGACCTTCACATTGACGATGAAACAATGAAATTTCTTCGGGATTAAATACATCAGGCTCCATGCTGACTTCTGCTCATGGAGTGACGCTGCAAATGGTCTCCTTTTTGAACCTTTCCTGGGAATCCAGTAGTAGTTTCCGATGCACCACTGCTTGTTTACTATAACCATTGGACTTTCACATTGACGACGAGAAACAGAAATTTCGTCGGAACTGAATACCACAGGCTCCATGCTGACTTCTGTCCATGGAGTAAAGCTGCAAATGGTCTCCATTTTGAACCTTTCCTGGGAATCCAGTTGTGGTATCCGATGCACCACTGTATGTTTACAGTAACCCTTGGACCTTCACATTGACGATGAAAAACGGATATTTCATCGGAATAGAATACAACAGGATCCATGCTGACTTCTGTACATGGAGTAACGCTGTAAATGGTCTCCTTTTTCAACCTCTCCTGGGAATCCAGTAGTGGTATCCGATTCACCACTGAATGTTAACTGAAACCCTTGGACCTTCACATTGACGATGCAAAAGAGAAATTTCATGGGGATCGAACACCACAGGCTCCATGCTGACTCCTGTCCATGGAGTAACGCTGCAAATGTTCTCCACTTTGATATTTTCCTGGGATTCCAGGAGTAGTATCCGATGCACCACTGAGTGTTTACTGTAACCTTTGGACCGTCACATTGACAATGAAACAATGAAATTTCATCGGGATTAAATACAACACGGTGCATGCTGACTTCTGTCCATGGAGTAATGCTGCAAATCGTCTCGTCTTAGAACCTTTCCTGGGATTCCAGTAGTAGTATTCGATGAACCACTGAATGTTTACTGTAACCCTTGGACATTCACATTAACGTTGAAACACAGAAATTTCATCGGGATTGAATACAAGGGGCTCTATGCTGACTTCTGTCCAGGAGAGCAACGCTGCAAATGATCTCGTCTTGGAACCTTTCCTGGGAATCCAGTAGTAGCTCCCGATCCACCACTGCATGTTTACTGTAACCATTGGACCTTCACATTGATGATGAAAAACAGATGTTTCATCGGAATTGAATACCACAGGCTCCATGCTGACTTCTGTCCATGGAGTAACGATGCAATTGGTCTCCTCTTTGATTATTTCCTGGGAATCCAGTAGTGGTATCCGATGCACCACTGCATATTTACTGCAACCCTTGGACCTTCGCATTGACGATGAAAAACAGAAATTTCATCGGAATTGATTACAACAGGCTCCATGCTGACTTCTGTCCATGGAGTAACGCTGCAAATGGATTCCTCTTTTAACCTTTCCTGGGAATCCAGGAGTAGTATCCGATGCACCACTGCATGTTTACTGTAACCCTTGGACCTTCACATTGACGATGAAAAACGGAAATTTCATTGGAATAGAATACAGCAGGCTCCATGCTGACTTCTGTACATGGAGTAACGCTCAAAATGGTCTCCTTTTTCTACCTCTCCTGGGAATCCAGTAGTGGTATCCGATGCACCACTGACTGTTAACTAAAATCCTTGGACCAGTCACATTAACGAAGAGAAACAGAAATTTCATCGGAATTGAATACCACAGGCTCCATGCTGACTTCTGTCCATGGAGTAACGTTGCAAATGGTGTCCTTTTTGAACCTTTCCTGTTAATCCAGTAGAAGTTTCCTATGCACCACTGAGTACTTACTGTAACCCTTGGACCATCGCAGTGACGATGAAAAACAGAAATTTCTTCGGTATTAAATGCAAGAGGCTCCATGCTGACTTCTGGCCAGGGGAGTAAAGCTGCAAATGGTCTCGTTTTGAACCTTTCCTAGGAATCCAGTAGTAGTTACCGATGCATCACTGCATGTTTACTGTAACCCTTGGCCATTCACATTGACGATGAAAAACAGAAATTTCATCGGAATTGAATACCACAGGCTCCATGCTGACTTCTGTCCATGGAGTAACGCTGCAAATGGACTCCTTTTTGAGCCTTTCCTGGGAAGCCAGTAGTGGTATCCGATGCACCACTGCATGTTTACTGTAACCCTTGGACTTTCACATTGATGATGAAAAAACAATTACATCGGAATTGAATACAACAGGCTCCATGCTGACTTCTGTCCATGGAGTAACGCTGCAAATGGTCTCCTCTTTGATTATTTCCTGGGAATCCAGTGGTAGTTACCGATGCACCACTGAATGTTTACTGTAACCCTTGGACCTTCACATTGACGATGAAACAATGAAATTTCATCGGGATTAAAAACAACTGGGTTCATGCTGACTTCTGTCTATGGAGTTATACTGCAAATGGTCTCGTCTTGGAACCTTTCCTGGGATTCCAGTAGTAGCATCCGATGCACAACTGAATGTTTACTGTAACCCTTGGACATTCACATTGACGACGAAACTCAGACATTTCATCGGGATTGAATACAAGAGGCACCATGCTGACTTCTGTCCAGGGGATTAACGCTGCAAATGGTCTCGTCTTGGAACCTTTCCTGCGAATCCAGTAGTAGCATCCGATGCACCACTGCCTTTTTACTGTAACCCTTGGACATTCACATTGACGATGAAAAACAGAAATTTCATCGGAATTGAATACAACAGGCACCATGCTGACTTCTGTCCAGGAGAGTAACGCTGCAAATGGTCTCGTCTTTAAACCTTTCCTGGGAATCCAGTAGTATTTTCCGATGCACCACTGCATGTTTACTGTAACCCTTGGACCTTCACATTGACGGTGAAGAACAGAAATTTCATCGGGATTGAATACAAGAGGCACCATGCCGACTTCTGTCAATGGACTAACACTGCGAATGGTCTCGACTTGGCATCTTTCCTGGGAATCGAGTAGTAAATTCCGTTGCACCACTGCATGTTTATTGTAACCCTTGGACCTTCACATTGACGATGAAAAACAGAAAATTCATCGGAATCGAATACAACAGGCTCCATGCTGACTTCTGTCCATGGAGTAATGCTGCAAACAGTCTCGACTTGGAACCTATCCTGGGAATCCAGTAGTAATTTCCGATGTACCACTGAATGTTTACTGTAACCCTTGGAACTTCACATTGACGATGAAAAACAGAAATTTCATCGGCATTGAATACAACAGGCACCATGATAACTTCTGTCCAAGAGAGTAACGCTGCAAATGGTCTCGTCTTGGAACCTTTCCTGCGAATCCAGTAGTAGTATCCGATGCACCACTGCCTGTTTACTGTAACCCTTGGACCTTCACATTGATGATGAAAAACAGAAATTTCTCGGAATTGAATACAACAGGCTCCATGCTGACTTCTGTCCATGGAGTAACGCTGCAAATGGTCTCCTTTTTGAACCCTTCCAGGGAATCCAGTAGTAGTTTCCGATGCACCACTGAATGCTTACTGTAACCCTTGGACGTTCACATTGACGATGAAAAACAAATTTCAGCGAAATTCAATACAACAGGCTCCATGCTGACTTCTGTCCGTGGAGTAATGCTGCAATTGGTCTCCTCTTCGAACCTTTCCTGGGAATCCAGTAGTAGTTTCCGATGCACCACTGAATGCTTACTGTAAATCTTGGACGTTCACATTGGCGATGAAAAACAAATGTCATCGGAATTGAATACAACAGGCTCCATGCTGACTTCTGTCCGTGGAGTAACGCTGCAAATTATCTCCTCTTTGAACCTTTCCTGGGAATCTAGTAGTAGTTTCCGATGCACCACTGCTTGTTTCCTATAACCCTTGGACTTTCACATTGACGATGAAAAACAGAAATTTCAACACAACAGAATACCACAGGCTCCATGCTGACTTCTGTCCATGGAGTAACGCTGCAAATGGTCTCCATTTTGAACCTTTCCTGGGAATCCAGTTGTGGTATTCGATGCACCACTGCATGTTTACTGTAACCCTTGGACCTTCACATTGACGATGTAACTGAAATTTCATCGGGATTAAATACAACAGGGTCCATGCTGACTTCTGTCCATGGAGTAATTCTGCAAATGGTCTCGTCTTGGAACCTTTCCTGGGAATCCTGTAGTAGCATCCGATGCACAACTGAATGTTTACTGTAACCCTTGGACATTCACATTGACGACGAAACTCAGACATTTCATCGGGATTGAATACAAGAGGCACCATGCTGACTTCTGTCCAGGGGATTAACGCTGCAAATGGTCTCGTCTTGGAACCTTTCCTGCGAATCCAGTAGTAGCATCCGATGCACCACTGCCTTTTTACCGTAACCCTTGGACATTCACATTGACGATGAAAAACAGAAATTTCATCGGAATTGAATACAACAGGCACCATGCTGACTTCTGTCCAGGAGAGTAACGCTGCAAATGGACTTGTCTTTAAACCTTTCCTGGGAATCCAGTAGTATTTTCCGATGCACCACTGCCTGTTTACTGTAACCCTTGGACATTCACATTGACGATGAAAAACAGAAATTTCATCGAAATTGAATACAACAGGCTCCATGCTGACTTGTGTCCATGGAGAAACGCTGCAAATGGTCTCCTTTTTGAAAGCTTCCAGGGAATCCAGTAGTAGTTTCCGATGCACCACTGAATGCTTACCGTAACCCTTGGACGTTCACATTGACGATGAAAAACAAATTTCATCAGAATTGAATACAACAGGCTCCATTCTGACTACTGTCCGTGGAGTAACGCTGCAAGTGGTCTCCTCTTTGAACCTTTCTGGGAATCTAGTAGTAGTTTCCGATGCACCACTGCTTGTTTACTATAACCCTTGGACTTTCACATTGACGATGAAAAACAAAAATTTCATCGGAATTGAATACCACAGGCTCCATGCTGACTTCTGTCCATGGAGTAACGCTGCAAATGTTCTCCTTTTTGAACCTTTCCTGGGAACCCAGTAGTGGTATCCGATGTACCACTGCATGTTTACTGTAACCCTTGGACCTTCACATTGACGATGAAGAACAGAAATGTCATCGGAATTGAATACAAGAGGCTCCATGCTGACTTCTGTCCAGGAGAGAACGCTGCAAATGGACTTGTCTTTAAACGTTTCCTGGGAATCCAGTTGTAGTATTCGATGCACCTCTGCATGTTTACTGTAACCCTGGACCTTCACATTGACGATAAAAAACGGATATTTCATCGGAATAGAATACAACAGGCTCCATTCTGACTTCTGTACATGGAGTAACGCTTCAAATGGTCTCCTTTTTCAACCTCTCCTGGGAATCCAGTAGTGGTATCCGATGCACCACTGAATGTTAATTGAAAGCCTTGGACCTTCACATTGACGATGAAAAACAGATATTTCATAGGAATTGAATACCACAGGCTCCATGCCGACTCCTGTCCATGGAGTAACGTTGCAAATGGTCTCCTCTTTGAACCTTTCCTTGGAATCCAGTAGTAGTTTCCGATGCACCACTGAATGCTTACTGTAACCCTTGGACCATCACATTGACGATGAAAATCAGAAATTTCAACGGTATTAAATACAAGACGCTCCATGCTGACTTCTGTCCATGGAGTAAGGCTGCAAATGGTCTCCTCTTTGATTGTTTCCTGGGAATCCAGTGGTAGTATCCGATGCACCACTGAATGTTTACTGTAACCCTTGGACCTTCACATTGACGATGAAACATTGAAATTTCATCGGGATTAAATACAACAGGGTCCATGCTGACTTCTGTCCATGGAGTAATTCTGCAAATGGTCTCGTCTTGGAACCTTTCCTGGGATTCCAGTAATAGCATCCGATGCTCAACTGAATGTTTACTGTAACCCTTGGACATTCACATTGACGACGAAACTCAGAAATTTCATCGGGATTGAAAACAAGAGGCACCATGCTGACTTCTGTCCAGGGGATTAACGCTGGAAATGGTCTCGTTTTGGAAACTTTCCTTTGAATCTAGTAGTAATTTCCGATGCACCACTGCATGTTTAGTGTAACCCTTGGACCTTCACATTGACGATGAAAAAAAAAAAATTTCATCGGAATTGAATACAACAGGCACCATGCTGACTTCTGTCCAGGAGAGTAACGCTGCAAATGGTCTTGTCTTTAAACGTTTTCTGGGAATCCAGTAGTATTTTCCGATGCACCACTGCATGTTTACTGTAACCCTTGGACCTTCACATTGAAGGTGAAGAACAGAAATTTCATCGGGATTGAATACAAGAGGGACCATGCTGACTTCTGTCCAAGAGAGTAACGCTGCAAATGGTCTCGTCTTGGAACCTTTCCTGCGAATCCAGTAGAAGCATCCGATGCACCACTGCATGTTTACTGTAACCCTTGGACCTTCACATTGACGATGAAAAACAGAAATTTCATCGGAATTGGATACAACAGTCTCCATGCTGACTTCTGTCCATGGAGTAACGCTGCAAATGGTCACCTTTTTGAACCCTTCCAGGGAATCCAGTAGTAGTTTCCGATGCACCACTGAATGCTTACTGTAACCCTTGGACGTTCACATTGACGATGAAAAACAAATTTCATCGGAATTGAATACAACAGGCTCCATTCTGACTTCTGTCCGTGGAGGATCGCTGCAAGTGGTCTCCTCTTTGAACCTTTTCTGGGAATCTAGTAGTAGTTTCCGATGCACCACTGCTTGTCTACTATAACCCTTGGACTTTCACATTGACGATGAAAAACAGAAATTTCATCGGAATTGAATACCACAGGCTCCATGCTGACTTCTGTCCATGGAGTAACGCTGCAAATGGTCTCCTTTTTGAACCTTTCCTGGGAACCCAGTAGTGGTGTCCGATGCACCACTGCATGTTTACTGTACCCCTTGGACCTTCACATTGACGATGAAGAACTGAAATGTCATCGGAATTGAATACAAGAGGCTCCATGCTGACTACTGTCCATGGAGTAACGCTGCAAATGGTCTCCTTTCTGTACCTTTCCTGGGAAGCCAGTAGTGGTATCCGATGCACAACTGCATGTTTACTGTAACCCTTGGACCTTCACATTGACGATGAAAAACAGAAATGTCATCGCAATTGAATACCACAGGCTCCATGCTGACTTCTGTCCATGGAGTAACGCTGCAAATGGTCTCCTTTTTGAACCTTTCCTGGGAAGCCAGTAGTGGTATCCGATGCACCACTGCATGGTTACTGTAACCCTTGGACCTTCAAATTGACGATGAAGAACAGAAATGTCATCGGAATTGAATACAAGAGGCTCCATGCTGACTTCTGTCCATGGAGTAATGCTGCAGATGATCTCCTCTTTGGACCTCTCCTGGAAATCCAGTAGCACTTTCCGATGCACCAATGAATGCTTGCTGTAAATCTTGGACGTTCACATTGACGATGAAAAACAAATGTCATCGGAATTGAAAACAACAGGCTCCATGCTGACTTCGGTCCGTGGAGTAACGCTGCAAATTATCTCCTCTTTGAACCTTTCCTGGGAATCTAGTAGTTGTTTCCGATGCACCACTGCTTGTTTACTATAACCCTTGGACTTTCACATTAACGATGAAAAACAGAAATTTCAACGGAACTGAATACCACAGGCTCCATGCTGACTTCTGTCCATGGAGTAACGCTGCAAATGGTCTCCATTTGGAACCTTTCCTGGGAATCCAGTTGTGGTATTCGATGCACCTCTGCATGTTTACTGTAACCCTTGGACCTTCACATTGAGGATGAAAAACGGATATTTCATCGGAATAGAATACAACAGGCTCCATGCTGACTTCTGTACATGGAGTAACGCTTCAAATGGTCTCCTTTTTCAACCTCTCCTGGGAATCCAGTAGTGGTATCCGATGCACCACTGAATGTTAATTGAAACCCTTGGACCTTCACATTGACGATGAAAAACAGAAAATTCATAGGAATTGAATACCACAGGCTCGATGCTGACTCCTGTCCATGGAGTAACGTTGCAAATGGTCTCCTTTTTGAACCTTTCCTGGGAATCCAGTAGTAGTTTCCGATGCACCACTGAATGCTTACTGCAACCCTTGGACCATCATATTGACGATGGAAAACAGAAATTTCAACGGTATTAAATACAAGAGGCTCCATGCTGACTTCTGTCCATGGAGTAACGCTGCAAATGGTCTCCTCTTTGATTGTTTCCTGGGAATCCAGTGGTAGTATCCGATGCACCACTGAATGTTTACTGTAACCCATGGACCTTCACATTGACGATGAAACATTGAAATTTCATCGGGATTAAATACAACAGGGTCCATGCTGACTTCTGTCCATGGAGTAATTCTGCAAACGGTCTCGTCTTGGAACCTTTCCTGGGATTCCAGTAGTAGCATCCAATGCTCAACTGAATGTATACTGTAACCCTTGGACATTCACATTGACGACGAAACTCAGAAATTTCATCGGGATTGAAAACAAGAGGCACCATGCTGACTTCTGTCCAGGGGATTAACGCTGGAAATGGTCTCGTCTTGGAAACTTTCCTTTGAATCTAGTAGTAATTTCCGATGCACCACTGCATGTTTAGTGTAACCCTTGGACCTTCACATTGACGATGAAAAAAAGAAATTTCATCGGAATTGAATACAACAGGCACCATGCTGACTTCTGTCCAGCAGAGTAACGCTGCAAATGGTCTTGTCTTTAAACCTTTCCTGGGAATCCAGTAGTATTTTCCGATGCACCACTGCATGTTTACTGTAACCCTTGGATCTTTACATTGACGACGAGAAACAGAAATGTCATCGGAATTGAATACAATAGGCTCCATGCTGACTTCTGCCCGTGGAGTAACGCTGCAAGTGGTCTCCTCTTTGAACCTTTCCTGGGAATATAGTAGTAGTTTCCGATGCACCACTGCTTGTTTACTATAGCCCTTGGACTTTCACATTGACGATGAAAAACAGAAATTTCATCGGAATTGAATACTACAGGCTCCATGCTGACTTCTGTCCATGGAGTAACGCTGCAAATGGTCTCCTTTTTGAACCTTTCCTGGGAACCCAGTAGTGGTGTCCGATGCACCACTGCATGTTTACTGTACCCCTTGGACCTTCACATTGACGATGAAGAACTGAAATGTCATCGGAATTGAATACAAGAGGCTCCATGCTGACTTCTGTCCATGGAGTAACGCTGCAAATGGTCTCCTTTCTGTACCTTTCCTGGGAAGCCAGTAGTGGTATCCGATGCACGACTGCATGTTTACTGTAACCCTTGGACCTTCACATATACGATGAAAAACAGAAATATCATCGGAATTGAATACCACAGGCTCCATGCTGACTTCTGTCCATGGAGTAACGCTGCAAATGGTCTCCTTTTTGAACCTTTCCTGGGAAGCCAGTAGTGGTATCCGATGCACCACTGCATGGTTACTGTAACCCTTGGACCTTCAAATTGACGATGAAGAACAGAAATGTCATCGGAATTGAATACAAGAGGCCCCATGCTGACTTCTGTCCATTGAGTAATGCTGCAGATGATCTCCTCTTTGGACCTCTCCTGGAAATCCAGTAGCATTTTCCGATGCACCAATGAATGCTTACTGTAAATCTTGGACGTTCACATTGACGATGAAAAACAAATGTCATCGGAATTGAATACAACAGGCTCCATGCTGACTTCGGTCCGTGGAGTAACGCTGCAAATTATCTCCTCTTTGAACCTTTCCTGGGAATCTAGTAGTAGTTTCCGATGCACCACTGCTTGTTTACTATAACCCTTGGACTTTCACATTGACGATGAAAAACAGAAATTTCAACGGAACTGAATACCACAGGCTCCATGCTGACTTCTGTATATGGAGTAACGCTGCAAATGGTCTCCATTTTGAACCTTTCCTGGGAATCCAGTTGTGGTATTCGATGCACCTCTGCATGTTTACTGTAACCCTTGGACCTTCACATTGAGGATGAAAAACGGATATTTCATCGGAATAGAATACAACAGGCTCCATGCTGACTTCTGTACATGGAGTAACGCTTCAAAAGGTCTCCTTTTTCAACCTCTCCTGGGAATCCTGTAGTGGTATCCGATGCACCACTGAATGTTAATTGAAACCCTTGGACCTTCACATTGACGATGAAAAACAGAAAATTCATAGGAATTGAATACCACAGGCTCCATGCTGACTCCTGTCCATGGAGTAACGTTGCAAATGGTCTCCTTTTTGAACCTTTCCTGGGAATCCAGTAGTAGTTTCCGATGCACCACTGAATGCTTACTGCAACCCTTGGACCATCACATTGACGATGGAAAACAGAAATTTCAACGGTATTAAATACAAGAGGCTCCATGCTGACTTCTGTCCATGGAGTAACGCTGCAAATGGTCTCCTCTTTGATTGTTTCCTGGGAATCCAGTGGTAGTATCCGATGCACCACTGAATGTTTACTGTAACCCTTGGACCTTCACATTGACGATGAAACATTGAAATTTCATCGGGATTAAATACAACAGGGTCCATGCTGACTTCTGTCCATGGAGTAATTCTGCAAATGGTCTCGTCTTGGAACCTTTCCTGGGATTCCAGTAATAGCATCCGATGCTCAACTGAATGTTTACTGTAACCCTTGGACATTCACATTGACGACGAAACTCAGAAATTTCATCGGGATTGAAAACAAGAGGCACCATGCTGACTTCTGTCCAGGGGATTAACGCTGGAAATGGTCTCGTTTTGGAAACTTTCCTTTGAATCTAGTAGTAATTTCCGATGCACCACTGCATGTTTAGTGTAACCCTTGGACCTTCACATTGACGATGAAAAAAAAAAATTTCATCGGAATTGAATACAACAGGCACCATGCTGACTTCTGTCCAGGAGAGTAACGCTGCAAATGGTCTTGTCTTTAAACGTTTTCTGGGAATCCAGTAGTATTTTCCGATGCACCACTGCATGTTTACTGTAACCCTTGGACCTTCACATTGAAGGTGAAGAACAGAAATTTCATCGGGATTGAATACAAGAGGGACCATGCTGACTTCTGTCCAAGAGAGTAACGCTGCAAATGGTCTCGTCTTGGAACCTTTCCTGCGAATCCAGTAGAAGCATCCGATGCACCACTGCATGTTTACTGTAACCCTTGGACCTTCACATTGACGATGAAAAACAGAAATTTCATCGGAATTGGATACAACAGTCTCCATGCTGACTTCTGTCCATGGAGTAACGCTGCAAATGGTCACCTTTTTGAACCCTTCCAGGGAATCCAGTAGTAGTTTCCGATGCACCACTGAATGCTTACTGTAACCCTTGGACGTTCACATTGACGATGAAAAACAAATTTCATCGAAATTGAATACAACAGGCTCCATTCTGACTTCTGTCCGTGGAGGATCGCTGCAAGTGGTCTCCTCTTTGAACCTTTCCTGGGAATCTAGTAGTAGTTTCCGATGCACCACTGCTTGTTTACTATAACCCTTGGACTTTCACATTAACGATGAAAAACAGAAATTTCAACGGAACTGAATACCACAGGCTCCATGCTGACTTCTGTCCATGGAGTAACGCTGCAAATGGTCTCCATTTGGAACCTTTCCTGGGAATCCAGTTGTGGTATTCGATGCACCTCTGCATGTTTACTGTAACCCTTGGACCTTCACATTGAGGATGAAAAACGGATATTTCATCGGAATAGAATACAACAGGCTCCATGCTGACTTCTGTACATGGAGTAACGCTTCAAATGGTCTCCTTTTTCAACCTCTCCTGGGAATCCAGTAGTGGTATCCGATGCACCACTGAATGTTAATTGAAACCCTTGGACCTTCACATTGACGATGAAAAACAGAAAATTCATAGGAATTGAATACCACAGGCTCGATGCTGACTCCTGTCCATGGAGTAACGTTGCAAATGGTCTCCTTTTTGAACCTTTCCTGGGAATCCAGTAGTAGTTTCCGATGCACCACTGAATGCTTACTGCAACCCTTGGACCATCACATTGACGATGGAAAACAGAAATTTCAACGGTATTAAATACAAGAGGCTCCATGCTGACTTCTGTCCATGGAGTAACGCTGCAAATGGTCTCCTCTTTGATTGTTTCCTGGGAATCCAGTGGTAGTATCCGATGCACCACTGAATGTTTACTGTAACCCATGGACCTTCACATTGACGATGAAACATTGAAATTTCATCGGGATTAAATACAACAGGGTCCATGCTGACTTCTGTCCATGGAGTAATTCTGCAAACGGTCTCGTCTTGGAACCTTTCCTGGGATTCCAGTAGTAGCATCCAATGCTCAACTGAATGTTTACTGTAACCCTTGGACATTCACATTGACGACGAAACTCAGAAATTTCATCGGGATTGAAAACAAGAGGCACCATGCTGACTTCTGTCCAGGGGATTAACGCTGGAAATGGTCTCGTCTTGGAAACTTTCCTTTGAATCTAGTAGTAATTTCCGATGCACCACTGCATGTTTAGCGTAACCCTTGGACCTTCACATTGACGATGAAAAAAAGAAATTTCATCGGAATTGAATACAACAGGCACCATGCTGACTTCTGTCCAGCAGAGTAACGCTGCAAATGGTCTTGTCTTTAAACCTTTCCTGGGAATCCAGTAGTATTTTCCGATGCACCACTGCATGTTTACTGTAACCCTTGGATCTTTACATTGACGACGAGAAACAGAAATGTCATCGGAATTGAATACAATAGGCTCCATGCTGACTTCTGCCCGTGGAGTAACGCTGCAAGTGGTCTCCTCTTTGAACCTTTCCTGGGAATATAGTAGTAATTTCCGATGCACCACTGCTTGTTTACTATAGCCCTTGGACTTTCACATTGACGATGAAAAACAGAAATTTCATCGGAATTGAATACCACAGGCTCCATGCTGACTTCTGTCCATGGAGTAACGCTGCAAATGGTCTCCTTTTTAACCTTTCCTGGGAACCCAGTAGTGGTGTCCGATGCACCACTGCATGTTTACTGTACCCCTTGGACCTTCACATTGACGATGAAGAACTGAAATGTCATCGGAATTGAATACAAGAGACTCCATGCTGACTTCTGTCCATGGAGTAACGCTGCAAATGGTCTCCTTTCTGTACCTTTCCTGGGAAGCCAGTAGTGGTATCCGATGCACGACTGCATGTTTACTGTAACCCTTGGACCTTCACATATACGATGAAAAACAGAAATATCATCGGAATTGAATACCACAGGCTCCATGCTGACTTCTGTCCATGGAGTAACGCTGCAAATGGTCTCCTTTTTGAACCTTTCCTGGGAAGCCAGTAGTGGTATCCGATGCACCACTGCATGGTTACTGTAACCCTTGGACCTTCAAATTGACGATGAAGAACAGAAATGTCATCGGAATTGAATACAAGAGGCCCCATGCTGACTTCTGTCCATGGAGTAATGCTGCAGATGATCTCCTCTTTGGACCTCTCCTGGAAATCCAGTAGCACTTTCCGATGCACCAATGAATGCTTACTGTAAATCTTGGACGTTCACATTGACGATGAAAAACAAATGTCATCGGAATTGAATACAACAGGCTCCATGCTGACTTCGGTCCGTGGAGTAACGCTGCAAATTATCTCCTCTTTGAACCTTTCCTGGGAATCTAGTAGTAGTTTCCGATGCACCACTGCTTGTTTACTATAACCCTTGGACTTTCACATTGACGATGAAAAACAGAAATTTCAACGGAACTGAATACCACAGGCTCCATGCTGACTTCTGTATATGGAGTAACGCTGCAAATGGTCTCCATTTTGAACCTTTCCTGGGAATCCAGTTGTGGTATTCGATGCACCTCTGCATGTTTACTGTAACCCTTGGACCTTCACATTGAGGATGAAAAACGGATATTTCATCGGAATAGAATACAACAGGCTCCATGCTGACTTCTGTACATGGAGTAACGCTTCAAAAGGTCTCCTTTTTCAACCTCTCCTGGGAATCCTGTAGTGGTATCCGATGCACCACTGAATGTTAATTGAAACCCTTGGACCTTCACATTGACGATGAAAAACAGAAAATTCATAGGAATTGAATACCACAGGCTCCATGCTGACTGCTGTCCATGGAGTAACGTTGCAAATGGTCTCCTTTTTGAACCTTTCCTGGGAATCCAGTAGTAGTTTCCGATGCACCACTGAATGCTTACTGCAACCCTTGGACCATCACATTGACGATGGAAAACAGAAATTTCAACGGTATTAAATACAAGAGGCTCCATGCTGACTTCTGTCCATGGAGTAACGCTGCAAATGGTCTCCTCTTTGATTGTTTCCTGGGAATCCAGTGGTAGTATCCGATGCACCACTGAATGTTTACTGTAACCCATGGACCTTCACATTGACGACGAAACTCAAAAATTTCATCAGGATTGAAAACAAGAGGCACCATGCTGACTTCTGTCCAGGGGATTAACGCTGGAAATGGTCTCGTCTTGGAAACTTTCCTTTGAATCTAGTAGTAATTTCCGATGCACCAGTGCATGTTTAGTGTAACCCTTGGACCTTCACATTGACGATGAAAAAAAGAAATTTCATCGGAATTGAATACAACAGGCACCATGCTGACTTCTGTCCAGGAGAGTAACGCTGCAAATGGTCTTGTCTTTAAACCTTTCCTGGGAATCCAGTAGTATTTTCCGATGCACCACTGCATGTTTACTGTAACCCTTGGATCTTTACATTGACGACGAGAAACAGAAATGTCATCGGAATTGAATACAATAGGCTCCATGCTGACTTCTGCCCGTGGAGTAACGCTGCAAGTGGTCTCCTCTTTGAACCTTTCCTGGGAATCAAGTAGTAGTTTCCGATGCACCACTGCTTGTTTACTATAACCCTTGGACTTTCACATTGACGATGAAAAACAGAAATTTCATCGGAATTGAATACCACAGGCTCCATGCTGACTTCTGTCCATGGAGTAACGCTGCAAATGGTCTCCTTTCTGTACCTTTCCTGGGAAGCCAGTAGTGGTATCCGATGCACGACTGCATGTTTACTGTAACCCTTGGACCTTCACATATACGATGAAAAACAGAAATATCATCGGAATTGAATACCACAGGCTCCATGCTGACTTCTGTCCATGGAGTAACGCTGCAAATGGTCTCCTTTTTGAACCTTTCCTGGGAAGCCAGTAGTGGTATCCGATGCACCACTGCATGGTTACTGTAACCCTTGGACCTTCAAATTGACGATGAAGAACAGAAATGTCATCGGAATTGAATACAAGAGGCCCCATGCTGACTTCTGTCCATGGAGTAATGCTGCAGATGATCTCCTCTTTGGACCTCTCCTGGAAATCCAGTAGCACTTTCCGATGCACCAATGAATGCTTACTGTAAATCTTGGACGTTCACATTGACGATGAAAAACAAATGTCATCGGAATTGAATACAACAGGCTCCATGCTGACTTCGGTCCGTGGAGTAACGCTGCAAATTATCTCCTCTTTGAACCTTTCCTGGGAATCTTGTAGTAGTTTCCGATGAACCACTGCTTGTTTACTATAACCCTTGGACTTTCACATTGACGATGAAAAACAGAAATTTCAATGGAACTGAATACCACAGGCTACATGCCGACTTCTGTCCATGGAGTAACGCTGCAAATGGTCTCCATTTTGAACCTTTCCTGGGAATCCAGTTGTGGTATTCGATGCACCTCTGCATGTTTACTGTAACCCTTGGACCTTCACATTGAGGATGAAAAACGGATATTTCATCGGAATAGAATACAACAGGCTCCATGCTGACTTCTGTACATGGAGTAACGCTTCAAAAGGTCTCCTTTTTCAACCTCTCCTGGGAATCCTGTAGTGGTATCCGATGCACCACTGAATGTTAATTGAAACCCTTGGACCTTCACATTGACGATGAAAAACAGAAAATTCATAGGAATTGAATACCACAGGCTCCATGCTGACTCCTGTCCATATAGTAACGTTGCAAATGGTCTCCTTTTTGAACCTTTCCTGGGAATCCAGTAGTAGTTTCCGATGCACCACTGAATGCTTACTGCAACCCTTGGACCATCACATTGACGATGGAAAACAGAAATTTCAACGGTATTAAATACAAGAGGCTCCATGCTGACTTCTGTCCATGGAGTAACGCTGCAAATGGTCTCCTCTTTGATTGTTTCCTGGGAATCCAGTGGTAGTATCCGATGCACCACTGAATGTTTACTGTAACCCATGGACCTTCACATTGACGACGAAACTCAAAAATTTCATCAGGATTGAAAACAAGAGGCACCATGCTGACTTCTGTCCAGGGGATTAATGCTGCAAATGGTCTCGTCTTGGAAACTTTCCTTTGAATCTAGTAGTAATTTCCGATGCACCAGTGCATGTTTAGTGTAACCCTTGGACCTTCACATTGACGATGAAAAAAAGAAATTTCATCGGAATTGAATACAACAGGCACCATGCTGACTTCTGTCCAGGAGAGTAACGCTGCAAATGGTCTTGTCTTTAAACCTTTCCTGGGAATCCAGTAGTATTTTCCGATGCACCACTGCATGTTTACTGTAACCCTTGGATCTTTACATTGACGACGAGAAACAGAAATGTCATCGGAATTGAATACAATAGGCTCCATGCTGACTTCTGCCCGTGGAGTAACGCTGCAAGTGGTCTCCTCTTTGAACCTTTCCTGGGAATCTAGTAGTAGTTTCCGATGCACCACTGCTTGTTTACTATAACCCTTGGACTTTCACATTGACGATGAAAAACAGAAATTTCATCGGAATTGAATACCACAGGCTCCATGCTGACTTCTGTCCATGGAGTAACGCTGCAAGTGGTCTCCTCTTTGGACCTTTCCTGGGAATCTAGTAGTAGTTTCCGATGCAGCACTGCTTGTTTACTATAACCCTTGGACTTTCACATTGACGATGAAAAACAGAAATTTCATCGGAATTGAATACCACAGGCTCCATGCTGTCTTCTGTCCATGGAGTAACGCTGCAAATGGTCTCCTTTTTGAACCTTTCCTGGGAAGCCAGTAGTGGTATCCAATGCACCACTGCATGTTTACTGTAACGCTTGGACCTTCACATTGACGATGAAGAACAGAAATTTCATCGGGATTGAATACAAGAGGCACTGTGCTGACTTCTGTCCAGGGGAATAACGCTGCAAATGGTCTCGTAGTGTAATATTTCTTGTGATTCTAATAGTGGATTCCGATGCACCACTGCATGTTTATTGTAACCCTTAGAACTTCACATTGACGCTGTAAAACTGGATTTTCATCGGAATTAAATACAAGAGGCTCCATGCTGACTTCTGTCCATGGAGTAACGCTGCAAATGATCTCCTCTTTGTCCTTCCCTGGGAATCCAGTAATAGTTTCGACGCACCAGTGAATGTTTTCTGTAATCCTTGGACCTTCACAATCACGACGAAACACAGAAATTTCATCGGGATTGAACGCAAGAGGCACCGAGCAGACTTCTGTCCAGGGGAGTAACGCTGCTAATGGTTTCGCCTTGGAACCTTTCCTGGGATTCCAGTAGTAGTATCCGATGCACCACTGCATGTTTACTGTAACCCGTGAACCTTCACATTGACGATGAAACACAGATATTTCATTGGGATTGAATACAAGAGGCACCATGCTAACTTCTGTCCAGGGGAGTTACGCTGCAAATGGTCTCGTCTTGGAACCTTTCCTGGGATTCCAGTAGTAGTTCCCGATGCACCACTGCATGTTTACAGTAGAACTTGGGCCTTCACATTGACGATAAAACAAAGAAATTTGATCGGGATTGAATACAAGTGGCACCATGCTGACTTCTGTCCAAGGGAGGAACGCTGCAAATGGTCTCGTATTTAACCTTTCCTGGAACGCCAAAAGTAGTAACCGATGCACCACTGTATGTTTACAATAATTCTTGGACCTTCACATTGACGATGAAACACAGAAATTTAATCGGGATTGAATTCCAAATTCACCGTGCTTACTTCTATCCAGGGGAGTATTGCTGCAAATTGTCTCGTCTTGGAACCTTTCCTGGGATTGCAGTAGTAGTTTCCGATGCACCACTGAATGTTTACTGTAACCGTTGGACCTTCACATTGACGATGAAACAATGATATTTCATCGGGATTGAATACAACAGGCTCCATGCTGACTTCTGTCCATGGAGTAATGCTGCAAATGGACTCGTCTTGGAAACTTTCCTGGGACTCCATTAGTAGTTTCCTATTCACCACTGCATGTTATTGTAACCCTTGGACCTTCACATTGGCAGGGAACCAGGGAAATTTCATCTAGATTGAATACAAGAGGCACCATGCTGACTTCTGTCCAGGGGAGAAACGCTGCAAATGGTCTCGTCTTTGAACCTTTCCTGAGAATCCAATAGTAGTTTCCGATGCACCACTGCATGTTTATTGTAACCTTTGGACTTTCACATTGACGATGAAATATAGAAATTTCATCGGGATTGAACACAAGATTCTCCATGCTGACTTCTGCCCATGGAGTAACGCTGCAGATTGTCTCGCCTTTGAACATTTCCTGGGAATCCAATAGTAGTTTCCGATGCACCACTGCGTGTTTACTGTAACTCTTGGACCTTCACTTTGACGATGAAACAAGATAATTTCATCAGGATTGAATACAAGAGGCACCATGCTTACTTCTGTCCAGGGGAGTAACGCTACAAATGGTCTCGCATTGGAACCTTTCCAGTGATTCGAGTAGTAGTTTCCGATGCACCACTCCATGTTTACTGTAACCCTTGGACCTTCACATTGACGATGAAACAAGAAATTTCATCAGGATTGAATACAAGAGGCACAATGCTGACTTCTGACCAAGGGAGTAACGCTGCAAATGGTCTCGTCTTAGAACCCTTCCTGGGATTCCAGTAGTAGTATCCGATGCACCACTGCATGTTTACTGTAACCCTTGGATCTTCACATTGACGATGAAACACAGAAATTTCATTGGGATTGAATACAAGAGACACCATGGTGACTTCTGTCCAGGGGGGTTACGCTGCAATTGGTCTCGTCTAGGAACCTTTCCTGGGATTTCAGTAGTAGTATCCGATGCACCACTGCAAATTTACAGTAACCCTTGGATCTTCAGATTGACGATGAAAGAACAGAAATTTCTGACTTATGTCCAGGCGCGTAACGCTGAAATGGTCTCGTCTTGGAACCATTCCTGGGGTTCCAGTAGTAGTTTCCGATGCACCACTGCATGTTTACTGTAACCCTTGGACCTTCACATTGACGATGAAACACAGAAATTTCATTGGAATTGAAGATAACAGGCTCCATGCTGATTTCTGTCCATGGAGTAACGCTGCAAATGGTCTCGTCTTTGAACCTTTCCTGGGAATCAAGTAGTAGTATCCGATGCACCACTGCATGTTTATTGTTACCTTTGGACCTTCAAATTGACGATGAAACATATTAATTTCATCGGGATTGAACACAACAGGCTCCATGCTAACTTCTGTCCAGTGGAGTATAGCTGCAAATGGTCTCGTTTTGGAACGTTTCCTGGTATTCCAGTATTAGTTGCCGATGCACCACTGCATGTTTTCTGTAACCCTTGGACCTTCACATTAACCATGAAACAAAGAAACTTCATCGGAATTGCATACAAGAGGCACCATACTGTCTTTTGTCCTGGGGAGAATCGTTGCAAATGGTCTCGTCTTGGAACCTTTCCTGGGATTCCAGTAGTAGTTTCCGATGCACCACTCCATGTTTACTGTAACCCTTGACCCTTGAAATTGACGATGAAGCAAAGAAATTTCATCGGAATTGAATACAAGAGGCACCATGCTGACTTTTGTCCAGGGGAGAATCGTTGCAAATGGTCTCGTCTTGGAACCTTTCCTGGGATTCCAGTAGTTGTTTCGGATGCGCCACTGCATGTTTACTGTAACCCTTCGACCTTCACACTGACGATGAAACAGAGAAATTTCATCGGGATTGAATACAACAGGCTCCATGGCAACTTCTGTGCAGGGGAGTACGTTTCAAACGGTCTGTGCATGGGACCTTTCCTGGGAGTCCAGTGTTAGTTTCCGATGCACCACTGCGTGTTTACTGTAACCCTTCGACCTTCACATTGACGATGAAACAGACAAATTTCATCGGGATTGAATACAACAGGATCCATGGCGACTTCTGTGCAGGGGAGTAACGTTTCAGACGGTCTGTGCTTGGTACCTTACCTGGGAGTCCAGTATTAGTTTCCGATACACTACTGCTTCTTTACTGTAACCCTTGGACCTTCACATTGACGATGAAACACAGAAATGTCATCGGGATTGAATACAAGAGGCACCATGCTGACTTCTGTCCAACGGAGTAACGCTACAAATGGTCTCGTATTGGAACCTTTCCAGTGATTCGAGTAGTAGTTTCCGATGCACCAATCCATGTTTACTGTAACCCTTGGACCTTCACATTGCCGATGAAACAAAGAAATTTCATCGGGATTGAATACAAGAGGCACCATGCTGACTTCTGACCAAGGGAGTAACGCTGCAAATGGTCTCGTCTTGGAACCCTTCCTGGGATTCCAGTAGTAGTATCCGATGCACCACTGCATGTTTACTGTAACCCTTGGATCTTCACATTGACGATGAAACACAGAAATTTCATTGGGATTGAATACAAGAGGCACCATGCTGACTTCTGTCCAGGGGGGTTACGCTGCAATTGGTGTCGTCTTGGAACCTTTCCTGGGATTCCAGTAGTAGTATCTGATGCACGACTGCAAATTTACAGTAACCCTTGGATCTTCAGATTGACGATGAAAGAACAGAAATTTCTGACTTATGTCCAGGTGCGTAACGCTGAAATGGTCTCGTCTTGAAACCATTCCTGGGGTTCCAGTAGTAGTTTCCGATGCACCACTGCATGTTTACTGCAACCCTTGGACCTTCACATTGACGATGAAACACAGAAATTTCATTGGAATTGAAGACAACATTCTCCATGCTGACTTCTGTCCATGGAGTAACGCTGCAAATGGTCTCGTCTTTGAACCTTTCCTGGGAATCAAGTAGTAGTTTCCGATGCACCACAGCATGTTTATTGTTACCTTTGGACCTTCGCATTGCCGATGAAACAAAGAAATTTCATCGTGATTGAATACAACAGGCTCCATGCCGACTTCTGTGCAGGGGAGTAACGTTTCAAACGGTCTGTGCTTGGGACCTTTCCTGGGAGTCCAGTATTAGTTTCCGATGCACCACAACATGTATGCTGTAACCCTTGGACCTTCACGTTGACGATGAAACACAGAAATTTCATCGGGATTGAATAAAACAGGCACCATGACGACTTCTGTCCTGGGGAGTAATGTCACTCGGCTGAAGAGCGGCGGATTCTGCTGCTGCTAGTCCGTCTCAGGCCATAATGGGCGGGGGATGAAATCACAATAAAGAAGAAGAAATGGAATAACATTCTGTTGAGTCGAAATTCGTCGTCAGTTGTAAGTTCTCTGATCTGACGACCAGCATACATTTCTACTTTAAACCCACGTAAGGATTCTGAAACAGCTTTGAAGCGTAGCCTGAGCAGACATTGGGCTTGTAATTCCACTCCTTTAAAGAGAGTGTCCAGACAGTCCTCAGTGTTTCGACACTGGGAAACCATAACGAATTCTGTTTCACGTGTGCTTGTTATGGTCGGCAACCGCTTACATCTTAAGCAGAGCCGACTACTTACTGCCATGAACCTAGCCCGAGAAACGCATATGCAGAAGTGGATACCTACTTTAGAACATTTACGTATATTCTACACACATCGTGGCTGGCCCTGTTCCATAATAAGCAATCGCGTCGTCTGAATATTGCCACTCGCAACGTGTCTATTACGAGCGACTCTGTACCGCCTCATATGCAGCCCCTACAGTCGACAGAGCTGGGCGTCATACTCTTCTCACTGAGACGATACGTTTAGCATTCCAAAAGATTCGTCCTATTTTGAAGTTTAAGCATTTAATGGGGGTATATCTTTGTTCTGCTGCAGCTTTATTTCGCTTTTAAAACATATAAATGGCGTACAATAACAGAGCGTTTGGAACACGCCGGATCACAAGTGCCAAACACCCAAATTCCCATCGCTTTGTTTTCTGCCTCCACCATCGATTCGCACAACTTGTGTTGCCAATGTGCTACCATTGTAGTTCCATCCTCCTCCCCAAAGCAGTTCTATGATTTCCTACGCATTCCATTCGTGTATCAAATCAGTATCTTAGTTGACTTGATAATGACAGAGAAGAAATATATCATTGGCAGCTTTTTATACGAAATTTAGTGTACAGCCTCTCATATGTCTGAATAGTCCATACTAGAAAACTGTACTAGAAATTGGTGCGAATCGTGTATGTACCTAATGTTTGAAAACCACGCCGCAATCAGGACAAACGCAGTTGCTCTGCTGAAACTACTGTATACTGTTGGAATCTTTAATTTCTCGTTAATTCACTGACTTTTCGTAGGAAAGCATCTACAGTACTCTCAGAAATGTTCTCAGAACATTTCTGTGAATGACGCATACTATTTCTGTTTCGCTCAGACCGATGCTTAAATGTAAATATCAACAGTTGCAGCTACTATTCTGGAGGTTATCCACGTTACGTTTCTGAAGGCAATATTTAGCAGCTTTCAGTGTAGTCAATATTGGTAACAAATGAAGCTACATTGTTGTTAGATCATAAAAAACAGATAGCACCCATCTGTTCCGACAGATTATGTTCAACCATTGAAAGGTGGCTACACTGAGCCACAGCGCCAGAGATTGCGCCACCACTGGCAGTTCTTATCGAGAAGTCGTGGTGGAGAGTGCTTGTTGAGATGTAGCAGTGGTGAGTCGTTGTTGACAAGTTCCCATGGAGAGTGCTTGTTCAGAACTTGTAGCATTGTTTTGATGGGCTAGACACCAGATGTTGTTGGATTAGGGATGCTGTAATGTGCTTTTCGTCAGTATATATGAAGGTAAAAAAACTCCTTTTTTTATTATTTATTTCAATGTCTTAAACAATAATGCCTCTTGGTCACAGGCTCTGTCAACAAAGCATCTGGCTCGTCTTCTTGTATTAGACTGTATTTCTGGTTTCTATGTGCAATTATAGTATTTCTGTTTTTTTTTAATTACTTCAGTATAAATGGTGTTTAAAATATCTGGTCTTATTGAGGAAGAACCGTGCCAGATGTGTATGTTGAATCACACTTCCACACGCAGAACAGCTACATTTGTGTTTTGTTGTTTCGTAGGTTTTATAGTTGCTGAGGACTTAATTAATTAATTGTGTTAACGGAAATTTCCTTTCATTCCTTGTTGTTGTTCTATGCAGTCAGATTGCGTACAAGTACCAGTCAGGGCTAACCGGTTACGAGACTTCGTAATCGGACAGTGAGCTACTAAAAATTAATAAGTATTTGCATTCATTATATTTAATTAAGCCCCCATGTACCATACCTCCATATAGCTCACAACATCACGCATATGTTACTCTTGGTCTGTGGATATGCATTGAAGAGCCAAAAAACTGTTACACCGGCATAATATCGCGTAGAGCCCCAGAGAGCAGGCAGAAGTGCCACAACACGATTTGACATTGACTCGAATAATGTCTGCAGTGGTGCTGGAAGGAACTGACGCCATCAATCCTGCAGGGCTGTTCATAAATCCGTAAGAGTAGGAGGGCGTGGATGCCTCTTCTGAACAGCAAGTTGCAAGACACCCCAGATATGCTCAATAATCAGAATGCGATTTTTACTCTGCAGCAGAGTGTGCGCTGATATGAAACTTCCTGGCAGATTAAAAGTGTATGCCAGACCGAGACTCGAAATCGGGACCTTTCCCTTTCGTGTGCTTGTGCTCTACCAACAGAGCTACCTAAGCACGACTCACGCCGATACCTTCACAGCTTTAATTCCGCCAGTCCCTCGTCTCCCACCTTGTGAGGTTGGGACGCGAGTCCTGCTTAGGTAGCTCAGTTGATAGTTCCGCTTGGGACGCGACAGCGATCGGACGTGTCGGTACTTCCGCGTAGTCGTAGCGCCGCAAGCCGTGTTTATAATAATTCTTGGATTGTGACCTGTGATATTCTCAGTGTCTCAGTGCTTCTTCACTACCGTCGTACTCAAGCTTCTTAATTCACTCACAGCGGTCCCGACCGCTCATATAGTGGAGTTATGGCTCCCAGTGTACCTCGTAAGAATACCCTGTGTCTCGCATTTGAGAAATCTTCCAGGAATGTGCAACCGAGTTCTCTAGAAATCCATGACTGGATAGTAGATATTATTGGCATCACATCCTACCAGGTCCACACAGCATATTATGACATTGGCGGAATACTGTTCCTTTGTGAAGTTTTTAGGCCAGATACAACTGGGAAAATTTTGGTGAATACTGGTGGGATAGCAGAGTTCCGACATCGTGACCAGTCGGTGAGTACAGTTTCAATAACTAACGCTGACATTGAGTATAAACAAGTGCGAGTGTTCAATTTGCCTCCTGTGGTTGAGAACTGTTTTCTTAGAGATGTCCTCGCCAAATACAGTGACATCCAACAGATTAGAAACGAAAAATGGTCGAGCCGTCACAAACGCCAATGTTATAGTGGCGTTCGCTCAGTTGACATGGCCGTTAAAGTCAATATCCCATCCTATATAATGGTTTGTGGTTATAAGGCTCATGTCATTTACGAGGGGCAAGTAGGCACTTGTTTTATCTGTAACACGAGTGGCCATTTACGAGAGGATTGCCCACGGCGCGTTGTCTTACTTCGAAACAATCTGCAACAACGACAGAGATTAACATTGGCTGATGTCCTAACTCAAAATCAGACGCCTTCTATTACGGACTCCCAACCGAGTGCATCTGTGTCAGAGGACAACGATCTCGGTAACGGCACCTCCCCACCCTTGCCTCAGAAACCCGTGGCCAGTCACCCCTCACCCACCGGTGTTGCATTATCTGTCGGTAACAAACGACGACGTACTATGACGGTAGTGGTTCTGGCGACCAGGTAGTAAAAAATCAAACCCATGACGCGGAGCCACGGGCCTCCACACAGGACACGCATGTGTCGGATGGCTCAGATTACGACCCGCCAAATTCCCATTCAACCGGCCGACGCAGAAACTGTCAATACGAGTGCAGTCGAGTGTTTACAGCAATCCGTTCCGATGCCGCTAGCCGACTCGCCGCAGGTGTCCAACACACGAGAGGCGGCAGTCAGTCAACTGCAACTCGTAAACACAGCGGGTGAAGCACGCGGTGTAGAGCATAACATAAACAGCCGCCACCTCGAAACTGCTCCCAAACAACACGAGGACCCGGACAGCTGTATACAAACAGCCAGTGCGGCTTCAAACAAACACAGTGAGCCTACTGAAGCCGCGTCTTCGGACTTGCCGTCACCCGTTCCGAAGCAAGGACTTTCACATACTGCTTACAGCGACGCCGACTCCGACGTCTTCAATGACAATTCGGACACTTTGCGACGGCAAAATAAAGTTCAACCAAAGGACTCCGTGGCTGGAAGTAACTCAAAAAGTAAAGTCAGCGCAAAAACTGGCACAAAACCTGCGGATGTAGGTTCCAAGTCCGACGATGAGATGGACTGGGCTTCCTACGCTTCCCATCACCCACAAGTCTCGGACGATCATGAGTCAAGCTTATAAGTTTTCGTCCCTGAACGTTAATAGAGTTAGGACAGATTTAAAGTTAGCAATGCTACGGCAGTTTATCTATGAGTCGGAAGCTGATATAGTTCTGTTACAGGAAGTGTCTATCTTAAGTTTTCATGTATCAGGGTTTGCAACAATCGTAAACACCGTGGCGGACGGGGGTACAGGCGTCAATATCTATGCTCCATCTGGAACGACCTTAAAATCAGAAAGAGCTAACTTCTTTAAACAAGACATCATATACTTGTTACGCCGCAACCCAACCCAGTTGATAATTAGTGGTGATTTCAACTGTGTGATCCACAGGAAAGACCAATCGGCAAACTTTAATTACTGTAGGGAACTACATGATCTGGTGCGTCACCTGCAGCTGAAGGATGCTTGGGAAATAAAATTTCCTACCCTGGTAAAGTACACTTACCTGACCACCACCGCATGTAGCCGTCTAGGCCGTTTGTACATCTCTGAGAACATTTGCCAACATATTCTGGTCGCCGATGTCATTGCGGCTAGTTTCTGCAACCACTGCGTCCTCTGTGTCACGATAAATCTGGCCAAACAGCACACTAAATGGCATAGGATTCCGTGGAGCCTAAATGTTTCTATTCTCGCCGATGCCTTGCTACAAGATGTCATCTCCACGACATGGGCGGATTGTCTCAAACAATGCTGCAGATATCCGAGCAAGATAGCCTGGTGGAATGCTGTGGTCAAACGGACAATGCGATTATCTTTAAGAAACTACAGTTGACAACGGGCGCAAGATGTCAAACGCACGATTTATTTTTACCAGACAGTTCTGCGAGAGTTGTATGCGACTACGACGCCAACCAACACACAGCTGGCGACCATCAAACAAATAAAGGCGAAGCTTATAGGCATAAAGCGAACGCAGCTTGAAGGACTGAAAATCAGATCTAAAGCAAAATCGCTTCAAGAGGACGAAATTGCATCGCTGTATCACCTCATAAAACATCGTGCTCATCGCAAGCGAGCTTTTATCAGGGAGCTGGACACAGATGATGGACTCCGTTTGACCGGCGGAGTGATATTCTTACTGCAGTTTACCGGTACTTCACGGATCTGTACTCGTAATGCGATACGTATGGTGATGACGGCGGCGATATCGTGCGTGCTCTGCCCACCGTAGTCACGCCTGCGGAGAACTCGGCGGTCGTACACGATTTTGCTCCAGACGAAGTCCTTGAACTGATTTCTGGCTCGCCGTCGAATAAATCCCCTGGCCCTGATGGTTTGCCACGGGAATTTTATGTGCGCTTCTGGCTCATAATCGGACACGCATTTACAGATGTTCTCAGTGTAGTGATGCGAGGGAGTGACGTGCCGGCCGAAATGAAGGAAGGCCGAATTGTATTGATACCAAAAAGCGAACACCGAAAAACCTTAGATAACTTCCGACCTTTTACTTGACTCAACTTTGATTACAAAACCTTCGCCAGAGCACTCAACAGCAGATTGTCTCCGTTAATGAAGCAAGTGATTCACAACCATCAATTATGCATCCCTGGTCGCACTATTATGACGCCCCTTTCGGAATATAGAGATGTAATAGCCATAGCGAAAGTCACTAACGTGAATCTCGCATTGCTGTTTATCGACTTTTGCAAGGCTTTTGATCGCATGCGCCACGAGTACCTCCTACAGCTGCTGCAGCGGTGTGGTTTTGAGCAACGGGTTATAAATGTCGTGCAACATTTCGTCACGGGCATTACAACCAGAATCAGCGTAAATGGACAGCTTACTCAACCCATCGAGGTCCAAAGAGGAGTGCCGGAGGGGAGCCCTCTCTCCATGATGTTATTTGTTTTATCGCTCGAGCCGCTCTTACGCTCTGTTCATGACAAACGTGCGGGCCTTTCGATCGCCGGGACGTCCTTCGTGGTTGGTGCTTACGCCGACGACGTCGGAGTGTCACTGCGCAACGACGGGGACGCATCAACCCTCGAGACCGCGGTAGACGAGCACTGTCGTGCTTCCGGTGCTAAAATCAACGCCGGTAAATGCACCTTTGTCAGCATTCGAGGATTCGACGCAGTTATTATACCTTGGGCGAAGCGTGCGAAACCCACACCACTCTGGGGGTCATTATCGACAAATGCCCGCTAAAATTGAATGCAAAAAATTAGAAGCAGGTCACCAATAAGATGCAAGGTGCCATCTATGACAACAATTGGCGGTCCGTTAGCATTCTCCAACGCATACGACTCCTCAGCAGTTATATATTCAGTAAAGCGCATTATATGGCCCAACTATTTCCAGTCCCCAAGATGCAGGCCAAACACGTGATGAAACTCTCTAATAGATTTATCTGGCAAGGGCATCTGTTCAAAGTGAAATACACCACGCTGACGTCTTCCAGACAGGCCGGCGGACTCAACATGCCTGACATTAACCGAAAGTGTACTGCGTTATATGTTAAACGAATGACCCATTTGTTGGACAAGGAACCTCTCAGCGTAACAAGTTGGCTCTTCCGAGCCTTACAACCCACCGATATGCATCCACCCATTGATGTACGTAAAATACATTACAAACTACGACATGTCAAGCAGTTTTTTCTTGAAGTAAGCTATATTAATGGACATTATTTCACGCAGGATTTACCGACGACGCACCTGTTATTAAAAAGATGGGCATCTCCAATAGTCCTGAAATAGTTCAAATGGCTCTGAGCACTATGGGACTCAACTGCTTTGGTCATCAGTCCCCTAGAACTTAGAACTACTTAAACCTAACTAACCTAAGGACATCACACACATCCATGCCCGAGGCAGGATTCGAACCTGCGACCGTAGCAGTCGCACGGTTCCGGACTGCGCGCCTAGAACCGCGAGACCACCGCGGCCGGCCAATAGTCCTGAATCCCATTGAACTTAAATACCCGAGTGTTCATTGGAAGGCAGTTTGGGACAACATAAGTTTAACTGTCCACACTGCTGAAGTGGCGTCTGCATGGTATGAAGTGGTAAACGATGTTATACCCACTAATGAAAGGTTGCATAGAATCGGTTTAAGTGCCAGTGATAAATGCGTCTGCTGTGGTCTGGTCGACACCTTACGCCGTCGCTTCACTTGTGGCGGCCATCTCATTAACTGGAAATGGGTGCAGCAGAGGCTGGGCCTGATTACCCGCAGCAGCCCAGCCAGCCACTGCACCGAATTCCTGCTCTGGCCGGACGCGAAACATTTTCCCGCTACCGAGAACAACACCGTGATGTGGATGTTAGGACAGTATGTGACATATATCATCATCCACAATAGTGAAGATAATCTCATTAGTTTCGAGGCTTACACGAGAATGGCACGCTGGAAGATGAAACGTTACCCAAATTTCAGGAAGATGTTTGCTAACATGTTAGACATAATTTTTGAAAAACAAGGCGTAGGGTAATTCTCGATGCCGGTAAGGACACAAATCACATGCAAGACTATGTAGCGAACAAAACACACAATGAATAAGGGGTTATACCAGTTCCTAGGGCTACTCCCGGCTTCTCAATGGTGGTATTAACTTCATTATGACGTTTTCATTAATTTATGTTCCTGTGCATCTCTTGTTATCCGTTTGTATGCTCCAAATGATGTTGAGTTTGGACGGTTATGAATCAAATGACAGAACTGTCATTCCAGTTAAGACAATTATATGTATGTTTGCGTTTCGGTTCTATGTCTCTGTCTGGACTGAAGAGGCTATTGTCAGTTTACTATTTTTGTTCTATTTTGTAAGCTTACAAATGGCACTATATTGAAATGTCTTCTTCAGTCTATTGTACGAGGGCAGTTCAATAAGTAATGCAACACATTTTTTTTCTCGGAAAATTTTGGTTGAAAAAACCGGAAATTTCTTGTGGAATATTTTCAAACATTCCCGCTTCGTCTCGTATAGTTTCATTGACTTCCGACAGGTGGCAGCGCTGTACGGAGCTGTTAAAATAGCGTCTGTAACGGATGTGCGTTGCAAACAACGGGCAGTGATCGAGTTTCTTTTGGCGGAAAACCAGGGCATCTCAGATATTCATAGGCGCTTGCAGAATGTCTACGGTGATCTGGCAGTGGACAAAAGCACGGTGAGTCGTTGGGCAAAGCGTGTGTCATCATCGCCGCAAGGTCAAGCAAGACTGTCTGATCTCCCGCGTGCGGGCCGGCCGTGCACAGCTGTGACTCTTGCAATGGCGGAGCGTGCGAACACACTCGTTCGAGATGATCGACGGATCACCATCAAACAACTCAGTGCTCAACTTGACATCTCTGTTGGTAGTGCTGTCACAATTGTTCACCAGTTGGGATATTCAAAGGTTTGTTCCCGCTGGGTCCCTCGTTGTCTAACCGAACACCATAAAGAGCAAAGGAGAACCATCTGTGCAGAATTGCTTGCTCGCCATGTGGCTGAGGGTGACAATTCCTTGTCGAAGATTGTTACAGGCGATGAAACATGGGTTCATCACTTCGAACCTGAAACAAAACGGCAATCAATGGAGTGGCGCCACACCCACTCCCCCACCAAGAAAAAGTTTAAAGCCATACCCTCAGCCGGTAAAGTCATGGTTACAGTCTTCTGGGACGCTGAAGGGGTTATTCTGTTCGATGTCCTTCCCCATGGTCAAACGATCAACTCTGAAGTGTATTGTGCTACTCTTCAGAAATTGAAGAAACGACTTCAGCGTGTTCGTAGGCACAAAAACCTGAACGAACTTCTCCTTCTCCATGACAACGCAAGACCTCACACAAGTCTTCGCACCCGAGAGGAGCTCACAAAACTTCAGTGTACTGTTCTTCCTCATGCACCCTACAGCCCCGATCTCGCACCGTCGGATTCCCATATGTTTGGCCCAATGAAGGACGCAATCCGTGGGAGGCACTACGCGGATGATGAAGAAGTTATTGATGCAGTACGACGTTGGCTCCGACATCGACCAGTGGAATGGTACCGTGCAGGCATACAGGCCCTCATTTCAAGGTGGCGTAAGGCCGTAGCATTGAATGGAGATTACGTTGAAAAATAGTGTTGTGTAGCTAAAAGATTGGGGAATAACCTGGTGTATTTCAATGCTGAATAAAACAACCCCTGTTTCAGAAAAAAAATGTGTTGCATTACTTATTGAACTGCCCTCGTAGGATACAATTCATGTTGAAACAGTTCCAGCACTTCAATATTTTGCTTTTGTGCTTATTACATATATGGCTGTTTTAATAAAGGAAAAAAGGTAAAAAAAAAGTTGGTAGAGCACAACCCCACGAAAGGCAAAGGTCCCGAGTTCGAGTCTCGGTCCGACACCACGGTTTTAATCTGCCAGGAAGTTTCATATCAGCGCATACTCCGCTGCAGAGTGAAAATCTCATTCTTGCTGTAAAAAATACTGTATATTAATGGACTTCTCTATCGATTGTGAGGAAAGTAAAAGTCACAAAAAATTGATGTTTGCTTATCTTACAGTTTCGCATGAGAGCTTGATAATGAGATGTCTATTTTTCCGATATTCGTCACAGTTATTCCGATACTTAATTTACAAGTAAGTTAGTGCATAAAATTTGAATTGTGTACAGTGAAAAATGTGGTCGCTGGCTACTTTGCGTATGGTTCACGTTAGGTCATACATCGTTGCCGATAAGAAGAAGCTAACATATCGAAATTATTTTTAAAGTTGAGATAAGAATGATATCGATCTCCGTTTCCGAGATTTGGGCTCACATATCTCCGGGAGCGTCGCGACTAGCCGCCAGTTTTGTCGACGCGCAACGTGAATCATGTGGTCATCACACGATAGAGAATGCATTTGTTTTGTTTCGCTGACACATTTGGACCTAGTGAAATCATTTTGTCGTATATTTCTCCGGTATGAGTTACTAATATTGCTCTATATGCTCTTGACCATTTCATTTAAAACGCCACGAAAAGTAGGTTTCTTAAAAGTAAAGACATGCTGCCTTCAATATATTTTCTTCTCATTCTTGGGAAGAGGATAAATTAATCACCTCTAGTATTTTCCTCTGAACCTGGACGAGGATACCCAAGTAGAAGTAGACGTCCTAACAAAACCAACAAATGTCAAAAATTTACGTTTTTCAACAGAGCGAAAAAACGTTCAAATTAGTTTAATATCGCCTTGCCATCAATTATATTTTTTATATGATGTGGTAGGTAAATCATAGCGACACTGGGTTTGAGTATTACTTCCCGTGAGTATCGCATTGTAGCTTCACAGTACATCATGCGGTAAGTACGGATGGGAATGCCATCTGTCGCTCAGCTGTATTTGACCTTCACTTGTCAGTAGCGGCGCGTGTTTCCCAAGTTGCAGTCTGTCATTGACATGATGGAGAGAAGTAGAGCCTCATTCGATTTCACTTTAAAGTAATTAAATATTTTACAGCAAGATGAAGACGATGACACACTTACGTTGTTGTGGCTGCACTACAAAAGGAAAAAGAAGAAGGTTCATTGTCTTTTTGCGACACGTGGCGATGAAGGCTGTTAGAACATTTTGATTAACAGGCACCTTTCAAATGACGATACGAAAGTCAAACATTATTTCAGATTAAGTGTCAGCCAGTTTGCTCATGTTTTGGAACTTATAGAAAGTGACATAGAGAGATAATCTGGCAACTGGGTCAAGAAACCTATCAGTGCAGCTTAAAAAACTCGCAGTGACGGGAAGGTACGTGTAGTTTTATTATCTTATGTACATTTGCGGCGCTGGGATCAGAACAATTCTTTGTTCATCTGAGACTTTTGATGCAGCTTGTATTTCTTTCGTCTCAGGCTTTTAGCAGATTTATTGATATGGATTCAACTTTGGTATTGTCTTTTAAATCAGTCCCAGTGATGGAAACCGTATTGTCTATCATTTCATTCAACTGAGAGAGCAAAATATTGCAGACATATCTGGAACAAAGCCTCTCTTGTTATAGCTCGTTAAATGTATCAACAAAAGTTGTAAGGAAATGCATGAGAATGTGTCCTATAATATTTACCTTTACGTAAATTCATCAGATTCGGTCATAAACCTGCCAGTTTCAACTGTGCACCAATTTCTTCCCAAATTCTGTCTCTGAACAAAGTGTCCCTATATTTAGGGTTCTTCAAATCGTAAAGGCAAGGATGTTGCGAGACCAGCTCACAGAGCATCACATCCTGTGAGTGGCTCATTTCAGTTTTCCTTGACTGGCTCGACATCTTTCTGGCAGCCGTACGTCTTTGTGTCGTCCGACTTCCGTCGCAACACTGCTCACTGGTGCAGTGCTGCGGCAGCTGCCGCAACAGTCGCGCGTCGCATCCCAAACTCGAACTGCGCATGCGCCAGCAGGCAACTGCTGACGTCACGTAGCGACCCGTCGCAGACGCCAGTGTGCGTCGTGTCTTGGACAACGTACGTTTATACTCAGGTGGATCACATAGGCGACAGAATTCTTTAGTGGGTAGTAAAAGTACCGTGTAATATGTTCCTCAATAATTAGCGATAATGGTTGTTGTTGTGGTCTTCAGTCCTGAGACTGGTTTGATGCAGCTCTCCATGCTACTCTATCCTGTGCAAGCTTTTTCATCTCCCAGTACCTACTGCAACCTACATCCTTCTGAATCTGCTTAGTGTATTCGTCTCTTGGTCTCCCTCTACGATTTTTACCCTCCACGCTGCCCTCCAATACTAAATTGGTGATCCCTTGATGCCTCAGAACATGTCCTACCAACCGATCCCTTCTTCTGGTCAGGTTGTGCCACAAACTTCTCTTCTCCCCAATCCTATTCAATACTTCCTCATTAGTTATCTGATCTACCCATCTAATCTTCAGCATTCTTCTGTAGCACCACATTTCGAAAGCTTCTATTCTCTTCTTGTCCAAACTATTTATCGTCCATGTTTCACTTCCATACATGGCACACTCCATACGAATACTTTCAGAAATGACTTCCTGACACTTAAATCAATACTGGATGTTAACAAATTTCTCTTCTTCAGAAACGCTTTCCTTGCCATTGCCAGCCTACATTTTATATCCTCTCTACTTCGACCATCATCAGTTATTTTGCTCCCCAAATAGCAAAACTCCTTTACTACTTTAAGTGCCTCATTTCCTAATCTAATTCCCTCAGCATCACCCGACTTAATTAGACTACATTCCATTATCCTTGTTTTGCTTTTGTTGATGTTCATCTTATATCCTCCTTTCAAGACACTGTCCATTCCATTCAACTGCTCTTGCAAGTCCTTTGCTGTCTCTGACAGAATTACAATGTCATCGGCGAACCTCAAAGTTTTTATTTCTTCTCCATGAATTTTAATACCTACTCCGAATTTTTCTTTTGTTTCCTTTACTGCTTGCTCAATATACAGATTGAACAACATCGGAGAGAGGCTACAACCCTGTCTTACTCCCTTACCAACCACTGCTTCCCTTTCATGTCCCTCGACTCTTATAACTGCCATCTGGTTTCTGTACAAATTGTAAATAGCCTTTCGCTCCCTGTATTTTACCCCTGCCACCTTTAGAATTTGAAAGAGAGTATTCCAGTCAACATTGTCAAAAGCTTTCTCTAAGTCTACAAATGCTAGAAACGTAGGTTTGCCTTTCCTTAATCTTTCTTCTAAGATAAGTCGTAAGGTCAGTATTGCCTCACGTGTTCCAGTGTTTCTACGGAATCCAAACTGATCTTCCCCGAGGTTGGCTTCTACTAGGTTTTCCATTCGTCTGTAAAGAATTCGTGTTAGTATTTTGCAGCTGTGACTCATTAAGCTGATAGTTCGGTAATTTTCACATCTGTCAAAACCTGCTTTCTTTGGGATTGGAATTGTTATATTCTTCTTGAAGTCTGAGGGTATTTCGCTTGTTTCATACATCTTGCTCACCAGATGGTAGAGTTTTGTCAGGACTGGCTCTCCCACGGCCGTCAGTAGTTCCAATGGAATATTGTCTACTCCGGGGGCCTTGTTTCGACTCAGGTCTTTCAGTGCTCTGTCAAACTCTTCACGCAGTATCATATCTCCCATTTCATCTTCATCTACATCCTCTTCCATTTCCATAATATTGTCCTCAAGTACATCGCCCTTGTATAGACCCTCTATATACTCCTTCCACCTTTCTGCTTTCCCTTCTTTGCTTAGAACTGGGTTTCCATCTGAGCTCTTGATATTCATACTAGTCGTTCTCTTATCTCCAAACGTCTCTTTAATTTTCCTGTAGGCGGTATTTATCTTACCCCTAGTGAGATAGGCCTCTACATCCTTACATTTGTCCTCTAGCCATCCCTGCTTAGCCATTTTGCACTTCCTGTCGATCTCATTTTTGAGACGTTTGTATTCCTTTTTGCCTGTTTCACTTACTGCATTTTTATATTTTCTCCTTTCATCAATTAAATTCAATATTTCTTCTGTTACCCAAGGATTTCTACTAGCCCCCGTCTTTTTACCTACTTGATCCTCAGCTGCCTTCACTACTTCATCCCTCAGAGCTACCCATTCTTCTTCTACTGTATTTCTTTCCCCCATTCCTGTCAATTGCTCCCTTATGCTCTCCCTGAATCTCTGTACAACCTCTGGTTCTTTTAGTTTATCCAGGTCCCATCTCCTTAAATTCCCACCTTTTTGCAGTTTCTTCAGTTTTAATCTACAGGTCATAACCAATAGATTGTGGTCAGAGTCCACATCTGCCCCTGGAAATGTCTTACAATTTAAAACCTGGTTCCTAAATCTCTGTCTTACCATTATATAATCTATCTGAAACCTTTTAGTATCTCCAGGGTTCTTCCATGTATACAACCTTCTTTCATGATTCTTAAACCAAGTGTTAGTTATGATTATGTTGTGCTCTGTGCAAAATTCGACCAGGCGGCTTCCTCTTTCATTTCTGTCCCCCAATCCATATTCACCTACTATGTTTCCTTCTCTCCCTTTTCCTACACTCGAATTCCAGTCACCCATGACTATTAAATTTTCGTCTCCCTTCACAATCTGAATAATTTATTTTATTTCATCATACACTTCTTCAATTTCTTCGTCATCTGCAGAGCTAGTTGGCATATAAACTTGTACTACTGTAGTAGGCGTGGGCTTCGTATCTATCTTGGCCACAATAATGCGTTCACTATGCTGTTTGTAGTAGCTTACCCGCATTCCTATTTTCCTATTCATTATTAAACCTACTCCTGCATTACCCCTATTTGATTTTGTGTTTATAACCCTGTAGTCACCTGACCAGAAGTCTTGTTCCTCCTGCCACCGAACTTCACTAATTCCCACTATATCTAACTTCAACCTATCCATTCCCTTTATAAATTTTCTAACCTACCTGGCCGATTAAGGGATCTGACATTCCACGCTCCGATCCGTAGAACGCCAGTTTTCTTTCTCCTGATAACGACATCGTCTTGAGTAGTCCCCGCCTGGAGATCCGAATGGGGGACTATTTTACCTCCGGAATATTTTACCCAAGAGGACGCCATCATCATGTAATCATACAGTAAAGCTGCATGCCCTCGGGAAAAATTACGGCTGTAGTTTCCCCTTGCTTTCAGCCGTTCGCAGTACCAGCATAGCAAGGCCGTTTTGGTTATTGTTACAAGGCCAGATCAGTCAATCATCCAGACTGTTGCCCTTGCAACTACTGAAAAGGCTGCTGCCCCTCTTCAGGAACCACACGTTTGTCTGGCCTCTCAACAGATACCCCTCCGTTGTGGTTGCACCTACGGTACGGCTATCTGTATCGCTGAGGCACGCAAGCCTCCCCACCAACGGCAAGGTCCATGGTTCATGGTAATAACAGCAAAAAGAGAAAATTTTCAACTGTAAAGCAGTTTACAATAAATTTTGTATCATGTTAACAAACATTTACATTTGTCATTTTCCTCTCATTCCTAATTTTCTCTTCTCGATACGTGTAATTGCTTTGTTAACACTGAAAGTGCATGATACTAAGCCTATTTTTTACTAACAAACATTTCATTTCATTAACGGCAGTATGCTGGTACATATTTGACAGTTCTGATGACACAGACAGAGGGACGTGTCAGATTTATGAAATTTATCTTTTTGTTTTCTTGGTTAAATCTCGGTTACGTGAGAATCTACAATTAAACTGATCCTGACGACAACATCGATACGATCTTTGGTGAGTCATTTATGTATCAGTGAATTACATTTTTGTTGAAGTAATTAAGCTTATGGTCACCAGAGTAGTTACTTCATCCTGTCTGATAAGTTTTACTAAAACTATCTCCATCACGTTGTATAATTTACAGGCTATGGTGTATGGCGGTTTCACTCCCAAATTTTTGTTAAGAAACGGTAAAATTTTGAAAATGATCTCAAACACAAAAGAAGGAATTTACAGAGCATTGCAACCAGCATAACATGCATTTTTCACTACAGCATTCAGGAAAGGCATAGTGTCTTTTTAAATGATAAAGGGAGGCATTGTTTCATTGTAAGTGGCACACAGATTGATAGTAGAGAACTAAGTCTCGTGAATTTTTTACATTTTCACGAAAGAACTGCAGCCTCTAGCGGCGATGCAGTGACGGTCTATCGGTAATGACGTCACAGTTGACCGTGAGGCCTATGTATCAGAAGCTGTGGGCTCAACCCCCTGCAGTCTTCTGCAGGCCTAGCTGTCGAGAGCTGAATGTGACGTCGGACTGCCTGGTTATGCCGTTCCAGCGTCGCCCTCAATCGAACATTTTTAATGGGCTTAAGTTCTCCATTCATCGAATTCTATTCCAGTATCGAAAGTGCTCCGCTGCAACAGAAAGAAGTTGAAGCACGTTTTATTATGTTACGCGTTACAAGGGAAATGATCACCAGTGTAGAACATTATGAATTTATAGCGACTTTATCTTTTCTTGCAAGGGAATTCTGTCTTGCTCGTTCGAAACGCGTCAGTTATAGTGCTTCTGGATTGTGAAATGATTAACCTATTGATATTATAATGAAACTCTGTATATTAAACACGATTATCTAATTTTTGATTATAATTACAACATTGCTTTCAAATCCTCAAGTTTCCTCATTCATGTGTCGTAATATGAACTAACTCACAAGCAAGACACCCTATCCCAGCGTAGACTTGCCCACTGTTTCTATGTTTCGATACAGTCTATCGATACGCGGAACTGTTTCAGTGTTTCGGAACGGCTGCACTTCAGTGTTTCATTCTGCCCCTGTCTCGGATAACCGGACCAGATTCTATCTCGAGCCAGACACTGTAAGAGGTCTGAGCAGATGTAATTTCGATGTATTGCTTATGCACTGCCTGCAATAGGCAAGGTATAAGAGAATCTCTGACCAGAGAGCAATGTTGACTGCAGTAGGAACTGTGTAGCTGTAGCAGTAAGTTGTTTCTAGTCTGGAGTCTGCTCTGGTCTGGTCTGGTGTATCGTGTTGGCTGGCCCAGTCGCGGTGCAGCGATGGCGGAGCCAAAGTATTATTGTACAAGGTAAAAAGCAGCCTCGCGCATATGTAGTAATGTTATCTCAAGTCGCATGTAAATGTTTTAAAACTCTCGTAATAATAATCTTCCTTATCAAAAGCAACTTTTAACAACCATTCATCTCAATTTAAATAATTTGTTAATTTCTCCCATCCATGATCATCCCGATTATTCAAATAGAAAAATCAGTTCCTTCCTTTCATAAATGAGAGATATATCGGCCAGCATTGCACAGAGCTGTGCTTTATTGAGGTAAGAATTTTTCCTTTTTTATTCAGAATGATCTTTCAGGGCCATGACGCAGCACTGCTGTCATCCAAAATTTACCAGGTTAAATTCACAGTGAATTATTGAAAAGTCATAAGTGAGTTACAATTTAATTGAGAGGTTAGTTACATCGTTTTATTACTAGGTTACTGAATTTATTTTTTTATTGGGTCGTTACACTGAATGTGAACGACATAATTATAATTTTTACTGTTGTGAGGTTACGCTAAGTGTGAATGAATTTTGAGCTTAGATTAAATCAGAAATAACTTTGTGTGGGAGGGCAAATCAGAAAGAATATTGTGTGGAGGTCAAATGTGAATGAATTTCCGTAGGGAGGTTATAAATGAGAAAAAATTTTGTTTTGAAGTTACACTAAAATTAGACTCTTATCCATTTTTGTGGGGAGGTTACAACACAGAAACTGTATCGTTGTTTCAAAATAAGGCTGTTTCAGTCCACCTGTGCTTGGAACGGAGTAATTGTATCGAAACAGTGATGTTTCATTCCGCTCTGTGTCGGACGAGATTCGGGCTTGGCAGAGGTACTGAAACAACAACATAACACTTCATGAAACACTTTCAAGAGTGTCGACATCTTTTTGACAAACGATAGCATGAAGCTTAAGATGTCCGAAAATAAAGCTTCGTTTCTAGCTGACTGTCCTATTACGAAATGGCGTAACATCTGCTTTATAAACACTAACCAAACAATAAAACAACGCATACTATTCACATTCAAAATAATAAATATGTGAAAATCATTCAGTTAAATTACAGTTTTTTATAACATACGCTTCTTTGTTCATGTACAGTAATCACATTAAGAAACGCAAGTAAGCCTACAACATTTTGAATAAAAAAAGCCGTAGAGTGACAGGTATTAGACATATACGTAAATTTGATGTAGGCATAATTGCAAGCAATCTGTTTGACGTATCACTGATAGTGTAATGGTGAACGGGAAAGGCTGGGAAGCATGGTGAATTTATAGTAACGGTTCGAAACACCTTGAAAGACAAAATTGTTTCTGTTATATTTTGTTATTTATTCGAATTATTTGTGAGTCTATAGTCACTGTGCCTATTATCCACAGTGATTCCCTTTGTGTGAATGGAAATTAGCAGGATGGGTATATTACCCATACTATCAGAATATGGGAATCCCAGTAGCATATCCGTTGTTTCTGTAGTTTGCTCCCGCCTCCAGTTCCTTTCGTGGTGGCTCTTCTGTCTTCAGCTATGGCTGTCCTCAGCCAATTGAAAAGTATGAAAGTCACACGACACGAAAGCAGCGCATTTGCTGCAGAAAATACGAAACTGCCGAGACGCCTAAGTGATCGTTTCATGCTTTCTGCGACATCACTAGCGCTCTCGCACTTCATTTGTGTTTATATGGACATACATACATACAGAGTAGACAGTCACGATGATAAAATGTGTAGGTTTATTAGATTACAAAACACAAACTGTTTCGAAACAGCATATCGAAACATTACATTGTATTGTTTCATTTGTTTCGTAACAGTTACGTGTTTCAGTTTACCCATCACTACTCCATTGCTCTACATTATCAACATAGAACACACACGACATATGCTCGCCTCACGTTAGGAGATACAAACCACAATTGGTTTCTCTCTTCAAATATTATTTCAAAACAAAAGTTATAAGCTACAATTCATTGCTTTTTTTTTCTTTATTGTTATTTTGAACCTGTACAACAGGCAGGCTGTCAGCAGCACTCTACGCTGCTCTTCAGCCATAGGAAACACAATGAGAAAAAAACAGTGAGAAAACACATACGTTACAGAACGGTGGGCAAGAAAACAGTAGACACATTAAGACAAACACGGAGCCGTTCACACTTGACGATAATCGACTGCAAACTGTTGATACGACGCAATGAAGATGACGATTGCACTGGTGAATGATGGAGTGTGACGGTGAACACTGAACACTAAACATGACGGCACACACGAGACACTGATGGCGATGATCTCCGGCGCGCGAATGTTCACTGAGCGTGTGCGAGTCCGGGGACCTGCCAAGAGGGGAACAAGGGGGAGGTGGAGCATAGGGGAGAACAAGGATGCCAATGGCTGAGGATATGGGGGCAGGAGGAGAGGGACAGAGGAGGGGAAGCCCGGGGAAGGAGTGGGGAGAAATGGAAGAGGGAGGTAAGAGGGAAAGAAGGGAGGGAGGGTGCCCAGAGGAGCAAACACAGGAGGAGCGTGTGAGGATCAAAGTTGGTAGGAGGGGTAGATAGAGGGGAGGAGGGCATCATCAGGGAAAGGGAGCTGGCGGAAGCCACCTTGGGAGAGGGTAAGGAGGGTGGAGAGATGGAGACCGGGTGGGATGTGGGAATACAGGTGCGGCAGCGGGCGGGGATGGGAGAAGAGCAGGGAGATTAACGGGTGAGGAGGATCGAGTTTACGGGAGGTGTACAGGATCTGTATCCTTTCAAGGAAAAGGAGATGGGGGAAGGGGTTGAGTTCGTACAGAATCCGCGTGGGGGAGGTGAGACGGATACGATAGGTGAGGCGGAGAGCATGGCGTTCAAGGATTTGGAGGGGTTTGGAAAATGTAGGGGGTGGGGGCGGAGATCCAAGCCGGATGGGCGTAACAAAGGATAGGGTGGATGAGGGATTTATAGGTGTGGAGGATGGTGGAGGGGTCCAGACCCCACGTACAGCCGGAGAGGAGCTTTGAGTCAGGAGCGTGCGTTGGCTTGGATTGTCCGGAGGTGGGGAGTCCAGGAGAGGCGACGGTTGAGGGTGACGCCAAGGTACTTAAGGGTGGGAGTGAGGGCGATAGGACAGCCATAGATGGTGAGATAGAAATCAAGGAGACGGAAGGAAGGGGTAGTTTTGCCTACAATGATCGCCTGGGTTTTGGAGGGATTGATCTTGAGCAACCACTGGTTGCACCAAGCAGTGAACCTGTCAAGATGGGATTGGAGAAGGCGTTGGGAGCGCTGGAGGGTGGGGGCAAGGGCAAGGAAGGCGGTGTCACCGGCGAACTGGAGAAGGTGGACGGGGGGTGACGGCGGCGGCATGTCCGACGTGTACAAAAGGTACAGAAGGGGGGAGAGGACGGAGAATTGGGGCCCACTGGCGGAGGGGAAAAAGGTGTAGGAATCCGTGTTATGGATGGTGACATAGGAAGGACGGCGGGAGAGAAAGGAGCCGATCAGACGGACATAGTTAATGGGAAGGGTGAAGGTTTGCAGCCTGAAGAGGAGACCGGAATGCCAGACGCGGTCATAAGCACATTCGAGGTCCAGGGAGAGGAAGATGGTGGAGCGACGGGAATTAAGCTGGTCAGAAAGGAGATGAGTGAGGTGAAGGAGAAGGTCGTCGGAAGAGAAGGACGGCCGAAAGCCACACTGGGTAACGGGAGGGAGGCGGTGCTGGTGGAGATGCTGGTGGATGCGGCAGGTGAGGATGGATTCCAGGACCTTGCTGAAGACCAAGGTAAGGCTGATGGGACAGTAGGAGGAGACAGCGGATGGCGGTTTGCCAGGTTTAAGGAACATGAGGATACGGGAGGTTTTCCACAGGTCGGGGTAGTAACCGGTGGACAGGACTACATTGTAGAGTCTGGCCAGGGTGGAGAGGAAAGAAACAGGAGCTTCGCGAAGGTGACGGTAGGTGATACGATTATCACCAGGAGCGGTGTTGCATTTTGTGCGGAGTGTAGCAATGAGATCCTGTGTAGTGATAGGGGCATTGAGTTCCGTGTGTGCAATGTTGTCCAAGTACTGGAGACCAGGAGCGAGTGGAGGGACAGAGGTGTCAGTTCGATCGCAGATATCCGGGAAGAGGGAGTAATCGAACTGGGGATCATCGGGAATGAAAAATACGTTGGAGAGGCAGAAGGCAAAGTTTTTGGCCTTACTAAGGGTGACAGGGAAGGGGTGATCATCATAGAGGATAGTAGGGGGAGGGTTTAGTTCCGGTAAGGCAATGGAAGGCTGACCAGAACTTGGACGAGTTGATAGGTAGGGTAGCATTTAAACGGGTGCATGTCTGTCGCCAGTCCCGGCGTTTCTTAGCCGTGAGCAAATTACGAATGTGTCGCTGGAGTTGCCGGTGGCGTTGTAGTGTGTCCGGGTCACGCGTGTGGAGGATGGCACGGTAGAGACTGCGGGATTCACAGAGGAGGAGGACGGCCTGTGGCGTTAAGGTAGGACGGTAGGGGTGGATGGCGACAGTTGGGATGTGGGCCTCCACGGCCTCTGACAAAGTTTACTGCAGAAAGGAGGCGGCATGTGTAACATCGTCAGGGTGGTGGTAGGTGAAAGGGTGTCTATCGACCTGGGTGGAGAGGGTATCTCAGTAGGCATTCCAGTTGGCACGGGAATAGTCATGGACTACTTAGGGGGAGGGACATTACAAGGGTTGGGGTGGGGGCGACGACTGTCTGAAACGGTGAGGAGGACAGGGAGATGGTCGCTACCAATAGGCTCCAGGACATCCACCGTTATGCGACCAAGGAGGATGGGGGAGGAGAGGATAACATCGGGAGTGGAGTTGGATTCGGGACGGGTGTGCTGGGGGATGGGGATGAGGTCACCTTGAAGGGAGGAGAGGAACCGATGCCACCGCCATAACTGGGCAGCAGAACGACTATGGATATTGAGTTCGGCAGCGATCACATAGGAGGAGAAGGTACGATCGATGTGGGAGAGGAAGTCGAAGGGAATATGGGTGTTGGGGCGGACATAGATGGTGGCGCAGGTAACGGTAAGGCTGGGCAAGAAGAAACTAAGGATCAGGTGTTCGGTGGGGTCGGGAAGGAGAGGTTGGAGCCGAACGGGGATCTGACAGTGGTGACCAATGGCAACTTCGCCACGAGCAATTGGGAGGGGATTATCGGAGCGGTGGAGGAGATAGGGCGAAGTGTGGATGGTGTCGTGGGGTTGGAGGAAGGTTTCATTTAGGAGGAAGGCATCCACGCGATGGGTGGCAAGGGTGTGCAAGAAGAGGTTCTTGTTGGCAGGAAGGGAGCAGATATTGTTGAAAAGGATACGTTGCTGTCGCACTCTGACAGGGAATTAGACGAGAGTGTCAAGACGGGAGAAGGTGAAATGGGCCTGGTTGCTGGAGTAGGTGGCATACATTTTAAGTTGGAAAACGGAACAGGTGGCGAGGGATATCTGTTGGAGGGTGTGAGGGAGCTGAAAGGGATGAACATTCTGAAGGATGATGGTGAGGAATCTGATGATGTCCTCAGCGGTGGGGGGGGGGGGGACGAAGGGAATTGCCAGGAGGGGTGGGGGCGTCCAGAGGACGGACGGACGGTGAGTTCAGGAGTGGTCAGAGGGGGTCGGGCTTTACACTTTTGGGAGTAGGTGGGATGGGGGAGATTGCAGGTATTGCAGGAGGGAGGGGATTGAAGGTTAGGGTACTGTCGGAGGAAGTGCACTTGCCTACAATGCGGGCAGGTGGGGGCCTCGCAGCACTCAGCTGTTGGGTGCACGTTATAGCGCAGACACCTCTGGCAGCGCCTGGATTGATGAGGGGGGGAGGGGTCGACCTTGTAGCGCTGGTTGAAGAGGAGGGCACCCTCCTTCAGGAGATGGTCAATGGAGGGGGCATCCTCGGAGAAAACCCGCATAAGGCGGGTGGGGCTGGCCGAGTTGAAAATGCGGCAGACCGCCCACACCCCCAGCGTGGGATGCGCCTTGAGCTCTGCCAACACCTCCTCCTCTGTGATCGACGGACTGAGCCGGGTGATCACGGCGGTGAGGGTCGGCGGGCGACGCGGGGTTTGGGATTGGCGGGTAGGAGATGGAGAAAGAGCAGGGGTGGAGGCGTTGGGGCCAAAACGGGTGATGAGGAGGCGGGAGAGGATGTCAGTATGGAGGGTTGGGCTGTGGGAGGAGATGAGAACGGAATCCCGTCTGGGAGTGAGGAGAGAGATGGGGGCACCAGGGAAGTGTTGGCGGAGGAGGAGGGAGAGATTCCAGGCCTCGAGAGGGGAAGGATCGAGGCGGGAGAGGAGGTATTTGTATAATGAGGGGGGGAGGAGGAGAAGGAGGAGGAGGTGGAGGGACTGGGGCCAGGTGGGGAGACATCTATAGCACCCTGGGGGGGGGGGGAGGAGGACGAGGCGGTGCCTTTTTGGGAGCGGAGGAGGTGGTGGTGCCACTAGGGCGTTTAACGGCGGCAGAAGGGCGGGTGGTGACATGAGGGACAGGAGCTATAGGGAGGTGGTGGGGAGGGACAGGTCCCGGCGTGGACACAGCAGTTGGCGGCAGAGATGGTGGTGGTGGGGGCTGATATGACGACAGGGGGAAAGAAAAAAGCACAGAACGGAAAAGAAAGGACAAAAACTGGGGACAGATGAAGACGGATGAAGACAGAGATGGAGGAAGATGAAGACAGATGAAGACCGGAGTCCCATGCTGCTGGCGCTGACGCTGACTCGACGATGGGTGGCAGGAATGCTGCTTCTGCTGCTGTTGCTGCGGACGGGGCCGGGGCCACTGCTGAAGTCCAGGGCCACTGCTGAAGGCCAGCTGGCTGGACCGCTGCTGCTGCTGCTGCTAGAGGGCTGGCTGGCTGGTTGGCTGGCTGGCTGGCTGGCTGCTGCTGCTGCTCGAGGGCGGGCTGGCTGGCTGGCTGGCTGGCTGGCTGGCTGGCTGCTGCTGCTGTTCGAGGGTGGGCTGGCTGCTGTCGAGGGCGGGCTGGCTGCTGTCGGCTGGACTGCTGCTGCTGCTGCTGCTGCTGCTGCTGGGCTGGACCACTGGCTGGCTGGTTGGCACCTGAAACCTAGCACTTCGATTAGTGCTGGAATGGCACAATCGAAGGGTGGTATCCCTGTGAAGTAACACCAAAGATGACAATTCATTGCCACAGCTGCGAACTATATAGCATTTGCCACAAACTACCATAACGAGTATTAAGTATTCTTGTGATAAGTACTGTAAATCTCCGTACCCTTATCTCAAAGTCTATAAAGAACAAAAGATATATCATTGCTGAATTGAGCTCTCCTTCAAATACTTTCCGACAAGGCGTAAAATGCGAAATAAACGTGACTGCCAGCCATCGGCTGCTACTGGTCGGCGAAAGGCGAGCCACACAACTGTTGCCTGGCGTCGCGAACAGATGGCAGAGCGGTAGTCAGTCTTTTGCTCATGGCAGTACGTGTTAGTTAACTATGTAGTATTGACACCTGTATGGAAGAATATCGACTCCTTTACTGATACATTAGTTCCCCACTAAGGGGCAGCCTGATGGCATGTAAACCACTCTTCAAAGTTTAGGCGAATTCCAAGGTATTTTAAATTAAATAAAAACATGGCTATGAAATACGTTGTTTTGTTTTGATGCACATCCTCTCCCGAAACAATGTCCATATCATACCTGGTTCTATGGGGAACATATACGTTTTGACGATCCTCACATTGAAGTCTGACTGCTTTTCTCGCCGTCTCCAAACGTTTCCGCAAGTCAGTTCAAACACGAATCATAACACAAGATTTCTTTCTAGCATAACAGGGAGATACACTAAGTGTCCCATCGCATTTAATATCCACATTTCTCAATCGTTTCACTAAATTTGTAGTAGTTGTCTGTTCACCTAAACGCAAAATATTCGCCAATGCGCCACTAAATGTACCCTTCAGAAAACGCTGTTTCTTCTTTTCACTTGTAGTCTTCGTCCAGTAACAAAGAATCTCTTCAGAGGAGAAAAATAAACAAGATCTGAAGATCGCAGTAGACTAGTAGCGTTCGGTGGAATGCAAATGAACTACATGTTTTTTCCCACAAAGCTCTGAAGTTTTCATTGAGATTTGAGAAGAGTGAATATTTCAAATATTAATCTCCTTCCTCCCTTATTTGAGGCAAACATGAGGAAGTGAGTTTGAATTCAATTATGAATCAACTCTGTTCTAGCCACCCACTCTGCTGTGTTTATTTGCGTTCCAGGAGGTGGCTGTATATCCAGTAAGTCCATTTTCGTTTACGTTTATCAATAAGATAAGGCGGAAGGAATTCTCCTGCCGCATTCCCCAACAACATAAGAGTGAAGCACGGTCTTGAGGTGTCCTCAGTTTTCTCTGGACTTCGACATGTCCAACGAAACAAGAGTTTTCTTTTGCTGGTATGTCATGAAACACATTTTCATCAAAACTGTAAACTTTTCAGCAGGACCGCCTTCAAACTCGGCTTTTTGTTTCTCTAAAAAAGATATCGATTACATTCTCAATTACAGCAGCTCCTTCGTTAAAATATTGACTGTAAATTTGTGAGACAGTTCAGAACTATGTCTCTAAAAATGCCTTTCCCCAGGCCCATCCAAGCATATTATCTGCAAGGCAGTCCACTGTTCTTTTTCTGGTAACAAGATATGATTTAACCACGCACAAGAAGTCAGACAGTGATATTGGAAGAACCGTGTCACTGACAATGGTACAATCTCTTACAAAATATCTCTCTTCAGTCTCGGTAAGAACAGTGGGCCATCCAGCTTTTACGTCATTCTTGTTTCTCAAATTGTTCACAATGGTTTGTCTTGGAATTTAATATTTCCTTGCAGCTACCCTGTGTCCATTTCGTCCAGAAGTAATTTTTCCAATATCTTCCTGATTTTCATTCGAATGACCGATTTCATGCCGTATTCCTGACAACCAGGTTTTACACATTTCTGTCATTCTGCAGTCTGTAAAAGAAAAACATAGTAAGCCAACAGTACTATTTTAATTCGTGGCTAAATGGAGGCTTAGAATGAATATTTACGCTTATTTATTGTTGCACCTACGATACTCTTTGAATAATTTGGAAGAGTGTAGAACATTTCTACTTCCTTCTGCATAAGCCTCTATTGTTCTTCTTGATAGCTGCACTGCCTCCAAAATTTCCTGAAAGATGTTACTTCTACTAATAGTCAATAGCGATATTGTGGTCGACACTAGACGTAGACTTAAAACACTTTCATCTTTAATTACACTCTCAGTGTAAAGTGTTCACTGATATGGCCAGATTTGTGTCTCACATATAGTCCGAATCAAAGGAATGCTGAGAGCTACCTACTACACAGGTTCAAATATTGTTAATTGTCCTAGAGTTAGTAATCACACAACACAGTCCAGCAGCTAAAAAAAATTCACATGTGACAAAATTTTAACTTATCAGTTCACCATATCACTGCCCTCATACACATTTAGAGAACACGAAACAATTAAGATAGTGCACAAAAATAATCATGTCCATCAACACTGCCCTGCTAAGCCGTCACTGTTCATGGGAGTCAATAATCACGAATTTTTCACTTGGAGTTAATTATTAATTACTGTCAAAAAAGTCACAAATGAAGCCCAGAGTTGAAGAAAACGAACCGTACACAAACAGCGCGAATATTTCAGAATGTTTGTTATCGTACTACGGCACACATCTCACAACAACAGACACACGTGTTGCTCCACTTACCCCCAGCCGCAGACTGCCTGACCTCAGCTGTGCTAGGTCTATATGTACATTCGCCTAGGAACAATGTTATTGATGGCAGTCATTTTGCGTAAAATATTTTATGATCCTCAGAACACTGGCTTCCGAATTAGCTACTTAATTAACAAATGCTGTAAATCAAGGAGAACATAAAAAAATCATTAAAATAATTATAATGCCCAAATTCAAAATAATCGTTGTACTATAATAGTGGTAATTTTTTACTGGTGCAATGTTACTCTAAAATGACATGAACTTGCAACTAGCTGTGTCACAGTGTTTACTTCGACACAGTAACTAATCGCTTGAAAGAACATTTCACCACCGTAAACAGAAAGAATTATTTGACTGCTTCAAAATGAAACATTATGAAGGAGGTCATGGTATTGAAATCTCTGCCTATATTGCTTTCTTCACAACAAAAGCGGTAACAGTTGTTTCACATTACTTCTTGCAAACGTGACGTCATTTTGGTGTCATACGCAAAAATCGACCACCGCGTGATCGGCTATCGAATTTCGTTTGCGTTCAATATGGGCCTCTCACAGGACTTTATTTTCGCGTACGCGATGTTTACAAAAAACGTCGTTCTTGGAATGATTTATTATAATCATTGCTATAATAAAAGTCACATAATGATTTATCGACGGTTAATGTCTTCGTATAGGAGTGTTCTCGGGAGTGAGTTGTTATCATCAATAATTTACAATTTAAAGATGAAACAGCATATTTTATAATCCGCGGTATGCCGTTTCATGGTTATGAGGCGCTGAAAATTTATCGCAAAGACGTTACCATTATCACCCTTCAAGAGAGAATATGATAACGAAGACTGCAAGTAGGCTGTTTAGGTTTTTTTTATTGGTAACGCCACCTCTGTATGAAAATCACTGGCTGCTTTGCATTGTTGTGATACTCGCCATTGTAGTGTTAGGCAGCTGGCTGTGAACAGCGCGTAGCGTTGCGCAGTTGGAGGTGAGCCACCGGCAGTGGTGGATGTGGGGAGAGAGATGGCGGAGTTTAGTAATTTGTCATGAACTGCTACATATATTATGACTATTAAGGTAAATACATTGTTTGTACTCTATTAATATCTTTCATTTGCTAACTATCCCTATCAGTAGTTAGTGCCTTCCGTAGTTTGAATCTTTTATTTAGCTGGCAGTAGTGGCGCTCGCAGTATTGCAGTAGTTCGAGTAATGAAGATTTTTGTGAGGTAAGTGATTTCTGGAAGGTATAGTTTAATGTTAGTCAGGGCCATTCTTTTGTAGGGATTTTTGAAAGTCAGATTGCGTTGCGCTAAAAATATTGTATGTCAGTTTAAGCACAGTCCTGTATAATTGTTCAAAGGGGACGTTTCATATGTCGACCCTTAGCCGAGGATACCTCACTGGAATCTTCTCATTTTTTCTTGTAGTTTGTGTAATTAGTGTAGATTTTGTTTATTGCTAGCGCGTAATTGTAGAAAGAATCTCCTTTGTAGTTGCAGTCTTTCATTGTTGTACAGTAAAACAGTTGTGGCATGCATGTAGATTTGCACCAAGTATTTCGCTGCTGCGCTTGCAATTAACTAGATATTATTTTCAGTGCTATGTTAATATGTTCTCTCATTTTGGCTCTTCAAATTGTGTATTTCTGTGTTGTCGTGTGAAATATTGTGACAATAATGGCGTGTGAAAAACGTAATACTAGGCTTCAAAGTAAACTGAGAAATGACAGTGAAGACGAAAGCAGTGTGTTAGCACCGCAGAGTAATGAATTAACTAATGTTCAAAGTAGTAATTTGGTAATTGTGCATAGGGAAATGGAGCGGGCTGTAAATAATGGTGTAGGCAGTGAAACAATTAGTGAACAGGGAAGCGTTATCGATCGATCGGTCGGCAACAGCTCGCCTCAGGATTCCGAAATGACAGGACACAATCTTGCAAATACTGTAGATTCAGGTTTTGCGTCCTCACCGTTTTCTCAAATAAATCAAGACACATTTTCTGCTTTACAAAATGCGAATATTGCCGGTTCAAATGCACTGCCGAATAGCACTGAGGAACATGTTTCAAACACCAGTGCACTGTTATTACAGTTAATGCAACAAATGGGACAAAGGCTACAAAAGTTAGACACAACGCTTGAACAAAATCAGAAACAAATGGGACAAAATCTTCAAAAGTTAGACACAATGGAACAAAATCTTCAAAAGTTAGACGCAATGGAACAAAATCTTCAAAAGTTAGACACACTGGAACAAAATCAGAGACAAACACAGCAACAGCTTCAAAAGTTAGACTCATTGGAACAAACTCTTGAACAAACGCATGAAGATTTAACTACTGAGTTACATAACATTGAATCGAAATGTCAAAAAGTCTGTAATGACGTAAAAACTCAAATTTGTGAGCATTTTCAACCTATTTTTTCGCGGCATGAAAATGCATTACAGAATCACGAAGCAGCCATAAAAGAACTGCAAATTATTGTTCATGAAAATCATGAGACCTTGCAAGCTAAAATTGACTCAGTTGCGTCTACCGATTCGGTTACGGAACTTGCAAAAACTCAGGAAAACTTAAAGGACACAGTAGAAAGACACATGGAGGAAATTAGTACTTTGTCAGAGAAAGTAGTTGAACTTTCGGATCAGCTAAATAATTTATCTACGAAGGTAGATGATAATCTGAATGACACAAAACCGGTAGTATTTAATGACACAGAAGAGTGCGAACAAATTAGGAAATTCAAACAAAATCAGAATCAAATTAATACGCAACACCAAAGAGAAATCCGCGAAGTACAAGATCAGCTGACACAGGTTTGCCAAACAAAAATCTTTAGATAAATCCGGATGTGAAAGAAGTGGAGCAGCAACTAAAGCATCACGAAGTTTTTCAAATTCTGAGTGAGCTTCCTCATCCCAACACCAATTAGAATTCTTTCCAGATAGTTCACATAAACGAGGTGTGGCCAAATTGTCCAATCTAACAAAGCGTCTAAGAAAATTACAGACACCAAGGAAACTACGAACATCACGTTTTGTGGTAGGAACAGCATAATTGCGAATAGCGTCTAGTTTCTCTGGATCAGGAAGAATACCTTCTGTAGAAATAATGTGACCAAGAAATTTCACCTGAGAACGACCAAATTCAGATTTTTCCAAGTTCACTGTAATGCCAACTCTTGCAAAGATACGTAATAATGAATTCAAAATTTTGTTATGCTCACTCCAAGAATGTTTAGCAATAAGAATATCGTCAACATATGAAGTAATATTGTCACGAAGATAAACAGGTAAAATTTCGTTTAAACTACGAATGAATGCTGCTGAAGATATAGTAAGTCCAAACGTTAATTTCCGAAACTGGTAACAGTTACCAAAAGCTAAAAAGGCAGTGTATTTTCTACAATCAGTGTGGAGTTCTATTTGCCAAAAGCTTGCGCGCATATCAATCGTTGATAAAACTTTAATTCCATAGAAATGTTGAAGAAGTTCATCTAAATTTTGTGGACGGTCAGTTTCAGGAATGATGATATCATTTATCTGTCTGGAATCCAGAACCAAACGAATTGACCCATCCTTTTTAAGAACGACATGTAATGGGCTGGTATAAGGACTGACTGCTGGCTCAATAATGCCTTGATCTAACATGTATTGAAGTTCACTCTTAACCCTGTCTCTGTAAGCCAAAGGAATAGTGTACGTTTCCCCCCGAAACGGTGTGTGTTCTTTTACTTTAAATAAATATTGTAAGCCTTGTATAGTTCCTGTGTGATGACTAAATACTGTAGCATGTGAAGTCAAAATTTGGTGCAGTTCTTCTCTTGCAATGTCATCTGGCAATTCAGCTTTATTAACCTTTTCATTAATTAATTCTTCGCTATTAATTATATCATCCATCGCATCTCTGTATCTATTGTTGTTGTCATGAATGAACACATTGTCGTCATAATGCTCAACGAAAACATCAGAAGCAAGAAACCTTAAACATTTTGTATCTGATTCAGATCTTGCTAAACACTCGAAAAATTTCAAACATTTCGGCATTCCGGCAACAGTCAAATTCACACTTCCTTCTTTAAAGTTCAAAATTGCCTTATGTGTGTTAAGAAACTCCATACCTAATATAATTTGTGTACTGAGTAATGGAACAATAATAAAATTAGCAGAAAATTCGTATCCTTGACAAATGAAATTTAGGTTGGTCTGTTGTTTAACTTCCACACTTTTTCCAGAAATAGCGCCTCGAATTGTAGTTTTAGAAACAGGTAACACAGGACAAGCAATGGTCCTTACACATATACGAAAAACTGATTCACTAATGACATTCAATGGGCTCCCAGAATCTAAAACCGCAGTGAACTTATTCTTACCCACACATACTTCAACAACAAGATGTAAAAATGCGTCTACATTATTTTCCTTTTCGTCTAGCAAAATGTCTCTCATGTCTTCCAGACGTACGTAGTGTAAAGTCGTAGTGTCATTACTTTCTGAACCCTCTATATTGCTGCCAGAAGCCGAAGCTACAAGTGATTGTCGATTGCTTACGTCACATCTTTGATTATTCGCGTCATTTCGCGGATCAATTTCTACGATTTGCACTTGTCTCTCTGAAGTTCTGTCACGTGGGGGATGCCAATTAGGTCCCTTCTGTCTGTTAGATACAAATTCTTGGTTGTGTCTGTTATTAAAATTTCTATTTTCCTGTCTGTCTGCATGACTACTTCTTGTGTAATTTCGACTGTCACTTTAGAAATTACTGTTAGACCTACTACCCTGGTTATTTCTGTAGTAAGAATTTCTATTACTGTATGAATAATTTCTGTCTTGATGATACCGATTACTGTTTCCGTATGATTGATCATTCCGGTACGAATTACCATTATTATAATTGTTTGTGAATTTCTGTTAGAACGTCTGTTATTGTCATAAGGCTGGTATCTATTGTCCTGTCTGTTACGTCTGTCATTCTCAAAATTACCCATATAACGCCCGTTCCGATCACTATCTCTTTCCTCTGAAAATCTATTGTAATTACTGTTACTGAAAAAATTACAGGAAGTCCGGTCGTCGTTGTCATACTCGAGTTCTTGTAGCAAAGTCTTAGAAGTCTCAATGTCGTCTTTACATCTTCCAGCTAAAGCAATTTGTCTTATGGATTGTGGCAGCTTAGTTAAACAAATGCGAATTAATTCAGTCGGGCTATAAGGGCTGGAAAGGAACTGATTCTTTCGAATCATGTCTTCAAAGTATTCTGCTGGCGTGCGGAACTCAGACTGTTTAAAATTACGCTGCATAATAAGACTATGTTTGACTCTGTCTTGTGTGTTTTCGGACCAATATGCCGATAGAAATGCATGATACAATTTGGTGGAAGTGCGTACATAAATTGATCTAACCATGAACATGGATGTATATCATTCTTGGAATTGCGAAAGATCTTAAATTTCCGAACAGTCAAAAACTGTTTATAGTCAAAGTTTTCGCCTCGTGGCGACAAAGACCTACCGCGTCTGTCCCAGTCACAATGACGATTATTGTCAAGTTCGCGCGCCTGGCACTCTCTTGTTGCATCCCATAAATGAAACAAATTACTTTCTTCAAACCCTTCTGCTATCTGTGATTCTAAATTTCTTCGTGCATGGGGGCTTAATTATTAAAAAGAATGCAAACAATTTTAATTTTCAGTCGCTGTTTGTCCGATTACGAAGTCTCGTAACCGGTTGGCCCTGACTAGTATTTGTACGCAATCTGGCTGCATAGAACAACAACAAAGAATGAAATGAAATTTCCGTTAACTCAATTAATTAATTAAGTCCCCAGCAACTATGAAAGCTACGAAACAACAAGGCACAAGTGTACCTGTTCTGTGTGTGGAAGTGTGATTCAACGTACACATCTGGCACGGTTCTTCCTCAATAAGACCAGATATTTTAAACACCATTTATACTGAAGTAATTAAAAAAAATAAACAGAAATACTGTAATTGCGTAAGGAAACCAGAATTAAACTCTAATACAAGAACACAAGCCAGATGCTTTGTTGACTGAACCTGTAATGACGCATTATTTAAGACACTGAAATAATAAAAGAAAAGGGAATTTTTTTACCTTCATATATATTGACTAAAAGCACTCTGATCATTACAATGTCTCCATTCGAACAACATCTGCTGTCTAGCCCATCAAACAAACTGCATAAAACATGGAACAAGCACTCCCTACTACAACATCGCAACACCGACTCACTACCACCACTCCACAAGCACTGACTACTGCCACATCTCGACAAGCACTGCCACTGGAGGTGGCCGAATAAAACTCTTTGGCGCAATCTCTGGCGCTGTGGCTCAGTGTAGCCACCTTTCGAGGTAGATCACACAGATCATAGCTTTCTTCAGTGTGTAGTGAAATTGGGTGTAATATGTTTCTCAATAATTATGTTAAGAAAATTAACGTTGCCATAACTGTAGAAACAGCTAAGAGAGAAGATTGTCAACTGTAAAGTAGTTTGGAATAAAGTTTGTGACACGTAAACCAACATTATATTTGTCATTTTCCCCTCTATCCAAATTTTCTCTTACCAATATGCGTAATTGCATTTTTAACACTGAATGTGCATAATCATACTAAGCCTATATTTTACTTACAAAGATTTCGTTTCATTAGCAGCAGTATTCTGGTACATATGACATGGACATAAGGACGTATCAGATTTATGAAATCTCTCTTTTGGCTTTGTTGATTAAAACTTGGTTACATGAGGGACTAAACTATCCGAGCGACAATATCGATACGATCTCTAGTGAGTCATTTATGTCTCCGTGAATTACAATTTTGTCAAAGTGATTAAACTCGTGATCACCAGAATAATTACTGCATACTGTCTGCTTTTACTAAAACTATATCACACTAACTGCTATAGCATACTTTAAAGGCTATGGTGTATGCCGGTTTCACTAGCAGTGTTTTTCTTAAGAAGCAGTAAAATTTTGTATTTGATCTCATACCCAATAGAAGGAAATCACAGAGAGTTACAGCCAGCGTGTCATGCATTTGGCACTATAGCCTACAGGAATGGCACAGTTTCTTTGTAAATGGCACACCGACTGACAGTCGCGAACTAAGTCTGTTACACTCTCACGGAAGAAGTACACGTTCTTGCGCTGATGCTGGTTTGCAGCGACAGCGTAGTGGCGGTGACGTCACAGTTGTGATTTGTTTCTTGTGTCTTCGTTATCATATTCTCTGTTGAAGGGTTCTACGGTTGATACGTTATTAACTGACTTTATAAATGGTAACGTCTCTGCGATAAGTTATCAGCGCCTCGTAACCATGAAACGGCATACTGCGGATTATAAAATAAGCTGTTTCATGTTTAAATTGTCAATTATTGACGATAACAACTCATTCCTAAGAACACTCTTATAAGAAGACATTAACCGTCGATAAATCATTATGTGACTTTTATTATAGCAATGATTATAATAAATCATTCCAAGAACGACGTTTTCTGTAAACATCCCGTACGCGAAGATAAAGTCCTGTGAGAGGCCCATATTGAACGCAAACGAAATTCGATAGCCGTGGTCGATTTTTCCGTATGACCTCCTTCATAATGTTTCATTTTCAAACAGTCAAATAATTCCTTCTGTTTACAGTGGTGAAATGTTATTTCAAGCGATTAGTTACTGTGTCGAAATAAACACTGTGACACATCTAATTGCAAGTTCATGTCATTTTAGAGTAACATTGCACCAGCAAAAAATTACCACATTTCTAGTACACTGATTATTCTGAATTGGGGCATTATAATTATGTTAATGATTTTTTTTGTTCCCCTTGATTTGCAGCATTTGTTAATTAAGTAGCTAATTCGGAAGCTAGTGTTTTCAGGATAATAAAATATTTCATGCAAAATGATTGCTATCAATAATAGTGTTCCTAGGCGAATGTACGTATGGACCTAGCACAGCTGAGGTCAGGCAGTCTGCGGCTGAGGGTAAGTGGAGCAACACGTGTGTCTCTTGTCGTAAGCTGTGTGCCGTAGTACGGTAACAAACATTCTGAAATATTCGCGCTATTTGTGTACGGTTCGTTTTCTTCAACTCTAGGCTTCATTTGTGACTTTTTTGACAGTAATCAATAATTAACTCCGAGTGAAAACTTATTAGAGGAACATCCGTGATTATTGACTCTCATGAACAATGACCGCTTAGCAGAGCGGTATTGACGGACTTGATTATTTTTGTGCACTATCTTAAGTGTTTCGAGTTCTCTAAATGTGTATGAGGGCAGTGATATGGTGAACTAATAGGTTAAATGTTTGTCACAGGTGATTTTTTTTCAGCTACTGGACTGTGTCGTGTCGTTACTAACACTAGGACAATGTGACAATCTATGAACCTGTGTAGTATGTAGTACTCTGCATTCCTTTGATTCGAACTATATGTGAGACACAAATCTGGCCATATTGGTGAACACTTTACGCTGAGAGTGTAATTAAAGATTAAAGTGTTTTAAGTCTACGTCTAGTGTCGACCACAATATCGCTATCGACTATTAGTAGAAGTAACATCTTTCAGGAAATTTTCGAGCCAGTGCAGCTATCGAGAAGAACAATAGAGGCTTATGCAGAAGGAAGTAGAATTGTTCTACACTCTTCCAAATTATTCGAAAAGTACTGTAGGTGCAATTATAAATAAGCATAAATATTCATTCTAAGCCTCCAATTAGCCACGAATTAAAACAGTACTGTAGGCTTACTATGTTTTTCTTTTACAGACTGCAGGATGACAGAAACGGTCCAAAACCAGGTTCTCAGGAATATGGCACGAAACCGGTCATTCGAATGAAAATCAAGAAGATATTAGAAGAAATTACTTCTCGGCTAACTGGACACAGGGAAGCCGCAAGGAAGTATTACATTCCAAGACAAACCATTGTGAACAATTTGAGAAACAAGAATGACGGAAAAGCTGCAAGGCCCACTGTCCTTACCCAGACTGAAGAGAGATGTTTTGTAAAAGACTGTATCATTGTCAGTGATACGGTTATTCCAATATCAGTATTGACTTCAGGTGCATGGTTAAATCATGTCACATGAAAAAGAACAGTAGACTGCCTTGCTGATAATATGCTTGAATTGGCCTGGGGAAAGGCATTTTTAGAGAGACATAGTTCTGAACTGTCTCACAAATTTACAGTCAATATTTAAACGAAGTATGCTGCTGTAACTGAGAATGTAATCAATATCTTTTTTAGAGAAATACACAGCTGAGGTTGAAAGCGGTCCTGCTGAAAAGTTTACAGTTTTGCTGAAAATGTGTTTCATGACATACCAGCAAAAGAAAGCTCGTATTTCGTTGGACATGTCGACGTCCTGAGAAAACAGAGGACACCTCAAGACCGTGCTTCACTCTTATGTTGTTGGGGAATGCAGCAGGAGAATTCCTTCCGCCTTATCTTATTGATAAACGTAAACGAAAATGGACTGACTGGATATACAGCCACCTCCTGGAACGCAAATAAACACAGCAGAGTGGGTGGCTAGAACAGAGTTGATCGACAATTGAATTCAAACTCACTTCCTCATGTTTGCCTCAAATAAGGAGTGAAGGAGATTAATATTTGAAATATTCTCTCTTCTCAAATCTCAATGAAATCTTCAGAGCTTTGTGAGAAAAAGAACATATAGTTCATTAGCATTCCACCGAACGCTACTAGTCTTCTGTGATCTTCAGATCTTGTTTATTTTTCTCCTCTGAAGAGATTCTTTGTTACAGCGTTTTCTGAAGGGTACATTTAGCGGCGCATTGGCGAATATTTTGCGTTTAGGTGAACAGACAACTACTACAAATTTAGTGAAAGGATTGAGAAATGTGGATATTAAATGCGATGGGAAACTTAGAGTATCTCCCTGTTGCTCTAGAAAGAAGTTTTGTGTTATGATACATGTGGGAACTGAATTCCAGAAACGTTCGGAGACGGCGAGAAAGACAGTCAGACTCCAATGTGAGGATCGCCAAAACGTGTATGTTCCCCATAGAACCAGGGATGATATGGACATTGTTTCGGGAGAGGATGTGCATGAAAAAGAAAGAAACATATTTCATAGCCATGTTCTTATTTAATTTGAAATGCTGTTTAATTCGCCTAAACTTTGAAGAGTGGTTTATATTTAATCAGTCTGACCCTTTGTGGGGAACTAATGTATCAGTAAAGAAGTCGATGTTCTTCCATACAGGTGTTAATACTACATAGTTCACCAACACATACTGCCGTGAGCAAAAGACTAACTACCGCCCTGCCATCTGTTGGCAACGCCAGGCAACAGTTGTGTGGCCCGCCCTTCGCCGACCAGTAGCAGCCGACAGCTGGAAGTCTTTTTTTTTTTTTTTTTTCTTTATTGTAATTTGGACACCCCATACAAGGTGGGCTGGCAGCGGAACAGTGTACTCCGCTCTTCAGCCATAAGCAGTACAATAAAAAAGAAAGGGAGACAGACAAGTAACAGAATGGCGGTTTAAAAAACAGGAGATACAATAGTTAAAAAACATGAAGCCGTTCACACTTGACGAAACAAACAAGAAAAACCGTCGGCACTAGGCACAAACACTGACGAGGTAGATGACACACGTGAACGAAGGAGCATGGACGGCGAAAAACACTGATGCACAGACACGACGGCACAGACACTAAACCGAGGGCGATGATCTCCGGCGCGCGAAAGTTCACGACGCGTGTGCGAGTCTGGGGACCTGCCAAGAGAGGAGGAGGAGGAGGAGGAGGAGTGGGAGTGGGAAAGCGAGAGGGGAGAGCAGGGACGCCACGGGCAGGGGAAAGAGGGGGGAGAGAGGAAGGGGGAGGGGAAGCCCGGAAGAAGAGGGGTGGAGGGAGGGGATGGGGGAAAAGGAAAGAGAAGGGAAGGGAAGAGAAAGGAGGGAGGGTGCCGAAGGGAAAGGACACCAGGAGGGAGGGGGGGCAGGGTCAAAGTTGATAGGAGGGGTAAATGGAGGGGACGAGGACATCATCAGGGAGAGGGAGCTGGCGGAAACCACCTTGGGAGAGGGTAAGGAGGGTGGAGAGATGGAGACCGGGTGGGACATGGGAGTACAGGCGCGGCAGCGGGCGGGGGTGGGAGAGGATCTGGGAGACGAGCGGGTGAGGAGGATCGAGTTTACGGGAGGTGTATAGGATTCGTATCCTTTCGAGGAAGAGGAGGAGGTGGGGGAAGGGGATAAGGTCATACAGGATCCGCGTGGGGGAAGGGAGACGGATGCGATAGGCAAGGCGGAGAGCATGGCGTTCAAGGATTTGGAGGGATTTATAAAAGGAAGGGGGGGGCGGAGATCCAGGCTGGATGAGCGTAACAGAGGATAGGGCGGATGAAGGACTTATAGGTGTGGAGGATGGTGGAGGGGTCCAGACCCCATGTTCGGCCGGAAAGGAGCTTGAGGAGACGGAGTCGGGAACGTGCCTTGGCTTGGATTGTCTGGAGATGGGGAGTCCAGGAGAGGCGACGGTCGAGGGTGACGCCAAGGTACTTAAGGGTGGGGGTGAGAGCGATGGGACGGCCATAAACGGTGAGATAGAAATCAAGGAGGCGGAAGGAGGGAGTGGTTTTGCCTACAATGATCGCCTGGGTTTTGGAAGGATTGACCTTGAGCAACCACTGGTTGCACCAAGCGGAAACCGGTCAAGATGGGATTGGAGAAGGTGTTGGGAGCGTCGCAGGGTGGGGGCAAGGGCAAGGAAGGCGGTGTCATCGGCAAACTGGAGAAGGTGGACGGGGGGTGACGGCGGCGGCATGTACGCCGTGTACAACAAGTACAGAAGGGGGGAGAGGATGGAGCCTTGGGGCACACCGGCGGAGGGGAAAAAGGTGTAGGAATCGGTGTTATGGATGGTGACATGGGAAGGACGGCGGGAGAGAAAGGAACCGATCAGACGAACGTAGTTAATGGGAAGGGCGAAGGTTTGGAGCTTGAAGAGGAGACCGGAATGCCATACGCGGTCATATGCGCGTTCGAGGTCAAGAGAGAGGAAGATTGCGGAGCGACGGGAATTGAGCTGTTCGGAAAGGAGATGAGTGAGGTGAAGGAGAAGATCATCGGAAGAGAAGGACGGCCAAAAGCCACACTGGGTAACGGGGAGGAGGCGGTGCTGGCGGAGATGCTGGTGGATGCGGCGGGTGAGGATAGATTCCAGGACCTTGCTGAAGACCGAGGTAAGGCTGATGGGACGGTAGGAGGAGACGGCGGATGGCGGTTTGCCAGGTTTGAGGAACATGAGGATACGGGAGGTTTTCCACAGGTCGGGGTAGTAACCGGTGGACAGGACTACATTGTAGAGCCTGGCCAGGGTGGAGAGAAAAGAGGCAGGAGCTTCACGAAGGTGACGGTAGGTGACACGATCGTGACCAGGAGCGGTGTTGCGTTTGGTGCGGAGTGTAGTGATGAGATCCTGTGTGGTGATGGGGGCATTAAGGTCCGTGTGTGGAATGTTGTCCAAGTACTGGAAACCAGGAGCGAGGGGAGGGACAGAGGCGTCAGTTCGATCGCGGATATCTGGGAAGAGGGAGTAATCGAACTGGGGATCATCAGGGATGGAAAACACATCGGAAGGTAGGAGGCAAAGTGATTGGCCTTACTAAGGGCGTCAGGGAAGGGGTGATCATCGTGGAGAAGAGGATAGTAGGGCTAGGGTTTAGTTCCGGTAAGGCGACGGAAGGCGGTCCAGAACTTGCACGAGTTTATAGGGAGGGTAGCATTTAAACGGGTGCATGTCTGTTGGCAGTCCTGGCGTTTCTTAGCCGCGAGCAAATTTCGAATGTGTCGCTGTAGTTGCCGGTGGCGTCGTAGGGTGTCCGGGTCACGCGTGCGGAGGAAGGTACGGTAGAGACAACGGGATTCACGGAGGAGGAGGACGGCCTGTGGTGGTAAGGTAGGACGGTGGGGGTGGATGGCAACAGTAGGGACGTGGGCCTCCACGGCCGCAGACAAGGTCTGCTGGAGAAAGGAGGCGATATGGGTGACATCATCGGGACGGCGGTAGGCGAGAGGGCGGCTATCAACCTGAGTGGAGAGGGTATCCCGGTAGGCATTCCAGTTGGCACGGGAATAGTCATGGATGTACTTAGGGGGAGGGTCATGACTAGGGTCGGGGCGGGGGCGACGGCCGTCTGAAACGGTGAGGAGGACAGGGAGATGGTCGCTACCAATAGGCTCCAGGACATTCACCGTAATGCGACCAAGGAGGTTGGGGGAGGAGAGAATAACATCGGGAGTGGAGTTGGATTCGGGACGGGTGTGCTGGGGGATGGGGATGAGGTCGCCTTGAAGGGAGGAGAGGAACCGATGCCACCGCCGTAACTGGGCAGCGGAGCGACTATGGATGTTGAGGTCAGCGGCGATCACATAGGAGGAGAAGGTACGGTCGATGTGGGAGAGGAAGTCGAAAGGAAGAGGGGCGTTGGGGCGGACATAGATGGTGGCACAGGTAATGGTAAGGCCGGGGAAGAAGAGACTAAGGATCAGGTGTTCGGTGGGGTAGGGAAGGAGAGGTTGGAGCCGAACGGGGATCTGGCGGTGGTGGCCAATGGCAACTCCGCCACGCGCAACTGGGAGGGGATTATCGGAGCGGTGGAGGAGATAGGGGGAGGTGTGGATGGAGTGGTGGGGTTGGAGGAAGGTTTCATTGAGGAGGAAGGCATCCACACGGTGGGTAGCAAGGGTGTGCAGGAAGAGGTTCTTGTTGGCGGGAAGGGAGCGGATATTGTTGAAAAGGATACGATGCTGTCGCGCCATGATAAGGACTTATACGAGGGTGTCAAGGCGGGAGAAGGTGAAATGGGCCTGGTTATTGGAATAGGTGGCGTACATTTTAAGGTGGAATATGGAACGGGCGGCGAGGGAGATCTGTTGTAAGGTGTGGGGGCGCTGAAAGGGATGGACGTTTTGGAGGACAATGGTGAGGAACCTGATGATGTCCTCAGCAGTGGGGGGGGACGAAGGGAATTGCCAGGAGGGGTGGGGGCGTCCAGGGGACGGACAGGTACGGTGAGTTCAGGAGTAGTGGGAGGGGGTCGGGCTTTACACTTTTGGGAGTAGGTGGGGTGGGGGAGGCTGCAGGTATTACAGGAGGGAGGGGATTGGAGGTTGGGGCACTGCCGGAGGAAGTGCGCTTGCCGACAATGCGGGCAGGTGGGGGCCTCGCGGCACTCTGCTGTTGGATGTGCATTGTAGCGCAGACATCTCTGGCAGCGCAGGGATTGAGGGGGGGAACGGGAGGGGTCGACCTTGTACCGCTGATTGAAGAGGAGGGCACCCTCCTTCAGGAGACGGTCAATGGAGGGGGCGTCCTCAGAGAAAACCCGCATAAGGTGGGTGGGGCCGGTCGCATTGAAAATGCGGCGGACTGCCCGCACCTCCAGGGTGGGATGGGCCTTCAGCTCCGCCAGCACCTCCTCCTCCGTGATCGACGGGCTAAGCCGAGTGATCACGGCGGTGAGGGTCGGCGGGCGACGCGGAGGTTGGGGTTGGCGGGTAGGAGATGGGGAGGGAGCAGGGGTGAGGGAGGCGTGAGGACCAAAACCGGTGATGGGGAGGCGGGAGAGGATGTCAGTATGGAGGGTTGGACTGGGGGAGGAGATAAGAACAGAATCCCGTCTGGGAGTAAGGAGAGAGATGGGAGCGCCAGGGAAATGTTGGCGGAGGAGGAGGGAGAGATTCCGGGCCTCGAGGAAGGAAGGATCGGGACGGGACAGGAGATATTTGTAGAGACCGGGTAGGGAGGAGGAGGAGGAGGAGGAGGAGGGAGCGGGGCCTGGTGGGGAGACGTCCATGGCATTTTGGGGTGGGGATGGGGGGCGGGGTGGAGCCTTTTTAGGAGCAGAGGAAGTGGAGGCGCCACTAGGGCGTTTCACAGCAGCAGAGGGGCGGGTGGTGATATGAGGGACGGGAACGATGGGGAGGTGGTGGGAAGGGACAGGTCCCGGCACGGACGCAGCAGTCAGCGCCGGAGATAGTGACTGTGACGGTGCAGGCGAACGTGTCAATGATGGTGATGACAACGATGATGACAGTGGTGGCGGTGGCGGTGGCGGCGGTGATGGCGATGGCGACGGGGAGAGCTGGGCGTGGGCAGTGGCCCGACGGGCCACCACCCTAGCCGGAGCTGCAGTGACAGGCTGGGGGAGTGGGGGGAAAGGATCAGAACGAGAGGAAAAAGCGGGAGAGGTGGCGACAAAGAGCGAGGGCGAAGGGATAGAGAGAAGGAGAGGGATGGAAGGAGGGGGGTGGGACTGGGCACACCAAGTGATAGTGGTGGAGGCGGCGGAAGGGGACGTATACACGATGGCGGTGGTGGTAGTAGTGACGGTGGTGGTGGGGGCGGACATGACGACAAGAAGAAGAAAGAAAAAACACAGCACTAAAAGGACAGGACACACACTGGGAGACGACGGACGGCGACGGACGGCGACGGCGACGGTGACGGCGACGGCGACGGCGACGGGGACGGCGGCGGCGACGGCGAGAGGCAGGGACGCTGCTGCCGCGGACGGGGCCGGAGCGGCGGCGGCGGCGGCTGCTGCTGCTGCTGCTGCTGCAGCTGGCTTGACTGCTGCTGGCTGGACTGCTGCCGGCTGGACTGCTGCTGCCACCGGAGGGCTGGCTGGCTGGCTGCGGGACCACTGCTGCAGGCCGGGACCGGGAGCTGCTGCTGCTGCTGCTGCTGCTGCTGGCTGGCTGGCTGGCTGGCTGGGTGGCTGGCTGGCACCTGGAACACCTAGCACTTCGATGAGCGCGAAAATTGCACTATCGAAGGGCGGTAACCTTACGGTGTACCGCCGGAGAACGACGAGCTGGAAGTCACATTTATTTCACATTTTGACGTCTTGTCAGATAGTATTTGAAGTAGAGTTCATCTCAACAATGGTATATTTCTTGTTCTTTGGAGTTTGATGTAAGGGCTCGAATATTTGCAGTACTTATCACAAAAATATTTACACTCGTTATGGTAGTTCGTGGCAAATGCTATATAGTTCGCAGCTATTGAAGGAGTAGCCCTCCATTGACCGCCTCCTCACCGAGGGAGCCTTCATCTACAGTCAGCGCCATAAGGTGGATCTCTCCCGTTCCCCCGTCCAATCCTACCGCTGCCAACGCTGTCTCACCTACAACGACCACATTACCTCTGCCTGCAGGAACCCCCCTACTTGTCCCCACTGCAAAGCTTCCCACTTCCTCAAGCATTGCCCCAACCTCACCTCTCCCCCCTCCTGCAACACTTGCAACGAACCACATCCTACCTACTCCTCAAAGTGTAAAGCGAAACCTCCACCAGTAACCCCTGAGCTCACCGTGCCTGTCCGTCCTGTTGATGACCCCATCCACCCCAACAACTCGCTCTGCCCTCCCCCTACTGCTGAGGACATCATCCGTTTCACCACCGTTGTGCTCCAAAACATCCACCCCTTCCAGCGCTCACACACTCTGTCCCAAATCGCCCTCGCTGCCCGTTCCATCTTCCATCTTATCACCTATGCCACATACTCCCACAACCAGGCCCACTTCACCTTCACCCCCCTCACCACCCTTGTCTAACTCTCCACTCCCATGGTACGACAACCGTACCGTATCCTGTACCACAACATTCGCTCCCTGCCCACCCACAAACTCCTCTTCCTCCACACCCTACGTCAGCACCGCGTGGATGCCTTCGTCCTAAATGAAACCTTCCTTCAACCCCGTATCTCCGTCTCCACGGCTCCTTACACTCTACACTGCACCGATAACCCGTACCCTCTCGCGCGTGGCGGAGTGCTATAAGCCACCTCAAGCACCTTCCTGTCCGGTCCCAACCTCTCCTTAACAATCCTGCCAAGCATCTCACCCTCAGCCTCTTCTTCCCCACCCTTACCATCACCTGTGCCACCATTTATGTCCGCCCTCGCACCCCCATCCCGTACGATTTCATGGCCCACATTGACCGCACCTTCTCCACCTACGTGATTGCCGCCGACCTCAATATCCACAGCCGTGATCCTGCCGACCTCCGGCGGTGGCATCAGTTTCTCACCACTCTCCAGGGAGACCTGGTTCCCCTGCCTCAGCACACCCGGCCCGAATCCAACACCACTCCTGATGTGGTCCTTGCCTCTCCAAACCTCCTTGGGCGCATTACCGCGGATGTCCTTGACCTCATTGGCAGTGACCATGCTCCTGTCCTCCTCACTATCTCTAACGGTCGCCATCCCCGCCACGCTCCTCGCCCTGACGTCCCTCCTAAACTTGTCCATGATTACTCCCGTGCCAACTGGGGTGCCTACCGGGATTCCATTCACACCCAGGTTGACGGCCACGACCTTACCCTCCAGTCTCCTGATGACATCGCTCGCACTGTTGCCTTCCTGCACCAGACCTTGTCTGACGCCGTCGCCACCCATATCCCCACCAAAGCCATCCACCCTCACCGCCCCGCCCTGCCTCCACAGGCCGTCCTTCTCCTTCGAGAGTCCCGCCGCCTCTACCGCTCTTTTCTCCACACTCGTGACCGGGATACACTTACCCGCCACCGGCAATTACAGCAACACATCCGCAACCTGCTTGTTGCGAAGAAACGCCGAGCCTGGCGCCAGACATGTACACAACTCAACACCACGCTCCCCATCAACTCTTCCAAGCATTGGTCTGCTTTCCACCGCCTTACTGGGAACCGCCTCACCCCCCAGTACCCTCTCCTCCTTAATGACCGTCCCTTTCCTGACAACCTCAGTAAGGCCAACCACTTTGCCTCCCACCTCTCTGATGTTTTTTCCATCCCAGATGATCCCCACTTTGATTATTCCCTCTTCCCTGATGTCATGGACTGTACGAATACCTCTGTTCCTCCCCTTGCTCCTAGCTTCCAGTACTTGGGCCACACCCTACTTTCTGCACTTAACACTCCCATCACTACACAGGACATCAGCCTCACACTCCGCACTAAACGCAACACTGCTCCCGGCCACGACTGCGTTACCTACCGCCACCTCAAACACTGCCCTCCCTCCTTCCTTTCCCTCCTTGCCACCCTCTACAATGTCATCCTTGCCACTGGCTTCTATCCTGACCTGTGGAAAACCTCCCGTATCCTGATATTCTCCAAATTCAATAAGCCTCCATCTGATGCCTCTTCCTATCTTCCTATCTGTCTCACATCGGTGTTCAGCAAGCTCTTGGAATCCATCCTTTCCCGGCGCATCCATCTCCACCTCCACCAAAACCACCTCCTCCCGAACACCCAATGTGGCTTTCGACCTTTCTTCTCTGCTGATGACCAACTCCTCCGCCTCACTCGTCTCCTCTCCCTCCATCTTAACTCCCGTCACTCCGCCATTTTTGTCTCACTTGACCTCGAAAAGGCCTACGACCATGTCTGGCATCCCGGTCTCCTGTTTAAACTCCAAACCTACGCCCTTCCTATCAACTACATCCGCCTGGTGGCCTCCTTCCTCTCCCACCGCCCCTCCTGTGTTACCATCCATCATGCCAATTCCCACACTTTCTACCCCTCTGCCGGTGTGCCCCAGGACTCTGTCCTCTCCCCTCTCCTCTACCTCCTGTACACGGCAGATATGCCCCAACCCCCCCCTCCAGTACACCTCTTGCAATATGCTGATGACACCGCATTCCTCGCCCTCGCTCCTACCCTCCAACGGTCCCAACGCCTTCTCCAGAATCACCTTGACCTTTTTGCTGCTTGGTGTAACCAATGGCTCCTGAAACTCAATCCTTCCAAGACCCAGGCAATCATCGTAGGTCATACCACTCGCTCTTTCCGGCTCCTGGATTTCTCCCTTACTGTCTGCGCACATCCTGTCCGCCTCACCCCCACCCTCACCTACCTTGGCCTCACCATTGACCGTCACCTCACCTGAATACCTCATCTCCGCTCCATCCAATCCAAATCCCACAACCACCTCCGACTCCTCAAACTCCTCTCTGGCCGGACATGGGGGTTGCACCCCTCCACCATCCTCCATACCTACAAATCCTTCATCCGTCCCATCCTCTGTTATGCCAGTCCTGCCTGGATATCTGCCCCCCCCCCCCCAAATTCTATCAGTCCCTCCAGATCCTTGAGCGTCATGCACTGCCTGGATATCTGCCCCCCCCCCCCAAATTCTATCAGTCCCTCCAGATCCTTGAGCGTCATGCACTCCACCTCGCCTTCCGTATCCGCCTCCCGTCCCCCACGCGGATCCTCTATGATCTCATTCCTTTCCCCCATCTGCTCCTATTCCTCGAACATATCCGCATCCTCTACACCTCCCGCCGCTTTGAACCCCCTTACCCTCTGGTTGCTCCTCTCCTCGCCCATCCCCGCCCCCTGCCACGTCTTCACCGTTGTGTCCCCCCTACCCTCCATCTCTACACCCTCCATCTCCTTTCCCAAGGTGGCTTCCGTCAACTCCCCCTCCTGGATGATGCCCTCTCTCCCTCCATTTATCCTTCCTATCAACTCTGATCCTCAATCCCCCTCCTTTCCTCTGTCCTTTCCCTGGGCTCCCTCTCCCCCCCCTCCTTCCTGTTTTTCTCCCCACTAAACCTCTCCGTACCTCCCTTCTCCCCCCCAGTCCTTTTGTATTCCCCTCCTCTGCCTACCCCAGTCCCTGTCGCGTCTGCCCCCTACCCCTCTTATGGGTCCTCATCCTCCTTCAGCTCCTTTCCCGGCTCCCCCCATCGCTTTTACTCTCCTTTCCCCCCCTTTTTTGTTTTCCCATCTTCTCTCCAGTTTCCCCCCACCTGCTCTCGACTGTGGTGTCACATTTGCCAACTTTTTAGTGCAGTGTTCCAGTGACTATTCAGTGTTGTTTGTCTTTCTCGTGTTGCGAACAGAAACCATGCTGTCGCTAGGTGTGAATTTTATGTCCTTTGCGAACAGAATCCAGACTGTCGCCGTGTTTTTTTAATTGTCTATTGTTTTCCCTGTCTGCTTCGTATGTATTTTTATTAGCGTCATCATCCCTGTGTTGTTGTTTTAAGTTCCACGATTTCTTTTCGCCTTGTTACTCTCTAAGTCTCCGATTTTATCGCCTGTTTTTTATTATTTGTTCTCTTGATCTTTGCCACAAAATCTGTCGGCTGAAGAGCGGCATACTAAGCTGCTGCCAGCCCGCCCCCTTCGGGGGGAATTGAAATTCAATAAATGAAAAAAAAGGAGTAGCTAGGGAGATATTTCTTTCATCAAATAGTTCTTTGTTAAAAAATTTTTGGAGAGCTACATCCCAATATGGTTTGTACCTCATAACGCGGGCCAAGCATTTGCAGTGTATGTGTTATATTGGTAACATAGAGCTACGGGGTAGGCCGTCTTGCTTATGAGTTGGTTCATATTATGTCGGATGAATGAGGACACTCGAGGATTTGAATGCAATGTTGTGAACATTATTTAATAGTAGGTAATCGTGCTCAACATACAGAGTTTCATTGTAATATCAGTATGTTAATCCGTTCACAATCCAGAAGCACTATAACTGACGCGTTTCGAACGAGCAAGACAGAATTACTCTGCAAGAAAAAAAGAAAGGCGCTGTAAAATGTTCTACAATGGTGATCATTTCCCTTGTAACGTGTAACATAATAAAACGTGCTTCAACTTCTTTCTGTTGCATCAGAGCACTTTCGATACTGGAATAGAATTCGATGAATGGAGAACTTAAGCCCATTAAAAATGTTCGATTGAAGGCGAGACGAACGACATAACCAGGCAGTCCGACGTCTCATTCAGCTCGCGATAGCCAGGCGTGCAAAAGATTTCAGGGGGTTGAGCTCACAGCTTCTGATACACAGGCCTCACGGTCAACTGTGACGTCATTGCCGATAGACCGTCGCTGATTGCCGCAAAAGCCTGTAGTTCTTTCGTGAAAGTGTAAAAAAATCACGAGACTTAGTTCTCGACTATCAATCATACACTATGCCTTTCCTGTATGCTGTTGTGCAAAATGCATGTTGCGCTGGTTGCAATGCTCTGTGATTTCCTTCTATTGTGTTTGAGATCATTTGCAGAATTTTACCGTTTGTTAACAAAAACGTTGGGAGTGAAACCGCCACAGCCTGTAAATTATTCTACGTGATGGAGATAGTTTTAGTAAAACTTATCAGATAGGATGGAGTAATTATTCTGGTGACCATAAGCTTAATTACTTCGACAAAAATATAATTCACTGAGACATAAATGACTCACCACAGATAGTATCGATGTTGTCGTCAGGATCAGTTTAATTGTAGACCCTCATGTAACCAAGATTTAACCAAAAAAGCAAAAAGAAAGATTTCATAAATCTGACACGTCCCTCTGTCTGTGTGATCAGAACTGTCAAATATGTACCAGCATACTGCCGTTAATGAAATGAAATGTTTATAAGTAAAATATAGACTTAGTATTATGCACTTTCAACGTTAACAACGCAATTACACGTATTGAAAAGAGAAAATTAGGAATGAGAGGAAAATGTAAATGTTTGTTAACCTGATACAAAATTTATTTCAAGCTACTTTACAGTTGACAATTTCCCTTTTTGCTGTTATTACCGTTATCGCTAATTATTGAGAAACATATTACACGGTACTTTTACCACCCACTGAAGAATTCTGTCGTCTATGTGATCTACCTAAGAAAACTCCCTTGGGAAAAAGTCTTTTTTTTTAATTTCATCAGCATCTAGAATTAAAAAGTAAATTTCCCTGGGAAGGGTATCTAATGAAGCTGTGTTGAAGTTCTCGGGAGACCAAGCTATTACCAACCGAATAAGCAGAAATAACAACATTAATAACCTCATTACCCTGCATTGTTTTCTAGTGCTGATAATATATAATCTCTCTCTCTAAATATGTTTTACATGTGTCGTGTCTCAGATTCTTAAGAACACCATTTGCACAGTGCCCTGACAAGTATGTGTAAGAAAAGGCAAATATTTCTGAACAGACTGAATTTGATCCTCTCTGAAATCGATTATACTGTCAAAGTTTGGTGGTGGGGCCGTGAGTCGTGCTTGGGTTACTCAGTTGGTAGAGCACTTGCCAGCGAAAGGTAAAGGTCCCGAGTTCGAATCTCGGCCCAGCACACAGTTTTAATCTGCAAGGAACTTTCAATATTAAAAATGTTCCACCATGCACAAATTAATTTTGATGAATTTAGCAGCGCTCTCGAAACTTTCAGTAAGATGATGTTCCCCCAAGGCTACCAAACCTTGAACAGTCCTCTCATTGAAAATATCAAGCACAACTTTGAAATTTTCCCACTCCAGGTTGTTTTTATGCAGATATTTTAATTTTTTTGGTAAAAATTTGTTATGTGTTTGTACTCCACGTCATGCAGAGAATTTCGCCGTAAGGAGTTCTTTGTTTTGTGAAACAGTTTCAAACTGTGGGCACTTTATTATCTGATCTGGATCTTCTTTATCGATCCAATGGTATGTGACACATTTTAATATGTGAACGAAATGTTAAACTAAAAAAGGGGTTGTATGTCATTACAAAGAAGATTGTAAACAATTGACAGTTGAGAAGGGGAAGCAAAGAATGACGTGACCCATGTGTTAACTGAACTTTTGTCACTAACATCACAGACTAATCAGTGAACAACAAGAACTGATTCACAAATAAATAGGAGCTTGTGTTTTGAATACAACAGTTAATTGCCCCCTAGCTGCTAAACTGCTGAATGTGTTTGAAAATGCAGACAAATCCTATGCTGTATATTAGGATGGGGTAGCGCAAGACAATTTGCGCTCCTTATAAACTCGTAAGTGTGTGGCGATATTGAAAATAAAATTCTACAAGACATAATGCAATCTGGCGAGTATCTGTAACCCTTCTTTTGGACACCCATTCATTTCACTTGCTAAGAAAAAATTAATATTCCTACTTTCAGTTTTATCAAAAAAACTCTTTCTTCTTTTGTCATCAAATCTAATGAATCTTCTTATTGCCTCAAACCGATTCACAGACATTGTAGCACTGTATAACGGACTGGAAAATTTTCATGAAAAAATTCCCTAATTGGAACATCCAAAACCTTATCTGCAACATTAAGAAGTAAAATTACCCAGAAGGCGAACATTTCGTCTGTAGCTTCATCATTCCAGTTTATTTTTTTGGTATACAAAGTCTTCTTGCTTCTAGGTTTGTGCGTCTCACGATTTATCCGCAATAGTTAGAGGAGTAAATAAATCCTAAGCATCTTTGGGAGTGTAAGCGATTACGCCCCTTTCTGGTCTTGGAATATTTATTCACCTTATTATGTGCAGGCATTTTATTTGGCACTGGGCGCACTAAACCCACTGCGTACCATTTGGAGCAATATATGTGGTAGCATTTTCACTGCTTATTTGTCCTGAGGCATTATTACCTACGCCATCGTCATCATCATTACGATCATCATCGTCACTAACATCATCATCACCACCACCACTACTTTGTCCTTCACTCAGAGAGCTGCATGCCGTTGCCTAAGGAACAATTTCACGATTTTAATCTGAAAGGAAATCATCATCTTCAGCTCCCCACTGACTAACAGCTGATTCAAAATTTGGGCTTGATAAGCGTATGCTATCTCCTTTCCTGCCCCTATTTATAGATGTGGATTCTGATATTATATCTGAAAAAATGTGAAGAAATAACCTCTCTTCTTCTGTAGACTGTAGGACTGTAACTCATTTTATTGTTTAGTGTTACAAATGACACCTTTCTTCCGAGTTCCTATCGAATATCAAACACACCACTGCTGTGCAGCAGACTCCCACAACATTATACTCGTAATAATCCACTACAGTATTTCTCTCTATTACACCACACAGGAGTACACCATCTGTTGCGAGCTGTAACAATATATTTCCTGCAATGAAAACAATGTGTAGGTGTACTAATAATGTATTCTCTGTATTTCAACAAAACGTAATCGATTACAGCCCAGTCTAATTTGATAACGCTGCAACATAAACCATAGCTATATGTATATAACAGGTTATATAAGTATGTGGTATAAAGATGACAATGTATGTAACACTTAAAACTGATGACACGGATTTCTAATGGTACATTTAATGTGTTACTGAATACTGCAAGAGAGCATACCCGATGAGTTGGGCCACAATTTTAAGTCTTTGATATTGAAATTAAAAGTTACTACTGTCTGCAGGTCTGTTGGACTCAGGGTATGCATACCAGGTTCAGATGGTTTATTGTTAATGGGAACTTCCCTGTACCAGGTTTTGTGGTTACACATTACCAAGATGTAACTGCATACTTGGGCCAATATTCACCACAACAGAACATTAAAGTGTAAGAGTAACTGTTGTTTCTATTAGAGCAAAACTAATGACACTATCTGACTTTATAGTATGCCACTCTTTGAGCAGCCTGATCCCCTCCAAGCACTGAAGAAAAACATTCAAGTCTACGAAATGTCTTTCCTGTTCATACTGGGCATAAGTTGTTACATTGGCTACAATAGCTAGTACTTAGTGTCTGTTTTCCAGGCTCTTCCAATGAAATAGGAGGTGACGAAAGGTACTCCAGAGAGTTAGGTAGAATCCATGGTACAGTTGCTGGTCTAAAGCGAGGTTTCAGAAGAGGCACAGAATATTTCTTTCCTGTGGATGTCTAGAAATATTCACCACGTCTGTGAATGAGGTCATCAGCGAAATGGAGCTTGCAGACCTTGAAATTTTACAAAAACATTTTATTAGCTACAAGTGATAATGCCCAAGGGCAAGGTTGCCACTAACGCACAGATGCTATTAGTGTCGGTTACTTTCAGAACAAATAGTTCAATACTGACACAGTATTTTGAGTTATACTTATGCAGCTAGTGATTCGGTACTTTATACAGTGAAATAGCTCTGCTATAGTTTGGCATCAGGTCAACTGAAATCACGTTGTTCCTAAACAACTGAACATCATGCTAACACAAACACACGACAAGTTGTTCTTGCTCTCTGTATTAAAGCACTCATACCATGACACAATCTAAGTGACTTGTAAAGACGCTGAGCTTACCTTTGAATTATGGGTAACATGGAAATTTTCATGATGTATTGCAGTGAGCTATCCAGTTCTGCTGGAGTTCTGACATTTTAGGAGAAAAAAACGCCGCTACTCGTGGCTCATTTCCATAATTTCGTCTGCAACGAGGTACACAACATTTCTGCACCATTTCGAATCATTGCACTTAACTGTCGCATATATCAAGAGTGTAAATAAAACAAAGTAAGAAATGCATGCAACTATGAAAACTTCAATTGGTTAAGACATGTTCCTGCAAAACGCAAGAAAACGGAATGAAATCAGCCACGGCTGGTCCTGCCATCGAGCGGTACGCCACGTAACTACACCCTGTTGCAAGTCGGCGCAACAAGATGGCAGCACGGTAAGTAGCCTCATGTTTGTCCTGAACGATCGTTACTCGACGTGCAGTTTTTAGCGTATAGCTTGCCACCTGGGAACAAAGCCTCACAGCATGCGTTGTGACGTCACAGCAGGAGTCAAACAATATCTGCACTTTGGGATGCCCTGCAACATGGATTGTCCATTTAAGTGAATGTATCATTACTTCCTGCGTCTTGCATAAACGTAAATTATCATTTAAAACAACGTAAAATAAATATGGTCATAATTTCTTTCACTGATTCCTATTATCACTGCAAATCTCATATTATTTCGACTTTTTTTAAGTGCAGCTTTGTAATTTTAACATAGGCTCGTAGATTGACAAAACATAAATCGTAATTTGCACCATTTTGTGCTACAATTAGCGGTCCATGTATTCGCATTTTTATGTTAAAACGTATATGTTTCATCAGAATAAAACGTTAACATCTCTTAATGGGAAACGGGTGCAGATGTGATTCACTAATTGCAAAATATAGAGGCAGCATAACATGTTCATTTTCTATTAATGGAAAATTACCGAATTAGCTGAAACCTAGCCAGCAAAATTTTCTTTCATACAAATAAACATCTAAAGAGCGGCACACAAATCAATGCAAATATTTTGGAATCTATTGATTCATGTAATGTCATCAATGAGTAAGAAAACACACATTCATGACCCTTAAAAATAATAGAGATATTCTGTTACACACATCAGGCAGAAAAAAAAGCACACACACAGAAAGCGAGGGGTGGGAAGAAATGGAATAATTATTTAAAAATATAAAACTGACTTTTTATTTCACCTCATAATGTGATTTCCAATACACTCTCCTACAGATCAATAAAAAAATTCAAGTATGCTCTTATGATGTTTTTACTTTTTTTAAAAAAACTTTTAAATTTTTCTTCATAGCTGCATAATTTCTTCTCTTAATATGATTATTTAATATGATATTTACACAACAGAGCAGTATGGAACACCTGATAGATTCAAGACTATGTTCGTTTTTTACATTGAAATCCACCAAACAAATCACTGGGAATATTCAGAAGCACACACCTTTGATTTCTCTATTGGAGAAACAAAATTTGATGTTCTTTTACATTTTTTGAAAAGTTAAATAAACATATGTTACACATGATACATCTTCTTTGGGATATGCCAAGCCTCCTCGATCCTTTGCCGTTATCATATGATCATCTTGCTTTACATCATCTGAAATAAGAAATACTCGCAGTGCAATACTCACAGTGAGGTTTTTTTCAGCACTTGGTGTGAGCAGTATCCTGATATGAAGTGAAATAACAGCCATTTGTCCTCCACTATCCCTTCAACATCATTCTCATCTACCACCAAACTTAATAAATCTGGTACTGGGATATCACTTAACCCCTGGATTTCAAAAGTTGTTTAAAAACTATATGACACGTAAATAACCACATCTCCAACTACCATAGACTGTGCTCTCAGCACTAGGTTTTTGCACAGTTTCAAAAGCCTGTCTAAGAGAAATATGGTATTTTCCCCCACTTAATTCCAAACAGTCAGTCCATACTCTTCCAAGGAGCCAATAGACAGCCAGTAAGTACTGAAATCAGTCAAAGCAGCTGTTGTATGTCATAAAGCAAAGCGTGTTTCTTTAGAAAGTTTCCTGTTATCATTCAAGCCATGCCATAAACCTAACCAAGACACAAAGCTCTTTAAAAAATCGAATATGTGATAGGAATAAGAAGTTGCAGTTTCCTGAAAAACATTTCTTAGCCTCTGACCCTTAAGTAATGTTTTTGCATTCACAGTACACCACTGAAGTTTTATTATTCTTATAAATGTTACAGGACTTTAAAAATTTTGAATTCCTTTCTTCGAGCCTAGTCTCTGCAAAGCAACAACTGTCATATCATTAAAAAGCACTTGTTTAGCATCTTGCCTTTCAATTGAATTTGGAAACAGAGATTTTAAAGCTAGAGAGTTTCTCTATTGTAATAAATCATCCTTTTCAACCTCCCTCCATGTTCCTACTGAAATCAGGAAAACACAGAATCTGCTCCTTTTCATTGAACCAGTTGTTACAAATACACTTCAAAATAAGAACGGTATCCCCAAAATAGTACAGTGGGCGATCTGCAGAAGACCTTGCAGGTTGACAGCACTTTACCTTTACTTCTGGCGGAGTGCTGAAGTTAGATATTGCTTTTCTATAAATTGAATTATTGTCTCCCACTAACCCAACTACCTCACATCAAGCTGCTTCTAATTTAAATGTTACTTCTTTTATGTATGAGAAAACTACATAAGCCTCAATTGTTTTAAATGGGAGAATTTATACCACATCCTTGTAAGGTGAATGTAATCTTTGTATCCTAAAAATATAAACACTGGTTGCACACAAAAAGTTGTCACTGTTGAATGCACCACCTGCAATATTCGCACCTTCGTTGTCAAGTTTTTGATGAAAGTAATAAATACTCCTTGCAAAAATAGAATTGTAACTTAAATATACTCTGTTAGTGATATACGACGCCGCTTTTTCATTTTCTGTTAAAATATTTTATTATACAGTAGATAATCGACGGTCGCAATTTGCACACGATATCTACAATGTATTTACCATAAATGAGGTTCTCTGATTTAAGTTTAATTAGTGGTTTTTGTTCCTAATTTCAATAGGTACTGCCTAAATTTTTTTTGTATAATGTTATTTTTTGTTTTATCACGATTTTTCTTTATATCGCTACGCTACGCTTAGCCTAGACATTTACTGAAGAATATAGCAATTATAGCGTCGCAGATGTGTTTGACGTCAGTATATGACTTTCAGATGGCGATGCGTTGTCGTCGCTGCTTATGGTGCAATTGCTCGCCGACACTCACAAGCACGTGTGAAAGTAGTGGAAACATCGCGTTACCACGATATGTGTAGCTCAAGTTATGAGAAAGAATAGTTAGTAATGATTGTAAACATGCGCTGTTAAGTTTTAGCTACAATTATTCACATTACTTCAAATCCAACTGTCGGCGCTCATATTTTACATTTCCGTCAACGGAGGCCGTCAGGGTATGAAACTGAACAATAACTTTAACTGTCACGGCGGATATTGTCTTAGGGTTAAGAGACTAGACAGGAATTTGCAGAATTATTTACGTCTCGTTGTGCAGAAACAGAGTCCTAGCAGGATTCCAGTCAGTTGTTGTGGCAAAAGCCGACGGTGGTTATCATCGTAATCTTGCATTTTTGTTGAAATTTGACGCGACAGAAATACCGTGAACGTCCGAAATTCCGTCTCCGATTGTAACAAACTTTTCGACCTAGAGCTGTTCTGGGGGCACTTTTTCTAGTTACATGTCATCTTAGTTGTTGCTTTACCAGATCCTTACGGACTGAAAACTAGTGAGCTGGTCTGAAATATAGTGACGATCACTTCGGACCTCCGATATCGGTTACGAAACATCTGTGGGTCCCGTCATAGCACGATACCCAACTGTGTGGGACCCATACCACACAGAACCGACAGCGGCTAATGAACGTCTAGAGAGAAGGGCAGCAGAAATCGTGAAAGGTTTGTTTGACCCACAAGAGAGTGTCGCGCATTTGTTGAAACAACTCAATCATGAGAGACGCAAGCTGTCCCACGAGAGGCCGCTTACGAAATATCACAGGCGACTGCTAAGCGAGGAGTCCAGAGGCGCTCTCCAGCCACTACTCGTCGCTGCCGTAAGGAGGCTGAAGGCAGAGTCAGGTCGGCCACAGCACGGAGACGTCTCAGCACTCGCCCTTAACGCAATGCGTTCGCGAACGGAACGGGAAAAAAAATTCAAGATTTGTTACCCTGCCAAGTACCCAATGCCATGCACTTCACAGTGGCTTGCAGTGTACGTACGGGAATGTAGATGTAGACGTGACGGTGAATATTCGCTGCTCGTAAATACGTCGCGATGTAGATACTTCCAAAACAGCAACATATGAACTAATGTGTGCATCTCCACATAAAGACAGATTCAATTGTTAGATTTGTCCGTGGGTTCTCATGTTGATTCTTGGATCGTTGAAGCATTTTTGAGGCGTTAGTGGTGCTCGGGAACTAACGATTAATGACCGGGAATCTTGTCACGCATACTAACGACAGAGTAGCGTTAGACAACGTCTTACTAATATTGCGGTAGGTCAAATAAAGTTGGATATTTAGTTGGAATCCTATCATTTTAAGATTCAGACTACCCAACCGTCAAAGTATTATGCACTGTTTACGGCTCAAACGTTTGAGCTCGCGACCGGTGGAGGAGAAACCTACTGGGGCAACTCTTACGAGACCGGAGGTAACAAAGTCGACTACAAATCAGTTACGAGAAGTGTGGGGAGGACGCACTGGACTTCGATACGTGAATCACAAATAGCGGCACTGTGCACCCCCCTCTACGTATTGTGGCAGACGATATTTCAAACATTCATTCCGCTGTCTGTTGTAATAGAATTACGCTTTGCATCCCTGTGCGTGGATGTGTCACTAAAGTGTCAAACGATATACTGAACAAGAGGTTTTCTAGCCCACTTGTGGTAGTGTTATAGTTGGAAGCTTTACGACACTGTTTGCGGACGATACGGCGGTCTATAAGAGAGTGGCGACGCCAGAAGACAGTATCGATTTGCTTAATGACCTGCAGAGGACTGATGAATGCTGCAGCCTCTGTGAGTTGACCCAGAACGTCAATGAATGTAACATATTGCGCATAGATGGGAAAAGAAATCCACTGCTGCCCAACTACACTATTGATTAAATGGTTCAAATGGCTCTGAGCACTACGGGACTTAACTGCTGTGGTCATCAGTCCCCTAGAACTTAGAACTACTTAAACCTAACTAACCTAAGGACATCACACACATCCATGACCGAGGCAGGATTCGAACCTGCGACCGTAGCGGTCGCGCGGTTCCAAACTGTAGCGCCTAGAACCGCTCGGCCACGGCGGCCGGCTACTATTGATTACAAATTGATGGAAGCAGTATCTACCTTAAAATATCTAGGAGTAACTATCTAGAGCGACCCTATGTGGAATGACCATGTAAACCAAGGAGTAGTCTCATAACGAGAAGGATTAGGAAATGCAACGCATCCACGAAACACGTGGCTTACAAGATGCTTGTACGATCGATCCTTGGGTACTGTTCTACAATCCGGGACGCTTACCGGGTAGGGCTGATAGGACAGACAGAGGAGATCCAACGAATAGCGGCGCGTTTCGTCTCGTCATCGTTTGGTCGGCGCGAGAGCGTCGCAGGGGTTCCCAACAAACTCCAGCGGCACACGCTACAAGAGAGGCGCTGAAACCGTAGAAACATGAAAAACTATCATTTTCACAGCATCGAGCACATCATACAAATTCTGCATTTTTACAGGAGAACTGACCTGTAGCCAACCTGCGGGATTTGGCCTGAGAACTAACAAGAAAAAAATGGTTCAAATGACTATGAGCACTATGGGACTTAACTTCTGAGGTCATCAGTCCCCTAGAACTTACAACTACTTAAGCCTAACTAACCTAAGGACATCACAAACATCCACGCCCGAGGCAAGATTCGAACCTGCGACCGTAGTGGTCGCGCGGTTCCAGACTGTAGCGCCTAGAACCGCTCGGCCACTCCGACTGGCCTCTACGGAACAGGAAGCAGCCTCCGCCATTTTCGTAGTGCTCATTACCAACGCGACAATCAGAGCACAACACTGCAGAAGCTGTAACTGCACACGATTTTTGAAATGAAAACTACGTTGCTAAAGGGTGATTAAGAAAATCGTTGATGGCTGTTACTACATTTGAATATCTTAAAGTTTCATTTAACGTAACTTAGCAATAAAAAAAAATGGCTCTGAGAACTATGGGACTCAACATCTTAGGTCATAAGTCCCCTAGAACTTAGAACTACTTAAACCTAACTAACCTAAGGACATCACACACACCCATGCCCGAGGCAGGATTCGAACCTGCGACCGTAGCAGTCGCGCGGTTCCGGACTGCGCGCCTAGAACCGCGAGACCACCGCGGCCGGCTTAGCAATAATACATATCTTATGTATCTTATGCTCCTAATACAGAAATAGTACCTACACTACTGGCCATTAAAATTGCTACACCACGAAGATGACGTGCTACAGAGGCGAAATTTAACCGACAGGAAGAAGATACTGTGATATGCAAATGATTAGCTTTTCAGAGCATTCACACAAGGTTGGCGCGGGTGGCGACAACTACAACGTGCTGACATGAGGAAAGTTTCCAACCGATTTCTCAAACACAAACAGCAGTTGGCCGGCGTTGCCTGGTGAAACGTTGTTGTGATGGCTCGTGTAAGGAGGAGAAATGCGTACCATCACCTTTCCGACTTTGATAAAGGTCGGACTGTAGCCTATCGCGATTGCGGTTTATCGTATCGCGACATTGCTGCTCGCGTCGGTCGAGATCCAATGACTGTTAGCAGAATATGGAATCGGTGGGTTCAGGAGGGTAATACGAAACGCCGTGCTGGACCCCAACGGCCTCGTATCACTAGCGGTCGAGATAACAGGCATCTTATTCTCACGGCTGTAACGGATCGTGCAGCCACGTCTCGATCCCTGAGTCAACAGATGAAGACGTTTGCAAGACAACCACCTGCACGAACAGCTCGACGACGTTTGCAGCAGCACGGACTATCAGGTCGGAGACCATGGCTGCGGTTACCCTTGACGCTGCATCAGAGACAGGAGCGCCTGCGATGGTGTACTCAACGACGAAACTGGGTGCACGAATGGCAAAACTTCATTTTTCCGGATGAATCCAGGTTCTGTTTACAGCATCATGATGGTCGCGTCCGTATTTGGCGACATCGCGGTGAACGCACATTGGAAGCGTGTATTCGTCATCGCCATACTGGCGTATCACCTCGCGTGATGGTATGGGGTGCCATTGGTTACACGTCTCCGTCACCTCTTATTCGCATTGACGGCACTTTGAACAGTGGACGTTACAGTTCAGATGTGTTACGACCCGTGGCTCTACCCTTCATTCGATCCCTACGAAACCCTACATTTCAGGTGGATAATGCACGACCGCATGTTGCAGGTCCTGTACGGGCCTTTCTGGATACAGAAAATGTTTAGATTGCTGCCCTGGCCAGCACATTCTCCAGATCTCTCTCCAATTGAAAACGTCTGGTCAGTGGTGGCCGAGCAATTGGCTCGTCACAATACGCCAGTCACTACTCTTGATGAACTGTGGTATCGTATTGAAGCTGCATGGGCAGCTGTACCTGTACACGCCATCCGAGCTATGTTTGACTCAATGCCCAGGCGTATCAAGGCCGCTATTACGGCCAGAGGTGGTTGTTCTGGGTACTGATTTCTCAGGATCTATGCACCAAAATTGCGTGAAAATGTAATCACATGTCAGTTCTAGTATAATATATTTGTCCAATGAATACCCGTTTATCATCTGCGTTTCTTCTTGGTGTAGCAATTATAATGGCCAGTAGTGTACTTCGAAGAGCATAACAACACCAGTCTACAAGTGCTACGGCTTCTCATCAATCGTCGCGTTTGTGTTTGTTTACAACAGGTTTATTCTTATGACGAACGGAGTGTAGTAAACATGAGCTCTAAAATGCTTAACTGAAAAGGCTATGAGCACACGTTCAGTAGGAGAGATCATTTCTCAGCAGCGAAGATGAAAAAGTGTGAGGATATTGAAGAATGGGATACAACCCGTCGGCTTTGATCAATGATGGCACACGTTACCACACATCTTGCATTGCAAAGATTTAAAAGCATAGACGAATGTTGAGAAACAAACATTTGAAGTACAGTGGCAACAGATCGTGCACATGTATCATGTACATCAATATTTCGAATGTAGTGTGAGGCATATCGCTTTCTCTTACAGTAGAAAACCCTAGTATAAAGTGATATATCTGACATTGGCATGGAGTGCCTATGTTGATATATACACGAGTTTTACGTTTATCAGTTTTTTCACCTTCGTTGGTACTAGCGTCAACTGAAAAATAGGATACTAGTACTAGCGAAGCCGAAAAAAGAGACAAACATAAAATTTGTATCCTGTACTTCAGGTGACCTACATAGTCCAGTGGAAGAATACGATACTAGTACCAGCAAAGGCGATAAAGTACTGCCGGCGGAAGTGGCCGTGCGGTTAAAGGCGCTGCAGTCTGGAACCGCAAGACCGCTACTGTCGCAGGTTCGAATCCTGCCTCGGGCATGGATGTTTGTGATGTCCTTACGTTAGTTAGGTTTAACTAGTTCTAAGTTCTAGGGGACTAATGACCTCAGCAGTTGAGTCCCGTAGTGCTCAGAGCCATTTGATAAAGTACTTGTATCCTATATACATGCATAGGTCAGCTGAAGAACAGGATACAACCATCGTAATTCAACTGAGGTACGTGATGCCAGTTATGCGTATGTCGCTTCTTCTTCTTTCGCCAATACTTCTTCAGCTGACCTACATAGTACATGATATGAATCGAGTGCAGAGGAAACAGCAATTAGAACGACTGACTATCAGACACAGGTATAATTCGCAAGACCTACGCAAAATACCACCAGCATCAAAAATCGTACACATTATTTATTTCTTAATAAAACATTCATTTATTCCTAGTTACGATTATTACCACAGAAAGTAACCAATTTATTACCTATCATTCGAAAATAAATTAATATCTATGACTAAAATATGACGTCATTAGTCAAAGCCGACGAGTTTTATCCCATTCTTCGTTTGACCCTGAACACCTCCCAAAATATGGAAAACAAAGAGCTGCAATAGAAGAGATTGGTTTAACAGCATCTGAGATGACGAAGTGCTCATAGCTGTTAAGGTATGCATGTTAGAGCTCATGTTTAATAGACATTTTTGCTTCGAATGATCATTCCTGTCATATCTTTGAATATTGACCGTTGCTCCTGGGACAGCAGAAAATTGGAACGGTTATCACAAAAGAACTTTAACTATTTATCGAAATGGGAACGAACCAAGTACCGCGAAACAAGGAAAGACTACAGCTGTGGCACAGTCTTAACATGGTGATAAACATCTTAGTAAATTAGCTTACTACGCCTATTTTTCACTCATTGCTTTCATATGGCATCATATTTTGGGGTAATTCATCACTGAGGAATAAAGTATTTATTGCACAATAGCGTGTAATCAGAATAATAGCTGCAGTCCACCCAAGATCATCCTAGAGACATATATTTAAGGATCTAGGGATATTCGCAGTAGCTTCTCAGTATATATACTCTCTTATGAAATTTGTTATTAACAACCAAACCCAATTCAAAAGTAATAGCAGTGTGCATAACTACAATACTAGGAGAAAAGATGATCTTCACTATTCAAGATTAAATCTAATTTTGGCACAGAAAGTGGTGAATTACACTGGCACTAAGGTCTTTAGTCACTTACCAAATAGTATCAAAAGTCTGACAGATAACCAACAAGTATTTAAGAAGAAATTAAAAGAATTTCTGAATGACAACTCCTACTGCTCCATAGAGGAATTTTTAAGATGTAAATTAAGGAAAAAAAAAGGTTGTTATATTAACTTAAGTATGTTATTAAATTAACTTAATTATGTCATGTATTGGAAAATTTGACTCGTTCCACATCATTACGAAATATCGTATTCATGATCCATGGAACTGGTATTAATCTATTAAATCTAATCTAATCATAACAGTCACGGCGCTCCATTTATTTCTTGTTACCCACAGCGGTTGCAGCGCACCTAGCGGCCAGGAAGTTACACTGTTGAGTTCGGTGAGATCTTTTAAAAGCGAAAGCGTTGCGTAATTGTTTATATTGGTCTTTAGAATGGTTTTCACAAACGGAAGCGTATGTAGCGCTGCACATTGGAACAACAAGAAGAAGAAGACACCACATTTTTCTTTTTTAGTTTCCTAGCATACCTAGCAGATGTGAACTGCTACATTATGGAACAGTTCATTTACAATTTTCTTGTAACCTACAAATATTTCCTAGAGAATGTCGTGTTCTTTAAGAACAAAAACATCGCTAGTAAACAGAAGGAGACGTGACAGCTTGCAGAGAGGCATTTTCGGTTGAGGCGGAATCTTCTCACGAAATTACAATCACTAGTTTTCTGCTCCAAATGCGAAAACATTTTGCTGACGCCCACCTACATAGAAAGAAACGATCATTATAATAAGATAAGAGAAATCAGAGCTCGCACGGAAAGATATATGCATTCGTTTTTTCCGCGCACTGTTCGGAGATTGAAATAATAGAGAATTATTGTGAAGGTGGTTGGACGAACCCTCTGCCAGGCACTTAAGTCTGATTTGCAGAGGATCCATGTAGATGCAGTGGCGGATACATACTGGGTCGAACCCCCACCACCTTGCGGAGCCAATTCGTTCATTTCTCTCGGCAGTCGACTCGACTGAATCGAGATATGGAGTAGTTGTACCAAAAATAAAATAATTGTGCTTGCATAAGGCTCATTTCCAAAATAACCCAGTTTTAGTTGTACTTTCCTATGTAGCACGCACGTCCGCGTGATCGTATTTTATACGTTTTTGTCTGGGACATAAATAGCTAACACACACCTACGAGTAAAGTCGCGACCATTCTAGTAACCTCGATTCGTTATCCTGTCTGGCATTTGTTCAAGAAAGTCGCGAATATTCTACTGTTTCCTTGTACAGAGAACCTTTGATACGTAGCGTTATAAATACGGACTATTCGCCGAATGGGAAGCTAGTTTACATTCAGAAGCAGAAATATGAATATTGAAGAATGAATAAGTAAAAAGTCCTAGTTGTAGCAAGTGCAAGTGTGAAGGCTAGTCAAGAGTGAGATTGACCAATTGATTGTGAAGTATTAATAATAGTAATTCGTAGTAACTTCTCAGGAAAAATATTGTTATGAGACTCGTAACAACATTTTTACCAATAACGTAACAGTAGTTTCCCTTACCTAACTCGTAATCTACGGTAATAGTGATTTTCGAGGAAATGCCTAGAAACGCATTTTTATTACAGTAAAAGTAAAGGTAGCTCAAGATATCTATAGCGCCCCATCCTTGAGGTTCTTCTGTATCCGCCACTGCGTAGATGTAGATATATATCTACTCAAAAACGTAAATTTTTCTTCACTGCACTTCCAGTCAAATCAGTACACGTGGAATATAGGAAACGTGTAAGCAATGCAATACCTACGTTATTTAAAGTAGCAGATAAACTACCACAACTGTAGTTCAACGAAAAACCCGACTAGAGTCACAATAAAAGAATAAAAGCAATAAAACTGTTTCCCAATACAGATGAAACCAACTCCGTAATTGTTGATGAGTCTGATTCACAAACAGTTAGAATCTTCAACACATTCGATTTTGAAGCAAAAGTAATTAGATTTACAAAAATATTTATGTATTAGAAAGCTAAGTGACGTGTAAGAGTATGCGAAACATTAGGCTGCTTACGAAGTTGTTACGCGTCAAGGAAAGCGTCTGTTTTAATTAGAACAGACAACAAAACAAATATATTCTTCTCATGCATGAAATATGCGATCAAATACTCTTGTTTTCAGCAGAGTAAGCTACAATTATACGCATATTCGAAAGTATTACTTCATCATTCGGTTGTAGCTTATGTCATTGAACCAGGATCAAATGGCTGTGAGCACTATGGGACTTAACTTCTGAGATCATCAGTCCCCTAGAACTTAGAACTACTTAAACCTAACAAACCTAAGGAGAACACACACATCCATGCCCGAGGCAGGATTCGAACCTACTATCGTAGCGGTCTCGCGGTTCCAGACTGTGTAAGTAGGCTGTTTAGGTTTTCTTGTTGGTAACGCCACGTAGCGCTCTGTATGAATATCACTGGCTGTGCTGTGTGCAGTCTGTGGCTAGTTTGCATTGTTGTCTACCATTGTAGTGTTGGGCAGCTGGATGCGAACAGCGCGTAGCGTTGTGCAGATGGAGGCGGGCTGCCAGCAGAGGTGGATGTGGGGAAGTGAGATGGCGGATTTTTGAGAATGGATAATCTGGAGGTGTGCCCATCAGAAACAGTACATTTGTACGAATGGATGTCATGAACTGCTCTATATATTATAACTATTAAGGTAAATACATTGTTTGTTCTCTATTAAAATCTTTCATTTGCTAACTATCCCTATCAGTAGTTAGTGCCTTCCGTAGTTTGAATCTTTTATTTAGCTGGCAGTAGTGGTGCTCGCTGTATTGCAATAGTTCGAGTAACGAAGATTTTTGGTGAGGTAAGTGATTTGTGAAAGGTATAGGTTAATGTTAGTCAGGGCCATTCTTTTGTAGGGATTTTTCAAAGTCAGATTGCGTTGCGCAAAAAATATTGTATGTCGGTTTAAGCACAGTCGTATATAATTTTTCAAAGGGGACGTTTCATCATTATGATGCTATGTTTTACACGGTCTTGTGTAGCATGAGACCAATACTGTGAGAGGAAGGCATGATAAAATTCTCCTTCACTGTGACAATCGTGAATGACCGATCGCATTCTTTCAGCTGGTTCATTCTCTAAGTAGCCACACATAAATTCTAATCTGTGCTCTAACGACCAGTTGGGTGGAAAACAATGAGAGAATTGATGGAGCCATGCTTGTGGATGAATGTCGTTGTCAGAATTCTTAAATGTTTTGAATTTACGTGTAGTAATGAACAGCTTATAGTCAAAATCATCGTGTCGGCGAGTCGCACATCGCTCGTTGTTACTTCGTTTCCGCGGTTCCATCTCAAAATCCAATGCGCCTTGCCAATTTCTTTCATAATATCCGAAGTGTCCTGTGTTATTATTTTGTGGTTGTTCCGTATTTCTATGTCCCTCTTCTCGTACTGGAACGCGAGTGTAATTCTCGTATTACTTGTGCCAACTGATCTTGTACTTCCTGGATTTCTCTTTTGTACTGTGTATTGATTTGATTTTGATTTTGTTTGAATTTTCTAATTTGTTCATACTCTTCTGTGTCAGTGATGGCTACAGGTCTTGTGTCATTCAGATCATCATCTACCTTTGCAGATAAGTTAGTGAACTGATCCGAAAGTTCGGCTACTTTCTCCGATAGTGCACTTATTTCCTCAGTGTGTTTTCTGAACCAAGTTTCAGAGTGTCCATTTGTGTTGAAATCGTATCTACTGTGTTCTTTAAGTTTTCTTGAGTTTTTGCAAGTTGCGTAACCGGATCGGTAGATGCAACTGAGTCAATTTTAGCTTGCAAGGTGTCGTGATTTCCATGAACAATAGTTTGCAGTTCTTTAATGGCTGCTTCTTGATTTTGTAATCCATTTTCATGATGCGAAAAAATAGGTTGGAAATGCTCACAACTTTGTGTTCTTACGTCATTACAGACTTTTTGACACTTCGATTCGATGTTATGTAACTCAGTAGTTAAATCTTCACGTGTTTGTTCAAGCGTGGTGTCTAACATTTGAAGATTTTGTTCCATTGTGTCTAACTTTTGAAGCCTTTGTCCCATTTGTTGCATTAACTATAATAACAGTGCACTGGTGTCTGAAACATGTTCCTCAGTGCTTTTCGGCAGTGAATTTGCACCGGTAATATTCGCATTTTGAAAAGCAGAAAATGTGTCTTGATTTATTTGAGAAAACGGTGAGGACGCAAAACCTGAATCTACAGTATTTGCAAGATTGTGTCCTGTCGTTTCTGAATACTGAGGCGAGCCGTTGCGGACTGATCGATCGATAATGCTTCCCTGTTCACTAATTGTTTCACTGCCTACACCATTATGTGCAGCCCGCTCCATGTCCCTACGCACAATTACCAAATTACTACTTTGAACATTAGTTAATTCGTTACATGGTGGCGCTAACACACTGCTTTCGCTTTCACTGTCATTTCTCAGTTTACTTTGGAGCCTAGTATTACGTTTTTCACACGCCATTATTGTCACAATATTTCACATGACAACACAGAAAAACACAATTTGAAGAGCAAAAATAAGAGATCACATTAACATAGCACTGAAAATAATATCTAGTTAATTGCAAGCGCAGCTGCGAAATACTTGGTGCAAATCTACATGCATGCCACAACTGTTTTACTGTACAACAATGAAAGACTGCAACTACAAAGGAGATTTTCTCTACAATTACGCGCTAGCAATAAACAAAATCTACACTAATTACACAAACTACAAGAAAAAATCAGAAGATTCCAATGACGTATCCTCGGCTAAGGGTCGACGTATGAAACGTCCCCTTAGAACAATTATACAAGACTGTGCTTAAACTGACACACAATTTTTTTAGCGCAACGCAATCTGACTTTGAAAAATCCCTACAAAAGAATGGCCCTGACTAACATTAACCTATACCTTTCACAAATCACTTACCTCACCAAAAATCTTCGTTTCTCGAACTATTGCAATACAGCGAGCGCTACTACTGCCAGCTAAATAAAAGATTCAAACTACGGAAGGCACTAACTACTGATAGGGATAGTTAGCAAATGAAAGATTTTAATAGAGAACAAACAATGTATTTACCTTAATAGTTATAATATATAGAGCAGTTCATGACATCCATTCGTACAAATGTACTGTTTCTGATGGGCACACCTCCAGATTATCCATTCTTAAAAATCCGCCATCTCACTTCCCCACATCCACCTCTGCTGGCAGCCCGCCTCCATCTGCACAACGCTACGCGCTGTTCGCATCCAGCTGCCCAACACTACAATGGCAGACAACAATGCAAACTAGCCACAGACTGCACACAGCACAGCCAGTGATATTCATACAGAGCGCTACGTGGCGTTACCAATAAGAAAACCTAAACAGCCTACTTACAACTGTAGCGCCTAGAACCGCTCGGCCACTCCGGGAGGCACTGAAACAGGAAAATTCGGTTGTTCCTACATGTGTTTCATGGTCATTCGTGTCCCTTGCCAACTTACTAATGCTTCGAATGCAAAAATTTAACAATTATTTCGCTAATCGATTAGAAAAACCGTTAAAAACCAACTTTACTTTTGCGGTCGCTTTCTGGTCGCTTGGGGCGCTAGTATCACACCAGCTGTCAAGACGGTAAAAATATCCACAGTAATGAATGTCGCAATTGTATTAGACTGTGGTTGTAATGACACCGCGACAAACGGTACGAATAAAAGAAAAACCTTATTCCCTAATACAAATCGCCAAACTACGCTAAGTCTCGATGGATGTCTACATAATCAGTTACTCCATCGAGAAACGACTTCATTTCTTATTACAGTTTGTAGATCTTGATTAATTCCGAGCGAAATGGCAGACTCAGGATTGCTCTATATATTTGTGACAATTCCACGATCTTAAACCTCAATTTCACGTTTACGCATGTACGTTTCAGGTGTTTGGATACTTAAGACGAAACAGTTACGTTGACTATCGAACTTTGAGAAAGCGCAATGTACTTACCATATCCTTTCCTCCCTTAAGACTCGCAACATGCCACGCATTGTGACAAAGCAGAAGAACCCACACGTAGAGTAGGTGGACTTTACATGGCGAGAGCATTACGTTCACGTCTAGAAGATTCTTCCCAGATTTAGACGCAGACTAGGCATGCAAAACATTTGCTGATATCATTAAAACTTTTATTCCTTCCCAACGACAATCGAGACAGACGAATGACAGTGACAAGCTACCAGTGAGATCAATACTACGAAGCTCACTGCAAGCTACAGCGTTATCTTTGGCGAAATGGATTTCGTGTACGCTCTTTTCATCATCTTCAACTTGTTAAAACACGTTTTTTTTCCTTTCAAAACTGAAATCCCGATTATTTACAGTATATTTATATTTAGAGTACATTTGAAATTTGCATAAAAGTCGATACATTTTTATTGATTTCTTTAATAATTGAACGAATAATCTATGGACAATGAAAGCTCGAACTACTTGTAACTACACTGAAGAGCCAAAGAAACTGGTACACCCGTCTAATATCGTGTAGGGCCCCCGCGAGCACGTAGAAGAAGTGCCGCAACACGACGTGGCGTGGACTCGACTAATGTCTGAAGTAGTGCTGGAGGGAACTGACACCATGAATCCTGCAGGGCTGTCCATAAAACCTGAAGAGCACGAGGGGCTGGAGAACTCTTCTGAACAGCACGTTGCAAGGCATCCCAGATATGCGAAATAATGTTGACGTCTGGGGAGTTTGGTGGGCAGCGGTAGTGTGTAAACTCAGAAGAGTGTTCCTGAACCCACTCTGTTTGGGTGTCGCATTGTCCTGTTCTAATTACCGAAGTCCGTCGGAATGCACAATGGACATGAATGGATGCAGGCGATCAGACAGGATGCTTACGTATGTGTCACCTGCCAGAGTCGTATCTAGATCCCATATCACTCCAACTGCACTCGCCCCATACCATTCCAGAGCCTCCACCAGCTTGAGCAGTCCCCTGCTGACATGCAGGGTCCATGGATTCATGAGGTTGTCTCCATACCCACACACGTCCATCCGCTCGACACAACTTGAAACGAGTCTCATCACGACCAGCGACGTGTTTCCAGTCATCAACAGTCCAGTATCGGCTTTGACGGGCCGAGACGAGGAATAAAGCTTCGTGTTGTGCCGTCATCGAGAGTACGCAAGCGGGCCTTCGAAAGTGCATATGGGTGATGTTTCGCTGAATGGTTCACACGCTGAACCTTGTTGATGGCCCAGCACTGAAATCTGCAGCAATTTGCGGAAGGGTTGCACTTTTGTCATGTCGAACGATTCTCTTCAGTCGTCGTAAGTCCCTTTCTCGCAGGATCTTTTTCCGGCCGGAGAGATGTCGGAGATTTGATGTTTTAGCGGATTCCTGGCATTCTTGGTACACTTGTGAAATGGTCGTACGGGAAAATCTCCACTTCATCGCTACCTCGGAGATGCTGTGTCCCATTGCTTGTGCGCCGACTGTAACACCACGTTCAAACTCACTTAAATCTTTCCATTGCCACTGCAGCAGCAGTAACCGATGTAACAACATCGCCAGACGCTTGTCTTACATATGCGTTGCCAACCGTATTGCCATATTTTGCCTGTTTACATATCCCTGTATTTGAAGACTCATGCCTATACCAGTTTCTTTAGTGCTTGTAGTGTAGCAACGGCGTTGTGGTCAAGGGCTGGCTGGCACGGTAGCTCAGCGTGTTTGGGGAGAGGGTTAAGTGCCCTCTGTGATAAAACTGAACGGGTGTCGTGGGACATCCGCCCCGAAAAAATGCAATGAACAATAACGTAAAACAAACAGTAGCATCACGGTGATGGGCCGCCACGCGGGAGAGTGGTGTTCAAACCCACCTCGCGCCAACTTGTTTTTTCTTTGTTCGCTATATTCAAATTTGTGTCTGTGTCGTGGTGTAACATCCGTTTGCAACAACAGGGTGTAAGAATGGGACCTAAATTGACAGTTGGTTCTGCGCAACTACTCTATTAGAAGCGCGGAAAGGAATTGTCTTTCAAATGGGAACCGCAAACGTTTGAGGACAAGGCGACAAGTCAACCGAATCCTCCATCAGAAAACACGTCTGATGTGTCATACACGGCATTAGTGACAATCAGTGTGTCATGTGGTAAGAACCTCTTACCGACGCATCTAATTTGTACACCTCATGAGTGAGTGAGATATACCTCCTTGCCCGGTATAGGTGTTCGTATGAATGTCATCAGTTCCAAGGAAATGCTGAAAATACAGGGTGTTACAAAAAGGTACGGCCAAACTTTCAGGAAACATTCCTCACACACAAAGAAAGGAAATATGTTATGTGGACATGTGTCCGAAAACGCTTACTTTCCATGTTAGAGCTCATTTTATTACTTCTCTTCAAATCACATTAATCATGGAATGGAAACACACAGCAACAGAACGTACCAGCGTGACTTCAAACACTTTGTTCCAGGAAATGTTCAAAATGTCCTCCGTTAGCGAGGATACGTGCATCCACCCTCCGTCGCATGGAATCCCTGATGCGCTGATGCGGCCCTGGAGAATGGCGTATTGTATCACAGCCGTACACAATACGAGCACGAAGAATCTCTACATTTGATACCGGGGTTGCGTAGACGAGAGCTTTCAAATGCCCCCATAAATGAACGTCGAGAGGGTTGAGGTCAGGAGAGCGTGGAGGCCACGGAATTGGTCCGCCTCTACCAATCCATTGGTCACTGAATCTGTTGTTGAGAAGCGTACGAACACTTCGAGTGAAATGTGCAGGAGCTCCATCGTGCATGAACCACATGTTGTGTCGTACTTGTAAAGGCACATGTTCTAGCAGCACAGGTAGAGTATCCCGTATGAAATCGTGATAACGTGCTCCATTGAGCGTAGGTGGAAGAACGTGAGGCCCAATTGAGACATCACTAACAATGCCTGCCCAAACGTTCACAGAAAACCTGTGTTGATGACGCGATTGCACAATTGCGTGCGGATTCTCGTCAGCCCACACATGTCGATTGTGAAAATTTACAATTTGATCACGTTGGAATGAAGCCTCATCCGTAAAGAGAACATTTGCACTGAAATGAGGATTGACACATTGTCGGACGAACCATTCGCAGAAGTGTACCCGTGGAGGCCAATCAGCTTCTGATAGTGCCTGCACACACTATACATGGTACGGAAACAACTGGTTCTCGCGTATCACTCTCCATACAGTGACGTGGTCAAAGTTACCTTTTACAGCAGCAACTTCTCTGACGCTGACATTAGGGTTATCGCCAGCTGCACGAAGAATTGCCTCGTCCGTTTCAGGTGTCCTCGTCGTTCTAGGTCTTCCCCAGTCCAGAGTCATAGGCTGGAATGTTCCGTGCTCCCTAAGACGCCGATCAATTGCTTCGAACGTCTTCCTGCCGGGACACCTTTGTTCTGGAAATCTGTCTCGATACAAATGTACCACGCCACAGCTATTGCCCCGTGCTAATCCATACATCAAATGGGCATCTGCCAACTCCGCATTGGTAAACATTGCACTGACTGCAAAACCACGTTCGTGATGAACACTAACCTGTTGATGCTACGTACTGGTGAGCTTGATGTTAGTACTGTAGAGAAATGAGTCGCATATCAACACAAGCACCGAAGTCAACATTACCTTCCTTCAATTGGGCCAACTGGCGATGAATCGAGGAAGTACAGTACATACTGACGAAACTAAAATGAGCACTAACATGGAAATTAAGCGTTTCCGGACACATGTCCACATAACATCTTTTCTTTATTCGTGTGTGAGGAATGTTTCCTGAAAGTTTGGCCGTACCTTTTTGTAACACCCTGTATAACAATTTGTCACATAAGCTGCAACAAATGAACGCAACAGTTTCACAGTCACTCAGTTTCTCTGTGCTCTGTCAAAACATACGTTTTAACGTCTTTTTAAGTTGCGTTCCATGTAGGAGGTCTTCACTCATTTGTCGTACGTAACATAATTCACGCCCGTTTATTAGTTGTTTTCATTTCTGTGAGACGTGTGTGTGGTATCTCAACTGCTCCCACTATTCATCATGTTTACTTGCGACGGTAACGTATTCTTACCACATGACTCATATTCTGTAATCAACGTATAGTATGACAACTGCTTAGCCAACAGAAAGAGAAGAAACATTGATGGGACGGACAGTTCGTAATGTTGTGAAAAAAAGAAACAAAAGTAAATGGCACGAGAGAGTTTTGAACATGCCCTTTTTACCTGATAGTCCAACACCATGACCACTTAACCACAACACCGTGGCTATTCAGGTCAATCACTTGTCCGTTCACTATTCGTATTTTTTCTTTTTCCACAGTTCAGAACACTCTCTTCCTGTTTCCATGCTTGATCTGTGTTCATTTTTAGACAGGCTATCCACAGAGCCACCAAATCTGATGGGGCTGCCATTGGGAGTTTCTGTTGTAAGCACCCTCGGCGGTATGAAGCGCTACATTGCTGGGCATTTTATTTACGATTCTCCTGTAACTAGAAAGTGCTAGTAAACTCCTGAAGACCTGACCTTCTGCAGAGATACGTCCTATATCTACCCAACAAAGCAGAGTTTTATTCGCTACGTTTTCAGCCACATCAGAAAATGTGGAACGTAGGAGACCTATATGGAATGTATTACCTACATTATTTAATGTAACAAATGAGCCCCCACAGCTGTAGCTTAAGGGAAAACGTCAGAAGTAATAAAACTGTTTCTCGACACGGAAATATTCATTTAAAAAATGATTAGCTAAAACTGGGCCGCGTACGGCTAGAATCTTCAACACGTGCAGTTTTGAAGCAAAAGTAATTACATTTACAAGAATAATTGTGTATTAGGAAGTCGAGTGATGTGTTAGAAAGGGGCAAATCACGAGACACCATAAATTTTTTTTAAGTGGTTCGGAAAGTGCCCACGGCAATAATAACAGAAATATGTGCTACTCGTGCATGTCACATGCGTTTACATTCTCTTTCTTTCAGCGCAGTACGCTGCAAATACACGTATTCCAAAGAATTTCTTAACGAATTAGTTATAGCTTACATCATTGAACCAGTGTGGTTGGGCTGTTTTCACATGTATTTGATGATACTTCACGTCTCTTGATAACTTTCTAATACATGGAACGCAAAAATGTAACAGCTGTTTCCTGAATTAAGTAGAAAATAACTAAAAACAAAACACTATCCTTAAGACGCATGTGACTGTTTTCTCACCCCTCGGGGCGCTAGTATCGCTCTAGCTGTCGAACGGTAAGGGGGGGCGGCCATAAAATCTTGAGCTGTTCCTAAAATATCGATATCCTTTCCAAAATATATATCGATTTTCAACGACGTAAAATTCAAAGCCCACATATTTATATCGAAACGCCTATATCGAGTGCCGATATTTTTATTTTATATTCTTTTCTCCTATTGAATTTCTATTATTTATTTTATGTTATTTTATTTGTTATTATTTGTATGTCTATTATATTCTTTTTCGCAATTTTCGGTAAATATTTGAAGCTTTTTTTAAAAATAATAGTAGAACATAATTTTACTTTCTCTGTCTGAATGAGTCATTTTTGTCTCAGTGAATCAAATTTTTGTCGAAGTAATTAAACTTACGATCACCAGAATAATTATGACATCTTATCTACTAAATTTTAGTGTAGATATGACCGCCACAGTAACTCTGTTAGTGTAATTTACACGCTATGGTTTCTGTTTCTGTCGCCACGTTTTTCTTCGCACGTAGTAAAAGTTTGCGTACGATCTCCAGCAGAACAGAAGGAAGCCACAGTGTATTGTAACTAGCTTAACATCCATTTTGCACCTTAGCATACGGCAACGACACAGTTTCCTTGTAAATGATAAAGAGCGGCACCACTTCTTCGTAAATGACACACCACTACACTTTCGGGAAAGAAGTAGACGCTCTTGCGCTGACGCTGGTTTGCAGCAGCGACCTAGAGGCAATGACCTCACAGTTGCCCCGTGAGGCCTGGATTTCAGAGGGTGTGGGTTGAGACCCCTGTTATCTTCTGCAAGCCCGGCTGTTCGGAATCTAGCTGCTCGGTAGCGTAAAACTTTGTATCACATTAGGTCAAAATCATTGTTTACAAGAAAAGTGCCTACTATTCGATTACGCAGACCACCATTCAAATACATTGTAAGGCACAGACTCTTACGTGGTCTGTACCTGCCAAATATATCACTTGTTTATGCATGCACCGTCGCTCAACCCGATTTTTTTTCTTTATTGTTATTTGGATACCTGTACAAAGCAGGCAGGCTGGCAGCGGCACACTACGCCGCTCTTCAGCCATAGTGTTCACAAAAGCATAAGAAGGAAAAATGATAATGAACATAGTGACGGACAAAAGAGAGAGGTCACAGAGACAAAAAAAAAAAAACATGGAGTGGTTCACACGTGACGATAACAACACTGAAAACACGTTGACACGGCGCACAGAACACTGATGAATCCGACGGCACAAGTGAACATAGTAGCGGGACGGCAGACACCAAAAACAATAAACGTCGTCACACACACGGGACACAGAAAGCGATGATCTCCGGCACGCGTAAGTTCACTATGCGTGTGCGAGTCCGGGGACCTGCCAAGAGAGGAGGAGAAGGAAGGGGAGTGGGAGAGCGAGAGGGGAGAGCAGGGATGCCACGGGCAGGGGAGAGAGGGGGGAGGGAGGAAGGGGTAGGGGAAGCCCGCGGGAAGAGGGTTGGAGGGAGGGGATGGGGGAAAAGGAAAGAGAAGGGAAGAGAGGAGAAGGGAGGGAGGGAGGGTGCCTAAGGGAAAGGACAAGGGAAGTGGGGGGTGGGGCAGGATCAAAGTTGATAGGAGGGGTCCATGGAGGGGACGAGGACATCATCAGGGAGGGGGAGCTGGCGGAAGCAACCTTGGGAGAGGGTAAGGAGGGTGGAGAGATGGAGACCGGGTGGGACATGGGAATACAGGTGCGACAGTGGGCAGGGGTGAGAGAGAATCGGGGAGATGAGCAGGTGAGGAGGATCGAGTTTACGGGAGGTGTACAGGATCCGTATCCTTTCCAGGAAAAGGAGGAGGTGGGGGAAGGGGATGAGATCGTACCGGATCCGCATAGGGGAGCGGAGACGGATGCGATAGGCGAGGCGGAGAGCATGGCGTTCAAGGATTTGGAGGGATTTATAAAAGGTAGGGGGGGCGGAGATCCAAGCCGGATGGGCATAACAAAGGATAGGGCGGATGAGGGATTTATAGGTGTGGAGGATGGTGGAGGGGTCCAGACCCCACGTATGGCTGGAGAGGAGCTTGAGGAGACTGAGTCGGGAGCGTGCCTTGGCTTGGATTGTCCGGAGGTGGGGAGTCCAGGAGAGGCGACAGTCGAGGGTGACGCCAAGGTACTTAAGGTGAGATAGAAATCAAGGAGGCGGAAGGAAGGGGTGGTTTTGCCTACAATGATCGCCTGGGTTTTGGAGGGATTGACCTTGAGCAACCACTGGTTGCACCAAGCGGTGAACCGGTCAAGATGGGATTGGAGAAGGTGTTGGGAGCGCTGCATGGTGGGGGCAAGGGCAAGGAAGGCGGTGTCATCGGCAAACTGGAGAAGGTGGAGGGGTGGTGACGGTTGCGGCATGTCCACCGTGTACAAAATGTACAGAAGGGGGGAGAGGACGGAGCCTTGGGGCACACCGGCAGAGGGGAAAAAGGTGTAGGAATCTGTGTTATGGACAGTGACATAGGAAGGACGGCGGGAGAAAAAGGAGCCTATCAGACGGACGTAGTTAATGGGAAGGGCGAAGGTTTGGAGCTTGAAGAGGAGGCCGGAATGCCATATGCGGTCATAGGCACGTTCGAGGTCCAGGGAGAGGAAGATTGCGGAGCGACGGGAATTAAGCTGTTCGGAAAGGAGATGAGTGAGGTGAAGGAGAAGGTCGTCGGAAGAGAAGGACGGCCGAAAGCCACACTGGGTAACGGGAAGGAGGCGGTGCTGGCGAAGATGCTGGTGGATGCGTCGGGTCAGGATAGATTCCAGGACCTTGCTGAAGACTGAGGTAAGGCTGATGGGACGGTAGGAGGAGACGGCGGACGGCGGTTTGCCAGGTTTAAGGAACATGAGGATACGGGAGGTTTTCCACAAGTCGGGGTAGTAACTGGTGGACAGGACTACATTGTAGAGCCTGGCCAAGGTGGAGAGGAAAGAGGCAGGAGCTTCACGAAGGTGACGGTCGGTGGCACGATCGTGACCAGGAGCGGTGTTGCGTTTTGTGCGGAGTGTGTCAATGAGATCCTGTGTAGTGATAGGGGCATTGAGTTCCGTGTGTGTAATGTTGTCCAAGTACTGGAAACCAGGAGCGAGGGGAGGGACAGAGGTGTCAGTTCGATCGCGGATATCCGGGAGGATGGAGTAATCGAACTGGGGATCATCGGGGATGGAAAAAACATCAGAGAGATAGGAGGCAAAGTGGTTGGCCTTACTAAGGGTGTCAGGGAAGGGGTGATCATCGTTTAGAAGAGGATAGTAGGGGGAGGGTTTAGTTCCGGTAAGGCGATGGAAGGCTGACCAGAACTTGGACGAGTTGATTGGTAGGGTAGCATTTAAACGGGTGCATGTCTGTCGCCAGTCCCGGCGTTTCTTAGCCGCGAGCAAATTACGAATGTGTCGTTGGAGTTGCCGGTGGTGTCGTAGTGTGTCCGGGTCACGCGTGTGGAGGAAGGCATGGTAGAGACGGCGGGATTCACGGAGGAGGAGGACGGCCTGTGGGGGTAAGGTAGGACGGTGGGTGTGGATGGCGACAGTAGGGACGTGGGCCTCCATGGCCTCAGACAAGGTCTGCTGGAGAAAGGAGGCAGCATGGGTGACATCATCGGGGTGGTGGTAGGCGAAAGGGTGGCTATCGACCTGGGTGGAGAGGGTATCCTGGTAGGCATTCCTGTCGGCACGGGAATAGTCATGGACGTACTTAGGGGGAGGTTCATTACGAGGGTCGGGTCGGGGGCGACGTCCGTCTGAAATGGTGAGGAGGACAGGGAGATGGTCACTACCAATAGGCTCCAGGACATCCACCGTTATGCGACCAAGGAGGGTGGGGGAGGAGAGAATAACATCGGGAGTTGAGTTGGATTCGGGACAGGTGTGCTGGGGGATGGGGATGAGGTTGCCTTGAATGGTGGAGAGGAACTGATGCCACCGCCGTAACTGGGCAGCGGAATGACTATGGATGTTGAGGTCGGCAGCGATCACGTAGGAGGAGAAGGTACGGTCGACGTGGGAGAGGAAGTCGATGGGAAGAGGAGCGTTGGGGCGAACATAGATGGTGGCGCAGGTAACGGTAACGCCGGGGAAGAAGACACTAAGGATCAGGTGTTCGGTGGGGTCGGGAAGGAGAGGTTGGAGCCGAACGGGGATCTGGCGGTGGTGCCCAATGGCAACTCCGCCACGCGCAATCGGGAGGGGATTATCGGAGCGGTGGAGGAGGTAGGGCGATGTGTGGACTGTGTGGTGGGGTTGCAGGAAGGTTTCATTGAGGAGGAAGGTGTCCACGCGGTGGGTGGCAAGGGTGTGCAGGAAGAGGTTTTTGTTGGCGGGAAGGGAGCGTATGATGTTGAAAAGGATACGGTGCTGTCGCGCCATGATACGGATTTAAACGAGGGTGTCAAGATGGGAGAAGGTGAAATGGGCCTGGTTGTTGGAGTAGGTGGCGTACATTTTGAGCTGGAAAACGGAACGGTCGGCGAGGGAGATCTGTTGGAGGGTGTGCGGGCGCTGAAAAGGATGGACATTCTGAAGGACGATGGTGAGGAATCTGATGATGTCCTCAGCGGTAGGGGGTGGGCGAAAGGACTTGCCGGGAGGGGTGGGGGCGTCCAGAGGGCGGACGGGAACGGTGAGTTCGGGAGTGGTAGGAGGGGGTCAGGCCTTACACATCTGGGAGTATGTGGGATGAGGGAAGTTACAGGTATTACAGGAGGGGGGGGATTGGAGATTGGGGCACTGCCGTAAAAAGTGGGCTTGCCGACAGTGCGGGCAGGTGGGGGCCTCGCGGCACTCAGATGTTGGGTGCACATTATACCGCAAGCACCTTTGGCAGCGGAGGGATTGAGGAGGGGAACGGGAGGGGTCGACTTTGTAACGTTGGTTAAAAAGGAGGGCACCTTCCTTCAGGAGACAGTCTATGGAGGGGGCGTGCTCAGAAAAAACCCGCATAAGGCGGGTGGGGCCGGCAGCGTTGTGGATGCGACGAACCGCACGCACCTCCAGATGGGGATGGGCCTGAAGCTCTGCCAACACCTCCTCCTCCGTGATCGCCGGACTGAGCCAAGTGATCATGGTGGTGAGAGTCGACGGGCGACGCGGGATTTGGGGTTGGCGGGAGAGAGGTGGGGAAGGAGCAGGGGTGAGGGAGGCATATGGGCCAAAGCGGGTGACAGGGATGCGGGAAAGGAGGTCTGTGTGGAGTGTAGGGCTGGGGGAGGAGATTAGCACCGAATCACGGCGAGGAGTGAGGAGATGGGGGCACCAGGACAATGCTGGCGAAGGAAGAGGGTGAGGTTCCGGGCTTCAAGGAGAGAGGGATCAGGACGGGAGAGGAGGTAGCGGTAGGAGGAGGGGGTAGAGGAGGAGGATGTGGGGGCAGGGACGGGCGGGGAGACATCCATGGCATCATGGGTGGGGGAAGGAGGACGAGGCGGAGCCTTTTTGGAAGCAGAGGAGGCAGGGGTGCCACTGGGGCGAATGACGGCGGTGGAGGAGGTGTGGGGGATGGGAACAACTGGAATGTGGTGGGGAGGGGCAGGTCCCGGGGCCGGAGTCGGCGCCAGAGATGGTGACGGTGACGGTGAAGGCGAAGGCGACGGTGACAACGGCGGTGGCGGTGGTGGCGGTGATGGCGAAGGCGACGGGGAGTGCTGGGCATGGACCACCCGAGCCAGAGCTGCAGTGACAGGCTGGGGGAGTGGGGAGAAAGGATCAGATCGAGAGGAAGAAGCAGGAGAGGGGGCGACAAAGAGTGAGGGCGAAGAGAGAGTGAGAAGGGGAGGGATGGAAGGAGGGGGATGGGACTGGGCACACCATGTGATAGTGGTGGAGGCGGCGGAAGGGGAAGTATAAACTATGGTGGTGGTGGTAGCGGTGGCAGTGGTGGTGGTGGCGGACATGACGGCAGGGAGAAACAATAACAAACAGAACGAACAGGAAAGGACAGAAACTGGGGACAGACAAAGACGGATGAAGACGAAGACGGCCCATCGGCTGGCGACGGATGAAGACGAAGACGGCCCATCGGCTGGCGACGGCGACGAACAGACGGACGGTGGCGAACAGACGGACGGACAGCAGGCGGCGGCGGCGAACAGACAGACGGACGGACGGACGGACAGCAGGTAGCAGCGGCGGCGGACAGCGGACAGCGAGCAGGCAGGCAGGCGGAGGGACGGACGAACAGCTACAGCAGTAAGCGGCGGGCGGGCGGGCGGGCGGGCGGACAGACGGACAGACAGAACCATCGAAGACGAAGATGGCAACCTGAGAGTAGCCCAGGCGTTGCAACCTAACGTCGTCGACTGAGGGGATCCAACCCTCTGATGCTCAACACGAAGTTACTGAACATGATATAGCATTTGCCACAAACCGTGAGAACGAGTATTAAACAATCTTCGAAGAAATATTGTAAATCTTCATTCATTTACATCAACGTCATTACAGAACAAAGTACATGCAGTTGTTGAGATTAGCGTTACTTCAGATACTATCCGACAAGACGTCAAAATTGGAAATAAATGCGATTCCCAGCTGTCTGTTGCTACTGGTTGGGGACGGCGGGCCGCACAGCTGTTGCGGGGCGTCGCCAAGAGATGGCAGAGCAGTAGCCAGTCCTTTGCTCACAGCAGTACGTGTAGTAGTACTAGTACTAACACCTGTATGCAATACTTGGTTGGCCAATAAGAGACAGGCCGACGACAAATAAACAGCTCTTCTGTCAAAGTTCAAGCTAATTAAAACGTATTTTGAATTACATAAAAACAGATGGCTATGAAAGATGATTGTTCTTTTAATGCGTACCCTACCCCGAAACAACGTCCGTATCATCCCTGGCTCTATGGGGAACAAATACGTTTTGACGATCCTCACATTGAATTCTGACTGTCTTTCTCGCATTCTCCAAATGTTTCTGGAATTCAGTTTAGACACTTCTCATAACACAAGGCTTATTTCTGACATTATCACATTTCCAGCGCATTTGACATTTCTCAATCCTTTCACTAAATTTGTAGAAGCTGTCTGTTCATCTAAAAAATCTTCCACAGTGGGCCACTAAATACACCCTTCGGAAAACAATGTTTCTTTTTTCCATTTGCAGTCTACCTCCATTGACAAAGAATCTCTCTCCAGTCATTCTTCAGAGAAGAAAAATAAGCCACATCTAAAGACAGCATAAGACTAGTACCGTTCGGTGGAATGCAAATGAAATTTATGTTGTTTTATCCACACAGCCCCGTAGTTTTCATTAAGATGTGAGAAGTGGGATTGATAATTACTCTCTGTCGTCCTTTCTCTGAGGTAAACAGGAGGAAGTGAGTACGAAACCAACCGTCAAACACACTCTGTGCTAGCCACTCACTCTAATGTGTTCATTTGCACTCCAGGAGGTGAACTGTAAATCCAGTCTGTCCATTTTGGCTTACCTTTATCAATACGATAAGGGAGAAGGAATTCTCGTGCTGCCTTCTCAAACAATATGAGAGTGAGGCACGGTTCTGAGGTGTCCTCAGTTTTCTCAGGACGTCGACATGTCCGACGAAACAAGGGCTTTATTTCGCAAGTATGTGATGAAACCGAGTTTCATCAAAACTGAAAACATTTCAAAAGGAACGCCTTCAACCTCAGCTTTGTATTTCTCTAAAAAGACATTGATTCTGATAAGGACTCAGGATCAGCCCCGCACCGCTCTGTGGGACGGTTTAGGAGGGATTTAGAGGCGAGGGCAGTGGGTGCTGTTGGATGGTGACGAGGTGTGCGTTCCACATTAGTAATGCGTCGAGAGTTAGTCCTAAGCATTTCACCGTCAGAAACAGTGCAACACTGTCGGTTGCAGATGGAGAGTCGGAAACCCAGGCGACGGAGGCGCCGACCGCTCAGCCACGCAGCCTGCAGAGCTGTGTCGCCAGTCGCGGTGCTGCGTGGAGTTCCGGCAGTGTTCAGGGTGCGCCGCGGTTCCGCGCTGTGCGAATTACGGCGCCGTCAGAGCTCTGAGAGTCTGGGACCTGACGCAGCGCCACCTTCAAACGAAGCCTCACAGCACACGCCTCAGGCAGCTGTGACGTCACGCGCAGGGGTCATAACAAACCGAACTCTGTGAGTCTTCTGCAAGTACCACATGGTGTGTTGTGCTTCGGATCGAGTGACTGTTTACATTTTAGATTGTGTTAAATAAATTACGGCGTTTATCAGAATGCCACGGAGGTGTTGCTTGCCAAGTTGCAGAGGCAATTACGGCAATGGGCCTAAAGTTTCTGTATTTTATTTTCCATCTATGAGTTTCTAAGATTGAAATGGATCTGGGCTGTTCACAGACAAGACTGGATGCCCAGCAAACATTCAGTTGTAAGTATCGTTGTTTTTCTTAACTACTAAATCGTAACACATAACTTTTATTGCGAAATGTATTACGAATCAAAGAAATACACAGTCCCGCCCATCTTAACGGTCATTTTCATAACATCTTTATCGATCTCCTGTACGCTTCACTTAAGGTATGTGAGCTGCATTTCAACGAAGAAGGTATATTAAGCACTACAAGTATGTACCACCCAAGAACTGGCAAGCTGTTAACAGCACCATTGGATCGTCGATGTTTGAGAAATGGTAAGTTAACCAACGAAATGTTAGGCAGAGGCCTACATTTGTAAATTACAATGTCTTAAGTGGGAAGCTGGTTGTATAGTTGCATCTCATTTGATGTTAAGATTTTCTCTTTGAGATGCTGTACCTTCAAAGTTACCGGGATGCCCTTCATATTTGTCCAATACGCCGACATCAGCCTGAGGGGACACCGAAAGTCGCAGGGAGCGACTAGAAAACAGTGCCCTTCACATCGCCATTCGAGAAAGTGTATAAACGCAGGAGAAGTTGATAGGAGCGGCTTCTTTCTGTAGTTTAGAGCAACTAAAAAGTAAAATAAGTGACTGCGATAAGCATAGTGACTGGATCGCAGATCACAAATTAGACAGTGTGTGCTTATTGTTAATTACCCACAATCCTTACCCTAGAGTCGATTGCTACTCTGTTATAAACAGTGATTTATTTCTCAGAGTTTTTATTACTGGTGTGGAATTGAAATGCCCGATTTAGGTTTTCTTGTGGATGTGATAATCACTCCCAAGAAAGTGATGAACACGTAAGAGTTTGTCACATAAACTGAAAATGAAAAATTAAAATTTTCACTTGTGGGAGTACTTGAACCACAGACCTCTGCGTCCCACAGTTGCTTACGCTAACCACGGGACCACAGCGCTCATGGGGTCGGATGGTCCTTGATGTGAAGTATGATGCACATCAACTACTCAGTTTCTATATTTTGCTTATTATTTCATAGTTCCACACAACTTCTTCCTGTTTTCTCGATCGATCTGTGTTCAGTTTTTCAAGGTCTATCCACTGAGCCATCTTATAACTAAATCTGTAGGGGGTGCGATGGGGAGGTTCCCTTGTTAGTGACAAAAATTCAGTTAACTGATGGACCATGCAATTCTTTGCTTTTCTTTCTCAACTGTCAGTTGTTTACAATTTCCCTTGTTATGACACCCAACCCTCTTTTTAGTTTAACATTCCGTTCACATATTAAAATGTGTCACATACGATTGGATCAGTAAAGAAGATCCAGATCGGACAAAGTACCCACACTTTGAAACTATTTCAGAACGTACACAACTAAGTATGGGCAAAATCTCTGCAATTAAAAAGCTGCATGACGTGGAAAGTCCACAGATAATCAATTTTTGTAAAAAAAACTGAATTTAAAGTCTCATTATAAAAACTACCTGTCAAATCTGTGCTAAATATTTTCAAGGAGAGAACTGTTCTAGGTTTCCTGTCATTGGGGGAACATCACGTTACTGAAGGTTTTGACAGCAGCAAAATTAATTTGGACATGGTGGAACATTTTATATATTAGCTGAACAGGTAATCTGTTTCAAGAATGCACTGCAGAAGAAACTGTCAGATATTCTGAAAAGTGTTTATCATGGCTGGATATATGGAAACGTTGTTCTGATCGCACATTTGGATTATCCAAAGACACTCATTTGCACATACCTCATGCCACTCACGGTCATCTAGAAATGACCAAGTATTGCACTATGGACTCGAATTTTGAATATCTTTTGCCACGAAAGTTTCAGACAGATGCTGTAGAAAAAAAATCGTAAAATATCTAACAATGGCAGTATGTCACTATTTGACATCTCTGGGACAGGTAATTGAAATTGAATCCAAGCTAAGAATTCAGGCCCCGCTACCCTTGAAAATTCCATCATCTGTTCTTGGAGGAGTTGGAACAGATTTAGATTCTTTGGAAGCTGACTGTGTAGATGATGTCACTTTACCACCACCACGATCAGACATTGACAATATAACGGATTTCAGTGAGGATCGAAAAAAGCTGACACGTAAGACATGTAAAACATATTTTGAGCAAGATAAAACATTATCAGCAACAGAAAATGATGAAGGCCAATAAGGTTATTAATGTTGTCATTTCTGCTTATTGGGATGTTAAAAATATGGTCTCTGGAGAACATCTACACAGCGTCATTAGATGCTCTTCCCAGAGAAATTTACTTTTAAGATTAGCTGTTGATGCAATTAAAAAAGGAGACATCTTCCTAAGGTAATTTTGTCGTACACAGGTAGATCACACAGATAACAGACTTCTTCGGTATGTAATAAAATGTAGGGTGTAATATGTTTCTCAATAATTATGTTAAAAAAATAACAATAGCCATAATAGTAATAACAGCAGAAAGGGAAAAATTTGAACCGTAAAGCAGTTTGGAATAAATTTCGTGACTGGTTAATAGACATTAACATTTCTCCTTTTCCCCTCATTTATAATTTTTTTTCTTGATCTGTTTAATTGCATTGTTAACACTGAAACTGCATAATACTAAGCCTACATTTTACTTAAAAAGATTTCATTTAATTAATGGCATTATTCTGGTACATATTTGACAGTTCCGACGACACAGACAGATGGAGGTGCCAATGTATGAAAACACTCTGTTTGATTTGTTGGTTAAAACTTGGTAAGATGACGATTTACTATTAAACAGTATCGATAAGATCTTTATGTCTCACTGAATTACATTTTTGTCCAAGTGATTAAGCTTACGATCACCAAAATAAGTCTACACGCAAGTCGCCGAAGTGGTGTCAACTCGAAAGACTTGCCCCCAGCGAACAGTCTAACCGACGGGAGGCCCTAGTCATACGACATTTTGTTACCAGAATAATTACTTCATCTCGTCTGATAAATTTTACTAAAACTATCTCTCTCACGTGGTGTAAATTACAGGCTGTGTTGTATGTTGGTTTCACTCGTAATTTTGCGTATGATCTGAAACACAATAGAAGGAAATCAAAGAGTATTGTAACCAGCGTAATATGCATTTTGCACTACAGCATACAGGAACCACATAGTTTCTTTATGAATGATAAAGGCCGGCACTATTTCTCTGTAAATGGCATACAGATTGATAGTCGAGATGTAAGTCTCGTGATTTTGTTAGGCTTTCACTCTTGCAGTATGATGGAGGTTTGCAGATACAGCCTAGCGGCGATGACGTCACAGTTGCGCCATGAGGCCTGTAAATCAGAAGCTATGGGTTCAACCCCCTACAGCCTTCAGTGCGCCTGACTCGACAGTTGAATGTGACGTCGAACTGCCTGGTTATGTCGTTCCATCCTTGTCCTCAGTCGAAAATTTTTTTAATGGGCGGAAGTTCTCTATTCATCGAAATATGTTCCAGTATCGAACATCTTCTCCTCCAGCTATATTCAAACAACAGGAAAAGTTGAAACACGTTTTATTAAGTCACAGTTCACAAGGGAAGTGACACCAATTTTGAATATTATTGTTTTATAGCACCTTTATTATTTCTTGCAGAGCAAATTTATTTTGCTTGTTCGAAAGGCATCAGTTCTACAGCATCTGGGTTTTGAAATGAATTACCTAATGGCTTTCGCTGGTTCCAAAATATGACGTGAATCACTAATGCATAGTTCCAACCCACACGTCCCAACATTCAATAAAAGTTATGGGAAAAGGATCACATTTCGAATCTGCGCCAGCCAAAAATTATAACTGATACCAATATAGTACAACAGTTCATTGAAAGTGCTGTAAAATAAATAACATATGACAAAAAATATAGGAACGACTATTAAATATTTTTAGAATAAGTTACCGCAAATCTATGTTCTCTTATACCAAAGTCTTTAAAGAACAAGAGATATGCTTTTGTTGAGATGAACTCTACTTCAAATACTTTCCGTCAAGACGTCAAAAAGCGAAATAAACGTGACTGCCATCTGTCGGCCGCTCTGGAAGGCGAAGGGCGGGCCGCGCAACTGTTGCCGGTCGTCGCCAACAGATGGCAGTACGGTAGTCATTCTATTGCATGCAGCATTGGTATGCAGGAATGTCGACTTCTCTACTCCTAAAGTAATTCCCCACTAAGGGGAAGGCTAAAGGAACATAAACCACTCTTTAGAGTTCAGGGGAAATAAAAGATATTTTAAATCAAATAATAACATGGCTATGAAGGCTGTTTGTTCTTTTAATGCATATCCTATCCGAAAATAACGTCCATATCATCTCTGGTTCTATGGGCAACGTACACGTTTTGTCACATTGAAAACTGACTGTCTTTCTCACCGTCTCCAAACGTTTGTGGAATTCAGTTCCCACATGTCTCATAGCACAAGACTTATTTCTGGCATAACGGGGAGATGCTATAAGACTCACATCGCATTTAATATCCACATTTCTCAATTGCTTCACTAAATTTGTAGAAGCCGTCTGTTCACCTAAATGCAGAATATTCGCCAATGCGCCACTAAATGTACAACAGAAAACGCTGTTTCTTCTTTTCATTTGCAGTCATCCTCCTCCACCAGAGAAACACTTCAGAGAACAAAAAGAAACAACATTGCAGAAGACTAGTAGCGTTCAGTGGAATGCAAATGAACTTTATGATGTTTTCCTCATACGGCTCCGAAGTTGTCATTGAGATGTGACAAGAGAGATTATCTTCAATAATTACTCTCCTTCCTTCTCTCTTTAAGGCAAACAGGAGGAAGTGAGTTTGAAACCAATTGCCAAACAGCTCTGTTCTAGCCAGCCGCTCTGCAGTGTTCATTTGCATTCCAGGAGGTGACTGTAAATCCAGTCAGGCCATTTTGGCTTTTCTTTTTATATAAGATAAGGCAGAAGGAATTCTCCTGTGCATTCCCAAATAACATGAGAGGTTTTCTCAGGACGTCGACATGTCTGGCAAAACAAGAGCTTTCTTTTGCTGGTATGTCTTGAAACTTAGTTTTATCAAAACTGAAGATATTTCATAGGGACGCCTTCAACCTCAGCTTGGTATTTCCCTAAAAAGTTATACATTCCCATTTACATTAGCAGAATTCCTTGAAATATTGACTGTAAATATGTGAGACGGTTCAGGATTTGTCTCTCTAAAAATGCCTTTCCCCAGTCCCATCCAAGCATATTACACTGAACAACAAATTTGAAGTAGAAGCGTGTAAGTTGCATGATTTTGAGTTAGTTATGTTTCTTTCAATATAAAATGATACAAATGCATCATCTTCATAAATATTTAGCTCTAGTTTTTGAAAAAGTAATCTACATTTTTGTATAAATAACTCGCTAGCTAAATATGTATTCATGTTCCAAGATTCAGCATAACAAATTTTAACTGAATAATTAGTTGAATTATGTTATGTGTTATGCATTGATGAATTTCAGTGCCATTCTGGGAGTACAAAAGTAAAATAATAAGAAAAAATGAAGATGATCTTACATGAATGAAAATACTTTGTAAGTGTACATTGTACCAGAACTATGTAAAGCACAAAAGAAAATATATAAAGTAACTGGTCACAAATATATATAAAGGATTAGAAATGTTAAATGTCCATATGTTTAGTATATACAATTACATATTTTGTTTGGAGATAAATTCAGAAGATGACCGTTTTCGCTTGACTTTACGTTTATACACAAACTAGGGAACATCCCTTATGACAGTCCAGCAGTAATCTGCTAAAATAGTAGGGCTCCACTTTCTGGCATACCTCTTCTCAAATGTGGCAGTATCTTGGTGGAATCGCTCTCCATGTTCATCACTTACTGCACCACAATCTTTGGGGAAGAAGTCAAGATGACTATGTAAGAAATGCATTTTCAGTGACATGTATAGACCTAGTTTTTCATAAGATGACAACATGTTGTCTACAATCTCCTTGTAATTTATTGTGCGTTTGTTCCATAAGAACTGTTAATAGATTGCCTTAAAACATTCCCATGCGTGCTTCTCATCACCTTGTATGATTTTATCAAACGTATGGTCTCCAAAAAGCTCTCGAATCTGTGGGCCTACAAAGGTGGCCTTCTTTACTTTGGCATCACTTAAGTAAGGGAATTTTTGCCTTAAGTACTTAAATGCGTCACCATCTTTGTTCATCCCTTAACAAAGTTTTTCATGAGACCGAACTTGATGTGCATGGGCGGGAGCAGAATCTTTTAGGGTCTACTAGAAGTTCACTCTCTTTTGTAAAGCAAATGTCACTTCTCCCCACACACAGAAAAATGTTTCAGCACTGTTAACACAAACTCGTGGCATTTTTGTTCACTTCAGTGGAAGTCACCTTGAACAATTGGTAGTTAATCTGGAAACAAATGAGCAAAAACTATTACATGCATTCATAAAGTCTATGAAGTTGAAGATGAGGGAGACAAAAAGATCACTAAGACTTATATCAAAATGTTTATAACTAAAATAATGCACAGGTAAGGGCAGGGACAATAATATAATGCGTTGTTACTAGTAATTATGACTTTAACAAACCAATATAATATCTGGTTTTAAACTTAACATAAAAATCCGTGTATAATAATCTCACCGTAATTCAACAGTGTAAAATGAAAACTAGAGCTAATTTTGAATTGTTTTTGTGATATTCGCAATAAGTACATTAGAACTGATAGGAATCGACTATTTTCATTCGATTTACATTTTCATTGTTGCACAATGTTATCAGCAAGGCAGTCTACTTTCCTTTTATAGATAATAAGTTATGATTTAACCATGCACCTCAATTCAAAGACTGATATTGAGAGATCCACATCACTGACACAGATACTGTCTTTTACAAAAGATCTTTCTCCAGTCCCAGTAAGAACTGTGGGCCTTCCACCTTTCCCATTATTCTTGTTTCTCAATTTGTTCACATTGTTTCTTGTCTTGGAATGTCACACTTCCCTGCAGCTCTCACAAATTCGTAAAGAAGTAATTTCTGTTAATATTGTCTTGATTTTTGTTCGAATAACAAGTTTTGTGTCGTATCCCTGAGTACCTGGGTATGGACGTTTCTGTCATCCAGTGGTCTGTAGAAGAAAAACAAAGTAAGTCTACTGATTTATATACGTGGCTAATTGGAGGCTTAGAATGAATATTTAAGCTTATTTAGAACTGAACCTATAGTGCTTTTGAAGGAAGAATATAGAACAATCGTGTTTTCTTTTGCATAAGTTTCTACTGTTGTTCTCGGTAGCTGTGCTGCCTCCAGAACTGGCTGAAAGATGCTAGTTCTACTAATAGTCTAAAACGATACTGTGGTCGACACCAGAGGTAGGTTTAAAACACTTTAATTACCCTCACAGTGTAAAGTATTCATCGATAAGGCCAGATTTGGGTCTCACATGCGGTTCGAATCAAAGAAAATCTACTACACTGATTCATATATTGTTAAATTGTCCTAGTTTTAGTAATCACACTACACAGCCCAGCAACTGAAAGCGATTCACATGTAACAAAAATTTAACGTATCAGTAATCCATGACATTGCTCTCATACACATTTAAGGAACTCTAAACCATTGAGATAGTGCACAAAAATAATAAAGTCCGACAACACTGCCCTGCTAAGAGGTCACTGTTCATGGGAGTGAATGATAAGTTCTCACTCGGAATTAGTAAGTAATTACTGTCAGAAAAGTCACGAATGAAGGAATCGTACAGTACACAATACATGTGAATATTTCAGAATGTTAGTTATCAGACTACAGCACACAGCTCATGACAAGAGATACAAATGTTGCTCCATTTACCCTCAGCCACAGACTGCCTTACCTCAGATGTACTAGGTCTGTATATAGTTTTGCCTATGAACAATATGTTCTATGTTACTCATTATTGATAGCAGCCATCTTGCATAAAATATTTTATAACCCTCCAAATACTGAGCTTTATAATTAGCTATGTAATCAACAAATGCTGCATATCAAATGGAACATAAAAATTTACTAATAAAATTATAAAATCCAAGTTCAGAATCTATCAGTAATTTCGACATAATTTGTAACGGTAGTTAGCTTTAATAATAATTGATTCAGAAGATAATTAGTTTCAGACAATTTTAGATACCTTGTGGAATTAATAGGTACCTTCAAATGATATTCGTTAACATTCTGAAATACGTTTCCTACCACATGCTACATTTGTATGGTCGTATTGTATGAACTTTTTCAATTAACAATAATTCACAATAAACAAAGTTTCTGAGTTATCTAATTAGATAACTGCAATTGTATTAGTAAGCAGTGAAAGTCAGTAGGGCTAAGCTTATTTAAGAACCTGATATCACTATGCTCTCCCTGGGTACTAGGTGCAGTATCATATTGTCATTATTACAGTTATCATTACTATAGTTACTTTCGAAAGTTTATCGGGGTTGAAAAACATAGAAGATGAGCCAGGATACTTAACTTGCTTCGTCTCAAGTGACATCAGAAATTGTGCAACTGTCTACCAGAAGTACTCTTTTTATAACTGGGATAAGAATTTTCCAATCCTTACATGCATAAGTAGTATAGTAGTATTGACGGGGTCCATCATCAAAATCCGATAATTCACGCTAAAGCGAGTCACTTTCTCAATTTTATTGTAGTAGTATCTTTATTTATTATTACAGTTTCAATTTAGTAAACGTTATACTATAGTAGTGGCAACCTTTCACCGACGGAATGTTTCTCTAAAACGAGCATGAATTTGCAACTAACTGTGTCACAGTGTTAATTTCGATACAGTAACTAATCGTTTGAAATAACATTACTCCACTGTAAACTGAAGGAATTATTTGACTGCTTGAAAATGAAACATTATGAAGGAGGTCACTGCACTGAAATCTCTACCTGTATTGCTGTCTTCACAGCCAATTTGGTAACAGTCGTTTCGCACAACGTGACGTCACTTTCACGCCACACGCAAAAGTCGACGACCGCGAATTTCGTCAGCGTTCGATACGGGCCTCTCACGGGACTTCATGTGCGCATACGGGATATTTACAAAAACACGTCAGCCTTGAAATGATTTATTACAGTCATTGCAATACTAAGACCCATATAACGATTATCGGCAGTTAATGTCTACGTATAGGAGTGCTCTTTGAGGAGTGAGTTTTTATCGTCAATCATTTACAAGTTAAACATTAACGTTTTTATCATTTGCCGTTTCAAGGTCACAGGGCGCTGAAAATTTATCGCAAACGCGTTGCCATTGTGTCTGAGATGATATACAAAATTTTATTGCTTGTTAAGAAAAATGCTGAGAGTGAAACCGACATACATCACATCCTGTAAATTACCCTACAAGAGTATCAGTGATAGAGATAGTTTTAGTAAAAATTAGAAGACAGGATGAAGTAATTACTCTGATGACCTTACGTTTAATTACTTTGACAAAAATGTAGTTAACTGAGACATAAATGACTCACCAAAGATCGTATCGATATTGTCGCTGGGATTAATTAAATTTTAAACCCTCATGTAACCAAGTTTTAAACAACACATGAAAAAATAATATATAGGCCTAGTTTTATGAACATTCAGTGCTAAAAGTGCAGTTAGGCATATTGAGGAGAGAAAACTAGGAATGAGGGAAAAATGACAAAAGTAAATGTTTGTTAACCTGTCAGAAAATTTATTCCAAACTAATATACAGTTGAATATTTCCTCATCTTGCTGTTATTACCATTATGGCTCTCGTTAAATGTTTAAACATAATTATTGAAAAAAATATACACAGTACTTTTGTTACACACTGAATAATTCTGTGGTCTGTCTGATCTACCTTACTACAAGAAAAGTTCCTTAGGTAGAAGTCTTCTCTTTTAATTACAGCAACAGTAAACATCTCAGGGAAGAGCATCTAAAATGGCTCTGAGCACTCTGGGACTTAACAGCTGAGGTCATCAGTCCCCTAGAACTTAGAACTAGTTAAACCTAACTAAGGACATCACATAAATCCATGCCCGAGGCAGGATTCAAACCTGCGACCGTAGCGGTCGCGCAGTTCCAGACTGAAGCGCCTAGAACCGCTCGGCCACACTGGCCGGCGGGAAGAGCATCTCATGAAGCTGTATTCATGTTCTCTAGATGCCATGATTTTAACAACAAAATAAGTAAAAATAACAACATTAATGACCCATTATTAGGACACTACGACACAAATCTGTTCACCTTTCTTATGTGTTCATCATTTTCTATTACTAAAAGTCTTTTATCTAGCACTAATTACGTTTTAGATGTCTCACATCTCAGTTTCTTAAGAACAGATCTGGCAGAAAACCCTGACAAGTATGTGAAAATAGTCACGTATTCCTGAACAGACTGAATTTGTTCCTCACTGAAATCCATTTCACTGTCAAAGTTGGTGGGAGTGGAGGTAAGGCCTCATCAACTACACAGTCAGTTTAAAAAGAATCTGAATCTGTTACAACTTCTTCAAGAGCACATGTCAGAATTTTCAAGGGCAGCCAGGTCTGAATTCTTAGCTTTAATTTGAATATCAAATCCCTGTCTCAAGAAACCAAACGTTGCGATCCTGCCATTGTTCGATGTTTTCCAAATCTCGCTTCTAGAGTAGCTATCTGAACCTTTCCTGGCACTTCCTCACTGCAATACTTGGTCATTTCTAGACTGTGAATGGTATCTGATATGGCCAAATGTGTGTTATTGGATAATCCAAATGTGCAATCAGGACAACATGTCTGTATATCCAACCACGATAAAAATCTTTCTAAATATCTGATATTTTCGTCACTTTTGCTAGAAAGTGGTTACTGAAGAGCATTATTGAAATGGCTATCTCTACCAGGTGAGGTAAAATTTAAAATCTTCTGCCATGTGTAAATTAATTTTGATGAGTTTAGCAGTGCTCCCAGAACTTAGTAAGATGATGTCCCCTCAAGGCTAAGAAACCTTGAACAGTCATCTCACTGAAACTATTAAGCACAGGTTTGACATTTGGTCGGTCTAGGTGGCTTTTATAATGATACTTTAAGTTGATTGGCAGATTTTATTATCTGTGTACACCCTGCATCATTAGCTTTTTAACGGCAGAGAACTTGGCCATAACCAGTTGTATACTTTTTGAATCTGTTTAAAACTGTAGTTACTTTATTGCCTCATCAGTATCTTTTTTATCGATTCAGTTGTTTCTGACACATTTTAATATGCGAAAAAATAAAACTTTAAGAGGGGTTGTGATTCATCACAGTGGTGTTTGTAAACTATTGACAGTTGAGGAAAGGAAGCAAAGAATGATGTGGCCCCTTCAATTGAATTCTCGTCACTAACAACACAAGATAATTATAACCAATTGCATGTGGTCTAGAAACTATTTTCTTAATTAGAGTGAAGAGTTCTTCACCATGTATGTTTCTCGCTGTAAGGATAAAAACCTGAGCCTAGTGCATTTTTAGAACTGAACCAATTTCCAAAATGTTATCTCCCGTGAAGTGCAAATATGGCGTCAAGATAATTTCGTCAACTATTGGTGAAACAACATAATTTCATTCACAAAGGATACGAATCTTCTGCTTTGTATACAACAGAAAATTGCCATCTAGCTCCTTACCTTCTGGGTGCGTTTCAAAATGAGGAGAGATCTTATGCAGTGTATTAGGATGTGGTAGCACAAAACAGTGTGTGCTCTTTTTAAACTCGTGGTGATATTGAAAATAAAATACTTCAAAACATAATAGAATCTAGGAAGTATCTATACTGTTTCTTTTGCACACTCATTTATTTCACTTCCTCACACAAAAAATTAACGTTGCTACTTTCAGTTTCTTAAAAAAAATTTACCTTATTTTTCAAATAAATAGTTATGAGTAGCAAGTAGTCTGCTGTGAACGATCATTGTTCTTTCTGGCGAAGTTTTCCAAGATACCAATAACGTCAAGTAAGACCTTTCATTGGTTTATTGTTAATGGGAAAATACCTGTACCAAGATTTGTGGTTTCACTTCTACTAACTTCATACTCTCGTCAGTATTTATCACAACAGAGCGCAAAAGTGTAGGAATATCTGTAGCTTCTATTAGAACAAACCAATGGCACCCCCCCGACTTTACAATATGCCAATGTTTGGTCAGCTTGACGCACTCTGAGTACTTAAGATGGGTATTCATATTCGCTGTTGACTTTTAGGCACAGGTATTTACTTTACGTCAACTTGATCCAGCGGTCGGCACTCATGCTTTACATTTTCATGAACAGAGAGGCCGTTCATCGCATGAAGATCAGCAATAACTATATCTGTCGCGGCGGGTAATGTCCCAGCGTTAAGAGATCACACAGGAATACGAAATATTGATGTATCACTGTGCGGACAGAGAGATATCGACAGTAGGACTGCAGACAGATGGTGCGGCAGAAGCCGATGGAGGTTTCCGTCCTAATACTCCATTTTTACTCAAATTTGACGCAGCAGAAATACCGTGAGCGTCAGTGTCCGAAATTCCGTTCGCGGTTGCAACAAAATTTTTACCCAAAACTGTTTTGGTGGCACTCTTTTTTGTTACATGTCATCTTAGTTGATCCGTTATCTGATACTGACGAACTGAGAACTAGAGAGTTGGGGTGAAATGCAGTCACAATGACTTCAGACGTCTGGCAGGACACTCGGACTGTGGAGCCAGTCTGCAGTCGATGTTGGTTAGGAAACACTTGTGTGTCCCGTCATAGCACGATACGCAAGTGGTGGGTCCCATACCAGGCAGCACCGATAGCGGCTACTGAACGTATACAGAGAAGGGCAGCACATATTGTCACACGTGTGGCTGACCCACAGGAGAGTGTCACGCAAGTGTTGAGACAACTCAGTCGGCAGGTGCTTGAAGAGAGCCGCAAGTTACCCCACGAGAGGCCACTTACGACATTTCGCAGGTGACTATTAAGGGGGTATGTAACGGAAACTGTAAACACTTATTTAAAAAATCATTGTAGTCGTATTATTGTTATTAATGTACAAACCTAAGATTTTTCATGTGTAAAGCAAAAGAGCTTTGTTTTAACGGAAAAATAATAAAGATGCAAAATTAATATTTTGACACTGAACAGAATTTTATTTTTTTATTGTCCTCTTCATAAAAAGCTATAACTCAAATTCTAATCATGCAATTAATCTGAAAATTTTATTCTCCATACTGATACTCCTCATACTCCAGGTTTCTCTTCCCTCCTGCTCGAATCTGACTGCCCTGTATTTGCCGGTAAGACACTCATCTGTTAGCTTTCTTGACCCTGCTCTCGTCGATGGTGTAGAATGCTCTTGTTTTAATCCTGGATCTAAACCAACTCTCTTCAGTACTTCAATTCTGCCATTATTTCCGTTATTGTAACATAAAACGGCATCATAGACACCTATTTTTAGTACATCAAGTCTGCAGAATGACCTCTTTGAGCATCCAATCCAAATTAAATTAGTGAGGATTTCATTTAAATTTTGTGTCTTTCCATGAAAACACTTCCTCAATAAACCAGGGTTGGCAAGAAACTTGAATGTGGGCCTCATTGGATTCATAACTGGTTCTGGTAGTGAGGGTTTGTAGCGGGACTTTGAGTTTCGCCGCACTACACTCGTTCCCTCAGACATAAATTACACCATCACAGCGGTATGGGCTCTCGACGGCAGAGAAAATAAGAATATGAAGGTACAAAAAATTTTAACTCCTTCCCTTTTGCTACCCGCTTTTGTCTTTGAGAGCGGAAGCTTAACTTACTTATTAGCTAGTCTTGGTAGGATTAAGACGAAAAAACTCATTGATGTGCAGACGTATTGTGGAAGTTGGTATGAAATTCGGAGGAGGGAAGTAGCAACGTAAAATAATTTGCATTCAGTATCAAGATGATTTTGATTTGTATAAATTAGTGATTACTGGACGATTGCAAGATTTCGGAGCAGCTACTACTTTTCACGCAGAAATGAAGTAGGAGATTTTTGAAGACCTGGACGCCGCATGAGAGAAGACATGTTAACATGCTAAAGGATGAACTCTTATCTACGCCCTTTCCTCCTGTTAGTCACATTTTGTTATTCTCTGTTCTCCTGCAAATAATTTTTGTAGTAGAAATTCTTGACTTTTGCTCAGGAACGCCACAAGGACCACCCCAAGAATAGCTTTTCCGAATCACGAAGTCCGATAACTTTTCTGTAATGCGAAGTATGATTTGCATTTCCTTCTTTCCCTTTTTCACGGTCATTAACGATTTTAAAAACACCTTTTTATTCACCATTTCTTCCCACATTTTCACCCCTTTCTTTTCTTTTCTTCTCATTTCCTTTTTTTTGTTAACCACTACATTTTTATGTGAATACATCTCGTTGCTGTTGTTGAACTTACACCAATCGTCTTTCGGATACAGAGTGTGCATTGGTGTTTGGTCACTGGATCGTTTGTGGAAAAAAATTGCCCACGCTGCACGCCACATTGCCTCTAAATTATGTGTACCTTTTCTGATAGCTCTCCCATAATATAACTGTAGAGAATCAGTTTCTTTCAGAGTAACCATGCCTTTTCCTCCTAGTGGTTTTCCATCCTTTCTTCTCTTCCAGCAAGCGACGCCTACCACCAAGCCTCTTTTGGATGTGGTCATCACATTCCAACTTTTCTGTTGTTGTATTGTACAGCTTTATATCTGTTACAGCTGTGAAAGTAAAGAAGTACCCATCAGGAAGGTATTTAGTGTATGTAACACCATACTCCTCCTCAGATCTGGAGAACAGCCTCACAACTGCAGCAGCCTCCATGCCTCCACTTGAGCCACTATAATTTTTAGAGCATGCTACTGCATTCTTTTCGTGCCACAGTTTCTCACTTTCACTGTTGGATATTTTCTTTGTTGCACACTGACGGCAGGATTTAAACGTAATTTCTACATCTAAAACTGTACCTGAGTCAATAGCAAGAACAGATGCAACTCCATGGAGATATGTGCATCCATATCCCATCTACAAACACACACTGGTCATTAACATTTGTAGGAGATTCACTGTCATGAATATCTACTCAAGGGTCTCTCTGGATTGTTTCCACCAATGTCCGCACTGCTGTCTTCATAGAAACTGTAGCAGTATCTCATACAACATCAGACATTTCTTATTTTAATTTTCGCGCCTTGCACAAGGTGGAGGCATGTTCAGAAAACCACACAATAAATTACCTCCTTCCCTGCACTGTCCTACGCATCTTAGAGCACATGCTAACCGGAAATTGCTCTCATAGGTACTAGTGTCAGGTTTTTTGGAGGAGGAAATTGAAAATCATTGTCACACGAATTACAAATTAATTTAAAGTCACAAGCTATTCCCACTCTTCTTTCTTCAACAACAATCATGCACTTCGCATTTTTACAGCAGACACACGAACATGGAAACTTTATAGCCTGGCATAGAAGCTCTAAATCAATAAGTCTGAATTCAGTGGAATCGATATCAACATCATTCACGCACCTGTACAATTCTCCTGTCCCAAGTTCCGATGCTGGAGCTGAGAGCTTATGTTCTTCATTTCGAGCTGCTTCCTCTTTTTTGTTGGTAAACCGATTTCCATCAAATCTCCGTCACCCAAACACAGTTTTTCCACCAACATTATGCATAAATCTTAACTTCCACGTAAAGGTTTGCAAATTCAAGCGTCCACCCACTAATATATGTTAGTATAGTCGAAACGTAAATAAACCACTGCAAGAAAGCTTTCAGGCAAAGATGCAGATGTCAGCCAGAGATATAGATGTCATCCAAAATATCGAAAGAAAATAGCCTTCACACTGAAAAGAATTTCGCTGAAGCAAGCAGTTTCCCAAATCTCAGAAAGGGTGGGAGAGGCCCCAAGTGAAGAATTAATCAGTTTAACAATTTAAAGGCATTTTTAAAGCTGCTAGCGTGATAAAATTCACAAACAACATAGATTAAACTGCGTATATCAAGAAAACAATGCTTTTGAAAAATCGATTTTTTGACCGAAAATCCATTACATTTCCCCTGAAGCGAGGAGTCCAGAGGCGCTCTCCAGCCACTACGCGTCGCTGCCGTAAGGAGGCTGAAGGCAGAGTCAGGCCGGCCACAGCACGGAGACGTCTCAGCACTCGCCCTTAACGCACTCTGTACGCGAACGGAAAGGGAAAAAATTTCAAAACTTGTTACCGTGCCAAGTACCCTCTACCATGCACTTCATAGTGGTTTGCTGATATCGTTATAGGAACAAAAAGCTGGCCAAAGCCGGAGATAAATTCTGCCGAAATTTTTACAGAGGCGCAAACCGTGTTCTGAAAGTATAGATTAAATAAAGTAGGTGGTGGTCTGTTTGTGTCTGTTGGTAGTAGTTTATCTTGTAGTGAAGTTGAAATAGATAGTTCCTGCGAATTACTATGGGTAGAGGTTATACTCAACAGCTGTACCAAAATAATAATTCACTCCTTCTACCGACCTCCAACTCAAGTGATATAATAGCTGAACGCTTCAAACAAAACTTGACTTACATTACAAATTAGCACCCCACTCATACAGTTATAAATGGCGGAGATTTCAATCTATCCTCGATTTGTTGGTGAAAATACATATTGAAAGCCGATGGTAGACAGAAAACATCTTCAGAAATTTTACTAAATGCTTTCTCTGAGAATTACTTTGAACAATTAGTTGATGAGCCCACACGAATTGTAAATGGTTGCGAAAACACATTTGACCTGTTAGCCACAAATAATCCTGATCTAATAGACAGGGTCATGAAGGATACAGGGATTAGTGAACACAAGGTCATGGTAGCGAGGCTCAGAACCATATCAACCAAAACCTCTAAAAATAAACCCAGATAAAAATTCGCTTGATGCCTTCCTAATAGAGAGTCTCCATTCCTCGCAAGCCAATTTCGTAAGTGTAGACCAGATATGGCTGAAATTCTAAGATACACTATCGACAGCAGTAGATAGATTCATACTGCATAAGTTAATAAGAGACGGGACTGACCCACCATGGTACACAAAACTCGTAAGAACACTGCTGCAGAAGCAACGAAAAAAGCATGCCAATGTAGAAGAATGCAAAATCCCCGAGAGTGGCTAAGTTTCACGGAAGCTCGAAATTTACTGTGGACGTCAATGCGAGATGCCTTTAATAGTTTCCACAGAGAAATATTGCCTCAAAACATGGTAGAAAACCCAAAGAGACTCTGGTCGTATGTAAAGTACACCAGTGGCAAAAAACAGTCAATACCGTCACTGAGCGATAGCGATGGAAATGTTACCGATGATGCTGCCACTAAAGCGGACTTACTAAATACAGTTTTCCGTAATTCCTTCACGAAAGAAGTCGAAGTAAATATTCAAGAATTCGAAACAAGAACATTTGTTAGCATGAGTGAAATAAAAGTAGATATCTTAGGCGTTGCGAAACAAGTCAAATCACTTAAGAAAGGCAAGTCTTCAGGTCCAGATGGTATACCAATCAGGTTCCTTTCAGAGCATGCAGACACAATAACGCCTTTCTTAGAAATCATATACAACCGCTCACTTGACGAAAGGTCTGTTCCTAAAGACTGGAAAGTAGCACAGGTCACACCAATATTCAAGAAAGGAAATAGGAGTAACCCACTGAATTACAGAGCCATATCATTGACCTCAATTTGCAGTAAGATTTTGGAGCATACACTGTACTCGAACATTATGAATCACCTTGAAGAAAATGACTTATTGATACATAACCAACACGGATTCAGAAATATCGTTCTCGTGCAACACAGCTAGCTCTTTATTCCCATGAAGTAATGAGTGCTGTCGACAAGGGATCTCAGATCGATTCCATATTCCTAGATTTTCAGAAGGCTTTTGATACCGTTCCTCACAAGAGACTACTAATCAAATTGCTTGCATATGGAGTATTAACTCAGTTTGGATTCGTGATTTCCTCTCAGATAGATGATAGACGGTAAATCATCGAGTAAAGCAGAGTTGATATCTGGCGTTCCGCAACGTAGTTATATAGCCCCCTGCTGTTCCTGATTTACATAAATAATCTACGAGTAGGTGACAATCTGAGCACCCCCCTTAGATTGTTTGCAGATGACGCTGTAATTTACCGTCTAGTAAAATCATCAGACGATCAGTTCCAATTACAAAATTATCTAGAGAGAATTTAGGGTGGTGCGAAAAGTGACAATTGGCACTAAACAAAAAAAAATAATAATAATAAAGTGCGGGATTATCCAAATGGGTACTAAAAGAAATCGGATAAATATTGGGTATACGATAAACCGCACGAATCTAAGGGCTGTCAATGCGGCTAGATACCTAGGAATTACAATTACGAGCAACTTAAATTGGAAAGACCACATAGATAATATTGTGAGGAAGGCGAAACAAATACTGCACTTTGTTGACAGAACACTTAGAAGGTGCGACAAACCCACTAAAGAGACAGCCTACATTACACTTGTCCGTCCTCTGCTGGAATATTGCTGCACGGTATGGGATCTTTACCAGGTAGAATTGACGGAGGACATCGAAAAAGTGCAAAGAAGGACAGCTCGTTTCGTGTTATCGCGTTGTAGGGGTATCATTGATATGGTACGCGAGTTGGGGTGGCAGTCACTGAAACAAAGGCGGTTTTCTTTGCGGCGATATCTATTTGCGAAATTTCAATCACCAACTTTCTCTTCCGAATGCGAAAATATTTTGTTGACACCCACCTACGTAGGGAGAAATGATCATCATAATAAAATAAGAGGAATCAGAGCTCGAACAGAAAGATTTAGGTGTTCCTTTTTCCCACGCGCCATTCGAAAGTGGAATGGTAGAGAATTAGTAGGAAAATGTTTCGATGAATCTCTGCCAGGCACTTAGGTGTGAATAGCAGAGTATCATGTAGATTTAAATGTACATATGGATATGTAGATATGGAGGTGACGGTGAACTTGGAGCTTGTGAAGACGTGGCCTAAGTGGACGATTTAAGAGCACAGCTGTGTACAATCGCGTGAGACGTGCAGCCATCCACGGAAATACACGACGCAGATGGACAGATGTAACGGTTATTTCTGCAGTGCCACACTGAAGTGTGAGAGGCCTCTGCTATTTACAAAGTATGTAAATGGTGTAGTACGATGCTTCGTGTAATGTTCATGTAACATCCCTGCTCACATTTGTTACATTTTTGTTGCTGTGTTTTAATGCACAGTATAGGAATATTTTGCTCCAAGAACCGAGTCTTTTATCACCTACATTTACTGCATAGATATTAATACACAGTTCCAGCGGTGCTGATGACGTTACTTGCAGTGAAAACAAGTTAATAATAATTTCAATATCACCCATTCTTCAGGAAATGCTAATTACAAATTTTAGTTGCTGTCAGGGCTTATTGATGGAATTGATGGACCGAAGGGTAGGCGTCAAACTCTTAAGAGAGCTGACGATTACAAAAACAGACATAATGTCGGATGGGATAACCGCAGTTCCAAAGAAACGGGTATAGGCATTCGTATTCAAATATAGACATACGTAAACACGCAGAATACGGCGCAGCGGTCGGCATCGCGTATGTAAGACAAGAAGAGCCTGACGCGGTTGTTATGATGTTGCAGTCGGCGCACGAGCAATGGGATAAACCACCTCCGAGGTAGCGATGCAGTGGGGAGTTTTCCGTACAAACATTTCACGAGTGTGCCGTGAATATCAGGAATCCGGTAAAACATCAAATTTAAATACCTTCATCATTTCGCGGACCGGTCAGCAACTGTGTAAATATTAACATTAATTTTAATAATTAATGGCCTCAGTTGCACCGTTTCCCTTCAATTTACCTAGGTTTCAGTGTATTAATTTATGGATTTGTAGTTTCAGCTTCACAATGTCCACTATGGAAAGACGGTAGTTACTGTTATTCTGAAGAAGGTTCCGTTACACCTACCCAAACCTAGGTAAATTCTAGGCAAACGGTGCAACTGAGGCTGTTAATTATTAAAATTAAAAATTAAAATGTCAAATCTCTGACGTCGCTACGGCCAGTAAAAGATCCTACAAGAACGGGACCAACGTCGGCTGAAGAGAATCTTTCAACGTGACAGAAGTACAAAACTGCAAGCAACGTCATCAGCACCGCTGGAGCTGTGTGTTAATATTTAAGCAGTAAATGTAGGTGATAAAAGACTCGGTTCTTGGAGCAAAATCTTCCTATAGCGTGCATTAAAACACAGCAACAAAAATGCGACAAACGTGGGCAGGGATGTGACATGAACGTTACACGAAGCACCCTACTACACCATTTGCATACTTTGTAAACAGCAAAGGCCTATCACACTTCCTTGTGGTACTGCTGAAATAACCGTTACATCTGTCCATTTTGTTCCGTTAAGAGCGACGTGTAGAGTTCTGTCCGTACGGAAGTCTTGTAGCCTGCTAAGGACACAGGATCAGCCCCGCACCGCTCTGTGGGACGGTTTAGGTGGGACTTGGAGGCGAGGGCAGTGGGTGCTGTTGGATGGTGACGAGGTGTGCGTTCCACGTTAGTAATGTGTCGAGCGGTAGTGCTAAGCATTTCACTGCCAGTCGATGTGGTGGGTTGGTTGCAGGTGGAGAGTCGGAAACCCGGGTAACGGAGGCGCCGACCGCTCAGCCACGCAGCCTGCAGAGCTGTGTCGCCAGTCGCGGTGCTGCGTGGAGTGCCGGCAGTGTTCAGGGAGCGCCGCGGTTCCGCGCTGTGCGAATTACGGCGCCGTCAGAGCTCTGAGAGTCTGGGACCTGACGCAGCGCCGCCTTCAAACGATGCCTCACAGCGCACGTCTCAGGCAGCAGTGGGCCTAATGTTTCTGTGTTTTATTTCCCGCCTGACGAATATCTAAAACTGAAATGGTTCTCGGCTGTTCACAGACAAGATTGGATGCCCAGCAAACATTCAGTTGTAAGTACCGTTGTTTTTGTTAACTACTACAATAACATTACATAAAGCGTAACACATAATATCTTTTATTCCAAAATGTATTACGCATGAAAGCAATACACAGTTCCGCCCATCTTGACGTTCATTTTCATAACATCTTTAACAATCAACTGTACGCTTCTTTTAAGGTCTGTGAGCTGCATTTCAGCGAAGAAGGTATATTAAGCAGTACGAGTATGTACCACTCAAGAACTGGCAAGCTGTTAACAGCACCATTGGATCGTCGACGCTCAAGGAAAGGTAGGTTAAAGAACCAAATGTTAGGCAGAGCCCTACATTTGCAAATTACAATGTCATAAGGAGGAAGCTGGTTGTATAGTTGCATCTCGTTTGATGTTAAACTTTTCTTTTTCAGATGCTATACCTTCACAGTTACTGGGATACCCTTCATGTTTGTCCAATACTCCAACATCAGCCTGAGAGGACCCCAAAAGTCGCAGCGAGCGACTAGAGAACACTGCTCCTCACATTCCATTCGAGAAAGTGTAGAAACGCAGGAGAAGTTGATAGGAGCGACTTCTTTCTGTAGTTTAGAGCAACTAAAAAGTAAAATAAGTGACTGTGATAAGCATAGTGACTGGACTGTAGTTAACATGACAGTGTGTGCTTATTATTAAATAACCACAATCCTTAGCCAAGAGTTGTTTGCTACTCTGTATAAACAGTGATTTATTTCTCAGTGTTTTTATTAATGATGTGGAAGTGAAATGTCTTGGAAACATGAAACTTCCCAAAAAAGTCTGCAACACAAAAGAGGTGAGTGACGCTCTTAGGAAAATGTATTTGGTGTGTAGTAACGACGAGGTTCCTGTTGGTAATGCTCTCTCGTCCATTGAAGATAATCTGCCAAATTTAGTACAGAAGTTGCCAGAAATAGAAAGTGAAATATATTTTTCAAAGGAATAGGTTTCATTCCTGAAATGTGAAAGTTCGTCTCAGTTTGGTTATTATGCTGACTCTCTAATTATGTGGTGACTAGTAAATGCTATTACCCCACGTGGATATAAGTTTCCCAGAAGCACTGGCATCATTTCTATGCCAAATACAAATACACTGCCCAGGTTTTGTACTAAACTTTTAACAAGACCAGTCATTGAAAAACAAAGTGATCAACTTATGAGTTATATCTCACAGAAATATGGAACATTTGCCTCACAGGATAAAACGGTTCTTCTCTTAATTGTTGAAATACATTTGAAAACCCAGCTTCATTACTAAGGTGGGAATATTGTATGTGGTGCCTGCAACTCTGACGAATGTTTCTGTGCAACCAGTGCTTAAGTTTTTATGATACAAATTTTAGATTCACCTTACAAGTATGTGGTATACATTCTCCCACTTAAAACAATGGAGGCTGATGTACATTTCTCATAAATAAAAAAAGTAATTCTTAAATTAGAAGCAGTTTGATTTAAGGTGATGGATTAGTGGCAGACAATAATTCAATTAATAGAAACCAATATCTAATTTCAGTACTTCGCCAGAAGTAAAGGTAAAACACTGTCACCCTGCCCACTGTACTATTTTGTGGATACAGTTCATGTTGTAAAGTGTATCTGTAACAACTGGTTCAACGAAAAGGAGCAGATTCTGTGTTTTCTTGATTTCCGTGAGAGCATGGAGGGAGGTGTTGCATCATTCACAGCACTAAAAGAGCTACACATCATTGAAAAAGATGATTTATTACAATATGGAAACTCTCTAACTTTAAAATCTCTGTTTATAACTTCAATTGAAAAGCAAAATGTAAAATTAGTGCTTCGTATTTTTAATGATATGACAGTAGTTGCACTGCAGACTAGGCTCGAAGAAAGGAATTCAAAATCGGGAAAGCACTGTGACATTTATAAAAAGAGTAAATCTTTGGCGGTGTATTGTGAATGTGAAAACATTACTCCAGTGTCAGAGGCTAAGAAATATTTTATAGGAACCTGTAACTTGTAATTCCCATAAGATATTAGATTTTTTAAAGAGCTTTGTGTCTTGGTTAGATTAAGGCATGGGATGAATGATAACAGGAAACTTTCTAAAGAGACACACTTTGCTCCAAAACATACAACAGCCACTTTGATTGATTTCAGTAGCTATTGGCTGTCTGACAAAAACAGTTCCTATTTGCCTCTTGGAAGAGTGCAGACTGACAGTTAGAAAGGTTTGGTACAAACCGCCAGCTACGTGGGAGAAATTACCACATTTCTCTTAGACAGGTTTTTAAACCAACCAAAAACTTAGGGTACAGAGCAGGTTTTCTCTTTTAGTACAGTTTAATGTAGTTGGAAATGTGGTTATTAAGGTGTCAGATATTTTTGAAACAACTTTTGAAATCCAGGAGACACCAGGTGCTGAAGAATCTTCCTGTGAGTATTTCAAAGTAATTCTCATTTCAGATGAAGTAAAGCAGGATTATCATTTTAGAATGGCAAAGGATCGGGGAGGTTTGGCATATCCCAAAGAATATGTAGTGGCATGTGAATTTATGATTATTGAACTTTTCAAAAAATTGTATAAGAAAATGTAATTTTGTTTCTGCAGCAGGCAAATTGAAGGTGTGTGCTTTTGATAGTAGCACCCTGTAATATTCCCAGTGATTTGTTTAGTACAAACAGACATAGTCTTGAATCTATCTGGTCTTCCTTACTGCTCTGTTGTGTAAATATCGTATTAAATAATTATACTAAGAGAAGTAGTGATACAACTACAAAGGAAAATATAAATGTTTTAAAAGAATGAAAAAATGTGACTAAAGTGTACTTTAATTTATTTAATGACATGTAAGACAGTGTTTGGATTTCATATTATGAGGTGAAGTAAAAAGTCATTTTATATTTTTATTTAATTACATTCCTTTTCTTCCCACACCCTTGCTTCGCTTTCTGTATGTGTGTGTGTGGGTTTTTTGTTCTGTCTGTCTGTCTGTGTGTTTGTGTGTGTGTGAAAATTGTATGTAACACAATATATCAATTATTTCAAAGAGTCATGAAAGTGTGTTTCCTTACTTATTGATGACATTACATGAATCAATAGATTTCGATACATTTGCATAATTTGTGTGCAGCTTCTTTAAATGTGTATTTGTATGAAACAAAATTTTGGTGGCTAGGTTTCAGGTAATTCGGTAATTTTATAGTAGCAGGAAATGAACATGATATACTCCTGCTGTATTTTACAATTAGTGATTCACATCTGAGCTTGATTTCCATTAAAATTTGTTAATATCTTATTCTGATCATATATATATATATATATATATATTACATAAAACAAGCGCTGACGTGGATCGCTAATTGTAACGTAAAAAGGCGCAAATTACGATTTATGTATTGTCACTCTATGAGTTATGTTAAAATTACAACGTTGCACCTCAAAGAAATCGAAATATTGCGAATATGAGATTTGCAGTTATAGTAGACAACAGTGAAGGAAATTATGACCATGTTTATCTTAGGGTTTTTGAAAAGCCAATTTACAAACTACACAAAGAACAATACTAACACCTCTTCCTCTTTCTGCACTCAACATCTCACTCATTATTGAAGGATGCTGACTCAGTTTTTCAGGATAGCAAACGGGAAGATGCGGTACAGAAAATGGCCCAGAGATCACCAGAGTGTGTGTGTGTGTGTGTGTGTGTGTGTGTGTGTGTGTGTGTGTGTGTGGGTGGGTGGGTGTGTAGTGAGTGAAGTGTTATGAAACAATCTGTGTATAGTGTGTGCAGTGACTGATAGTGAGATATGATTGAAGTGTGGCATTACATTATTTAATAAGTTATGTGTAAAGGAAGTATTGTATACCAGGAGTAAATCTAATGCCATGTATCGACTTGTGCTACACCTTGTGTTTAGATTGTATTGGTTTTCCTTTTCTTCCCCTGACATGTTTGTTGATATGTTGCCTGTCATTAAGTGGCTGCTTGGTTGTCTTGTCCCTCTGCTTTCGACATCTGCGTTTTTGCTTCCGGGAAATTGCTATGTAGGAAGTAAGATCTTTGACCAGTTGTAACCTCGTGTGGTGGCGGGGAAGTAGGGGCGTGCGCTCAGAGAGTCTGGTGGACACGGGAGGGCAGTGTGGCTCTCCAGCGCGAAGCAGGTGTGGTCAGTTGAACCGAATCGCCACGTGATGTATGTCGGTTGTGTGTAACGAGCGGGTCGAGTTGACGGAAGAGCTCCCCGCGTGTTGGTTGTATACAGAATCGCCCCACGAGTAGTTGCTGTTCATTTCGCCTTGCTGGGACGTTAGCAAGCTTCTTTAAATCCTCCGTTTCAACGCTGGAGTTTAAAAGGAGACACTTACCATGAAGGTGCGGTCACTACCCGTCAATGTTGCAGAGAAGACGTGAACTCCGGTGACAGAGCGTGTCGTCGCGTGACCGTGGCGTGTTGGGTACGCTGGCGACGCGTGCGCGGTCGGATGTGTGGATCCTTGCCATCGGAGGTCGTGTACGGCCTGTTCGAGCATAACTGCAAGTTAAGTTCGCGGAAGGTTTAATCATTAAGTAATAAGTCTGCGTAACCAGCGTCTCATCGGCCTTGTGGCCTCCGGCGACCGGGTTTCCTGTCCCTGGGACTAGTATAACTGAAGACAGTGATCTTTCCTCCTCCTCTCGTCACTGTCCGATTGGAGGTGTAGCTTTGGCAGTTTAATTGTTTCGTTATTCTATTGTGGGTTATGAGTAAATCCATGCTTCTTGTTGGTTGATCATTCAGGACTGAGTGGTGTAATGTTTCCTTGCACGAGGTTAGCTCTAATTGTGTCAGCAAGTTAAGCCATCTTATTACAAGTTTTCGCTGGCTAAAAGTCGGTGCAGTGACCAGCCTGAGAGTGGCAATTGTGTTTACGAGCGTATTTAAATTGGTCAGTATTGTGTCTAGCCTGAGCATCCCTGAGTGGGTGATTTACTAATGTTCTTTAAATTTTTTTAAAGTTTTGTATTGCTATAAATTACTTTGATTGCGTTAGTGGCGTGTTTTAAAAGGCTGTTTATTGCCGTACTGCTAGTTTCTGTAAGATACGAATAAAACATTTGTGAAAATCTCGACAGTAAACTACTAGAAATTTGGCCCCGTTTCCCAACTTGTGGTGTGGCTTGTAGTAACCGTAACCACTGTGTGTGTCAGTCTCTAACTAACTTATTTTAAATTGATCTAAATTTCTAAATACTTTGACATGTCCTATATCCCTGAAAAAAGAAATCTATGGATGAATAAAGCTACTACTACTACTAGATTTTGCAAGAAGCTGGAAGTAATGGTACATTCACTTAATTGGACAGTCGGTGTTGCAAGGCCTGCCAAAGCGCCGATACTGTATGACGTTATTTCGCACGCTGTGAGGCTTTGTTTCTAGGTGGCGTTACCTGAATACGGCGAGCTTTACGCTACAAACTGCACGGGTTAACGATCGTTCACGACTAGTGTGAGGCTGCCCACCGTGCTGCCATCTTGTGGCGACGGCTTGCAGCAAGGGGTAGTTGCGTGGCGCGCCGTTCGATGGCAGTACCAGCCATAACTGATTTCGATTTCTAACATTATGCAGGAACTTGTCTTAACCAACTGAAGTTCTCACAGTTGCATCCATTACTTAATTTGTTTCATTTACACACCTGATATATGTGTTGTGTGCCTCGTTGCAGAGGAAATTATGTCCTAAATGGACAGAGCTAAATCAGAACTGTATAGCTGACTGCAATACATCTTGAATATTTCCAGGTTATACAGAATTGGAAGGTAAGCTCAACATCTTACAAGTTTTCGCCGGCTCCCTTTGCTTTGTTTTATTATTTCTCACGTAACAACTAATATATGAGATAAAATATGTTGCTACGTTTCTTCATTTACTGAAGAAGGGTCTATACAAGGGCGATGTACTTGAGGACAATATTATGGAAATGGAGGAGAATGTAGATGAAGATGAAATGGGAGATATGATACTGCGTGTAGAGTTCGACAGAGCACTGAAAGACCTGAGTCGAAACAAAGCTCTGGGAGTAGACAACATTCCATTAGAACTACTGACAGCCCTGGGAGAGCTAGTCCTGACAAAACTCTACCATCTGGTGAGCAAAATGTATGAGACAGGCGAAATACCCTCAGACTTCAAGAAGATTATAATAATTCCAATCACAAAGAAAGCAGGCGTTGACAGATGTGAAAATGACCGAACTATCAGTTTAATAAGTCACTGCTGCAAAATATTAACGCGAATTCTTTACAGACGAATGGAAAAACTAGTAGAAGCCGACCTCAGGGAAGATCAGTTTGGATTCTGTAGAAATATCGGAACATGTGAGGCAATACTGACCCTACGACTTATCTTAGAAGCTAGATTAAGGAAAGGCAAACCTACATTTCTAGCTTTTGTAGACTTGGAGTAGGCTTTTGACAATGTTGACTGGAATACTCTCTTTCAAATTCTGAAGGTGGCAGGGGTAAAATACAAGGAGCGGAAAGCTAGTTATAATTTTTACAGAAACCAGATGGCAGTTATAAGAGTCGAGGCAAATCAAAGGGAAGCAGTGGTAAGGGAGTGAGACAGGGTTGTAACCTCTCCCTGATGTTATTCAATCTCTATATTGAGCAAGCAGTGAAGGAAACAAAAGAAAAATTCGGAGTAGGTATTAAAATCCAAGGAGAAGAAATAAAAACTTTGAGGTTCGCCGATGACATTGTAATTCTGTCAGAGACAGCAAAGGACTTGGAAGAGCAGTTGAACGGAATGGACAGTGTCTTGAAAGGAGGATATAAAATGAACATCAACAAAAGCAAAACACGGATAATGGAATGTAGTCGAATTAAGTCGGGTGGTGCTGAGGGAATTAGATTAGGAAATGACACATTTAAAGTAGCAAAGAAGTTTTGCTATTTGGGGAGCAAAATAACTGGTGATGGTCGAAGTAGAGAGGATATAAAATGTAGACTGCCAATGGCAAGGAAAGCATTTCTGAAGAAAAGAAATTTGTTAACATCGAGTATAGATTTAAGTGTCAGGAAGTCGTTTCTGAAAGTATTTGTATGGAGTGTAGCCATGTACGGAAGTTAAACATGAATGATAAATAGTTTGGACAAGAAGAGAATAGAAGCTTTCGAAATGTGGTGCTACAGAAGAATGATGAAGTTTAGATGGGTAGATCATATAACTAATGACGAAGTATTGAATAGGATTGGGGAGAAGAGAAGTTTGTGGCACAACTTGACTAGAAGAAGGGATCGGTTGGTAGGACATGTTCTGGGGCATCAAGAATACAATTTAGTATTGGAGGGCAGCGTGGTGGGTAAAAATCGTAGAGGGAGACCGAGAGATGAATACACTAAGCAGATTCAGAAGGATGTAGGTTGCAGTAGGTTATCAATACTGTTGCTACAGTATGCAATGATTGTTCAACATGAAAATTTTGCAGTGGATTTTTGTTATCAGTGAAACACCAATAAGTACCACGAATAACACGAGAACATGAGACTATTATCATAGAAAAAGATGTTTTTACTATAAGGTTTGCCAGGCCAGAACTACGCACAGCAAGATTTCTTTTATGTTATGAAGTTAAATTATCTTTTTGCACTCTTAACGTCACAGGCTCTTCCTACTCACATAACTCCAAGAAGACGACAGAGAAATTAATATTCGGTCACTACTATTTATACTATTTATATCATCAGCAGCCAGCATCAACCTGTGAAACACATCATAAAATCTGCTGCTCTGCTCTGCAATTGCGAAAGCTGAAACAAATAATTTTAGTTTACTGTTACCTGTCCACTTCTCTGCGGTATGATTGGTTTCATATAATGCAGTTTGAATGCGCCGCGGCAGCGGCTCGTTCGTTCGTAGCGCAGTTCTGCACCACGAGTAATATTTAAATAACTGAATATGTCTTAAAAGGATGGGATAAAATACCAGGCAAGCTTATTACAAATCATAATGCAAGTTTTCACTAAGTAACTCTATTCAAAACATTTAAACAGATTAAATTATTACACACCTTTACAATGAGAATGACGTACGTCTCTCGATCTTGACAAAAGAATGCTACGCAAGCATACAATATAACGTCACAGGTTCTTCCTACTCACGTAACTCCAAGAAGACGACAGAGAAATTAATATTCGGTCACTACTATTTATACTTGTCACATATTCTCATCTTTGTTTGATATTTAATAAGTATCGTCTGTGGCGGTTTCAGTACTCGCCGACACAGATATCTTAAAAAAAATCAGTACATAATTCTATACAAGAACAAAACATGACACATAATGCTTTCTCTTTATTACATAAAATTCACACAATCGTTGTCCACGCAATTACAATCATCCAGTTCAATTGTTCTTTTCTCCCTTTTTTTACCACATATAATATGTGTTTTGCTAAGAGACATTACAAAGGCACTTAGATTGTGTCACAGTATGTGTGCTTTAATATAGAGAGGATGGCCAGCTTGCTGTGTATTCGTGTTAGCATGATGTTCAGTTGTTCAGGAACAACGTAATTTCAGTAGACATGATGCCAATCTACGGCACAGAAAGTTCACTGTATGCAGTACTGAATCCCTAGCAGACTGTAATTTACTTATGCAGCTTTATAACTCAAAATACCGAGTCATATTGGTTGATTTGTTCTGAAATAAACTGACAGTAATCGCATGTGTGCGTTAGTATTAATGGCAATCTTGCCCTTTGGGCATTATCATATGCAGCTGATAAAAAAGTTTTTGTCATTATTTCAAAGTCTGCGGACTCCATTTCACTGAGGACCTCATTCTGAGACTTGGTGAATATTTCGACAGATCCACAGTAAAGAAATGTTCTGTGCCTCTTCTGAAACCTCGTCTTAAACCAGTAACTGTACCATCGATTCTGTCTGTTTGAATTACCTCTCGTCAGCTTCTTGTTCAATAGAAGCGATGGAAAACAGAAACTTTGAACTAGCTATTGCAGCCAATTTGGCAACTTGTGCCTAGTATGAACAGGAAAGACGTTTCGTGGAGTTAAATGGCTTTCTTTAGTCCTTAGAGCCGTTAAAGCTATCCAAAGATTGGCATACTATAAAGTCATACAGTGTAATTAGTTTTGCTCTAATAGAAACGACAGATACTCTTACACTTTCATGTTCTGTCGTGATGAATACTGGCCCGACTATGCAGTTACACGTTGGTAAAAGTGAACCACAAAACTTGCTACAAGGACGTTCCCATTAACTCTGAACCATTAGACCCTGGTATGCATACCTTGGGTTCACCAGAACTGCAGACAGTTTTAACTTTTAATTACTATTTGAAAGTTTTTAAAATTGTGCCCCAACTTATCAGGTATGCTCCCTAGCAGTTTCCAGTAACACGGTAAAGGTACCCTTAGAAATCAAGATTAGTTTTAAGTGACACTTACATTTTCGTCTTTATACACACACTATGGATCATGTTGTAGTGTTATCAAATTAGATTGTGATGTAATCGACAACATTTTGTCGGAATTCAGAGAATGCACTATTGGTACACCTAAACATTGTTATCATGGCACATAATATAATTGTTACAACTCACAACAGATAGCATATCCCTGTGTTGTGTAACAGAGTGAAATATTGTAGTGGGTTATTACAAGTATGTGAAGCAATACAGTAATGTTGTGGGAGTTTGCTGCTCAGCAGTGGTGTGTTTGATATTCGATACGAACGAGAAAGAAAGGTGTCACTTTTAACATTAAACAATAAAATGAACAACAGTTACAATCCTTCAGTTGACAGAAGAAGAGAGGTTATTTCTTCACATTATTTTTTCAGATATAATATCAGGATCTACATCTATAAAAAGGAGCAGGAAAGGAGATAGCATACACTTATCAAGACCAAATTTTGAATCAGTTGTTAGTCAATGGGGAGCTGATAATGATGATTTTCTTTTAGATAAAGTATAGCTTCAGATGAAAACCATGAAGTTGGTCCTCAGGGAGCGGCATGCAGCTCTCTGAGTGGAGAACAGACTAGTAGTGATGATAGTGATAGTGATGATGATGATGATGATGATTATGAGGATGATGTAGGTAATAATGCCTCTGGACAAATAAACATAAAAATGCTAACATATATATTGCTCCAAATGGTATGCAATGGAGTAAGTGCCCCTCAGTGCCGAATGAAATACCTGCACACAATTTGGCGAAATTTAGTTAGTGTTAGTGTTAGTGATGATGATGATGATAATGATGACACTGACATAGGTAATAATGCCTCGGGACAAATAACCAGTGAAAATGCTACCATATATATTGCTCCAAATGGTAAGCAGTGGGGTTAGTGCCCCCAGTGCCGAATAAAACGCCTGCACATAATTTAGTGAATAAGTATTCCAGGACCAGCAAGGGGCATAATCATTAACACTCCCAAAGATGCATGGGATTTATTTACTCCTCTAGCCATTGCGGATGAAATTGTGATACGCACAAACTTAGAAGCAAGAAGAGTTTTTGTGCAAAGAAAAATAAACTGGAATGATGTAGCTAGAGACGAAATGTTCGCCTTCTGGGTGATTTTACTTCATATTGGAGAGGATAAGGTTTGGGATGTTCCAATCAAGGAACTTTTTCAGGGAAGGTATTCCAATCCGCTATGTAGAGCTACAATGACTGTGAGTCGGTTTCAGGCAATAAGAAGATTCATTAGAATCGATGACAAAAGAACAAAGAGGCTAGGTTACAAACCGATAAGCTTGATCTTGTATCCTATGACAAACAGAAAATATTTACTGGCCGTGCAAGAAAATAATGATACCTAAAAGTAATGTAACTGTGGATGAACAGCTAGTTCCTTTTAGGGGCCTGTTATGGGTTTGCGCGATATATGCCAAACAGGCCTGGAAAGTATGAAATGAAGATATTCTGGATGTGCAAAGCTAAGCTGGTTATGTCACTGACAGGCTTGTGTACACGGGAAGAGGACCAGGTGAGCCACCCCAGAAAAAACGTGGGCCTTACTACAGAGAACACCCTTGCAGGCAAAATATTGCTGGTACAGCCAGAAATGTTACTGCAGATAATTATTTTACAAGTGTACCACTGGCAGAACATGTGTTGTATAAGAACCTAATTGTTGTGGGAACAACAATGATGAATAAAAGAGAAATTCCAAAAGAGGTGATGCCAAACAGGAGCAGAGCGGGACATTCAAATGAAGATGGTTGGTTTTTCACCAAAGAAAAACAAGTGTGTAGTCCTCCTACACTCCATGCATCATGACAAATCTGTAGATGAACAGTATCCAAATCTGAAGCCTGAGATTGTGAAATTTTTTAACCAAACGAAGGATGGTGTGGATGTTATGGATCAACTAGTGCCTGATTATACATGCAAAGGACAAACTAAACGCTGACCAGTGGTACTCTGGTACACCATAAGGGAGGTACGCACTCTAAATCGCTTTATTCTTTTCAAAACACAAGACCCCATGGATCACAAAGGGATTTTGCACAAGAGGAGACTATTCATTAAGGATATTTCAGTTGAGATGATATAACCGTTTATGACCAGAAGATCGCCTAATCACTTTCCACAGAAATCCATCTACCTGTATAGGAAAAAGTTCATTACTATTCCTAAAACACAAAACAGCAGTAGTAACAACAGCAGCACAGTGAGTCGTCAGAAGAGACGGTGTTCATTGTGCCCTGCTTCAAAGGACAGAAAAACCAAGACAGTGTTCTGTAAATGCACAAAACGTGTGCCAGGACCATAGCAGTGTGGTGTATAACAATTGTAAAAATTAATGTCATCCTTGTATGCTTAGCGATTTGTTCTTTGTGAATACCATAACCGCCAGTGTGAGAACAGTTTATGATAATACTGGTGGCTTCTGTTTCAGTTTAAGTAATGTAATTTATTTAATGAAAATTATTCAGGATTAAAAATATATTACTTTTGATTTAATAAAAGCGTTAAACATGATCACAGCTGTCTTTTATTATACTGATAAACTTTGAAACAAAATTTTTCTGCATGTTCATACCCAGGAAATACTGTTTCGATTTTAATTCTCGAATTAGACACAACAGGTCCTTTGGACGCAGGGTATTTAAATGTGCATAAAATGTAGGTAATGCACAGAGGGATTAAATGACTTAATTGACGCTATTGATAACTTGGAAAAATTCATCAGAAAGAACAATGATACTTCAGTAATAAAGTACTTACTATTAATATCCAATTATTTAAAAAATATGGTAAATTTTTTTGAAGAGACTGAAAGTAACAACGTTACTTTTTTATGTGATAAATTGAGTTTAGTGGGTGTCCAAAGGAAGGATTATGTTTTGTAGTATTTTATTTTCAAGATCACCACACACTTACAAGTTTATAAGGAGCACAAACTAATACACTGTATAAGATCTGTCTGCATTTCCAAAGACATCCAGCAATTGAGCAGCTAGGTGGCAATTACCTGTTGTATACAAATCAGAAGTTCCAATTTCTTTGTGAATCAGTTCATGTTGTTTCACTAATTAGTATGTGTTGCTAGTGACAAAATGTCAGTTAACAGATAGGCCACATCATTATTTGCTTTCCCCTTCTCAGCTGTCAGTTGTTTACAATCTCCCTTGTAATGACACAGAACCGCTTTTTATGTTTTACATTTCGTTCACATATTAAGATGTGTCACATACAATTGGATCAATAAAGAAGATCCAGATCAGACATAAGGTACCCACAGTTTGAAACTGCTTCAGAAAGTACACAACCTATTATGGCGTAAATCTCTGCAGTTAAGGAGCCGCATGATGCAGAGTGTACACAGATCATAAATTATTGCTAAGAAACTTAACTTAAAGTCTCTTCATAAAATCAATCTAGAGTGACAAAATATCAAACTTGAGTTTAATATTTTCAATGGGAGGACTGTTGTAGGTTTTGTTTGCCATGGGGGAACATCATCTTACTGAAAGTTTTCAAAGCACTGCTAAATCCATCAAAATTAATTTGCACTTGTTGGAACACTTTAAATATTAGTTGACCTGGTAGAGATATCCATTCAAGGATGCACTGCATAATACTAAGCCTATATTTTACTGACAAAGACTTCGTTTCATTAACAGCGGTATTCTGGTACATATTTGATACTTCTGATGGCACATACAGATGGAGGGGTCAGTTTTATGAAATCTCCCTTTGGTCTTTTTTTGTTAAAACTTGGTTACATGACAGTTTACAATTAAACTAACCCAGGCGACAATATAGATACGATCTTTGGTGAGTCATTTACGTCTCAGTGAATTACAGTTCTGACGAAGTAATTAAACTTACAATCACCAGAATAATTATTTCATCCTATCTGTTAACTTTTACTAAAACTATCTCTATCACAGTAACTCTAATACTGTAATTTACAGGCTGTGGTGTACGTCGGTTTCTCTCACAACGTTTTTCTTAACAAGCAGTAAGATTTTGCAAATGATAGCAAACACAATAGAAGAAAATCACAGAGCATTGTATCCAGCGTAACATGCATTTTGCACAACAGCATACAGGAACGGCTTAGTTTCTTTTTAAATGATAAAGGGCGGCACAATTTCTTTGTAAATTTTGGCACACCGATTGATATCCGAGAACTAAGTCTGGTGACTTTGTTACGCTTTCACGAATGAAGTGCAGGCTCTCGCGTTTGGCACACAGGCGCCAGCACGCATACTCTGCGATTTTAAACACTGATTAAGAGGCACAAACCGTATTTCGTTGAACCTCTGCCAAAATTACCATAACATTTGCAACATAAAACTAGTGATAGTTTTTTTTTCCTTTATTGCAATTTTAATCACCTATACAGGCGGGCTGTCAGCAGCATATGACGCTCCTCTTCAGCCTTAAGTGGAACAATAACATGACATAGAGGTGATACAGATAATACAAAAAAAACGGCGGGCAAAAAAAATGGAGAGATAAAAAACAATAAACATGAAGCCGTTCACGCTGGGCGATAAAAACACTACCACTTGTTGACACGGCGCACAAAACACGGAGGACGGCGACGGCACATGTGAACAGTGGAGTTGTAACTGCGAAAGAACGTGAAACACAAAACGAAGCACACACACGAGACACTGATGGCGAAGATCTCTGGCGCGCGAATGTTCACTATGCGTGTGCGAGTCCGGGGACCTGCCAAGAGAGGAGGACGAGGAAGGGGAGTGGGAGAGCGAGAGGGGAGAGCAGAGATGCCACGGGCAGGGGAGATAGGGGGAGGGAGGAAGGGGGAGGGGAAGCCTGGTGGAAGAGGGGTGGAGGGAGGGGATGGGGGAAACGGAAAGAGAAGGGAAGGGAAGAGGAGGGAGTAAGGGTGCCTAAAGGACAGGACACCGGAAGTGGGGGGTGGGGCAGGGTCAAAGTTGATAGGAGGGGTAGATGGAGGGGAGGAGGACATCATCAGGGAGGGGGAGCTGGCGGAAGCCACCTTGGGAGAGGGTAAGGAGGGTGGAGAGATGGAGACCGGGTGGGACGAGGGAATACAGGCGCGGCAGTGGGCGGGGGTGAGAGAGGATCGGGGAGATGAGCGGGTGAGGCGGATCGAGTTTACGGGAGGTGTACAAGATCCGTATCCTTTCAAGGAAAAGGAGGACGTGGGGGAAGGGGATGAGATCGTACAGGATCCCCGTAGGGGAGGGGAGACGGATGCGATAGGCGAGGCGGAGAGCATGATGTTCAAGGTTTTGGAGAGATTTATAAAAGGTAGGGGGGGCGGAGATCCAAGCCGGATGGGCATAACAAAGGATAGGGCGGATGAGGGATTTATAGGTGTGGAGGATGGTGGAGGGGTCCAGACCCCACGTACGGCCGGAGAGGAGCTTGAGGAGACTGAGTCGGGAGCGTGCCTTGGCTTGGATTGTCCGGAGGTAGGGAGTCCAAGAGAGGTGATGGTGGAGGGTGATGCCAAGGTACTTAAGGGTGGGAGTGAGGGCGATAGGACGGCCATAGATGGTGATGTAGAAATCAAGGAGGAGGAAGGAAGGGATGGTTTTGCCTACAATGATCGCCTGGGTTTTGGAGGGATTGACCTTGAGCAACCACTGGTTGCACCAAGCGGTGAACTGGTCAAGATGGGATTGGAGAAGGTATTGGGAGCGCTGTAGGGTGGGGGCAAGGGCAAGGAAGGCAGTGTCATCGGCAAACTGGAGGAGGTGGACGGGGGTGATGGCTGCGGCATGTCCGCCGTATACAAAAGGTACAGAAGGGGGGAGAGGACGGAGCCTTGGGGCACACCGGTGGAGGGGAAAAAGGTGTAGGAGTCGGTGTTATGGATGGTGACGTAGGAAGGACGGTGGGAGAGAAAGGAGCCAATCACACGGACGTAGTTAATGGGAAGGGCGAAGGTTTGGAGCTTGAAAAGGAGACCGGAATGCCATACGCGGTCATAAGCTCGTTCAGGGTCCAGGGAGAGGAAGATTGCAGAGCGACGGGAATTAAGAAGGTTGGAAAGGAGATGAGTGAGGTGAAGGAGAAGGATCGTCAGAAGAGAAGGACGGCCGAAATCCACACTGGGTAACGGGAAGGAGGCAGTGCTGGCTGAGATGCTGGTGGAGGCAGTGGATGAGGATAGATTCCAGGACCTTGCTGAAGACCGAGGTAAGGCTGACGGGGCGGTAGGAGGAGACGGCGGACAGCGGTTTGCCGGGTTTAAGGAACATCAGAATACGGGAGGTTTTCCACAGGTCGGGGTAGTAAACGGTGGACAGGACTACATTGTAGACGCTGGCCAGGACGGAGAGGAAAGAGACAGGAGCTTCACGAAGGTGACGATAGGTGACACGATCGTGACCAGAAGTGGTGTTGCATTTTGTGCGGAGTGTAGCAATGAGATCCTGCGTACTGATAGGGGCATTGAGTTCCGTGTGTGCAATATTGTCCAAGTGTTGGAAACCAGGAGCAAGGGGAGGGACAGAGATGTCAGTTCGATCGCGGACATCCGGGAAGAGGGAGTAATCGAACTGTGGATCATCGGGGATGGAAAAGACATCGGAGAGGTTAGAGGCAAAGTGATTGGCCTTACTAAGGGAGTCAGGAAAGGGGTGATCATCATGGAGAAGAGGATAGTAGGGTGAGGGTTTAGTTCCGGTAAGGCGACGGAAGGCTGAACCAGAACTTGGACGAGTTGACAGGTAGGGCAGTATTTAAATGGGTGCATGTCTGCCTCCAGTCCCGGCGTTTCATAGCCGTGAGCAAATTACGAATGTGTCGCTGGACTTGCCGGTGGCGTCGTAGGGTGCCTGGGTCATGCGTGTGGAGGAAGGCACGGTAGAGACGGCGGGATTCACGGAGGAGGAGGACAGCCTGTGGTGCTAAGGTAGGATGGTGGGGGTGGATGGCGACAGTAGGGACGTGGGCCTCCACAGCCTCAGACAAGGTCTGCTGGAGAAAGGAGGCGGCATGGGTTACATCGTCAGGGTGGTGGTAGGTGAAGGGGTGGCGATCGACCTGGGTGGAAAGGGTATCCCGGTAGGCATTCCAGTTGGCACAGGAATAGTTATGGATGTACTTAGGGGAGGAGTCATTACGAGGGGCAGGGCAGGGGCGACGACTGTAAGGAGGACAGGGAGATGGTCGCTACCAATAGGCTCCAGGACATCCACCGTTACACGGCCAAGGAGGTTGGTGGAGGAAAGGATAACATCGGGAGTGGAGTTGGATTCGGGACGGGTGTGCTGGGGGATGGGGATGAGGTTGCCTTGAAGGGAGGAGAGGAACCGATGCCACCGCCGTAACTGGGCGGCGGAACGACTATGGATGTTGAGGTCGGCGGCAATCACGTAGGAGGAGAAGGTACAGTCAGTGTGGGAGAGGAAGTCAAAGGGAATAGGAGCGTTAGGGCGGACATAGATGGTGGTGCAGGTAATGGTACGGCCGGGGAAGAAGAGACTAAGGATCAGGTGTTCGGTGGGGTCGGGAAGGAGAGGTTGTAGCCGAATGGGGGTCTGGCGGTGGTGACCAATGGCAACTCCGCCATGCGCAATCGGGAAGGGATTATCGGAGTGGTGGAGGAGGTAGGGCGAAGTGTGGATGGTGTGGTGGGGTTGGAGGAAGGTTTCATTAAGGAGGAAGGTGTCCACGCTGTGGGTGGCAAGGGTGTGTAGGAAGAGGATCTTGTTGGCAGGTAGGGAGCGGATGTTGTTGAAAAGGATATGGTGCTGCCGTGCCATGACAGGGATTTAAACGAGGGAGTCAAGACGGGAGAAGGTGAAATGGGCGTGGTTGTTCGAGTAGGTGGCGTATATTTCGAGGTGGAAAACGTAATGGGCGGAGAGGGAGATCTGTTGGAGGGTGTGTGGGAGCTGAAAAAGATGAACATTCTGCAGGCAATGGTGAGGAATCTGATGATGTCCTCAGCGGTAGGGGGTGGGTGAAGGGAGTTTCCGGGAGGGGTGGGGGCGTCCAGCGGGCGGACAGGAACGGTGAGTTCAGGAGTGGTAGGAGGGGTCGGGCCTTACACTTCTGGGAGTAGGTGGGGTGAGGGAGGTTACAGGTATTACAGGAGGGGGGGGACTGGAGATTGGGGCACTGCCATAAAAAGTGGGCTTGCCTACAGTGCGGGCAGGTGGGGGCCTCGCGGCACTCAGATGTAGGGTGCACATTATACCGCAAGCACCTTTGGCAGCGGTGGGATTGAGGACGGGAACGGGAGGGGTCAACTCGATAATGCTGGTTAACAAGGAGGGCACCCTCCTTCAGGAGACGGTCTATGGAGGGGGCGTGCTCAGAAAAAACCCGCATAAGGCGGATGGGGCCGGCAGCGTTATGGATGCGGCGAACTGCACGCACCTCCAGATTGGGATGGGCCTGAAGCTAAGCCAACACCTCCTCCTCTGTGATCACTAGACTGAGCCGAGTGATCACAACGGTGAGGGTCGGCGGGCGACGCGGAGGTTGGGGTTGGCGGGAGGGAGGTGGCGAAGGAACGGGGCTGAGAGAGGCATGAGGGCCAAAGCAGGTGACCGGGATGCAGGAAAGGAGATCGGTGTGGAGGGTAGGGCTGGGGGAGGAGATGAGTACCGAATCACGGCGAGGAGTGAGATGGGGGCACCAGGAGAATGCTGGCGAAGGAAGAGGGTGAGGTTCCGGGCTTCAAGGAGGGAGGGATCTGGACGGGAGAGGAGGTAGCGGTAGGAGGAGGGGGCAGGGACGGGCGGGGAGACATCCATGGCATCAGGGGTGGGCGAAGGGGGACAAGGCGGAGCCTTTTTGGAAGCAGAGGAGGCAGGGGTGCCGCTGGGGCGCTTGAGGGCGGTGGAGGAGGTGTGGAGGATGGGAACAACTGGAATGTGGCGGGGAGTGGGACAGGTGAGGGCGATGGCGATGGTGAAGCCGATGAAGGTGAAGGAGAGAGTGGAGCGTGGGCAGTACAGCGCCGGGCGACCACCCTGGCGGGGACCGCAGAAACGGAAGGAGCAGAGGGAGGGCGTGAAGGGAAGGGATCAGAGGAGGCGCGGGAGGGAGGAGCCGGGGATGGGGCGACAAATAGGGATGGTGATGAGAGAGAGAGAGTGGAGTCGGGGGACGGAGTGCCAACTGCTATTTTTTTTTTTTTTCGTTTATTGAATTTCAATTCCCCCCAAAGGGTGCGGGCTGGCAGCAGCTTAGTATGCCGCTCTTCAGCCGACAGATTTTGTGACAAAGATCAAGAGAACAAATAATAAAAAACAGGCGATAAAATCGGAGACTTAGAGAGTAACAAGGCGAAAAGAAATCGTGGAACTTGAAACAACAATACAGGGATGATGACGCTAATAAAAATACATACGAAGCAGACAGGGAAAACAATAGACAATTAAAAAAACACGGCGACAGTCTGGATTCTGTTCGCAAAGGACATAAAATTCACACCTAGCGACAGCATGGTTTCTGTTCGCAACACGAGAAAGACAAACAACACTGAATAGTCACTGGAACACTGCACTAAAAAGTTGGCAAATGTGACACCACAGTCGAGAGCAGGTGGGGGGAAACTGGACAGAAGATGGGAAAACAAAAAAGGGGGGAAAGTAAAAGCGAAGGGGGGAGCCGGGAAAGGAACTGAAGGAGGATGAGGACCCATAAGAGGGGGGGGCAGACACGACAGGAAGTGGGATAGGCAGAGGAGGGGAATACAAAAGGACTGGGGGGGAGAAGGGAGGTAGGGAGAGGTTTAGTGGGGAGAAAACAGGACGGAAGGGGGGGAAGAGGGAGCCCAGGGAAAAGACAGAGGAAAGGAGGGGGACTGAGGATCAGAGTTGATAGGAAGGATAAATAGAGGGAGAGAGGGCATCATCCGGGAGGGGGAGTTGACGAAGCCACCTTGGGAAAGGAGATGGAGGGTGTAGAGATGGAGGGTAGGGGGGACACAACGGTGAAGACGTGGCAGGGGCGGGGTGCCCAGTGCTAGGAAGAGTTGTGAACTATATCCATTTGTCACGAACTATGGGAACGAGTATTAAATATTCTTGGAATAAGTAGTGTCAACCATCGTTCGCATTTTTTTTTCCTTTATTGTAATTTTAATCACCTATACAGGTGGGCTGGCAGCAGCACATTACGCTGCTCTTCAGCCTTAAGTGGAACAATAACATGACATAGAGGTGATACAGACAAGACAAAAAATGGCGGGCAAAAAAATGGAGATACAAAAGATCCAATAAACATGAAGCCGTTCACGTTGGACGAAAAAAACACTAACACTTGTTGACACGGCGCACAAAACACGGAGAACTGCGACGGCACATGTGAACAGTTGAGTTGTAACGGCATGAAACACAAAACGAAGCACACACACTAGACACTGATGGCGATGATCTCCGGCGCGCGAAAGTTCACTGTGCGTGTGTGAGTCCGGGGACCTGCCAAAAGAGGAGGAGGAGGAAGGGGAGTGGGAGAGGGAGAGGGGAGAGCAGAGATGCCACAGGCAGGGGAGAAAGGGGCGGAGGGAGGAAGGTGGAGGGGAAGCCCGGGGGGAAGAGTGGTGGATGGAGGGGACGGGGGAAAGGGAAAGAGAAGGGGAGGGAAGGGAAGAGAAGGGAGGGAGGGAGGGTGCCGAAAGGAAAGGACACCGGAAGTGGGGGGTAGGGCAGGGTCAAAGTTGATAGGAGGGGTAGATGGAGGGGACGAGGACATCATCAGGGAGGGGGAGCTGGCGGAAGCCACCTTGGGAGAGAGTAAGGAGGGTGGAGAGATGGAGACCGGGCGGGACATGGGAATACAGGCGCGGCAGCGGGTGGGGATGGAAGAGGATCGGGGAGACGAGCGGGTGAGGAGGATCAAGTTTACGGGAGGTGTACAGGATCCGTATCCTTTCAAGGAAAAGGAGGAGGTGGGGGAAGGGGATGAGATCATACAGGATCCGCGTGGGGGAGGGGACACGATTGCGATAGGCGAGTCGGAGAGTATGGCGTTCAAGGATTTGGAGGGATTTATAAAAGGTAGGGGGGGCGGAGATGCTGGATGGGCAAAACAAAGGATAGGGCGGATGAGGGATTTATGGGTGTGGAGGATTGTGGAAGGCTCCAGACCCCACGTACGGCCGGAAAGGAGCTTCAGGAGACGGAGTCGGGAACATGCTTTGGCTTGGATTGTACGGAGATGGGGAGTCCAGGAGAGGCGACGGTCGAGGGTGACGCCAAGGTACTTAAGGGTGGGAGTGAGGGCAATGGGACAGCCATAGACGGTGAGATAGAAATCAAGGAGGCGGAAGGAAGGGGTTGTTTTGCCTACAATGATCGCCTGGTTTTTCGAAGGATTGACCTTGAGCAACCACTGGTTGCACCAAGCGGTGAATCGGTCAAGATGGGATTGGAGAAGGCGTTGGGAGCATTGCAGGGTGGGGGCAAGGGCAAGGAAGGCGGTGTCATCGGCAAACTGGAGAAGGTGGACGGGGGGTGATGGCAGCGGCATGTCCACCGTGTACAAAAGATACAGGAGGGGGGAGAGGACGGAGCCTTGGGGCACACCGGCGGAGGGGAAAAAGGTGTAGGAATCCGTGTTATGGATGGTGACATAGGAAGGACGGCGGGAGAGAAAGGAGCCGATCAGACGGACGTAGTTAATGGGAAGGGCGAAGATTTGGAGCTTGAAGAGGAGACCGGAATGCCATACACGGTCATATGCATGTTCGAGGTCCAGGGAGAGGAAGATTGCAGAGCGGCGGGAATTAAGCTGTTCAGAAAGGAGATGAGTGAGGTGAAGGAGTAGGTCGTCGGAAGAGAAGGACGGCCGAAAGCCACACTGGGTAACGGGAAGGAGGCGGTGCTGGCGGAGATGCTGGTGGATGCGTCGGGCGAGGATAGATTCCAGGACCTTGCTAAAGACCGAGGTAAGGCAGATGGGACGGTAGGAGGAGACGGCGGACGGCGGTTTGCCAGGTTTAAGGAACATGAGGATACGGGAGGTTTTCCACAGGTCGGGGTAGTAACCGGTGGACAGGACTACATTGTAGAGCCTGGCCAGGGTGGAGAGGAAAGAGACAGGAGCTTCACGAAGGTGACGGTAGGTGACACCATTGTGACTAGGAACGGTGTTGCGTTTGGTGCGGAGTGTAACAATGAGATCCTGTCTAGTGAGAGGGGCATTGAGTTCCGTGTGTGTAATGTTGTCCAAGTACTGGAAACCAGGAGCGAGGGGAGGGGAAGAGGTGTCAGTTCGATCGCGGATATCCGGGAAGAGGGAGTAATTGAACTGGAGATCATTGTGGATGGAAAATACATCGGAGAGGTAGGAGGCATAGTGATTGGCCTTACTAAGGGAGTCAGGGAAAGGGTGATCATCATGGAGAAGAGGATAATAGGGGGAGGGTTTAGTTCCGGTAAGGCGACGGAAGGCCGACCAGAACTTGGACGAGTTGATTGGTAGGGTAGCATTTAAACGGGTGCATGTCTGCCGTCAGTCCTGGCGTTTCTTAGCCGCGAGCAAATTACGAATGTGTCGCTGGAGTTGCCGGTGGCGTCGTAGTGTGTCCGGGTCACGCGTGCGGAGGAAGGTACGGTAGAGACGACGGGTTTCACGGAGGAGGAGAACTGCCTGTGGGGGTAAGGTAGGACGGTGGAGGTGGATGGCGACAGTAGGGACGTGGGCCTCCACGGCCTCAGACAAGGTCTGCTGGAGAAAGGAGGCGGCTTGGGTGACATCGTCTGGGTTGTGGTAGGTGAGAGGGTGGCTATCGACCTGGGTGGAAAGGGTATCCCGGTAGGCATTCCAGTCGGCGCGGGAATAGTCGTGGACATACTTAGGGGGAGGGTCAGTACGAGGGTCGGGGTGAGGGCGACGACCATCTGAAATGGTGAGGAGGACAGGGAGATGGTCGCTACCAATAGGCTCCAGGACATCCACCGTGATGCGGCCAAGGAGGGAGGAGAGGATAACATCAGGAGTGGAGTTGGATTCGGGACGGGTGTGCTGGGGGATGGGGACGAGGTCGCCTTGAAGGGAGGAGAGGAACCGATGCCACCGCCGTAACTGGGTGGCGGAACGACTATGGATGTTGAAGTCGGCGGCGATCACGTAGGAGGAGAAGGTACGGTCAATGTGGGAGACGAAGTCGAAGGGAATAGGGGCGTTAGGGCGGACATAGATGGTGGCGCAGGTAATGGTAAGGCCAGGGAAGAAGAGACTAAGGATCAGGTGTTCGGTGGGGTCGGGAAGGAGAGGTTGGAGCCGAACGGGGATCTGGCGATGGTGCCCAATGGCCACTCTGCCACGCGCAATTGGGAGGGGATTGTCGGAGCGGTGGAGGAGGTAGGGCGAAGTATGGACGGTGTGGTGGGGTTGGAGGAAGGTTTCATTTAGGAGGAAGGCGTCCACGCGGTGGGTGGCAAGGGTATGGAGATAGAGGTTCTTGTTGGTGGGAAGGGAGCGGATGTTGTTGAAAAGGATACGGTGCTGTCGCGCCATGACAGGGATTTAAACGAGGGTGTCAAGACGGGAGAAATGGGCCTGGTTGTTAGAGCAGGTGGCGTACATTTTGAGGTGGAAAACGGATTGGGCGGCGAGGGAGATCTGTTGGAGGGTGTGTGGGCGCTGAAAAGGATGTACATTCTGCAGGACAATGGTGAGGAATCGGACGATGTCCTCAGCGGTAGGGGGTGGGCGAAGGGAGTTGCCGGGAGGGGTGGGGGCGTCCAGAGGGCGGACAGGAACGGTGAGTTCAGGAGTGGTAGGAGGGGGTCGGGCTTTACACTTCTGGGAGTAGGTGGGATGAGGGAGGTTACAGGTATTACAGGAGGGGGGGGACTGGAGATTGGATCGTTCGCTTATATAAAGGTCTTTAAAGAACAAGAGATATACAGTTGTTGATTTGAGCTCTACTTCAAATACTTTCCGACAAGACGTCAGAATGCGAAATAAACGTGACTGCCAGCTGTCGACTGCTACAGGATGGCGAACGGCGGCCACACAGCTGTTGCCTGTCGTCGCCAACAGCTGGCAGCGCGGTAGTCAGTGCTTTGCTCACGGCAGTACGTTTTGGTTGACTCTGTAGTATTAACACCTGAATTCAAGACGTCGACCTCTTTACAGATTCATTGAAAGTAAAATATAGGCTTAGTGTTGTACACATTCAGTGTTGAAACTGCAATTACGCATATCGAGAATAGAAAATTAGGCCTGAGAGGAAAATGCCAAATGTAAATGTTTATTAACGTGTCACAAAATTTATTCCAAACTACTTTACAGTTGAAAACTTTCTCTTTGCACTATTAGTACCGCTATGGAGAAACATAATACCCTACTTTTACTACCGGTACACAATAAATAATTCTGTAGTCTGTGTGATCTACCTTACTACAAGACAACTCCCTTAGGTAGCAGTCTCTTTTAATTGCATCAACAGCAAATTTATCCGGGAAGAGCATCTCATGAAGCTGTGTTCATGTTATTTAGACATTAAGTTTTTAGCTACCAAATAAATAACAATAACAGCATTAATAGCCTCATTATTATGACAATACGACCTATTTCTGTCCGTGTTTCTTATATGTTCATCATTTTCTATTACTAAAAGACTTTTATCTAGCTCTAAATATGTTTTAGATGTCTCACATCTCAGCTTCTTAGGAACAGATCTGGCATAATACACTCATGAGTGTGTGAAAACAGGCAAGTATTCCTGAACAGACTGAATTTGTTCCTCACTGAAATCGATTATACCGTAAATGTTGGAGGTAAGGTCACATCATCTTCACAGTCAGTTATAAAAGAATCTGAATCTATTCCAACTTCTCCAAGAACAGATGATGGAATTTTCAGGGGCAGCAGCGTCTGAATCCTAACCTTGAATTGAATGTCAAAATCTGTCTCAAGATACCAAAGATACCAATCATTGAGATCCTTCCACTGTTCGCTATTTACCAAATCTCGCTTCTACAGCATCTGTCTGAACATTTCATGGCAAAATATATTTAAAATACATGTCCTCGCTACAGTACTTGGTCATCTCTATACTGTGAATGGTATCTGATATGGCCAAATGTATGCTATTGGATAATTCAAATGTGTGTTCAGGACGACATTTCCATATATCCAACCACGATGAAAAACTTTCTAAATATCTGATATTTTTGTCGGTTGTTCCGGAAAGTGGTTTCTGCAGTGCATCCTTGAAAGGGATAATATACCACGACATCAAACATTTAGAATATTCCACCATGTACAAATTAATTTTGATGAATTTAGCAGTGCTCTCAAAACTTTCAGCAAGATAATGTTCCTCCAAGGCTAACAAACCTTGATCAGCGATCTCACTGAAACTATTAAGCACAGGTTTGGCATTTTGTTGCTCAATGTTGCTTTTATAAAGACCCTTTAAATTAAGTTTGTTGACAGATTTTATTATCTCTGTATGCACTCCATCATGTAGCTTTTTAACTGCAGAGAACTTGGTCACTAGCAGTTGTATACTTTTTGAAATTGTTTCAAACTGTGGGTACTTTATTTTCTCATCAGTATCTTTCTTACTGATTCAGTTCTTTCTGACACATTTTAGTATGTGAACAGAACATAAATCACAAAGAGGGGTTTTGTGTCATCACAGGGGTGTTCGTAAGAATTTGACAGTTGAGGAGGGGAATGATGTGGCACGTGTGTTAATTAAAATCTTATCACTAACAACACAGGCTAATTAAAACAAATTGCGTGTAGTCTATGAAATATTTTCTTAATTTGAGTGAGGAGTTCTTCACCATTTACGTTCCTAACTGGAGATATAAAAAAATGAGCACCAGATGCCACAATTTTTAGAACTGAATCCAGTCTCCAAAATGTTACCTCCTGTGTAGTCCAAATAGTGTTTCAAGTGAATTTTGTCAACCATTAGTGAAACAACATAATCTGATTCACAAAGGAACTGTATCTTCTGTTTTGTACAACAGAAAATTGCCACCTGGATACTCACCTGTTTGGTGTGTTTCAAAATATGGACTAATCTTATGCAGTGTATTAGGACAGGGTAGCACAAGACACTGGTGATATTGAAAATAAAATCCTACAAAATATAATAAAATCTAGCTAATATCTGAAATGTTTCTTTTGTTCACCCATTATATTCACTTCCTCACATAAGAAACTAATGTTGCTACTTTCAGTTTCTTCAAAACAATTTACCATATTTTCAAATATTTTGTTATGAATAGCGAGTGGTCTGTTGTGAACTATCATCATTCTTTCTGGTGAAATTTCCCAAGTTATCAATAAAGTCAAGCAAGTCTTTTAAATGGTTTACAGTTACTGGGAAACTACTTGTACCAAATTTTGTGGTTTCAGTTTTACCAACTGCATATTATGGTCAGTATTTATTATAACAAAGCTGTCACTAAGTTAAGTGATTAATATTGAAATAAGAACTAATTTTGTTAATATTAAATTTTAGATTAATGTACTTACTTCTCCTGTAGTCTATCTATTGAAGGTATCGGTTTCCTGACTGTATTTCGATCTAAAAGGAAGAAATTCGTAAAGGCCGTTAGTCGCTAGTTTGTTTACGTTTTTTAGCCGTAAATATGGCACGAGTGTAGATTTTCGTTTTTGACTAGAGTTATCCCTTCAAATCCTAACTCATTCGTTTCTCTCATACAGTGTTTATGTAGTTAAAACTTTCGGAAATAAGTTTAAAAGTTTGTATACGTTAGTGTTTATTTACGGATTAGTACAGGTCTTGTGTCAACTTATTGTCTGCTATTGTGTTAAGTTTGTCTATCAAACCATATTTGACAAATGTGTTGTTTGCCATAGAAATTTGACGAGGGGGGTCTTCTGTGTAGACTGTAAGTTATGGTTTCGTGGAGGGAATACAATGAGGCTCTTCGATGGCAGTGTAAGTTATGTAGAAAGAACAGAAAAATCGCAGAACATGAGGCAAAAATTTGTGCCCTTAAGGCTGAACTAGAAAACGCGAACTAGGAATTATGTAATTTAAGGGAGGAAAAAGAGACTGGGAACTGGGAAAAAGTAGAAAGCAAAGGGCGAAAAAGGGAAACACTTGAAAAGACTCCAGAAATTCAAATAGTAAATCAGTTTGGGTTGCTATCTGGAGTGATCTGGAGTGGAGGAAGGGCCTCATCCAGATGTAGTCGCAAGTAGGTTGAAGCAGAATATTAGCTTAAAGAAGAAAGACAGGTCAGGATCAAACCAGAACAGGAAAAGAAGAAGTCTGCTTATAGGCAGCTCTCATGGGAGGAGTGTGAGAAATTAGGTGCAGGGTACCAGGAAACAAGTTTTGTGAAACGAAGTGCTAGCCTTAGGCAGGTGACAGAAAGATCAGCTACGCAATGACTTTGAGAAGGAAGATCAGGTAATTATAGTTGTGGGGGCAGGAAACACCCTTGCTATGAATCCGAGATACAGTATTAGAAGTGACCTGGATAAAATAGGAGCAGAAACTGGGCACACAAATGTGGCGTCTGTGGAGGTCTTTCAGCGCCATGATCAGCCCTGGGTAAACACTGCTTTAAGGTATGTTAACAGTGAGTTGAATGTGCTGCTCCAGACACCGACAAAATCTCACGTATGTGTTGTTCCAGTTAATGCTATTGGTAGGTGGGGATACACTACATACGGCCTGCACCTAAACAGGAAGGGGGAAAATAAGTTAGCTTCTCTATTAGCAGAAACCGTAAGGGCGAGGGGGGGGGGGGAGGCAGTAGCACAAGAGGTGATACCTGTGGTTAATTGGTCCAGGTAGACAGGCTTTTTAGCTTAAAGTCAAAGTCCAGACAGACAACAATCAAGATAAATAGAATAAAAGAAACTTCATGTACACTAAATAGGGGCAAAGCTAAGGGCAGTATCAAGTTACTTCATCAAAATATCAGGGGAATAAAAAATGAAGTAGATGAGCTATTAGCGTATTTAGATGGTCTCAAAAATAAGAATGTGATTGATATACTCTGTCTGTCTGAACACCATGTAACTGTGGGGATGGATAGTGAACAGTATAAATGGGTATAATTTAGCATTTTAGACTTGTAGATCTAGGATGGATAAAGGAGGAGTTGCCACTTTCATAAAACAAGGGTATAAATACAAAACGCCAGCCGGAGTGGCCGAGCAGTTCTAGGCGCTACAGTCTGGAACCACGCGACCGCTACAGTCGCAGGTTCGAATCCTGCATTGGGCATGGATGTGTGTGATGTTCTTAGGTTAGTTAGGTTTAAGTAGTTCTAAGATCTAGGGGACTGATGACCTCACACGTTAAGTTCTCAGAGCCATTTGAGCCATTAAATATAAAACTATAGAAGTAAGTAAATTTTGTGTTGATTAGCACTTTGAGGTTTCTGCATGTAAACTTCACCTAGATAGTGTAGTATTGATAGTAGCAACAGTGTACAGGTCCCCATTAGGAGACTGGGAGCTATTCATTATAAAGTTTGACTCCCTATTTTGCTGTCTGTCAGACAAAAGGAGAATTTATTAATCTGTGGTGATTTCAGTCTAAACTTTCTGAGTAATTCTGATAGGAAAAGTGAACTAGAAGTGTTATTAACAACACATAACTTAGAATCAGTGGTCAATTTCCCTACATGTACAGCATTCTAATAGATAATGTATTTGTACAGAAAGAGGATATAAAACAAACACATGCTTTCCCTGTGGTAAATGGATTGTCAGACCATGACACACAACTGATTAACTTACAAAACCTTAACAGGGTGTCCAGTTGAGAAGCCATTAAGTAAAAGTGTTAGGTTCCTCAACGTGGTATCTATAGAGCACTTCAGAGAAAGTTTAAGAAATGTTATCTGGGGAGATGTATATAATGAGCCAAATGGTAATGATTAATGCAATATATTTCTTAATAAATTTTATCCATTTTTGAACACTGTTTCACAAATAAAATTACTAAATGTAACACCACAAACTTTCCAAAGAAACCTTGGATTATTACAGGTATTACAATGTCTTCAGAAAGAAAAAGAAAACTGTATGAGACAGCAAGAACTAGTAAATATCCAGAAGTAGTTTTACTCTATAAAAAGTATTGCAAGACTCTGAGAAAAGTTGTAAGTAAATCAAGAAATATGTATGTTAGAGAAGAAATTAACAACTCTGGTAATAAAATCAAATCAATGTGGAATATTGTTAGAAGGGAGACAGGAAAAGTAACCACTGGGGGAAGTAATATTACTATTAAAGTACAGAGAAGAGTCAGTTCTGAAAAATTTTAGTCAGATTGAGTTTCACCTAACAACCTCTTCTGAAATAAGTAAAGTTATAACGTTTTTGAAAAATAAATGTTCTGTTGGAGTAGATGACATCTTAAATAAGATATTAAAACAATGTGGAGCAATTACAACTGATGTTCTGAGTCACATATGTAATGCATTAGTAACTCAAGGTATTTTCCAAGACAGGTGAAAATATACACTTTTCAGGCCTCTCTGCAGAAAGGGGGACACCACAGATGTCAATTATTATTGGCCAGTATCCTTGCTTACAGCATTTTCAAAAATCTAACAGGAACTAATGTACTCAAGAGTGGTTAGCCATCTCAACGGGGATGGGATACTTAGTAAATCACAGTTCGGATTTCATAAATTGTGTTCCACTGAGACAGCAATATACAATTTCACTGTCCACATAATAGTTTTTAAATAGTAAAATGTCACCATTAGGAATTTCTGTGACTTGTCCAAAGCATCTGATTGTGTGAACCATGACATTATGTTACAGAAAGACAATACAATGGTGTAAATGGAATAGCATAAGATTGGTTTAAGTGATACCTACAGAACAGCAAACAAAAAGTTTCTTTGTATGGGTCAAGTGATTTATGGAATTGTCCCACTTCATGTAACTGGGGTAAAATTCCATTAGGTGTTCCATGGGGTTCAATCTTGGGCGCCTATTATTTTTGATATATGTGAACGATCTTCCTTCTTATCTGAAACCTGAAGCTGAACTGACACTCTTTGTTAACGATACAAGCATCATTATTACTCCAGCAAAAGAATATCCAATTCAAAATAATGGAAATAAAGTCTCTGGAAAAGACAGTAATTGGTTTCCTGCAAATGGACTTACTTTAAACTTTGAAAAAAACCCAATACACCTAGTTTTCTTCTGTAAAAATTACAGTTGCTTCAATAAATATAACTCACCAACAGAAGTCAGTAGACAGGGTAGAGCATACAAAATTTTGGGGTGTACATATATATCACAATCTTAATTGGAAAGTAATTTAGATTTTCTAAGGCGACTAGGTTCTGCAACTTTTGCAGTCAGAATAATTGCCCATTTTGAGGATATACAAATTAGTAAGCTATCACAGTTTGCATACTGTCACTCTCTGATGTCATAGGGAGTAATAATTAGGGGTAAGGTCAGCAACAATTTTAACTGTCTGGGCGGGATAAGTCTCAGTGTTAAGAGACTATACAGGAATTCGAAATATTTATGTCTCACTGTGCGGAAAGTGAGTCGCAGACATCGACAGTAGCATTGCAGTCAGATGTTGCGGCAGAAGCCAATGGAGGTTTCCGTCCCGATCTCGCATTTTTACTCAGATTTGACGCAGTAGACATACCGTGAGCGTGAGTGTCCGTAATTCCGTTCCCATTTGTAACAAAATTTTAACCCGGAGTTGTTTTGGGGGCACCCTTTTTTTTGTTACATGCCATCTTACTTGTTCCGCTATCCGATCCTGACGAACTGTAAACTAGTGAGCTGGGGTGACTTGTAGTGACGATGGCTTCGGACCTCTGGCAGGTTGCTCGGACAGTGGGGCCAACTGCAGTCAATATTGGTTACTTGTGCGTCCTGTCATAGTATGATAGTCAAGTGTGTGACTCCCACACGAGATAGCACCGACAGCGGCTACTGACCGTATACAGAGAAGGGCAGCACAAATAATCACAGGTGTGGTCGACCCACGTGAGAGTGCCACGCAAGTGTTAAAACAACACAATCGGCAGACACTTGAAGAGGACGCAAGTTACCCCACGAGAGGCTGCTTACGATATTTCGCAGGCGACTGTTAAGCGAGGAGTCCAGATGCGCTCTCCAGCCACTACGCGTCGCTGCCGTAAGGAGGTTGAAGGCCGGCCACAACACCGAGTCGTCTCAGCACTCGTCCTTAACGCACTCCGTACGCGAACAGAACGGGAAAAAATTTCGAAACTTGTTACCGTGCCAAGTACTCTGCCATGTACTTCACAGTGGTTTTCAGTGTAGTACGGGAATCTAGATGTGACGGTGAATTTGGTGCTTGTAAATACGTCGCGTAACTGGGCAATTTAATGGGACAATTGTGTAAAATCGCGTGAGACATGCAGCCATCAAAGAAAATATATATGGCACATTTCCAAAGTTCACTATTATGTCTCCCTATGCGTTTTAGAATCTGGACGACGTTGATGTATTCTCACCACCGGGAGTGACGTAATCGCTTGCCGATTCATAGAGAAAAATGTGAATATTTAGAAACTGAACATACAAATGTTTTTGGACGGGGTCCGCCTTTAGCAAAACACAATTTTGTTTCATATCCGAAACGTGTTTCACTACAATTGCAGCATCATCCGTGGACTTTTATTTCATGGCTGCTGTTTGTAATATTACGTTTTAAAATCATAATTACAAGTTTTTGAAGAACACATAAAGTCATATATTCATACTTTTTACCACATGGTGTGGTTTCCGTGAGAGATTATTATTTTATAGTGCCTATTTTCTTTCAGTGATACGGATCCCATACTGATGAGCAGTACTCAGGTATTGGTCAAACGACTGTCTTGTACGCTACTGCCTTTGTTGATGGATTACATTTCCTGATGATTCTTCCAATAAATCGCAGTCTGGCATCTGCCATGTCTCCTTTCTAGAAGTAGTTTATCTTTGCAGATCGCTGGAGCAACGAAGGGTATGTAGTGTTGGAGAAAAGCACATGTCATTCCAGTTCCAAGATGGGTCTTATGAAAGATGCACGTAGTTATAGACTTGTGTTATTGATGTCAATCTGTTATGGGACATATTCTGCATGCACGTATTAATACGTTTCTGTGTAACGAAAATATCTTCTGTAAAAATGCACACGGATTCCACAAACAGGGACTTTGCGAAATTCAGCTCGCGATGTTCCTCCACTAAACACCAGCGCCAAGGTCCATGCCATGGAGAGAGGGAGGGATACAGCAATAGAGTTGCAGCAACTGGTGGGGGGGGGAGATGAAGGAGAAAACCAGGGGGTGGGGGGACCAAGCCTGTGGACAGTGTAAAGGATGTGAAGATGTTGGGTGAATAAGAGGAAGTTGGGGTAGGTGATGAAGCCATACAAAAGTCTTGTAGTGGAAGGAAGGCAGATACGGAAGGCAAGGCAAAGTGCATGGCATTCTAGCACTTGGAGAGCCTTATATAAGTGGGGGAGGTGGTGGAGATCCAGGCACTACTACCATAGCAGAGGATGGGATGCATGAGGGATTTGTAGGTGTGAAGGATGGTGGAAGGTTGCAGTCCAAATGTCTGGCCAGACAGGTGTTTCAGGAGGCAGAGGTGGGAATGGGCTTTCTGCTGGATGGTCAGGAGGTGAGGGGGCCAAGTGAGGTGATGATCGAGGGTGAGGACAAGGAATCTCAGGGTGGGGGTGATCTGGATGGGATGACCATAAATAGTGAGGTAGAAATGAAAACAGTGGGTTTGGTGAGTGTGCTAGGACCATTGAAGGGTAGCATAGAGAGGCAGGAACGTGGTGACATCAGCGTATTGGAGGAGGTGGACTGGAGGAGGTGATTTGGACGTATTGGCAGTGTACAGGAGACAGAGGAGTATGTAGAGAATGGAGGTCTGGGGGACACCAGCAGTGGGATAAAAGAGATAGGATTTGGCGGCTTGGAGAGTGAAATAGGGACAGCATGAGAGGAAGAATCCGACCAGACAGACAAAATCGATTGGCAGGGCCTAGGTTTGGCGTTTAAAGAGTAGATCAGGATGCCACATGCTGTCGTAGGCATTTCGGAGGATAAGGGAAACAAAAATGTCCGTGCGATGGGAGTTAAGCTGGAGGGAGAGAAGGTCGACGAGGTTAAGGAGTTGGTTGGGAGTTAACTTGGAGGGAGAGAAGGTGGATGAGGTTAAGGAGTTAGTCTTCGGTGGAGAATGAGGGTCGGAAGCCACACTGGGTAATGGGGAGGAGGTGGTGTTGATGGAGGTGGTGATGGAGACGATGGGAGAGGATGGATTCAAAGACCTTACTGGGATAGGATTATAGGAAGAGGTGACAGATGGGGATTTGTTGGGTTTGAGGAATAAGAGGATGCGGGAAGTTGTCAATGGGTTGGGGCAGAAGCCAGCAGAGGGGATGACTTTGTATAGAACCATTTACAAATTTTAACTACCTTTTAAATACAGTTTATGTAACTTCTATCTGAAGTGCTGTTTTAATCTGCTGTCAATGCGCCCACTTTGGGAGGAGTTGAAATCACAATAAAGAAGGAGACTTTTTTATTCAGGCCTTTATCACAGTCTAACATAACAGTTACAACACTCACTGCTGTAAACGTTATTACCGTTTGACAAGTGGAGCGACACTAGCACTCAAAGTGGTGAGGAAGCAGAACTTAAGATGCGTCGTAAGCATAATCTTCTTTTGCATCCCCTTGCTACGTGATTTAAGAAATATTTGAATTATTTTTTTTTACTACCAAGAGTTTGTGTAACATCAGAAGACACATAAGTTTCTGAAAATGATTTTAAAATAAGCGCAAGTAGGGATAAAACTCATGAATCCAGTGGCAAGCTACAGCACGCTCGTGAAGAAACGGTTTTGACGTTGCATAGAACTGCAGCTTACCTCCTTTATATTCACGGAATATAAACACATAGATTCACACTTAAGAAGCACAGACGCCTACCTCTACATGCAAAAGGGATCGACGCCCAGTTTGTCGTTCCGTAGGTCTACTGTGTCTCAGTCATTGCCGTCTGTTGCCACTAGTACGACCTTCGGCTTTATATTATTCTAAGTGGGGAAATCAACTGCCAAATAGTGGGATAAATATACTGTGAATGTAAACTCCAAGCCCTGAAAGCCAAAAACACTGTCACAAGTGCTGTCATACATTAAATTTGCCTTTTCATCCAATGACATATGCACTAGTTTATCAGTATCAGAGAAATGCTGTACCTTCTGCTTTAAAAGATGGAACATATTGTCACTTATCCCACATTTTATTTGTATGCCTTCCATATACCTGTGTAACGTGCACACTGATGGAAAGATAAAACATTCTGACAAAACCTGTATGCCTGAGTGCTGTAATATAATAAATTTAGAGCGAACAGCTTAGTTTTGTCTTTCCATCTTGCAGATGGCATGTTAATCTTGTTTAACAACAAGCCAATGGCATCTATTTTTAAACACTGGGATCCTATAGTCTTCAAAATTTGTTTGCCCTTCACTTGATCCTTTTTATACAGCTTCTGTTGCTGTCTGTATTTAAAATGACAGGCACTGTCCTTGTACCATAACAGTTTTGTGCGAAGTCTAGCTATCTGCACAATCTCATTCTCCACACACTTTTTATAAACACGAATAACTGCACTTAATTTTACCATTTCATCATCAACGCTGATCTGTGTTGTCGATTCAGATGAATCTGGCACTGATATATGGAGAGTTGAACCGATTGCTCGTGTGCCATTGGAGTGTTTCACAGCTTTAGACGGATTGTCGAACATTTGTGGCAGTCTCCTCTTCATCATCAGTTGAGATGGCGTATTTGAAATGTCAGACAGTGTGGTTAACTGCATTCCACAAGAGTTTTTTATTCATGAATTGGTTTTGTTCGACATCGAGCGGACAAAACTCAACATTATAATAAAGGCAGACAGGGTCTTTCTTCATAGGATCTTCTCATCTCCTATTCACTTGCCCTTTACTACTCCTAAAACTAAACTTGTTTTTTCTTTATTTTTACTTCACTCCCCAGAATGGGGTGGGCTGGCAGCCGCACAATATGCCGCTCTTCAGCCAAGAGAGTTACAGAAAAAACATAATCAAATGAGAAAATAACATAACATAGAATGGTATAAAGTGATGAATAAACATGAACAAAAATAAATGAGTATAAACGGTAGATTTAGAAACAAAATAGATGAGAGCCACACGCACATACAGAGAATCAACACAGTGTAAACACAAAAACAAAGAAACACCACACTGTGGGAACACAAATGAATGATGCTGGTAACACTGTTGGTGCTGGTGGAACATAACACCGCACACAGCACTGGAGTAACACTGACACCACAACGAAAACGTTAAAAATTATGGTATTTAAGAGGACCTACCACCGGGTGAAGGGAGGATGAGGGAAGATAAGGGAGGAGAGACGGTGGGGGGGGGGGGGTAGGAAGGGGCAGTGGAGGGGAGAAGGAAAGGAGCTGGAAGCCTGGGAAGGTGAAAAGGAAAAAGAAGGTGTTTGGCTGGGGAAAAGGAGGAAGAAGAGAAGGGGGAGAGGGAGGGAGAGAGGGAGCCCTGAAGAGGAGGAAGAAGGAGGGTTTAGACCTGGCAGGAGGGGTAGATGGAAGGCACAAGGACATCATTTGGGAGGAGAGTTGGTGGAAGCCACCTTGGGCGAGGGTATGGAGCATGTGGAGATGGAGACCAGGCGGGACACTGTGGTACAGGCAGGGCAGTGGGCTAAGGTGGGAGAGGATGGGTGAAACCAAAGGATGGAGGGATCCAGTTTGCAGGAGACATATATGATCTGTATTTGTTCTAGGAACAGGAGGAGACGGGGGAAGGGAATCAGATCATAAAGTATCCATGTGGGGGGCAGGAGATGGATGCAGTAAGTGAGGCACAGAGCTTAGTGCTCAAGGACTTGGATTTCTAGCAGATGTGGGGGCAGAGATCCAAGTTGGGTGGGCAGCGCATAGGATGGGGCGGATGAGGGACTTATAGGTATGTAGGTAGTGGAAGGGTCTAATCCGCATGTTCGACCAGAGAGGAGTTTGAGCAGACAGACAGTTACATACCTTGGCTTGGAATGTGAGATTGGGGGGTGGGGGTCCAGGGAAGGCAGTGGTCGAGGATGATGCCAACGTACTTGAGGGTGGGAGTGAGGGCAAAGGGGTGGAAATAGATGGTGAGGTAGAAATATAGAAGGCAAAAGGAGGGGGTGGTATGGACTATGATGATTGCGTTGGTCTTGGAGGGATTAATCTTAAGGAGCCATTGGTTGCACCAGGTGGTGAAAAGGTCAAGGTGTGACTGGAGGAGGCGCTGGGAATGTAGGAGGGAGGGGGCAAGAACAAGGAAGGTGGTGTCATTGGCATATTGCAGAGGATGGACAGGTGGTGGGGACTGCAGCATGTCTGCCACATATAAGAGGTAGAAGAGAGGGGAAAGGATGGAACCTTGGGGCACACCTGCAAAGGGGTAGAAGCTACAAGAGGTGGAGTTGTGGATGGTAACATAGGAGGGGCAGTGAGAGCGGAAGGAGACTACATTCATCATGGTATTTAAGGGGACCTACCATCAGGTGAAGGGAGGATGAGGGAAGATAAGGGAGGAGAGACGGTGGGGGGGTAGGAAGGGGCAGTGGAGGGGAGAAGGAAAGGAGCTGGAAGCCTGGGAAGGTGAAAAGGAAAAAGAAGGTGTGTGTGTGGTGACAATGTCTTTTGTGATGATATTGGTATGAGGTCGGTTGACGGTGTGGCCCCCAAGTACTGGAAGCTAGGAGCAAGTGGGGGGAGAGAAGTGTCAGTGCAGTCCTGGATGCCAGGGAAGAGGGAATAATCAAATTGTGGATCATCAGGGATGGGAAGGACGTCAGACAGGTGGGAGGCAAAATGATTGGCCATACTGGTATTGTCCAGGAAAGGGTGGTTATCATGTATGAGAGGATAGTGAGGCGAAGCTTTTGTGCCAGCGACAGTAATTGAGGTCAGTGGAACGGAAGTGTGTCAGGTGGAGGAGGAGATCATCAGCAGAGAAGGAAGGTCAGAAGCCACATGGGGTCAATGGAAGGAGACAGTGCTGGTGGAGGGGTGGTGGACGCAGCGGGTAAGGATGGACTCCAGGACTTTGCTAAAGAATGATGTCAAACTGATAGAGTGGTAGGAGGCGGTTTTGGAAGGGGGTTTGTCAGGTTTGGGAAACATAAGGATCTGGGAAGTCTTCCACAGGTCGGGGTAGAAGCCAGTGGAGGGGATAACATTACAGATGGTGGCTAGTCCTGTAACGAAGGAGAGGGGGCTTCTTTGAGGTGGTGGTATGTAATAGGATTGTGACTGGGAGCTGTGTTGCATTTGGTGTGTGTGTGGTGACGATGTCTTTTGTGATGGTATTGGTATGAGGTTGGTTGACGGTGTGGCCCCCAAGTACTGGAAGCTAGGAGCAAGTGGGGGGAGAGAAGTGTCAGTGCAGTCCTGGATGCCAGGGAAGAGGGAATAATCAAATTGTGCATCATCAGGGATGGGAAGGACGTCAGACAGGTGGGAGGCAAAATGATTGGCCATACTGGTATTGTCCAGGAAAGGGTGGTTATCATGTATGAGAGGATAGTGAGGCGAAGCTTTTGGGCCAGTAAGGTGGTTGACGGCTGACTAGTACTTCGAGGAGTTAATAAGCAGTGAAGCATTAAGACTGGTGCATGTCTGTCACGAGGCCTGGCGTTTTTTGGCCGCGAGCATGTTTCTAATATGGTGTTGGAGTTGTCGGAGGTGGAGGAGTGTGTCCCAGTTCCAGGTATGGAGGAAGGAGCGGTAAAAGCGATGGGATTCGTGGAGGAGGAGTACGACCTGTGGTGGTAAGGTAGGACAGTGAGAGTGGATAGTTTTGGTGGGGATGTGCACCACAACGGCCTCCGACAAAGTCCAGTGGAAAAAGGAAGCGGCATGGGTGATGTCATCAGGGTGCTGGTAGGTGAGAAGGTGGTGTCTGACCTGGGTTTCTATGGTATCCCGGTAGGCATCCCAGTTGTGGGCAGGTATGTTGAAGGAGAGGGGGGAGGTCACCTTGGAGGGTGGCAATAAACCAATGCCACCGCCATAACTGTGTGGATGTGCGGCTGTGGATACTGAGGTCGGCGGCATTCATGTAGGAGGAGAAGGTGCGGTCTATGTCGGCGAGGAAATCATATGGGATCAGGGTATTAGGGAGGATATAAATGGTGGCATAGGTGACGGTAAGGCCAGGGAAGAAGAGACCAAGGATCAGGTGTTCAGTAGGGTCATTGAAGAGAGGTTGAGGTCGAACAGGGAGATGGCAGAGGTGGCCAATGGCAACTCCACCACGCAGAACAGGAAGGGGATTGTTGGTGCGGTGAAAGGTATACGGAGAGATGTTAATTGTGTGAGTAGGCTGGAGAAAGGTTTCATTGAGGATGAGGGCATCCACATTGTGGTGGGGGAGGTGTGGAGTAGGAGTTGTTTGTTGGTGGGGAGGGAGCAGATGTTGTTGAACAGAATACGGTGCTACTGTTGCACCCTAGCAGGGACCCTAGACTAGGTAGAACTAATTTTTTTTCTTTATTGTTATTTTCACACCTTACGTATAAAGGTGGGCTGGCGGCAGCAATAGTACGCCGCTCTTCGGCCACAGACAGTACAAATAGAATCAAGGTGGAAGCCACCTTGGGAGAGCGTATGGAGAGTGGAGAGATGGAGAGCAGGTGGGACGTGGGAATATAGGCGTGGCAGTGGATGGGAGTGGGAGGGGATGGGAGAGCCAAGCGGGTGAGGGGGATCAAGTTTAAGGGAGATGTAGAGGATCTGTATCCGTTCGAGGAAAAGGAGGAGGTGTGGGAACAGAATAAGGTCATACAGGATCCGCAAGGGGGAGGGGAGACGGATGTGATAGGCGAGGCAGAGAGCATGGTGTTCTTGGATTTGAAGTTATTTGTAGAAGGTAGGAGGGGCGGAGCTCCAGGCAGAGTGGGTGTAGCAGAGGACAGGGCGGATGAGGGATTTATAGGTATGGAGATTGAAGCAGGGATCCAGACCTCTTGTGCGGCCAGAAATGAGCTTGAGGAGACAGAGTCAGGAGCGTGCCTTGGCTTGGATTGTCCAGAGACGGGGGGTCCAGGAGAGGCAACATTCAAGGGTGGGGGTGAGGGCGATAGGACGGCCACAAATGGTGAGACAGAAATCAAGGAGATGGATGGAAGGGGTGGTTTTGCCTACAATGATCGCCTGCGTTTTAGAAGGATTGACCCTGAGCAACCACTGGTTACACCAAGTAATGAACTGGTCAAGATGGGATTGGAGAAGGTGTTGGGAGCGTTGCAGGGCGAGGGCGAGGGCGAGGAAGGCGGTGTCATGAGCGTACTGGAGAAGGTGGACAGGGGGTGTAGGTGGCGACATGTCCGCCGTGTACCGAGTGTAGAGAAGAGGGGAGAGGATGGAACTTTGGGAAACACTGGCGGAGGGGTAGAATGTGTAGGAATCCATGTTATGGATGGTGGAAAACTAATTTTTTTTCTTTATTGTGATTTCATTTCCCTGCCCCGTATGGGCAGGGGAGGGCTGTAGCGACACAATCCGCCACTCTTCAGCCGAGTGACATGGCAACTAAAGTAAGAATAAAATGTTACATACATAAGGGGATAAAAAAAGGGGAACATAAAACAGAATAAAGGGAGAAAATGGAGGTAAAAATAGACTGACATGGAGACGTTCATGGGGGATAGTTAAAAAAGTCACCAGAAAGTTAAAAAACACTGCTGGCTGTTCTTAAAACACAGAGAAGACACTGAATGGACATGCACAGGTTAAAAGTCGGCCACAGTATTAAAAACACTCCAGAACAACACGCTTAAAACCCACTTGTAGCTCACACGATGAAGAATAAAACTGCCAGATGGGACCTGCCGAGGGAAAGGGCAGAGAGGATGGAAAAAGAGGGGAGGGCAAAGGGCAGCAGGGGAAGTGGCGGGATGAAGAGAGTAGGGGCATCTGCAGGTACACGGAGAGGCAGGAGACACGTGGGCTGGGAGATGAAGAGGGAAGACAGGCAGGAGGGAGTGCAGATACACTGAAAGGGGGCACAAGAGAGGGAGGTGGAGTAGGAGGGGGAAGCCACTCAGGAGGAGAGAGGGGGAGGAGTCCCTCGCCTCCTCCCTGAAGAGGAGGCAGGAAGATGGGGTTAGAGTTGGTAGAAAGGGTAGATGTCAGGGCAAAGATAATCATCCGTGAGGGGTAGATGGTGGAAGTTGTGTTGGGAAAGGAGATAGATGGTGTGGAGATGGAGAGAGGATGGGACACAACGGTAAAGGTATGGAAACTGGTTGGGGGTGGAGAGGAATGGAGACACCAGGGGGTGAGGGGGATCAAGGCGGCAGACAATATATAGTGTGCAGATGTGTTCAAGGAAAAGGATAATGTGGAGGAAGGGGATGAGGTCATAGGGGATGCACGTGGGAGATGGAAGGCAGATGTGGAAGGTGAGGCAGAGCGCATGGCATTCGAGGATTTGGAGGGCTTTATAGAACTGGGAAGGGGCGGAAATCGAAGCTACACTGGCATAACAGAGGATGGGGCGGATCAAGGATTTGTAGGTGTGAAGGATGGTGGAAGGATGCAGACCCCACGTACGGCCACACAAGAGTTTCAGGAGGCGGAGGTGGTTGTGAGCTTTGTTTGAATGGTAAGGAGATGGGAAGTCCAGGTGAGGTGGCGGTCTAGTGTGAGACCAAAGTATTTGAGGGTAGATGTGAGGTGGATAGGACGGCCATAAATAGTGAGGTAGAAATCATGGAGGCGGAAGGAGCAGGTGGTGCGATTGGGTCTTGGAGGGATTGATACGGAGGAACCACTGGTTGCACCAAGTGGTGAATTGATCAAGGTGGGTTTGGAGGGTACGTTGGGACCGTTGAAGGGTAGGATAAAGGGCTACGAAGGCGATGTCATCAGCAAACTGGAGACAATGAACAGGTAGGGGAGATTATGGCATATGAGCAGTGTACAGGAGATAGAAGAGAGGGGAAAGGACAGAACCTTGGGACATGACAGCAGAGGGATAGAAAGTACGGGAGTTGGAATCATGGATAGTCACATAGGAGGGACGATGGAAGAGCAAGGATGCAATGAGACGGACGAAGTTGATGGGGAGAGCATAGGTCTGGAGTTTGAAGATAAGCCTGGGATGCCAGACACAGTCATAGGCGTTCTGGAGATCAAAGGAAACAAAGACAGCGGAGCGATGGGAGTTAAGTTAGGCGGAGAGAAGTTTGGTAAGGTTAAGGAGCTGGTTGTCGGCAGAGAAGGAAGGCCGAAAGCCACATTGGGTAAGGGGAAGGAGGTGGCGCTGGTTAAAGTGGCACTGAATACGGTGAGAGAGGATGGCCTCGAAGACCTTACTGAACATGGAGGTGAGGCAATGGGATGATAGGAAGAGGTACCAGAAGGGGGTTTGTTAGGTTTAGGGAACAGCAAGACATGGGAAGTCTTCCACAGGTCGGGGTAAAATCAAGAGGAGGACATTATAAAGCGTAGCAAGGAGAGACAGGAAGGATGGGGGGGATTCCTTGAGGTGGTGGTAGGTGACGCCATCATGACCAGTGGTGGTGTTGCGTTTGGAGCAGAGGACGAGTGTGATGTCTTGTGCGGTGATGTGAGTGTCATGTCTGAGGGGGTAACCGATCCAAGTACTGGAAGCTAGGGGTGAGTGGGGGGACAGGGGTGTCAGTGCGGTCAAGGACAGTGGGGAAGAGGGAGTAATCAAAATGGGGATGGTCAGGAATGGAGAAGACCTTGGATAGGTGGGAAGCAACATGGTTAGCCGTACTGAGGTTGTCAGGAAAGGGTCGATCATCATGGGGGATGGGGTAATGCAGGGTGGGATGGCTACCAGTAAGGCGGTGGAAGGCTGCCCAGTACTTGGAGGAGCTGACAGGGAGGGTGCAGTTGAGACATGTGCATGTCTAGTCCAGTCCCGGTGTTTCTTTGCTGTAAGGAGGTTCCCGTGGTCTAGGGGTAGCGTCCTTGATTCATAATCAAAACGTCTTCGGCCCAGGTTCGATCCCCACCACTGCCTAAATTTTGATAAATAATCAGCATTGGCGGCTGAAGACTTCCGGCATAAGAAGTCAGCCTCATTCTGCTAACGGCCTTGTCAAAGAGGGCGGAGGAGTGGATAGAGGTTCAGGGCACTCTCTTGTCCTAGGGGTGGGAAATTGCCCCTAAAGGCAGAAGAATCGGCAATGATCAACGACATGAGGATGCAGAAGGCAATGGAAACCACTGCATTAAAGACACGTAACGTGTATCCACAGGACATTTGGCCTGTAATTGAAGAAATGTCATGATGATCTCTCCATTGGCAAAATATTCAGGAATAGTCCCCCATTCGGATCTCCGGGAGGGGACTGCCAAGGGGGAGGTTACCATGAGAAAAAGATTGAATAATCAACGAAAGGATAACGTTCTACGAGTCAGGGCGTGGAATGTCAGAAGCTTGAACGTGGTAGGGAAACTAGAAAATCTGAAAAAGGAAACGCAAAGGTTCAATCTAGATATAGTAGGGGTCAGTGAAGTGAAGTGGAAGAAACACAAGGATTTCTGGTCAGACGAGTATCGGGTAATATCAACAGCAGCAGAAAATGTTATAACAGGTGTAGGATTCATTATGAATAGGAAGGTAGGGCAGAGGCCGTGTTACTGTGAACCGTTCAGTGACCGGGTTGTTCTAATCAGAATCGACAGCAGACCAACACCGACAACGATAGTTCGGGTATACATGCCGATGTCGCAAGCTGAAGATGAACAGATAGAGAAAGTGTATGAGGATATTGAAAGGGTAATGCAGTATGTGAAGGGGGACGAAAATCTAATAGTCATGGGCGACTGGAATGCAGTTGTAGGGGAAGGAGTAGACGAAAAGGTTACAGGAGAATATGGGCTTGGGACAAGGAATGAAAGAGGAGAAAGACTAATTGAGTTCTGTAACAAGTTTCAGCTAGTAATAGCGAATACCCTGTTCAAGAATCACAAGAGGAGGAGGTATACTTGGAAAAGGCCGGGAGATACGGGAAGATTTCAATTAGATTACATCATGGTCAGACAGAGATTCCGAAATCAGATACTGGATTGTAAGGCGTACCCAGGAGCAGATATAGACTCAGATCAAAATATAGTAGTGATGAAGAGTAGGCTGAAGTTCAAGACATTAGTCAGGAAGAATCAATACGCAAAGAAGTGGGATACGGAAGTACTAAGGAATGACGAGATACGTTTGAAGTTCTCTAACGCTATAGATACAGCAATAAGGAATAGTGCAGTAGGCAGTACAGTTGAAGAGGAATGGACATCTCTAAAATGGGCCATCACAGAAGGAAAACATAGGTACAAAGAAGGTAGCTGCGAAGAAACCATGGGTAACAGAAGAAATACTTCAGTTGATTGATGAAAGGAGGAAGTAAAAACATGTTCCGGGAAAACCAGGAATACAGAAATACAAGTCGCTGAGGAATGAAATAAATAGGAAGTGCAGGGAAGCTAAGGCGAAATGGCTGCAGGAAAAATGTGAAGACATCGAAAAGGATATGATTCTCGGAAGGACAGACTCAGCACACAGGAAACTCAAAACAACCTTTGGTGACATTAAAAGCAACGGTGGTAACATTAAGAGTGCAACGAGAATTCCGCTGTTAAATGCAGAGGAGAGAGCAGATAGGTGGAAAGAATACATTAAAAGCCTCTATGAGGGTGAAGATTTGTCTGATGTGATAGAATAAGAAACAGGAGTCGATTTAGAAGAGATAGGGGATCCAGTATTAGAATCGGAATTTAAAAGAGCTTTGGAGGACCTACGGTCAAGTAAGGCAGAAGGGATAGATAACATTCCATCAGAATTTCTAAAATCATTGGGGGAAGTGGCAACAAAACGACTATTCACGTTGGTGTGTAGAATATATGAGTCTGGCGACATACCATCTGACTTTCGGAAAAGCATCATCCACACAATTCCGAAGACGGCAAGAGCTGACAAGTGCGAGAATTATCGCACAATCAGCTTAACAGCTCATGCATCGAAGCTGCTTACAAGAACAATATACAGAAGAATGGAAAAGAAAATTGAGAATGCGCTAGGTGACGATCAGTTTGGCTTTAGGAAAAGTAAAGGGACGAGAGAGGCAATTCTGACGTTACAACTAATAATGAAAGCAAGCCTAAAGAAAAATCAGGACACTTTCATAGTATTTGTCGACCTGGAAAAAGCGTTCGACAATATAAAATGGCGCAAGCTGTTCGAGATTCTGAAAAAAGTAGGGGTAAGCTATAGGGAGAGACGGGGCATATACTATATGTACAGCAACCAAGAGGGAATAATAAGAGTGGACGATCAAGAACGATGTGCTCGTATTAAGAACGGTGTAAGACAAGGCTGTAGCCTTTCGCCCCTACTCTTCAATCTGTACACCGAGGAAGCAATGATGGAAATAAAAGAAAGGTCCAGGCGTGGAATTAAAATACAAGGTGAAAGGATATCAATGATACGATTCGCTGATGACATTGTTATCCTGAGTGAAAGTGAAGAAGAATTAAATGATTTGCTGAACGGAATGAACAGTCTAATGAGTACACAGTATGGTTTGAGAGTAAATCGGAGAAAGACGAAGGTAATGAGCAGTAGTAGAAATGAGAACAGTGAGAAACTTAACATCAGGATTGATGGTCACGAAGTCAATGAAGTTAAGGAATTCTGCTACCTAGGCAGTAAAATAACCAATGACGGACGGAGCAAGGAGGACATCAAAAGCAGACTCGCTATGGCAAAAAAGGCATTTCTGGCCAAGAGAAGTCTACTAATATCAAATACCGGCCTTAATTTGAGGAAGAAATTTCTGAGGATGTACGTCTGGAGTACAGCATTGTATGGTAGTGAAACATGGACTGTGGGGAAACCGGAACAGAAGAGAATCGAAGCATTTGAGATGTGGTGCTATAGACGAATGTTGAAAATTAGGTGGACTGATAAGGTAAGGAATGAGGAGGTTCTACACAGAACGGAGAGGAAAGGATTATGTGGAAAACACTGATAAGGAGAAGGGACAGGATGATAGGACATCTGTTAAGACATGAAGGAATGACTTCCATGGTACTAGAGGGAGCTGTAGAGGGCAAAAACTGTAGAGGAAGACAGAGATCGGAATACGTCAAGCAAATAATGGGGACTGGGGACGTGGGTTGCAAGTGCTACTCTGTGATGAAGAGGTTAGCACAGGAAAGGAATTCGTGGCGGGCCGCATCAAACCAGTCAGTAGACTGATGAGCAAAAAAGAAAAAAAGAAAAAAAAGGGTGGTTCCGGATGTGTTGCTGTAATTGCCGGTTTTGGGTGAGAGTATCCCGGTCATGGGTGCGGAGGAAGGAGTGGTAGAGCCTGCAGGATTCATGCAGAAGGAGGACGGCCTGTGGAGGAAGCGTAGGGCGGTGAGGGTGGATGATTTTGGTAGTGACATGAGTCTCCACACCGTCAGTTATGTGGTCTTCTGAAGGAAGGAAGAGCCATTGGTGATGTCATCAGGGTGGTGAAAGGTGAGGGAGTGGCTTTCGACCTGTAGGGCAATGGATTCCCGATAGGCATCCCAATTGGCATGGTGGTAGTCATGGACAAACTTTGGAGGGGCAGCTGGGCGGGTGGCTGCAGGGGCGGGACAGGTAGAAGTGATGGTGAGAAGGACAGGGAGATGGTCACTACTGATGGGATCCAGGGCATCAATGGCGATGCAACCAAAGAGGTTGGGGGAAGCGAGGATATCATCGGGGTGGAGTTACTTTCAGGATGGGTGGGCTGTGGGAGAGGAACAAGGTCACCATGTAGGGTGGCAAGGAACTTATGCCACCACTGAAGGGTGGCAGGGTCACGGCTGTGGATGTTGGGTCAGCAGCAATCACATAGGTGGAGAAGGTACGGTCAACATGAGAAATGAAGTCAAGTGGGAGAGGAGCTGCGGGGCGGATATATATAGTGGCACAGGTGATGGTGAGGGAGGGAAAAAATAGGCTGAGGAGAAGGTGTTCAGTCGGATCGTTGAGGAGGGGTTGTAGCTGGACAGGGAGATGCCTGAGGTGGCGTATAGCGACTGCACCTCAGGGCTAGGGAAAGGGGATTGTCAGTGTGGTGAAGGAGATAGGGGGAGGTGCGGACAACATGTTGGGGTTGGAGGAAGGTTTCATTAAGGATGAAAGAGTCAATGTGGGAGAGGGTATGTATGAAGAGGTATTTGTTTGCAGGGAGGGAGTGAATGTGGAGGTAGTTGATGTGCGAGGAGGTTGGGGTGGGAAGGGTGTGGGAAGGGGAGAGAGGGGCTTAAATGAGGGTGTCGAGGTGGTTGAAGGTAAAGTGGGCCTGGCTGCGGGAGTAGGTGGCGTAGGTGTTTAAGTGGTAAACAGAGGGGGCAGCAAGGGAAATCTGCTGGAGTGTGTGGGGGCGCTGGAAGGGAAGGATGTTCTGCAGGACGATGGTGAGGAACCGAATGATGACTTCTGCTATAGTGGGAGAGCGGAGGGAATTTTTAGGGTGGGTGGGTGGATCGGTGGGGTGAACGGGGACACTGAGTTCAGGATTGGTGGGAGGGGGCTTGGCTTTGCACTTGGAGGAAAAGGGGGGTGAGGTTCATTGCAAGTGTTGCAGGAAGGGGGGGAGGCGAGGTTGGGACACTGTTTAAGGAAGTGGGAGGTTTTAGAATGGGTGGGTTCTTGCAGTTTTGGGTGAGGTGATCTTTGTACAGAAGACAGTGCTGGCAGCGGTAGGATTGAGGAGGGGAATGGGCGGGTCAACAGGGTGGCAGTGGTTGAAAATTAGAGCACCCTGTGTGAGGAAGTGGTCGACAGAGGAGGTGGACTCTGTAAATATATGCATGAGGAAAGTAGGGCAAGAGGAGTTGTAAATACTGTGGGCAGAGCGGACTTCCAGGGTGGGGTGGGCGTTCTGTTCCACCAACACCTCAGCCTCCGTGACCACAGGGCTGAGTTTTGTGATGATGGCAGTGAGGGTTGGCAGACAACGAGGCAGTTGGGGCTGACGAAGAGAGGAGGATGTAAGGAATGGGGTGAGGGATGCATGGGGCCCAAAGTTGATGTGGGGAATGCGCCTGAGGAGATCAGTATGGAAAGATGGAGAGGGAGACTTGATGAGAACAGAGTCTCTTCGAGGGATAAGTTGGGTGATGGGTGCACTGGGGATGTACTTCCGGATTTCAAGGGTGAGGGTGCAGGCATACAGGAATTTCGGATCAGGGTTGGCTAGGACGAAGGTATACAGGGAGGGGGCTGGAGAGGATGGAGGTGGGGTGGTGTCCATAGTGGGGGTCAGCAGAAGGTGGGGAGGGCAGTGGTTTTTTGTATGAGGGGATAGAGGAGATGTCACTACTGGGCCGCTTGGAAGATTTTTTTGCGGGTGTTGCCTGGGAGGAGGGAGGAGGGATGAGGGACTGGATGGATGGGGAGGTCGTGGGAGGCAGGGCCCTCCTGTGAGGCAGTAGCACCAGATGAGAGGGTAGGGCGCTCTGTGGCTGCGACTGTGGTGCGGCGGGCGGTGACTCGGGCAGGGGAAGCAGAAGTAGTTGCAGGGGGGAGAGGGGGAAAGACGTCTTGGCGGGAGACAGGAGCGGAAGGTGGGGTGGGAGCAGGGGCAGGGGCAGGGGCAGGAGCAGCAGCAGGTGCAGGAGCAGGGGTAGGAGCAGGAGTGACTTACAGGTGGGGATACAGTGATGAGGAGGAGATAGATGGGGAGGAGACTGTGTGTAGGGGAGGTGGATGAGGGGGTTAACCCAGAGGAAGCATTCCATGACGTTACAGTGGGGGCAGGTGAAGGGGAGGTGTAGATGATGGTGGTAGATGGGGTGTCCATGATTGCAGGCAGTCCTCAAGGTCGACAGGAGACGCCGAAGTACAAAGGGAATTGAAACGGGGGGTGGCGACGAGCACTGGGTGGCGGTGAGCACAGGGAGGCGACGGCGGTGGCGGTGGCGGTGGCGGCGGCGAACACCGAGAGATAGCGGCAGCGGCGGCGGCGGCGGCGGCGGCGGCGGCGGCGGCAGCAGTAACATCTAGCACCGAGAGGCAGTGACCAGGCGGCGGTGGCGGCGAGCACCGAGATACGGCGACTAGGAGGCGGCGGCGGCGGCGGCGAGCATGAGGGACGGCGACCAGGCCGCGGCAGCAAGCACCGGGAGACGAGCACCGGCGGGCGGCGGCGGCGGCCGGACGGCGGGCAGCAGCGACGGCGTGCAGACGGGCAACAACACGATAGGCACGGTTGGGGCTCTTCCACGTCGAAGATACACCCTGAGAGTAGCCCAGGGAGTGCGAGTCCTCGATGAGGAAGTGAGGGAATCCAAACCTCGAATCCACATTGGTCAATTTTTTTTTCTTTATTGTGATTTTAATGCCCGTATCAAAACAGGTAGGCTGGCACCAGCACAATATGCCGCTCTTCAGCCAAAGATAGTGCAATGATAAAACAGAGAAGACATATGAGTTGGAAGAAAATGGCGGGGAAAAAACAGTAGACACTGGTGAACGATGGAGTGTGACAGTGAACACTGAACACTTAACACGACGACACACACGAGACACTAATGGCGATGATCTCGGGCACGCGAAATCCATGTAGCGCGTGTGAGTCCAGGAACCTGCCAAGAGGGAAGAAGGGTGAGGGGGGAAGAGGGGAGAAACAAAGACGCCAATGGAGATGGGAGGAGGAGTAGACAGATAGGGTAGGGGAACCCCAGGGGAGGAGTGGGGAGAAATGGATTAGGGAGAGAAGGGGGAGAGAAGGGAGGGATGGTGCCCAAAGGAGCAAACACAGGAAGAGGGAGGGAGGATCGAAGTTGGTAGAAGGGGTAGATGGAGTGGAGGAGGGCATCATCAGGGAGCTGGCATAAGCCAACTTGGGAGAGGGTCAGGTGGGTGGAGAGATGGAGACGGGGTGGGACGTGGGAATACAGGCATGGCAGCAGGCAGGGGTGGAAGTGGATGGGTGAGACAAGCGGGTGAGGAGGATCGAGTTTATGGCAGGTGTACAGGATCTGTATCCTTTCAAGGAAATGGAGGAGGTGGGGGAATGGAATGAGGTCGTACAGGATCTGCGTGGGGGAGGGGAGACGGATGCAATAGGCGAGGTGGAGAGCATGGCGTTCAAGGATCTGAAGGGATTTATAAAAGGTAAGGTGGGCGGAGATCCAGGCCGGATGGGCGTAACAAAGGATAGGGCGGATGAGGGATTTATAAGTGTGGAGTATGGTGGAGGGGTCCAGACCCCATGTACGGCCAGAAAGGAGCTTGAGGAGACACAGTCGGGAGCATGCCTTGGCTTGGATTGTCCAGACATAGGGGGTCCAGGAGAGACGATGGGGCGGCGGCATGTCCGTCGTATACAAAAGGTACAGAAGGGGGGAGAGGACGGAGCCTTGGGGCACACTGGCAGAGGGAAAAAAGGTGTAGGGATCCGTGTTATGAATGGTGACGTAGGAAGGACGGAGGGAGAGAAAGGAGCAGAGCAGACAGACGTAGTTAATGGTAAGGGCGAAGGTTTGGAGCTTGAAGAGGAGGCCGGAATGCCATACATGGTCATAGGCAAATTTGAGGTCCAGGGAGAGGAAGATTGCGGAGCGACGGGAATTAAGCTGTTCGGAAAGGAGATGAGTGAGGTGAAGGAGAAGGTCATCGGAAGAGAAGGATGGCCAAAAGCCACACTGAGTAACGGGAAGGAGGTGGTGCTGATGGACATGCTGGTGGATGCGCCGGGTGAGGATGGATTCCAGGACCTTGCTGAAGACCGAGGTAAGGCTGATGGGACGGTAGGAGGAGGCGGCGGACGGCGGTTTACCAGGTTTAAGGAACATGAGGATACGGGAGGTTTTCCACAAGTCGGGGTAGTAACTGGTGGACAGGACTACATTGTAGAGCCTGGCCAAGGTGGAGAGGAAAGAGGCAGGAGCTTCACGAAGGTGGCGGCAGGTGACACGATCGTGACCAGGAGCGGTGTTGCGTTTTGTGCAGAGTGTGGCAATGAGATCCTGTGTAGTGGTAGGGGCATTGAGTTCTGTGTGTGCAATGTTGTCCAAGTACTGGAAACCAGGTGCAAGGAAAGGGACAGAGGTGTCTGTTCGATCGCAGACATCCGGGAAGAGGGAGTAATCGAACTGGGGATCATCGGGGATGGAAAAGATATCGGAGAGGTAGAAAGCAAAGTGATTGGCCTTACTAAGGGTGTCAGGGAAGGGGTGATCAGCATGGAGAACAGGATAGTAGGGGGAGGGTTTAGTTCTGGTAAGGCGACGGAAGGCTGACCAGAACTTGGACGAGTTCATAGGTAGGGTAGCATTTAAACATGTGCATGTCTGTCGCCAGTCCTGGCGTTTCTTAGCCATGAGCAAATTTCGAACGTGTCGCTGGAGTTTCCTGTGCCGTCATAGTGTGTCCGGGCCACGCGTGTGGAGGAAGGCATGGTAGAGATGGCGGGATTCACGGAGGAGGAGGACGGTTTGTGGTGGTAAGGTAGGACAGTGTGGATGAATGGCGACAGTAGGGACATGGACCTCAACGGCCTCAGGCATGGTGTGCTGGAGAAAGGAGGCAGCATGGGTAACATTGTCAGGGTGGTGGTAGGTGAAGGGGTGGCTATCGACCTGGGTGGAGAGGGTATCCCGGTAGGCATTTGAGTTGGCATGGGAATAGTCATGGACGTACTTTGGGGGAGGGTCAGTACGAGGGTCGGGGTGGGGGCGACGACCGTCTGAAATGGTGAGGAGGACAAGGAGATGGTCGCTACCAACAAGCTCCAGGACATCCACCGTTATGTGGCCGAAGAGGTTAAGGGAGGAAAGAATAACATCGGGAGTGGAGTTGGATTCGGGACGGGTGTGCTGGGGAATGGGGACCAGGTCGCCTTGAAGGAAGGAGAGGCACCGATGCCACTGCCGTAACTGGGCGGCGGAACGACTATGGATGTTAAGGTCGGCGGCGATCACGTAGGAGGAGAAGGTACAGTTAATGTGGAAGAGGAAGTCAAAGGGAATAGGGGCGTTAGGGCGGACATAGATGGTGGTGCAGGTGACGGTAAGGCCAGGGAAGAAGAGACTAAGGATCAGGTGTTCAGTGGGGTCGGGAAGGAGAGGTTGGAGCCGAACTGGGACCTGGTGGTGGTGACCTATGGCAGGAGGGGGTCGGGCCTTACATTTCTGGGAGTAAGTAGGATGAGGGTGGTTACAGGTATTACAGGAGGGGGGACTGGAGATCGGGGCACTGCCGTAAGAAGTGGTCTTGCTTACAGTGCGGGCAGGTGGGGGCCTCGTGGCACTCAGATGTCAGTTGTGCATTATACCGCAAGCACCTATGGCAGCGGAGAGATTGAGGAGAGGAATAGGAATGGTCAACTTGGTAGCGTTAGTGAAAGAGAAGGGCACCCTCTTTCAGAAGACAGTCTATGGAGGGGGCGTATTCAGTAAAGACCTGCATAAGGCGGGTGGGGCCAGCGGAGTTGTGTATACGGCGAACTGCACGCACCTCCAGATGGGGATGGGCCTTGAGCTCCACCAACACCTCCTCCTCTGTGATCGTCGGACTAAGCTGAGTGATCACGGCGGTGAGGATCGGCGGGCAACGTGGGGGTTGGGGTTGGTGGGAGGGAGGCGGGGAAGGGGCAGGGGTGAGGGAGGCATTAGGGCCAAAGCGGGTGACAGGGATGCAGGAAAGGAGATCTGTGTGAAGGGTAGGGCTGGTGGAGGAAATGAAGACCGAATCACAGCGAGGAGTGAGGAGGGAGATGGGGGCACCGGGAAAATGCTGGCAAATGAAGAGGGTGAGGTTCCGGGCCTCAAGAAGGGAGGGATCAGGATGGGAGAGGTGGTAGCGGTAGGAGGAGGGGGAGGAGGAGGGGGTGGAGGAGGGGAAGGAGGAGGGGGAGGGGCAGGAACAGGTGGGGAGACATCCATGCCATCATGGGTTAGGGAAGGGGGATGAGGCGGAGCCTTTTTAGGAGTAGAGGAGGCAGGGGTGCCACAGGGGTGTTTGACGGCGGCGGAGGAGGTGTGGGGGATGGGAGCAACTGGAATGTGGCAGGGAGTGGCAGGTCCTGGTGCTGGAGTCGGCGCCGGAGATGGTGAGGGCGATGGCGACGGTAATGATGAAGGCGAAGGGGAGAGTTGAGCGTGGGCCGTGGCCCTCCTGGTGACCACCCTAGCGGGGGCCGCAGAAACGGAAGGAGCAGAGGGAGGGAGTGAAGGGAAGTGATCAGAGGATGTGCGGGAGGGGGAAGCCGGGGATGGGGCGACAAATAGTGAGGGAGATGGGAGAGTGAGGAGTGGGGGATGGCCACATTGGTCAACCGTTACTGATTGTATGCAGCATTCGTCAGAGAATGCATCAACGAGTGTGATATATTCTTGTCGTAAATCGCTCAAGTGCAAGATGATTCATAGGAAGGTAATCAAATACTTAAAAATATATACCTATTGACCTGAGCTTTAATTCAACAATTCACCCTTGAAACGTTGAACTGCAGAAAAAACTCGACTGCCACAATAGGCTATTATCGAACGGTGGAACGACCACGGCACTTTTGCTTGGTGCCACCAATAGATGGCAGTGCGGTAGCTGCTCTTGCAGTTACTGCGGTGTTTGTTCGTGGGAGTGAAGTTTTTAACGTTAGTTTAAAAGGACAAAAAAACGAGCTGAATGTGTGAATTAAGGTCTTCAACGTGTCCGATAAGTAAAGATGACAGACTAGCGTCGTATGTATTAAGGCCAGTTCCCAGCAACGATAGCGGCAACCTTTTTTTGTGGTGACGCGTCTTCTGGAGGAATTGCGTTCCCACCTGGAAGTGGCAGACGCTAGCGGCAGCCAATGGCTACTTTGCTTGTGACATATCTTTCCATGTGTTTCATGATTCATGTTCACTTTTTTCACCGTAAAGAGACTGGATGAAATATAGCTCATGATTGTTCCTGTTTCATAATGTAGTCGATAACATTCAGAAAACTAATGGCCACTTGCTGCGACCCCTATAACAACTTTTAGTATTGACAGTTGCAGTACCTAAATACAACTTACGAGAATTATAATGCTTTACGCAGCAGACATTTACCACACATTCCAGGTTTGGATCGCCTCAAAAATCACCCTCTTGCCCCGACCTTTCCCCAGACGAACTACACAACGAATATGACGTCCTGATAGCTGTTGCTGCTTTCCGCAACCGTCCACCTCTGTCTGCCCCCTGACGCCCATGGCAGCGGGTCCTACGACGGAAATGTGGCCGGTGAGCCCCTGTATTGGACGGAATTTTCAATGAACATCATTTGCCGCCTTCTGCATACACCTCTCATCTTGTTCACCAAGATTTTAAATGGTTGTCTCACGTCTGGCTTTTTCCCCCCTCATTGGAAGCATGCCCAGCTGATTGCGATCCCCAAGTGGTTCAAGGACCCTGTGGTCCCCACTAACAAAACGCCCGTCAGCATCTTAAATACCAGGGCGAAGGTCCATCAATCTGTGATCCCCCATCGACTTTCCCAATCTCTGGCGTGGTTTGGGACGATCCGACCTGAACAGTTCGAATTTATTTCGCACCTCTCTGCCGAACTTTAGGGCTTACGAATCACTGAACAAGTCACCAAAGGTTTCAACACCATCAAGTCGACAGCTGCCATTTTTCTCGACTTGAAGAACTCCTACAACAAGAGACCAAACAGCAAGGTCATCGGTCTCGTCGGATTAGGGAAGGATGGGGAAGGAAGTTGGCCTTACCCTGTGAAAGGAACCATCCCAGCATGTGCCTGAAGCGATTTAGGGAAATCACAGAAAACCTGAATCAGGATGGCCGGACGCGGAAATCAACTGTCATCCTCCCAAATGGGAGTCCAATGTGCTAACCCCTGCGCCACCTCGCTCAATGGCGTAACCTAGTGCACAAGATGCTGACGCAGACCCCTACACCGAATATCTATGTCAAGATTGTAGATGACTTCCTCTGCAGTAGGTCTTCCCCAGTGGCTCAACAGGGAATGCGTTCCAGCATTCGCCAATTGTCGGTAGGCCCTCCACAAGGATCAGTGCTGTCTCCCATTCTTTCTAATATTCATGTGAATGATGTGCCAGTCACCCTTGAGTGCCACCTGGCACAATATGCTCACGACATAGCACCATATGCCACTGGCCATATCACTGATGCCATCATCGCCCGCATCCAGTGACAGATAGATGCCACCATCACCTGGTGTCGGACAAACAGAATAGATCTTAATGTCACCAAAACTATTACTGTCTATTACATGAAACGCCACCCAGTCCTCCACTTCAATCTTTTGGTTGCAGGTGGGCAGGTGCACTGGTCCCTATCTAGGGGTCTGGATCGACCACAAGTTACTCTTCCGCTGACATGTGGTGTATGTAGCCAACAAGGGGCAAAATTTGACCAGGGCTTTGTACCCCCTCTTTCGCATTAGGGAACTTAACTTGCATACCGAACTCCGCATCTACTGAGCAGTTATCCTGCCTGCCCACACGTATGGCTCCGCTGTATAGGCCACAGTTGAAACTTCCCCTTTGAACAATTCTACATGACTGTGCTTAACCTGACACACAATATTTTGTTAGCGCAACGCAATCTGACTTTCAAAATTCCCTACAAAAGAATGGCCCTGACTAACATTAAACTATACCTTTCACAAATCACTTACCTCACAAAAATCTTCGCTGCTCAAGCTACTGCAATACAGCGAGCGCCACTACTGCCAGCTAAATAAAAGATTCAAACTATGGAAGGCACTAACTACTGATAGGGATAGTTAGCAAATGAAAGATATTAATAGAGAACAAACAATGTATTTACCTTGATATCATCATATATAAATATAGCAGTTCATGACAAATTTCAAAACTCCGCCATCTCTCTCCCCACATCCACCACTGCTGGCGGCTCACCTCCAACTGCGCAACGCTACGCGCTGTTCACAGCCAGCTGCCTAACACTACAATGGCGAGTATTACAACAATGCAAAGCAGCCACAGACTGCACACAGCACAGCCAGTGATTTTCATATTGAGCGCTACGTAACATTGCCAATAAGAAAACATAAACAGCCTACTTACATAGAGAAAACATGAACAGCCTACTTACATAGCCCCCATGCTCCCCACAAAAAATTTTACAAAATTTTTTTGGGCAGTGGCCAATAATGATTTGATAAAATTTTTCATAATTACAATAACAAAGAAATCAAATGCACACACTTATTGATATTATGTTGGTCAAAAGCTCAAATTTTCTCACAGTCCATAAAGACAGTCCTAATCGTACATAACAGTAGAATAGCAGTGTTTTTCTCAAAGTCTGAGCAGTAAAAGAAAATGCACACGGAAGTAGTGGATTTCCATCGAGTCTTGAAGAAGCAGTGTTATCCTCCCAACGGAAAGACAGTGCTGACTCTTGACATGCTGACAGATAATGGGCCACAACAGAGCAAACCCACAGCAGAGTCAGTCGTAGTTTGGAAGAATATTGGTAGGTAGGTCATCACAGAACAGACCCACTGTAGTCCTGGTAGAGATTACGGTATTGGTGGGCCACCAGAGGTGCAGACCCACTGCAGTCCTTGTAGAAATAATGGTATTGGTAGGTCATCATAGATGCAGACCCACTGTAGTCCTTGTAGAGATAATGGTATTGGTGGGCCACCAGAGGTGCAGACCCACTGTAGTCCTTGTAGAGATGACCAGCAGCCATCTGTTGCGATTGTGCAGGTGCACATTCACCATCGAAGAGTCTTGCGGAGAATATAGCAAGTCCATAAACCACCACTTGTGCACTCAGAAAGTTTTTCTTTTAATTGTCCTTAGAACCAGTAATGCTGTTATCCAGTCCCTTGCTGAATTACCAACACACGTGCAAACACTATCAGTCCCTACTTCTCACATATTGTCCATATACTATGACCAACAGAAACGTGTGCAGTGAAATGTTACTTAATTTGAGGAACTGGTAACAATTACAATTTGGTAACATAAAAATACAATAACAAAGGTACAAAATACATCATTAAAGAACATAATAATACAGATAACATTTGTAGTACAGGCTTTACAAAAGAATAGAAATAAACATATACATCAGTGTTACAAAAATAGTGACATAAGTACATACATAAAATAATGAGAATAGTTTTCGAAACATTAATTTCACACATGAACATTGAAACAGAACAGAATTGTAAACAACTTTACAAAGCAAATAACATATTATTAATGCAACTTATATTTGAGGATAACAGTATTCCTCCTCATAGTGAATATAGCTTAGTATTAGAAGAGAAAAAAAATTCTATGAAACAGTACACAGAGACAGGAAGAAAACAAATACTCAAGGGTACACAAACACATAGTGGGATAACACCAATAGGAAAGGACAGGGTTCGTTTTCAGTGTAACATTTGGTACTGCAGTCCAACCCAAAACGTCATATATCTTTCCTCTTATTTCATCCTTTGTTTCCACCCAAAAAATTCTATCTAAGCATGCTTTCTGTATTTATATGTTCATACATTTCTTACCTCAACATTTATTTCCAAGAAAATCCTACCTAAACCTGTTTTCTCAATGCATTTCTTCCAATTCATCGCAACTCATTCTCTTAGAGGCTGCCCCCTCTTAAGCTAACTTAAATCTACTGAGCTCAGATGCTAAACTAAGGGACGAGGCAATGCAGCATCACATAACAAATCAACACAAACAGCAATGCAAAAAAATGCAAATTGGCAAAGCTAGCAGTCTATGCCTGGCAAATAGCAGCAACTTATACCTAAACATGACATAGCGCAAGCAGAAAAAATATTACACTAAAATGGCCATGTCTAATACCTATGTCACATCTTAACATTAGAGTGATGCATCACAATTTATTCTACAAAAGAAATTACCAAGTACTTGAAAAGAAAATTATGAATGCAGTTCCTGTGAAGGTAAATGTCGCTATGTGCTCCCTCATTTTTTTGAAAAAATTATTATATACTCGATCTGTAGACAGAAAATATTTATATTAGTACATCTATAAAATTTTATTTTAACCAATGCTGCAGTGCAGCTAGAAACTTGATATTAAACAAAATGTGTAAATAAATACATAAAGCAAGCCATATGGCATTTTTCTTAACTAGCAAGGCAATAGCTGTGAAATGTTTCTCATCGTTTCATTAGGCATTTCAGTAAATATCGTAAATTACGAGCTCCACAGTATGCTTTCAACAAGGAGATGTCAGTAGCGCGGACAATGGCCTTCCCTTTCTTTTTTTTTTTACCTGTGCTTCTGATGAGGCACTCACTAATGACTTGTTCTCCCGGCGTCTGACACAACTGCGTGCCCACGACGCATTACGTGCAGGTGGTCACTTAACTTTCTTACGGAAATATTTACGACAGGAGATTCTGCTACCGTGGTAGTCTCATATAAAAATATTTCACAGGTCAAGAATTAGCGTTGCAAATCTGTAGAAACAAAACCCTATAAATATAACAGTGTCCAAAAAATGTTCAGTGGCATTGTGATACATTCACACATGATTCACACATGTCATAACTCTTAAAGTACGATTCTTGGTTTCCAACATCCTGTTTCACAAGTCAGGAGTCCCTACCCACTATTCATTACTCCTTACCTTATTACACATATACGTATCCATCGACAATCGTCAATATTTCGTCATTATAAATATGAAGCATAATCAAATAACTCATGTAGCCTCAGCCTATTAATCATAAACATACCTCAGCAGCATAATACACATCGTCGTCGTAAAAATAACATCATAACACCTCAGTCAAATCTCAAAATCGTCGTAGCTTCCTCCAATAATTAAAAAAATTCTCAGCTCATGTCAAAAGTGTCATCTGCCTCAAACGTACTTTAAAAATCATAATCCCTTTACCAAATACATCATTCAAAGCTCTCATAGTATCACAATGGTTCCAAAAAAAATATGAAGAGTTCACACAGTACAGACAAAATACAATTTCGTAAGTGTGAAGTTATCCAACGGTCTAATTACGTAAACATGTGTCACTGATGTAGTAAAAATAAATGTTTGTCTCTCTCAGTTAAATGATCAGATAGCTGTGTAAATTGTGTGTTAGAGAAATATGGTACCGATGTGTAAAGTTGTATAAGCAAATACCATATTAGCTAGGGTTCCTTGTGGTTGCCACACACATGGTACACAAAGTAGGCGTGAACCCCCCTGAGGATTTATGTAATTATACCCTCAGGTGTTACAGATTACAGCAATGAAATGAAATATATCACGGAAAACTTTCTTTGTAATTCAAAAATCTTTAAAAATAAATGTTTTAAGTACAAAATTAATCACTGAAATGCGTGTCCTGTAGCGCTAAATGTGCGTCTTGTTGCAACATAATTTGTGTGGAAGTGTCGTAGTTATCGTCCTCCGAAAGCTAAGTTCTGCAGAAGCCAATGTACTTACCTCATGATAAACAAAAGTGAAATGCTTTGCGTAGAGATATCTTAGTTATTACGCTTATTGTTGTGATGATGAAAGTACTGTGCTGTAACGTATTGTTGTGCTATGGAAAAGGCTGTCTCCTTGTAGCTATACCACAAAAGTTGCTAATAAAACATGTTTTGATTTCCAGAAGAATTCAGAAAACTGTGCAGATATAAAACAGATACACCGCAAAAGCAACATTGTAAATTGTCACTCATTAGTAGCGTCGTGATAAAAATCGTGTAGCTGTCACATAAACTAATCACTCTGTCGTCTGGTATCTCACAGAAAGTACTTTAAACCCAGAATGTATTTTCAAGTAAACCAAAATGTTGCATTAAAATCTCATTAGCAGTACCAGATATAATGTTATTTTTCTCGGAGCCAGCCGGCGCACGTGGGTGCCTGCGGCGCGAGTCATTGTCTGTCTCTTTGTTGGCGCGCGTTGTTATTGGGATTAGGAGACCTAACTTCTACAAGTTCGCCTTGCCGAGAGGGCCCAGCTCTGTTAGAATCCCGCCAGTTCTGATGAAATTCACGTCTGTCGTTTTGTCGGTAGTTTACATAGTTTCTTGTTTGTCGGTCATGTGGTGGAGACTTTCTCCCTGAATCGTAACTCTGCGCCGAACTGTTGCGTCTGAAGTTATTCTGCCTCCCTTGATAATAACAGTTCTGGTTACCATATTGTCTGTTTCTATGATTATCTCTGTCATATTCATTTCTACGGAAATGCGATCTTTCTCTGTAACTATTATTTTGCCAGCGGTTGTCATAAGGGTGGTGTCTGTTTTGGTCACGATTTGTGTTGTGAGAATAGCCTTGTCGTGTAAAGTTATTACTTCTTTCATCGCGGAATTGCGACGGATGTGACCTGTAATTGTTGTGTTCCTGGTTTCGCGTTCCGCGATTGTCAGTGTCAATTTCTAGTTCTTGTAACAGTCCCTGAAAAGCTTCAATGTCGTCTTTGCAACGTCCTGCCAAAATAATATGTCGTAAATGTTCAGGCAGTTTGATTAAACAAATGCGGATGAGTTCTGAGGGGCTGTATGGGTTTGAAAGATACTGATTCTTATGCAACATGTCTTCAAAATATTTCATAAGACTGGAAAATTCAGATTGTTCGAAACGTTTCATCATTATGATGCTATGTTTTACACGGTCTTGTGTGGCTTGAGACCAATATGCTGAGAGGAAGGCATGGTAAAACTCTCCTTCACTGTGGCAATCGTGAATTACCGATCGCATTCTTACAGCTGGTTCATTCTCCAAGTAGCCACACATAAATTCTAATCTGTGTTCCAACGACCAGTTGGGAGGAAAACAATGAGAGAATTGATGGAGCCATGCTTGTGGATGAATGTCGTTGCCAGAATTCTTAAATGTTTTGAATTTACGTGTAGTAATGAACAGCTTATAGTCAAAATCATCATGTCGGCGAGTAGCATATCGGTCATTGTTACGTCGTGTCGGCGTTTCCATATCGAAATTCGGTGCACATTGCCAGTTTCTTTCATAACTTCCGAAATGCCCTGTGTTATTATTTTGCGTCTTTTCCGTATTTCTAAGTCCCTCTTCCCGTGTTGGAGCGCGAGTGTCCTCTGAAATACGTAATTCTTGTATTACCTGTGTCAGCTGATCTTGTACTTCCCGGATTTCTCTTTGGTGTTGTGTATTAATTTGATTCTGATTTTGTTTGAATTTTCTTATTTGTTCATACTCTTCTGTGTCAGTGAAGGCTACGGGTCTTGTGTCATTCAGATCATCATCTACCTTTGTAGATAAGTTAGTGACCTGATCCGAAAGTTCGGCTACTTTCTCCGATAGTGTACTTATTTCTTCAGTGTGTTTTTCTGAACCAAGTTTCAGAGTATCTACTGTGTCCCTAAAGTTTTCCTGAGTTTTTGCAAGTTGCGTAACCGAATCGGTAGATGCAACTGAGTCAAATTTAGCTTGCAAGGTCTCATGATTTTCATGAACAATAATTTGCAGTTCTTTTATGGCTGCTTCGTGATTCTGTAATGCATTTTCATGCCGCGAAAAAATAGGTTGAAAATGCTCACAAATTTGTGTTTTTACGTCATTACAGACTTTTTGACATTTCGATTCAATGTTATGTAACTCAGTAGTTAAATCTTCACGTGTTTGTTCAAGTGTTTGTTCCAATGAGTCTAACTTTTTAAGATTTTGTTCCACTGTGTCTAACTTTTGAAGCTTTTGCTGTGTTTGTCTCTGATTTTGTTCCATTGTGTCTAACTGTTGCTGTGTTTGTCTCTGGTGTTGTTCCATTGTGTCTAACTTTTCAAGCTTTTGCTGTGTTTGTCTCTGATTTTGTTCCATTTGTTGCATTAGTTGTAATAACAATGCATTAGTGTCTGGAATCTGTTCCTCTACTCTTTTCGGCAGTGCATTTGCACCGGCAACATTCACATTTTGACAAGCTGAAAATGTGTCTTGACTTATTTGAGAAAACGGTGATGACCCAAAACCTGAATCTACAGTATTTGCGAAATTGTGTCCTGCCATTTCGGATTCCTGAGACAAGCTGTTGCCGACCGATCGATCGATAATGCGTCCCTCTTCACTAATTGTTTCACTGTCCACGCCATTGTTTGCCGCCTGCTCCATTTCCCTATGAACAGTTACCAAATTACTACTTTGGATGTCTGTTAATTCATTACTCTGCGGCGCCATCACACTGCTTTCGTCTTCACTGTCATTTCTCAGTTTACTTTGGAGCCTAGTATTACGTTTGTCACACGCCATTATTGTCACAATATTTCACACGACAACACAGAAAAGCACAATTTGAAGAGCAAAATAAGAGAACACACTAACATAGCACTGAAAATAATATCTAGTTAATTGCAAGCGCAGCTGCGAAATACTTGGTGCAAATCTACATGCATGCCACAACTGTTTTACTGTACAACAATGAAAGATTGCAACTACAAAGGAGATTCTCTCTACAATTACGCGCTAGCAATAAACAAAATCTACACTAATTACACAAACTACAAGAAAAAAAATCAGAAGATTCCAGTGAGGTATCCTCGGCTAAGGGTCGACATATGAAACTTCCCCTTTGAACAATTCTACATGACTGTGCTTAACCTGACACACAATATTTTGTTAGCGCAACGCAATCTGACTTTCAAAATTCCCTACAAAAGAATGGCCCTGACTAACATTAAACTATACCTTTCACAAATCACTTACCTCACAAAAATCTTCGCTGCTCAAGCTACTGCAATACAGCGAGCGCCACTACTGCCAGCTAAATAAAAGATTCAAACTATGGAAGGCACTAACTACTGATAGGGATAGTTAGCAAATGAAAGATATTAATAGAGAACAAACAATGTATTTACCTTGATATCATCATATATAAATATAGCAGTTCATGACAAATTTCAAAACTCCGCCATCTCTCTCCCCACATCCACCACTGCTGGCGGCTCACCTCCAACTGCGCAACGCTACGCGCTGTTCACAGCCAGCTGCCTAACACTACAATGGCGAGTATTACAACAATGCAAAGCAGCCACAGACTGCACACAGCACAGCCAGTGATTTTCATATTGAGCGCTACGTAACATTGCCAATAAGAAAACATAAACAGCCTACTTACATAGAGAAAACATGAACAGCCTACTTACACAGTTAGTGTCACTAGGGTGTGGGCGTTGCAGCACTTGTAGAACAAGGTTCTCAGGTGCAGCCTGCATGCCCCACCACTCAAGAGAATTGTGACTCTCCATTAGGAAGCAGATATTGTCCCCCTCAAGACAACCATATGCAACAATGCACAGTGACTCTATGAGAAAGTGAATGCCTTGCAGTACGCTGTCCATGGGCTACGCCATGTTCGGACCACACTTATACACTGCTGGCATCGATATCTGGTTCCTCTAACGATCCTTGAGGAATCAGATACTGATCTTGGCTAATGATAGACCTGGCACATCCACTGCAGCTACATCCTTTTGTGGTACAAGCCCCAATTCTAAACCCAATGCTTTCCCACCCTACCCACCAATGTCGGGCTATGTTTTTCTGCCTGACTGATGTAGTACTGTCACCATTGGAGGGTGGTACAGGAAGTCCCACTATCACACCTCCAAAGTGTATTGCAGTGATGCAGCATCACTGCCGTGTGGATAAATTTACTGCCTCACCTACACGGTTAGACCTCGAAAGACCGATGATGCTGTATTGTAATATATCACATATGAAAAAACATCCCCTACTGGATACGAGGGTTGGATCCCCTCAGTTGCAAAGAGTAGAATTACGCTGTTTGGGCTACAGTCAGGGTCTAATCGTCGCTTTGGAAGAGCCCCTGCCATTGCCATCTGTCTGCTGGCCACTGCCATTTGTCCGTCCACTCACCATCGCTGCTACCCATCACCTGCCACCTGACACTTGCCGACGCGCTGTGCTCGCCACCATTGCCCCCTGTCTTAGTTCTTTCCCCACTTTGGCGACTCCTGTCGCCAGTGGACACTGCCTTCAATCATGGACACCCCCACTACCATCATCTACACCTCCCCTTTGCCTGCACCCACTGTAGCCTCATGGGCCAAACCCTTCTACTCCAGCTCCCCTCTTCAGTCTCCTCCCCTTCAATCTCCTCCTCGTTCCTGTAACACCATTAGTATGTTGCTCCTGCTCCTGCTCCTGTCCCCCCCTCCCACTGCTATCGCCAACCGAAACGACTTCCTCCCCCCACCTGCCCTGCTACACCTACTCATGCTTCCCCTACCTGAGTCACCACCTGCAGCACCACAGTAGCCACCACATAGTGCCCCACCTCCATTCCCAGTGCTGTCACCTCACAAGACGAGCCTGCCTCCCACCACCCCATCCATCCAGTCCCTCGCCTCACCTTCCAGGCCACACCCGGCGACCTCATCTCCACCCCCTAATCCAAAAAACCACTGCCCGCCCCACTTCCCTCTGATCCCTTCATGGATGCCACCCCTCCTCCTGCTTCCCGAGCTTCCTCCCTGTATACATTCATCCTTGCCAACTGATATCCGAAATCCGTAGATGCCCGCACCCCCACCCTTGAAATCTGAAAATACATTCCCAGTGCCCCTATTACTCAACTTACCCCACACAGAGACTCTGTTCTCATCTAATCCTCCTCTTCCTCTTTCCATACTGATCTCCTCTAGCACCTTCCCCATATCACCTTTGCCCCCATACATCCCTCACCCCATTCCTTATATCCTCTTCTCCTCAGCACCCCCAACCCCCTCGTCATCCACAAACCCTCACCACTGTGATCACAAAACTCAGTCCTGTGATCACCGAGGCGGAGGTGTTGGCAGAACTAAAGACCCATCTCGCCCTGGAAATCCGCTCAGCCTGTCGTATTAACAACTTCTCTGGCACTACCTTCCATAGGCATATCTGTACTGAGTCCGCCTCCTCCATCAACCACCTCCTCACACAGGGAGCCCTGCTTTTCATCACTACCACCCCATTGACCTGTCCCATTCCCCTCCTCAATCCTACCACTGCCAATGCTGTCTCCTGTACAATGACCACCTCACCAAAAACTGCAAGAACCCCCATCCCCACCTGTCCCCATTGTAAGGCCTGCCACTTCCTTAAACAGTATCCCAGCCTCGCCTCTCCTCCTTCCTGCAACACCTGTGAGCTGTGGTAAAATTTGCTGCTTTGAATAGCACGCTGTAGCGCGTAGTGTGAAGCAGTCGTCCTCCATTTCTGGCGGTGGCGCCGCTGTGGAAATTGCAGCTTTGGTGTCTCCCTCTGGTGGGAAAGGTTACCTGTTCACGTGCATTTAAGGGGTGCTATGAGCTCGGCAGTCGTTCAGTCTGTTAGTCTCAGGAGTCTGAAGTTGGTCAGCCGGGTCTGTGTGGGGCAGTCAGTGTCGTCAGAGTGCTAGTATGGCTGCATTTTGGATCAAACTTTAAAGCCAGAAAATGAGAGTCTTGACACTCCATCAGTAACAGAACTCAGCACCCAGTCGGTGCTGTTTTCCTGCATCTGAGTCTGCGTGTTAGGCTGCCAGTCTGCTCGAGTTGCTTGGGCAACAGTTATTGGTGGTTGGATCAGTCGATTGGTTGGTCACACACTGAGACACAAGATGACTAGTCCGCCTTGAGCGCCGGTGCATGTGAGGTCCCCACGTGAGTCCAGTGGGCCGCGCCGTATAGAAAGGGGTAGTGGCTTCGTGGTCGACACGAGAGCAACAAGAGTCAAACCATGACATTGAGCTGGCTGGGGCGAGCTGCGATGCCATGAGACGGGAGATCGGTGCGCCTTCCTGTGTCCATTGAAGCGGCTGGCAGCGGACGATTCGGGAGAGTGTTGGGGGTGCTGCGCCAGGTCTTCGAGAGAAATCACAGTTTATTAGAAGTTAAGTGAGTGGAGATATGTTGTTTCATTTTCTTGTTAAATTCTACTTGTTTTCTCGGTGAGGTCACCAGCCGTTTTGTTTTGGGGTTGTCCCACCATTCATCTCCATTTGGCCACCTGCAGGAAGGTGGTGATTTACGAATTTGGTGGTCCGTCTTCCCTTGCAGAGTTGAGGCGGGTTATAACAAGCTGCAGTTCGGGTTGTTCAGTAATCAATCTGCCATACGTTAATAGCTGCCTCTGTCATGTTTGTCAGATTCGATGTTAACAAATTAATAGAATTAAAGTGCAAAGGCAAAATTCCTGAAATATGTTTTTATATTGCCTATCATCTTGTGATGATGTGAGATATGTGTAATGTAGAGCATGTTGCTTCATTTTATGTAAAACTGCATTTCATGGATTTTTATTTAAGTGGTCATTTTAGTATATAAAGTTGCCACCCTTCCACTGTAAGAGTTCTTTTAAAAACAAGTTGCACTTTCGGTGGCAAATAATTTTTATTAGTGTTTTGTACCATTTCCATCCCTCTTACCAGGTGCATAGTTTATGTGTTTGTGTGAGTTGTTAAAATTTTAGTATAAAGTAATCTGGTGTGTTGCAGATTTTCACCAGTGTAGTCTTTCAAAGGTTGTTGTGAGCGGTCGAGACTACAGCTGTGTTAAAAGGGAGCGGCAAAGTTTTCAGCCCAAAAGCTCATACTACCAAAAAACAAAATGTTATTTCTACCTCTAAATAAATTGTAACTTGATATTTACAGGGTGCTTTCTGATTATAATTTTAAATCTGTTTAAAAGAAAAAGGCATTTAGGAATAAAATTTCCATTGATTAAAAAAAAAATTCATTTGTGTCTTCAGTTACCGTTGGCAACTACTTCCACACTCACATAGTGTGATTAAATGTGTTAATGTTCTTGATGAATTGCTAGTAAATAAAGTAAATTCTTAAGAAAAGGTTTTGAAAGTAAATTCACGGTTCGACCTGCAATGAACCCCCACCCCACCTACTCCTCCAAATGGAAAGCCAAACCCACTACCACCAACCCTGAGCTCACTATCCCCGTTCGCCCCATTGACCAGCCCATCCTCCCCAACAAATCCGAACGCCCTCCCCCTATGCCTGAAGACATAATCCAGTTCCTGACCATCATCCTGCAGAGCATCCACCACTTCCAATGCCCCCACACCCTTCAGCAGATTTCCCTTTCCGCCCGTTCTGTCTTCCATCTGAATACCTACGCCACCTACGCCCACAACCAGGTCCGCTTTATCGTCAATTGCCTAGACACCCTCGTTTAAGTCCCTCTCTCCTCCCCCCTCCCACATCCTGGTTCATCAATGGTATCATCTCCTCTATGTCAAAATTCGCTCCCTCCCTGTCAACAAATACCTCTTCATGCATACTCTATCCCAGCACCAGGTCGACTCCTTCATCATTAATGAAACCTTCCTCCAACCTCACTATGTTGTCTGCACCTCTTCCTATCCTCTTCACCACACTGACAATCCTCACCTGAGGTGGAGTTGCTGTTGGCCACCTTAAGCATCTCCCTGTCCAGCCAGCCACAACCCCCACTCAGTGACCCAACTGAAAACCTTCTTCCCCAGCATTTTTCTTCCCTCCTTCCCCATCACCTGTGCCACCATCTATATCCGCAGCCCCCCCCCCTCCCTTACGACTTCATTTCCCACATTGATCATACCTTCTCCACCTATGTGATTGCTGCTGATGTCAACATCCACAGCTGTGACCCTGCCACCCTTTGGCAGCGGCATCAGTTCCTTGGCACTCTCCATGGTGACCTTGCTCCATCCATACAACACACCTGTCCTGAAAGTAACTCCACCCCAGATGTTCTCGACCCCATTGGTAGTGACCACCTCCCTGTCCTTCTCAATGTCTCCTCTGCCCATGATCCCCCCTCACAGCCCACTGCTAAGTTGCCCCTCCAAAGTCCATCCACAAGTACAGCGACACTGACTGGGATGCCTACTGGGAATCCATTGCCTCACAGGTTGACAGCAACCCCTTCACCTTTCCCCATCCTGCTGACATCATCCACGCCTCTTCCTTCCTTCAGAAGACCATCACTGATGCTGTGGAGGCCCATGTTCCTACCAAACTCAACCACGCTCACCGTCCTGCACTTCCTCCACAAGCTGTCCTCCTTCTTCATGAATCCTGCAGTCTCTACCGCTCCTTCTCCACACTGATGACCAGGATACACTTATCTACCACTGGCAATTACAGCGACACATCTGGAACCTCCTTACAGCAAAGAAACGCCAGGACTGGCGCCAGACATGTGCATACCTCCATCCTCCCTGTCATGTCCTCAAGTACTGGTCAGCCTTCCACCACCTTACTGGTAGCCATCCCACCCCACATTACCCTATTCTCCATGATTATCACCCCTTCCCTGACAACCTCAGTAAGACTAACCATTTTGATTCCCACCTATCTGAGGTCTTCCCACTGTCCTTGACACAACTGATATCTCTCTCCCACCACTCGCCCCTAGCTTCAAGTACTTCATTTACTTAATGGAGCAGAAACTTTAAATTTAAATAGAAAGAGGGACATTGAAGAAATTCAAAAGAAAGAAAGAAAGAAATATAGATTATTAGGAAAATATTAGGCCCACAGTTACTGATGGAGAAACTTATAGGCTGAGAAGTAATAAGGAAATACAAGACTACACAAGAAAACAAAGACTTAAATTTTATGGGCACATTAAAAGAATAGCACACACTAGGTTGACAAAAAACAAATTGCAGAATTTTATGAAAACAGAAGAAAGGCCAAATCTGAGCCAATTAAATGGATCACAGTAATTAAGGATCTTAAAGAAGCCGGTATAATTCAGGCAGATGTTAAAGATAGAAAAACATTCAGACAAAAGATATTTGATTGGAAAGCTGGTCAGAGGGAAGTTAGAAAACAGACTGGAACACCGTGGTCTGATGAAAGAAAGCAACATCATTCTGAAAGGATGAAACGAATTTGGACATAAAGGAAGGCTAACCATAAAAAGTGCCAGAGATGGATTGTACCTCACATAGTCTTATTGGGCCCGTATGTGAATAATAATAATAATAATAATAATAATAACAATAACAAATTAAGTATAAAATTCATTGCTTGTTTGGCATAAACTTGGGGTGATAACTGTTTGTTGGCTGAATTATATGCCTGAAATTGATAACAGTGTTTTAAACAATTTTGTACATATGTCAAAATAACTTGATGTGATAATTTTTAATTTTAATATCTAAAGTCTGTACTGTTAACAATGGAGTAATTGTTCAAAAGCAACTGTCAGAGTGTGAGTTAGTTCACTAGACAGCGCTGTTAATCAGAGGATATGTAACAGACCAGCTGTGCCACTTTCAGCAATGAAAATGTAATGAAAAGCATAAAAGGACATCTGTAACTTAATCCCCATAGCACACTCAATGAACTTTAGAGCTGAATCCAGTTCTTGTGAAGAATTCCAGGATAATGAGCAAGAAAACAAGATAAGTAACCTAGTTACATCCACCATACAGGCTGTTCACATTTCATCAAGTTTAAAATTGCAGCAAGCTCATATCTTTTTTTTCTTTTTTTTTTGTCAAGATGAAAATACATTTAGTTCAGAGAAAGAAAGAAGTTACTGCATTGAACCATGAAAATGCTGTTATGCCCCTTGCACTAGCTCCAGACCATAAACAAACATGTATGCCCCTTGCATGTCTTCATATCCTAATCTCAGTATGCCTGGAAAAATTGAGTCAACACCCCCCATGATGAAAGAGAAGTTGAGTTCAGGAGAGTGACAACATATTACTATCAAGCACTGTAGATCTTGGCACATGATTTTCTTGCAAAAACATTATATTTTGATGACCAATCACCAAAAAGCAGAAGCGCTTAGTTGGGTTGGATTAGGTCGTTTGGGGGAAGAGACCAAACAGTGATGTCATCGGTCTCGTCAGATTATGGGAAGGAAGTTGGCTGTGCCCTTTTTTTCGTTTTTTTATGCAGTACTGAATTTCAATTTTATTGAGTTTTATGAAACAAATCTTAAAATATTAGTTGTTTCTAAATGTGTTAATTATATGAATATTATTCCGTATAAATTATCGATGTTTAAAAACTGCAGTTGAACAACAGATAATATATTTTAACTGAGAAGAAAGGAACATCATTATTGTGTCCCCCCCTCCCTCCCTACTGCTCACCATTGATTTATCACGAACTTCTTATGGAACCATCTTCCCCCCCATACCTGGAATTCTCAGGGATTTTTTCCCCAAGTATGAGTAGGCACTGTGTTAACAAAACTTGCTGTTCGTATGTTTGGCAACTAGTTTCAACCAACTTTTTCATTCTCAAGGTTGACCTACTAAGGCTACACTGAAAGTTTCTAATCTTCATAAGACACATCCGAGTCGCAGTACGTGCTTTACAAAGTGATCGCAGATGACTGTCACACTCAACATGCCCCTGCTTAGCATGTCAAAGTGATCGCAGATGACTGTCACACTCAACATGCCCCCACTTAGCATGTCAGAATCAGACTTACAGGCGATGTTTGTTGTGAAGATCAGGCACTTTCAGTACAGTCTCAGTAGGTCAGGCTTGAGTATGAACCATCTGGTTTAAAACTAGTTTTCAAACTATGTACTGCAACTGTGACTGATCTGTTAATAAACACTTAATGAAATACCGAAAAAAAACGTTGCTCGTCATGTATCAACAAAATGTTGAAACTGAAAATTGTGCATTATACAGAATTTAGAGCACCAGTCAGCACACCGATTGTGCTTTGCTTTGGGACTGTATAAGATTGCATCTCTTAATTTATTATAATGTAACATTATCTCTCTCTCTATCACATACACACACACACACACACACACACACACACACACACACACACACACACACACTGTCTCTCTCTCTGTCTCTCACATGCAACTCACACACACGACTGCAGTCTCTGGCAACTGAAGCCACACTGTCATATGTGAAATTTGTGTGTGTGTGGGGGGGGGGGGGGGTGGCTGGGTGGGTGGTCTATTTTCAATGAAGCCCTTGCTGGCCGAAAGCTTATTTGTGACAGTGTTTTTGTTGTGCCTATCTGCGACTCTGCATCTCCGCCATGTGATGAGTAGCAACTTTCCTTCCATATTGTTGTACTGTAAATTTAATTTTATGCTACTGCTTTCACGAGTGGTTTCAAAATGAATTTATTACATTTTATGCCTAATTTTATTGTTATTTTGGGCTATAGTTTGTTTTAGGCATTATGAGATCATTGAGTTTTGGGATGTCGGAACGTGTCTAGGAAAAATGTGATATTGCTTTCAATATATCACTTAAAATAATGGGTGATTAAAACCATATGTCCCATTGATTCCAAAGTGAAACCACCTGCTTAAAACAATCGACTATTTACTTTTTACCCATTTCTTCTTATACTGATTGGTTACTATGATAATAGAGATTAATTATATGAAAAATGTTTAAAAATTATATTCCAAAGTCAAACCACCTCCTGAAAACAATTCATTGTTTGCATTTACCGATTTCTTGTCATATTTGTTGCTCATGACAACGATAAAGGTTAATTTTGTGAAAATAATTTGAAATAGTTTTTTCGTATTGTTGGGACTGATGAGAAAATAGTCCAGAATTGCTCGTACAAATGTAGATAGACAGATAGAAACTCAATGGTAGACTGGCTGGTAAACTGGCTGGGCTAGTAGCAGGGGACTTAAAGGGGGGAGGGGGGGGCGGCGTCACTCGCATGAGTGGCAAAACACCAGTGCTTACTGACGTCACAGCAGCACATTTTTTTAGGACAGGGAAGTCAGAAAGAAATAGTTTTAAGAGAAGTTAGGATGGAAATAGACCTTCAGTTTAAGAAAGACACTTCATCAGCACAAACAGTTGGTAAAAAATTTTCAACAATCAGCAGAAATTTTATTTCCAACGACTTACAAAGGGCTGACAGATAAAAACTGAACGCCCACCAGAATGGGACCATGAAATGTTTCCATTCAAAAGTAATCACCTCACAAATCAAGACACCTATTTATATACTAAGATGGTATCTGTTCTTTCAGACATGTCCGAAAGAACAGATACCATCGGTCACCATGCAGCTCGTTAGAATGAAATTATAATGAAATGAAAAAGTACCCGTGGTCTAGGGTTAGCGTCTTTGATTCATAATCAAATACGTCTTCGGTCCCGGGTTCGATCCCTGCCACTGCCTAAATTTTTATAAATAATCAGCATTGGCAGCCGAAGACTTCCGGCATAAGAAGTCAGCCTCATTCTGCCAACGGCCATGTCAAAGAGGGCGGAGGACCGGATAGAGGTTCAGGGCACTCTCTTGTCCTAGGGGTGGGAAATTGCCCCTAAAGGCGGAAGAATCAGCAATGATCAACGACATGAGGATGCAGAAGGGAATGGAAACCACTGCATTAAAGACGCGTAATGTGTATCCACAGGACATGTGGCCCGTATTTGAAGAAGTGTCATGATTATCTCTCCATTGGCAAAATATTCAGGAATAGTCCCCTATTCGGATCTCCGGGAGGGGACTGCCAAGGGGGAGGTTACCATGAGAAAAAGATTGAATAATCAACGAAAGGATAACGTTCTACGAGTCGGGGCATGGAATGTCAGAAGCTTGAACGTAGTAGGGAAACTAGAAAATCTGAAAAGGGAAATGCTAAGGCTCAATCTAGATATAGTAGGGGTCAGTGAAGTGAAGTGGAAGGAAGAAAAGTATTTCTGGTCAGATGAGTATCGGGTAATATCAACAGCAGCAGAAAATGGTATAACAGGTGTAGGATTCGTTATGAATAGGAAGGTAGGGCAGAGGGTGTGTTACTGTGAACTAGTGATGGGCTAAACTGCGATTTTCCGACATCAGTGATTTCTGTGAATGCTACTTTTCAGTATCTGTTATTCTTAACTGTGATTTGTCGCAGTTAAGAGTCGCAGTTAAGGAACCTAAGTCGCGTATCCCTCCGCCACTGCTATTTCTGCTACTTCCGCGATTTCTGCGACTTCTGCTACTTCTGCGACTTCTGCGACTTCTGCGATTTCTGCTACTTCTGCGATTTCTGTGACTTCTGCTACTTCTGCGATTTCTGTGACTCCTGCGATTTCTGCGACGTACCACCGTATGAAAAAGTTACATCTGTCCACACAGAAAATTGCATCTCAACAAACCTGTCATTGGTAAGTATGTTTTACGTTTATTCTTCCGTTGGCTTTAATTTTGTATTAAAGAAACAACTGTGAAAATATTAATAGTGTAATTAATATGTAAGTAGCCGCACAGTACCGTAATAGTTCGTGTTTAGAAAATGAATTCTAACATATTGTTATGTTCAAAGGTACCTGAACTACATTTCAGTCACTCAGTAAAGTGATAATTCTCAATATCATTGTCAACAGATCTGAAGAAATTGCCAGTCTTTAGACCGTTTTCGTCAGACGAGAGGTTAGTTTCTAAGCGTTTTGATGGACTTAATTACTTCAGTGAGATCGTTCTTGCGAATGTGATATAGCAAATGTGATATAGCAAATATTAGCAATCCACTCTGTCAATTATATTGCTAGTAATTAGTGACAGCAAAAATTGTTTAATAATCCTTGTGTTTTTGCAGACGCAGTTCTGACTGATTACTGGTTGCTGTACATATCTATCCACATCAAGGCTGTTGAGAGAGACTCGTGAAGATTCAAGACAGCTCTTAGAGGATTTGCAGTTTAAAAGTGAAATAATTATGAAATAAGTGTGTGACTGATTAAAGTGTTTTATTGAAGTTGTTGTGCGATTTTAAAGGAATAATAAATGTTAAATACATTGAGTGAATAATAAAAATCTCATTTTCCACATGTTAAGCTGTCCTATACCCGTAATTTTCCGCCACTTATTTATTGGTAAACACTTGTTGGATACCGACGTGCCGCCCCCCCCCCTTTCGCCACAATCTTGGTGTGACACTGACCTGTAACATATCCCAAAGTCTACAATATGCATTTTGAGGCTGTTGATATGAAAGTGGGAAGTACAGATCTTCCAGTTAAATCAGGAATAGCTTAAGTGCATTACTTGAAAGTGACACAGGAAAAGCTTACTTATGTAGGTGGTAGTAGTGTCGGCAAAAAGTTCTTGTGTGTGAAGTTGCCATGTAGAACACCAGGTGTAAAACTTTTCTCCCGAGTTTTGAACTGTGTCGGAACAAAAGTGAGGCATTCATATGACTGTTTTCATTTCTCTGCACTTATACAGATGTCTGAGTTCTGCTGTGTTAACATTGCAAAGTCCTGTAGGCATGTGGAGTATTAACCAAAACTGTCATATTGGAAGCAGAATCAAACACATTTGTTACGTTACTTGATATTTTCAGGAGAAAAAGGCAATGTTGCTTCTTATTAATATAATACATTCAGAGTCACAGCAGTATTTGACCAACCATAACTGATGCTGAATGTGCATGTCGTCATATAATATGAAGGGCTTATTTCAATAGTGGTACAAGTCCATTACCTACACTTTTCTGTCTATAATGCTTCTGAAATTAGTGATCCAAACAAACATAAATAAAGGTTCATCTCTAGCAAGAAGCCATATGCTTGAATATTTCTGGTATCTCAACTGCACTCATTTAACTTTATGACTCTATATCTCAAAATTAACAAAAATGGACTTTTACCACTATTGAAATAAGCCCTTCATATGCACACACAGCACATCGATCTCGTGAGGCACAAGGCTCTCATAACGAAGTACGTACGTCGGTCAACAGATGACACTAGGAAAAGTATGTTAACTGCGCTTTTTAGTTGCTACTTGCGACTCTTAGTTGCGATTTGTCACAGAAATCGCAGTTTGACTCGGTAGCGAATAGCGTAGTATGAACTTTGCTCAACAGATGGCAGTGCTAACTGCGCTTTTTAGTTGCTACTTGCGACTCTTAGTTGCGACTTGTCACGGAAATCGCAGTTAGACTCCATAGCGTACCGCAGAGATGGGCGTAGTACGAACTTTGACCCACAGATGGCACTGTTAACCGCGCTTTCTAGTTGCTACTTGCGACTCTTAGTTGCGACTTGTCACGGAAATCGCAGTTAGACTCCATAGCGTACCGCAGACATGGACGTAGTACGAACTTTGGCCAACAGATGCCACTGTTAACCGCGCTTTTTAGTTGCTACTTGCGACTCTTAGTTGCGACTTGTCACGGAAATCGCAGTTAGACTCCATAGCGTACCGCAGAGATGGACGTAGTACGAACTTCGGCCAACAGATGCCACTGTTAACCGCGCTTTTTAGTTGCTACTTGCGACTCTTAGTTGCGACTTGTCACTGAAATCGCAGAAAGCAGTGCTAAATTCGACCAATAGATGGCCCACGTCTTTGAATGTGAAATACTACTTGCGACTGCTAACTGTGACTGAAATCGCAGTTAGATTCTGTAAAGTTGCTACTGTGATATCTGTGACTTCTCAGTCACTGCGATTTCTAACAGATACGCGATTTCCTGCCCACCACTACTGTGAACAGTTCAGTGACCAGGTTGTTCTAATCAGAATCGACAGCAGACCAACACCGACAACGATAGTTCGGGTATACATGCCGATGTCGCAAGCTGAAGATGAACAGATAGAGAAAGTGTATGAGGATATTGAAAGGGTAATGCAGTATGTAAAGGGGGACGAAAATCTAATAGTCATGGGCGACTGGAATGCAGTTGTAGGGGAAGGAGTAGAAGAAAAGGTTACAGGAGAATATGGGCTTGGGACAAGGAATGAAAGAGGAGAAAGACTAATAGAGTTCTGTAACAAGTTTCAGCTAGTAATAGCGAATACCCTGTTCAAGAAACACAAGAGGAGGAGGTATACTTGGAAAAGGCCGGGAGATACGGGAAGATTTCAATTAGATTACATCATGGTCAGACAGAGATTCCGAAATTAGATACTGGATTGTAAGGCGTACCCAGGAGCAGATATAGACTCAGATCACAATAGAGTAGTGATGAAGAGTAGGCTGAAGTTCAAGACATTAGTCAGGAAGAACTGTTATAACCTTTAATCACTAATAAATTGCGTGGATATACAAACGTGGAAACAATAGTGCGTTTCATGCTACCAACTCCATATCTGTCACTCAACTGCCATGCCGTGACATGTGGCCGGAGCGCCTCTATCGCCGTGTTCGCGTACTGACGTAGCGGCACTTTTAAATCTCGTGGCAGAGTCACAACACTTTTCCCCCCTTGAAAAAAAAAACACTCACTTCCTTGTAGACACGGACAGTGCGGAGACATCCATGGCCTCTTGGGAGGCCCCGAGAAGATCCCGTGGAGAAACACGAGAACATGGTCGAAAATGTACAGGACGGAAGCTTGTGCGTGGAACGTGCCTCCTGGACGAGATGATGAGTGAAAACTCCAGAGCAGCATCCATAGGTGTCGTGGACGTGGGGGTGTGCTCCAGCGAGATGCGTCCCGGAGAAGGCGGCATTCAAAAGATTGAGCGATGCTTAGAACTTCCGACAACGACGGGTTTGGCAGTTGTAAGGCACGTTGCCGAACTTCTTTATCAGGAGCAAGCCGTAGAATAGCGTCCCTAACCATTGAATCAGCATAAGACTCATGATGAGTGTCCGCAACAAACTGACATTTCCTACTCAGTCCGTGAAGTACCGCCGCCCAAGCCCGGTAAGATTGATGGGGCTGTTTACGACACCGGTAGAACGCCACGCGGGCGGCCACGACGTGGGTGTTTTTTCGGTAATAGTTAGCCAATAAGTCACACATTTCTTGGAAGGGCAGAGAGGCAGGTTCCCGCAGAGGGGCTAACTGAGATAGCAGCTGATAGATCCGTGGGGAAATCCAAGACAGAAATAACGACTTACACATAGGAGCGTCGACAACGCCGAAAGCAAACGCTTCTCATAATCCTCCCAGTCTTCAGCGGCCTCGTCGTAAGGAGGGAACGGAGGCGGAGAAGAGGGAGACAGGCGATGAGTAAGCGACGTCGACAACGCCTGAATAGCAGCCGTCAGCTGTGTTTGTTGTTCAATGAGCGCTTGCATAAGCTGTTCCATGTCTGCCCCGACACGAACACACAATGCCACAACGCAGGAAAAAAAATATCCGACCTTGTCGCCAAAAAGTGTTATAACCTTTAATCACTAATAAATTGCGTGGATATACAAACGTAGAAACAATAGTGGGTTTCATGCTACCAACTCCGCATCTGTCACTCAACTGCCGTGCCGTGACATGCGGCCGGCGCCGTTCATAGCTAGGCGGCGCTCCCGCGCTCAGCCGAGCTGCGGAGCGCCTCTATCGCCGTGTTCGCGTACTGACGTAGCGGCACTTTTAAATCTCGTGGCACTGTCACAACAGAATCAATACGCAAAGAAGTGGGACACAGAAGTACTAAGGAATGACGAGATACGTTTGAAGTTCTCTAATGCTATAGATACAGCAATAAGGAAAAGCGCAGTAGGCAGTACAGTTGAAGAGGAATGGACATCTCTAAAATTGGCCATCACAGAAATTGGGAAGGAAAACATGGGTACAAAGAAGGTAGCTGCGAAGAAACCATGGGTAACAGAAGAAATACTTCAGTTGATTGATGAAAGGAGGAAGTACAAACACGTTCCGGGAAAATCAGGAATACAGAAATACAAGTCGCTGAGGAATGAAATAAATAGGAAGTGCAGGGAAGCTAAGACGAAATGGCTGCAAGAAAAATGTGAGGACATCGAAAAAGATATGATTGTCAGAAGGACAGACTCAGCATACAGGAAACTCAAAACAACCTTTGGTGACATTAAAATCAACGGTGGCAACATTAAGAGTGCAACGGGAATTCCACTGTTAAATGCAGAGGAGAGAGCAGATAGGTGGAAAGAATACATTGAAAGCCTCTATGAGGGTGAAGATTTGTCTGATGTGATAGAATAAGAAACAGGAGTCGATTTAGAAGAGATAGGGGATCCAGTATTAGAATCGGAATTTAAAAGAGCTTTGGAGGACTTACGGTCAAGTAAGGCAGAAGGGATAGATAACATTCCATCAGAATTTCTGAAATCATTGGGGGAAGTGGCAACAAAACGACTATTCACGTTGGTGTGTAGAATATATGAGTCTGGCGACATACCATCTGACTTTCGGAAAAGCATCATCCACACAATTCCAAAGACGGCAAGAGCTGACAAGTGCGAGAATTATCGCACAATCGGCTTAACAGCTCATGCATCGAAGCCGCTTACAAGAATAATATACAGAAGAATGGAAAAGAAAATTGAGAATGCGCTAGGTGACGATCAGTTTGGCTTTAGGAAAAGTAAAGGGACGAGAGAGGCAATTCTGACATTACGGCTAATAATGGAAGCAAGGCTAAAGAAAAATCAGGACACTTTCATAGTATTTGTCGACCTGGAAAAAGTGTTCGACAATATAAAATGGCGCAAGCTGTTCGAGATTCTGAAAAAAGTAGGGGTAAGCTATAGGGAGAGACGGGTCATATACAATATGTACAACAACCAAGAGGGATAATAAGAGTGGACGATCAAGAACGATGTGCTCGTATTAAGAAGGGTGTAAGACAAGGCTGTAGCCTTTCGCCCCTACTCTTCAATCTGTACACCGAGGAAGCAATGATGGAAATAAAAGAAAGGTCCAGGAGTGGAATTAAAATACAAGGTGAAAGGATATCAATGATACAATTCGCTGATGACATTGTTATCCTGAGTGAAAGTGAAGAAGAATTAAATGATCTGCTGAACGGAATGAACAGTCTAATGAGTACACAGTATGGTTTGAGAGTAAATCGGAGAAAGACGAAGGTAATGAGAAGTAGTAGAAATGAGAACAGTGAGAAACTTAACATCAGGATTGATGGTCACGAAGTCAATGAAGTTAAGGAATTCTGCTACCTAGGCAGTAAAATAACCAATGACGGACGGAGCAAGGAGGACATCAAAAGCAGACTCGCTATGGCAAAAAAGGCATTTCTGGCCAAGAGAAGTCTACTAATATCAAATACCGGCCTTAATTTGAGGAAGAAATTTCTGAGGATGTACGTCTGGAGTACAGCATTGTATGGTAGTGAAACATGGACTGTGGGGAAACCGGAACAGAAGAGAATCGAAGCATTTGAGATGTGGTGCTATAGACGAATGTTGAAAATTAGGTGGACTGGTAAGGTAAGGAATGAGGAGGTTCTACGCAGAATGGGAGAGGAAAGGATTATGTGGAAAACACTGATAAGGAGAAGGGACAGGATGATAGGACATCTGCTAAGACATGAGGGAATGACTTCTACGGTAATTGAGCGCTATGTTTCTGTTGTTTGGCGTGGCCAAGTGGTAAGCGCGTTGGTATTCAAGCACCTGGGTTTGCACATGGATGGGTGAAAAAAAATTTTTTCCACTTTATGTATGAGACATTGTTATTCGTGTAAGTTAAGATTTTTCTGCAATATTCGTTATTACTTACATGTAAGAGCGCACTTCCTCACTTATGATTTCGTGACTTGTGTGTGTTTAAAAAACGAAATACGAAATTGCTGTAGATGAAATTGCTGTGAGTGAAACAACCGACAGTGACCTTTATATTTTTTCTTGTCAGAAATAATTTTCCATTTTTTTCCGAATATGTAGCGATTTCCTAGTTTCGGTTAGACAGGAATCTAAGAGCACAACTTAAATTACTGGGAATGTAACTAGCAGCAGTCATCTTCATAAGCTTGCTTGTCACAACTGTTTATCTGCGATCGAATCCTCAACAACAGTAGACAGAGATGAAAGTCTCCGCCATAATATTTTTGGACTGTAGCACCATTTACGAAATATTTTCATTAATAAGATGAATGTTATAAACTTCGACAAACTGCAGGAACTCCACATTTTTTTTTCAGTTTTGTTTTTAAGACCCAAATCGTTGACGTATCATATAGGGAAGCGGGCTACTTAATCATTTGAATCTCTAGGAGCGAGTTATAACCACATTCTGTTTATCTTCTTATTCTTTGAAACTCTCAGAATCAATTTTTCTGGTGTTTTTATAGGTATATTAGTACAATGTGGTACTACACACTTTCCTAACTCATTTTCCGAAATGTAAACTCTACCATAACCCAATGTTAGTGTCAATGAGAATAAGATGACATAATGTGGCCTTTACGACAATCTGCAGAATACAGTCAAATACGCTATCGTTATTATGCATGCATGGAAACATGCGGACAGGGAAACTGTAAAAATTTCTATGCATTTCAGCTGAGGAACATGGAAATGGATATACTGCGCCTGATACTGTTTAGGAGGAGGCAAGACCGATGAAGGCAGGCACATCAGCTCGATGGAATGCGGCGTCATGCGTTATCGCAACGTAGACGCAAATTTCGGTACTTGGAAGAATAGCGCGCCTATGTCATGTGATACCAACTTTGTGTCGTGGTGCTGTGCGCGCTGCAGTGCGCATGCCCGGATCTGCGGCCACTTGCTTTTGATTGGCTTGTGCAACGCGAACCAACAACAGCATTTCGGTTCTCTATACCCTAACGGTATCGCTACCGAAAGGCATACTTAATAATGCAGGGACTCTAATTCGAGTACTAGACCGTTCAGTGTTCTGGAGTACCGAAACGATCGGCATAATGGCGGAAAGATACAGAATAGGCACCCAGACACCACCCACCGCATGACATCCGGGGCCGCCCAGGTCAACGAGGCGCGATACTGTCGTGTATGTATCAACCGTCATTTTCGAATTTGAAGTTCTAGTTATATCTTGCAGTTAAGCATTGGATTTTGCATACTTGAAAATCATGAACTACAGTTAAGCGTTGTAAAATTGGGTCGCAAGTGGAAAAAGGTATAACATCAGCAACACAATATTTACTTTTTGTATAATAGAGTGCTGAATGCAGAGGAGGCAACTCGATAGATTTGAACTGTGTCTGGAGCGAGTGCTTTTGCGAAAAATACGCCAGAAAAAAATATTCTTGGTTCAACAAAGATCGTTCTGGCATTAATGATTTTCCACGTTAAGGAAGTCTCGACTACTGACATAAGTGATGAATTGCCATTTAACCATCATGCGACATTTGTATTCAACAGGCAAGTTCAGAAGTCTGGTGTAGGAGTACTGAGTGCTCCAGTTCGAAACAACAAAAATCAATGGAATGAGTATTATTGCAGTTTGGCTTGAACGTCATGAGGTCGCTCATTGAGCATTCCTATGCAGTTCTGTTACTGGTGACGTGTTATGATGCTTTTATCGTTAACTTTCTAGGAAGAAATAAAAGGCTGAGTCCTACCAAAAGACGTAAACTCCAGCAAAGAGTAGTGTGAACATAATATTTTCCATCTGATAGCTCCAACAGTGTGTTTTGCACTACTACTACAGCTGGAATTTGTTGCCAACAATTGAGACAGCATTCGGTTGCAGTGTCTCTGGGTAATTGATTGGTCCATATGTTGTTCAACAGACAGCAGTCGTCACTCTCACTGGAATATGTGACCGTGTGTGTGTGTGTGTGTGTTTTCATGTTCGTGCCCGATCTGAATCAATACTATCTACATAAGAGAGACAAGCAACAATAAATATTGCATCAAATATAACTGTTAACCATTGTAATGCAGTGGCTAGTTATTACAAATTGAATTTTTACTGAACCAATGTCTTGCATATTACGTTAAGCAAGTAAGATGTATAAACTCCATTATATCGATACCAGCGACAGTGCGCTCTTGTTGTCGTGACCCGCGACAAGTGCAACGATTAGCAGTGCCCAATGCCGCCACGATTTGTTTATGTTGGCTGAGCGTGGACGCTGCTGCAGACGCTTCTCCATAAACAGAAAGAAATCACCTTGGCTCTGACTGCAGTGAGCGGATATCACTACCTGCGTGTTCTCATAGTAACCAACGTGAGACTCTACTCACAGGTGCCATGGAGGTATTGCAACGGGTATCATGTCATTAGTCATCAGAATATTAACCACTGATGAAATTTCCACGCTATTTGAATCCCATGCATGCAGTAGTTGCACACAAGGAAATATTATGTCTTGCAAGCGTATACTTCATTTCCTCCTCTCGTATCAACGCCCTTGTTTTAGTATGAAGTGAGGAAATAAACACAAAAAAACTGAAGTTTCTGAGAGGCACGTAAGCCATTTCCTCTTCTCTTATTATAGGTTTTGTTTTCGTATGAAGTAAAAAAATAAACAGTTTAGGGTTCTGAAGTATAATATGACACCAGATTCTTGTCATACGATCTATCGGAAACGCAAAAAGCAGGGAGCTCTCCATTCTTTTGACGAACAGTTTGTTTCCTTTCATGCATTACTACCGCTCGCAGATTCTTATTTAAGTATTTGCGGGCATCAAGTTCTTAAGCAGAATGAGCCTTATGTTATTTTACTAATTACGGTACGAAAAAATGCAACAAAGACGAGTTCTCCTAGAGCAGTGAAGATATTTGCACATGTCTGTATTCAGAAATGACTGCCAGGATCGCACCTACATGGAACCTGGTACCTGAGCGCTACTACTGTGCAACTAGGGACTACCGAAGCAGCAGGACACCAGGTTAGTGATACTAAACCAGAGAAGTAAGGCAGAGTTGCTTCCTTCTCACTACAATGCCACTGTCGAAACTTAAGTAATTGTGGTTGCAGGAGTTACAAAGAGTTCTTCCAGACGTATGTGGAAAAGAACTTGTATTTAGATGATCCCCTGAAAGAAACGGATTTAATATCAATCATTTTGATCAAATTACCTCCGAGGGTACAAGGAAAATTGATAGGAATATATAAGTCAGATGTAAACGCAATTGTGCAAGCGCTGGACCAATTGGATTCATTTTCAGGGAACAATCAGAATCTAGAAGGTTGGAGAAGGAACCCCTGGGGAAATAACGGACCTAATGAAAATAGGATAGAAGGAGAACTGACAAACAGACAGATACAATATCTTCAACACACAGATAATGGAATAAATCAGCAGGAGACAATGATAGACAGGATACACACAACTGGTCAAAGGATCAACGGAAAACCTCAGCCGGCTGTGGTGGCCGAGCGGTTCTAGGCGCTACAGTTTGGAACCGAGCGACCGCTTCGGTCGCAGGTGCGAATCCTGCATCAGGCATGGATGTGTGTGATGTTTTTAGGTTAGTTAGATTTAAGCAGTTCTATGTTCTAGGGGACTGATGACCTCAGTAGTGCTTAGAGCCATTTTTTTAACCTCAGAGGGCGTTGTGTTCTGTACAACACAATGTGTTTAACAAACACCTGGCACTCAAATTATTGACAATATTATTTCAAAAAATGGTTCACATGGCTCTGAACACCATGGGACTTAACATCTGTGGTCATCAGTCCCTTAGAACTTAGAATTACTTAAACCTGACTAACCTAAGGACATCACACACATCCATGCCCAAGGCAGGATTCGAACCTGCGACTGTAGCGAATATTGTTTCAGTTTCCCTTCATATTGTCAATCTTCCTCTTCTTTCAGTCAGAACTATTTACTATCATCTTTAATTCTTCGCTATCCAACTTCAGAGTATACAACTGCTTTGCAAAGTAAGATGCGTGACACACACCAGGTGGTCAGGCATTGGCGAAATATTCCAATTCTCGTCATATTGGCAATATTCCCTTTTATCTGTCAAAACGATACTGTATCATCAGTCCCTGCTTCATCTTCGAATATAGAAACATGGGAATAGCAAGTGACACTGGTATGTGAGAAAAAGAGACGGTACAAAAAAGGAAAAGCTATCTATAAAATTGTGTTATCCTGTTGGAAAATGTTTAGAAAAATCTGAAATTATATGATTATAACATGTAACGACCCTAAAAGACAGTCAGTACAACAAGGAAAAAGCTATGATTAGAGTAAACAAGGTATAGAGACAAAGAATATTATCCTGTTGGAAACAAATTTAACAAATTCTAAGAAGACACCGTGGAGACAGTGAACAAACAACTTAGCGAAAACAGGAAAAATAGATATGAGTGGGTATCATTCTGCAATTGTGCTTAGATAAGTGAACAGTAACGAGACTGAATGGTAACAAAATGCGAAACATATGTTTAGCCAACTGACAAGGTAAATCGTGACCAAAGGATAAAGAGGTAAGTGCAGCAGAATATGATGAAGAATTGAAGTTATGTAAGTATGGGAACTGGGTCCAAACACCATAGAATAAAAGAAAGCAAAGGTATAAGTTAATGAGTGGCCGAGGACGGCATCACTATACATTATGAAGTATAAAGATGATGGTATAAGTTAATGAGCGGCTGAGGACGGTATCCCTATAAGTTATGTAGTATAAAGATGATGAGGGTCATACAAAGGTGTCCCCACATCTAATAATGGGTAATGGTAACCCGAGAGCTACCTTGAGTAAAGATAAGAAGTATTGAGATAAGTTAGAGGGAATGCTTTATAGTTATAAGAGTGAGAAGGACGTCATTCACGACGAAAAAGGAAAAAAAAGTAGTGAACCAGTGACTAATAGGACGGCAATTACATAGCCGATGATTATGGAACATGTTCTTGTATGTAGTTGAAAATGGGCATTATAAAGTAAGATTAGCCAAATGCGAGTTTTATAAATTTTTGATTAGCTTGTTCTGTATTGGATATAGAAATAATTAATATGTAAATGTTTAGAGGAGCTAAAAGGAAAGGGCGTGTGAGTAAATATTCCATCTCAGATAAAACAGTAGTGCATCAGAATAAGTATTCAATTGTAATTAAGGTATGTATTATATAGTGTTCATGGTATATTCAGAAATGATTTAAAGCTAAAATGGTGCCACTCTCAAGGCATCAGATAAAGATCGCATCAGATACCGACCAGAAGTAATTTTAAAGATAGAATACATACTCACTTTAATGGGACATATATCTGTATAGCTATATCGTGTTAAGGATAGTGTAATAATAAGAACAGTAGTCGATAAGCAATGATTGTAGAGTATGCGTAAGATTAAGTAATACCAGTGATTAAAGAAGTTAACCGAGGGCAAGAGACACCCAACCGAGAATATTTCAAAATCAAACAAGGTCTTCGAGCATATTGAATTTTGAAAATAAAAGAAGAGGGAGGAATGTGTAATGCACTTTCAATCCCTTCACGTGTTTAAGCCAAGTATTACGCACATTTAAGCGATGAGGAATGCTCAGCAGCAGCCAGGCTACATGTTCATTTGACAATTAAGCGTCAACAAGGAGCATTAGTGATGAAACCATAGGAGGCAATGTTGTGCAACCTTAGTAGGGACGAGTAGGATCTTACAATCTGAGACAGTGTTACGAGACAAACTTCCGTCATAGTTTCCGCAAACATGATGTCACGTCCGCCTAGCAACAGCAATCTGAACGCCCATTGGCTGAAAGTTTGGACATATATATATATATATATATATATATATATATATATATATATATATATATATATATACGTTGTGTGTAGGAAATGAGCGAAGTGTCCTCACTGGCTGAGAGAGAAAGGTGGGGTTTCTCTTGTCCGTCGGGAAGAGAGGGCGAGTTAGTAGCGAGGCGCCACTGAAAAAGCACGTTCGAGTAACTGGGGGTGGATCCAAAAGAACGATGACGAAGAAATGTTCCAGCTGTTAAACATGAGATAGTGAAAGTTAGTTATCAGTGAACGCCACGTGTCGTGGGCAGTGTGTATTACGATTACGGAAAGTTAGAAAAGTGTCAATGGGTTGTAAAGGGTTGAATAACGGCGTAGCCAAGAGCCGCCATATTGGAAGTTCGGTGAAGCGTGTTTCGAAGTATTTTCTTTATTAAAATGGGTATAGTACAAAGCGTTGTTGACATTTAACTACTGGCATCCAGAAACACTCCACTTCAGCAAGATCGCCCCTACATTGAACCTGGTGGCTGAGTGCTAATACTTGGGATGAGGGACTACCGAAGCAGCAAGACACCAGGTTAGTGATACTTATACCAGAGAAGTAAGGCAGAGTCGTTTCCTTCTCGCTACAGTGTCACTAAGGGCATTGTACTGGGTTTCTATCTGAGCTCTTGATATTCCAACAAATGGTTCTCTTTTCTCCAAAGGTCTCTTTCATTTTACTGTAGGTAGTATCTATTTCACCCCTGGTGATATATGTCTGTACCTCCTTTCTTTTGTCCTCTAGCCATTGCTGCTTAGCCATTTTGCACTTCCTGTGGATCTCATTTTTGGGAAGTTTGTATTCCTTTTTGCATGCTTCATTTACTACATTTCTAAATTTTCTTCTTTCATCAATTAAATTCAATATTTCTTCTGTTACCCAAGGATTTCTAATAGCCCTCATCTTTTTACCTACTTGATCCTCCCCTGCCTTCATTATTCCATGTATCAAAGCTACTGATTCTTCTTCTACAGCATTTATTTCCCCTATTCTTGTCAAGCGTTCCCTAATGGTCTCCCTGAAACACTCTACAACCTCTCGTTCTCCCAGTATATCCAGCTATCAAGTTCTTAAATTTCCCACCTTTTTGCATTTTCTTCATTTTTGATCTACAGTTCATAACCAATAGATTGTGGTCAGAGTCCATGTGCGGATCTAGTTGGCACATAAACTTGTTCTATTGTGGCAGGTCTGGGCTTCGTGTCTATCTTGGTTATAATAAGGTGTTAACTATGCTGTTCACTGTAGCTCACCCGCACTCCTATTTTTTAAATTCATTATTAGACCTTCTCCTGCATTACTCTATTTGATTTTTTATTTATAACCCTGTATTCACCTGACCAGAAATCTTGTACCTCCTGCCACTGAAGTTGACTAATTCCCACTATATGTAACTTTAACCTATCCATTTCCCTTTATAACTTATCTAACCTGCCTGCCTGATTAAGGGATCTGACATTCCACACTCCCATACATAGAACGCCAATTTTTTTTTCTCCTGATTACGACGCCCTCCTCAGTAGACCCCACCCAGAGATCCGAATGGCGGCTACTTTACCTCTGGAATATTTTACCCAAGAGGACACCATCATCATTTTACCATACACTGAAACCACACGCCCTCTGGAAAAATTACGACTGTAGTTTCCCCTTGGTTCCAGCCATTCCCAGTACCAGTACTAGAGGTGCAAAAAATAATGTAACTGATAGAAATAACCGGTTACTGAGAAGTAACGGTTACTGCTATAACCATTCCTCTGATACAGGCAGTTATTTCAATAACTATCTAGTGTCAACAGTGACTCATGCCATCTGTTGACCGAAGATCATACTATGCTATCCCGTCAACTCATCGGAGATCAGGTTACGAACGAAAGAGAGGGATAGACCATTTGGAAAGCGTTCTATAGACCATGGGAATAACTGTGAGCCTGCGCGCCATCTGTCGACAAGAACTGGGTACTGTTTCATGTGCCGTCGTTACTTTTAGCACAAACAATTAAATAAAGTTAATGTCTGAGCGGTGGCTGATAGGAGCTGCAGTACAGGAATTAACAAGTACGGTTGTTCCCTTGAGCCACCGCCTTATATGTCAATTTAGCGTGGATGGGTAGTATGAAGAGAGTTACCATAAGGAATTCGAGCGACTATGGAAATATCTGTCAGCGATCCATAATTTACTCAAGGCCGACTGGAATAGCTACTGGGATACCCTCTCGCCTACCACCACCCTGATGATTTTACCCGTGCCCCCTCCTTTCTCCTGCAGACCTTGTCTGAGGCCGTGGAGACCCACATGACTTCCGTCGCCATCCACCACCACCGTCCTACTTTAGCCCCACAGGCCGTCCTCCTTCTCCGTGTATGCCGTCGTCTCTACTGTGCCCTCCTTCACATGTGTGAACCGGACACCGGCCACACCCAACTACAACACCTCTGAAACTTGCTCGCGGCTAAGAGATGCTGGGACTGGCGACAGACATGCACTCGTCTTAGTGCTACGCTTCCTATCAACTCGTCCAAGTACTGGTCAGCTTTCAGCTGCCTTACCGGATCTAAACACCCTCCCTACTACCCTCTCCTTCACGATGATCAACCCTTCCCTGACAACCTTAGTAAGGCCAATCACTTTGCCTCCTACCTGTTCAACGTCTTTATCATCCCCGATGATCCCCAGATCGATTACCCCCTCTTCCCAGATGTCCACGATCGAACTGACACCTCTGTCCCTCCCCTAGCCCATGGTTTCCAGTACTTGGACAACATTGCACACACCAAACTCAATGACCGCGTCACTACTCAGGATATCATCGCTACACTCTGCACGAAATGTAACACCACTCCTGGTCAAGATCATGTCACCTATCGCCACCCTCGTGAAATTCCTGCCTCCCTCCTCTCCACTCTGGCCAGGCTCTACATTGTAGTCCTCTCCATCGGCTAGTACCCTGACCTGTGGAAAACCTCCTGCATCCTGATGTTCCTTAAACCTGACAAACTGCCGTCTGCTGTCTCTTCCGACAGTCCCATCAGCCTTACCTCGGTCTTCAGCAAGGTCCTGGAATCCATCCTTACCTGACACATCCTCTAGCATCACCACCAGCACCGCCTCCATCCCGTTACCGAGTATGGCTTTTGGCTGTCCTTCTCTAACGATGACCTTCTCCTTCACCTCACTCATCTCCTCTCCCAACAGCTCAATTCCCGTCTATCTGCTATCTTCCCCTTCCTTGATCTCGAACGCGCCTATGACCAGTAGTGGCATTCCAGTTTCCTCTTCAAGCTCCAAACCTACGCCCTTCCTAATAACTACGTCTGTCTGATTGGGTCCTTTCTTTCCCAACGTCCTTCCTACCTCACCATCCATAACATGGATTCCTACACCTTTTCCCCGGCGCGAGTGTGCCCCAAGGCTGCGTCCTCTCCCCTCTTCTGTACCTTTTGTATACGGTGGACATGCCGTCGCCTTCACCTCCCATCCACCTTCTCCAATGCGCCGATGACACCACCTTCCTTGCACTCGCCCCCACCCTGCAACGCTCCCAATACCTTCTCCAGTCACATCTTGACCGGTTCACCACATGGTGCAACCAGTGGTTGCTTAAGGTCCAACCTTCCAAAACCTAGGCGATCATTGTAGGCAAAACCACCCCTTCCTCTCGCCTCCTCGACTTCTATGTCACCATCTATGGCCGCCCTATCCCCCTCACCTGGACCCTTAAGTACCTAGGCGTCACCCTTGACTGTCGCCTCTCTTGGACCCCCCACCTCCAGACACTCCCAGCCAAGGCACACTCCCAACTCTGTCTCCTCAAGCTCCTTTCTGGCCGTACATGGGGTCTGGACCCCCGTCCACCATCCTCCACATCTATAAATCCCTCATCTGCCCTATCTTCTGCTATGCCCACCCTGCCTGGATCTCCGACCCTCCTACCTTTACCAAATCCCTTCAGATCCTTGAACGCCATGCTCTTCACCTCGCCTATCACATCCGTCTCCCCTCCCCCACGTGGATGCTGCATGACCTTATTTCGTTCCCCCGCCTCCTCCTTTTCCTCCAACGGATACGGGTCCTCTACACTTACCGTAACCTGGATCCTCCTCACCCGCTTGTCTCTCCCATCCTCTCCCGACCCCACCCACTGCCATGCCTGTATTTCCACTTCCCACCAGCTCTCCATCTCTCCACTCTCGTTACCCTCTCCCAAGGAGGCTTCCACCAGCTCCCCCTCCCTGATGATGCCCCCCTCCTCCCCTCAATCTATCTCTCCTACCAACATTGATACTCCTCTCCCTCTTCCTGTGTTTGTTCCTATGGGCACCCTCTCTCCCTTCTCTCCCCCTTCCCTCCCTCCTCCTTTCCCCCCCTCCTCCCCCAGCTTCTCCTACCCCCATACCTTCATTCCTCCCACCATCTCCTCTGCCATTACCATCTTTGCTCTCCCCTCTCCCTCCCCCACCACCTTCTTTCCCTCTTGGCAGGTCCCGGGACTCGCACACGTTCAGTGGACATTCGCACGCCAGATATTATCGCCATCAGTTTCTCGTGTGTGTGCCATCGTGTTTGTGATTTAGTGTTTTTTCCCGCCACGCTCCTTCGTTCACTTGTACCATCTAAGTCATCAGTGGTTGTGCGCAGCACCGACCATTTCCTTTGTTTTTTCGTCGAGTGTGAATGGCTTCATGTTTTTAATTTTTGTATCTACTGTTTTTTTAACCACCAATCTGTTACTTTCCTGTCTTCGTTTTCTCTTTTACTGTAATGCTTGTGGTTGAAGAGCAGAGTAGATTTACCTGCTGCATGCCCACATTTGTATAAGGTGAATAATAACAGTAAAGAAGTAATAATTTCCTCTTGGCCGACTGGGATGCCTACCGGGATACCCTCTCTATCCAGGTCGATAGCCACCTGCTCACCTTCCGCCACCCTGATGATATTACCTGTGCCACCTCCTTTCTCCTGCAGATCTTGTCTGAGGTCGTGGAGGCCCAGTCCCTTCCGTCGCCATTCACCCTCATCATCCTACTTTACCCCCAAAGGCCGTCATTCATTTCTGTGAATCCCGCCGTCTCTACTGTTCCTTCCTTCACACGTGTGACCCGGACACACTACAACGCCACCGGCAATTACAACGTCCATCTGATCAGGTCCTTTCCTTCCCAACGTCCTACCAAGGTCACCACCCATAACACGGATTCCTACACCTTTTTCCCCTCCACTGGTGTGCCCCAAGGTTCCGTCCTCTCCTCTCTTCCGTACCTGTTGTATAAGGCAGACATGCCAGCACCTTCACCCCCCCCCCCAACCACTTTCTCCACTACGCCGATGACACCGCCCTCCTTGCCCCCACCCGCACCCTGCAGCGCTCCTGACACCTTCTCCAATCCCATCTTCACCACTTGGTGGTTGCTCAAGGTCAATCCTTCCAAGACTCAGTCGATCAATGTAGGCAAAACCACCCCTTACTTCCGCCTTGTCGACTTCTATGTCACCATCTACGGCCATCCTATCGCCCTCACTCCCACCCTTAAGTACTTTGGCGCCACCCTTGACTGTCGCCTCTCCTGGACCTCCCATCTCCAGACAATCCAAGCCAAGGCACACCCGCGACTCTGTCTCCTCAAGATCCTTTATGGTCGCACTTGGGGTCTGGACCCCTCCACCATCCTCCACACCTATAAATCCCTCATCCGCCCTATCTTCTGCTATGCCCATCCTGCCTGGATCTCCGCCCCTCCTATCGTTTACAAATCCCTTCAAATTCTCGAACGCCATGCTCTCCGCCTCGCCTCTTGCATCCGTTTCCCCTCCCCCACGTGCATCCTGTACGACATTAATCCATTCCCACACCTCCTCCTTTTCCAAGAACGGATACAGATCCTCTACACCTCCTGTAAACTAGATCCCCCTCACACACTTGTCTCTCCCATCCTCTCCCACCCCTGTCCACTGCCGCACCTGTATTCCCACGTCCCACCTCCTCTCCATCTCTCCACTCACCTTACCCTCTCCCAAGGTGGCTTCCACCAGCTCCCCTTCCATGATGATGCCCTCCACCCCTCCTATCAACTTTGATCCTCCTCTTCCACTTCCTGCGTTTTTTCCTCAGGGCACCCTCCCTCCCTTCTGTCCCACCTCCCTCCCCGCCCCAGGCGTCCCCTACCCACATACCTTCTTTGCTTCCCCATCTCCTCTGCCCCTGGCATCTCTGCTCTCCACCTTCCACCTCCCCCACCTTTTTCCCCTTTGGGCAGGTCCCTGGACTCGCACACGTTCAGTGAACATTAGTGCGCCAGACATCATCGCCATTGGTTTTGTGTATGTGCCATCGTGTTTGTGCTTCAGTGTTTTCGCCGTGCACACTCCATCGTTCACGTATATCGTCTCCATCATCAGTGTTAGGGTACAGTGCTAACAGTTTCTTTGGTTTTCTTCCCTTGTGAATGGCTTCATGTTTCTTCGTTACTGTGTCTACTGTTGTTTTGCCCCCTAAATGCTATGTTCTTTCTGTGTCTCCTGGTCTCGTGGTTCTAGGCGCGCAGTCTGGAACCCTGCGACTGCTACGGTCGCAGGTTCGAATCCTGCCTCGGGCATGGATGTGTGTGATGTCTTTAGGTTAGTTAGGTTTAAGTAGTTCTAAGTTCTAGGGGACTTATGACCACAGCAGTTGAGTCCCATAGTGCTCAGAGCCATTTCAACCATTTTTTTCTGTGTCTCCAATGTTTTTTCCTCTTGTAATACCTGTGGCTGAAGAGCGGCGTACTGTTGCCGCTGCCAGCCCACCTTGTGTAAGGTGTGAAATAACAATAAAGAAAGAAAAATAATTTCCTCTGGTTATCGTTATTGGCTCACGGTTCTCGTTCTCTGGCAGTCATCGGGCTATCACTAAAGGTAACCTGGAAGTTGGTAATGGAATAACTGTGTGTCTCTGTTCCTGACACAGTGACTCCAGTCTTGGACCCCAGTGATATTTGCAGAAAGGATAGTTACTAGAGCGAACAAATATTTTCGTACTTCTTTGTAAATAGCCACTGGCCATCGTGAATGACAAATAACATGTCAGAAAGTATAAATGGTTGAAATGGCTCTGAGCACTATGGGACTTAACATCTGTGGTCATCAGCCCCCTAGGACTTAGAACTACTTAAACCTAACTAACCTAAGGACATCACACACATCCATGTCGAGGCAGGGTTCGAACCTGCGACCGCAGCGGCCACGCGGTTCCAGACTGAAGTGCCTAGAACTGCACGGCCACACTGGCCAGCTCAGAAAGTATAACATAATAGATTTGAACATAATAATTATTATCCTCATCATTTGTCCAGAGATTGTCAAAATATGTGAATTACTGCTAATATTCAGTGCTTGTGAGTAACTGCTAATATTTACAGAATTGATACACTGTCAGAATAAAACACAGTTATGCACTTTTAATAAATTTATCATACACAAAATACCCGATCTTGGCTGTTGCGACCAAGTGCTGTCAAAATTGAAATATAACAAAATTCTTCTTAAGCTGGTCTATTTCTCTCTGTTAAGATATTCATCTACAGAGTAGAAGGAGGGGTCAATGGAAGCGTCCGCTTCCCCCCGTCTGCTTTGACGTAAAGATGTTGTGGTGTGTGAATGTCATTATGACATGGTGTTTATGTGTTGTTTTGTGTGTGTGTGTGAGGGGGTGGGGTGGAGGGGGCTGGCTGATCTAGCTTGCAGTGCTGGGATTAGCTGGTGGTAATTAATTTTTTTCTAGTTGTGATGTTTTCTGTATTTATGGAATATTGAATGTGTTTTAATTTATGTAGGGATGTTTGATTTGTGGATTTTTGGGGTTGTGGTTTTGGTTTTGTTTCTCGCAGTTGTAGTTGTTGGATTTTTGGCATCAGCAGCTGTGGTGGACGTATATTGGTCACCGGAAATGACCAATTCCCATTTTCGTAGTTGTACGTGATGATGTTCTGGTATCATCATCTGTGGTTAACATATGTAGGTCAAGGGAAATGTCTAATTCCAATTTTCGTACTTTTAGTTGTGGATATTGGTGTTTCGGTATGGTGACCTATTTTGTTAAAGAGAAGTGTCCGATTCAGGCAGATTTTGTTTGTATAGCGGAATGCTGTGTTTTTTTCTTTATGTTCTTCAGTTTGTGTTTTTGGATCATGGTGGTTTTTTTTTCCAACATACTCTCAAGTCTCGAACGGGCCCAGACCGCAACATCGCAATCAGGGCAGCTCAAATATTTACTGTTTGAAAAATGGCCAATTAAATAACACTACTACTTTTTTTTCCTTTGTTGTAATTTTAATCACCTATACAGGCGGGCTGTCAGCAGCATATTACGCTGCTCTTCGGCCTTAAGTGGAACAATAACATGACATAGAGGTGATACAGACAATACAAAAAACGGCGGGCAAAAAATGGAGGTACAAAAAACAGTAAACATGAAGCCGTTCATGCTGGACGATAAAAACACTAACACTTGTTGACACGGCGCACAAAACACAGAAAACGGCGACGGCACATATGAACAGTGGAGATGTAACTGCACGAAACACAAAACGAAGCACACACACGAGACACTGACGGCGATGATCTCCGGCGCGCCAATGTTCACTATGCGTGTGCGAGTCCGGGGACCTGCCAAGAGAGGAGGAGGAAGGGGAGTGGGATAGCGAGAGGGGAGAGCAGAGATGCCACGGGCAGGGGAGAAAGGCGGGAGGGAGGAAGGAGGAGGGGAAGCCCAGGGGAAGAGGGGTGGAGGGAGGGGACGGGGGAAAAGGAAAGAGAAGGGAAGGGAAGAGAAGGGAGGGAGGCTGCCTAAAGGAAAGGACACCGGAAGTGGGGGTGGGGCAGGGTCAAAGTTGATAGGAGGGGTAGATGCAGGGGAGGAGGACATCATCAGGGAGGGGGAGCTGCCGGAAGCCACCTTGGGAGAGGGTAAGGAGGGTGGAGAGATGGAGAGCGGGTGGGACGTGGGAATACAGGTGCGGCAGCGGGTGGGGGTGAGAGAGGATCGGGGAGATGAGCGGGTGAGGAGGATCGAGTTTATGGGAGGTGTACAGGATCTGTATCCTTTCAAGGAAAAGCAGGAGGTGGGGGAAGGGGATGAGATCGTACAGGATCCGCATAGGGGAGGGGAGACGGATGCGATAGGCGAGGTGGAGAGCATGGCGTTCAAGGATTTGGAGGGATTTATAAAAGGTAGGGGGGGCGGAGATCCAAGCCAGATGGGCATAACAAAGGATAGGGCGGATGAGGGATTTATAGGTGTGGAGGATGGTGGAGGGATCCAGCCCCCACGTACGGCCGGAGAGGAGCTTGAGGAGACTGAGTCGGGAGCGTGCCTTGGCTTAGATTGTCCGGAGGTGGGGAGTCCAGGAGAGGCGACGATTGAGGATTATGCCAAGGTACTTAAGGGTGGGAGTGAGGGCGATAGGACGGCCATAGATGGTGATGTAGAAATCAAGGAGGCGGAAGGAAGGGGTGGTTTTCCCTACAATGATCACCTGGGTTTTGGAGGGATTGACCTTGAGCAACCACTGGTTGCACCAAGCAGTGAACCGGTCAAGATGGGATTGGAGAAGGTGTTGGGAGCGCTGCAGGGTGGGGGCAAGGGAAAGGAAGGCGGTGTCATCGGCAAACTGGAGAAGGTGGATGGGGGGTGACGGCGGCGGCATGTCCGCCGTGTACAAAAGGCACAGAAGGGGGGAGAGGACGGAGCCTTGGGGCACACCGGCGGAGGGGAAAAAGGTGTAGGAATCTGTGTTATGGATGGTGACATAGGAACGACGGCGGGAGGGAAAGGAGTCGATCAGACAGACGTAGTTAATGGGAAGGGCGAAGGTTTGGAGCTTGAGGAGGAGACCACCGGAATGCCATACGCGGTCATAGGCACGTTCGAGGTCCAGGGAGATGAAGATTGCGGAGCGACGGGAATTAAGCTGTTCAGAAAGGAGATGAGTGAGGTGAAGGAGAAGGTCGTCGGAAGAGAAGGACGGCCGAAAGCCACACTGGGTAACGGGAAGGAGGCGGTGCTGGCGGAAATGCTGGTGGAAGCGTCGAGTGAGGATAGATTCCAGGACCTTGCTGAAGACCGACACTACTACTTGCGATTGCATTTATATATAGCATTTGCCGTAAATAGTAGAAACGAGTATGAAGCTGTCGTCAGGAACCATTCAGTCTAATTCTCACTCACGTGATTATCATTAAAGAATAAATATATTTTTTTATAAATAAGCTTTCCTTAAACGAATCGCCCACGAATATCCGAACAGGGGCCGGAAACCCGACTTTTACGTTAGGCAGGTATCGAAGAACGGCCCTGCTCCTGCCATCATCAACAGTAGCCACTCTTGCAATTGCTGCAGTGTCGATTCTTTCTCCCTTCAGTTTTGACTCCAGTTTAGAAGAAAGAGCGAGTTGAATGTTATAATTAGGGTCTGAACATGTTCGCCAGATAAAGATAACAGAATACCAGCATATGCATTAAGGCAGTTCAAAGCGATTGCATGAAAAACGCTTTCTGCTGTGATGCAGCTGCTTGAGGAAATGGCGTTGTCACCTGAAAGTGGCAACCTCCTGTATCCTGATGTTCTCCAAACGAACAAGCCTCCATCTGATGCCTCTTCCTACCGTCCTATCTGTCTTAAATCAGTGTTCAGCAAACTCTTGGAATCCATCCTTACCTGGCGCATTCATCACCACCTCCACCAAAATCACCTCCTTCCTGACACCCAATGTGGCTTTAGACGTTCTTTCTCCGCCGATGACCAAGTCCTCCACCTCACTCATTTCCTCTCCCTCCAGCTAAACTCCCATCGCTCCGCCGTTTTTGTCTCCCTTGACCTCGAAAAGGCCTACAACCGTGTCAGGCATCCCGGTCTCCTGTTTAAACTCCAAATTATGCCATTCCTGTCAACTACATCCGTCTGATGGCCTCTTTACTCTCCCACCGCCCCTCCTATGTTACCATCCATAATCCCAATCCACGCACCTTCTACCCCTCTGCCGGTGTGCCCCAGGGTTCTGTCCTCTCACCTCTCCTTACCTGGCGCATTCATCACCACCCCCACCAAAATCAGCTCCTTCCTGACATCCACGTGGCTTTCGACCTTCCTTCTCCGCTGATGACCAAGTCCTCCACCTCACTCATTTCTTCTCCCTCCAGCTAAACTTCCATCGCTCCGCCATTTTTGTCTCCCTCGACCTTGAAAAGGCCTACAACCGTGTCAGGCATCCCGGTCTCCTGTTTAAACCAAATCTATGCCATTCCTGTCAGCTACATCCGTCTGATGGCCTCCTTCCTCTCCCGCCGCCCCTCCTATCTTACCATCCATAATCCCAATCCACACACCTTCTACCTCTCTGCCGGTGTGCCCCAGGGTTCTGTCCTCTCTCCTCTCCTCAACCTCCTGTACATGGCAGATACGCCCCAACCCCCCTCTCCAGTACACCTCTTGCAATATGACGATGACGCCACATTCCTCGCCCTCGCTCATACCCTCCAACGGTCCCAATCCCTTCTCCAGAATCACCTTGTCCTTTTTGCCGCATGGTGTAAACAGTGGCTCCTGAAAATCAATCCTTCCAAGACCCAGGCAATCATCGTAGGTCGTACCACTCACTCCTTCTGGCTCCTGGATTTCTCCCTTACCGTCTGCACACGTCCTGTCCGCCTCACCCCCACCCTCACCTACCTTGGCCTCACCATTGACTGTCACCTAACCTGGATCCCTCATATCCACTCCATCCAATCCAAAGCCCACAACCGCCACCCACTCATCAAACTCCTCTCTGGCTGGACATGGGGGTTGTACCCCTCTACCATCCTCCACACCTACAAATCCTTAATCCGTCTCATCCTCTGTTATGCCAGTCCCACCTGGATATCTGCTACCCCCGAATTCTATAAGTCCCTCCAGATCCTTGAGCGTCTTGCACTCTTCCTCGCCTTCTGTATACGCCTCCCATCCCCCACGCGGATCCTCTATGATCTCATTCCTTTCCCCCATCTGCTCCTATTCCTCGAACACATCCGCATACTCTACACCTCCCACCGCCTTGATCCCCCTCACACCCTGGTTGCTCCTCTCCTCTCCCGTCCCTGCCCCCTGCCACCTCTTCACTTTTGTGTCCCCCTACGCTCCATCTCTACACCCTTCATCTCCTTTACCAAGGTGGCTTCCATCAACTCCCCCTCCCTGATGATGCCCTCTCTCTCTCCATTTATCCCTTCTATCAACTCTGATCCTCGACCCCTTCCTTACCTCTGTCCATTTCGTGGGCTCCCTCTCCCCCCTACCATCCTCTGTTTTCCCCACCTACCATCTCTCTGCCTCCCTTCTCACCCCCAAGTCCTTTTGCATTTCCATCCTCTGCCTTTTCCCTTTCCCTATCGCGTCTGCCCTGCTCCTCCCCCCACATTATGAGTCCTCTCCCTCCTTTGGTTCCTCCCCCTTTCGTTTTTCCTCTCCTCCCTCCTTGTTTTACCCTCCCATCTGTCCAGACCCCTCCCCCATCTGCCCTCGGCTATGTTGTGTCATCTTTGTGCCGACATTTTAGTGCAGTGTTTACAGTGAGTGTTCAGTGTTGTGTCTTTTCCGAAGTGTTGTGAACAGACATCATACTGTCGCTGGATGTGATTTTTATATCTCTTGCGTACAGAAACCAGACTGTGGCCGTGTTTCTTGTCTGTCTACTATGTTACCTGTTTGCTTCCTGTGTATTTTATTAGCTTTTCCAACGGTCTACTTTATGTTTTAGCTTTCCACAATTTTCCACCGTTTCACAATTTAAGTCACCGTTTTATCCCTTGCTTTTATTGTTTCTTATCTTCTTCTTACGTTTTAAAAAGTCTGTAGGGTGCAGAGCAGTGTACTAAGCTGCTGCCAGCCCGCCCCCTTAGGGGGGAATCGAAATTCAATAAAGGAAAGAAAAAAGGAATGGAAGTGGCAGACACTAGCGGTAGACATGGCGTTATGGATATGGAGTTCGTCATAAGAATAAACCTGGTGTAAAAAAACACAATCGCGATGATAGGTCAGAAGCACTAGCAGACGTACACTGGTGTTATTACGTTCTTGGAAGTAGGTCATACTTATGTATTAGCTACATTAAATAAAACTTTATGATGTTCAAATCTATTAAGAGCCACCAACCTTTTTCTTAATAACGCTTTAGCTACGTATTTTAATTTAATTTCAAAAATGCTCTACAGTCACAGCCTCTTTATTGTTGAGCTCTGATTGTCGCTCTGTTAATACGCGGAATGAAAATACCTAAGGCTGCAGACTGTTCCATAGTGAAACAGGGTTAAAAAGAGGGCCGAAAAATAGATTGTTCTTAATGTTTTTCATAAGTTTACAGAGGTAATCAATCGGCTTTGAACTTTTCTGAGGGACTGTATTAGACACAGTGCAGTTACACATCTAAATTGCAGGTTTCGCTGAATCGGTAGCCTGCTGTGGGCGGTGGTTCCCTGGTTACAATTTCCCCATAGTCATTTTTTTTTCTCATTCAATTTGAAATAGCTACATCTCGTAATTGTAGAATTCATCATAACTTTTTATGAATAATGTACGAATTCTTGTTTCTAGTTACATATTGCATGCGAAATTCCCGTTTTTATTGGGTATATAAAGTCTGAATTATCGATATTTTATGAATAACTGTTAACAAAAGTTGCTTAAATTAAGAAAACATAACAATATAATTTTTAAGACAAAAATGAAAAATCAAACACTTTTTATTTGAACTATCTTCATCGCTTTATACCGCAGATGTAGATAAGCCTCGTAGAAACATGAAAAACAAATATTTTCACAGCATCGAGCACGGCATACAAATTCTGCATTTTTACATTTGCCACTGTACCATTACAATACGAACTCAGCAGAACTGATCTGCTGCCAAATTAAGGGAATTGGCCCAAGAAATAACAAGACTTGCCAACTGCCAGACGTAGACTACTGGTACAAACGCACGCAGCTTTTTCACACGTCACGGCGAACGCTAGCGGGATACAGAACGAAAGAAGAAGAGAAAATGGGGCGGCTGGTAGGCTTCGTGTATTCTGATGTCGGTAGGGTCGTTATCAACGTAGCAGGTGACACTTCCAGAACTGAAATGTATTTCTCGGACTCCGATAAGGCGGGAGGTAAGAGATCACCAAATGACTGACTGTAATAAATACATTAGTGGCTTCAGTGTTCAACAGTACGATGAAATCCCTGCAGTATGCTTTTACATTACACACAGCTGGCTATTTTTAAGTTGGAAATTTTCATCACTCTTGTAATTAGAACACCATGTCAGGTGACAACAATTGCCTTTCATGCTTTCCGTCTGGTCACTGAAGAAGCGCGCGGTAGTGGTGGAGTTTCTCCAAACATAGTTTCATTCTCTTTAAAAATTAAATGACATTCGAAGCTATCTTGTTTCTTTCCTCATCTCTTTTTACATCTGAACTGCAACTGTTCACATCATTGCAGGTTAGATGGACCGCTGGCTGGCCAGTGCTGTCCAAGTTTGATGCTCCGGTATAGCTGTTGTCCCGCATTATCGCTCCCTCTGTGTGCGTGTAACACAGCACAAAACGTATCCTTACGATCTTACTTGACTGTACTGGTCTCAGATTGGTTTCCGCTCCACGTGAAACAAGCTCCAATTAGATTCAAGCAAACATACAAGAATACATGACGTAATGGTTACATCAGTTTTATTCTTATGATGAACAGATTATACTGACGCTGTGCTGTCTTCCAGCATCGTCATTATATCAGACCAGCGAGTGCATTGATAGATGACATTCTTTGGTGGCAAACGACCGATCTGAATACTACACGATTCGCGTTATAACATTGCCCCGATTGTGAGAGAAAAACATAGATAAAAATAATCTCAGGGATGTATGAATTATAACGTGATTGATTAAAGTATGAATTATAATGTGATTGATTAAACTGCGAATGACCGCTAACAGTGTTCGGCCATGACCCCCAAACAATCCCAGAAACAATTTCTCTCCGATACAGCCCGAAACTGCACTAAGAAATGCATACTAAACTCATATGTAACGTGAATAGAAAGAAAAGGGATTTTCAAATGAAACACGGCTACTTAAGATGAAATTGACATAATTATTTCACAAAAGCACACATGTGACACTACACAGCTTATCTCGGTACCGCAGGACAGAAGCGAGAGAGGGAAAACAAGTCGCCTTCCGCTTTTTTTTTATATCGTTAGACAAACGAGCGTACCTACTACCTTTTGTTTCAACATTTTAACTCAAAGATACTTCTTTGCAAAATAATCCATAAATAACTAGAAATACATCATCTCATTAGTACATCGTTTCTTTCAATTATATACAAATTTATTTTTATATGCAAAATTATTTACGATATTTTCAGGCGATAATTAAAACTAGGGCTACTTCTTTATATATTTATAACGTAACATTTCAGCACGCTATCTGAACGTTCGTGAAGGGACGTGGCGGGACCGCATGTGGTGACCAGTTATGAAAGAAAATGTAGCACTATGGATGTTCGGACATACAACCACCTACATTGTTGAGAACAGCGATGCTACATCCTTCGAATATCTGCCCTACCTTGAAGGAGAATATTTTCGGTTGGCGAGGGTGACAATCATCGGAAAACAGTTGGCAACATGCTGCATATCATGACCATGGAATCCGCGCAAGTACTCTCGATTGCTGCACTTAACCCATAACCGACACGCTATAGAAGAATTCCGTACAATGCTATAGCCTGTTCATGTGGGTGATATAGGTGCGAGACTAGTTATAGAAGTGGGCAGCACGGGGGAAACAAGCACATGGATCAAAGGCACTTCATTAAAAATACAAACAAATCAAACGTGACATATGCTTAAATTCATGTCATCCTGACGATGACGATGGGGGCTATCGTCGAAAGCTCGCGATTTTATCCCGAATTGATGCGGCAAGAAAACCGAGAACATTTTACATATAAATGCCGTTGCGAAAGACTTTTTTCTCATGATGATTAAATTCAATCCGCTATTTGTCCTCAACTAAGGAATTTTGTTACTTACCAAGCCAGAAGAACGACGAAATCCTATCTATTTCTTCATTTCCATATCATTATTTTAAAAAATTGGGCAGTTGGCAAAAGGCTGCCCAAGCACTACATTTGTGTATATGGGAGAATTTATCTAATTAGTAGTTACTTTATTATATAGAGTGGTGCGAAACATGCAGATACATTTTACACTGTGACAGGGGAAAAAGAAGAAAAAGGTGCACCACAAACAACTTGTGCAGATTGGTCAAAAATTTAAATGAATGCAGATATCGACAGAAAATGCAAATTTGTAAACTTTGGTGGTCGATGAATGAATGTGTGACGCTGCAGAGCAATTTCAACGCGCAACCTGCGAAGTTAGTAAACGAGGGACTTGTCGGCAGGAAAAAATACAATCTTTACGAATTTCATTCTGTGTACTCTTCTGGACAGCAACTATGCCTGGCAGACAGGTACGTAGACACTATATGCAGGTGTCATCATTTGGGTGACTTGTTGGGCTGAAAGAAGGCAGTTGGAGTAATAGACGAATCGCTCGTCATCTGAGGGGAGTGATGGCACTATTTTCCTATGTTAGCAGGAATGGGTAAACAGTGGCCAAACATAGCATCAAGAAGGAAGGGCTTGACCTCGGGAGATGACAGAACGTGAGGTCGGAGCAGTCATCAGAGAGACACTCAGAGCGCCGGATTTATCATTATTGTCGAGCTGACGTGCAACTGGTACTTCATTTACTGCAAGGACCATTAACAGGCGGCTCACAGAAAGGGGCTGTGGCCAGTGATTAGTCACACTTCAAACTGAGCCCCGAATACCAACAAACACTTGTCCTGAGATGCTGCAGACAGTGTTGGGATATCAGACAGACAGTCCCACCATACGGGACCACAATCAGGTGTTATTGTCTGGGGTGCTACTACTTTTCCCAGGGTATTTGACAATCTCTCTGTTCAACCAGTTCTCACACATCTGGACTCAATAAAGGGACATAGATGGTTAATTTACAGCCTTTCCCAATCGTACTTCACGATATCTTCTCGCTTGCAAAAGGATGCGCAAAGTACAGGGTTATTACAAATGATTGAAGCGATTTCACAGCTCTACAATAACTTTATTATTTGAGATATTTTCACAATGCTTTGCACACACATACAAAAACTCAATAAGTATTTTTAGGCATTCACAAATGTTCGATACGTGCCCCTTTAATGATTCGGCAGACATCAAGCCGATAATCAAGTTCCTCCCACACTCGGCGCAGCATGTCCCCATCATTGAGTTAGAAAGCACCGTTGATGCGAGCTCGCAGTTCTGGCACGTTTCGTGGTAGAGGAGGTTTAAACACTGAATCTTTCACATAACCCCACAAAAAGAAATCGCATGGGGTTAAGTAAGGAGAGCGTGGAAGCCATGACACGAATTGCTAATCATGATCTCCACCACGACCGATCCATCGGTTTTCCAATCTCCTGTTTAAGAGATGCCGAACATCATGATGGAAGTGCGGTGGAGCACCATCCTGTTGAAAGATGAAGTCGGCGCTGTCGGTCTCCAGTTGTGGCGTGAGCCAATTTTCTAGCATGTCCAGATCCACTTGTCCTGTAACGTTTTTTTCGCAGAAGAAAAAGGGCCCGTAAACTTTAAACCGTGAGACTGCACAAAACACGTTAACTTTTGGTGAATTGCGAATTTGCTGCACGAATGCGTGAGGATTCTCTACCGCCCAGATTTGCGCATTGTGTCTGTTCACTTCACCATTAAGAAAAAATGTTGCTTCATCACTGAAAACGAGTTTCGCACTGAACGCATCCTCTTCCATGAGCCGTTGCAACCGCGCCGAAAATTAAAAGCGTTTGACTTTGTTATCGGGTGTCAGGGCTTGTAGCAATTGGAAACGGTATGTCTTCTGGTTTAGCCTTTTCCGTAAGATTTTCCAAACCGTCGGCTGTGGTACGTTTAGCTCCCTGCTTGCTTTATTCGTTGACTTCCACGGGCTACGCGTGAAACTTGCCCGCACGCGTTCAACCATTTCTTCGCTCACTGCAGGCCGACCCGTTGATTTCCCCTTACAGAGGCATCCAGAAGCTTTAAACTGCGCATACCAACGCCGAATGGAGTTAGCAGTTGGTGGATCTTTGTTGAACTTCGTCCTGAAGTGTCGTTGCACTGTTATGAGTGACTGATGTGAGTGCATTTCAAGCACGACATACGCTTTCTCGGCACCTGTCGCTATTTTGTCTCACTGCGCTCTCGAGCGCTTTGGCGGCAGAAACCTAAAGTGCGGCTTTAGCCGAACAAAACTTTATGAGTTTTTCTACGTATCTGTAGTGTGTCGTGACCATATGCCAATGAATGGAGCCACAGTGAATTTATGAATCGCTTCAATCATTTGTAATAGCACTGTATATTCACGCAAAAGCTTGAAATTAAACAGCAGTTTCCCCCTACGAAACATACACTATGTGATCAAAAGTATCCGGAAACCTGGCTGAAAATGACTTACAAGTTCGTGGCGCCCTCCATCGGTAATGCTGGAATTCAGTACAGTGTTGACCCACCTTTAGCCTTGATCACAGCTTCCACTATTGCAGGCATACGTTCAGTCAGGTGCTGGAAGGTTATTTCGGGAATAACAGCCCATTCTTCACGGCGTGCTGCACTGAGGAGAGGTATTGATGTCGGTCGATGAGGCCTGGCACGAAGTTGCCATTCCAAAATATCCCAAAGGTGTTCTGTAAGATTCAGGTCAAGACTCTGTGCAGGCCAGTCCTTTAGAGGGATGTTATTGTCGTGTAACCACTCCCCCACAGGCCGTGCATTACGAATAGGTGCTCGATCGTGTTGAAAGGTGCAATCGCCACCCCCGACTTGATCTTCAACAGTGGGAGCAAGAAGGTGTTTAAAACATCAATGTAGGCCTGTGCTGTGATAGTGCAACACAAAACAACAAGGGGTGCAAGCCTCCTCCATGAAAAACACGACCACTCCATAACACCACCACATCCGAAGATTGCTGTTGGCATTACATACACTAGCAGATGACGTTCACCAGACATTCGCCATACCCACACCCCGATCATTGGATGCCAGATTGTGTACTGCGATACGTCACTCCACACAACGTTTTTCCACTGTTCAATCGTCCAATGTTTACTCTCCTTACACCGAACGGGGCGTCATTTGGCATTTACCGGCGTGATGTGTGGCTTATGAACAGCTGCTCGACCATGAAATCCAAGTTTTCTGACCTGCTGCCTGACTTTCATAGTACTTGCAGTGGATCCTGATGCAGTTTTGAATTCCTGTGTGACAGTCAGGATAGATGTCTGCCTACTACACATAACGATCCTCTCCAATTGACGGTGGTCTCTGCGAGTCAACAGACAAGGTCGGTCTGTACGCTTTTGTGCTGTATATGTTACTTCTAGTTTCCACTCCACTATCACATCGGAAACAGTGCACCTAGGTATGTTTAGGAGTGTGAAAATTTCGCATACAGACGTATGACACAAGTGATACCCAATCACTTGACCATGTTCAGAGTCTGTGAGTTCCGCGGAGCGTCCCATTCTGATCTCTCATGATGTCATTGATATGGAGTACCTGGCAGTAGGTAGCTGCACAATGCAACACAGAGCTGGTTGATGTGGTGAATGGTACCTGTGGATCTGAATGCCATCGTAAAAATTAGAAATTTAGATTCCAGATTAGTATTATTTTGTCAAATAAAGGGCGCTCAGCCCAATCATGTCGATTTGTCATTCCACTCCCAGCATCATTGTACATACATTTATCCATTTGCTGCCATGGATTAAGTAGCTAGAATTGTCTGTGATTGCTGTGTGTTTTCGCACTAAGAAAAGCCCGGCTTTCCGTTCCAATCTATCACGTAGTCTTTTGGCACTCTGCGCAGCACTCAGAATGGGCCTGTATGTGGTTGGTAGAAATCAGACACGTGTTCTTCAGACTGTAGTTTCGTTGTTTTGTCTGTCAGTAGCTCAGCAGAGTGGGAGGGGAAGAGCAGAGAGGAACTTAAACAAGTGTCTAGGCATATGAAGATAAAGTGGGCCTGGTTGTGAGAGTAAGTGGCGTAGCTATTGAAATGGAAGACGGAGCAGCAGCAAGGGAGATCTGCTGGATTGTGTGGGGATGTTGCAGTGGGTGGATATTCTGCAGAACAATGGTCAGGAACCAGATGTCTTCAGCTGTAGGGGCAGGGTGGAGGAAATTGATGGGATGAATGGGCTGGTCAATGTGGTGAATGGGGACAGTGAGCTCAGGATTTGCATTTGGAGGAGTGGGTGGGGTGGAATTCGTAGCAGGTGTTGCAGGAAGGACGAGGCCAAGGTTAGGACATTGTTTAAGGTAGTGGGAGGCACTTCATGAGGTAATGGTGGATGCGGGGCAAGTAGAGGTGTAAATGATGGTGCTAGTGGGTATGTCCATGATGGAATTCGTTCTCCACTGGCAATAGGAGACACTGAAATGGGGAAATAGACAAATATGTAGGGTGGCTGTGATGAGGACAGGGGGACGCCGGCAGCGGCGGTGGTGGTGGGGAGCACCGGGCGGCAGCCGGCAGACAGATGGCAAAGGCACCTTGAGAGCAGCCCAGGTGGCATAATCCTCCGATTTGGAAGTGAGGGGATCCAACCCTCGAGATGTTAATTTTTTCCCCTTACTGAATGTCAATCCCCCCTGGCGATAGATGCGTAAAGCCGAAATAAGAAAAGAGAAAAAAAACACATTATGGGAAGATAACAAACGATATAAAAAGGCAATAAAACAGTGACTTTGTTAAAAACGGTAAAGTGGCGGAAAAGTTGCAGAAGTTAAAACAGAGAAAAAATGGGGTTGATGTTGCTAGTGAAGACATACAGAAAGTACTCATGCAAAATTTAAAAAACATGGCGACGGTACGTTTTCTGTTTGCAAAGCGCATCCGTGTGAGCCCGCCGGCGACTGTTTCAACAAACCTATTCGTACTTCTCCTATCAACACCACCAAGAAACAAAGCTGCACAACGCCTGCTGTGACATCACAGCTCTGCGACTGAGTTCAGAAACTAGCACTGAAGTAGCGCAAGGGAATGCACATTCGCTATTTAACTAATGATAGAAGTAACGAAAACAATGAAACCTTCAACTAAGAGAGTAGTGCATACTGTATCACCTAGTTTGTAAATGATGAATTGTGGCGTAACACGATCGAGTGAAAAAGATTTATATAAATATTGGATCCTATATCTTCAAAGGCAGTTCATATAGTCACAACTACCTACTTTTTAGAATTTTAAGCACTTATAGCGTCCCCTTGCTGCTGATTAGATCTTACAATTAGGTAACCAACGCAATATTTCGATTACCTAAGGAATAATGATTTTCCTTGAATACAAAAAAAAAAGTAAATAAATAAATATATAAATAAGTAAAAATAAAAAAAAAATAAATTAAAAAAAATACACTAGGACCTTCAAAATTCGCCTACAAATAAAATAAATCATTTATCCTATTTTTTTCAGTCACCACTACCTACTTTTTATGCGATGCAAAATTTTAAGCACTTACAGCATTGCCTTGCTGCATATTCGATTTTATAATTAGGTAATCTTCCACATGATAGTTTAGACTACATAAGTAATAATGATTTTCCTTGATTGTTAATAAAATTACGCTAGGACCTTAAAAATTAACCGCAAATAATGTAAATCATTTATTACAAGTTTTTCATTTAATAATTTATGAAAAAGGGGCATGTGATACTTAACAAGCTTCACTTTAATAAGTAGACGTTTAGAAAACATTTATTTCACAATTTTTTGTGACAAGGAGTCCGATGTCAAGACTTTTTCATTCTTTTGTAAATAATTACATCTTTTGTTACACACACATCATTTTTTCGTTTTACAAAGTTGTTTAGTAAAATATTTGCACTGCAAGTCAATATACAATGTATGATAGATTCAAGAGTGTGACCTTTTAAATACTGAAAACCAAGAAGTAAGTCTTTTGGCACATTAATGGCTGCTTCTTTCACAAGCACATTTCTTTGATTTACTTGTTGCAGGAACAAATTTTTCCTTTTCTTTAAGAATTTTTTGTAGTGTTAAGTATACATAGGAAACACATGTGACTACATCACTGCTAGGGTATGTTAAACCTCCCCTGTCATTTGCCATTATCAAATCATCTGCTTGTCTTGTTTCTTCGGATGTTACAAACCCTTCACAATATGGACAATTTATTTTAGATGCACTTGGTGTGAGCAATATAATGGAGTAATGGCCAAGTGTTTTCGTCTATTTCATCAACATCACTATCATTAACTACTACATTTAACAGCTCTGGGATGTCGATATCTTGAAAGCCTGGGATACTACAACAAGCAGCATCAACATTATTAGGTCTAACAACAACATCACCAAACACTTTGGACGTTAATACAAGAGGAAACATACTCTGTTCCCTTAATTTTCCTTGTTCCAAATGCCTGCCTTAGCGATACATGGTAACTTCCCCCATTAAGTTGGCGGTATTTCCCAAACCTGTCCTTCAAACTGTCTGTCTGTATTTTCCCAAAGAGCAAATATGTTCTCTTCTTCTCACACAGCCAGTATTCACTAAAATCAATAAAGGCTGCAGTAGTATGTTTGAGAGCAAAGTGTGTTTCTCTGGTCAATTTCTTTCCTCCATTGCAATCTTCCCATGAACACAACCACAAGAGAAAGTTTCTCAAAAAGACATGAGTATGTTTTGAATTGAGAGTAATCTGTTCTTGGTAAACATTTCTTAGCCTTTTACCCTTCAGCAGCGTTTCAACATTTAATATCAAACCACTGACTTATTATTTTTACAAATGTGGCAGTACTCTCCCAGTTTTCACTTTCTTTCTTGCACTTAGTTGTTGCATTGCAACAACTGTCATGTTATTAAAAATACGCAATGCTAATTTCACATTTTTGCCGTTCAAAAGAATCTGGATATAGTGACTTAAATGTTAAAGTGCTGCCATACTGCAACAGTTCAACTTTTTCTAGTAAATATAGTCCCTTCAGTGCTGTAACAGAAGCAAGACCTACCTTCAAGCTATCAATAAAAGAAGGAAAGCATATAATTTGGTCCTTTTCATTACCCCAGTTGTTCCGTTTACATTTTAAAATGTGTACAGTATCCACAAAATAGTAAAGTGGGCGGTCTGCAGAAGTCTGCTCAGGATGAACATATTTTATCTGTACACTAGGAGGGAGGGGGGGGGGGAAGAAAAGTATGAAATAGCTTTCTTATTAATAGCATTATTGTCAGCTACTACTCCTATTACCTGAAATCCCACTGCTTCTAGTTTAATTGAATTGTGTGAACTGGGAGAATATGCACCACATCTTTCTACACTGAATCCATACTCTGGATCATAAAAACATAAGCGCAAGTTGCACACAAAACCACATCTGTGTTAAAAGCACCACCTACAACATTGCCACCTTTATAGTCAAGTTGTGACTTTAAATAAATCTCATCCATCAACAGGACAGTTTTATCATTCACAGATAAAGCACCAACTTTTTGTGGTATGTAACTGAGAAACTGCTAACTCTGAAGCTCAATGATTGGGTTACTTGGAAGTTTACTGCAAAGTTTTGACAAAGTACTGGGACTAGGAATGGAAAAATTACGAGCACTCATCAAAAACCTATATGCATGTGGCCTGATAGAATAAGCTAATGACCATAAAATCATTGAAACACTCCCGTACCTAATCTCTGTTGGACTATTAAATCTTGGAAATGAAACTTGTTCCTTCAAAAATTTAATTTTATGCTCACTTTCTGGTAATTTTTATTACAAGTTTTCCAAAATGTCTTCAATGCAAGACAAACTTGCCTCAAATGGAGCCTCATTTATATGAAACATCACATACAACTCTTTCAAAATATTGCTAACTGTACCAGTATCACTTACTTGGTTTGGTAATTTAATCGTACCAGCACAATTTAGCTCAGCTTCCTTCCCAAATGCACTTAACACTAAATCACTATTTATAACGACATGACACACAACACTTAGATATGGAGCATCCTTTAACACAAGACACAAATTATTTGATTTGGTTACCGTGACCCAGTCACTGTGCTTTTCACAATGAGATAATTTTGATTTAAAATCTTCTAAACTAGCAAATGAACTCTTCTCCATCATTTTTTGTGTGATTCCACACTGTGCTCAATGACTTTCTCAAGTGCTTGGTTCTCCAAACATTCGCGACTCTCTGGATCTTCTCGAGCTGGTGCTTGTTTTGAAGATAAAGACGTAGCTCATCCTGGCAACTTTGAAGGTACGGCATCTGCAAATAGAGAGAGATAAACATGAGATCCGTATAGCAATGTTTCATGATCTTAGATATTTAACAATATCGTAAGAAAATTAGGGACCTTCACATTAATCTGAAAACTGATTACAAGTACCCTTTACGATCAATTTTTACGAACGTTTCTTTAAACGTGGACGGTCCAAAGGTGCTGTAAACTGTAAAGAGTTTGCCAGTTTTGGGTCGTAAGCATTGGTAATTTTCTCAATGTCGTCTGCAGTGAAATGCAGTTCACATATCTGAAAAGAGGCATATATTTTACTGTTAACGTAAAGGCAGAATGTAAACCGACAAATGAAATCTAACTGAGGACTGCATAAAGTGAGTTTAAAAGCATAATGCTTCGTTATAGATAGGCTATTGATTTGAATTTTCAGTTCTGTAACATAACAGTATTAAAGAGTAACAATATAGAAATAAAGTTAAATTACAGATACTTACAACGAACTGTTTACTGGGTTCCCAGTCGTTCCTATGAACTGCAGCGATCCGTTTCAATCTTAATGCTTCATCAGACGGGAATGAAAAGACGCTAACTTTTAAACCGTTGTCGCAGTTTCCCCTACAATAGGGCATACAGCACTTGTGTGGCATTTTGAGCAGATGCTCAATAACAATCCGAATCGCATATGGCAGTGAGAACAAGATTTCCGCCACAAATGTTACGAAAACAAAGCCAAGCTTTCAGTCACTGCTACGAAAACAAACCAATGCTGAATGCAGTGACCACGCTTCCAAACATGAAACACCGCTTCTACCACAGATAGCACTGCTCAACCGCAGAACGCCAACGTCACAGCTCCCACAGAATTGTGTGCGTAAGCTTTGTTTTTAGGTGTAGTTGCTCCAATGCGACTCGTTTTTCGGTCAGGCACGAATTACAGACGGAGCTAAAATGATAGCCATATTTTCTGAGGTGGCGTCTCGCACTGACATCTGTTGGCAGCGCCCAGCAACACGGAAGTATTCAAGCGCTGCTTATTTTACTTTGCAAGTTCAGCAGGAACATATTGAGAGTAAGAAACAATTTCGTAGTTATATCAAGTATTCATTTCTATACTGCTAATAAAATAGCAATAACCACCCTCACCCTTGGTTTGTCTGTGAAGAATATATTTCATACCCACCAAATTTCTTGGTAAAGTATTATTTAGATATGGCAACTTACTGCTGCTAGTTCCCCTCCTGGCAATTCCCTTCGTCCCCCCCCCCCCCCCACTGCTGAGGACATCATCAGGTTCCTCACCATTGTCCTTCAAAACGTCCATCCCTTTCAGCGCCCCCACACCTTACAACAGATCTCCCTCGCCGCCCGTTCCATATTCCACCTTAAAATGTACGCCACCTTTTCCAATAACCAGGCCCCTTTCACCTTCTCCCGCCTTGACACCCTCGTCTAAGTCCTTATCATGGCGCGACAGCATCGTATCCTTTTCAACAATATCCGCTCCCTTCCCGCCAACAAGAACCTCTTCCTGCACACCCTTGCTACCCACCGTGTGGATGCCTTCCTCCTCAATGAAACCTTCCTCCAACCCCACCACTCCATCCACACCTCCCCCTATCTCCTCCGCCGCTCCGATAATCCCCTCCCAGTTGCGCGTGGCGGAGCTGCCATTGGCAACCACCGCCAGATCCCCGTTCGGCTCCAGCCTCTCCTTCCCGACCCCACCGAACACCTGATCCTTAGTCTCTTCTTCCCCGGCCTTACCATTACCTGTGCCACCATCTATGTCCGCCCCAACGCCCCTCTTCCTTTCGACTTCCTCTCCCACATCGACCGTACCTTCTCCTCCTATGTGATCGCCGCCGACCTCAACATCCATAGTCGCTCCGCTGCCCAGTTACGGCGGTGGCATCGGTTCCTCTCCTCCCTTCAAGGCGACCTCATCCCCATCCCCCAGCACACTCGTCCCGAATCCAACTCCACTCCCGATGTTATCCTCTCCTCCGCCAACCTCCTTGGTCGCATTACGGTGGATGTCCTGGAGCCTATTGGTAGCGACCATCTCCCTGTCCTCCTCACCGTTTCAGACGGCCGTCGCCCCCGCCCCGACCCTCGTCATGACCTTGTCTGAGGCCGTGGAGGCCCACGTCCCTACTGTTGCCATCCACCCCCACCGTCCTACCCTACCACCACAGGCCGTCCCCCTCCTCCGTGAATCCCGTCGTCTCTACCGTGCCTTCCTCCGCACGCGTGACCCGGACACACTACGACGCCACCGGCAACTACAGCGACACATTCGAAATTTGCTCGCGGCCAAGAAACGCCGGGACTGGCGACAGACATGCACCCGTTTAACTGCTACCCTCCCTATAAACTCGTCCAAGTTCTGGACCGCTTTCCGTCGCCTTACCGGAACTAAACCCTCCCCCTACTATCCTCTTCTCCACGATGATCACCCCTTCCCTGACGCCCTTAGTAAGGCCAATCACTTTGCCTCCTACCTGTCCGATGTGTTTTCCATCCCTGATGATCCCCAGTTCGATTACTCCCTCTTCCCAGATATCCGCGATCGAACTGACACCTCTATCCCTCCCCTCGCTCCTGGTTTCCAGTACTTGGACAACATTCCACACACGGACCTTAATGCCCCCATCACCACACAGGATCTCATCAATACACTCCGCACCAAACGTAACACCGCTCCTGGTCACGATCGTGTCACCTACCGTCACCTTCGTGAAGCTCCTGTCTCTTTTCTCTCCACCCTGGCCAGGCTCTACAATGTAGTCCTGTCCACCGGTTACTACCCCGACCTGTGGAAAACCTCCCGTATCCTCATGTTCCTCAAACCTGGCAAACCGCCGTCCGCCGTCTCCTCCTACCGTCCCATCAGCCTTACCTCGGTCTTCAGCAAGGTCCTGGAATCTATCCTCACCCGCCGCATCCACCAGCATCTCCGCCAGCACCGCCTCCTCCCCGTTACCCAGTGTGGCTTTCGGCCGTCCTTCTCTTCCGACGATCTTCTCCTTCACCTCACTCATCTCCTTTCCGAACAGCTCAATTCCCGTCGCTCCGCAATCTTCCTCTCTCTTGACCTCGAACGCGCGTATGACCGCGTCTGGCATTCCGGTCTCCTCTTCAAGCTCCAAACCTTCGCCCTTCCCATTAACTACGTTCGTCTGATCGGTTCCTTTCTCTCCCGCCGTCCTTCCTATGTCACCATCCATAACACCGATTCCTACACCTTTTTCCCCTCCGCCGGTGTGCCTCAAGGCTCCGTCCTCTCCCCCCTTCTGTACTTGTTGTACACGGCGGACATGCCGCCGCCGTCACCCCCCGTCCACCTTCTCCAGTTTGCCGATGACACCGCCTTCCTTGCCCTTGCCCCCACCCTGCGACGCTCCCAACACCTTCTCCAATCCCATCTTGACCGGTTCACCGCTTGGTGCAACCAGTGGTTGCTCAAGGTCAATCCTTCCAAAACCCAGGCGATCATTGTAGGCAAAACCACTCCCTCCTTCCGCCTCCTTGATTTCTATCTCACCGTTTATGGCCGTCCCATCGCTCTCACCCCCACCCTTAAGTACCTTGGCGTCACCCTCGACCGTCGCCTCTCCTGGACTCCCCATCTCCAGACAATCCAAGCCAAGGCACGTTCCCGACTCCGTCTCCTCAAGCTCCTTTCCGGCCGAACGTGGGGTCTGGACCCCTCCACCATCCTCCACACCTATAAGTCCCTCATCCGCCCTATCCTCTGTTACGCCCATCCCGCCTGGATCTCCGCCCCCCCTTCCTTTTATAAATCCCTCCAAATCCTTGAACGCCATGCTCTCCGCCTTGCCTATCGCATCCGTCTCCCTTCCCCCACGCGGATCCTGTATGACCTTATCCCCTTCCCCCACCTCCTCCTCTTCCTCGAAAGGATACGAATCCTATACACCTCCCGTAAACTCGATCCTCCTCACCCGCTCGTCTCCCCGATCCTCTCCCACCCCCGCCCGCTGCCACGCCTGTACTCCCACGTCCCACCCGGTCTCCATCTCTCCACCCTCCTTACCCTCTCCCAAGGTGGCTTCCGCCAGCTCCCCCTCCCTGATGATGCCCTCCTCCCCTCCATCTACCCCTCCTACCAACTTTGATCCTCCCACCCTCCTCCTGTGCTTGCTCCTCGGGGCACCCTCCCTCCCTTCTCTCCCTTTTCCCTCCCTCCTCCTTTTCTCGTCCCTCGTCCCCCGGGCCCCCCCCTCCCCTGTCCCTATCCTCCTGTCCCCGTCTCCTAAGCCATGGCATCCTCTTTTTCTCCCCTCTCCCCCTCCTCATCCCTGTTGCCCTCTTGGCAGGTCCCCGGACTCGCACACGCTCAGTGGACATTCGCGCGCCGGAGATCACCGCCATCAGTGTATCGTGTGTGCCGTCATGTTTAGTGTTCAGTGTTTACCGTCACACTCCATCGTTCACCAGTGCAATTGTCTCCTTCAGTGTTTGTGCGTCGTCTCAACAGTTTGCAGTGTGGCTTATCGTCGAGTGTGAACGGCTCCGTGTTTGTTTCTCTGTGTCTCCTGTTTTATTGCCCACCATTTTGTAACTTTTATGTTTTTCTCCTGTTTTTGCTGCTTGTACCTTCTATGGCTGAAGAGCAGCGTAGTATGCTGCTGACAGCCTGCCTGCTGTACAGGCTTTAAAATAACAATAAAGTAAAAAAAAAAAAAAAAAAAAGCTGCTAGTTCCCCTCCTGGCAATTCCCTTCGTCCCCCCCCCCACTGCTGAGGACATCATCAGGTTCCTCACCATTGTCCTTCAAAACGTCCATCCCTTTCAGCGCCCCCACACCTTACAACAGATCTCCCTCGCCGCCCGTTCCATATTCCACCTTAAAATGTACGCCACCTTTTCCAATAACCAGGCCCCTTTCACCTTCTCCCGCCTTGACACCCTCGTCTAAGTCCTTATCATGGCGCGACAGCATCGTATCCTTTTCAACAATATCCGCTCCCTTCCCGCCAACAAGAACCTCTTCCTGCACACCCTTGCTACCCACCGTGTGGATGCCTTCCTCCTCAATGAAACCTTCCTCCAACCCCACCACTCCATCCACACCTCCCCCTATCTCCTCCACCGCTCCGATAATCCCCTCCCAGTTGCGCGTGGCGGAGCTGCCATTGGCAACCACCGCCAGATCCCCGTTCGGCTCCAGCCTCTCCTTCCCGACCCCACCGAACACCTGATCCTTAGTCTCTTCTTCCCCGGCCTTACCATTACCTGTGCCACCATCTATGTCCGCCCCAACGCCCCTCTTCCTTTCGACTTCCTCTCCCACATCGACCGTACCTTCTCCTCCTATGTGATCGCCGCCGACCTCAACATCCATAGTCGCTCCGCTGCCCAGTTACGGCGGTGGCATCGGTTCCTCTCCTCCCTTCAAGGCGACCTCATCCCCATCCCCCAGCACACTCGTCCCGAATCCAACTCCACTCCCGATGTTATCCTCTCCTCCGCCAACCTCCTTGGTCGCATTACGGTGGATGTCCTGGAGCCTATTGGTAGCGACCATCTCCCTGTCCTCCTCACCGTTTCAGACGGCCGTCGCCCCCGCCCCGACCCTCGTCATGACCTTGTCTGAGGCCGTGGAGGCCCACGTCCCTACTGTTGCCATCCACCCCCACCGTCCTACCCTACCACCACAGGCCGTCCCCCTCCTCCGTGAATCCCGTCGTCTCTACCGTGCCTTCCTCCGCACGCGTGACCCGGACACACTACGACGCCACCGGCAACTACAGCGACACATTCGAAATTTGCTCGCGGCCAAGAAACGCCGGGACTGGCGACAGACATGCACCCGTTTAACTGCTACCCTCCCTATAAACTCGTCCAAGTTCTGGACCACTTTCCGTCGCCTTACCGGAACTAAACCCTCCCCCTACTATCCTCTTCTCCACGATGATCACCCCTTCCCTGACGCCCTTAGTAAGGCCAATCACTTTGCCTCCTACCTGTCCGATGTGTTTTCCATCCCTGATGATCCCCAGTTCGATTACTCCCTCTTCCCAGATATCCGCGATCGAACTGACACCTCTATCCCTCCCCTCGCTCCTGGTTTCCAGTACTTGGACAACATTCCACACACGGACCTTAATGCCCCCATCACCACACAGGATCTCCTCAATACACTCCGCACCAAACGTAACACCACTCCTGGTCACGATCGTGTCACCTACCGTCACCTTCGTGAAGCTCCTGTCTCTTTTCTCTCCACCCTGGCCAGGCTCTACAATGTAGTCCTGTCCACCGGTTACTACCCCGACCTGTGGAAAACCTCCCGTATCCTCATGTTCCTCAAACCTGGCAAACCGCCGTCCGCCGTCTCCTCCTACCGTCCCATCAGCCTTACCTCGGTCTTCAGCAAGGTCCTGGAATCTATCCTCACCCGCCGCATCCACCAGCATCTCCGCCAGCACCGCCTCCTCCCCGTTACCCAGTGTGGCTTTCGGCCGTCCTTCTCTTCCGACGATCTTCTCCTTCACCTCACTCATCTCCTTTCCGAACAGCTCAATTCCCGTCGCTCCGCAATCTTCCTCTCTCTTGACCTCGAACGCGCATATGACCGCGTATGGCATTCCGGTCTCCTCTTCAAGCTCCAAACCTTCGCCCTTCCCATTAACTACGTTCGTCTGATCGGTTCCTTTCTCTCCCGCCGTCCTTCCTATGTCACCATCCATAACACCGATTCCTACACCTTTTTCCCATCCGCCGGTGTGCCCCAAGGCTCCGTCCTCTCCCCCCTTCTGTACTTGTTGTACACGGCGGACATGCCGCCGCCGTCACCCCCCGTCCACCTTCTCCAGTTTGCCGATGACACCGCCTTCCTCGCCCTTGCCCCCACCCTGCGACGCTCCCAACACCTTCTCCAATCCCATCTTGACCGGTTCACCGCTTGGTGCAACCAGTGGTTGCTCAAGGTCAATCCTTCCAAAACCCAGGCGATCATTGTCGGCAAAACCACTCCCTCCTTCCGCCTCCTTGATTTCTATCTCACCGTTTATGGCCGTCCCATCGCTCTCACCCCCACCCTTAAGTACCTTGGCGTCACCCTCGACGTCGCCTCTCCTGGACTCCCCATCTCCAGACAATCCAAGCCAAGGCACGTTCCCGACTCCGTCTCCTCAAGCTCCTTTCCGGCCGAACGTGGGGTCTGGACCCCTCCACCATCCTCCACACCTATAAGTCCCTCATCCGCCCTATCCTCTGTTACGCCCATCCCGCCTGGATCTCCGCCCCCCCTTCCTTTTATAAATCCCTCCAAATCCTTGAACGCCATGCTCTCCGCCTTGCCTATCGCATCCGTCTCCCTTCCCCCACGCGGATCCTGTATGACCTTATCCCCTTCCCCCACCTCCTCCTCTTCCTCGAAAGGATACGAATCCTATACACCTCCCGTAAACTCGATCCTCCTCACCCGCTCGTCTCCCCGATCCTCTCCCACCCCCGCCCGCTGCCACGCCTGTACTCCCACGTCCCACCCGGTCTCCATCTCTCCACCCTCCTTACCCTCTCCCAAGGTGGCTTCCGCCAGCTCCCCCTCCCTGATGATGCCCTCCTCCCCTCCATCTACCCCTCCTACCAACTTTGATCCTCCCACCCTCCTCCTGTGCTTGCTCCTCGGGGCACCCTCCCTCCCTTCTCTCCCTTTTCCCTCCCTCCTCCTTTTCTCGTCCCTCGTCCCCCGGGCCCCCCCCTCCCCTGTCCCTATCCTCCTGTCCCCGTCTCCTAAGCCATGGCATCCTCTTTTTCTCCCCTCTCCCCCTCCTCATCCCTGTTGCCCTCTTGGCAGGTCCCCGGACTCGCACACGCTCAGTGGACATTCGCGCGCCGGAGATCACCGCCATCAGTGTATCGTGTGTGCCGTCATGTTTAGTGTTCAGTGTTTACCGTCACACTCCATCGTTCACCAGTGCCATCGTCTCCTTCAGTGTTTGTGCGTCGTCTCAACAGTTTGCAGTGTGGCTTATCGCCGAGTGTGAACGGCTCCGTGTTTGTTTCTCTGTGTCTCCTGTTTTATTGCCCACCATTTTGTAACTTTTATGTTTTTCTCCTGTTTTTGCTGACTGTACCTTCTATGGCTGAAGAGCAGCGTAGTATGCTGCTGACAGCCTGCCTGCTGTACAGGCTTTAAAATAACACTAAAGTAAAAAAAAAAAAAAAAAAAAAAAAAAAAAAAAAAAAAAAGCTGCTAGTTCCGGCCGAACGTGGGGTCTAGACCCCTCCACCATCCTCCACACCTATAAGTCCCTCATCCGCCCTATCCTCTGTTACGCCCATCCCGCCTGGATCTCCGCTCCCCCTTCCTTTTATAAATCCCTCCAAATCCTTGAACGCCATGCTCTCCGCCTTGCCTATCGCATCCGTCTCCCTTCCCCCACGCGGATCCTGTATGACCTTATCCCCTTCCCCCACCTCCTCCTCATCCTCGAAAGGATACGAATCCTATACACCTCCCGTAAACTCGATCCTCCTCACCCGCTCGTCTCCCCGATCCTCTCCCACCCCCGCCCGCTGCCGCGCCTGTACTCCCACGTCCCACCTGGTCTCCATCTCTCCACCCTCCTTACCCTCTCCCAAGGTGGTTTCCGCCAGCTCCCTCTCCCTGATGATGTCCTCGTCCCCTCCATCTACCCCTCCTATCAACTTTGACCCTGCCCCCCCTCCCTCCTGGTGTCCTTTCCCTTTGGCACCCTCCCTCCTTTCTCTTCCCTTCCCTTCTCTTTCCTTTTCCCCCATCCCCTCCCTCCCCCTCTTCTTCCGGGCTTCCCCTCCCCCTTCCTCTCTCCCCCCTCTTTCCCCTGCCCGTGGCGTCCCTGCTCTCCCCTCTCGCTTTCCCACTCCCCCTCCTCCTCCTCCTCCTCTCTTGGCAGGTCCCCGGACTCGCACACGCCTCGTGAACTTTCGCGCGCCGGAGATCATCGCCCTCGTTTTAGTGTCTGTGCCGTCGTGTCTGTGCCTCAGTGTTTTTCGCCGTCCACGCTCCTTCGTTCACGTGTGTCATCTACCTCGACAGTGTGTGTGCCCAGTGCCGACGGTTTTTCTTGTTTGTTTCATCAAGTGTGAACGGCTTCATGTTTTTTAACTATTGTATCTCCTGTTTTTTAAACCGCCATTCTGTTACTTGTCTGTCTCCCTTTCTTTTTTATTGTACTGCTTATGGCTGAAGAGCGGAGTACACTGTTCCGCTGCCAGCCCACCTTGTATGGGGTGTCCAAATTACAATAAAGAAAAAAAAAATAAAAAAAGCTAATAGTTGCATCTCCGGCGGTACACCGAAAGGTTACCGCCATTCGATAGTGCAATTTTCGCGCTCATCGAAGTGCTAGGTGTTCCAGGTGCTAGCCAGGCAGCAGCAGCAGCAGCAGCAGCAGCAGCAGCAGTAGTTCACGGTCCCAGCCTGCAGCAGTGGTCCCGCAGCCAGCCAGCCAGCCAGCCAGCCAGCCAGCCAGCCAGCCAGCCAGCCAGCCAGCCAGCCAGCCAGCCAGTCCGCCAGCCCTCGGGTGGCAGCAGCAGTCCCGCCAGCAGCAGTCCAGCCAGCAGCAGCAGCAGCAGCCGCCGCCGCTCCGGCCCCGTCCGCGGCAGCAGCGTCCCTGCCTCTCGCCGTCGCCGTCGCCGTCCGTCGTCTCCCAGTGTGTGTCCTGTCCTTTTAGTGCTGTTGTTTTTTCTTTCTTCTTCTTCGCCCTCGCTCTTTGTCGCCCCCTCTCCGGCTTCTTCCTCTCGTTCTGATCCTTTCGCCCCACTCCCCCAGCCTGTCACTGCAGCTCTGGCTAGGGTGGTGGCCCGTCGGGCCACTGCCCACGCCCAGCTCTCCCCGTCGCCATCGCCATCACCGCCACCACCGCCACCGCCACCACCGTCATCATCGTCGCCATCACCATCACTGACACATTCGCCTGCACCGTCACAGTCACTATCTCCGGCGCCGACTGCTGCGTCCTTGCCGGGACCTGTCCCTTCCCACCACCTCCCCATCGTTCCCGTCCCTTATATCACCACCCGCCCATCTGCCGCTGTTAAACGCCCTAGTGGCGCCTCCACTTCCTCTGCTCCTAAAAAGGCTCCACCTCGCCCCCCATCCCCACCCCAAAATGTCATGGACGTCTTCCAACCAGGCCCCTCTCCCTCCTCCTCCTCCTCCCCACCCGGTCTCTACAAATATCTCCTGTCCCGTCCCGATCCTTCCTTCCTCGAGGCCCGGAATCTCTCCCTCCTCCTCCGCCAACATTTCCCTGGCGCCCTCATCTCTCTCCTTACTCCCAGACGGGATTCTGTTCTTATCTCCTCCCCCAGCCCAACCCTCCATACTGACATCCTCTCCCGCCTCCCCATCACCCGTTTTGGTCCTCACGCCTCCCTCACCCCTGCTCCCTCCCCATCTCCTACCCGCCAACCCCAACCCCCGCGTCGCCCGCCGACCCTCACCGCCGTGATCACTCGGCTTAGCCCGTCGATCACGGAGGAGGAGGTGCTGGCGGAGCTGAAGGCCCATCCCACCCTGGAGGTGCGGGCAGTCCGCCGCATTTTCAACGCGACCGGCCCCACCCGCCTTATGCGGGTTTTCTCTGAGGACGCCCCCTCCATTGACCGTCTCCTGAAGGAGGGTGCCATCCTCTTCAATTAGCGGTACAAGGTCGACCCCTCCCGTTCCCCCCCTCAATCCCTGCGCTGCCAGAGATGTCTGTGCTACAATGCACATCAAACAGCAGAGTGCTGCGAGGCCCCCACCTGCCCGCATTGTCGGCAAGCACACTTCCTCTGGCAGTGCCCCAATCTCCAATCCTCTCCCTCCTGTAATACCTGCAGCCTCCCCCACCCCACCTACTCCCAAAAGTGTAAAGCCCGACCCCCTCCCACCACTCCTGAACTCACCGTACCTGTCCGTCCCCTGGACGCCCCCACCCCTCCTGGCAATTCCCTTCGTCCCCCCCACTGCTGAGGACATCATCAGGTTCCTCACCATTGTCCTCCAAAACGTCCATCCCTTTCAGCACCCCCACACCTTACAACAGATCTCCCTCGCTGCCCGTTCCATATTCCACCTTAAAATGTACGCCACCTATTCCAATAACCAGGCCCATTTCACCTTCTCCCGCCTTGACACCCTCGTATAAGTCCTTATCATGGCGCAACAGCATCGTATCCTTTTCAACAATATCCGCTCCCTTCCCGCCAACAAGAACCTCTTCCTGCACACCCTTGCTACCCACCGTCCTCCTCAATGAAACCTTCCTCCAACCCCACCACTCCATCCACACCTCCCCCTATCTCCTCCACCGCTCTGATAATCCCATCCCAGTTGCGCGTGGCGGAGTTGCCATTGGCCACCACCGCCAGATCCCCGTTCGGCTCCAACCTCTCCTTCCCGACCCCACCGAACACCTGATCCTTAGTCTCTTCTTCCCCGGCCTTACCATTACCTGTGCCACCATCTATGTCCGCCCCAACGCCCCTCTTCCTTTCGACTTCCTCTCCCACATCGACCGTACCTTCTCCTCCTATGTGATCGCCGCCGACCTCAACATCCATAGTCGCTCCGCTGCCCAGTTACGGCGGTGGCATCGGTTCCTCTCCTCCCTTCAAGGCGACCTCATCCCCATCCCCCAGCACACTCGTCTCGAATCCCACTCCACTCCCGATGTTATCCTCTCCTCCCCCAACCTCCTTGGTCGCATTACGGTGGATGTCCTGGAGCCTATTGGTAGCGACCATCTCCCTGTCCTCCTCACCGTTTCAGACGGCCGTCGCCCCCGCCCCGACCCTCGTCATGACCCTCCCCCTAAGTACATCCATGACTATTCCCGTGCCAACTGGAATGCCTACCGGGATACCCTCTCCACTCAGGTCGATAGCCACCCTCTCGCCTACCGCCATCCCGATGATGTCACCCATGCCGCCTCCTTTCTCCAGCAGACCTTGTCTGAGGCCGTGGAGGCCCACGTCCCTACTGTTGCCATCCACCCCCACCGTCCTACCTTACCACCACAGGCCGTCCTCCTCCTCCGTGAATCCCGTCGTCTCTACCGTGCCTTCCTCCGCACGCGTGACCCGGACACCCTACGACGCCACCGGCAACTACAGCGACACATTCGAAATTTGCTCGCGGCCAAGAAACGCCGGGACTGGCGACAGACATGCACCCGTTTAAATGCTACCCTCCCTATAAACTCGTCCAAGTTCTGGACCGCCTTCCGTCGCCTTACCGGAACTAAACCCTCCCCCTACTATCCTCTTCTCCACGATGATCACCCCTTCCCTGACGCCCTTAGTAAGGCCAATCACTTTGCCTCCTACCTGTCCGATGTGTTTTCCATCCCTGATGATCCCCAGTTCGATTACTCCCTCTTCCCAGATATCCGCGATCGAACTGACACCTCTGTCCCTCCCCTCGCTCCTGGTTTCCAGTACTTGGACAACATTCCACACACGGACCTTAATGCCCCCATCACCACACAGGATCTCATCAATACACTCCGCACCAAACGCAACACCGCTCCTGGTCACGATCGTGTCACCTACCGTCACCTTCGTGAAGCTCCTGTCTCTTTTCTCTCCACCCTGGCCAGGCTCTACAATGTAGTCCTGTCCACCGGTTACTACCCCGACCTGTGGAAAACCTCCCGTATCCTCATGTTCCCCAAACCTGGCAAACCGCCGTCCGCCGTCTCCTCCTACCGTCCCATCAGCCTTACCTCGGTCTTCAGCAAGGTCCTGGAATCTATCCTCACCCGCCGCATCCACCAGCATCTCCGCCAGCACCGCCTCCTCCCCGTTACCCAGTGTGGCTTTCGGCCATCCTTCTCTTCCGATGATCTTCTCCTTCACCTCACTCATCTCCTTTCCGAACAGCTCAATTCCCGTGGCTCCGCAATCTTCCTCTCTCTTGACCTCGAACGCGCATATGACCGCGTATGGCATTCCGGTCTCCTCTTCAAGCTCCAAACCTTCGCCCTTCCCATTAACTACGTTCGTCTGATCGGTTCCTTTCTCTCCCGCCGTCCTTCCCATGTCACCATCCATAACACCGATTCCTACACCTTTTTCCCCTTCCGCCGGTGTGCCCCAAGGCTCCGTCCTCTCCCCCCTTCTGTACTTGTTGTACACGGCGGACATGCCGCCGCCGTCACCCCCCGTCCACCTTCTCCAGTTTGCCGATGACACCGCCTTCCTTGCCCTTGCCCCCACCCTGCGACGCTCCCAACACCTTCTCCAATCCCATCTTGACCGGTTCACCGCTTGGTGCAACCAGTGGTTGCTCAAGGTCAATCCTTCCAAAACCCAGGCGATCATTGTAGGCAAAACCACTCCCTCCTTCCGCCTCCTTGATTTCTATCTCACCGTTTATGGCCGTCCCATCGCTCTCACCCCCACCCTTAAGTACCTTGGCGTCACCCTCGACCGTCGCCTCTCCTGGACTCCCCATCTCCAGACAATCCAAGCCCAGGCACGTTCCCGACTCCGTCTCCTCAAGCTCCTTTCCGGCCGAACGTGGGGTCTGGACCCCTCCACCATCCTCCACACCTATAAGTCCCTCATCCGCCCTATCCTCTGTTACGCCCATCCAGCCTGGATCTCCGCCCACCCTTCCTTTTATAAATCCCTCCAAATCCTTGAACGCCATGCTCTCCGCCTTGCCTATCGCATCCGTCTCCCTTCCCCCACGCGGATCCTGTATGACCTTATCCCCTTCCCCCACCTCCTCCTCTTCCTCGAAAGGATACGAATCCTATACACCTCCCGTGAACTCGATCCTCCTCACCCGCTCGTCTCCCCGATCCTCTCCCACCCCCGTCCGCTGCCGCGCCTGTACTCCCATGTCCCACCCGGTCTCCATCTCTCCACCCTCCTTACCCTCTCCCAAGGTGGTTTCCGCCAGCTCCCTCTCCCTGATGATGTCCTCGTCCCCTCCATCTACCCCTCCTATCAACTTTGACCCTGCCCCCCCTCCCTCCTGGTGTCCTTTCCCTTCGGCACCCTCCCTCCTTTCTCTTCCCTTCCCTTCTCTTTCCTTTTCCCCCGTCCCCTCCCTCCACCCCTCTTCTTCCGGGCTTCCCCTCCCCCTTCCTCTCACCCCCCTCTTTCCCCTGCCTGTGGCGTCCCTGCTCTCCCCTCTGGCTTTCCCACTCCCCCTCCTCCTCCTCCTCCTCCTCCTCCTCTCTTGGCAGGTCCCCGGACTCGCACACGCATCGTGAACTTTCGCGCGCCGGAGATCGTCGCCCTCGGTGTACTGTCTGTGCCGTCGTGTCTGTGCCTCAGTGTTTCTCGCCATCCACGCTCCTTCGTTCACGTGTGTCATCTACCTCGTCAGTGTTTGTGCCCAGTGCCGACGGTTTTTCTTGTTTGTTTCGTCAAGTGTGAACGGCTTCATGTTTTTTAATTATTGTATCTCCTGTTTTTTCAACCGCCATTCTGTTACTTGTCTGTCTCCCTTTCTTTTTTATTGTACTGCTTATGGCTGAAGAGCGGAGTACACTGTTCCGCTGCCAGCCCACCTTGTATGGGGTGTCCAAATAACAATAAAGAAAAAAAAAAAAAAAAAGCTGCTAGTTGCATCTCCGGCGGTACACCGAAAGGTTACCGCCATTCGATAGTGCAATTTTCGCGCTCATCGAAGTGCTAGGTGTTCCAGGTGCTAGCCAGGCAGCAGCAGCAGCAGCAGCAGCAGCAGCAGTTCACGGTCCCAGCCTGCAGCAGTGGTCCCGCAGACAGCCAGCCAGCCAGCCAGCCAGCCAGCCAGTCCGCCAGCCCTCGGGTGGCAGCAGCAGTCCCGCCAGCAGCAGTCCAGCCAGCAGCAGCAGCAGCAGCCGCCGCCGCCCCGGCCCTGTCCGCGGCAGCAGCGTCCCTGCCTCTCGCCGTCGCCGTCGCCGTCCGTCGTCTCCCAGTGTGTGTCCTGTCCTTTTAGTGCTGTTGTTTTTTCTTTCTTCTTCTTGTCGTCATGTCCGCCCCCACCACCACCGTCACTACTACCACCACCGCCATCGTCTATACGTCCCCTTCCGCCACCTCCACCACTATCACTTGGTGGGCCCAGTCCCACCCCCCTCCTTCCATCCCTCCCCTCCTCTCTATCCCTTCGCCCTCGCTCTTTGTCGCCCCCTCTCCGGCTTCTTCCTCTCGTTCTGATCCTTTCCCCCCACTCCCCCAGCCTGTCACTGCAGCTCTGGCTAGGGTGGTGGCCCGTCGGGCCACTGCCCACGCCCAGCTCTCCCCGTCGCCATCGCCATCACCGCCACCACCGCCACCACCGTCATCATCGTCGCCATCACCATCACTGACACATTCGCCTGCACCGTCACAGTCACTATCTCCGGCGCCGACTGCTGCGTCCTTGCCGGGACCTGTCCCTTCCCACCACCTCCCCATCGTTCCCGTCCCTTATATCACCACCCGCCCATCTGCCGCTGTCAAACGCCCTAGTGGCGCCTCCACTTCCTCTGCTCCTAAAAAGGCTCCACCTCGCCCCCCATCCCCACCCCAAAATGTCATGGACGTCTTCCCACCAGGCCCCTCTCCCTCCTCCTCCTCCTCCCCACCCGGTCTCTACAAATATCTCCTGTCCCGTCCCGATCCTTCCTTCCTCGAGGCCCGGAATCTCTCCCTCCTCCTCCGCCAACATTTCCCTGGCGCCCTCATCTCTCTCCTTACTCCCAGACGGGATTCTGTTCTTATCTCCTCCCCCAGCCCAACCCTCCATACTGACATCCTCTCCCGCCTCCCCATCACCCGTTTTGGTCCTCACGCCTCCCTCACCCCTGCTCCCTCCCCATCTCCTACCCGCCAACCCCAACCCCCGCGTCGCCCGCCGACCCTCACCGCCGTGATCACTCGGCTTAGCCCGTCGATCACGGAGGAGGAGGTGCTGGCGGAGCTGAAGGCCCATCCCACCCTGGAGGTGCGGGCAGTCCGCCGCATTTTCAACGTGACCGGCCCCACCCGCCTTATGCGGGTTTTCTCTGAGGACGCCCCCTCCATTGACCGTCTCCTGAAGGAGGGTGCCATCCTCTTCAATTAGCGGTACAAGGTCGACCCCTCCCGTTCCCCCCCTCAATCCCTGCGCTGCCAGAGATGTCTGTGCTACAATGCACATCAAACAGCAGAGTGCTGCGAGGCCCCCACCTGCCCGCATTGTCGGCAAGCACACTTCCTCTGGCAGTGCCCCAATCTCCAATCCTCTCCCTCCTGTAATACCTGCAGCCTCCCCCACCCCACCTACTCCCAAAAGTGTAAAGCCTGACCCCCTCCCACCACTCCTGAACTCACAGTACCTGTCCGTCCCCTGGACGCCCCCACCCCTCCTGGCAATTCCCTTCGTCCCCCCCACTGCTGAGGACATCATCAGGTTCCTCACCATTGTCCTCCAAAACGTGCATCCCTTTCAGCGCCCCCACACCTTACAACAGATCTCCCTCGCCGCCCGTTCCATATTCCACCTTAAAATGTACGCCACCTATTCCAATAACCAGGCCCATTTCACCTTCTCCCGCCTTGACACCCTCGTATAAGTCCTTATCATGGCGCAACAGCATCGTATCCTTTTCAACAATATCCGCTCCCTTCCCGCCAACAAGAACCTCTTCCTGCACACCCTTGCTACCCACCGTCCTCCTCAATGAAACCTTCCTCCAACCCCACCACTCCATCCACACCTCCCCCTATCTCCTCCACCGCTCTGATAATCCCCTCCCAGTTGCGCGTGGCGGAGTTGCCATTGGCCACCACCGCCAGATCCCCGTTCGGCTCCAACCTCTCCTTCCCGACCCCACCGAACACCTGATCCTTAGTCTCTTCTTCCCCGGCCTTACCATTACCTGTGCCACCATCTATGTCCGCCCCAACGCCCCTCTTCCTTTCGACTTCCTCTCCCACATCGACCATACCTTCTCCTCCTATGTGATCGCCGCCGACCTCAACATCCATAGTCGCTCCACTGCCCAGTGGCATCGGTTCCTCTCCTCCCTTCAAGGCGACCTCATCCCCATCCCCCAGCACACCCGTCCCGAATCCAACTCCACTCCCGATGTTATTCTCTCCTCCCCCAACCTCCTTGGTCGCATTATGGTGGATGTCCTGGAGCCTATTGGTAGCGACCATCTCCCTGTCCTCCTCACCGTTTCAGACGGCCGTCGCCCCCGCCCCGACCCTCGTCATGACCCTCCCCCTAAGTACATCCATGACTATTCCCGTGCCAACTGGAATGCCTACCGGGATACCCTCTCCACTCAGGTCGATAGCCGCCCTCTCGCCTACCGCCGTCCCGATGATGTCACCCATGCCGCCTCCTTTCTCCAGCAGACCTTGTCTGAGGCCGTGGAGGCCCACGTCCCTACTGTTGCCATCCACCCCCACCGTCCTACCTTACCACCACAGGCCGTCCTCCTCCTCCGTGAATCCCGTCGTCTCTACCGCGCCTTCCTCCGCACGCGTGACCCGGACACCCTACGACGCCACCGGCAACTACAGCGACACATTCGAAATTTGCTCGGGGCTAAGAAACGCCGGGACTGGCGACAGACATGCACCCATTTAAATGCTACCCTCCCTATAAACTTGTCCAAGTTCTGGACCGCCTTCCGTCGCCTTACCGGAACTAAACCCTCCCCCTACTATCCTCTTCTCCACGATGATCACCCCTTCCCTGACGCCCTTAGTAAGGCCAATCACTTTGCCTCCTACCTGTCCGATGTGTTTTCCATCCCTGATGATCCCCAGTTCGATTACTCCCTCTTCCCAGATATCCGCGATCGAACTGACACCTCTGTCCCTCCCCTCGCTCCTGGTTTTCAGTACTTGGACAACATTCCACACACAGACCTTAATGCCCCCATCACCACACAGGATCTCATCACTACACTCCGCACCAAACGCAACACCGCTCCTGGTCACGATCGTGTCACCTACCGTCACCTTCGTGAAGCTCCTGTCTCTTTTCTCTCCACCCTGGCCAGGCTCTACAATGTAGTCCTGTCCACCGGTTACTACCCCGACCTGTGGAAAACCTCCCGTATCCTCATGTTCCTCAAACCTGGCAAACCGCCGTCCGCCGTCTCCTCCTACCGTCCCATCAGCCTTACCTCGGTCTTCAGCAAGGTCCTGGAATCTATCCTCACCCGCCGCATCCACCAGCATCTCCGCCAGCACCGCCTCCTCCCCGTTACCCAGTGTGGCTTTTGGCCGTCCTTCTCTTCAGACGATTTTCCCCTTCACCTCACTCATCTCCTTTCCGAACAGCTCAATTCCCGTCGCTCCGCAATCTTCCTCTCTCTTGACCTCGAACGCGCATATGACCGCGTATGGCATTCCGGTCTCCTCTTCAAGCTCCAAACCTTCGCCCTTCCCCTTAACTACGTTCGTCTGATCGGTTCCTTTCTCTCCCGCCGTCCTTCCCATGTCAAAATCCATAACACCGATTTCTACACCTTTTTCCCCTCCACCGGTGTGCCCTAAGGCTCCGTCCTCTCCCCCCTTCTGTACTTGTTGTACACGGCGGACATGCCGCCGCCGTCCCCCCCCCGTCCACCTTCTCCAGTTTGCCGATGACACCGCCTTCCTTGCCCTTGCCCCCACCCTGCAACGCTCCCAACACCTTCCCCAATCCCATCTTGACCGGTTCACCACTTGGTGCAACCAGTGGTTGCTCAAGGTCAATCCTTCCAAAACCCAGGCGATCATTGTAGGCAAAACCACTCCCTCCTTCCGCCTCCTTGATTTCTATCTCACCGTTTATGGCCGTCCCATCGCTCTCACCCCCACCCTTAAGTACCTTGGCGTCACCCTCGACCGTCGCCTCTCCTGGACTCCCCATCTCCAGACAATCCAAGCCAAGGCACGTTCCCGACTCCGTCTCCTCAAGCTCCTTTCCGGCTGAACGTGGGGTCTGGACCCCTCCACCATCCTCCACACATATAAGTCCCTCATCCGCCCTATCCTCTGTTACGCCCATCCAGCCTGGATCTCCGCCCCCCCCTTCCTTTTAAAAATCCCTTCAAATCATTGAACGCCATGCTCTCCGCCTTGCCTATCGCATCCGTCTCCCTTCCCCCACGCTGATCCTGTATGACCTTATCCCCTTCCCCCACCTCCTCCTCTTCCTCGAAAGGATACGAATCCTATACACCTCCCGTAAACTCGATCCACCTCACCCGCTCGTCTCCCCGATCCTCTCCCACCCCCACCCGCTGCCGCGCCTGTACTCCCATGTCCCACCCGGTCTCCATCTCTCCACCCTCCTTACCCTCTCCCAAGGTGGCTTCCGCCAGCTCCCCCTCCCTGATGATGCCCTCCTCCCCTCCATCTACCCCTCCTACCAACTTTGATCCTCCCGCCCTCCTCCTGTGCTTGCTCCTCAGGGCACCCTCCCTCCCCTCTCTCCCTTTTTCCCTCCCTCCTCCTTTTTTCTCCCCTCCTCCCCCGGGCCTCCCCTCCCCTGTCCCTCTCCTTCCTGCCCCCGTCTCCTCCGCCATTGGCATCCTTTTCTCCCCTCTCCCCCACCTCACCCCTGTTCCTCTCTTGGCAGGTCATCGGACTCGCACACGCTACGTGGACTTTCGCGCGCCGGAGATCACCGCCATCAGTGTCTTGTGTGTGCCGTCGTGTTTAGTGTTCAGTGTTCACTGTCACACTCCATCGTTCACCAGTGATATCGTCTCCTTCAGTGTTTGTGCGTCGTATCAACAGTTTGCAGTGTGGCTTATCGTCGAGTGTGAACGGCTCCGTGTTTGTTTCTCTGTGTCTCCTGTTTTATTGCCAACCATTTTGTAACTTTTATGTTTTTCTCCTGTTTTTGCTGATTGTATCTTCTATGGCTGAAGAGCAGCGTAGTATGCTGCTGACAGCCTGCCTGCTGTACAGGCTTTAAAATAACAATAAAATAATAAAAAAAAAAAGAAAGCTGCTAGTTGCGTCCTCCTCCCCTGCATCTACTCCTTCTATCAACTTTGATCCTCCCCTCCCATCTCCTGTGTCCTTTCATTTAGGCACCCTCCCCCCTTCCCTTCCCTTCCCTTCCCTTCCCTTCCCTTCTCTTTCCTTTCCCCCCTCCCTCCTACTCACCCCTCCGGGCTTCCCTCCCCCTCTCTCCTTTGCCCACGGCATCTCTGCTCTCCCCTCTCCTATTTCCCCTTCCTCCTCCTCCTCCACCTCCTCTCTTGGCAGGTCCCCGGACTCGTACACGCTGAGTGGACATTTGCGCGCCGGAGATCATCGCCATCAGTGTCTCGTGAGTGCCCTCGTGTTTCGTGTTCAGTGTTCCCGTCATACTCCATCGTACACCTGTGCCATCGCCATCTTCAGTGTTAGTGCGCCGTGACAACAGTTTGTAGTGAATTATCGTCGAGTGTGAACGGCTCCGTGTTTGTCTTTATGTGTCTACTGTTTTATTACCCACCGTTATGACACATTTGTGTATTCTTTCTGTTCTTTCTTTATCTCCTCTACAGCTGAAGAGCGGCGTACCATGCTGCTGACAGCCTGCCTGTTTGTACGGGTTTGAAAATAACAATAAAGAAAAAAAAGAAAAAAAAAGCTGCTAGTTGCTATGAATACTTAGCTTGAACACAATTTTTGCAGCATTCAGAGGGTTGGATCCCCTCAGTCGACGACGTCAGGTTGCAACGCCTGGGCTACTCTCAGGTTGTAATCTCCGTCTTCGACGGTTGTGTCTGTCCGTCCGTCTGTCTGTCTGTCTGTCTGTCTGCCCGCCCGCCGCTTACTGTTGTAGCTGTTCGTCCGTCCGTCCGTCCGTCCGTCCGCCTGCCTGCTCGCTGTCCGTCTCCGCTGCTGCCTGCTGTCCATCCGTTCGTCTGTTCGCCGCCGCCTGCTGTCCGTCCGTCTGTTCGCCGCCGCCGCCGCCCGCCGGTGCTCGCCGCCGCCCGCCGCCGTCGCCGTCGCTGCCAGCCGGTGCTCGCCGCCGCCATCGCCGCCAGCCGGTGCTCGCCGCCGCCGTCGCCGTCGCCGTCCGCCCTGGTCGTCCGACCCTGGTCTTCGCCCGTCTGCGTCTTCGCCTGTTCCCAGTTTGTGTCTTTTCCTTTTAGTGCTGTGCGTTTTTTCTTCCTGTCGTCATGTCTGCCCCCACCACCACCGCCACCACTACCACCACCGCCATCGTCTATACCTCCCCTTCCGCTGCTTCCACTACTATAACTTGGTGTGCCCAATCCCACCCCCCTCCTTCCATCCCACCTCTCCTCACTCTCCCTTCGCCCTCGCTGTTTGTCGCCCCCTCTCCCCATTCTTCATCTCGTTCTGATCCTTTCCCCCCACTCCCCCAGCCTGTCACTGCAGCTCCAGCTAGGGTGGTGGCCCGTCGGGCCACTGTCCACGCCCAGATCTCCCCGTCGCCTTCGCCATCACCGCCACCACCGTCATCATTGTCGCAGTCACCGTCGCCTTCACCGTCACCGTCACCATCACCATCTCCGGCGCCGACTGCTGCGTCCAAGCCGGGACCTGTCCCTTCCCGCCACCGCCCAATCGCTCCCATCCCTCATGTCACCACCCGCCCTTCTGCCGCCGTCAAACGCCCTAGTGGCACCCCCACCTCCTCTGCTCCCAAAAAGGCCCCTCCCCGACCTCCTTCCCCCCCCCCCCAGGGTGCCATGGATGTCTCCCCACCTGGCCCTGCTCCCACCTCCTCCTCCTCCTCCTCCCCCCGGTCTATACAAGTATCTCCTGTCCCGTCCCGATCCTTCCTTTCTCGAGGCCCGGAACCTCTCCCTCCTCCTCCGCCAACATTTCCCTGGTGCCCCCATCTCTCTCCTTACTCCCAGACGGGATTCTGTTCTCATCTCCTCCCCCAGCCCAACCCTCCATACTGACATCCTCTCCCGTCTCCCCATCTCTCGTTTTGGTCCCAATGCCTCCCTTACCCCTGCTCCTTCTCCATCTCCTACCCGCCAACCCCAACCCCTGCGACGCCCGTCGACCCTCACCGCCGTGATCACGCGGCTCAGTCCGTCAATCACGGAGGAGGAGGTGTTGGCGGAGCTCAAGGCCCATCCCACGCTGGAGGTGCGGGCGGTCCGCCGCATTTTCAACTCGGCCGGCCCCACCCGCCTCATGCGGGTTTTCTCTGAGGACGCCCCCTCCATTGACCGTCTGCTGAAGGAGGGTGCCCTCCTCTTCCACCAGCGGTACAAGGTCGACCCCTCCCATTCCCCTCCTCAATCTCTGTGCTGCCAGAGGTGTCTGCGCTATAATGCGCACCCCACAGCTGAGTGCCGCGAGGCCCCACCTGCCCGCATTGTCGGCAAGCGCACTTCCTCCGGCAGTGCCCTAACCTCCAATCCCCTCCCTCCTGTAATACCTGCAATCTCCCCCATCCCACCTACTCCCAAATGTGTTAAGCCCGACCCCCTCCAACCACTCCTGAACTCACCATACCTGTCCGTCCTCTGGACGCCCCCACCCCTCCTGGCAATTCCCTTTGTCCCCCCGCCACCGCTGAGGACAACATCAGGTTCCTCACCATCGTCCTACAGAATGTTCATCCCTTTCAGCGCCCCCACACCCTCCAACAGATCTCCCTCGCTGCCCGTTCCATTTTTCACCTTAAAATGTACGCCACCTATTCCAACAACCAGGCCCATTTCACCTTCTCCCGCCTTGACACCCTCGTATAAGTCCTTATCATGGCGCGACAGCATCATATCCTTTTCAACAATATCCGCTCCCTTCCCGCCAACAAGAACCTCTTCCTGCACACCCTTGCTACCCACCGTGTGGATGCCTTCCTCCTCAATGAAACCTACGTCCAACCCCACCACTCCATCCACACCTCCCTCTATCCATTCCACCGCTCCGATAATCCCCTCCCAGTTGCGCGTGGCGGAGTTGCCATTGGCCACCACTGCCAGATCCCCGTTCGGATCCAACCTCTCCTTCCCGACCCCACCGAACACCTGATCCTTAGTCTCTTCTTCCCCGGCCTTACCATTACCTGTGCCACCATCTATGTCCGCCCCAATGCCCCTCTTCCTTTCGACTTCCTCTCCCACATCGACCGTACCTTCTCCTCCTATGTGATCGCCGCCGACCTCAACATCCATAGTCGCTCCGCTGCCCAGTTACGGCGGTGGCATCGGTTCCTCTCCTCCCTTCAAGGCGACCTCATCCCCATCCCCCAGCACACCCGTCCCGAATCGAACTCCACTCCCGATGTTATTCTCTTCTCCCCCAACATCCTTGGTCGCATTACGGTGGATGTCCTGGAGCCTATTGGTAGCGACCATCTCCCTGTCCTCCTCACCGTTTCAGACGGCTGTCGCCCCCGCCCCGACCCTCGTCATGACCCTCCCCCTAAGTACATCCATGACTATTCCCGTGCCAACTGGAATGCCTACCGGGATACCCTCTCCACTCAGCTCGATAGCCGCCCTCTCGCCTACCGCCGTCCCGATGATGTCACCCATGCCGCCTCCTTTCTCCAGCAGACCTTGTCTGAGGCCGTGGAGGCCCACGTCCCTACTGTTGCCATCCACCCCCACCGTCCTACCTTACCACCACAGGCCGTCCTCCTCCTCCGTGAATCCCGTCGTCTCTACCGTGCCTTCCTCCGCACGCGTGACCCGGACACCCTACGACGCCACCGGCAACTACAGCGACACATTCGAAATTTGCTCGCGGCTAAGAAACGCCGGGACTGGCGACAGACATGCACCCGTTTAAATCCTACCCTCCCTATAAACTTGTCCAAGTTCTGGACCGCCTTCCGTCGCCTTACCGGAACTAAACCCTCCCCCTACTATCCTCTTCTCCACGATGATCACCCCTTCCCTGACGCCCTTAGTAAGGCCAATCACTTTGCCTCCTACCTGTCCGATGTGTTTTCCATCCCTGATGAAACCCAGTTCGATTACTCCCTCTTCCCAGATATCCGCGATCCAACTGACACTTCTGTCCCTCCCCTCGCTCCTGGTTTCCAGTACTTGGACAACATTCCACACACGGACCTTAATGCCCCCATCACCACACAGGATCTCATCACTACACTCCGCACCAAACGCAACACCGCTCCTGGTCACGATCGTGTCACCTACCGTCACCTTCGTGAAGCTCCTGTCTCTTTCCTCTCCACCCTGGCCAGGCTCTACAATGTAGTCCTGTCCACCGGTTACTACCCCAACCTGTGGAAAACCTCCCGTATCCTCATGTTCCTCAAACCTGGCAAACCGCCGTCCGCCGTCTCCTCCTACCGTCCCATCAGCCTTACCTCGGTCTTCAGCAAGGTCCTGGAATCTATCCTCACCCGCCGCATGCACCAGCACCTCCGCCAGCACCGCCTCCTCCCCGTTACCCAGTGTGGCTTTCAGCCGTCCTTCTCTTCCGACGATCTTCTCCTTCACCTCACTCATCTCCTTTCCGAACAGCTCAATTCCCGTCGCTCCGCAATCTTCCTCTCACTTGACCTCGAACGCGCATATGACCGCGTATGGCATTCCAGTCTCCTCTTCAAGCTCCAAACCTTCGCCCTTCCCATTAACTACGTTCGTCTGATCGGTTCCTTTCTCTCCCGCCGTCCTTCCTATGTCACCATCCATAACACCGATTCCTACACCTTTTCCCCCTCCGCCGGTGTGCCCCAAGGCTCCGTCCTCTCCCCCCTTCTGTAACTGTTGTACACGGCGGACATGCCGCCGCCGTCACCCCCCGTCCACCTTCTCCAGTTTGCCAATGACACCGCCTTCCTTGCCCTTGCCCCCTACCCTGCAACGCTCCCAACACCTTCTCCAATCCCATCTTGACCGGTTCACCACTTGGTGCAACCAGTGGTTGCTCAAGGTCAATCCTTCCAAAACCCAGGCGATCATTGTAGGCAAAACCACCCCTTCCTTCCGCCTCCTTGATTTCTATCTCACCATCTATGGCCGTCCCATCGCCCTCACTCCCACCCTTAAGTACCTTGGCGTCACCCTCGACCGTCGCCTCTCCTGGACTCCCCATCTCCAGACAATCCAAGCCAAGGCGCGTTCCCGCCTCCGTCTCCTCAAGCTCCTTTCTGGCTGTACATGGGGTCTGGACCCCTCCACAATCCTCCACACCTATAAATCCCTCATCCGCCCTATCCTTTGTTATGCCCATCCAGCTTGGATCTCCGCCCCCCCAACCTTTTATAAATCCCTCCAAATCCTTGAACGCCATGCTCTCCACCTCGCGTATTGCATCCGTCTCCCCTCCCCCACGCGGATCCTGTATGATCTCATCCCCTTCCCCCACCTCCTCCTTTTCCTTGAAAGGATACAGATCCTGTACACCTCCCGTAAACTCGACCCTCCTCACCCGCTCGTCTCCCCGCTCCTCTCCCACCCCCGCCCGCTGCCGCGCCTCTATTCCCATGTCCCACCCGGTCTCCATCTCTCCACCCTCCTTACCCTCTCCTAAGGTGGCTTCCGCCAGCTCCCTCTCCCTGATGATGTCCTCGTGCCCTCCATCTACCCCTCCTATCAACTTTGACCCTGCCCCACCCCCCTCTCCTGGTGTCCTTTCCTTTCGGCGCCCTCCCTCCCTTTCTTCTCTTCCCTTCCCTTCTCTTTCCTTTTCCCCTGTCCCCTCCCTCTACCCCTCTTCCCCCAGGCTTCCTTTCCCCCTTCCTCCCTCCCCCCTTTCTCCCCTGCCTGTGGCATCTCTGCTATCCCATCTCGCTCTCCCACTCCCCTTCCTCCTCCTCCTCCTCTATTGGCAGGTCCCCGGACTCGCACACGCTCAGTGGACATTCGCGCGTCGGAAATCACCGCCGTCAGTGTATCGTGTGTGCCGTCATATCTAGTGTTCAGTGTTTCACCGTCACACTCCATCGTTCACCAGTGCCATCGTCTTCTTCAGTGTTTGTGCCTCGTGTCAACAGTTCGTCGTGTGGATTGTCATCGAGTGTGAACGGCTTCTTGCGTTTTTATGTTCATGTGTCTACTGTTTTTTCCCGTCGTTTTTCTGTGATGTCTCTTCTCTGTTTATCTCATTGTACTCTCTTCGGCTGAAGAGCGGCGTATTGTGCTGCTGCCAGCCTACCTGATTGTTCAGGTGTCAAAATAACAATAAAGTAAAAAACAAAAAAAAATTTTTGCAGGGTACGGATTGTATATTCCGTCCCTATGTAACAAGCGTAATATGTGTGTCGGTATCTCTTCACTGCCTTACTATACGTGAAATATATCTTCTACTTCCAATATTCCTGTTAACAACTTAAGTATGGTTTGCTAGTGCTTTATGGGGCCTGACGTATTTGTATATATCCCTGTTTCCCCCAGTAATTCCCAACAAGCAACTCCTCAAGCTAAAGGTCAAATCGCGTAGACTGGTAGTATTTCCAAACTTCGACTTTCGAAGAAGTCGGAAACTTAGTTTTAAACCTATATCGAGTTTACAGTAAAACACCCACCTTACTTTTATTTTCGTGTTTATCTTCCTTGTCCGCCCAATCTGTAACTTTCATCGATTTAATGATTGCATGATAGTTTAGTTTTTTGTATGAAATTCCAAGCGTACTTTCGCCTTCCCTCGCTCCAGTATTGAAATGACAGTAAGCTTTTCTTTCGTCGCCGGCGCTCAGCTTTGGAAATCTAGGCAAGTAGATTGTAGTTAGTAATGGGCTTTGTGGTATTGTGAGTTCTAAGAGACGAAAAGCGGAACACAAAGTTGTTGGAGAGAAAACAGGAAATGTAATGTACATTCGGATTCTGGGATGCAAACAGGCTGATCGGTTAAAATGATTGTTGCTAGAATATCGTATTTTCCCATAGATTATAAATGTATAGGATCTATTTGGACTGTATGTACTAAAGCTGCACGTGTAGTGTTGTACTCGTGAACGTTATAAACGGCTGATTTAGTTTCATAGCTGTGTTGTATGCAACTTACTACTGTTGTAGTCGCATCATTCACATCCATTCCTGAACAAAAAACAACAACCGATTAATTTTACTAAAATTACCACCCGATCTACAATGAACAACACCAAATTAAGCTTCACACTCACTAAAACGAGTTCCACTACAAACACAGCCGACACTTGAACAATTCTGGATAATGAGCAAAACCAAACTGAACCCATTACACCACACAAACGAAAACCCTGAACACACCACAAGAGAGCACAACAAACCACAACACGACGACATCTACAAACACGCCACACTCACACGGCAAACTCCACGCCGTCATGACGTCACATACGACAACACCCGTACGTCACGGGTCAAACCGACGCGTGGGATCGGACGCTTCTGTCGTTCCCTCTCAGATTATATTAGTGAATTATATAAGAAAACTTTTGTGGTTATTGTTGAACGCTTTTGTGAATCTTTGGCAGACTTAGTGATAAACAATTGTTATGTTTTCTTCTAAATTTTGATTAAAATAACCTCATGGCTGGCAGACAGCTATGGTGGTGAAGGGTCATTCTTTATTTACATCATTCCACATGGAATGAGCAAGAGCTGCACATGCAATGCAAATAGAGCAAAACTTACATTCAGATTACTTTTATTGTTGTCATTGTCAGCAGCAATGGGAAGTACATCAGTGGGGATGGTGGATAGAACAACAGTTGGCTCTCGCCTTCCTGTGCATTGTACTGCAGCTGAGAAAGCTGTGTGGTGCCTAAAAATCAGTCATTATAGTGGGCACATAGGCGTCAAGAAAGAACAGCAGTTGGCTGACTCTTAGTCACTGCCACAATCACAGTTACTTTAATCAAGGCATAGTGTGGTTGTGAAAAAATCAGTTCATGCTGAAATTTGATCTGCACTATCAATACAAGACAGAAATATAACTTTTGTGTAAACTTTGCATCCTTAACTAAGATTTAACAAAGTTATGTATTATGGTATGAAGATATTTGAGAAGCTCCCATCTAACATACAACAAGAAATTAGTTATCTTAGGAAATTCAAAGGAAAATTTAAAAAATACATCAGTAGTGACTCCTTCCATTGATTATCTTAGTGAAAGGATTTCATTCCTTCTTTAGATGGATGGCAGGTAGTGTGTTGTAAACCGTCCTATGTAATTACATATGTAGGTTACTGTTTTTTTCTAAAAAATACTTGATTAATGAACTAAATATCAAGTTTCTTATAAGACATCCTGAAGGTAACTAATGTAACTGAAGTAGCAGCAGCTTTCCTTCTAATTCTCTAGAACACATTTAACTGGCATAAAAAGAACTAGCATTAAGCAGTATTGTGATATTTTCTTGTTAATATAGTGTACAGCTTAAGCAATGTTTGGTTGTCTTTTGTTAATGTTTACCTTCACTTACTCCCTGTAGGTTCACCTCCTTGGCGGTAGAGTAGAAGAAATTTCTATTCTTTTTCACCTTCTTGGTGGGATGTACAGAATATGATGAATGAGTAGAATAAATTTCTATTCTTTTGAAATTGTGATGGTTTATTTATGTCAAGAAATGTTAGTAAATGTATATAATGTGAAGGTGATACTAGAATGCTTAATGCCTTGAACACGTACCTATATAATGAGTGTCGGTAAATCCGTAGCATCACTATCTTCAGCTGTCCAGTTGCCATGTGAATGCAATACATGATCAGATTAGCTGATTAAATGTGCCACCATTTAACAACTTAATATGTAGTTAAATGTGGGAGTTTTATGAAAATGATTTGGACCTAACTGGCCACAGAGTGGTGTTTTCTACATACAAAATTCATATTGCTGATCAGTACATACATAATTCTTTTCTTATTTGACATTTATTGATGTTATTCTAATTTGACATCTAATGATGTTATTCTACGTACGTTTGTTCTTTCCGTTACTGCCAGGTTCTATCTTAAAATATGCAATAATTCATTCAATATATCTTTTATGTATTTTCAGAAACGCATTGCAAATCCAGTACCACAACAGAGTGACTACAGGATTGCACAACCAAACTTTCTCTGCCACCACCCTATATTTTCTGTGATGGCTACTAGGGATAGGCAACAGCCAGTACCTAAGATCATTATTTTTATTTTACCATCTGTGTCAAATTAATGTGTCTGGTAATATATTAATAATGTTATATCACTGTCTGTAGTAGTATCATAGATACACTTTAAGAAAATGAAATGGTTTACATTCCACTGTGAAAACCCATGTCATAAAATGTTTATTGACGTGGATGACACGTGTATCTCTTGTGTTGGAGTTACTGTTGCAGTGAATGTGATTTTTTAGTATGACATGTTAAAAACAACAGCAGTAAAATAAATTTGTTTATTGCAAAAGGAGTTACCGGTATGTCTTTTACATATGTTGTATTCTCCCATCTTATACATGTGTTGTTCACATTCCCTGCTCCCATCCCCACCCACAGAAAGTAATTACAGAATCATGAATCTGTGTTGTGATTGGTTCTGCATGGAATGTTGTTATAATATTCAAAATTTGTTTGCTTACTGTGAACTATTAGACATCATCTGTATTAGGTATATTAGTGACATGTGAAAATTTGTGCCAGAGTGCAACTTGAGCCTCATCAAAGATTCACTGTGTATATGTTTAAAATAAGGTATAATGAGGTAATTGTAGCACATTCGGCCAGTGATACACAGCTTCTTATATGGCATGTGTTCAGTTCTTTTTCTTTGATTCATTCCACGAATCACCTCTCCTCTGCTTGTAACTTCAGATTGATCAGTCTGTGAGAGTACATAATGGGCTATGAAAATGAACACTTATTTACAACAGTTCCTTCTAGATATGTTCAGTTTGGTTTGACCTTCTGAATGTGACATGATCTCGAATAAAACAAGTTGAAGTAGTAACAGTTATGACCAGTGCTTGATTTATAAAAAAGAAGAGGTACCAGTACTGTGACTTGTCGGAGGTATCAGTATGGCATACCATTACAAATCGAGCACTGGTTATAAGAACCAAAGCAGTTTTTTGTTTAGTATAGTGGTGCCAGTAACTGTACCTGGATTGCTTCGTCTTGTCACAGCAATGAAAAATGAAGATATATGTTCGACAGTTTTATGAAAAGGATAGTTGCTACCCACCATATAGTGGAGTTGCTGATTCGCAGATAGGCACAACAAAAAGACTGTCAAACACAGCTTTTGGCTAAACAGGTCTTCATTAGATTTAAACAGCACACAACACAACACACAAACACAACATTCGCAGATGCGGCCACAGTCTCTGGCTGCCAAGGGAAGACTTTTAGCATCTTGCACTGCTGCTCACATTCTGGCCTTGGCAGCCAGACGCTTAGGTCAGGTATGTGTGTTTGTGTTTACACACACTGCCATTGCCACTCAAAGAAACTGATAAACAAAATAGGTCTTATGAATTTTTGTGTGGTGGAGGGGGGGAGGGGGATGGGAGGGGTTGGAGTCAGAGGGGAAGGTTTGCACTGCCCACATGCAAAATTCTATCTTACTATGCGTTAATTATAAAATCCCAACCTAATCATGGATCTGCCACTATAGATTTAGCATTGGTTTAACATACCAGAATTAAACAATAATTTGAAAGTGATGAATGAAATCAAAATATTTTGTGATTGGCTCTGTATAGGATCTGAACCCTGTCACATTCATCTTTTTTTGTTGTAATGTATTTGGTTACACTGATGCAAAACTTCAGAAAGAATACACGAAGGGGAAAGCTCCATAAAACAAGATTGATAGAAAAAAGTAAGTTAACTTTTAAGTATTTCAAAAGTGATCACCATAGCTGTGAATACATTTATGCCCCTGTGAGACTAGATGGTCAATCGCTTCATGGAAAAATGTTTGTGGTGTTGTACGAACTCTTGGTGTGAACGAAACGAATGACCAAGAATGGTTCTTTAGGGCTCCAAAAATATGGAAATCACATAAGGAAAGATTGGGACTGTATGGAGGTTGTGTGAAAGCTTCCCAGACAAAACTCTGCATCATAGTTTAAGCAACCTGCCAGTAAAATGCCTGCCAAGACTGTATAGAGTAGGTTGTAGAAGTTTTGCTGGGAAACACATATTCTCAATAAAGTCCCAATCTCTCTCCATGTGATTTCCATATTTTTAAAGTGCTGAAGAAAGGCATTCATGGCTGTCCCTTTGCTTCAGATAAAGAGGTGTGTGTCTGGCAACATTTTTCCACAAAGGCATTGACCATTGTAAGGCAATTACAGTGGAATAAATGTGTTAACAACTATGGCAAGTACTTCAGTATTAATGAGTAGTTTACTTATATTTTTCCTCATTTTTCATATTTGACTGCCCTTGTATGCCACTCTCATAAGTTTGCTTTTGTAGCTCTGTGTACTACGTACACAAGTACTCTATTATTATTTGACAGCATTTTTTCTAATGCCATGTTCCCTTCATGATCTTGCAGCTGTGTGCTGGGTTAAAGCTATCCCAAATTTGGTAGGTTTTCATAATGTAGCTAGATTTATCTGCAGTGCTAAAGCAATCAACAGTAACTTCAGAGACACTGATTGACATGCATGCACCATTTTGGATTTGAGAACTGTAGACTCACTTTTTTAAGGTGGGAACAGTAGAATACGTACTTCTATTTTACAGTTGACGAACTTGATACTTGTAAAGTTGGAGTAACTGCATTTGCTATAAATCTACTCCTTAGATAACTTTCTTATTTCTTTTTTTATATTCTGCTGGTTGTAGATGTACCACATTTACACAAAGCACCAAAATTGCTATTTAAGTGATGTTTCAGTAAAATTCATTATCTGTCAGTTTAACTGAGTTCTGCTAATGTAAACATTGTATGTGTTCTTTTAAGAGAAATCTGTAATTTGCTTTATTCAGAAGCCATATGCTCAAGAACATATTGTGAGCTAACAATTGTTTATTTCCAGAATGACATCAATTATTTGAAAGCCCTCATTTCAATCTATCAGTAAACATTTTATTATTTATGAAAATTAATTAACTAAAATGTCATTCATAATTAAATTTCCGCACCCAGAAAATAATATTATTATTTGGACCTTTAAGTATGTTTATTAAATCATAGATGTAGTTATAATTTTCTTGCTGTAATTTTTCTGAACTAGAAAATAGCTTTGGTTATCAGAGTAATTTGACAATTAAGAAATGGAGGAAACTACTATCCTGTTAAATTTACAAGAGGCTTGGTAAATTCCCATGGCTGTGTGCATGATATGAGTAAAATAATCCACCAAACTCTTCAGATAAACCAAATTATTAGTTGCTTCCCAATATTGTCATTGCCACTAATTTCAGAAATGTTCTCTTAATATAGCAATAGGAATTTAGGTTCTAGTAATTGTTACAGTAACTTCTCCATGGCAGAGTCACGATTAGCTATTTTCATCTTAATATCTCAATGTAAAAATCCATATGTACTCCACATTTCAATGTCAAAGTCACTAATATGAGCAGATCTTACTGTTACAGTCACTCAGTGTGATTATTTAATGAACTTGTTTGAAAAATCTGTCTGTAGTCATCCACATAACTTCTCTGTGTTAAAGTGTTAGTAAAGTTTCAGTGACTTAGTTCTTTCAAATGCTATTTTCTGAAGGTTTACTTTTTTGTAGACTATGATGACGACTTTGCCATGGAAAGAACCCATCACTGTTTAGAGTTCATCAATTGTAGTAGCAGACTTGGTCTATTTGAACTATAAAAATAGCTATACAAAAAGTTAATCTTCATCATTGTGTGTTTTGGCACTAAGAAATGTGAAGTAATGACAAGTTTAAATCAATGATATCATGCCCATCACTGAACTAGACTACATCTTCAACCACTTTCAGATAATGATACTTCAAAAGTTTAGCAGTATAAAAGAATACCAGCAATATAACCAGGTCAGTAATGTTACATAGTGTGTTTAGCTTTTCACCATGGAACTGTAGAGTCCCTAATGATGATGAAAAGCTTCCTAATGATGCAGCAAACATAAAATGTGGCTACCCATACAACTAAGAATGAGAGGAGTGCACACTAAAACAAGCATTTTGTAAGCAACTTCCTTTCCAACTGGAAAAACAGGTTGCCCAAAACTGCAATACTAAATGTTATACTGTACAGTCAAAGTGTTAATGTGCACATCTTACAATGAAATTATGGAGTAGTCTACATACTAAAACAATGAATTTGTTGAGGCGATGAATCCATAAACAATTAACACATTCCAAGTACAGGAAACCTTGGCTAAATAGTGTTATGCTGATGAAGGCTAAATAGAATATTATAAAAAGTACATGATACCTTTCACTGCATATGCGTAACTTTCTGGATTAAAATTATCTATCACAGATGAATAATATTGAATTCAGGTTGTGTTAATCACCAAAATGTTAATTAATTCGGGGATAAGCATTAGAGCTCTTGGTTCAAACATAATTCCTTCCTTTTGACAAAATGGTAGCATGTTGTAATAATAGTATTTCTTTGGTTTAGTACACACAGTAACAGAACACTGCTGTTGTAAATGAGAGCAGCAACGCTTGCACCAGATGTACATCCACGAAGGTGCTATCCAGTATAAATATTTTGTTATGCGTACCCAAGACAAAGAGCTACAAAAAAAGGACTGGGTTAAGTAGGTATAATCTTGTGTAGGAAGGACCTCATGTCAGGACATGATACAAGAAAACATAAAAAGACGTATTTACTTCCACAGTTACTTTTTATTTTCCGTGTACCATTAAGATTAATCAAATATGTGTAATAAGATACCTGATCACAATACCATTACTTCAGACAAACAAAAACTTATGAATAAACACAAGTGATAGAACAGCCTGCCAAGATATTTTAAGAGCAGTAACTGAAATCCCCCCCCAAAAACCATGGACCTTGCTGTTGGTGGGGAGGCTTGCATGCCTCAACGATACAGATAGCTGTACCGTAGGTGCAACCACAATGGAGGGGTATCTGTTGAGAGGCCAGACGAACGTGTGGTTCCTGAAGAGGGGCAGCAGCCGTTTCAATAGTTGCAGGGGCAACAGTCTGGGTGATTGACTGATCTGACCTCGTAACACTAACCAAAGTGGCCTTGCTGTTCTGGTACTGCGAACGGCTGAAAGCAAGGGGAAACTACAGCAGTAATTTTTCCCAAGGGCATGCAGCTTTACAGTATGATTAAATGATGATGGCGTCCTTTTGGGTAAAATATTCCGGAGGTAAAATAGCCCACTATTCGGATCTCCAGGTGGGGACTACTCAGGAGGATGTCGTTATCAGGAGAAAGAAAACTGGCGTTCTACGGATCGGAGCATGGAATGTCAGATCCCTTAATCGGGCAGGTAGGTTAGAAAATTTAAAAAGGGAAATGGATAGGTTAAAGTTAGATATAGTGGGAATTAGTGAACTTTGGTGGCAGGAGGAGCAAGACTTTTGGTCAGTCAAATACAGGATCATAAATACAAAATCAAATAGGGGTAATGCAGGAGTAGCTTCAGTAATGAATAGGAAAATAGGAGTGCAGGTAAGCTACTACAAACAGCATAATGAACTCATTATTGTGGCCAAGATAGACACGAAGCCCATGCCTACTACAGTAGTACAAGTATATATGCCAACTAGCTCTGCAGATGATGAAGAAATTGATTAAATGTATGATGAGATGTAAGAAATTATTCAGGTAGTGAATGGAGACGAAAATTGAATAGTCATTGGTGACTGGAATTCGACAGTAGGAAAAGGAAGAGAAGGAAATGTAGTAGGTGAAAATGGATTGGGGCTAAGAAATGAAAGAGGAAGCCACCTTGTAGAATTTTGCACAGAGCATAACTTAATCATAGCTAACACTTGGTTCAAGAATCATGAAAGAAGGTTGTATACATGGAACAACCCTGGAGATACTAAAAGGTATCAGATAGATTATATAATAGTAAGACAGAGATTTAGGAACAAGGTTTTAAATTGTAAGACATTTCCAGGGACAGATGTAGCCTCTGACCACAATCTATTGGGTATGAACTGTAGATTAAAACTGAAGAAACTGCAAAAAGGTGGGAATTTAAGGAGATGGGACCTGGATAAACTGAAAGAACCAGAGGTTGTACAGAGTTTCAGGGAGAGTCGAAACAAGGAGTACACAACATTCCATTAGAACTACTGATAACCTTGGGAGAGCCAGTCCTGACAAAACTCTACCATCTGGTGAGCAAGATGTATGAGACAGGCGAAATGCACTCAGACTTCAAGAAGAATATAATAATTTCAAAGAAAGCAGGTGTTGACAGATGTGAAAATTACCAAACTATCAGTTTAATAAGTCACAGCTGCAAAATACCCACTTGAATTCTTTACAGACGAATGGAAAAACTGGTAGAAGCCAACCTCAGGGAAGATCACTTTGGATTCCGTAGAAATGTTGGAACATGTGAGGCAATACTGACTTTACGAGGTATCTTAGAGGAATGATTAAGGAAAGGCAAACCTAGGTTTCTAGCATTTGTAGACTTAGAGAAAGCTTTTGACAATGTTGTCTGGAATACTCTCTTTCAAATTCTAAAGGTGGCACGGGTAAAATACAGGGAGCGAAAGGCTATTTACAATTTGTACAGAAACCAGATGGCAGTTATAAGAGTAGAGGGACATCAAAGGGAAGCAGTGGATGGGCAGGGATTGAGGCAGGGTTGTAGCATATCCCCAACGTTATTCAATCTGTATATTGAGCAAGCAGTAAAGAAAAGTTTTGGTCCTTTTCATTTCTAATTTGATTCGACTGTCTCCCTGTAATCTCACTCCATCTTAAATATGTTCCTTCTTACACTACCTGTAAGATGCTCAGATAATCTGCCTGTCTCCCTCCTGTCCAGGTGCAGGCACTAATTAGCTTATTCCTATCTCCCAACTGGAGCAACAGGCATGGCTTAGATGTAAGTCTTCATTTCAGTCAAAAGCAATTGCCCTCAAGACTTTGCTTACACAGCTGATAACTGCATTAACTCAGTGCAGGTTGTGTTGCAGCAAAATCTCCAAAAACCCCTCACAAATATGTGCTGTTGCTGCTCTTGTCTCATCCAGATAAGGTTTAATATTCTACCCTATGTTGATACAACTGTTTAAGTTAAACACGTCTGTGGCTCATTGTGGACTGTTTCTCTCCATGTTCTGTGTCTTTGTTCATGACCTATTTCCAAATTTTGTTATTTGTAGGAATGTTAAACATTTGTTGAAATTTACAAGCAAAAAACATGACTATACAGTTCGCAGTACCAAGGGGCTCAGTTGGACTCTTGACTGATGGTGAAAAAAGGAAAGTAACAGAAGTACAGATACTTTGTTGTAATTCCAAAGTGGTATCATATTGTATCTCAAGTGACCTCTGTCATCCATTGTACAACAGCATATGATACAACTCAAACACATGATAAAAGAACATTGTTTCATGTAGTTTATACTTCACTGAAAATATATTAAACATGAATTCAAAATGCTAAAAGGGGAAGAGTAAGTTCGAGTATAATTGCTGGTCGTAATCAAACATTTTTATTTCTAAAGAAACCGTTTAGTTTTGTATGCCAACCCAAAATATGTTTAGTATAATTCACAAGAAATCACATTCAAGGAAGTCCTATATCCTACAGCAGTAATGGTTTGTTTGAAATGATCAAGTTTTTTAAATTATTTTGTTGGTTCTTGAATATTTTTTACTTTTCAGGATATGGTTTTTCAGCTCGATTCCCTTTCAGTTTCACCATTACTATACAGTTTAGATGTATGGGGAACTAATCCCCTAACTTTCTTTGGCCTTGCGTCATGTTGGGGACTCTCCAGGTTCCTATACAGTCTATTATGTTACCACTGTTCTATATATGTTAAATGTTGCAGGATTAAAGTTAGCTTCTTACTTCTGTAGAGATAACATAGACAAAGGAGGAGTTGCCAGTTTGTCAGAAACTGTTTTGATTTCAAGAATATTGATATTAATAAATTTTGATCAGAGCGGCACTTAGAAGCTTGTGCAACAGAAGTAGTGTTTTATAATTAAGTCCTTTATAATAGAGGTATGTACAGATCACCTTCAGGAAATTTTAACCTCTTCATAAGAAATATGGAAGCTCTGTTGTCCCTTCTCACAGTAAACAAAAAAAGGAAATAGTGGTTACTGGTGATATTAATGTGAGTTTATTGAAAAGCTCTTGTCAGAGAACAATTATGGCACTCAGTAACACCATCCTTCAATTTAGTTCCCACTGTGGACTTTGCAGCTAGGATATGTAAATGCTCTGAGATTGCCATTCATTATATCTTTGTATACAAATCAAGGGGAAAAAAGGCATATCACAAAACCAATAGTAAATGGGCTATCTGATCATGACATGCAGCATCTTGTGTTATACTTTGAAACTTCTCAGGATAAAAAAAATCTATTAAATCTGAGTACAGGAGGATAATACATAAGTAGAAAATTTAGATATTGCTCAAAAACATGAACTGGAAATATGCTTACAACACTTCTGACTCAAATGGAAAATACAAAGCATTCACTAATAAAGTTACCTCCACTTTTGAAAATTGTTGTTCCCTAAAGGTAACTCAAATCACACAGAACTCAAACAATAAACCAAGGATTACACAAGGAATAAAGATAACATGTGGGACAAAAAGGAGACTGTATCTACTATCTAGGAACAACTCTGATGTTAACACTGTAATGTATTACAAAGAATACTGCCAAATATTGAAGCAAGTAATCCAGAAATCGAAGCAGGTTTATTATGAGAAAAAGATAATTACATCGAACAACAAACCAAAATCTGTATGGGATATAGTGAAGACAGACAGGTGGGGCCAAAAAGGAAGGGGAACAGATAGTTCTAAAAATAAATGAGACTTTGGTAACAAGTGCATGTAGTGTTGCAAACCTCGTAAACAAGTACTTCATTTCTGTTACAGACAGCTTGGTGTCATCAGGTTCGGTGGGCAGTGCAATTGTGTATCCAAGGCAAGTCTTTAAAAATAACTTCACTAAAATAGAAATGGCGCTCAGGTCTCCCAGAGAAGTAGCATCCATCATAAAATCCTTCAAATGCAAGTATTCTAGTGGGTATGATAATATATCAAAAGAAGTTAATCAGGCTGGCTGCGGTGGCTGTGCGGTTCTAGGCGCTGCAGTCCAGAACCGCGGGACTGGTATGGTCACAGGTTCGAATCCTGCCTTGGGCATGGATGTGTGTGATGTCCTTAGGTTAGTTAGGTTTAAGTAGTTCTAAGTTCTCGAGGACTGATGACCTAAGATGTCAAGTCTCATAGTGCTGAGAGCCATTTGAACCATTTTTTTGAATTTAATCAAAGAGTGCTCGGGCAAGTTGATTTCTATCTTAAGTTGTTTCTGTAATCCTCAAGCACCTGACTGCAAATAATATATTGTCAAAGTCATAGTTTAGGTTACTTAAATGTTGTGATATAGAGAAAGCTATTAGAGGCTACTGGCGTTTTCTGTTCCTGTCAAAAGCCTTTGACTGTGTGAACCACATCATTCTCTTAAGTAAGTTACAATAGTATGGTGTCACTGGCAGTGCTATGAAATTGTTTGTCTCTTATCTAACAGGAAACAAAGGGTGTTGTTGTGAAAAACCTAAGCAGGCAGCCTTCTTCCGATTGGGAATTAATTACCTGTGGTGTTAAAGGTTCCATCTTGGGTCCATTGTTTTTTTTTGTTTACATTAATGATCTCATCTGTTACATTGCCCTACTCAGATTTTCACTGATAAGTGATAGCGTTGGAGGTGCTGCGCCAGGTCTTCGCCGGAAATCACAGTTTATTAGAAATTTAGTGATTGGAGATATGTTGTTTCATTTACTTGTTAAATTATACTTGTTTTCTTGGTGAGGTCACCAGCTGCTTTGTTTTGGGATCGTCCCACAATTCTTCTCTACTTGCCCACCTGTGGGAAATTGGTTATTTATGAATTGGGTGGCCCATTTTCCCTTGTGGAGTGGGGGCAACTTAGAGCAATCTGCAGTTTAGGTTGTTCAGTTATCCCCCCGTCAATCTGCCATACGTTAATAGCTCCCTATGTCATGTTTGTCAGATTCAGTGTTAACGAATTTATTGCTTAAGGTGTAAAGGCTGAATTCCTGAAATATGTTTTTATCTTGTCTATCATCTTGCGAGATGGTATATGTGTAATGTAGAGTATGTTGGTATATTTTATGTAAAATTGCATTTCATGGATTTTATTTAAATGGTCAATTTATCATATAAAGTTGCCACACTTCCACCATAAGAGTTCTTTTAAAACAAGTTACACTTTTGGTGGCAAATAATTTTTAATGTGAGTGTTTTGTACCATTTACAATCCTCTTACAGGGCGCATAGATTATGTGTTTGTGTGAGGTGTTAAAAATTTTAATTTAGGGTAATCTGGTGTGTTGCAGATTTGCATCAGTGTAGTCTTTAAGAGGTGTTGTGAGCGGTCGTGTCTGCAGCCATGTTAAAAGGGAGCTTTCTGATTATAATTTTAAATCTGTTTAAAAAAAGGCTTTTCGGAATAAAATTTCCATTTATTGAAAATAAAATTTTTAATTTGTTTCTTCAGTTACCATTGGCAACTACTCTCACGCTCACATAGTCTGATTAAATGTGTTAATGTTCTTCATGAATCGCTAGTAAATAAAATAAATTATTATGGATATTCTTTGAAAATAAATCAGGTTCAATGGAGGAGGGGATACTGTGGGGAGGGTTTAGATCCAGTAAGGTGATGGAAGGCTGACCAGTACTTGGATGAGTTTATAGTTAGGGTATCATTTAGGCAGATGCAGGCCTGGCGCCAGTCCCAGCGTTTTTTGGCTGCAAGGAAATTGCAGGCATGTCGTTGGAGTTGCCAGTGGCATCGGAGTGTATCCCGGTCCCGTGTGTGGAGAAAGGCATGGCGGAGATGATGGAATTCACAAAGGAGGATGGCCTGTGGGGGTAAAGTGTGGTGGTGTGGGTGAATGGTGGTAGTGGGGATGTGAGCCTCAGTGGCCTCAGACAGGACCTGTTGGAGAAAGGAGGCAGCATGGCTGATATCATGCTGGATGCTGGATGGTCAGATGATGGCCACTGACCTGGGTATCTAGGGCTGCCCAGTAGCCATTCCCATCAGCACGGGAGTAATTATGGACGAAATTTTGGGGAGGATTGGTGTGAGGAGTGAGGCATGTGTTTTGTAGGTCTGTCACGGTAAGGAGGATACACAGCTGGTCGCTACCAGTGGGATCTAGGATGTTCGCCATAATGTGTCGAAGGAGGTCACTGGGGGTCAGGACTTCATGGTGAGTGGTATTGGAATCAGGGCAGGTGTGGCGGGGGAGTGGAGGAGCTCATCTTGCAGTGAGGCGAGGAGCCGATGCCACCATTGTAGCTGTGCATCGGTACGACGGTGGATGTTTAGGTCAGTGGCAATCACATAGGAGGAGAAGGTGTGATCAATGTGGCAAAGGAAGTCAAACGGGATGAGGGCAGTGGCACGGGCATAGATGGTGGCGCTGTTTATGATTAGGCTGAGGAAAAAGAAGCTGAGGATAAGATGTTCAGTGGGGTCAGGAAAGAGGGTTTGGAGCCGAATAGGGATCTGGCGAAGGTAGCCGATGGCAACTCCACCATGCGCAATCAGGTGGGGATTATTGGATTGTTTAAGGGGGTAGGGTGATGTGCTGATGATACGTGGAGGCTGGAGAAATGTTTCATTGAGGAGGGAGGCATCCACACGGTGTGTTGTACGGATGTGCATGAAGAGTTGCTTGTTGGTAGGTAGAGAACGGATGTTACTGAACAAGATACGATGCTGCTGCACCATGGTGGGGTTTAAACTAGGGTGTTGGGACGGGAGAAGGTAAAATGGGCTTGGTTATGGGAGTAGGTGTCGAAGGTGTTAGGGTGGATGATTGAACAGCAGCTAGGGAGATCTACTGGAGGGTATGGGGACGTTGAAAGTGGTGGATATTTTGTAGGATGATGGTTACAAATCTATCGATGTCCTCGACTGTGGGGAGAGGGCAAAGGCTGTTTCCAGGAGGGGTGGGATCGTAAATAGGTTGGACAGGGACAGTGAGATCGGGAGATGTGGGGGGTATCTGGCCTTACATTTTTCAATAGTTTCTTTTTCCTTTATTGTAATTTCCATTCACGATCAGGGGCAGGCTGGCACCAGCATAAGCGCTGCTCTACAGCTAAGAGACCTAAATAAACAGGAAGACATGTAAAACAATATAACGAAGGAAACAAGGCGGAATATAGAAACAAAAAAGGCGAAATAGAAGAAAAGAAAGCATACGAAGCACTGACATTAAATGAGAAATAAAAATCTGAAAAAATTATGCTACACAAAAACACACACTAGATTAAAAGGCACCAGGCAAATTATGGAAACCAGGGTGTGGGAAGGATCTAGCCTGCAGACAGTGTAAAGGATGAAGAGATGTTGGAGGAAAAGGAGCAGGTGGGGGAAGGGGATGAGGTCGTACAGGAACTGTGTGGTGGAGGGAAGGCGGATATGGAAGGTAAGGCACAGCACATGCCATTTGAAGATTTGAGGGTCTTGTAAAAGCTGGTGGGTGCGGAGATCCAGGCAACACTGGCATAACAAAGGATGGGACAGATGAGGGATTTGTAGGTCGATGACCATGCAGCTTTGCCTAATACTACGAATGTAGTGTTGTGGACATGTTGGGAATGTGGATCTCACGGGGAGTGTGCTAGGGATAAGTCCCTGCAGACGCACTATCCACTGTGCCCGCGGTGGCTCAGATGGATAGAGCGTTTGCCATGTAAGCAGGAGATCCCGGGTTCGAGTCCCGGTCGGGGCACACATTTTCAACATGTCCCCAATGAAGTGTATCAACGCCTGCTTGCAGCTAGGGTGTCTATTTAATTATCATTTCATTTCTAGCAAAGCTGCATGGTCATCGACGGTAACTGTTCTTTCGGGAAGAGATACTACCGTCATATATAGTTAAAGATAGGATGACGTTATAGAGATGGGCAAGGACAGTCAAGAAGGAGATGGGGCTTTCTCTAAGGTGGCAGTAGATGACACAGTCATGAGACAGTGGGCCTTGTTGCATTTGGACCAGAGAAGTTTAGTCTTGTGCTGTGATTGGAGTGTTCATTTCAGAAGGGGACAAGTGCTCCAAGTACTGGAGACTAGGGGCAAGTGGAGTGACCGAGGTATCAGCGCATTCCATGACAATGGGGAAGAGAGAATAATCAGAGTGGGGTCATCTGGGATGGAGAAGACCTCAGAAAGGTGGGAAGCAAAGGGGTTGGCTTTGGTTCAAATGGTTCAGATGGCTCTGAGCACTATGGGACTTAACATCTATGGTCATCAGTCCCCTAGAACTTAGAACTACTTAAACCTAACTAACCTAAGGACAGCACACAACACCCAGTTATCACGAGGCAGAGAAAATCCCTGACCCCGCCGGGAATCGAACCCGGGAACCCGGGCATGGGAAGCGAGAACGCTACTGCGCGACCATGAGATGCGGGTGGGGTTGGCTTTACTGAGGCTGTCAGGAAGGGGGCAGTCGTTATGGAGAAGGGGGTAATTCGGTGCGGAATGGGAACCAGTAAGGCGATGGGAGGCAGACCAGTACTTGGAGGAGTTGATAGGCAGGGTGGAATTCAGTCGTGTACATGTCTGGCGCCAGTCTTGGCGTTTCTTCTCTGTAATAAGGTTCTGTACGTTTCGCTGTATTTGCCGGTGGTGTTGAAGAGTATCCCTGTCATGAGTGCGCAGGAAGGAGTGATAGAGGCGGCGGGATTCACAGAAGAGGAGGACAACCTGCAGAGGGACAGTGGGACGGTGGGGATGGATGGTTTTAGTGGGAACATGGACCTCCAAGGCGTCAGTAATTACCTTCTGAAGGAAGGACGAGGCATGAATGATGTCGTCAGGATGGTGATAAGTAAGAGGATGGCTTTCGACCTGGGTGGTGATGGATTCCCAGTAGGCATCCCAGTTGGCACAATGGTAGACATGGATGACCTTGGGAGGGGGTGCAGGGCAGAGAGCTGGAGGGGCGTGATGAGCAGACATGATGGTGAGAGGACGGGGAAGTGGTCAGTACATGTGGGGTCAAGGATGTCGAAGGTGAAACACCCAAGAAGGTTGGTGGAGGTAATGACAACATTGTGAGTGACGTCGCTTTCGGGATGGATGTGTTTTGGATGTGGAACAAAGTCATCTTGGATCGTGGAGAGGAACTGATGCCACCAATGAAGGGCGGCAGGGGAGCAGCTGTGGATGTTTATGTTGATGGATATTACAAAGGTGCAGAAGGTGCAGTCAACGTGGGAATTGTTGGGGTGGATGGGAGACAATAGGACAAACAGGGACAGTAAGCTCAGGGGTGGCATGAGGGGGTTTAGGTTCACACATGTGGCAGTAGGTAGAATGGGGGCTGTTGCAGGTGTTACAGGAGAGAGGGGTGGCTAGATTGGGGCAGTTTTTAAGAAAGTGGGAGACCTTGCAATGGGGACAGTTGGGGAGGCTTTTGCAGTTGGGGGTCAGGTGATCATTGTACATGAGGTGGTGCTGGAATTGGTAGGATTGGGGAGGGATTTGGAGGATTCAACTGGATGGTGATGGTGGTAAATCTGAGCACCCTGGGAGTGGAGGTGGTCAGTGGAGGGGGTGGACTCCGAAAAGACCCTCATGAGATAGGTGGGACCAGCAGCATTGTGGATACGTTGGGCTGAGTGGATTTGCAGGTTAGGGTGTGAGCTCAGTTCCACCAACACCTCATCCTCCGTGATAACTGGGCTGAGTTTGGTCATCATGGTGGTGTAGGTGGGGGGACGATCGGGAGGCTGACGCTGACGGGGAGAGGAAGATGAGAGGAAGGGAGTCAGGGATGCGTTGGGGCCAAACATAATGCACAGTAGTTTACAGAGGAGGTGTGCAAGGAATCGAAAAATGGTTCGAATAGCTCTGAGCACTATGGGACTTAACATCTGCGGTCATCAGTCCCCTACAACTTAGAACTGTATGCGCCCCGGTGGTCCCGGTCACCTACGGTGGACTGGATGACCGAGCGGTGACCTCTCCAGCTGTCAGGATGCTATGAAATGGCTGTAGAAGCGTCAGAAACGCCAAAGAAACATTATTATTTCATAACACCTTTATTCGTGCCGAGTACAAAGTGACCTTCCCCGAGTCCTCGCTGACTCATAGCGATGACACCAGATCCGGGCCGCACCAGCCTTGCTAGCGCAACGCCGCGTGCAGTGATGTAGCGGAGGAATGCCCTTACTTCAGTCGCGCGTGGCTGGCGGCGCCCGGCTGGTGAGCTGGCTCAAGGTATACAGCAGGCTGCTGCACCTAGAGGCTTTGGGTTGGAGTCCCCGGCGCTGTTGGCACCAGAAGCTTTCTCGTAGTGCAGAGTGTACTCTATCCCACCCCATCTTCTTCCGTGCTCCTCCTGGTGGCTCGTCCGCAGTGGACGGGCGGAACAGACTGCAGTCCCCTAGCATCGTTGGCTCACCCGGCTGTGATGGCGGGTGCACAGGGCCTAGGCCCCACACGATCTCGACAACGGCTCACTGATGTGGTCAACATTGGCGGCGAGCGAGTCTGCCGCGATGTCTGCTAATCCTGGGTTGATGATTGATAGCGGCAGCAGAGACCCCTCACGTCTGCTGCTGGATGGGCTGCTCTTACTGCAACATCTCCTTAATAAAGAATAACATGTCGATCACCGACCTGAGCGCTACGCAGCGACCCAGTACACATCTAACTGCAAGTCTAACTGCGAGTGCGAGTGCCCTGTTGCTATCAAAGCTGGCGTATTTAAAGGAAGCACGAGCGACGTCCTGACGTCATTCTCGTTTGTAATGACCACATTCGTTCCACTTATAGTGCTGACTTATCTGTCGTACTCGCCCCTTAGGTGTTCTTGCAACAGAGTTAGGTGTTGTTTCGACAGACTTACGCGAAGTTGTGAAATGCAGTACAGCTGACACTATACCTCTGTCTTGCACTCTATGAAAGTCTCCGTCTAACACAAACCCGCGTGCTAAGCAATTCTCTCTCGCCTGTTGTGTGGAACCAGGCCATGACCCCTGTGTGACGTCACATTCCATACATGTGTAATCTTCTTACTTCTTGGCCGACCTACTGCTTCTGGCTTTCGACATAGGCAACGAAACTTGACAATAGTCCACGTCTCCACCTCTTTACAATTCTGCCACACTACAGAACTACATAAACCTAAATAATCTAAGGGCATCACACACATCCATGCCCGAGACAGGATTCGATCCTGCGACAGTAACAGCTGCGCGGTTCCAAATTGAATCGCGCAGAATCGCTCGGCCACAGCGGCCGGCTGCGAGAAGTCAGCTGGGGGATGGGAGCACCAGTGTCTGGGGTGGACAGGAGAAACGTTTGGAGGGTGGGGTCTGGGGTACGGTTGTCAGGAGGAGGGGTAGTGTCCATGGAGACAAAGGGGGGAGGGGGAGGAGGTGGTGCCTTTTTGCTGGAGGGGCAGAGTCGGAAATGACGTGTTTGTGGAGTTTTTTGGAGACTGTAGGCTGGGAGGAGGAGAGAGGGATGGGGAGGAGAGGGAGGTGGTGGGTGGCAGATCCTGTAGGCGTGGTGGAGGTGCTGGGGGAAGCAGCTGGTTCAGTGGCGGTGATTTTGGCCTGACATGGGGTGGCGAATGCGGTGGATGCAGATGATGAAGTGACAGGGGGGTGAGAAGGAGCAAACCGACAACCTGAGAGGTGGCAGCAGAGATGTACTTGAGGGTGGAGGCAGGAGCTGTTGTGGGTGTGGAGGCTAGGGGAAGAGTGTAGATGTGGGGGGGGTACACAACAGAGGAGGAGATGGGGGAATGGGTGAGGGGGGGAGGGAGGACGAAGTATAAGGAGGGAAGCGAGAAGCAGCACTCCAGGAAGGGACAGTGGAAGAGGGGGAGGGGAAGGAGTAGATGACAGTGGAGGTGAGAAGGTTCATGATGGACGGATGGCGACGGACAGACGGACAGCAGGCAGCGTCGACGATGGACAATGGATGGACAAATGGACCGACAGACGGACAGATGGACAGCAGGCGGCAAAGTGATGGATGTCGGGGAACGGGCAGGTGGGCAGGCTGTCTGCCTGACATCCAGGGCCGCACTGACACCTCTCCCCCCACTTGCTCCTAGCTTCCAGTACTTGGGGGCCACACCAGCATCCTTTCTCAACACCCCCATTGTCACACAAGACATCGTCACCACACTACACACCAATCGTAATATGGCTCCCGGTCACGACCGTGTTACATACCGCCAACTCAAAGAAGCCCCCCTCTCCTTCCTTACAGTCCTAACCACCCTCCATAATGTTATCCTCTCCACCGGCTTCTACCCTGACCTGTAGAAGTCTTCCCGGATCCTTATGTTTCTCAAGCCTGCCAGACTCCATTCCGATACCTCCTCCTAGTGCCCTATGAGTCTCACGTCAGTGTTCAGCAAGGTCCTGGGGTACATCATTACCTGCCGCATTCACCACCACTTCCACCAGCACCGTCTCCTTCCCTTGACCCAATGTCACTTCCAACCTTCCTTCTCTCCTGACGATCTCCTCCTCCAACTGACACACCTCCATTCCACTCATCTCAATTCCCAACGCTCTGCCATCTTTGCGTCCCATTACCTTGAATATGCCTATAACCACGTATGGCATCCCGGGCTCCTCTTCGAACTCCAGACTTACACCTTTCCCATCAACTATGTTGGCATTATGGCCTCCTTCTGCTCTCACTGCCCCTCCTATGTTACCATCCGCAACTCCAATTCTTACACCTTCTACCCCTCCACAAGCATGCCCCAAGGCTCCATCCTTTGCCCTCTCCTCTACCTGTTATACACGGCAGACATGCCGCAGCCTCCACCACCTGCCCATCTCTTGGAATATCCCGATGACACTGCCTTCCTTGCTCTTGCCCCTCCCTCCAACACTCCCAGCGCCTCCTCCAGTCCCACATTGACCTGTTCACCACATGGTGCAACCAATGGCTCCTTAAGATGAATCCCTCCAAGACCCAGGGAATCATCGTAGGCCACACCACCCCCTCCTTCCGCCTCCTAGATTTCCACCTTACCATCACTGGTTGTCCCATTGCCCTCACTCCCAACTACCTTGCTATCACCCTCGACTGCCGCCATTCTAGGAACCCCCATCCCCTCACTGTCCAAGCCAAGGCACATATCCGTCTCTGTCTCCTCTCTAGTCGAACATGGGGATTAGACCCTTCCACCATACTACATACCTATAAGTCCCTCATCTGCGCCCTCGTATGTTACGCCCACCCCACGATGTCCACTTACCCGACCTATTACAAATCCCTCCAATTCACTGAGCGCCATGCACTCCACCTCACTTATTACATCCGTCTCCCTTCCCCCATGCGAATCCTTTATGATCTGATTCATTTCCCCCATCTTTCCTGTTCCTAGAATGAATATGGATCCTATATGTCTACCACAAACTGGACCCGCTCCCCCCGATTTTTGGTTTCTCCCATCCTCTCCCACCTTAGCCCACTGCCACACCCGCACCACAGTGTCCCGCCTGGTCTCCATGTCCACACGCTCCATACCCTCGCCCAAGGTGGCTTCCACCAACTCCCCCTTCTGGATGATGTCCTCATGTCTTCCATCTACCCCTCCTACCAGATCTAATCCCCCCTTTTTCCCCCTCCTCAGGGCTCCCACCCTCTCCCCCTTCCCATTTTCTTCCTTTTCCCATGCCGAAAACCTTCTTTTTTCTTTTAACCTGCCCCCTCCTTTCCTTCCCCCTTCCACTGTCACCCTACCCCCTCCTTGTTTCCTCCTACCATCTCTACCCCCTTTTCTTTCCCCCTCATCCCTTCACCCAGTGGTAGGTCCCCTTCAGTGCTGTGATGTTTATCGTTTTTGTTATGGTGTCAGCATTACTCTAGTGCCATGTGCAGTGTCGCCAGAATCACTCATTTGTGTTCACACTGTGGTATTTCTTTATTTTCGTGTCGAATTACAGTGTTCATTCTCCACATGTGTGTGTGGCTCTCGTCTATGTTCTTTTTAAATCTACCATTTATGCTCATCTATTTTTGTTCTCGTTTCTTCATCACTTTATACCATTCTATGTTATGTGTTCTTTTCTCATTTGACTATGATTTTTCTGTAACTCTCTTGGCTGAAGAGCGGCGTATTGTGCTGCCGCCAGCCCTCTCCATTTTGGGGAGTGAAATAACAATAAAGAAAAAAAACATAAAATAGTTTGTGCTGGTATGGAAAATCGGGCCACGCGGCTGTCGCTTGGCGCCACTAACAGATGACAGGGCAGTAACCGCACTTGCCTTTGCTGCAGTGTCGGTCCGTTTCCCCGCAGTTTTTTACGCTAGTTTCGAAGAAAGAGCGAGTGAAATGTGTGAATTTGTGTCTACAATGTGTTCGCCAGATAAAACATCTGACTAGCGACGTATCTATTAAGGTCATTTCCCAGCAACGGCGGTGACAAACGCTTTCCGCGGTGACGTGGCTGTTTGAGGAAATGGCATTCCCAGCTGGAAGCAGCAGATGTAAGCAAAAGAGAATGACGGTGCAGGTGGGGACCCACTCAGACGTGCGATGAATTTCATTAACTACACCACGAACCTACACGAAAGAAAGACAGAGTTGTGTGAAGACATACTAAGTTTATATTTTCTTTGCAAAATATTCTTCCACATCTTTCATTATTCATGTTTTCTTACTTCATCATAAAGAGACTGGACGATTACTGTTCATGACTGTCCCCTGTCTCATTATGTAGTGGACAATATTTAGGAAACTGACCGCCCCAGAACTAAAACTTGCTGTGACTCTCATAACAACTTTTAGTATTGACAGTTGCAGTAGCAAAGTGCAGTTTACCATAATTATTGCACATCACCTCTTGTGGAGTTGGTATCTATAACCGAAAATGTGTGGCAGTTGATCCTTACTGTATATGAAGAAGATATGTGTTAACCCCTTTGTTATTGAAACAATCAGTGAAGCAGTATCACAATACTCAGCTCCATCGCTAACCTGCCATTAACTTTATATGAAAAATAAACATAGATCCAAAATCCACCCACCACAGTGGTACAAGTTTACATGCCTTTCAACACCACAGATGAACAGATTGAATCACTGTACGATGAGATAAGAGAATTTATTCAGGTAGTTAACGGGGACAAATATTTAAAATGTGTTATATTACCAGTGGCGATAGAGGGGGGTCTTTGAGGAAGAGGCGGAGGGGTGGAGTGTGTTCCACACCTGTTTCCAGCTTCGTGGTGGTGACAAAACCTTAGCATATAGAGCGATGTGATACATTGTACAGTCTGAGAGGTGAATAAAGGAAAAAAAGGTTCACAATGAACAACTTATGCAGATTGGTCACAAACTGAAACGCATATAGGTATCGGCAGAAAAGACAAAATTATAAACTTTGGTGCCCGATGGATGAACATGTGATGCTGCAGTGTAATATCAATGCGTGACTGGCAAGGCTAGCGAACAGGGGATGTGTCGATACCAAGGTATAAAGTCTTTGTGAATTTCATTCTATGTACTCAGCTACGCAGTAAGTATGCTTGGCGGGTAGGCATGTGCACAATATACGTAGAAGTTAACATTTGAGAGAGGATGATGCCACTATTTGCTGATGGTAGCAGGAATGGGTGAAGCAAGGAAAAAAACACCATCCAGAAGGAAGCGGTCAACTTCGAGAGACGACAGAATGTGAGGACTGAGGAAATGTCAGAGAGGTGCTCAGAGCCTACATCAGGGACAAGTATACATTCAGATTCCAACCTATTGTTCTCTTTTGATTGACAGGTCCTTAACCTAATGTTCTGCTAAGAGGATTATGACCCCATGGGGATTATCCTTCTCTTCGATTAACAGGCCTTTAACCTAGTGTCCACACCCATCACCCTACCCTTCCCTTCCCCCACGTCCATCCCCATCCCTCTGTGAACTCCCCTCGCCGATATGAGCACACTTTTGATATCAGTTTGAATGATTGATTAATGATATCGATCAACTGATTAATCCCATCTGGGAAAACCCCCAGGTCTCCCTCTCCGCTCCCCAACTGTGAAATTCAGTGTATGGAGTATTGTTTGAACAATTAGACAATGTGTGGAATATAGTTTATTTAAACTATTTATAGGATATATGACTCTGTATGAAAATCGTTCATTCATTTATTTGTTTATTTAATTATGGAATTTGTTGGGAAATCCATTGTAGAGTATGGAACATTGTTTAGGCAATATAGTTTATTTGTTTAAAGAATTCGGTGGGAAATTGATGGTGGTTCATGGAATATTATGTGAAGAATTCAGACAGTGTGTGGAATATTGTTAATTTAAGCAATTTATTGGATATGAATCTCTGAATTAAATTTAGTTTATATGTTTATGTATAGATTTCGGTGGGAAATCGATTGCAATGTATGGAATGCGTGCAATATTGTTTGTTTATATAATTCTTTATTGATATTATTGCTTATTTATGTAATTTATGGGATAGAATGTAATGTATAGAAAATTTAAACAATTGCAATGCTTTTTCATTGATAATGCATAAGGAAACACATATTTACACTGTCACAGAGTGCTTAAACATATCTGGAAAATTTGCTTCCTTTTCACCACCTGTGTAGGATACCCAGATTTGGGACGCACTAGAGGGATTTAAGGCGACTACAGTCCATTATCCCTGTTTGGCTTTTGTTAACTTTCATCTTGTATCCTCCTTTCAAGACACTGCCCATTCCGTTCAACTGCTCTTCCAGGTCCTTTGCTGTCTCTGACAGAATTGCAATGTCATCAGAAACCCTCAAGTTTTTATTTCTTCTCCATGGATTTTAATTCCTACTCCGAATTTTTCTTTTGTTTCCTTACTGCTTGCTCAATATACAGATTGAATAACAACGGGGATGGTCTACAACCCTGTCTCAGTCCCTTCTCAACCACTGCTTCCCTTCCATGCCCATCAACTGTAAAACTACCATCTGGTTTATGTACAAATTGGAAACATCCTTTAGCTCGCTGTATTTGAACTCTACCGCCTTCAGAATTTGAAAGAGAGCATTCCAGTCAACATTGTCGAAAGTTTTCTCTAAGTCTACAAATGCTAGAAACGTATGTTTGCCTTTCCTTAATCTATCTTCTAAGATAAGTCATAGGGTCAGTATTGCCTCACGTGTTCCAACGTTACTGTGGAATCCAAACTGAACTTCTGCGAGGTCAGCTTCTATCAGATTTTCCATTCACCCGTAAAGAATTCGTGTTAGTATTTTACAGCCATGACTAATTCAATTGATAGTTCGGTAATTTTCACATTTGTCAACACCTGCTTTCTTTGAGATTCGGATTATCATATTCTTCTTTAAGTCTGAGGGTATTTCACCTGTCTTATACATCTTGCTCACCAGATGGTAGAGGTTTGTCAGGGCTGGCTCTTCCAAGGCTATCAGTAGTTCTAACGGAATGTTGTCTACTCCAGTGGTCTTGTTTCGAATTAGGTCTTTCAGTGCTCTGTCAAGCTCTGCACGCAGTACTCCTTCCATCTTTCTGCTTTCCGCTCTTGGCTTTGCACTGGTGTAATGCACGTGCATTCCTTTCACGTGTTTAAGCCAAGTATTACACACATTTAAGCAATCGGGAATGTTGAGTAGCTGCCAGGCTACATGGACAGTCTTAGACATAAAACCTGACCGCCGGCCGGCCACCACAGAGACTAAGCCTGAGTTGTTCACTTAAGGTGCCCAATAAAACCGACCACCCCTGACAACGCTAAGTCCGACCCTCGGCACAATCTGGCAACACTGTAAGATGCGGAAGTGTCACGAGGAAAGGTAGTCTGCTTCCTAGGTGTTCTTGTGTAGTGTGAGGCTGTGATCTAGTGGTAATCATAGTGCATTCTAAACTTATTGTCGCGTGTTTGTGTCCAACCATATTAACTTTTTTCCCCACATATTGGCCCTCATCTAAAGTTATGAGTATGATTGAACCCACCAATAATAAAAAATACTTCAAGAAACAATTCCGCAAGACAGCTCGTGGCTACGTCGCGATCAGAGCAGCTTGCGCTTGAGCGTTTCCTCGTGCTGTGGCAGCTACCAGCCACTGGCCCGGGGCCCTATTCTGTATCGTTCATACCGATTGGTGTAGTAGGTTTGTCACGGTAGTGACGTCATTTTGGGTTCTTTACCGAAATATCCTACTCAGTAAGCTTCTGAGACCTGTTACCGAATGGTCCTCCCAACGATTTTACGACAATTGTAACGAAAGGTTTTGGATTTCAGTGTGGCCCTGTTGATCGGTGAGCTGTGGTTATTTTAAACATATTTATCAGTTTTATCTTTCGATTTAGTGATTGTGTTACTAAAGAATCACCAAAGGATGCATCCAGTGTGAAAGTGAGCTCATATTAGACAATTTTCCTTTGTTAGAAATATGGTTAGGTTAGGTTGTTTCTGTGAAAGATTACATAAAAAAATGTTTTGTGTCATTATTCTCTCAAAATACATATTATTTTTATGCAAATAAGAGTTTAAAGATCATTAAATATCAAGACATCACCTCTGCTTACGTATATTACATCAGTGTGAACTGATGTTACTAGTGACTTCGTGTACTTTTCCCCAAAATGGTTCAGTTAGTAATAATCGAAACATGTTTGTAACTTTCAAGTAACAAAGGAAAGCAATTATGTGAAACCTGATACTAGAAACCTTCAAAACTATCATGTATTTATGACTTACGCAGCACCGTTTTGCAACGAAGTTCCTCTGCACAATAGTACAAGAATTGAGCGCTATGTTTCTGTTGTTTGGCGTGGCCAAGTGGTTAGCGCGTGGGTATTCTGTATACAAGCACCTGGGTTCGCACATGGATGGGTGAAAAAATTTTTTTTCCACTTCATGTATGATACACTGTTATTCGTGTAAGTTAAGATTTTTCTGCAATATTCGTTATTACTTACATGTAAGAGCGCACTTCCTCACTAATAATTTCGTGACTTGTGTGTGTTTAAAAAATGAAATACGAAATTGCTGGAGATGAAATTGCTGTGAGTGAAACAACCGACAGTGACCTTTATATTTTTTCTTGTCAGAAATAATTTTCCATTTTTTTCCGAATATGTAGCGATTTCCTAGTTTCAGTTAGACAGGAATCTAAGAGCACAACTTAAATTACTGGGAATGTAACTAGCAGCAGTCATCTTCATAAGCTTGCTTGTCACAACTGTTTATCTGCGATCGAATCCTCATCCACAGTAGAAAGAGATGAAAGTCTCCGCCATAATATTTTTGGACTGTAGCACCATTTACGAAATATTTTCATTCATAAGATGAATGTTATAAACTTCGACGAACTGCAGGAGCTCCCCAAAATGTTTTTTTTTCAGTTTTGTTTTTAGGACCCAAATCGTTGACGTATCATATAGGGAAGTGGGCTACTTAATCATTTGAATCTCTAGGAGCGAGTTATAACCACATTTTCGAATTTGAAGTTCTAGTTATATCTTGCAGTTAAGCATTGGATTTTGCATACTTGAAAATCATGAACTACAGTTAAGCGTTGTAAAATTGGGTCACAAGTGGAAAAAGGTATAACATCAGCAACACAATATTTACTTTTTGTATAATAGAGGGCTGAATGCAGAGTAGGAAACTCGATAGATTTGAACTGTGTCTGGAGCTAGTGCTTTTGGGAAAAATACGCCATAAAAAGATATTCTTGTTTCAACAAAGATCGTTCTGGTATTAATGATTTTCCACATTAAGGAAGTCTCGACTACTGACTTAAGTGATGGATTACCATTTAACCATCATGCGACATTTGCATTCAACAGGCAAGTTCAGAAGTCTGGTGTAGGAGTACTGAGTACTCCAGTTCGAAACAACAAAAATCAATGGAATGACTATTATAGCAGTTTGGCTTGAACGTCATCAGGTCGCTCATTGAGCATTCCTATGCAGTTCTGTTACTGGTGACGTGTTATGATGCTTTTATCGTTAACTTTCTAGGAAGAAATGAAAGGCTGAGTCCTACCAAAAGACGTAAACTCCAGCAAAGAGTAGTGTGAACATAATATTTTCCATCTGATAGCTCCAACAGTGTGTTTTGCACTACTACTACAGCTGGAATTTGTTGCCAACAATTGAGACAGCATTCGGTTGCAGTGTCTCTGGGTAATTGATTGGTCCATATGTTGTTCAACAGACAGCAGTCGTCACTCTCACTGGAATATGTGACTGTGTGTGTGTGTGTTTTCATGTTCGTGCCCGATCTGAATCAATACTATCAACATAAGAGAAACAAGCAACAATAAATATTGCATCAAATATAACTGTTAACCATTGTAATGCAATGGCTAGTTACTACAAACTGAATTTTTACTGAACCAATGTCCTGCGTATTACGTTAAGCAAGTAAGATGTATATACTCCATTATATCGATACCAGCGACAGTGCGCTCTTGTTGTCGTGACCCGCGACAAGTGCAACGATTAGCAGTGCCCAATGCCGCCACGATTTGTTTATGTTGGCTGAGCGTGGACGCTGCTGCAGACGCTTCTCCATAAACAGAAGGAAATAAACAAGGCTCTGACTGCAGTGAGCGGATATCACTACCTGCGTGTTCTCATAGTAACCAACGTGAGACTCTACTCACAGGTGCCATAGAGGAATTGCAACGGGTATCATGTCATTAGTCATCAGAATATTAACCAGTGACGAAATTTCCACGCTATTTGAATCTCATGCATGCAGTAGTTACACACAAGGAAATATTATGTCTTGCAAGCGTATACTTCATTTCCTCCTCTCGTATCAACACCCTTGTTTTAGTATGAAGTGAGGAAATAAACACAAAAAACTGAAGTTTCTGAGAGGCACGTAAGCCATTTCCTCTTCTCATATTATAGGTTTTGTTTTCGTATGAAATAAAAAAATAAACAGTTTAGGGTTCTGAAGTAGAATGTGACACCAGATTCTCGTCATACGATCTATCGGAAACACAAAACCAGGGAGCTCTCCATTCTTTTGTCCAACAGTTTGTTTCCTTTCATGCATTACTACCGCTCGCAGATTCTTATTTAAGGATTTGGAGGCATCAAGTTCTTAAGCAGAATGAGCCTTATGTTATTTTACTAATTACGGTACGAAAAAAGTGCAACAAAGACGAGTTCTCCTAGAGCAGTGAAGATATTTGTACATGTCTGTATTCAGAAATGACTGCCAGGATCGCACCTACATGGAACCTTGTACCTGAGCGTCACTACTGTGCAACGAGGGACTACCGAAGCAGCAGGACACCAGGTTAGTGATACTAAACCAGAGAAGTAAGGCAGAGTTGCTTCCTTCTCACTACAATGCCACTGTCGAAACTTAAGTAATTGTGGTTGCAGGAGTTACAAAGAGTTCTTCCAGACGTATGTGGAAAAGAACTTGTATTTAGACGATCCCCTGAAAGAAACGGATTTAATATCAATCATTTTGATCAAGTTACCTCCGAGGGCACAAGGAAAATTGATAGGAATGTATAAGTCAGATGTAAACGCAATTGTGCAAGGGCTGGACCAATTGGATTCATTTTCAGGGAACAATCAGAATCTAGAAGGTTGTAGAAGGAACCCCTGGGGAAATAACGGACCTAATGAAGATAGGATAGAAGGAGAACTGACAAACAGGCAGATACAATATCCTCAACGCACAGATAATGAAATAACTCAGCAGGAGACAATGATAGACAGGACACACACAACTGGTCAAAGGATCAACTGAAAACCTCAGTTGGCTGGGGTGGCCGAGCGGTTCTAGGCGCTACAGTTTGGAACCGCGCCACCGCTACGGTCGCAGGTTCGAATCCTGGCTCAGGCATGGATGTGTGTGATGTCCTTAGGTTAGTTAGGTTTAAGCAGTTCTATGTTCTAGGGGAATGATGACCTCAGAAGTTGAGTCCCATAGTGCTCAGAGCCATTTTTTTTAAACCTCAGAGGGCGTTGTGTCCTGTACAACACAAGGTGTTTAACAAACACCTGGCACCCAAGTTATTGACAATATTATTTCAAAAAAATGGTTCAAATGGATCTGAGCACTATGTGACTTAACATCTGTGGTCATCAGTCCCCTAGAACTTATAACTACTTGAACCTAACTAACCTAAGGACATCACACACATCCATGCCCAAGGCAGGATTCGAACCTGCGACTGTAGCGAATATTATTTCAGTTTCTCTTCATATTGCCAATCTTCCTCTTCTTTCAGTCAGAACTATTTACTATCATCTTTAATTATTCGCTATTCAACTTCAGAGTATACAACTGCTTTCCAAAGTAAGATGCGTGACACACACCAGGTGGTCAGGCATTGGCGAAATATTCCAATTCTCGTCATATTGGCAATATTCCCTTTTATCTGTCAAAACGATACTGTATCATCAGTCCCTGCTTCATCTTCGAATATAGGAACATGGGGATAGCGAGTAACACTGATAAGTGAGAAAAAGGGACGGCACAAAAAAGGAAAAGCTATCTATAAAATTGTGTTATCCTGTTGGAAAATGTTTAGCAAAATCTGAAATTATGTGATTATAACATGTAACTACCCTAAAAGACAGTCAGTACAACAAGGAAAAAGCTATGATCAGAGTAAACAAGGTATAGAGAGACAGAGAATATTATCCTGATGGAAACAAATTTAACAAATTCTAAAAAGACACCGTGGAGACAGTGAACAAACAACTTAGCGAAAACAGGAAAAATAGATATAAGTGGGTATCATTCTGCAATTGTGCTTAGATAAGTGAACAGTAATGAGATCGAATGGTAACAAAATGCGAAACATATGTTTAGCTAACTGACAAGGTAAATCGTGACCAAAGGATAAAGAGGTAAGTGCAGCAGAATAAGATGAAAAATAAAATTTATGTAAGTATGGGAACTGGGTCCAAACCCCATAGAATAAATGAAAGAAGGTATAAGTTAATGTGGCTGAGGACAGTATCACTATACATGATGAAGGATAAAGATGATGGTATAAGTTAATGAGCGGCCGAGGACGGTATCCCTATAAGTTATGAAGTATAAAGATGATGAGGGTCATACAAAGGTGTCCCCTCATCCAATAATGGGTAATGGTAACCTGAGAGGTACCTTGAGTAAAGATAAGAAGTATTGAGATAAATTAGAGGGAATGCTTTATAGTTATAAGAGTGAGAAGGACGTCATTCATGACGAAAAAGAGAAAAAAGTAGTGAACCAGTGACTAATAGGACGGCAATTACATAGCCGATGATTATGGAACATGTTCTTGTATGTAGTAGAAAATGGGCATTATAAAGTAAGATTAGCCAATGCGAGTTTTATAAATTTTTGATTAGCTTGTTCTGTATTGGATATAGAAGTAATTAATATGTAGATGAGCTAAAAGGAAGGGGCATATGAGTATATGTTCCATCTCAGATAAAACAGAAGTGTATCAGAATAAGTATTCAATTTTAATTAAGGTATGTATTATATAGTGTTCATGGTACATTCAGAAATGATTTAAAGCTAAAATGGTTCCACTCTCAAGGCATCAGATAAAGATCGCATCAGATAATGATCAGAAGTAATTTTAAAGATAGAATACATACTCACTTCGATGGGACATGTATCTGTATAGCTATATCGTGTTAAGGATAGTGTAATAATAAGAACAGTAGTCGATAAGCAATGATTGTAGAGTATGCGTAAGATTAAGTAATACCAATGATTAAAGAAGTTAACCGAGGGCAAGAGACACCCAACCGAGAATATTTCAAAATCAAACAAGGTCTTCGAGCATATTGAATTTTTAAAATAAAAGAAGAGGGAGGAATGTGTAATGCACTTTCAATCCCTTCACGTGTTTAAGCCAAGTATTACGCACATTTAAGCGATCAGGAATGCTTAGTAGCAGCCAGGCTACATGTTCATTTGACAATTAAGCGTCAACAAGGAGCATTAGTGATGAAACCATAGGAGACAATGTTCTGCAACCTTAGTAGGGACGAGATCTGTCTATTCGGGGTAGGATCTTACAATCTGAGACAGTGTTACGAGTCAAACCTCCGTCACAATTTCCGCAAACATGATGTCAGATCCGCCTAGCAACAGCGATCTGAACGCCCATTGACTGAAAGTTTGGATATATATATATATATATATATATATATATATATATATATATATATATATATATATGCGTGTGTGTAGGAAATGAGCGAAGTGTCCTTATTGGCTGAGAGAGAAAAGTTATGGGTTTCTCTTGTCCGTCGGGAAGAGAAGGCGAGTTAGTAGCAAGGCGCCACTGAAAAAGCACGTTCGAGTAACTGTGGGGGTGGCTCCAAACGAACGATGACGAATAAATGTTCCAGCTGTTAAACATGATATAGTGAAAGTTAGTTATCAGTGAACGCCACGTGTCGTGGGCAGTGTGTATTACGATTATGGAAAGTTAGAAAAGTGTTAATAGGTTGTAAAGGGTTGAATAACGGCGTAGCCAAGAGCCGCCATATTGGAAATTCGGTGAAGTGTGTTTCAAAGTATTTTCTTTATTAAAATGAGTATACTACAAAGTGTTGTTGACATTTAACTACTGGCATCCAGAAACACTCCACTTCAGCAAGATCGCCCCTTCATTGAACCTGGTGGCTGAGTGCTAATACTTGGGATGAGGGACTACCGAAGCAGCAAGACACCAGGTTAGTGATACATAAACCAGAGAAGTAAGTCGCTTCCTTCTCGCTACATTGTCACTGAGGGTATTGTACTGGGTTTCCATCTGAGCTCTTGATATTCAAACAAGTGGTTCTCTTTTCACCAAAGGTCTCTTTAATTTTACTGTAGGCAGTATCTGTTTCACACCTGGTGATATATGTCTGTACCTCCTTTCTTTTGTCCTCTAGCCACCCCTGCTTAGCCATTTTACACTTCCTGTGGATCTCATTTTTGGGACGTTTGTATTCCTTTTTGCCTGCTTCATTTACTGCATTTCTAAACTTTCTCCTTTCATCAATTAAATTCAATATTTCTTCTGTTGCCCAAGGATTTCAATAGCCCTTCTTCTTACCTACTTGATCCTCCGCTGCCTTCGCTACTCCATGTATCAAAGCTACTGATTCTTCTTCTACAGCATTTATTTCCCCCATTCTTGTCAATCGTTCCCTAATGGTCTCCCTGAAACTCTCTATAACCCCTCGTTGTCTCAGTTTATCCAGGTCCCAAGTTCTCAAATTTCCCGCTTTTTTTCAGGTTCTTCAGTTTTGATCTACAGTTCATAACCAACAGATTGTGGTCAGAGTCCATGTGCAGAGCTAGTTGGCACTTAAACTTGTTCTATTGTGGTAGGAGTGGGCTTCGTGTCTATCTTCGTTAGAGTAAGGTATTAAATATGCTGTTCACTGTAGCTCACCCGCACTCCTATTTTTTTAAATTCAGTATTAGACCTTCTCCTGCATTACTCTATTTGATTTTTTATATATAACCCCGTTTCACCTGACCAGAAATCTTGTACCTCCTGCCACTGAACTTGACTAATTCCCACTATATGTAACTTTAACCTATCCATTTCCCTTTTTAAATTTTCTAACCTGCCTGCCTGATTAAGGGATCTGACATTCCACGCTCCCATACATAGAGCACTATATTTTTTTTTCTCCTGATTACGACGCCCTCCTCAGTAGTCCCCGCCTAGAGATCCGAATGGCGGCTACTTTACCTCTGGAATATTTTACCCTAGAGGACCACATCATCATTTTCCCATACAGCAAAACCACACACACTTGGGAAAAATTACAACTGTAGTTTCCCCTTACTTTCAGCCATTCCCAATACCAGCACTAGAGGTGGCAAAAAATAACGTAACTGATAGAAATAACCGGTTACTGAGAAGTAACAGTTACTGCTATAACCGTTCCTCTGATACAGGCAGTTATTTCAATAACTGTCTACCCTTCATGATAACCAACCCTTCCCTGACAGCCTTAGTCAGGCCAATCACTTTGTCTCCTCCCTTTCGGTTGTCTTTACCATTCTAGACTATCTCTCCGATGTCTTTATCACCCCTGACGATCCCCAGTTCGATTACTCCCTCTTCCCGGATGTCCACGATCGAACTGACACCTCTGTCCCTCCCCTCGCTCCTGGTTTCTGTTACTTGGACAACATTGCACACAACGAACTCAATGCCCCCATCACTACTCAGGATATCATCGCTACACTCCACACAAAAGCAACACCACTCCCGGTCACGATCGTGTCACCTTTGTGAAGCTCCTGTCTCTTTCCTCTCCACCCTGGCCAGGCTCTACAATGTAGTCCTCTCCACCAGCTACTACCCCAACATGTGAAAAACCTCCTGCATCCTGAGGCTCCTTAAACCTGACAAACCGCCATCCGCTGTCTCCTCCTACAGTCCCATTAGCCTTACATCGGTCTTCAGCAAGGTCCTGGAATCCATCCTTAACCGACACATCCACTAGCATCTCAACCAGCACCACCTCCTTCCCGTTACGCAGTGTGGCTTTCGGCCGTCCTTCTCTACCGATGTCCTTCTCCTTCACCTCACTCATCTCCTCTCCCAACAGCTTAATTCCCGTCGCTCTGCTATCTTCCTCTCCCTTGACCTCGAAGCAAGACCCTTGACCAGTTGTGGCATTCCAGTTTCCTCTTCAAGCTCCAAACCTTCGCACTTTCTATTAACTACATCCGTCTGATCGGGTCCTTTCTTTCCCAATGTGCTTCCTACCACACCAACCATAACACAGGTTCCTACACCCTTTTCCCCTCCGCCGATGTGCCCCAAGGTTCCATCCTCTCCCCTCTTCTGTACCTTTTGTATACATTGGACATGCCGCCGCCTTCACCTCCCATCCACCTTCACCAGTACGCCGATGACACCGCCTTCCTTGCCCTTGGCCCCACCCTGCAGCACTCCCAACATCTTCTCCAGTCACATCTTGACCGGTTCACCACATGGTGCAACCAGTGGTTGCATAAGGTCAAACCTTCCAAAACCTAGGCGACCATTGTAGGCAAAACCACCCCTTCCTCCCGCCTCCTCGACTTCTATGCCACCATCTATGGCTGCCCTATCGCCCTCACCTCCACCCTTAAGTATCTTGGCGTCATCCTTGACTGTCGCCTCTCCTGGACCCCCCACCTCTGGACCATCCAAGCCAAGGCACACTCCCAACTCCATCTCCACAAGCTCCTTTATGGTCGCACTTGCAGTCTGGACCCCACCACTATCCTCCACACCTATAAATCCCTCATCTGCCCTATCCTCTGCTACGCCCACCCTGCCTGGATCTCCGCTCCTCCTACCTTTTCCAAATCCCTTCAGATCCTTGAACACCATGCTCTTCACCTCGCCTATCACATCTGTCTCCCCTCCCCCATGCAGATCCTGTATGACCTTATTCTGTTCCACCACACCACCTCCTTTTTCCTCGAATGGATACGGGTCCTCTACACCTCCCATAACCTCGAAACTCCCCACCCACTTGTCTCTCCCATCCTCTCCCGACCCCGCCCGCTGCCGTGCCTGTATTTCCACTTCCCACCAGCTCTCCATCTCTTCACTCTACTTACCGTCTCCCAAGGAGGTTTCCACAAGCTCCCCCTCCCCGATGACGCCCTCCTCCATCTACCCCTCCTACCAACATTGATACTCCTCTCCCTCTTCCTGTGTTTGTTCCTATGGGCACCCTCTCTCCCTTTTCCCCTTCCCTCCCACCTCCCTTCTTCCCCCCTCCTCCCCCAGCTTCCCCTACCCACATACCTTCATTCCTCCCACCATCTCCCCTGCCATTGGCATCTTTGCTTTCCCCTCTCCCTCCCCCACCATCTTCTTCTCCTCTTGGCAGGTCCCCAGACTCGTACATGTTCAGTGGACATTTGCGCTCTGGATATCATCGCCATCAGTTTCTTGTGTGTGTGCCATCATGTTTGTGATTTAGTGTTTTTCGCCGCCACGTTCATTCGTTCACTTGTACCATCTAAGACATCAGTGCTGGTGCGCAGTTCCGACTGTTTCTCGTGTTTTTTCGAGTGCGAATGGCTTTGTGTTTTAAATTTTATTAGCTACTGTTTTTTGTAAACACCAATCTCTTACTTTCCTGTATTTATATTCTCTTCTATTGTTATGCTTGTGGCTGAATAGCGGAGTAGATTTATCTGCTGCCAGCCCACATTTGAACAAGGTGAAAAATAACAATAAAAAAAAATAATTTCCTCTCGGCCGACTGGAATGCCTACTAGGATACCCTCTCTATCCAGGTCGATAGCCACCGCCTCACCTACCACCACCCTGATGATATTACCCGTGCCGCCTCCTTTCTCCTGCAGACTTTGTCTGAGGTCATGGAGGCCCAGTCCCTTCCGTCGCCTTCCACCCCTATCATCCTACTTTAACCCCACAGGCTGTCCTCCATTTCCGTGTATCCCGCCATCTCTACCATTCCTTCTTTCGCACGTGTGACTCGGACACACTACGACGCCACCGGCAACTACAACGACACATCAGAAACTTGCTCGCAGCTAGGAAATGCCGGGACTCGTGACAGACTTGCACTCGTCTTAATGCTACACTTCCTATCAACTCGTCCAAGTACTGGTCAGCCTTCTGCCGCCTTACCGGATCTAAACCCTTTCCCTACTACCCTCTCCTTCATGATAATCAACCCTTCCAGGACAACCATAGTAAGGCCAATCATTTTGCCTCCTATCTCTCCAATGTCTTTACCATCCCAGATGATCCCCAGTCCCATTATTCCCTCTTCCCAGATGTTCGCAGTCGAACTGACACCTCTTTCCCTCCCCTCGCTCCAGGCTTTCAGTACTTGGACAACACTGCACGGTACGAACTCAATGCCCCCGTCACTACTCAGGATCTCATCACTACACTCTGCATGAAAAGCAACACCGCTCCTGGTCACGATCGTGTCACCTATCGCCAACTTCGTGAAGCTCCTGCCTCCTTCCTCTCCACTCTGGCCAGGCTCTACAATCTAGTCCTTTCCACCAGCTACTACCCTGACCTGTGGAAAACCTCCCACATCCTGATGTTCCTTAAACCTGACAAACCGCTGTCCGCTGTCTCCTCCTACAGTCCCATCAGTCTTACCTCAGTCTTCAGCAAGGTCCTGGAATCCATCCTCACCCGTCGCATGCACCAGCATCTCCGTAAACTGTCAACCTTTTCGATCTTATGTTGTAAAGATGCTGTAGCTGGAGAAATTGAGCAGTTTCCAAATCTCACATAAAACTTGGATTAGCGTACTCACACTTTCCCCAATAGGACTATCTTCTTCAGGACAGGAGTAAACGAATCTGACACATTACGTATATATTTTTTTGTATTACAAGGCTGTACACTTATTCTATTAAGTGAGCAGCACAAGAAATTATATAATACTACTACTTTTTTTTTCTTTATTGTATTCCAATTCCCCATCGGGGTGGGCTGGCAGCAGCATATGCGCTGCTCTTCAGCCAAAAGACATAGAACAAACAATAGAAGACATTTAAAAATAACAAAGGAGAGAATATGGTGAACATAGATATAAAAAAGGGGGAACCTCATGGAAGGCAATAAACAAAAAACCTGGTGACTGTAAAATGGAGATAAAAAACTGTTTAAAAGTAGCACACACAAAAAGCCACACACTGGGACAATTAAAAGAACACAAGACACAGTATGACTGGAGCATAAAAGGTATCGACGGATGGCGTAGCACATAACAAACACTGACGTCGAACCTCAAGGCAGTACACAATTAAAATCACACATCTTGGCGCACAGGAGAAACAGCACTAAACACAACACTGACATGGCACACTGACAATGATCAAAATGGAGGATCTGCGCAAGGAGATGAGGGAGACCGGAAGAAGGGAGGGAGGGGAAGAGAGGGCGAGATGGGCAGGGTGCGCAATGAAGAGGGCAAGGTAGGGAGGGATGTGGGAAGGAAAGAGGCAAGTAGGAGGTGCAGGGTCTCAGGGGGTGGGGGGAAGGAGGAAAATCCGCTCTGGGAGAAGGAGGGGAGAGGAAGAAAGGGGCCCTGGGGAGGGGGGAGGGACAAGGCCAGGTTATAGTTGGAAGGAAGGGTAGATGTCACGGCGAAGTTCATCATCCTGGAGGGGGAGGTGCTGGAAATTGCCCTGATGAAGGAGAAGGAGGGTCTGGAAGTGGAGATAGGGAGGGATACAGCGATAGAGGCGCCAACAGGCAGGGTGTGGAGAGGAAGGAGGAAACCAGAGGGTGGGAGGATGAAGCCTGCGGACAATGTAAAGGATGCAGAGATCTTGGAGGAACCGGAGGAGGTGGGGAAGGGGATCAGTTCATACAGGAACCGTGTAGGGGAAGGAAGGCAGATGTGGAAGGCAAGGCAGAGCGCATGGCATTCAAGGATTTGGAGGGCCTTGTAAAAGTGGATGGGTGCGGAGATCCAGGCAATGCTGGCATAATTGAGGACAGGACGGATGAGGGATTTGTAGGTGTGGAGGATGGTAGAAGCATGTAATCCCCATGTGGCCAGACAGGAGTTTCAGAAGGTGGAGGCAGGAATGGGCTTTCTGCTGGACGGTCTGGAGATGAGGGGTCCAGGTGAGGTGTCGGTCGAGGGTGAGGCCAAGGTATCTCAGGGTGGGGGTGAGCTGGATGGGACGACCATAAAGGATGATGTAGATTATGGAGGCGAAAGGAGCGAGTGGTGCGGCCTATGATGATTGCCTGGGTTTTAGAGGGGTTGAGACGGAGAAACCACTAGTTACACCAAGTGGTGAACTGGTTAAGGTGGGTTTGGAGGGTACGTTGGAGCCATTGAAGGGTAGGATAGAGAGCCAGGAAGGTGGTGTCATCAGCGTACTGGAGAAGTTGGACTGGTGGGGGTGGCTTGGGCATATCAGCCGTATACAAGAGATAAAGGGAAGAGGACTGAACCCTGGGGGACGCCTGCCATGTGATAAAAGATATGGGAGTTGGTGTTGTGGAGGGTGACATAGGAAGGACGGTGCGAGAGGAAGGAAGCAACCAGACGGACAAAATTGACAGGCTGGGCGTAGGTTTGGAGTTTAAAGAGGAGACTAGGATGCCATACACGGTCATAGGCATTTTGGAGGTCAAGGGAAACAAAAATGGTGGAGCGACGGGAGTTGAGCTGGAGGCACAGAAGGTGAACGAGGTTTAGGAGTTCGTCTTCAGCAGAGAAGGAGGGTCGGAAGCCACACTGGGTAAGGGGGAGGAGGTGGTGTTGAGTAAGGTGCTGATGTATACAGTGGGAGAGGATGGATTCAAAGACCTTACTGAAGACGGAGGTGAGGCAGATGGGACGATAGGAAGAGGCGGCAGAAGGTGGTTTGTTGGGTTTGAGGATAAGAGGATGCGGGAGGTCCTCCACAGGTCAGGGTAGAAGCCAGTAGAGAGGATGACATTATAGAGATGGCGAGGACAGTCAGGAAGGAATAGGGGCTTTCTCGAAGGTGGCGGTGGGTGACACAGTTGTGACCACGTGCCGTGTTGCGTTTGGTCCGGAGGATAAGTTTAATGTCTTGTGCTGTAATGGGAGTGTTTATGTCGGAGGGGTCAACTGCCCCTAGTACTGGAAATTAGCAGCAAGTGGAGTGACCGAGGTGTCGGCACGTTCCATAAAGAGGGGGAAAAGAGAATAATCAAAGTGGGGCTCTGCAAAAACAGACATAATGTCTTATGGGACAACCGCAATCAGTGATTTTATAATGTTACTTAAAATCCGTCTTGATTGCAAATTTTTTTTATTATTCATATGACCGGTTTCGGTTCATTCAGAACCGAAACCGGTCATATGAATAACAAAAAAAAAATAAAAAAAATTGCAATCAAGACGGATTTTAAGTAACATTATAAAGTGGGGCTCATCTGGGATGGAGAACACTTCGGAAAGGTGGGAAGCGAAGTGTTTAGCCTTACTGAGGTAGTCAGGAAGGGGGCGATGGTTATGGAGAAGGGGGTACTGGGGAGCAGAAGGGGAACCAGTAAGGCGATGGAAGGCGGAACAGTACTTGGAGGAGTTGATAGGGAGGGTGGCGTTGAGTCGTGTGCAGGTCTGGCGCCAGTCCCGGAGTTTCGTTGCTGTACTATTACTTTTTTTTCCTTTATTGTAATTTTAAACACCTATACAGGCGGGCTGTCAGCAGCATAGTATGCTGCCCTTCAGCCTTAAGTGGAACAATAAAACATGACAGAGGTGATATATACAATACAAAAAACGGCGGGCAAAAAATGGTGATACAAAAAAACAATAAACAAGAAGCCGTTCACGTTGGACGAAAAAAACACTAACACTTGGAGACACAGCGCACAAAACACAGAGAACGGCAACGGCACATGTGAACAGTTGAGTTGTAACTGCACGAAACACAAAACGATGCACACACACTAAACACTGATGGCGATGATCTGTGGCGCGCGAATGTTCACTGAGCGTGTACGAGTCCGGGGACCTGCCAAGAGAGGAGGTGGAGGAGGAGGAAGGGGAAATGAGAGAGGGGAGAGCAGAGATGCCATGGGCAAAGGAGAGAGGGGGAGGGAGGAAGGGGGAGGGGATCCCGGGGGAGAGGGTAGGAGGGAGGGGGAAAGGAAAGAGAAGGGAAGGGAAAGGGGGGGAGGGAGGGTGCCTAAAGGAAAGGACACAGGAGGTGGGGGAGGGAGGATCAAAGTTGATAGGAGCGGTAGATGCAGGGGAGGAGGACATCATCAGGGAGGGGGAGCTGGCAGAAGCCACCTTGGGAGAGGGTAAGGAGGGTTGAGAGATGGAGACCGGGTGGGACATGGGAATACAGGCGCGGCAGCCGGCGGAGGTGGGTGAGGATCGGTGAGACGAGCGGGTGAGGAGGGTCGAGTTTACGGGAGGTGTACAGGATCCGTATCCTTTCAAGGAAAAGGAGGAGGTGGGGGAAGGGGATGAGATCATACAGGATCCGCGTGGGGGAGACGGATGCGATAGGCGAGGCGGAGAGCATGGCGTTCAAGAATTTGGAGGGATTTATAAAAGGGAGGGGGGTCGGAGATCCAAGCTTGATGGGCATAACAAAGGATAGGGCGGATGAGGGATTTATAGGTCTGGAGGATGGTGGAGGGGTCCAGACCCCACGTACGGCCGGAGAGGAGCTTGAAGAGACTGAGTCGGGAGCGTGCCTTGGCCTGGATTGTCCGGAGGTGGGGAGTCCAGGAGAGGCGACGGTCGAGGCTGACGCGAAGGTACTTAAGGGTGGGAGTGAGGGCGATAGGACGGCCATAGATGGTGATGTAGAAATCAAGGAGGCGGAAGGAAGGGGTGGTTTTGCCTACAATGATCGCCTGGGTTTTGGAGGGATTGACCTTGAGCAACCACTGGTTGCACCAAGCGGTGAACCGGTCAAGATGGGATTGGAGAAGGTGTTGGAAGCGCAGTAGGGTGGGGGCAAGGGCAAGGGAAGGCGGTGTCATCGGCAAACTGGAGAAGGTGGACGGGGGCTGACGGCGGCGGCATATCCGCGGTGTACAAGAGGTTCAGAAGGAAGGAGAGGACGGAGCCTTGGGGCACACCGGCAGGGGGGAAAAAGGTGTAGGAATCTGAGTTATGGACGGTGACATAGGAAGGACGGTGGGAGAGAAAGGAGCCGATCAGACGGACGTAGTTAATGGGAAGGGCGAAGGTTTGGAGCTTGAAGAGGAGACCGGAATGCCATACGCGGTCATAGGCACGTTCGAGGTCCAGGGAGAGGAAGATTGTGGAGCGACGGGAATTAAGCTGTTCGGAAAGTAGATGAGTGAGGTGAAGGAGAATGTCGTCGGAAGAGAAGGACGGCCGAAAGCCACACTGGGTGACGGGAAGGAAGGCAGTGCTGGCGGAGATGCTGGTGGATGCAGCAGGTGAGGATAGATTCCAGGACCTTGCTGAAGACCGAGGTAAGGCTGATGGGGCGGTAGGACGAGACGGCGGACGGTGGTTTGCCGGGTTTAAGGAACATCAGGATGTGGGAGGTGTCTGTTCGATCGCGGATATCCGGGAAGAGGGAGTAATCGAACTGGGGATCATCGGGGATGGAAAATACATCTGGCAGGTAGATGGTGGCACAGGTAATGGTGAGGGAGGGGAAGAAGGTGCTAAGGATAAGGTGTTCAGTGGGGTCATTGAGGAGAGGTTGTGGCCGGACGGGGATATGCTTAAGGTGGCCAATCGCGACTCCACCCTGCGCACAAGGACCAGGAGCATCAGTGCAGTGGAGGATATAGGGGGAGGTGTGGATAGAATGGTGGGGCTGGAGAAAGGTTTCGTTCAAGAGGAAGGTGTCGACCTGGTGGTGGGAGAGGGTGTGCATGAGGAGGTATTTGTTGGAGCGGAAGGAGCGAATGTTCTGGAAGAGGATGCGAGACTCGTGCGCGCCATGACGGGAAGGAGGGGGGGAAGAGAGGGAAGGGAAGAGACTTAAACTAGGGTGTCGAGGCGGGTGAAGGTCAAGTGGGCTTGGTTGTGGGAGTAAGTGGCGAAGGTGTTCAGTGGAAAACAGAGAGAGCAGCAAGGGATATTTGTTGGAAGGTGTGTGGGCGCTGAAAAGGGTGAATGTTTTGGAGTAGAATGGTAAGGAACCGGATGATGTCCTCGGCCGTGTGGGGTGGACAGACGGAATTGTTAGGATGGACAGGAGGATCGACGGGACGAACTGGGACTGTAAGTTCAGGGGTGGCTGGAGGGGGTTTAGCTTTACACTTGTGGGAGTATGTGGCATGGGGGCCATTGCAGGTATTACAGGAAGGAGGAGCAGCGAGGTTGGGGCAGTTCTTGAGAAAGTGGGAGGCCTTGCAATGGGGACAGGTGGGGGGGTTTTCGCAGTTGGGAGTCAGGTGGTCATTGTACATCAGGCACCGCTGGCAACGGTAGGATTGGGGAGGGGATTTGGAGGATTGAACAGGGTGGCGACGGTGGTATATCAGGGCACCCTGGGTGAGGAGATGGTCTATGGATGGGGCGGACTCTGAGAATACCCGCATGAGGTAGGTGGGACCAGAGGCATTGTGGATACGGCGGGCAGAGCGGATTTCCAAGTCTGGGTGGGAGTTCAGTTCTACCAACACTTCATCCTCTGTGATCACCGGGCTGAGCTTGGTGATCATAGCGGTGTAGGTGGGGGGGCGACAGGGAGGCTGGGGCTGACGAGGAGTGGAAGCGGAAAGGAAGCGGAAAGAGGCGTGGGGGCCAAACATAACTCGTGGGAGTTTTTGCAGGAGGTCTGTGTGAAAGGATGGGGACGGGGACTTGATAAGGACTGAGTCCCTGCAGGGAATGAGTTGGGAGATGGGAGCACCAGGTAAGTACTTTCGTATTTCCTTGGTGAGGGTACGAGCATCGAGGAACTTAGTATCGGAAGTTGACAGGACAAAGGTGTGGAGGGTGGGGGCCAAGGTAAGGGTGGCAGGAGGAGGGGTGGTGTCCATGGTGACGGCAGGTGGAGTGGGAGGTGGTGTTGATTTTTTGTGGGAAGTGGCGGGGGCAGAGTCGGTAAGGACGCGCTTTTGGGGTTTTTTGGAGACCGGAGGCTGGGAGGAGGGGAGAGGGGGAGGAGAGGGAGGTGGCGGGTGGCAGATCCCTGTGGCGTAGTGGAGTCACCGGGAGAAGCAGCTGGTTCAGTGGTGGCGATGGTGGCTCGGCGCGACGTGATGCATGCGGGAGATGCAGAAGACGAAGCGACGGGGTCGGTAAGAGAGGGGAAGCTAACCACCTGAGGGGCGGCAGCAGAGGTGGCAACAGAGACGTACGTGACGGTGGGGGTAGTAGTGGGAGCTGTTGAGGGGGTGGAGGCTGGATAGAGGGTGTAGAGGTGTGGGTATACAGCAGGGGAGGAGATAGGGGGTGGGTAAGTGGGGGAAGGGAAGGGGAGGTGGAAGGAGGGAGGCCAGAGGCGGCACTCCAGGAAATGACTGTGGGAGAGGGGGAGGGGGAGGTGTAGATGACGGTGGAGGTGGGAGTACTCATTGCAGACGAACGGCGACGGACAGACGGACGTGCAGCAGGCGGCGTCGGCGTCGGCGTCGGCGATGGGCAGCGGCGAACAGACGGACGAACAGCAGGCGGCGTCGGCGGCGAACAGACGGATGAACAGCAGGCGGCGGCGGCGGCGGCGGCGGCAGCGGTTACGACGACGGCGATGGACAGCCAGCAGGCAGGCGGGCGGACGGACGGACGGACGAACGAACAGCGACAGCAGCAAGCGGTGGGCAGACAGACAGACAGACAGACAAACACACACAATCTTCGAAGACGGAGATTCCACCCTGAGAGTCCCGCAGGCTTTGCAATCTGAAGCTTTCGAAGGAGGGGATCCAACCCTCTAGATGTACTACTACTTTTTTTTATTTTTTTCCTTTATTGTAATTTTAATCACCTATACAGGTGGGCTGGCAGCAGCACATTACGCTGCTCTTCAGCCTTAAGTGGAACAATAACATGACATAGAGGTGATGCAGACAATACAAAAAAACGGCGGGCAAAAAATGGAGCTACAAAAAATACAATGAACATGAAGCCGTTCACGTTGGACGAAAAAAAAAAAAACACTAACACTTGTTGACACGGCGCACAAAACACGGAGAACTGCGACGGCACATGTGAACAGTTGAGTTGTAACGGCATGAAACACAAAATGAAGCACACACACTAGACACTGATGGCGATGATCTCCGGCGCGCGAATGTCCACTCAGCGTGTATGAGTCCGGTGACCTGCCAAGAGAGGAGGTGGAGGAGGAGGAAGGGGAAATGAGAGAGGGGAGAGCAGAGATGCCATGGGCAAAGGAGAGAGGGGGAGGGAGGAAGGGGGAGGGAAGCCTGAAGGAGAGGGTAGGAGGGAGGGGGGGGAAAGGAAAGAGAAGGGAAGGGAAAGGGGAGGAGGAAGGGTGCCTGAAGGAAAGGACACAGGAGGTGGGGGGGGAGGATCAAAGTTGATAGGAGGGGTAGATGCAGGGGAGGAGGACATCATCAGGGAGGGGGAGCTGGCGGAAGCCACCTTGGGATAGGGTAGGGAGGGTGGAGAGATGGAGACCGGGTGGGACGTGGGAATACAGGCGCGGCAACGGGCGGGGGTGGGAGAGGATTGGGGACACGAGCGGTGAGGAGGATCAAGTTTACGGGAGGTGTACAGGATCCATATCCTTTCAAGGAAAAGGAGGAAGTGGGGGAAGGGGATGAGATCATACAGGATCCGTGTGGGGGAGGGGAGACGGATGCGATAGGTAAGGTGGAGAGCATGGCGTTCAAGGATTTGGAGGGATTTATAGAAGGTAGGGGGGGCGGAGATCCAGGCTGGATGGGCGTAACAAAGGATAGGGCGGATGAGGGATTTATAGGTTGTGAGGATTGTGGAGTGGTCCAGACCCCACGTGCGGCCGGAAAGGAGCTTGTGGAGACGGAGTCGGGAACGTGCCTTGGCTTGGATCGTCTGGAGATGGGGAGTCCAGGAGAGGCAACGGTCGAGGTTGACGCCAAGGTACTTAAGGGTGGGAGTGAGGGCGATAGGACGGCCGTAGACGGTGAGATAGAAATAAAGGAGGCGGAAGGAAGGGGTGGTTTTGCCTGCAATGATCGCCTGGGTTTTTGAGTACTGCTACATTTTTTTTTTTTACTTTATTGTTATTTTGACACCTGAACAATCAGGTAGGCTGGCAGCAGCACAATACGCCGCTCTTCAGCCGAAGAGAGTACAATGAGATAAACAGAGAAGAGACATCACATAGAGAAACGACGGGAAAAAACAGTAGACACATGAACATAAAAACACAAGAAGCCATTCACACTCGATGACAATCCACACGACGAACTGTTGACACGAGGCACAGACACTGAAGAAGACGATGGCACTGGTGAACGATGGAGTGTGACCGTGAATCACTGAACACTAAACATGACAGCACACACGATACACTGACGGCGGTGATCTCCAGCGCGCGAATGTCCACTGAGCGTGTGCGAGTCCGGGGACCTGCCAATAAAGGAGGAGGAGGAGCAAGGGGAGTGGGAGAGCGAGATGGGATAGCAGAGATGCCACAGGCAGGGGAGAAAGGGGGGAGGGAGGAAGGGGGAAAGGAAGCCCAGGGGGGGGGAAGAGGGGTGGAGGGAGGGGACAAGGGAAAAGGAAAGAGAAGGGAAGGGAAGAGAAGAGAAGGGAGGGAGGGCGCCGAAAGGAAAGGACACCGGGAGAGGGGGGCGGGGCAGGGTCAAAGTTGATAGGAGGGGTTGATGGAGGGGACATCATCAGGGAGAGGGAGCTGGCGGAAGCCACCTTGGGAGAGGGTAAGGAGGGTGGAGAGATGGAGACCGGGTGTGACATGGGAATACAGGCGCAGCAGCGGGCGAGGGTGGGAGAGGAGCGGGGAGACGAGCGGGTGAGGAGGGTCGAGTTTATGGGAGGTGTACAGGATTACTACTATTTTTCTTTTTTTTTTACTTTATTGTTATTTTAAACCCTGTACAACTCAGGTAGGCTGGCAGCGGCACACTACGCCGCTCTTCAGCCATAGCGTTTTACAAGAGTATAAAACATGGTGAATGACAATGAACAAAGTGACGGGCAAAAGAGAGAGGTCACAGAGACATAAAAAACATGGAGTCGTTCACATGTGACGATAACAACACTGAAAACACGTTGGCATGGCGCACAAAACACTGATGAGTCCGACGGCACAAGTGAACGTAGGAGTGGGACGGCGGACACCAAAAACACTATACGACGTCACACACACGAGACACAAAAGGCGACAATCTCCGGCGCGCGAATGTTCACTATACGTGTGCGAGTCCGGGGACCTGCCAAGAGAGGAGGAGGAGGAAGGGGAGTGGGAGAGCGAGAGAGGAGAGCAGAGATGCCACGGGCAGGGGAGATAGGGGGGAGGGAGGAAGGGGGAGAGGAAGCCCGGTGGAAGAGGGGGAAGGGAGGGGACAGGGAGATGGAAAAAGAAGGCAAGAGAAGAGAAGGGAGGGAGGGTGCCGAATGGAAAGGACACGGGAAGTGGGGGGCGGGGCAGGGTCAAAGTTGATAGGAGGGGTAGATGAAGGGGACGAGGGCATCATCAGGGAGAGGGAGCTGGCGGAAGCCACCTTGGGAGAGGATACAGAGGGTGGAGAGATGGAGACCGGGTGGGACGTGGGAATACAGGCGCGGCAGCGGGCGGGGGTGGGAGAGGATCGGGGAGACGAGCGGGTGAGGAGGACCGAGTTTACGGGAGGTGTATAGGATTCGTATCCTTTCGAGGAAGAGGAGGAGGTGGGGGAAGGGGATAAGGTCATACAGGATCCGCGTGGGGGAAGGGAGACGGATGCGATAGGCAAGGCGGAGAGCATGGCGTTCAAGGATTTGGAGGGATTTATAAAAGGAAGGGGGGGCGGAGATCCAGGCTGGATGGGCGTAACAAAGGATAGGGCGGATGAGGGATTTATAGGTTGTGAGGATTGTGGAGGGGTCCAGACCCCACGTGCGGCCGGAAAGGAGCTTGTGGAGACGGAGTCGGGAACGTGCCTTGGCTTGGATCGTCTGGAGATGGGGAGTCCAGGAGAGGCGACGGTCGAGGTTGACGCCAAGGTACTTAAGGGTGGGAGTGAGGGCGATAGGACGGCCGTAGACGGTGAGATAGAAATCAAGGAGGCGGAAGGAAGGGGTGGTTTTGCCTGCAATGATCGCCTGGGTTTTTGAGTACTACTACATTTTTTTTTTTACTTTATTGTTATTTTGACACCTGAACAATCAGGTAGGCTGGCAGCAGCACAATACGCCGCTCTTCAGCCGAAGAGAGTACAATGAGATAAACAGAGAAGAGACATCACATAGAAAAACGACGGGAAAAAACAGTAGACACATGAACATAAAAACACAAGAAGCCATTCACACTCGATGACAATCCACACGACGAACTGTTGACACGAGGCACAGACACTGAAGAAGACGATGGCACTGGTGAACGATGGAGTGTGACCGTGAATCACTGAACACTAAACATGACAGCACACACGATACACTGACGGCGGTGATCTCCAGTGCGCGAATGTCCACTGAGCATGTGCGAGTCCGGGGACCTGCCAATAGAGGAGGAGGAGGAGGAGCAAGGGGAGTGGGAGAGCGAGATGGGATAGCAGAGATGCCACAGGCAGGGGAGAAAGGGGGGAGGGAGGAAGGGGGAAAGGAAGCCCAGGGGGGGGGGAAGAGGGGTGGAGGGAGGGGACAAGGGAAAAGGAAAGAGAAGGGAAGGGAAGAGAAGAGAAGGGAGGGAGGGCGCCGAAAGGAAAGGACACCGGGAGAGGGGGGCGGGGCAGGGTCAAAGTTGATAGGAGGGGTTGATGGAGGGGACATCATCAGGGAGAGGGAGCTGGCGGAAGCCACCTTGGGAGAGGGTAAGGAGGGTGGAGAGATGGAGACCGGTTGTGACATGGGAATACAGGCGCAGCAGCGGGCGAGGGTGGGAGAGGAGCGGGGAGACGAGCGGGTGAGGAGGGTCGAGTTTATGGGAGGTGTACAGGATTACTACTACTTGCGATTGCATTTATATATAGCATTTGCCATAAATAGTAGGAACGAGTATGAAGCCATCGTCAGGAACTATTCAGTCTAATTCTCACTCACATGATTATCATTAAAGAATAAATATATTTTTTTATAGAATAAGCTTTCTTTAAACGAATCGTCCACGAATATCCAAACAGGAGCCGTAAACCCGACTTTTACGTTAGGCAGGTATTGAAGAACGGCCCCGCTCCTGCCGTCATCAACAGATGGCAGCACAGTAGCCACTCTTGCAATTGCTACAGTGCCGATTCTTTCTCCCTTCAGTTTTGACGCCAGTTTAAAAGAAAGAGCTTGTTTAATGTTTTAATGTCTGAACATGTTCGCCAGATAAAGATAACAGACTACCGCCGTATGTATTAAGGCAGTTCCCAGCAATTGCGTGACAAACGCTTTCTGCTATGATGCAGCTGCTTGAGGAAATGGCGTTGTCACCTGGAAGTGGCAAACTCCTGTATCCTGATGTTCTCCAAACCGAACAAACCTCCATCTGATGCCTCTTCCTACCGTCCTATGTGTCTCACATCAGTGTTCAGCAAACTCTTGGAATCCATCCTTACCCGGCGCATCCATCACCACCTCCCCCAAAACCACCTCCTCCCTGACACCCAATGTGGCTTTCGACCTTCCTTCTCCGCCGATGACCAACTCCTCCACCTCACTCATCTAATCTCCCTCCAGCTTAACTCCCGTCGCTCCGCCATTTTTGTCTCCTTCGACCTCGAAAAGGCCTACGACCGTGTCTGGCAGCCCCGTCTCCTGTTTAAACTCCAAACCTACCCCCTTCCTGTCAACTAGATCTGTCTGATGGCCTCCTTCCTCTCCCGCCGCCCCTCCTATGTTACCATCCACAATCCCAATTCCCGCACCTTCTACTCCTCTGCCAATGTGCCCCAGGGTTCTGTCCTCTCCCCTCCCCTACACCTCCTGTACATGGCAGATATGCCCCAACCCCCCCTCCAGTACACCTCTTCAAATGTGACAATGACACCACATTCCTCGCGCTCGCTCCTACCATCCTACAGTCCCAATGCCTTCTCCAGAATCACCTTGTCCTTTTTGCCGCATGGTGTAACCAGTGGCTCCAGAAAATCAACCCTTCCAAGACCCAGGGAATCATCGTAGGTCATACGAATGAGATTTTCACTCTGCAGCGGAGTGTGCGCTGATATGAAACTTCCTGGCAGATTAAAACTGTGTGCCCGACCGAGAAAATCTCATTCTGGAAACTTCCCCCAGGCTGTGACTAAGCCATGTCTCCACAATATCCTTTCTTTCAGGAGTGCTAGTTCTGCAAGGTTCGCAGGAGAGCTTCTGTAAAGTTTGGAAGGTAGGAGACGAAGTACTGGCAGAAGTAAAGCTGTGAGTGCCGGGCGTGAGTCGTGCTTCGGTAGCTCAGTTGGTAGAGCACTTGCCCGCGAAAGGCAAAGGTCCCGAGTTCGAGTCTCGGTCGGGCACACAGTTTTAATCTGCCAGGAAGTTTCATATCAGCGCACACTCCGCTGCAGAGTGAAAATCTCATTCTGGAAACATCCCCCAGGCTGTGGCTAAGCCATGTCTCCACAATATCCTTTCTTTCAGGAGTGCTAGTTCTGCAAGGTTCACAGGAGAGCTTCTTTAAAGTTTGGAAGGTAGGAGACGAGGTACTGGCAGAAGTAAAGCTGTGAGTGCCGGGCGTGAGTCGTGCTTCGGCAGCTCAGTTGGTAGAGCACTTGCCCGCGAAAGGCAAAGGTCCCGAGTTCGAGTCTCGGTTGGGCACACAGTTTTAATCTGCCAGGAAGTTTCATATCAGCGCACACTCCGCTGCAGAGTGAAAATCTCATTCTGGGAACATCCCCCAGGCTGTGGCTAAGCCATGTCTCCACAATATCCTTTCTTTCAGGAGCGCTACTTCTGCAAGGTTCGCAGGAGAGCTTCTGTAAAGTTTGGAAGGTAGGAGACGAGGTACTGGCAGAAGTAAAGCTGTGAGTGCCGGGCGTGAGTCGTGCTTCGGTAGCTCAGTTGGTAGAGCACTTGCCCGCGAAAGGCAAACGTCCCGAGTTCGAGTCTCGGTCGGGCACACAGTTTTAATCTGCCAGGAAGTTTCATATCAGCGCACACTCCGCTGCAGAGTGAAAATATCATTCTGATCTGTCTACTATGTTACCTGTTTGCTTCCTGTGTATTTTATTAGCCTTGCCAACGGTTTGCTTTATGTTTTAGCTTTCCACAATTTTCCACCGTTTTACAATTTAGTCACCGTTTTATCCCCTGCTTTTATTGTTTTTTATTTTCTTCTTACGTTTTAAAAAGTCTGTAGGCTGCAGAGCAGCGTACTAAGCTGCTGCCAGCCCGCCCCCTTAGGGGGGAATCGAAATTCAATAAAGGAAAGAAAAAAGGAATGGAAGTGGCAGACGCTAGCGGTAGACATGGCGTTAGGGATATGGAGTTCGTCATAAGAATAAACCTGGTGTAAGAAAACACAATCGCGATGATAGGTCAGAAGCACCAGCAGACGTACACTGGTGTTATTACGTTCTTGGAAGTAGGTCCTACTTATGTATTAGCTACATTAAATAAAACTTTATGATGTTCAAATCTATTAAGAGCCACCAAGCTTTTTCTTAATAACGCTTTAGCTACGTATTTTAATTTAATTTCAAAAATGCTCTACAGTCACAGCCTCTTTATTGTTGAGCTCTGATTGTCGCGCTGTTAATACGCGGAATGAAAATACCTGAGGCTGCAGACTGTTCCATAGTAAAACAGGGTTAAAAAAAGGGCCGAAAAATAGATTGTTCTTAATGTTTTTCATAAGTTTACAGAGGTAATCGGCTTTGAACTTTTCTGAGGGACTGTATTGGACACAGTGCCGTTACGCATCTAAACTGCAGGTTTCGCTGAATCGGTAGCCTGCTGTGGGCGGTGGTTCCCTGGTTACAATTTCCACATAGTCATTTTTTTTCTCATTCAATTTGAAATAGCTACATCTCGTAATTGTAGAACTCATCGTAAATTTTTAAGAATAATGTACGAATTCTTGTTTCTAATTACATATTGCATGCGAAATTCCCGTTTTTATTGGGTATATAAATTCTGAATTATCGATTTTTATGAATGACTGTTAACAAAAGTTGCTTAAATTAAGAAAACATAACAATATAAGTTTTAATACAAAAATGAAAAACCAAACACTCTTTATTTGAACTATCTTCGTCGTTTTATACCACAGATGTAGATAAGCCTCGTAGAAACATGAAAACAATTCTTTTCACAGCATCGAGCATGGCATACAAATTCTGCATTTTTACATTTGCCACTGTACCATTACAATAGGAACTCAGCAGAACTGATCTGCTGCCAAATTAAGGGAATTGGCCCAAGAAATAACAAGACTTGCCAACTGCCAGACGTAGACTACTGGTACAAACGCAAGCAGCTGTTTCACACGTCACGCCGAACGCTGGCGGGATACAGAACGGCTCGTCAAAAAAGGGGAAAATTGGGCGGCTGGTTGGCTTCGTGTATTCTGATGTCGATAGGGTCGTTATCAACGTAGCAGGTGACACTTCCAGAACTGAAATGTATTTCTCCGACTCCGATAACGCAGGAGCTACGAGTTAACCAGATGACTGACTGTAATAAATACATTAGTGGCTTCAGTGTTTAACAGTACTATGAAATCCCTGCAGTATGCTTTTACTTTACACACAGCTCGCTATGTTTAAGTTGGAAATTTTCATCACTCTTGTTTGTAATTAGAACACCATGTCAGGTGACAACAATTTTTGCATTTCATGCTTTCCGTCTGGTCACTGAAGAAGTGAGCGGTAGTGGTGGAGTTTCTCCAAATATAGTTTCATTCTCTTTAAAAATTAAATGACATTCGAAGCTATCTTGTTTCTTTCCTCGTCTCCTTTTACATCCGAACTGCAACTGTTCACATCAATGCAGGTAAGTTGGACAGCACTGGCCAGCCGCTGGCTGGCCAGTGCTGTCCAAGTTTGATGCTCCGGTATAGCTGTTGTCCCGCATTATCGCTCCCTCTGTGTGCGTCACTATATGCAGATGTCATCATTTGGGAGACTTGTTGGGCTAAAAGAAGGCAGTTGGAGTAATAGACGAATCGCTCGACATCTGAGGGGGAGTGATGCTACTATTTTCCTATGTTAGCAGGAATGGGTAAACAGTGGCCAAACATAGCATCAAGAAGGAAGTGCTTGACCTCGGGAGATGACAGAACGTGAGGTCGGAGCAGTCATCAGAGAGACACTCAGAGAGCCGGATTCATCATTATTGTCGAGCTGACGTGCAACTGGTACTTCATTTACTGCAGGGACCATTAACAGGCGGCTCACAGAAAGAGGCTGTGTTCACATCGTCCCTGTACAGCATCAAGCTCGTATTCAGTGGTGTCAGGCACATTCGGCCTGGAATCCCATTGAGTCGAGTAGAATTGTCTTCAGTGATGAGTTCCACTTCGAACTGAGCCCCGAATACCAACAAACACTTGTCCTGAGATGCTGCAGACAGTGGTGGGATATCAAACAGACAGTCCCCCCATACGGGAGGACAATCAGGTGTTATCGTCTGGGGTGCTACTACATTTCCTAGTAAGACCTCTTTAGTTGACTTCTGTGGAACCCTTACAGCGCAGCGGTAAGTCGACGATATTCTATGCCCCGTTTTGTTGCCCCACCATGGCCTGGTCATACTTTTCAGCAGGATAACGCCCGACGGCAAACGACGAGAGTTTCTACTGCTTTCCATGCCCCACCTTGACCAGCAAGGTCGCCAGAGCTCTGTCAACGTTTCGAGCACTATTAGCAGGGCCCTTCTGTCGGTATGATGTATTGATGATCTAACACGCAAGTTCAACATAATTTGGAAAGTCATTCGTCAGTAAGACATCCAACAACTCAATCAACCAATGACAAGTCGAATAACTGCTTGCATAAGGGGCAGAGGTGGACCGTCGAATCATTGGCTTGCTCAGTTTACAGAGCTCTTTCTCTTGAATAAATCATCTACTTTTCCTGAAATTGATATCATTTGTTTGTATGTATACGTACATTACATCCACCGATATCCGTCCCATTCTAATTCCTTCGTGGTATGTCGTTGTTTTTGTCTCAGAGTGTACACTAAATTAAGAGCAAAAAAAAAAGTGTCAACTTTTCTGTGGTGAATAACGCCACAGTGTTCTACAGCAAAATGCTATTCGAGAGCAGAGCGCAGTAGTACGTTTCTCTTAATTACAAAAAGTGATACAAATTCGGAATTACGCAAAATATGGCTACATCGAATTGGAGCGAAAGATACATTTTTCAGAGTCTGCTAGACTACATGAAGTAAATATATATTTCCCTCATAGTGGATTACTTAACATAGAAATCGTATGTAAAATTATGTGGGAAAAGAAGCAAGTGTTTTTTTTTTTTGTAGTGCATCTAGCAACGTGATGGATTTCAGATGTAAACTTCACAAAACTAATCCACACTCAGTGCAAAATAAATTTTTTTTTCTTCGTCCTGTCTCCGATTAATACTGCTGTCTTGTGAAGTTTATGTTATTCATAATAGAGTTGTGTAAGGGTTTTAAATTCTAAATCACAATACATTTTTATATGTAGTTTCATATCTTAGCATACTTTTACACCTGATCAGTTTCAGATGAAGCTGGGGGATCTTGTTAATAAACTATATTTCATGCCTGAGGCACTGGCGTAGTTACGGAGTTCGGCAGCAAGCACGGTGTTTTAACTTGACAGACACAATCTCTCCTCCCGCCCCCCTCGACAACCGCACAAAAAGCTGAACAAGTACTTCTGGGAGAGGTAGGGACAAATTTTTCGGAACAAGTGTTTAAGTAAACAAAATATAGTGTTTACAATTTTGTAAACAGTTATTATGAATGGATAGGAATATGTAAAACTCATTCTTGTAAGTAACATAGTTTTAACTAGTTATTGATGAATCAGTACAAATAACAAGTGATCTTCTTATTGGTGGGTAAGTTCAATATGTAATTTAGAGTTATTGTAACTTCTTATGTCGCAAATTTTTTATTGCTCCATCAGAATCGATATCTTTAGCACCACTATTTTGCATCGACAAAATTGTCATACTACACTGTGGTGACAAAAGTCATGGGATATCCCCTAATATCGTATCGGATCTCCGATTACACGACGTAGTGCAGCAACACGACGTGAGATGGACTCAGGAAGTCGCTGGAAGTCCCATGCAGACGTACTGAGCCTTGCTGCCTCTACAGCCATCCATAATAGTGAAAGTGTTGCTAGAGCAACATTTTGTAAACGAACTGACCTCCGAATTCTGTGCCATAGATGTTCGGTGGGAATAATGTCGAGCGGTCTTGGCTACCAAATCATTTGCCGGAATACTTCAGAATGTTCTTCTAACCAATCTCGAACAGTTCTGGCCCAGTGATATTTTTGGTAGCATGAAGTCCATGAATTAAGCCAAACGGTCTCCAAGTAGCCTAACGTAGCCATTTCCAGTTAATGATCGGTTCAGTTGAACCAGAGGATACAGTCCATTCCGTATCAACACAGCCCAAGCCATTAAGGATGCATCAGCACCTTGCACAGAGCCTTGTTGACAACTTGAGTCCATGGCTTTGTGGGGTCTGCACCACACTCGAACCCGCGGCACTGTCATAACGGATACTTTCGTCGTCCGTCCCACACTGATTTCTGTTATTATTCCACGCAGTGTATCTTGCTGTTAGCACTGACAGCTCTACACAAACACGCCTGCTCTCGGTCGTTACGTGAAGGCCGTCAGCCACTGCGTTGTGCGTGATGAGGAGAACGCCTGAAACTCGATATTTTCGGCACAATCTTGAAATTGTGGAAGTCAGAACACTGGACTCCCTAACCATTTCCGAAATGGAATGCCCCACGCGTCTAGCTCCAACTACCGTTCAGAGTTCAAAGCCTGTTACTTCTGGTCGCGTGGCCATAATCATGTCGGAAACCATTTCACATGAATCACGTGTTTACAAATGACAGCTCTGCCCATGCACTGCCCTTTTATGCCGTGTGTACGCGATACTATCGGCATCTGAATATGTTAATGACTTTTGTCGTGCTTGACTCATGGTAGACCAATGATAATATTAATTAGTTTGAATTTTAAATAACTCCTTTGATGTGAACACCACTGAAACACACCAAGTTCAGAAAAACTTTAGCACCAAAATGAGGATGGGAACAGATTCGACAAATCCATATTCAAAAACGAACTATAAGAACCCTAAAGATGTCCAAAAATGGATTCTTCTTTCTGAACTTTGCCAGTTTGCAGAAATCTTCTCATGTCGGAAATTTCTGCGAGGATACGATCTTCAGAAATCTCATCATAATTGTCCACTAAACTTTTTACAGTCATTCAAAATTCCATCTCTGAGGTTTTAGCCAGATTCCTGGGTCCTAAAAGTAGGAAACGATGTGATACACTTTCCATGGTTTTGCAATGGGTATCGACTACATTACGCTTGTTGGTTCTCTTCTGCTTATATTGCTGTGCTATTTCGGATCCTTACGAGATAGGATTGACAGAGGACATCGAAAAAGTTCAAAGACAAGTTGCTCCTATTCTCTTATCGCGAAATGAGGGACAAAGTGTCATCGGTATGATATGCGAGATGGGCTGACAGTTATTAAAACCAAGTGTTTTCCTTTTCGCCGAGTGGTTTTCACTGAAATCCAAACGCCACCTTTCTCCTCTGAACCGGAAATTATTTTGTTAGCAGGAAATTATCATCCTAGTAAAATAAGATAAATCAGCGCTCGCACAAATAGATTTAAGTGTTCGTTTTTCCCGCGAGCTTTTCGAGAATGGAACGGTAGTCAAATAGTCTGAAAGTGGTTCGATCAATCTTCCGCCATGCTCTTAAATGTGAACTGCAGAGTATTCACGTAGATACAGGTGTGCTTATTTTTCAAACCACTGTCAAGTGCGTGGAAGAAGCTACTTAGCGCTGTACAACGGTTGGGAAGACTGATATCAGACACCCTCCCCTCACCCTACCCCCTTGAAATCTTGATTGTGACGACACACTGATCAGTAACGTATCCTAAGGTATACGTTAGGGTAAAAGATGATAATTCGGTTGACTTTACAAATACCTAATAAATGTGGTGGTAACATATGGACCTATAGTTAACCTTACGTTAATGTTCGTGCCATATTTAAATATACACAACACATTTTCCCTCACAAGAAGTAAAAGTGCAAAGAAAATTCATAAAATGTATATTAAATAATGGACAAGGTTCCGACGAGAATTTTGATGTGTATTACACGCTCATATATAGGAGCGACGGAGGGATATATACTGAGAGATGAAACACGTGTCGACTACGTAACTTATGGATTGTTTTTTCAATACTACGATATACAGGTAAGCTATTTGTGTGTGTCTCCAAGTACCGCACTTAAAAGAATTCCCGACGTCAGCTTTTAACTAGTATACCTGTACATCCCACTGTTTTCGTTTCCTCATCATCAACCCTAAAACACTTAACCGAATCTTTATCAACAACATGACGGAAAATTTAGGGCTATGGAACGGTTTTGACAAAGGGACGATGGACTTTTCATTGCCTGCTTTCAGTTTGCTTTACATTTACTTATCATTCCTCTGAAAAACGCGTAACGACTTGAGAGACACAGCGAAGAAACAATCAGCTTGCACATTTTACAGGCGATAACATGGTATTTCGGTTGAATGAGACAAGTCACCTGGGCAGAAGCAGCGGGTAGCACACATAGCTGCCAGCACCTGTTAGTTGCCACTTGTAATTAATTAAATTGTAATATTTGATGTAACGGATCACATAATTGCCTTATTACAGTGCTGAAGGATGCAACCCGTGAATTCGTCATCTGCGTTTCTACCTATGGCGATTCTCCAGTTTCTGTTTATTCATGCGTACCAAGTTCTTCTCTGCACCAATAGGCGCAGACCACAAAATTACACTGAGCCGTCCAAAACTATTTTTTTTCTATTGTATTTCAATGCCCCATCTGGGGCGGGCTGGCAGCAGCGTTTGCGCTGCTCTTCAGCCAAAAGACATTAATCATACAACAGAAGACATTTAAAATAACATAAAGGAGAGAATATGGCGTACATACATATAATAAGGGGGAACATCATGGAAGAGAACAGACGAAAGGGGGTCGACTGAAAAATGGAGATAAAAACCGTAACAAATTAGCGCACAGAAAACAAAACAACATTCTGGATCATAAATGTATGGACGGACAGCGTAGCACATAACAATCACTGACAATGACACTATGTACAAGTCCAGCACACAATCAAAATCACACCTCTTGACCTACAGGAGAACAGCAGCAAACACAACACTGATGCACTACACTGATGACGACGACAGAGAGCATCTGCCAGGGGCATACATATGAGGAAGGACGGACGAAGAAGGGAAGAAGGGAGGGAGGGGAAAAGAGAGCAGAGAAGGGAGTGAGGGGAGGACATGGGGGTTACAGTTGGAAGGAAGCGTAGATGTCACAGCAAAGTTCAAAATCTGGGAGGTGCTAGAAATTGCCCTGATGAAGGAGATGGAGGATGTGGTGGTTAAGAGAGGGAGGGATATAGCGATAAAGTCGCGGCAATGGGCGAGGGGTGGAGAGGAAGGAGGAAACCAGGGGGTGAGAAGGAACAAGCCTGTGGACAGTGTAAGGGATGTGTAAATGTTGGAGGAGAAGGAGGAGGTGGGGGAAGAAGATGAGGTCATATCCAAAACTTTCATTACCCCTCAATAACTTTTTTCCTTTTTGGTTCCTTTATTCTTATTTCATTCCTCACACGAGATGGGCCTGCAGCGGCCTACATACGTGGTTCTTCAGCCAAATGGTACAACATTAGATACAATAGAAAACAATAGAAAATATATGTGGGGAAAAACATGGTGACAATATGTAACACTATAGAAATGAAGTCGTTCGTCTGTAGGCTTGGTATACACAAATGAGGTCAACAGTTAAAAAAAATGTAGACATCCAGTTGGAGACACAAACGTAGAAGGACACCGAAAAACACTGTTGAAGAAACAGTGGTGCACTGAACCACTGTGGTGAGGATCATCAGCGAAAAGGTAACCAACACACTGAAGAAGGGGGGGCTGCCACTGAGTGTAAGGAAAAGGCATGAGGGAAGGAGAAGGGGAAGGAGCCAGTGCGAGAGAGAAGGGTGGGGTGAGGGGAGAGGGTAGGTGTTGGAAGCCCTGGGAGGAGAAGTGGAGGAAGAGGGAGACAAGGGAGAGGGGAGAGGGGAGAAAGGAAGGTTGGTAGAAGAGAGGGAGACCAGGAGGAAAAAAGGGGGAGAGGGGGTTAGAGCTGGTAGGATGGCTAGATGGGGGAACAAAGACATCACAGGGAGGGGAAGTCGGCAGAAACCACACTGGGCGAGAGTGTGGAGAGCAGGCAGGACTCAAGAATACAGGCATGGCAGTGGGACAGGGTGGGCGCAGAGGCGAGAGACAAGTGGGTGTGGAGGATCGAGTCCGCAGGGGGTGTAAAGAATTTGTTTGAGGAAAAGGAGAAGGTGCAGGAAGGGAATCAAGTCAGAAAGGATCCACATGGGGGATGGGAGGCGGATGCAATAGGCAGGGCAGAGCACATGGAATTCAAGGATTTGGATGGACTTATAGTATGTGGGAGGGGCGGAAACCCAGGTGGGATAGGCATAGCAGAGGATGGGGCAGATGAGGGATTGATAAGTGTGGAAGAGAGTGGAGAAGTTGTAACCCCATGTTTGGGTGGAGAAGAGTTTAAGGAGACAGAGGCAGGTACGGGCCTCATCTTGGACTGCCCAGAGATGGGGGTCCAGGAATGGCGGCAGTTGAGGGTGACACCGAGATACTTTAGAGTTTGGGGTGAGGTTGATGTGGTGGTAATATATGGTTAGGTAAAAATCTAGGAGACGGAAGATAGGGGTGGTGTTTCCTACCATGATTGCCCAGGTTTTGGAAGGATTGATCATAAGCAACCACTGGTTACATCAAGCGGTGAATTGGTCAAGGTGGGATTGAAGAAGGCATTGGGAGCATTGGAGGGTGAGGCCGAGAGGCCGAGAGCAAGGAAGGCAGTCTCATCAGCAAATTGGAGAAGTTGCATGGGGTGGGGTGATGGCATGTTCGCCTTATAGAGGAGGTAAAGAAGAGGAGAGATGATGGAGCCCTGGGTCACACTGGCGAAAGGGTAGAAGATATAAGAGTCAGTATTGTGGATGGTAACATAGGAGGGTGGTGGGAGATGAAGGAGGCGACCAGACAGGCATAACTGATGTGAAGGGCGAAGGTTTGGAGCTTGAAAAGGAGACCGGAATGCCAGACATGGTAGTATGCAAGTTTAAGGTCAAGGAACATGAAGGTGCTGGAGCGATGGGAATTTAGTAGGCTGTCGAGGAGGTGCGAATGCCAGACATGGTTGTACGCACGTTTGAGGTCAAGGGACATGAAGACAGTGGAGCGATGGGAATTTAGTTGGCCGGAGAGGAGGTGGGTGAGATGGAGGTGGAGGTCATCAACAGAGAAGGAGGGTTGGAAGCCACATTGGATAGAGGGAAGGAGACAATGCAGGTGGAAGTGCTGGTGAATTCTTCAAGTGAAGATGGACTCCAAGTTATTGCTGAAGAGTGAGGGGATGGTAGGAGGAGCCATCAGTGGGTGGTTTGGTAGGATTGACGAACATCAGGATCCGGGAGGTTTTCCACAAGTTGCGGTAGTAGCCGATCATGAGGACCACATTATAGAGCACAGCCAGGATGGTGAGGAAAGATATGGGTGCCTCACAGAGATTGTGGTAGGTGACAGGGTCGTGACCAGAAATGGTGTAACGTTTAGTGTGAAGTGTGGCTATGGTGTCTTGTGTGGTGATGGGAATGTTAAGAGGTGTGTGTGGGATGTGGTCCAAGTACTGGAAGCTAAGGGCATGTGGGGGACCAGAGGTGTCAGTACAATCACAGACATCTAGGAAGAGGGAGTAATCAAACATGGGATCATCAGGAATAGTAAGGATATTGGACAGGTAGGAAGCAAAATGATTGGCCTTACTGAGGTTGTCAGGAAAAGGTTGAACATCATGGAGGAGGGGATACTGCGGGGAGGGATTAGATCCAGTAAGGCGATGGAAGGCTGACCAGTACTTGGATGATGTGATAGGGAGAGTATCACTTAGGTGGGTGCTGGTGCCAGTCCCAGCGTTTTTTGGCAGCAAGCAAATTTCGGATCCCACCCTAGAGTTGCCAGTGGCGATGGAGTGTGTCCCAGTCCCATGTGTGGAGAAAGTCATGGTAGAGATGGCAGGATTCATGAAGGAGAAGGATGGCCTGTGGGGGTTAAGTGGGGCAGTGCAGGTGAATGAAGGTAGTGGGGAAATGAGCTTCAACAGCCTCAGACAGGGTTTGGTGGAGAAAGCAGGTGGCATGGGTGACATCATCAAGATGCTGGAAGGCCAGAGGGTGGTCATCAAACCGGGTACCTAGGGTCGCCCAGTAGGCATTCTATTTAGCACGATAGTAGTCGTGGACGAACTTTTGGGGAGGGTCGGTGCATGGAGCGAGGCGTGGGTTTCACCCATCTGTCACGATGAGGACAGGGAGATGGATGCTACCAATAGGGTCGAGAACATCCACTGTAAGGCCAGGACTATGTTGGGAGTGGTATTGGATTCGGGGAAGGTGTGGTGGGGGATGGGAAGGAAATCAGCTTGAAGTGAGGTGAGGAACTGATGCCACCATCCCAGCTCGGCGGTGGTACAACTGCGGATGTTTATGTTGGCGGCAATCACGTAGGAGGAGAAGGTGCAGTCAATGTGGGAAAGGATGTTAAATGGTATGGGGCCAGTGGCACGGACATAGATGGTGGCACAGGTTATGGTGAGGCCAGGGTAAAAGAGGCTGAGGTTAAAATGTTCAGTGGGGTCACGAAGGAGGATTTGGAGCCAAACAGGGACCTGGCGTAGGTGGCTGATGGCAACTCTGCCACGTGCAATCAGGAAGGGATTATCGGAGCAGTGAATGAAGTAGGGTGAAGTGCTTATGATACGCGGGGACTGGAGAAAAGTTTTATTGATGAGGAAGGCATCCACGTAGTGGGTCAGGAGGGTGTGCATGAGGAGATGATTGTTGGTAGCTAGAGAATGAATGTTACTGAACAAGATACGATGCTGCCATGACATGGTGAGGTTTAAGCTAGGATGTTGAGACGGGAGACCGGCTTGGGGAAATAACACAGCTCGCTACGTATTGCTCACAGGGGCATAGTGAGGATAAGATTAGAATAATTGCTGCACACATTCAAAAAATCCATCTTCCCGCACCCCATGTGCGAATCGAGCAGGAAAAAGCCCTAACAACAGGTACAATGGGATGTACCCCCTGACATGCATCTCACAGTCATTTGTAGAGTATAACTGTTGATTTTACTTTTGGTCGTAGTTATTGTGCTAGTTCAGAATTAACTAACCTACTGCAAGAATTTCCAAAAGTTTGCATTGAAAACTTCGAGTAGCTACGAGTTTGCATTTGGTACATGTTAGCTCATATGTTTCTGTATACGGAAAGCAGATAATATAGTGAAGTAGAAGGATCACCAATACATAAACAGGAAAGAAAATACCAACACCAAGAAGGCGTTGTGCGTTATAAACAAAAGCTGACAGGTGTGTTTCTACGTATGAAAGATTATGTCTTTTCAGATTGCGTCACAGTCGCGTAAGGATGGTGCTAGTTGCTTCAGTTACCGCTGCTATTGGGTGTGCTGAATTGATGTTAGTCAAGAATGCCTTTCAAAACTGGTTCAAATGGCTGTAAGCACTATAGGACTTAACATCTGAGGCCATCAGTCCCCTAGACTCAGAACTACTTAAATCTAACTAACCTAAGGACATCACACACATCCATTCCCGAGGCAGGATTCGAATCTGCGACCATAGCAGCAGCGTTGTTCTGGACTTAAGCGCCTGGAACCGCTCGGCCGCAGCGGCCAACAACAATGCCTTTAAGGAGACAAAGATGCCATTATCAATGTCTCACTGAGTTTCAATGAGGCTGTATTATAGGGCTACGCAAAGCTGGATGTTCTGTCTGTGATACTGCAAAAAGACTAAGCTGGAAAGTGCTCACTGTACATTATTGCTGTCAGTAGTGGTCACGAAAATGTAGTCACAAGAAAAATGAGCTCCAGACAGGCACATTGGCACTTTCAAGAGGGATGAGCATCGTGCTTGGCGTATGGTTATGGCGCAGCGTATTGCGTCTGCCCCAGGAGTGTAAGCAGCAGTTGGCACTATAGTGACACAACGAACTGTTAGAAACCAGTTGCCTCAAGAACAGCTCCGAGCCAGGCGCCTTGTAATGTGCACTCCACTGAACCCAAACCATCGCCATTTGCGACTTAATTAGTGTCAAGCAAGAGCTCATCGGATGGCAGGGTGCAGTTTGCTGTGTTTCCTCATGAGAGTTTCTTGTGTCGGTCGGTGCCAGTGATGGCCGTGTGTTGTTTAGAACTCGGCCAGCTGAAGACCTGCAACCAACCTGTCAGTGTGATATGCACAATAGACCTATACTTGGAGCTTTTGTCTGGAGTGCGACTTCGTATCACAGCAGGAGCACTCTCGTGGTTATCCCACGCATTCCGGCCGCAAATTTGTATGTAAATCCGGTGATTCGATCTGCTGTGGTGCCATTCATGAAGAACATTCCAGTGGGTGTTTTCCAACAAGACAACACTCGACCGCACACAGCTATTGTAGCTCAATACACTGTTCAGAGAATCGACATGTTGCTTTAGCGTGCTCCACCACCGATCTGTCTGCTCGAGCACATATGAGACATCATCGGACGACAGATCCAGTGCTATCCACAACCAGCATTAACCATACCGTTATTGACCGACCCAGTGCAACAGATATGGAACTCCACCCCAAAAACTGACACCTGAGACCTGCACAACACAATACATCTACGTTTTCATGGTTTCAATCAACATTTTGGAACTTACGCTGGTTAATAGTGTACTATCCCTTTGATTTGCGACAGCTTATCTTGCACTTAAATTAACCTATGACCTTGCAGTGTTAATCACTGAAATATGTCACCAAAGCAAGTTTAGCCAAGAAATTTCATTACTCCACAGTAATTATTATTTGTTGGTGCGATTTTTTCTTCTGTCAGCGTATTTAACATTCTCTCTGTTCAACATCTGGACTCAATAAAGGGACATAGATGGTTAATTTACAGCCTTTCCCAATCGTACTTCACGATATCTTCTCGCTTGCAAAAGGATGCGCAAAGTATATTCACGTAAAAGCTTGAAAATTAACAGCAGTTTCCCCCTACGAAGCATACACTATGTGATCAAAAGTATCCGGAAACATGGCTGAAAATGACTTACAAGTTCGTGGCGCCCTCCATCGGTAATGCTGGAATTCAGTACAGTGTTGGCCCACCTTTAGCTTCGATCACAGCTTCCACTATTGCAGGCATACGTTCAATCAGGTGCTGGAAGGTTATTTCGGGAATGACAGCCCATTCTTCACAGCGTGCTACACTGAGGAGAGGTATTGATGTCAGTCGGTGAGGCCTGGCACGAAGTTACCATTCCAAAATATCCCAAAGGTGTTCTATAGGATTCAGGTCAAGACTCTGTTCAGGCCAGTCCTTTAGAGGGATGTTATTGTCGTGTAACCACTCCCCCACAGGCCGTGCATTACGAATAGGTGTTCGATCGTGTTGTAAGGTGCAATTGCCACCCCTGACTTGATCTTCAACAGTGGGAGCAAGAAGGTGGTTAAAACATCAATGTAGGTCGTGCTGTGATAGTGCAACACAAAACAACAAGGGGTGCAAGCCTCCACCATGAAAAACACGACCACTCCATAACACCACCACCTCTGAAGATTACTGTTGGCATTACATACACTAGCAGATGACGTTCACCGGACATTCGCCATACCCGCACCCCGTTCATTGAATCGCCAGATTGTGTACCGTGATTTGTCACTCCACACAACGTTTTTCCACTGTTCAATCGTCCAATGTTTACTCTCCTTACACCGAGCGGGGCATCGTTTGACATTTACCGGCGTGATGTGTGGCTTATGAACAACTGCTCGACCATGAAATCCAAGTTTTATGACCTGCTGCCTGACTTTCATAGTACTTGCAGTGGATCCTGATGCAGTTTTGAATTCCTGTGTGACAGTCAGGATAGATGTCTGCCTACCACACATAACGATCCTCTCCAATTGACGGTGGTCTCTGCGAGTCAACAGACGAGGTCGGTCTGTACGCTTTTGTGCTGTATATGTTACTTCTAGTTTCCACTCCACTATCACATCGGAAACAGTGCACCTAGGTATGTTTAGGAGTGGGGAAATTTCGCATACACACTTATGACACAGGTGACACCCAATCACTTGACCATGTTCAAAGTCTGCGAATTCTTGACCATGTTCAAAGTCTGTGAGTTCTGCGGAGCGTCCCATTTTGCTCTCTCATGATGTCACTGATGTGGAGTACCTGGCAGTAGGTAGCTGCACAATGCAGCACAGAGCTGGTTGATGTGGTGAATGGTATCTGTGGATCTGAATGCCTATACCAGTTTCTTTGGGGCCTGACTGCATAAAAACCATCATAAAAGTTAGAAATCTAGATTCCAGATTAGTATTATTTTGTCAAATAAAGGGCTCTCAGCCCAATCATGTCGATTTGTCATTCCACTCCCAGCATCATTATACATACATTTATCCATTTGCTGCTTTGGATTAAGTAGCTAGAATTGTCTGCGATTGCTGTGTGTTTTCGTACTAAGAAAAACCCGGCTTTCCGTTCCAATCTATCACGTAGTCTTTTGGCAATCTGGGGAGCACTCAGAATGGGCCTGTATGTGGTTGGTAGAAATCAGACACGTGTTCTTCAGACGATAGTTTCGTTGTTTTGTCCATCAGTAGCTCAGCAGAGTGGGAGGGGAAGAGCAGAGAGGAGCTTAAACAAGTGTCTAGGCACATGAAGATAAAGTGGGCCTGGTTGTGAGAGTAAGTGGCGTAGCAATTGAAATGGAAGACGGAGCAGCAGCAAGGGAGATCTGCTGGATTGTATGGGGATGTTGCAGTGGGTGGATATTCTGCAGAACAATGGTCAGGAACCAGATGTCTTCAGCTGTAGGGGGAGGGTGGAGGAAATTGATGGGATGGATGGCCTGGTCGATGTGGTGAATGGGGACAGTGAGCTCAGGATTGGTGAGAGGGGGTTTGGCTTTGCATTTGGAGGAGTGGGTGGGGTGGAATTCGTAGCAGGTGATGCAGGAAGGAGGAGACCAAGGTTAGGACATTGTTTAAGGTCGTGGGAGGCAGTCCACGAGGTAATGGTGAATGCAGGGCAAGTAGAAGTGTAAATGATGGTGCTAGTGGGTGTGTCCATGATGAAATTCGTTGTCCACTGGCAATAGGAGTCACTCAAATGGGAAAATAGACAAATATGGAGGGTGGCTGTGACGATGACGGGGGGGGGGGGGGGGGGAGGGGCGCCGGCGGCGGCGGCAGCCGGCAGACAGATGGCAAAGGCACCTTGAGAGTAGCCCGGGTGGCATAATCCTCCGATTTGGAAGTGAGGGGATCCAACCCTCGAGATGTTAATTTTATTCCCTTACGGAATTCAATCCCCCCTGGCGATAGACGCGTAAAGCCCAAATAAGAAAACAGAAAAAAAAACACATTATGGGAAGATAACAAACGATATAAAAAGGCAATAAAACGGTGACTTTGTTAAAAACGGTAAAGTGGCAGAAAAGTTGCAGAAGTTAAAGAAAATATGGGGTTGATGACGCTAATGAAGGCATACAGAAAGTACAGAGGCAAAATTTAAAAAACATTGCGACGTTACGTTTTCTGTTTGCAACAACCATGCGTGAGGGCCCACCGGCGACTGTTTCAACAAACCTAATCGTAGTTCTCCTATCAACACCACCAAGGAACAAAGCCTCGCTACGCCTGCTGTGACATCACAGCTCTGCGACTGAGTTCAGAAACTAGCACTGAAGTAGCGGAAGGGAATGCACATTCGCTATTTGACTAATGATAGAAGTAACGAAAACAATGAAACCTCCAACTAAGAGAGTAGTGCATACTGTATCACCTAGATTGTAAATGATGAACTGTGGCGTAACACGATTGGGTGAAAAAGATTTATATAAATATTGGATCCTGTATCTTGAAAGGCAGTTCATATAGTCACCACTACCTACTTCTTAGAATTTTAAGCACTTATAGCGTCACCTTGCTGCTGATTAGATCTTACAATTAGGTAACCAACGCAATATTTCGACTACCTAAGGAATAATGATTTTCCTCGAATTAAAAAAAAAAAAAAACACTAGGTCCTTCAAAATTCGCCTACAAATAATATAAATCATTTATCCTATTTTTTCAGTCACCACTACCTACTTTTTATGCGATGTACGTAAAATTTTAAGCACTTACAGCATTGCCTTGCTGCATATTCGATTTTATAATTAGGTAACCTTCCACATGATAGTTTAGACTACATAAGTAATAATGATTTTCCTTGATTGTTAGTAACATTACACTAGGACCTTAAAAATTCACCGCAAATAATGTAAATCATTTATTAAAAGTTTTTTCATTTAGTAACTTATGAAAAAGGGGCATGTGATACTTAACAAGCTTTACTTTAATAAGTAAATTTCCAGAAAACATTTATTTCACAATTTTTTGTGACAAGGAGTCAGATGTCAAGACTTTTTCATTCTTTTATAAATACTTACATCTTTTGTCACACACACATCATTTTTTCGTTTTACAAAGTTGTTTAGTAAAATATTTGCACTGCAAGTCAATATACAATGTATGATAGATTCAAGAGTGTGACCTTTTAAACAATGGAAACCAAGAAGTAAGTCTTTTGGCACATTAATGGCTGCTTCTTTCACAAGCACATTTCTTTGATTTACTTGTTGCAGGAACAAATTTTTCCTTTTCTTTAAGAATTTTTTGTAGTGTTAAGTATACATAGGAAACATATGTGACTACATCACTGCTAGGGTATGTTAAACCTCCCCTGTCACTTGCCATTATCAAATCATCTGCTTGTCTTGTTTCTTCAGATGTTACAAACCCTTCACAATATGGACAATTTATTTTAGATGCACTTGGTGTGAGCAATATAATGGAGTAATGGCCAAGTGTTTTCGTCTATTTCATCAACATCACTATCATCAACTACTACATTTAACAGCTCTGGGTTGTCGATATCTTGAAAGCCTGGGATTCTACAACAAGCAGCATCAACATAATTAGGTCTTACAACATCACCAAACACTTTGGACGTTAATACAAGAGGAAACATACTCTGTTCCCTTAATTTTCCTTGTTCCAAATGCCTGCCTTAGCGATACATGGTAACTTCCCCCATTAAGTTGGCGGTATTTCCCAAACCTGTCCTTCAAACTGTCTGTCTGTATTTTCCCAAAGAGCAAATATGTTCTCTTCTTCTCACACAGCCAGTATTCACTAAAATCAATAAAGGCTGCAGTAGTATGTTTGAGAGCAAAGTGTGTTTCTCTGGTCAATTTCTTTCCTCCATTGCAATCTTCCCATGAACACAACCACGAGAGAAAGTTTCTCAAAAAGTTATGAATATGTTTTGAATTGAGAGTAATCTGTTCTTGGTAAACATTTCTTAGCCTTTTACCCTTCAGCAGCGTTTCAACATTTAATATCAAACCACTGATTTATTATTTTTACAAATGTGGCAATACTCTCCCAGTTTTCAAATTCTTTCTTGCACCTAGTTGTTGCATTGCAACAACTGTCGTGTTATTAAAAATACGCAATGCTAATTTCACATTTTGCCATTCAAAAGAATTTGGATATGGTGACTTAATTGTTAAAGTGCTGCCATACTGCAATAGTTCACCTTTTTCTAGTAAATGTAGTTCCTTCAGTGCTGTAACAGAAGCAAGACCTCCCTTCAAGCTATCACTAAAAGAAGGAAAGCACTAAATTTGGTCCTTTTCGTTACCCCAGTTGTTCCGTTTACATTTTAAAATGTGTACAGTATCTACAAAATAGTAAATTGGGCGGTCTGCAGAAGTCTGCTCAGGATGAACCTATTTTATCTGTACACTAGGATGGAGGGGGGGGGGGAAGAAAAGTATGAAATAGCTTTCTTATTAATAGCATTATTGTCAGCTACTACTATTACCTGAAATCCCACTGCTTCTAGTTTAATTGAATTGTGTGAACTGGGAGAATATGCACCACATCTTTGTACACTGAATCCATACTCTGGATCATAAAAACATAAGTACTAGTTGCACACAAAACCACATCTGTGTTAAAAGCACCACCTACAACATTGCCACCTTTATAGTCAAGTTGTGACTTTAAATAAATCTCATTCATCAACAGGACAGTTTTATCATTCACAGATAAAGCACCAACTTTTTGTGGTATGTAACTGAGAAACTGCTCACTCTGAAGCTCAATGATTGGGTTAGTTGGAAGTTTACTGCAAAGTTTTGACAAAGTACTGGGACTTGGAATGGAAAATTTACGAGCACTCGTCAAAAACCTATATGCATGTGGCCTGATAGAATAAGCTAATGACCATAAAATCATTGAAACACTCCCTACCTAATCTCTGTTGGACTATTAAATCCAGGAAATGAAACTTGTTCCTTCAAAAATTTAATTTTATGCTCACTTTCTGGTAATTTTTCTTACAAGTTTTCCAAAATGTCTTCAATGGAAGGCAAACTTGCCTCAAATGGAGCCTCATTTATATGAAACATCACATACAACTCTTTCAAAATATTGCTAACTGTACCAGTATCACTTACTTGGTTTGATAATTTAATCTTACCAGCACAATTTAGCTCAGCTTCCTTCCCAAATGCACTTAACACTAAATCACTATTTATAACGACATGACACACAACACTTAGATAAGGAGCATCCTTTAACACCCTTGACCCTTGGTTACCGTGACCCAATCACTGTGCTTTTCACAATCAGATAATTTTGATTTAAAATCTTCTAAACTAGCAAATGAACTCTTCTCCATCATTTTTTGTGTGATCCCACACTCTGCTCAATGACTTTCTCAAGTGCTTGGTTCCCCAAACGTTCGCGACCCTCTGGATGTTCTCGAGCTAGTGCTTGTTTTGAAGATAAATACGTAGGTCTTCCTGGTAACTTTGATGGTACAGCAGCTGCAAATAGAGAGAGATAAACATGAGATTCGTATAGCAATGTTTAATGATCTTAGATATTTAACAATATCGTAAGAAAATTAAGGAACCTGTACTTTAATCTGTAAACTGATTACAAGTACCCTTTACGATAAATTTTCACGAACGTTTCTTTAAACGTGGACTGTCCAAAGGTGCTGTAAACTGTAAAGAGTTTGCCAGTTTTGGGTCGTAAGCACTGGTAATTTTCTCAATGACGTCTGCAGTGAAATGCAGTTCACATATCAGAAAAGAAGCATATATTTCACTGTTAACGTAAGGCAGAATGTAAACTGACAAATGAAATCTAACTGAGGACTGCATAAAGTGAGCTTAAAAGTATTATGCTTCGTTATAGATAGGCTATTGATTTGAATATTCAGTTCTGTGACATAACAGTATTAAAAAGGGTAACAATATAGAAATAAATTTAAATTACAGATGCTTACAACGAACTGTTTACTGGGTTCCCAGTCATTCCTACAAACTACAGCGATCCGTTTCAATCTTAATGCTTCATCAGACGGGAATGAAAAGACGCTAACTTTTAAGCCGTTGTCGTAGTTTCCCCTACAATAGGGCATACAGCACTTGCATGGCATTTTGAGCAGATGCTCAATAACAATCCGAATCGCATATGACAGTGAGAACAAGATTTCCGCCACAAATGTTACAAAAACAAAGCCATGCTTTCAGTCATTGCTACGAAAACAAACCAATGCAGAATGCCGTGACCACGCTTCCAAACATGAAACACCGCTTCTACCACTGATAGCACTGCTCAACTGCAGAACGCTAACGTCACAGCTCCCACAGAATTGTGTGCGTAAGCTTTGTTTTTAGGTGTAGTTGCTACAATGCGACTCGTTTTCGGCCAGTCACGAATTGCAGACGGAGCTAAAATGATAGCCATATTTTCTGAGGTGGCGCCTCGCAGTGACATCTGTTGGCAGCGCCCAGCAACACTGAAGTATTCAAGCGCTGCTTATTTAATTTACAAGTTCAGCACGAAAATATTGAGAGTGAGAAACAATTCCGTAGTTATATCAAGTATTTATTTTTATACTGCTAATAAAATAGCAATAACCACCCTCGCCCTTGGTTTGTCTGTGAAGAATATATTTCATACCCACAAAATTTCTTGGTAAGGTGTTGTTTAGATATAGCAACTTTCTGATTTAACGAGTTGTACTTATCTTTATTCACGAACAGTTTTTGTAAGGTGCGGATTGTACATTCCGTCCCTATATAAGAAGCTCTAATTGAATATCGGTAATTGTTCAGTGCTTTACTAAACGTGAAATATATCCTCTTCTTCCAACATTTGTCTTATCAACTGCAATATGGTGTGCTAGTGCGTTATGGGGCTGACGTATTTGTATATATCCCTGTCTCTCCCAGTAATTCCCAACAGGCAACTCCTCAAGCTAAGGGTCAAATCGGGTAGACTGGTAGTATTTCCAAACTTCGACTTTCGAAGAAGTCGGAAACTTAGTTTTAAACCTATATCGAGTTTACAGTAAAGCAACCACCTTTCTTTTATTTTCGTGTTTATCTTCCTTGTCTGCCCAGTCTGTAAATTTCATCGATTTAATGGTTGCATGATAGTTTAGTTTTTTGTATGAAATTCCAAGGGTACTATCGCCTTCCCTCGCTCCAGTATTTAAATTACAGTAAGCTTTTCTTTCGTCGACGGCGCACAGCTTTGGAAATCCAGGCAAGTAGATCCTATTTAGTAATGGGCCTTGTGAGTTCTAAGGGACGAAAAGCGGAACACAAAATTGTTAGAGAGATAACAGGAAATGTAATGTACATTCGGATTCTGGGATGCAAACCGGCTGATCGGTTAATATGATTGTGGCTAGAATATCGTATTTTCCCATAGCATATAAATGTATAGGATCTGTTTAGACTGTGACGTATGTACTAAAGCTGCACGTGAAGTGTTGTACTCATGAACGTTATAAACGGCAGATTTAGTTTCATAGCTGTGTTGTATGCAACTTACTACTGTTGCAGTGGCATCCGTCATATCCATTCCTGAACAAAAAACAACAACTGATTAATTTTACTAAAATTACCACACTATCTACAATAAACAACACTATATTAAGCTTAACACAAAATCGTTAACTCAATGAAACGAATTCCACTACAAACACAGCCGACACTCAAATAATTCTGGATAATGAGCAAAAGCAAACTGCGCCCATTACAGCACACAAACGAAAACCCTGAACACACCACAAGAGAGCACAACAAACCACAACACGACGACATCTACAAACACGCCACACTCACAAGGCAAACTCCGCGCCGTCATGACGGCACACGACAACACCCGTACGTCACGGGTCAAAGCCGACGCGTGGGATCGGACGCTTCTGTCGTCCCCTCTCAGATTATATTAGTGAATTATATTAGAAAACTTTTGTGGTTGTTGTTGAATGCTTTTGTGAACCTTTGGCAGAATTAGTGATAAACAATTGTTATGTTTTCTTCTAAATTTTGATTAAAATAACCTCATGGCTGGCAGACAGCTATGGTGGTGAGGGGTCATTCATTATTTACATCATTCCACATGGAATGAGCAAGAGCTGCGCATGCAATGCAAATAGAGCAAAACATACATTCAGATTTATTGTTGTCATTGTCAGCAGCAGTGGGAAGTACATCAGTGGGGATTGTGGATAGAGCAACAGTTGGCTCTCGCCTTCCTGTGCATCGTACTGCAGCTGAGATTGCTGTGTGGTGCCTAAAAATCAGTCATTATAGTGGGCACATAGGTGTCAAGAAAGAACAGTAGTTGGCTGACTCTTAGTCACTCCCACAATCACAGTTACTTTAATCAAGGCGTAGTGTGGTTGTGAAAAAATCATTTCATGTTGAAATTTGATCTGCACTATCAATACAAGACAGAAATATAACTTTTGTGTAAACTTTGCATCCTTAACTAAGATTTAACAAAGTTATGTATTATGGTAGGAAGATATTTGAGAAGCTCCCATCTAACATACAACAAGAAATTAGTGTGCTGTAAACTGTCCTATGTAATTACATATGTAGGTTACTGTTTTTTCTAAAAAATACTTGATTAATGAACCAAATATCATGTTTCTTATAAGGCATCCTGAAGGTAACTAATGTGACTGAAGTAGCAGCAGCTTTCTTTCTAATTCACTAGAACACATTTAACTGGCATAAAAAGAACTAGCATAAAGCAGTATTGTGATATTTTCTTGTTAATATAGTGTACAGCTTAAACAATGTTTGGTTGTCTTTTGTTAATGTTTACCTTCACTTACTCCCTGTAGGTTCACTTCCTTGGTGGTAGAGTAGAAGAAATTTCTATTCTTTTTCACCTTCTTGGTCGGATGATGAATGAGTAGAATAAATTTCTATTCTTTTGAAATTGTGATGGTTTATTTATGTCAAGAAATGTTAGTAAATGTATATAATGTGAAGGTGATATTAGAACACGTACCTATATAATGAGTGTCGGTAAATCCATAGCATCACTATCTTCAGCTGTCCAGCTGCAGTGTGAATGCAATACATGATCAGATTAGCTGACTAAATGTGCCACCATTTAACAACTTAATATGTAGTTAAATGTAGGAGTTTTTTGAAAATGATTTGCACCTAATTGGCCACAGACTGGTGTATTCTACATACAAAATTCATATTGCTGATCAGTACATACATAATTCTTTTCTAATTTGACATGTATTGCTGTTATTCTAATTTGACATCTAATGATGTTATTCTACTCACGTTTGTTCTTTCCATTACTGCCAGGTTCTATCTTAAAATGTGCAATAATTCATTCAATATATCTCTGATGTATTTTCAGAAACACATTGCAAATCCAGTACCCCAACAGAGTGACTACAGGATTTCACAACCAAACGTTCTCTGCCAACACCCTATATTTTCTGGGATGGTTACTAGAGATAGGCAACAGCCAGTACCCAAGATTATTATTTTTATTTTACCATCTGTGTCAAATTAATGTGTCTGGTAATATATTAATAATGTTATATCACTGTCTGTAGTAGTATCATAGATACACTTTAAGAAAATGAAATGGTTTACATTCCACTGTGAAAACTCATGTCATAAAATGTTTACTGCCGTGGATGACACGTGTATCTCTTGTGTTGGAGTTACTGTTGCAGTGAATGTGATTTTTTAGTATGACGTGTTAAAAACAACAGCAGTAAAATAAATTTGTTTATTGCAAAAGGAGTTACCGGTATGTCTTTTACATATGTTGTATTGTCCCATCTTATACATGTGTTGTTCACAATCCCTGCTCCCATCCCCACCCACAGAAAGTAATTACAGAAACATGAATCTGTGTTGTGATTGGTTCTGCGTGGAATGTTGTTATAATATATTAAATTATTCAAAATTTGTTTGCTTACTGTGAACTATTAGACATCAGCTGTATTAGGTATATTAGTGACATGTGAAAATTTGTGCCAGAGTGCAACTTGAGCCTCATCAAAGATTCACTGTGTATATATTTAAAAGAAGGTATAATGAGCTAATTGTAACACATTCGGCCAGTGATACACAGCTTCTTATATGGCATGTGTTCAGTTCTTTTTCTTTGATTCATTCCACGCATCACCTCTCCTCTGCTTGTAACTTCAGATTGATCAGTCTGTGAGAGTACATAATGGGCTATGAAAATGAACACTTATTTACAACAGTTCCTACTAGATAAGTTCAGTTTGGTTTGATCTTCTGGATGTCACATGATATCGAATAAAACAAGTTGAAGTAGTAACAGTTATAACCAGTGCTTGATTTATAAAAAAGAAGAGGTACCAGTACTTTGGCTTGACAGAGGTATCAGTATGGCATATCATCACAAATCGAGCACTGGTTATAACAACCAAAGCAGTTGTTTGTTTTAGAATAGTGATGGCAGTAACTGTACCTGGATTGCTTCGACTTGTCACAGCAATGAAACATGAAGATATGTGTTAGACAGTTTTATGAAAAGGATAGTTGCTACCCACCACAAAGTGGAGTCGCTGATTCGCTGATAGGCACAACAAAAAGACTGTCAAACACAGCTTTCAGCTAAACAGGTCTTCATTAGATTTAAACAGCACACAACACAACACACAAACACAACATTCGCAGACGCGGCCACAGTCTCTGTCTGCCAAGGGAAGACTTTTAGCGTCTTGCACTGCTGCTCACATTCTGGCCTTGGCAGCCAGATGCTGAGGCCAGGTATGTGTGTTTGTGTTTACGCACACTGCCGCTGCCACTCAAAGAAACTGATATACAAAATAGGTCTTATGAATTTTTGTGTGGTGGAGGGGTTGGAGGCAGAGGGGAAAGTTTGCACTGCTCACATGCAAAAATCTATCTTAGTATGTATTAATTAAGAAAGCCCAACCTAATCATGAATCTGCCACTATAGATTTAGCATTGCGTTAACATACCAGAATTAAACAATTATTTGAAAGTGATGAATGAAATCAGAACATTTTGTGATTGGCTCTGTATGGGATCTGATCCCTGTCACATTCATCTTTTTTTGTTGTAATATATATGGTTACACTGATGCAAAACTTCGGAAAGAGTACACAAGATGAATACTCCATAAAACAAGATTGATGGAATAAAGGAAGTTAACTGTTTAGTATTTCAAAAATAATCACCATAGCTGTGAATACATTTATGCCCCTGTGAGACAAGATGGTCAATCGCTTCATGGAAAAATGTTTGTGGTGTATTACGAACTCTTGGTGTGAACCAAACGAATGACCAAGAATGGTTCTTTAGGGCTCCAAAGATATGGAAATCACATGAGGAGAGATTGGGACTGTATGGAGGTTGTGTGAAAGCTTCCCAGACAAAACTCTGCATCATAGTTTAAGCAACCTGCCAGTAAAATGCCTGCCAAGACTGTATAGAGTATGTTGCAGAAGTTTTGCTGGGAAACACATATTCTCCATAAAGCCCCAATGTCTCTCCATGTGATTTCCATATTTTTAAAGTGCTGAAGAAAGGCATTCATGGCTGTCCCTTTGCTTCAGATAAAGAGGTGTGTGTCTGGCAACATTTTTCCACAAAGGCATTGACCATTGTAAGGCAATTACAGTGGAATAAATGTGTTAACAACTATGGCAAGTACTTCAGTATTAATGAGTAGTTTACTTATATTTTTCCTCATTTTTCATATTTGACTGCCCTTGTATGCCACTCTCATAAGTTTGCTTTTGTAGCTCTGTGTACTACGTACACAAGTACTCTATTATTATTTGACAGCATTTTTTCTAATGCCATGTTCCCTTCATGATCTTGCAGCTGTGTGCTGGGTTAAAGCTATCCCAAATTTGGTAGGTTTTCATAATGTAGCTAGATTTATCTGCAGTGCTAAAGCAATCAACAGTAACTTCAGAGACACTGATTGACATGCATGCACCATTTTGGATTTGAGAACTGTAGACTCACTTTTTTAAGGTGGGAACAGTAGAATACGTACTTCTATTTTACAGTTGACGAACTTGATACTTGTAAAGTTGGAGTAACTGCATTTTGTATAAATCTACTACTTAAATAACTTTCTTATTTCTTTTTTTTTCTACTGGTTGTGGATGTACCACATTTGCACAAAGTACCAAAATTCCTATTAAGTGCTGTTTCAGTAAAATTCATTATCTGTCAGTTTAACTGAGTTCTGCTAATGTAAACATTGTATGTGTTCTTTTAAGAGAAATCTGTAATTTGCTTTATTCAGAAGCCATATGCTCAGGAACATATTGTGAGCTAACAATTGTTTATTTCCAGAATGACATAAATTATTTGAAAGCCCTCATTTCACTCTATCAGTAAACATTTTATTATTTTTGAAAATTAATTAACTAAAATGTAATTCACAATTAAATTTCCACACACTGAAAATAATATTATTATTTGGACCTCTGCAAGCCTTCCTCCACTTCAATGCTGCCTTCCAGCTTCTCAGCCTCCATACAGACAAATAGCCTCACATAACTACTGAAGCTCCTGTTACGCAGTATTTCATTCTTTTGGAGTTACATGGAATTTCTATATTTTTTTAGTTTGTTTAATTTAAGCAGTATATTTTCCACCTTCATTTGCATTGTAAGGAAATGGAAATCCATCATTCTGGCAGAAACAGCTGTGCCGCATATGGCAGCTGAGGAAACTCGGGAAAGGAAAGCAGATAAACTGAAATAAATAATAGCCATAAAATCAAACATGAACCATGGATCTTGCCATTGGTGGGGAGGTTTTTGTGCCTCAGCGATACAGATGGCCGTACCATAGGTGCAACCACAACAGAGGGTTTTCTGTTGAGAGGCCAGACAAACATGTGGTTCCTGAAGAGGGGCGGCATCATTTTTGGTAGTTGCAGGGGCAAGACTCTGGATGATTGATTGATTTGGCCTTGTAACACTAACCAAAATGGCCTTGCTGTGCTGACACTGCGGACAACTGAAGCAAGGGGAAACTACAGCCATAATTTTTCCCTAGGGCATGCAGCTTTACTGTATGATTAAATGATGATGGCATGCTTTTGGTTAAATATTCCGGAGGTGAAATAGTCCCCCATTCGGATCTCCAGGCGTGGACTACTCATGAGGACATTATTATGAGGAGAAAGAAAACTGACATTCTACGGATCAGAGCGTGGAATGTCAGATCCCTTAACCGGGCAGGTAGGTTAGAAAATTTAAAAAGGGAAATAGATAGGTTAAAGTTAGATATAGTGGGAATTAGTGAAGTTCGGTGGCAGGAGGAACAAGGCTTTTGGTCAGGCGAATACAGGATCATAAATACAAAATCAAATAGGGGTAATGCAGGAGTAGCTTTAATAATGAATAGGAAAATAGGAGTGCAGGTAAGGTACTACAAACAGCATAGTGAACGCATTATTGTGGTCAAGATAGACACGAAGCCCATGCCTACTACAGTAGTACAAGTTTATATGCCAACTAGCTCAGCAGATGATGAAGAAATTGATGAAATGTATGATGAGATAAAAGAAATTATTCAGGTAGTGAAGGGAGACGAAAATTTAATAGTCATTGGTGACTGGAATTCGAGTGTAGGAAAAGGTATGGAAGGAAACATAGTAGGTGAATATGGATTGGGGCTAAGAAATGAAAGAGGAGGCCGTATGGTAGAATTTTGCACAGAGCATAACTTAATCATAGCTAACACATGGTTCAAGAATCATGAAAGAAGGTTGTATAAATGGAAGAATTGTAGATTAAACCTGAAGAAACTGCAAAGTGGTAGGAATTTAAGGAGATGGGCTCTGGATAAACTGAAAGAACCAGAGGTTGTACAGAGTTTCAGGGAGAGCATAAGGGAACAATTTACAGGAATGAGGGAAATAAATACAGTAGAAGAAGAATGGGTAGCTCTGAGGGATGAAGTAGTGAAGGCAGCAGAGGATCAAGTAGGTAAAAAGATAAGGACTAGTTGAAATCCTTGGGTAACAGAAGAAATATTGAATTTAATTGATGAAAGGAGAAAATATAAAAATGCAGCAAATGAAGCAGGTAAAAAGGAATACAAACGTCTCAAAAATGAGATCGATAGGAAGTGCAAAACGGCTAAGCAGGGATGGCTAGAGAACAAATGTAAGGATGCAGAGGCTTATCTCACTAGCGGTACGATAGATACTGCCTACAGGAAAATTAAAGAGACCTTTGGAGAAAAGAGAGCCACTTGTATGAATATCAAGAGCTCAGATGGAATCCCAATTCTAAGCAAAGAAGGGAAATCAGAAAGGTGGAAGGAATATATAGCGGGTCTATACAAGGGGGATGTACTTGAGGACAATATTCTAAGCAAAGAAGGGGAAGCAGAAAGGCGGAAGGAGTATCTAGAGGGTCTATACAAGGGCAATGTACTGGAGGACGATATTATGGAAATGGAAGAGGACGTAGATGAAGATGAAATGGGTGATACAATATTGTGTAAAGAGTTTGACTGAGCACTGAAAGACCTGAGTCAAAACAAGTCCCCGGGAGTAGAAAACATTCCATTAGAACTACTGATAGCCTTTGGAGAGCCAGTCCTTACAAAACTGTACCATCTGGTGAGCAAGATGTATGAGACAGGCGAAATACCCTCAGACTTCAAGAAGAATATAATAATTCCAATCCGAAAGAAAGCAGGTGTTCACAAAAGTGAAAATTACCGAACTATCAGTTTAATAAGTCACAGCTGCAAAATACTCACTTGAATTCTTTACAGATGAATGGAAAAACTGAAAGAAGCCAACCTCGGGGAAGATTACTTTGGATTCCGTAGAAATGTTGGAACATGTATAGCAATACTGACCTTACAACTTATCTTAGAAGAAAGATTAAGGAAAGGCAAACCTAGGTTTTTAGCATTTGTAGACTTAGAAAAAAGGTTTTGACAATGTTGACTGGAATACTCTCTTTCAAATTCTAAAGGTAGCAGGGGTAAAGTACAGGGAGCGAAAGGCTATTTTCAATTTGTACAGAAACCAGATGGCAGTTATAAGAGTAGAGGGACATCAAAGGGAAGCAGTGGATGGGAAGGGATTGAGGCAGGGTTGTAGCCTATCCTGTATATTAAGCAAGCAGCAAAGAAAAGTTTTGGTCCTTTTCATTTCTAATTTGATTCGACTGTCTCTCTGTAATCTCACTCCATCTTAAATATGTCCCTTCTTACACTACCTGTAAGATGCTCAGATAATCTGCCCTTCTCCCTCCTGTCCAGGTGCAGGCACTAATTAGCTTATTCCTATCTCCCAACTGGAGCAACAGGCATGGCTTGGATGTAAGTCTTCGTTTCAGTCAAAAGCAATTGCCCTCAGGACTTTGCTTACACAGCTGATAACTGCATTAACTCAGTGCAGGTTGTGTTGTAGCAAAACCTCCGAAACCCCTCACAAATATGTGCTGTTGCTGCTCTTGTTTCATCCAGATAAGGTTTAATATTCTACGCTGTGTTGATACAACTGTTTAAGTTAAACAAGTCTGTGGCTCAATGTGGACTGTTTCTCTCCATGTTCTGTGTCTTTGTTCATAACCTATTTCCAAATTTTGTTATTTGAAGGAATGTTAAACATTTGTTGCAATTTACAGGTGGATAACATGACTATACAGTTCGCAGTACCAAAAGGCTCAATTGGACTGTTGACTGATGGTGAAAAAAGGAAAGTAAGAGAGGTACAGATACTTTGTTGTAATTCCAAGGTGGCATCATATTGTATCTCAAGTGACCTCTGTCATCCATTGTACAACAGCATATGATACAACTGAAACAGATGATAAAAGAACATTGTTTCATGTAGTTTACACCACACTGAAAATATATGAAACATGAATTCATAATGCTAAAAGGGTAAGAGTAAGTTCGAGTAGTAATGCTGCTCATAATCAAACATTTTTATTTCTAATGAAACCGTTTAGTTTTGTATGCCAACCCAAAATATGTTTAGTATAATTCACAAGAAATCACATTCAAGGAATTCCTCTATCGTACAGCAATAAAGGTTTGTTGGAAATGATCAAGTTTTTTAAATTACTTTTTTGGTTCTTGAATATTTTTTACTTTTCAGGATATGGTTTTTCAGCTCTACTCCCTTACAGTTTCACCATTACTATACAGTTTAGTTGTATGGGGAACTAATCTTCTAACTTTGTTTGGCCTTGTGTCGTGTTGGGGACTCTCCAGGTACCTGTTCAGTCTGTTATGTGACCACTGTTCTAGATATGTGAAATGTTGCAGGATTAAAGTTAGCTTCTTACTTCTGTAGAGAAAACATAGACAAAGGAGGAGTTGCCAGTTTGTCATAAAGTGTTTTGATTTCAAGAATATTGATATTAATAAATTTTGATCAGAGTGGCACTCAGAAGCTTGTGCAACAAAATTAGTGTTTTACAATAAGTCCTTTATAATAGAGGTATTTACAGATCACCTTCAGGAAATTTTAACCTCTTCTTAAGAATTATGGAAGCTCTGTTGTCCCTTCTCACAGTAAAAAAAATGGATATAGTGATTACTGGTAATATCAATGTAAGTTTATTGAAAAGCTCTTGTCAGAGAACAATTATGGCACTCAGTAACACTATCTTTCAATTTAGTTCCCACTGTGAACTTTGCAGCTAGGATATGTAAATGCTCAAAAATTGCCATTCATAATATCTTTGTATACAAATCAAGGGGAAAAAAGGCATATCACAAAACCAATAGTAAATGGGCTATCTGATCATGACATGCAGCATCTTGTGTTATATTTTGAAACTTCTCAGGATAAAAAAATCTATTAAATCTGAGTACAGGAGGATAATACATAAGTAAAAAATTTTATATTGCTCAAAAACATGAACTGGATATATGCTTACAACACTTCTGACTCAAATGGAAAATACAAAACATTCACTAATAAAGTTACCTCCACTTTTGAAAATTGTTGTTCTCTAAAGGTAACTCAAATCACACAGAAGTAAAACAATAAACCACGATTACACAAGGAATAAAGATATCATGTGGGACAAAAAGGAGACTGTATCTATCATCTAGGAACAACTCTGATGTTAACACTGTAATGTATTACAAAGAGTACTGCAAAATATTGAAGCAAGTAATCCAGAAATCGAAGCAGGCTTATTATGAGAAAAAGATAATTACATCGAACAACAAACCAAAAACTGTATGGGATATAGTGAAGACAGACCAGTGAGGCCAAAAAGGAAGGGGAACAGATAGCTCTAAAAATAAATGAGACTTCAGTAACAAGTGCATGTAGTGTTGCAAACCTCTTAAACAAGTACTTCATTTCTGTTACAGACAGCTTGGTGTCATCAGGTTCGGTGGGCAGTGCAATTGTGTATCCAAGACAAGTCTTTAAAAATAACTTCACTAAAATAGAAATGGTGCTCAGGTCTCCCAGAGAAGTAGCATCCATCATAAAGTCCTTCAAATGTAAGTATTCTAGTGGGTATGATAATATATCAAAAGAAGTTAATCAGGCCGGCCGCGGTGGCTGTGCGGTTCTAGGCGCTGCAGTCCAGAACCATGGGACTGCTACGGTCACAGGTTCGAATCCTGCCTCGGGCATGGATGTGTGTGATGTCCTTAGGTTAGTTAGATTTAAGTAGTTCTAAGTTCTAGGGGCCTGATGGCCTAAGATGTTAAGTGCCATAGTGCTCAAAGACATTTGAACCATTTTTTTGAAGTTAATCAAAGAGTGCTCGTGCGAGTTGAGTTCTATCTTAAGTTGTTTCTGTAATCCTCAAGCACCTGACTGCAAATAATATACTGTCAAAGTCACAGTGTGTGTTACTTAAATGTTCTGATATAGTGAAAGCTATTAGAGGCTACTGGCATTTTCTTTGACCTGTCAAAATCCTTTGACTATGTGAACCACACCACTCTCTTAAGTAAGTTACAATATTATGGTGTCACTGGCAGTGCTGTGAAATTGTTAGTCTCTTATCTAACAGGAAAGAAAGGGTGTTGTTGTGAAAAACCTAAGCAGTTAGCCTTCATCTGATTGGGAAGTAATTACATGTGGTGTTAAAGGTTCCATCTTGGGTCCACTGTTTTTTTCTTGTTTACATTAATGACCTCATCTGTTACATTGCCTACTGAGATTTTCACTGACATTGAAAAGTGATAGTGTTGGAGGTACTGCGCCAGGTCTTCGCCAGAAATCGCAGTTCATTAGAAGTTGAGTGATTGGAGATATGTTGTTTCATTTACTTGTTAAATTATACTAGTTTTCTTGGTGAGGTCACCAGCTGCTTTGTTTTGTAATCGTCCCACCATTCTTCTCCGCTTGCCCACCCGTGGGAAATTGGTTATTTATGAATTGGGTCGTCCATTTTCCCTTGTGGAGTGGGGGCAACTTAGAGCAATCTGCAGTTCAGGTTGTTCAGTAATCCCCCTGTCAATCTGCCATACGTTGATAGCTGCCTCTGTCATGTTTGTTGGATTCGGTGTTAATGAATTTATTGCTTAAGGTGTAAAGGCCGAATTCCTGAAATATGTTTTTATCTTGTCTATCATCTTGCGAGGTGGTATATGTGTAATGTAGAGCATGTTGGTACATTTTATGTAAAATTGCATTTCATGGATTTTATTTAAATGGTCAATTAATCATATAAAGTTGCCACCCTTCCACTGTAAGGGTTCTTTTAAAACAAGTTACACTTTTGGTGGCAAATAATTTTTAATGTGAGTGTTTTGTACCATTTACAACCCTCTTACAGGGCGCATAGTTTATGTGTTTGTGTGAGTTGTTAAAAATTTTAATTTAGGGTAATCTGGTGTGTTGCAGATTTGCACCAGTGTAGTCTTTAAGAGGTGTTGTGAGCGGTCGTGTCTACAGCCATGTTAAAAGGGAGTGGCAAGGTTCTCAGCCCAAAAGCTCATACCACAAAAAAAAATTGTTAATTCTGCCTCTGAATAGATTGTAACTTTATATTTACAGGGTGCTTTCTGATTATAATTTTAAATCTGTTTAAAAAACAGGCTTTTAGGAATAAAATTTCCATTTATTGAAAATAAAATTTTTAATTTGTTTTTTCAATTACCATTGGTAACTACTTTCACGCTCGCATAGTCCAATTAAATGTGTTAATGTTCTTCATGAATCACTAGTAAATAAAATAAATTCGTATGGATTTTCTTTGAAAATAAATCAGGTTCTATGGAGGAGGGGATACTGTGGGGAGGGTTGAGATACAGTAAGGTGATGGAAGGCTGACCAGTACGTGGATGAGTTTATAGTTAGTGTATCATTTAGGAAGGTGCAAGCCTGGCGCCAGTCCCAGCGCTTTTTGGCTGCGAGGAAATTACGGGCATGTCTTTGGAGTTTCTGGTGGCATCGGAGTGTATCCTGGTCCTGTGTGTAGAGAAAGGCATGGTGGAGATGATGGGATTCACCAAGGGGGATGGCATGTGGGGGTAAAGTGTGGTGGTGTGCGCAAATGGTGATAGTGGGGATGTGAGCCTCAATGGCCTCAGACAGGGCCTGTTGGAGAAAGGAGGCAGCATGCTGATATCATCCAGATGCTGGATGGTCAGAAGATGGCCACTGACCTGGGTATCTAGGCCTGCCCAGTAGCCATTCCAGTCAGCACGGGAGTAGTTATGGACGAAATTTGGGGGAGGATTGTTGTGAGGAGTGAGGCATGGGTTCTGTCGGTCTGTCACGGTAAGGAGGACACAGAGATGGTCGCTACCAGTGGGGTCTAGTACGTTCGCCATAATGTGTCGAAGGAGGTCACTGGAGGCCAGGACTACATCGTGAGTGGTATTGGAATCAGGGCAGGTGTGGCAGGGGAGTGGAGGAGCTCATCTTGCAGTGAGGCGAGGAACCGATGCCACCATTGTAGCTGTGCATCAGTATGACGGTGGATGTTTAGGTCAGTGGCAATCACATAGGAGGAGAAGGTGTGGTCAATGTGGCAAAGGAAGTCAAACAGGATGAGGGCAGTGGCACAGACATAGATGGTGGTGCTGTTTATGGTAAGGCCAGAGAACAAGAAGCTGAGGATAAGGTGTTCAGTGGGCTCAGGAAGGAGGGTTTGGAGCCCAACAGAGGTCTGGTGAAGGTAGCCGATGGCAACTCCACCATGCGCAATCAGGTGGGGATTATTGGATTGTTGAAGGGGTAATGGTGATGTGCTGATGATACATGGGGGCTGGAGAAATGTTTCATTGAGGAGGGAGGCATCCACAAGATGGGTTGTAAGGATGTGCATGAAGAGTTGTTTGTTGTTAGGTAAAGAACGGATGTTATTGAACAAGATACGAGGCTGCTGCGCCATGGTGGGGTTTAAACTAGGGTGTCGAGATGGGAGAAGGTAAAATGGGCTTGGTTATGGGAGTAGGTGGCGAAGGTGTTAGGGTGAAAGATTGAACGGCAGCTAGGGAGATCTGTTGGATGGTACGGGGGCGTTGAAAATGGCGGATATTTTGTAGGATGATGGTTACGAATCTAACGATGTCCTCGACTGTGGGGAGAGGGCAAAGGCTGTTTCCAGGAGGTGTGGGATCGTAAATAGGTCAGACGGGGACAGTGAGTTAGGGAGATGTGTATGCGTGTGGGGGGGGGGGGGGGGGATCTGGCCTTACAGTTTTCAATAGTTTCTTTTTCCTTTATTGTAATTTCCATTCACGATTAGGGACAGGCTGGCAGCAGCTTAAGCAGGAAGACATGTAAAACAATATAACGAAGGAAACATGGCGGAATATAGAAACATAAAAACAAAAAAACACACACTAGATTAAATGGCACCAGGCAAATTATGGAAACCAGGGGGTAGGGAGGATCTAGCCTGCAGACAGTGTAAAGTATGCAGATATGTTGGAGGAAAAGGAGGAGGTGGGGGAAGGGGATGAGGTCGTACAGGAGGTGTGTGGTGGAAGGAAGGAGGATATGGAGGGTAAGGCACAGCACATGCCATTTGAAGATTTGGGGGGTCTTGTAAAAGCTGGTGGGTGCGGAGATCCAGGCAACACTGGCATAACAGAGGATGGGACAGATGAGGGATTTGTAGGTGTGGAGGATGTTGGAAGGATGTAACCCCATGTCCAGCCAGACAGGAGTTTCAGGAGGCAAAGGCATGAATGGGCTTTCTGCTGGATGGTCAAGAGGTGAGGGGTCCAGGCGATGTGAGGGTTGAGGGTGAGGCCAAGGTATCTCAGGGTGGGGGTGAGCTGGATGAGACGACCATTAAGGGTGAGGTAGAAGTCATGGAAGAAGCAGGTGGTGCGATCTATGATGATTGCTTGGGTTTTGGAGTGGTTGAGATGAAGGGACCACTGGTTACACCAAGTGGTGAACAGGTCAAGGTGGTTTTGGAGGGTGTGTTGAGACCATTGAAGGGTAGGATAGAAAGCCAGGAAGGTGGTGTAATCAGCATATTGGAGAAGGTGGACAGGTGGGGAATGCTTGGGCATATCAGCAGTGTACAGGAGATAGAGGATAGGGGAGAGGATGGACCCTGGGGCACAGCACCAATGGGATAAAAGGTTGGTGTTGTGGAGGATGACATAGGAGGGACAGTGTGAGAGGAAGGAAGCGATCAGATGTACAAAATTGATAGGCAGGGTGTAGGTAGGTGTAGGTGGAGGAGACTGGGATGCCATACATGGCCATAGGAATTTTGGAGGTCGAAGGAAACAAAAATGGTGGAGCAAATGGAGATAAGCTAGTGGAGATGAAGGTGAACTACGTTAAGGAGTTGGTTTTCTGCTGAGAAGCAGTGTTGGAAGCGACACTGGGTAAGGGGGAGGAGGTGGTGTTGATTAAGGTGCTGACAGATATGATGGGAGAGGATCGATTCGAAGATCTTACTGAAGATGGAGGTGAGGCAGATGGGACGATAGGAAGAGGCGACGGAAGGTGGTTTGTTGGGTTTGAGGAATAAAAGGATGGGGGTAGAGAGGATGACGTTATAGAAATGGGCAAGGTCAGTCAAGAAGGAGATGGGGCTTTCTATAAGGTGGCAGTAGATGACACAGTCATGAGACAGTGGGCCTTGTTGCACTTGGACCAGAGAAGTTTAATGTCTTGTGCTGTGATTGGAGTGGAGAGAAAATGATGTCACTACTGAAGGGCGGCAGGGGAGCAGCTATGGATGTTTATGTCGATGGCTATTACAAATGTGCAGAAGGTGTGGTCAACATGGGAATTGTTGGGATGGATGGGGGACAATAGGACAAACAGGGACAGTAACCTCAGGGTGGTATGAGGGGGTTTACCTTTACACATGTGGCAGTAGGTGGGATGGGGGTGTTGCAGGTGTTACGGGAAGGAGGGGTGGCTAGATTGGGGCAGTTTTTAAGAAAGTGGGAGACCTTGCAATGGGGACAGCTGGGGACGTGGGGTGTAGGTGGGGGGACGATTGGGAGGCTGTGGCTGACAGGGAGAAGAAGAGGAGAGGAAGGGAGTCAGGGATGTGTGGGGGCCAAACATAATGTGCAGTAGTTTATGGAGGAGATCTGTGAGAAAGAAGGGGTCTCGATGAGGACTGAGTCCCTGCAAGGAATCGGAAAATGGTTCAAATAGCTCTGAACACTATGGGACTTAACATCTGTGGTCATCAGTTCCGTACAACCGGTGGTCCCGGTCGCCTACAGTGGGCTGGATGGCCGAGCGGTGACCTCCCCAGCAGTCAGGATGCTAGGAAATGGCTGTAAAAGCATCAGAAACGCCAAAGAAACATTATAATTCGTGCCTGTACAATGTGGCTTGGTGATATCAACGACCTTCCCCGAGTCCTCGCTGACTCGTAGCGATGACACCAGATCCGGGTCGCACTAGTCTTGTTAGCGCAGCGCTGCGTGCAGTGACGTAGCGGAGGAATGTCCTCACTTCGGCGGCGCGTGGTTGCCAGCGCCCCTCTGGTCAGCCAGCTCGCGGCAGACAGCAGGCTGCTGCATGTAGAGGCTCCGGGTTGGAGTCCCCGGCGGTGTCGGCACTAGAAGCATTCTCGTAGTGCGGAGTGTACTCTATCCCACCCCATCTCCTTCCCTGTTCCTTCTGGGGGCTCGTCCGCGGTGGACGGGCGGAACAGGCTGCAGTCCCCCAGCGTCGTTGGCTCACCCGGTTGTGATGGCGGATGCACAGGGCCTAGGCCCCGCACGATCTCGATGACGGTTCACTGATGTGGTCAGCATTGGTGGCGAGCGAGTCTGCCGCGATGTCTGCTAACCCTGGGTCGATGACTGACAGCGGCAGCAGAGATGACCAGAGCTGGTACTGTCCCCTCACGTCTGCTGCCGGATGGGCCGCCCTTACTGCAACATCTCCTTAATAAAGATTAACATGTCGATCACCGACGTGAGCGTTATGCAGCGACCCAGTACACATCTAACTGCAAGTCTAACTGCGAGTGCGAGTGCCCTGTTGCTATCAAAGCTGGCGTATTTAAAGGAAGCACGAGAGACGTCCTGACGTCATGCTCGTTTGTAATGACCACATTTGTTCCACTTATAGTGCTGACGTATCTGTCGTACTCGCCCCTTAGGTGTTCTTGCCACAGAGTTAGGCCTACGTGTTGTTTCGACAGACTTACGCGAAGTTGTGAAATGCAGTACAGCTGACGCTATACCTCTGTCTTGCACTCTACGAAAGTCTCCGTCTAACACAAACCCACGTGCAAAGCAATTCTCTCTCGCCTGTTGCGTGGAACCAGGACATTGCCCCTGCATGACGACACATTCCATACATATGCAATCCTCTTACTTCTTCGCCAACCTACTGCCTCTGGCTTTCGGCATAGGCAACGAAACCTTGACAATATTCCACATCTCCAACTCTTTATTATTCCGTGATACTACAGAACTACTTAAACCTAACTAATCTAAGGACATCACACACATCCATGCCCGAGACAGGATTCGAACCTGCGACAGTAACAGTTGCGCAGTTCCAGACTGAATCGCACAGTACCACTCGGTCACAGTGGCCGGCTGCAAGAAATCAGCTAAGAGATGCGAGCACCAGTGTCTGGGGTGGACAGGACGAAGGTTTGGAGGGTGGGGTGTGGGGTACGGTTGTCAGGAGGAGTGGTAGTGCCCATGGAGTCAATGGGGGAGGGGGAGGAGGTGGTGCCTTTTTGCTGGAGGGGTAGAGTCGGCAATGACGTGTTTGTGGGTTTTTTTGGAGACCGTAGGCTGGGAGGTGGAGAGAGGGAGGTGGCGAGTGGCAGATCCTGTAGGCGTGGTGGACATGGTGGGAGAAGCAACTGGTTCAGTGGCGGTGATTGTCGCATGGCATGGCGTGGTGAATGTGGTGGATGCAGATGATGAAGTGACAGGGGTGTGAGAGGGAGCAAAGGGAGCAAACCGACAACCTGAGAGGTGGCAGCGGAGGTGGCAGCAGAGGCGTACTTGAGGGTGGGGGCAGGAGCTGTTGTTGGGGGAGGGGAAACGAGGTATAAGGAGGGAGGCGAGAAGCAGCACTCCAGGAAGGGACAGTGGAAGAGGGGTAGGGGGACGTGTAGATGACAGTGGAGGGGGGGAAGGTTTATGATGGACGGATGGCGATGGACAGATGGACAGCAGGCAGCGTCGACGATGGACAATGGATGGACAAATGGACAGAGGGACGGACAGCTGGACAGCAGTTAGCATAGGCGATGGATGTTGGTGAACGGGCAGGTGGGCAGGCTGTCTGCCTGACATCCAGGGCCGCACTGACACCTTTCCCCCCCACTTGCTCCTAGCTTCCAGTACTTGGGGGCCACACCACCATCCTATGTCAACACCCCCATCATGACACAAGACATCGTCACCACACTACACACCAATCGTAATATGGCTCCCGGGCACGACCGTATTACATACTGCCAACTCAAAGAAGCCCCCCTCTCCTTCCTTACAGTCCTAACCACCCTCTATAATGTTATCCTCTCCACCGGCTTGTACCCTGACATTTGGAAGTCTTCCCGGATCCTTAATGTTTCTCAAACCTGCCAAACTCCATTCCAATTCCTCCTCCTAGCGCCCTATGGGTCTCACGTCGGTTTTCAGCAAGGTCCTGGAGTACATCATTACCTGTCGCATTCACCACCACTTCCACCAGTACCGTCTCCTTCCCTTGACCCAATGTCGCTTCCAACCTTCCTTCTCTGTTGACGATCTCCTCCTCCACCTGACACACCTCCTTTCCACTCATCTGAATTCCCATTGCTCCGCCATCTTTGTGTCCCTTTACCTAGAACGTGCCTATAACCGTGTCCCAGGCTCCTCTTCGAACTCCAGACTTACACCTTCCCCATCAACTATGTTCGCGTGATAGCCTAGTTCTGCTCTCACTGCCCCTCCTATGTTACCATCCGCAACTCCAATTCTTACACCTTCTACTCCTCCACAGGCATGCCCCAAGGCTCCATCCTTTCCCCTCTCCTCCACCTGTTATACACGACGGACATGCCGCAGCCTCCACCACCTGCCCATCTCTTGGAAAATGCCGATGACACTGCCTTCCTTGCTCTTGCCCCTCCCTCCAACACTCCCAGCCCCTCCTCCAGTCCCACCTTGACTTGTTCACCACATGGTGCAACCAATGGCTCCTTAAGATCAATCCCTCCAAGACCCAGGTAATCATCATAGGCCACACCACCCCCTCCTTCCGCCTCCTAGATTTCCACCTTACCATCACTGGTTGTCCCATTGCCCTCACTCCCACCCTCAACTACCTTGGTATCACCCTCGACTGCCACCCTTCTAGGACCCCCTATCTCCTCACAGTCCAAGCCAAGGCACATATCCGACTCTGTCTCCTCCTTGGTCGAACATGGGGATTAGACCCACTATCCTACATACATATAAGTCGCTCATCTGCGCCCTCCTATGTTATGCACACCCCACGATCTCCACCTCCCCCACCTATTACAAATCCCTCCAATTCATTGAGCGCCATGCACTCCACCTCACTTATTGCATCTGTCTCTTGTCCCCCATGCGGATCGTTTATGATCTGATTCCTTTCCCCCATCTTTCCTGTTCCTAGAATGGATACGGATCCTATAAGTCTACCACAAACTGGATCCCCCCCATCCTTTGGTTTCTCCCATCCTCTCCCACCTTAGCCCACTGCCACACCTGCACCACAGTGTACCGCCTGGACTCCATGTCCACACGCTCCATACCCTCGCCCAAGGTGGCTTCTGCCAACTCCCCCTTCTGGATGATGCCCTCATGTCTTCCATCTACCCCTCCTACCAGATCTAATCCCTACTTTTTCCCTCTCCTCAGGGCTCCCACCCTCTCCCCCTTCCCATCTTCTTCGCTTTCCCATGCCAAACACCTTCTTTTCCTTTTAACCTGCCCCCTCCTTTCCTTCTCCCCTCCTTTGTCCCCTCTAACCCCTCCTTGTTTCGTCCTACCATCTCTACCCCCTTCTCTTCCCCTCTCATCCCTTCACCCAGTGGTAGGTCGCCTTCGGTGCAGTGATATTTATCGTTTTTGTTATGGTGTCAGCATTACTCTAGTGCCATGTGCAGTGTCGCCAGAATCACTCATTTGTGTTCACACTGTGGTATTTCTTTATTTTTGTGTCAAATTACAATGTTCATTCTCCACATGTGTGTATGGCTCCCGTCTATGTTGTTTTTAAATCTACCATTTATACTCATCTATTTTTCTTCTCGTTTCTTCATCACTTTATACCATTCTATGTTATGTGTTCTTTTCTCATTTGACTATGATTTTTCTGTAACTCTCTTGGCTGAAAAGCGGCGTATTGTGCCACTGTCAAGCGACTCCATTTTGGGGAGTGAAATATCAATAAAGAAAAAACCCATAAAAAACTTTGGGCTGGTATGGAAAATCGGGCCATGCGGCTGTCGCTTGGCGCCACTAACAGATGACAGGGCAGTAGCCGCACTTGACTTTGCTGCAGTGTCGGTCCGTTTCCCCACAGTATTTGACGCTAGTTTCGAAGAAAGAACGAGTCAAATGTGTGAATTTGTGTCTACAATGTGTTCGCCAGATAAAACAACTGACTAGGGACGTACCTATTAAGGTCGTTTCCCAGCAACAGCGGCGACAAATGCTTTCCGCGGTGACGCGGCTGTTTGAGGAATTGGCAGTCCCAGCTAGAAGCGGCAGACGCTAGCAACAGAGAATGACTGTGCAGGTGGGGACCCACTCAGACGCGTGATGAATTTCATTAACTATACCACGAACCTACACGAAAGAAAGACGGAGTTGCGTGAAGACATACGAAGTTTTCATTTTCTTTGCAAAATATTCTTCCACATCTTTCATTATTCATGTTTTCTTACTTCATCATAAAGAGACTGGACGAATTACTGTTCATGACTGTCCCCTGTCTCATTATGTAGTGGACAATATTTAGGAAACCGATCACCCCAGAACTAAAACTTGCTGTGACTCTCATAACAACTTTTAGTATTGACACTTGCAGTACCGAAGTGCAGTTTACCATAATTATTGCACATCACCTCTTGTGGAGTAATATCTATAACCGAAAATTTGTGGCAGTTGATCCTTACTGTATATGAAGAAGATATGTGTTAACCCCTTTGTTATTGAAACAATCAGTGAAGCAGTATCACAATACTTGGCTCCACCGCTAACCTGCCATTAACTTCATATGAAAAATAAACATAAATCCAAAATCCACCCACCACAGTGGTACAAGTGAACATGCCTGTCAACACCACAGATGAACAGATTGAATCACTGTACGATGAGATAACAGTATTTATTCAGATAGTTAACGGGTCTTTGAGGAAGAGGCGGAGGGGTGGAGTGTGTTCCACACCTGTTTCCAGCTTCATGGTGGTGACAAAACCTGCCAGGTTATGTTGTGGCACAAGTACTATAAACTGGACAACATTTTGCTTGTCCTGCTCATCTGACTTGCTTTCTTCTCTACGCCATAAACATGGACCAATAGTCTGGTATTCTGCGCCGCAAATTTAGGTGTGTCCTGTATCTTGACGGAGAACTCGATAGCATGAAAGTTATAACAATTACGAAAATCGAAGTACCTACCATATCGAGATGAACGCTGTGGTTTTTCCTCATAATTTTCTCATGAGCCTGGACTGACCATACAAAACAAGCCTTATGCTTTTCATTTTGAACATTAATGCATGGTGCTATATAGCTAGGCCCTGCATTTACCGGATCGTAGACGGATATGCAGTGGTCCGACGAAAAAAATATATGGTCTGGTTACAATGGCGTTCCTGCCGCTGCCGCTGCCGCTGCCGCTGCCGCTGCCGCTGCTGTTGCTGGCTTTCAAGAGCCAGGTTGTCAATTATCCGGTGGACATATACTGAAAGAAAACGAAATTCTTAATGAAAAGAAAAGAATTAACGCTTAATCGATCTCTGAAATCGCCTACAACAACAATATACACTGAATCGCCAAAGAAACTAATACGGGTATTGCGTATTGAAATACAGAGATAATTAAGGAAGAATAAGGCGATGCAGTTGGCAACGCCTATATAAGACAACAAGTGGCTGGCGCAGTTGTTAGATCAGTTACTGCCGCTACAGTGGCAGGTTATCAAGATTTCAGTGCATTTGGGCGTGGTGTTACAGACGGTGCTCGAGGGATGCGATACAGAATCTTCGAGATAGCAATGAAATCGGGACTATCCCATAGGGGTATTTCAGAGTGTATCGTGAATATCAGGAATCGGTAAAACATCAAATCTCCGATATCGATGGGGCCGGAAAAAAATCCTGTAAGAATGGGATCAACTAAGACTCATGAGAATCGTCTAATGGGACATGAATGCAATCCTTTCGCAAATTGCTTCAGAATTGAATGCTGTGCCATCAAAAAGGGTCAGCATGCGAACCATTGTACGGAACATCATCGATACACTCTTTTGGAGGTGAAGTCCACTGGTGTACACTTGATGACTGCCAACACAAAGCATTACACCTCGTCTGGGCCCATCAACACTCACAGTGTACTGTTGATGACTTAAAAAATGTTGGCTGGTTGGATGCATCTCGTTTAAAATTGTATTGAGGGGACGGACATGTACAGGTACGGAGACAACCTCATGAACTCTGTTATGGTGTGCGGCTTGTGCAGTTGGAGTGATTTGGGACCCGTGATATGTCTAGATACGACTCTGACAGGTGACACATACATAATGATCCTGTCTTAATACCTGCATGCATTCACGTCCATTTGCATTCCGTCAGACTTGGGCAATTCCAACAGGACAATGCGACAGCCCACACATCCAGAATTGCTACAGAGTGGCTCCAGCAACGTTAGTTTAAACACTTCCACTGGCCACCAAATTCCCCAGACATTCTTGAGCATAACAGGCATGGCTTGAAACGTGATGTTCGGACGAGATCTCCACAAAAGATTGCTTTTATTTAACTTGAAGAATAAAAAAATTCTTTAATGCAGATATATTTATTTTTCTGCGCATTTGCAGAAGAAAGGATTTTTTAACCTCATGAATTCAGAATCACTACATAATCCTAAATAATTCTTCATGTCCATACTATTATTAAAGACAATTGGTCAGTTGGACGTCACATGACACAAGCCAGCCGTTCTGCACCCAAGCATGACATGAGTGTAAATGGGAGAATTATCTAACTCGTAGTTACCTTAGCATATAGAGCAATGTGAAACATACATTTTACAGTCTGAGAGGTGAATAAAGAAAAAAAGGGTGCACAATGAACAACTTATGCAGATTGCTCACAAACTGAAACGAATACAGGTATCGGCAGAAAATAAAAAATTATAAACTTTGCTGCCTGATGGATGAACATGTGACGCTGCAGTGCAATATCAATGCGTGACTGGCAAGGCTAGCAAACAGGGGATGTGTCGATACCAAGGTATAAAGTCTTTGTGAATTTCATTCTATGTACTCAGCTACGCAGTAAGTACGCCTGGCAGGTAGGCATGTGCACAATATACGCAGAAGTTAACATTTGAGAGAGGACGTGTAGTTGGGTTAAAGAAGGTAGTCAGAGTAATTGGCAGATCACTCAACATCTGAGTGGGATGATGCCACTATTTGCTGATGGTAGCAGGAATGGGTGAAGCATGGAAGAAAAACACCATCAAGAAGGAAGCAGTCAACTTCGAGAGACGACAGAATGTGAGGACTGAGGAAATGTTAGAGAGGCGCTCAGAGCATACATCAGGGACAAGTATACATTCAGAGGCCAACCTATTGTTCTCTTTTGATTGACAGGTCATTAACCTAATGTTCTGCTAATAGGATTATGACCCCATGGGGATTATCCTTCTCTTCGATTAACAGGCCTTTAACCTAGTGTCCCCACCCATCACCCTACCCTTCCCTTCTCCCACGTCCATCCCCATCCCTCTGTGAACTCCCCTCGCTGATACGAGCACACTTTTGATATCTATTTGAATGATTGATTAATGATATCGATCAACTGATTAATCCCATCTGGGAAACCCCTCCCCCACTGTGAAATTCAGTGTATGGAGTATTGTTTAATTATTTGTATTTGTTTATTTATTTACGGAATTTAGTTGGGAAATCGATTGCAGAGTATGGAACATTGTTTAAACAGTTTAGGCAATATAGTTTATTTATTTAAAGAATTCAGTGGGAAATTGATGTTGGTTCATGGAATATTATGTGAAGAATTTAGACAATGTGTGGAATATTGTTAATTTAAGCAATTTATGGGATATGAATCTCTGAATGAAATTTAGTTTATTTGTTTATGTATAGATTTTGGTGGGAAATCGATTGCAATGTATGGAATGCGTGCAATATTGTCTGTTTGTATAGTTCTTTATTTATATTATTGTTTATTTATGTAATTTATGGCACAGAAGGAAATGTATAGAAAATTTAAACGATTGCAATGCTTTTTCATTCATAATGCACAAGCAAACACATATTTACACTGTCACAGAGTGCTTAAACACATCTGGAAAACTTGCTTCTTTTTCACCACATGTGGAGGCTACCCGGATTTGGGACGCACTAGAGGAATTTAATTCGACTACACTCCATTAGCCTTGTTTTGCTTTTGTTGACTTTCATCTTGTATCTTCCTTTCAAGACACTGTCCATTCCGCTCAACTGCTCTTTCAGGTCCTTTGCTGTCTCTGACAGAATTGCAATGTCATCAGAAACCTTCAAGTTTTTATTTCTTCTCCATGGATTTTAATTCCTACTCCGAATTTTTCTTTTGTTTCCTTACTGCTTGCTCAATATACAGATTGAATAACATTGGGGATAGTCTACAAACCTGTCTCACTCCCTTCTCAACCACTGCTTCCCTTCCATGCCCCTCAACTGTTAAAACTGCTGTCTGGTTTCTGTACAAATTGGAAACAGCCTTAGACTCACTGTATTTGAACTCTACCACCTTCAGAATTTGAAAGAGTGTATTCCAGTCAACATTGTCAAAAGCTTTCTCTAAGTCTACAAATGCTAGAAACGTAGGTTTGCCTTTCCTTAATCTATCTTCTAAGATAAGTCATAGGGTCAGTATTGCCTCACGTGTTCCAACGTTACTGTGGAATCCAAACTGAACTTCTGCGAGGTCGTCTTCTACCAGATTTTCCATTCACCTGTAAAGAATTCGTGTTAGTGTTTTACAGCCATGACTAATTAAATTGATAGTTTGGTAATTTTCACATTTGTCAACACCTGCTTTCTTTGAGATTGGGATTATCATATTCTTCTAGAAGTCTGAGGATATTTCACGTGTCTCATACATCTTGCTTACAAGATGGTAGAGGTTTGTCAGGGCTGGCTCTCCCAAGGCTGTCAGTAGTTCTAACGGAAAGTTGTCTACTCCAGGGCCTTGTTTCGACTTAGTTCGTTCAGTGCTCTGTCAAACTCTGCATGCAGCATCATATCTCCCATTTGATCTTCCATTTCCATAATATTGTCTTCAAGTACATCGCCCTTATATAGACATACCATATACTCCTTCCACCTTTCTGCTTTCCACTCTTGGCTTTGGACTGGTGTAATGCACGTGCATTCCTGTCACGTGTTTAAGCCAAGTATTACACACATTTAAGCTATCGGGAATGTTCAGTAGCTGCCAGGCTACATGGACAATCTTAGACATAAAACCTGACCGCCGGCCAGCCACCACAGAGACTAAGCCTGAGTTGTTCACTTAAGGTTCCCAATAGAACCGACCACCCTTGACAACGCTAAGTCCGACGCTCGCCACAATCTGGCAACACAGTAAGATGCGGAAGTGTCACGAGGAAAGGTAGTATACCTATAATTTGTTATTTTAAACATATTTATCAGTTTTATCTTTGGATTTAGTGATTGTGTTACTAAAGAATCACCAAAGGATGCATCCAGTGTGAAAGTGAGTTCATAATAGACAATTTTCCTTTGTTAGAAATATGGTTAGATTAGGTTGTTTCTGGAACGAGTACATAAAAAAATGTTTTCGGTCATTATTCTCTCAAAATACATGTTATTTTTATGCAAATAAGAGTTTGAAGATCATTAAATATCAAGACATCGCGTCTGCTTATGTATATTACATGAGTGTGAACTGATGTTACTAGTGACTTCTTGTACTTTTTCCCACAAATGGTTTAGTTAGTAATAATCGAAACGTGTTTATAACTTTGAAGTAACAAAGGAAAGCAATTATTTGAAACCTGATACTGGAAACCTTCCAAACTATCATGTATTTATGACTTACGGAGCACCATTAAGCAACGAAGTCAGCCTACGTTACTCTGCACAATAGTATAGGAACTGAGCGCTATGATTCTGTTGTTTGGCATGGCCAAGTGGTAGCTGGCACGGTAGATCAGCGTGTTCGGTCAGAGGGTTAGCTACCCTCTGTAACAAAAAAACTGAGTTAATGGATCAAAAACAAACTGAAATGGATGTCTTTCTACGTCCGCACCGAGCAGATATAACGAACGAAAACGAACGAAATGAGAGTGTATAAAAAAAAATAGTGGTTAGCCCATGGGTATGCTGTATACAAGTATCTGGGTTCGCACATGGATGGGTGAAAAATTTTTTTCCGCTTCATGTATCCAGCACGTTGTGAAACATTGTTATTCGTGTAAGTTAAGATTTTTGAGCAATATTCGTTATTATTTACATGTAAGAGCGCACTTCCTCAGTAATGATTTCGTGATTTGTGTGTGTTTAAAAAACGAAATAAGAAATTGCTGGAGATGAAATTGCTGTGGGTGAAACAACCGACAGTGGCCTTTATATTTTTTCTTGTCAGAAATAATTTTCCATTTTTTTCCCGAATATCCAGCTCGATGGAATGTGGCGTCATGCGTTATGGCAACGGAAGCGCAATTTTCGTTACTTGGAAGAATAATGCGCCTGTGTCATGTGCTACCATTTTTGTGTGCATGGTGCTGTGTGTGTTGCAGTGTGCATGCGCGGATCTGCAGCTGCTTGCTTTTGATTGGCTTGCGCAATGCGAACCAACAACAGCGTTTCGGTTCTCTAGACCCGAACGTTATCACTACCGAAATGCATACTGAATAATGCAGGGACTCTAATTCGAGTACTAGAGCTTTCGGTGCTCTGGAGTACCGAAACGATCGGCACAATGCCGGAAAGATACAGAATAGGCACCCAGACGCCACCCACTGCATGGAATCCGGCGCCGCCCAGGTGAACGAGGCGCGATACTGTCGTGTATGTATCAACCGTCATTTTAGAATTTGATGTTCTAGTTATATCTTGCAGTTAAGCATTGGATTTTGCATACTTGACAATCATGAACTACAGTTAAGCGTTGTAAAATTGGGTCGCAAGTGGAGAAAGGTATAACATCAGCAACACAATATTTGATTTTTGTATAATAGAGGGCTGAATGCAGAGGAGGCAACTCGAAAAATTTGAACTGTGTCTGGAGCGAGTGCTTTTGGTAAAAATACGCCAGAAAAAGATATTCTTGGTTCAACAAAGATCGTTCTGGCATTAATGATTTTCCACGTTAAGGAAGTCTTGACTACTGTAATAAGTGATGGATTACCATTTAACCGTCATGCGACATTTGCATTCAACAGGCAAGGTTCAGAAGTCTGGCGTAGGAGTACTGAGTGCTCTAATTCGAAACAACAAAAATCAATGGAATGAGTATTATTACAGTTTGGCTTGAACGTCATCAGGTTGCTCATTGAGCATTCCTATGCAATTCTGTTACTGGTGACGTGTTATGATGCTTTTATCGTTAAGTTCCTAAGAAGAAATGAAAGGCTGAGTCCTACCAAAAGACATAAACTCGAGCAAAGAGTAGTGTGAACATAATATTTTCCATCTGATAGCTCCAACAGTGTGTTTTGCACTACTACTACAGCTGGAATTTGTTGCCAACAATTGAGACACCATTCGGTCGCAGTGTCTCTGCGTAATTGATTGGTGCATGTGTTGTTCATTTCCTCCTCTCATATCAACGCCCTTGTTTTAGTATGAAGTGAGGAAATAAACACAAAAACCTGAAGTTTCTGAGAGGCACGTAAGCCATTTCCTCTTCTCATATTATAGGTTTTCTTCTCGTAGGAAGTAAAAAAATAAACAGTTTAGGGTTCTGAAGTATAATATGACACCAGATCCTTGTCATACGATCTATCGGAAACGCAAAATGCAGGGAGCTCTCCATTCTTTTGTCCAACAGTTTGTTTCCTTTCATGCATTACTACCCCACGGAGACTTATTTAAGGACTTGCAGGCATCAAGTTCTTAAGCAGAATGAGCCTTAAGTTATTTTGCTGATCACGGTACGAAAAAATGCAACAAAGACGAGTTCTCCTAGAGCAGTGAAGATATTTGCACATGTCTGTATTCAGAAATGACTGCCAGGATCGCACCGACATGGAACCTGGTACCTGAGCGTTACTACTGTGCAACGAGGGACTACCGAAGCAGCAGGACACCAGGTTAGTGATACTAAACCAGAGAAGTAAGGCAGAGTTGCTTCCTTCTCACTACAATGCCACTGTCTAAACTTAAGTAATTGTGGTTGCAGGAGTTACAAAGAGTTCTTCCAGAAGTATGTGGAAAAGAACTTGTATTTAGATGATCCCCTGAAAGAAACGGATTTAATATCAATCATTTTGATCAAGTTGCCTCTGAGGGTACAAGGAAAATTGATAGGAATATATAAGTCAGATGTAAACGTAATTGTGAAAGCGCTGGACCAATTGGATTCATTTTCAGGGAACAATCAAAATCTAGAAGGTTGGAGAAGGAACTCCTGGGAAAATAACGGACCTAATGAAGATAGGATACAAGGAGAACTGACAAACAGACAGATACAATATCCTCAACACACAGATAATGGAATAACTCAGCAGGAGACAATGATTGACAGCACACACACAAGTGGTCAAAGGATCAACTGAAAACCTCGGTTGGCTGGGGTGGCCGAGCGGTTCTAGGCGCTACAGTCTGGAACCGAGCGACCGCTTCGGTCGCAGGTTCGAGTCCTGCCTCAGGCATGGATGTGTGTGATGTCCTTAGGTTAGTTAGGTTTAAGCAGTTCTATGTTCTAGGGGACTGATGACCTCAGAAGTTCAGTCCCATAGTGTTCAGAGCCATTTTTTTTAACCTCAGAGGGCGTAGTGTTCTGTAAAACACAAGGTGTTTAACAAACACCTGGCCCTCAAGTTATTGACAATTTTATTTCAAAAAAAGGTTCAAATGGCTCTGAGCGCTATGGGACTTAACATATGTGGTCATCAGTCCCTTAGAACTTAGAACTACTTAAACCTAACTAACCTAAGGACATCACACACATCCATGCTCAAGGCAGGATTCGAACCTGCGACTGAAGTAAATATTAATTCAGTTTCCCTTCATATTGTCAATCTTCATCTTCTTTCAGTCAGAACTATTTACTATCATCTTTAATTCATCGCTATCCAACTTCAGAGTGTACAACTGCTTTGCAAGGTAAGGTGCGTGACACACACCAGGTGCTCAGGCATTGGCAAAATATTCCAATTCTCGTCATATTGCCAATATTCCCTTGTTTCTGTCAAAATGATGCTGTATCATCAGTCCCTGCTTTATCTTAGAATATAGGAACATGGGAATAGTGAGTAACATTGGTAAGTGAGAAAAAGAGACGGTACAAAAAAGGAAAAGCTATTTATAAAATTGTGTTATCCTGTTGGAAAATGTTTAGCAAAATCTGAAATTATGTGATTATAACATGTAACAACCCTAAAGGACAGTCGGTACAACATGGAAAAAGCTATGATTAGAGTAAACAAGGTATACAGAGACAAAGAATATTATCCTGTTGGTTACAAATTTAACAAATTCTAAAAAGACACCATGGAGACAGTGAACAAACAACTTAGCGAAAACAGGAAAAATAGATATAAGTGGGTATCATTCTGCAATTGTGCTTAGATAAGAGAACAGTAAAGAGATCGAATGGTAACAAAATTCGAAACATATGTTTAGCCAACTGACAAGGTAAATCGTGACCAAAGGATAAAGAGGTAAGTGCAGCAGAATAAGATGAAGAATTGAAGTTATGTAAGTATGGGAACTGGGTCCAAACCCCATAGAATAAAAGAAAGAAAAGGTATAAGTTAATGAGCGGCCGAGGATGGTATCACTATACACTATGAAGTATAAAGATGATGAGGGTCATACAAAGGTGACCCCATATCCAACAATGGGTAATGGTAACCCGAGAGGTACCTTGAGTAAAGATAAGAAATATTGAAATAAGTTAGAGGTAATGCTTTATAGTTGCAAGAGTGAGAAGGACGGTATTCGCTGCCGAAAAAGAAACAAAAAATAGTGAACCAGTGACTAATAGGACGGCAATTACTTAGCCGATGATTATGGAACATGTTCTTCTATGTAGTAGAAAATGGGCATTTTAAAGTAAGATTAGCCAAATGCGAGTTTTATAAATTTTTGATTAACTTGTTCTGTATTGGATGTAGATATAATTAATATGTAAATGTTTATATGAGCTAAAAGTAAGAGGCATATGAGTAGATGTTCCATCTCAGATAAAACAGAAGTGCATCAGAATAAGTATTCGATTTTAATTAAAGTATGTATTATATAGTGTTCGTGGTATATTCAGAAATGATTTAAAGCTAAAATAGTGCCACTCTCAAGGCATCAGATAAAGATCGGATCAGATAACGATCAGAAGTAATTTTAAAGATACATACTCACTTCAATGGGACATGTATCTGTATAGCTATATCGTGTTAAGGATAGTGTAATAATAAGAACAGTAGCCGATAAGCAATGATTGTAGAGTATGTGTAAGATGAAGTAATACCAATGATTTAAGATGTAAACCGAGGGCAAGAGACACCCAACCTACCATATTTCAAAATTAAACAAGGTCTTCGAGCATATTGAATTTTGAAAATAAAAGAAGAGAGGGGGGGGGGGGGGAATGTGTAATGCACGTGCAATCCCTTGACGTGTTTAAGCCAAGTATTACGCACATTTAAGCGATCAGGAATGTTCAGTAGCAGCCAGGTTACATGTCCATTTGACAATTAAGCGTCAACAAGGAGCATTAGTGATGAAACCATTAGGAGGCAATGTTCTGCAACCTTAGTATGGACGAGATCTGTCTATTTGGGAGTAGGATCTTACAAACTGAGACAGTGTTACGAGAGAAACTTCGGTCACAATTTCCGCAAACATGACGTCAGATCCGCCTAGCAACAGCGATCTGAACGCCCATTGGCTGAAAGTTTGGATAAATAAATAAATAAATATATATATATATATATATATATATATATATATATATATATATATATATATGCGTGTGTGTAGGAAATGAGCGAAGTGTCCTCACTGGCTGAGAGAGAAAGGTGGGGTTTCTCTTGTCCATCGGGAAGAGAGGGCGAGTTAGTAGCGAGGCGCCACTGAAAAAGCACGTTCGAGTAACTGGGGGTGGCTCCAAAAGAACGATGACGAATAAATGTTCCAGCTGTTAAACGTGAGATAGTGAAAGTTAGTTATCAGTGAACGCCACGTGTCGTGGGCAGTGTTTATTACGCTTATGGAAAGTTAGAAAAGTGTTAATGGGTTGCAAAGGGTTGAATAACGGCGTAGCCAAGAGCCGTCATATTGGAAGTTCGGTGAAGCGTGTTTCAAAGTATTTTCTTTATTAAAATGGGTATAGTACAAAGCGTTGTTGACATTTAACTACTGGCATCCAGAAACACTCCACTTCAGCAAGATGGCCCCTTCATTGAACCTAGTGCCTCAGTGCTAATACTTGGGATGAGGGACTACCGAAGCAGCAAGACACCAGGTTAGTGATACATAAACCAGAGAAGTAAGACAGAGTCGCTTCCTTCTCGCTACATTGTCACTGAGGGCATTGTACTGGGTTTCCATCTGAGCTCTTGATATTCAAACAAGTGGTTCTCTTTTCTCCAAATGTCTCTTTAATTTTACTGTAGGCAGTATCTATTTCTTCCCTGGAGATATATGTCTGTACCTCCTTTCTTTTGTCCTCAAGCCATCCCTGCTTAGCCATTTTGCACTTCCTGTGGATCTCATTTTTGGGACGTTTGTATTCCTTTTTGCCTGCTTCATTTACTGCATTTCTAAATTTTCTCCTTTCATCAATTAAATTCAATATTTCTTCTGTTATCCAAGGATTTCTGGGTAGTATAAAGAGAGTTACCATAAGGAATTCGAGCGACTATGGAAACATCTGTCAGAAATCCATAATTTCCTCAACGTCCGTCTGATCGGCCCCTTTCTCTCCCACCGTCCTTCCTACGTCACCATCCATAACATGGATTCCTACACCTTTTTTCCCTCCGCCAGTGTGCTCCAAGGCTCCATCCTCTCCCCCCTTCTGTACCTTTTGTATACGGCGGACATGCCGCGGCCGTCTCCCCCCATCCACCTTCTCCAGTTAGCCGATGACACCGCCTTCCTTGCCCTTGAACCCAACCTGCAGCGCTCCCAACACCTTCTCCAATCCCATCTTGACCGGTTCACTGCTTGGTGCAACCAGTGGTTGCTCAAGGTCAATCCCTCCTTTTCCTCAAACGGATACGGGTCCTCTACTCTTTCCGTAACCTCGATCCTCCTCACTCGCTTGTCTCTCCCATCCTCTCCCGACCCCACCCGCTGCCGTGCCTGTATTTCCACTTCCCACAAGCTCTCCATCTCTCCACTCTCCTTACCCTCTCTCAAGGAGGCTTCCACCAGCTCCCCCTCCCTGATGATGACCTCCTCCCCTCCATCTACCCCTCCTACCAACACTGATACTCCTCTCCCTCTTCCTGTATTTGTTCCTATGGGCACCCTCTCTCCCTTCTTTCCCCCTTCCCTCCCTCCTCCTTTTCCCCTCTCCTGCCCAGCTTCCCCTACGCCCATACCTTCATTCCTCCCACCATCTCCTCTGCCATTGGCATCTTCGCTCTCCCCTCTCCCTCCACCACCACCTTCTTCCCCTCTCGGCAGGTCCCTGGACTCGCACAAGTTCAGTGGACATTTGCACGCCAGATATCATCGCCATCAGTTTCTTGTGTGTGTGCCACTGTGTTTGCGATTTAGTGTTTTTCGCCACCACGTTCCTTAGTTCACTTATACCATCTAAGTCATCAGTGTCTGTGCGCAGTGCTGACAGTTTCTTGTGTTTTTCGTCGAGTGTGAATGCCTTCGTGTTTTTAATTTTTGTATCTACTGTTTTTTTAACCACCAATCTGTTACATTCCTGTCTTCATTGTCTCTTTTATTGTAATGCTTGTGGCTGAAGAACACAGTAGATTTATCCGCTGCAAGCCCACATTTGTATAAGGTGAAAAATAACAATAAAGAAAAAAATAATAATTTCCTCTCGGCCAACTGGAATCCCTACCAGGATACCCTCTCTATCCAGGTCGATAGCCACCCGTTCACCTACCACCACCCTGATGATATTACCTGTGCCGACTCCTTTCTCCTCCAGACCTTGTCTGAGGTTGTGAAGGCCCGGTCCCTTCCATCGCCATCCACCCCCATTGTCCTACTTTACCATCACTTCCATTTCCGTTAATCACGCCGTCCCTACCGTTCCTTCCTTCACACGTGTGACCCGGACACACTACAACGCCACCGGCAACTACAACGACACATCAGAAACTTGCTCACGGCTAAGAAATGCTGGGACTGGCGACAGACATGCACCCATCTTAATTCTACACTTCCTATCAACTCGTCCAAGTGCTGGTCAGCCTTCTGCCGCCTTACCGGATCTAAACCCCCTCCCTACTACCCTCCCCTTCATGATAATCAATCCTTCCCTGACAACCATAGTAAGGCCAATCACTTTGCCTCCTACCTCTCCGATGTTTTTACCATCCCAGATGGTACCCACTTCCATTACTCCCTCTTCCCAGATGTCCACAGTCGAACTGACACCTCTGCCTCTCCCCTCGCTCCTGGCTTCCAGTACTTGGACAATATTGCACAGAACGAATGCAATGCCCCATCACTACTCAGGATCTCATCACTGCACTCCGCATGAAACGCAACACCGCTCTTGGTTACGATTGTGTCACCTATCGCCAACTTTGTGAAGCTCCTGCCTCCTTCCTCTCCACTCTGGCCAGGCTCTACAATGTAGTTCTGCCCGCCGACTACTACCCCGACCTGTGGAAAACCTCCCCCATCCTGATGTTCCTTAAACCTGACAAACCACCGTCTGCTGTCTCCTCCTACAGTCCCAGCAGCCTTACCTCGGTCTTCAGCAAGGTCCTGGAATCCATCCTCACCCGACTCATCCACCAGGATCTCCGCCAGCACCGCCTCCTTCCCGTTACCCAGTGTGGCTTTCGGCTGTCCTTCTCTACCGATAACCTTTTCCTTCACCTCACTCATCTCCTATCCGAACCTTTGCCCTTCCTCTTAACTACATCCGTCTGATTGGGTCCTTTCTTTCCCAACGTCCTACCTAGGTCACCGTCCATAACACGGATTCCTACAACTTTTTCCCCTCCACTGGTGTGCCCCTAGGTTCCGTCCTCTCCTCTCTTCTGTACCTTTAGTATACGGCGGACATGCCGACACCTTCACCCACCCCGTCCACCTTCTCCAGTACGCCGGTAACACCACATTCCTTGCTGCCACCCGCACCCTGCAGCGCTCCCAACACCTTCTCCAATCCCATCTTGACCAATTCACCACTTGGTGCTACCATTGGTTGCTCAAGGTCAATCTGTCCAAGACCCAGGCGATCATTGTAGGCAAATCCACCCCTTTCTTCCTCCTCCTTGACTTCTATGTTACCATCTATGGCCGTCCTATCGCCCTCACCCGCACCCTTAAGTACCTTGGCGTCACCCTTGACCATTGCCTCTCCTGGACCCCCATCTCCAGACCATTCAAGCCAAGGCACACCCGTGACTCCATCTCCTCAAGCTCCTTTATGGTCGCACTTCGGGTCTGGATCCCTCCACCATCCTCCACACCTATAAATCCCTCATCCACCCTATCTTCTGCTACGCCCACCCTGCCTGGATCTCCGTCCCTCCTAGCTTTTACAAATCCCTTCAAATCCTTGAATGCCATGCTCTCCGCCTCACCTATTGCATCCGTTTCCCCTCCCCCACATGCATCCTGTACGATATTAATCCATTCCCACACCTCCTCCTTTTCCTCGAATGGATACAGATCCTCTACACCTCCTGTAAACTAGATCCCCCTCACTCACTTGTCTCTCCCATCCTCTCCCACCGCTGTCCGCTGTCGCACCTGTATTCCCACATCCCACCTCCTCTCCATCTCTCCACTCTCCTTACCCTCTCCCAAGGTGGCTTCCACCAGCTCCCCTACCCTGATGATGCCCTCCAACCCTCCGTCTACCCCTCCTATCAACTTTGATCCTCCTCTTCCACTTCCAGTGTTTTTTCCTCTGGGCACCCTCCCTCCCTTCTGTCCCTCCTCCCTCCCCCAGGCTTCCCGTACCCCCAAACCTTCTAATGTTACTTAAAATCCGTCTTGATTGCAAATTTTTTATTCATATGACCGGTTTCGGTTCATTCAGAACCATCTTCAGATCTGTAAACATAATGATACTAATTTACTATTTCATGGAAGCTAATCTTTTTCATCCTATCTAATCAACATCAAATGTACCAGAACGTACCTGATATTTCAGTTACAGGAGTAACCCGTCCAAATCCAGCAACTTTCACATGCTACATCACATAAAATTGGTTGGCAGAGTGCCCGCCATTTATATTAATTATAACACTATTACCGACAGATGGCCTCTGGTACATCTGTTACATTCCATTTGCACATACTGTATTCAGTAAATCTTTTTTTATATTAAAAATACTTAATTAAAATATGCAGATGGCAAAGTTAAAATCTGTACTTGTCAGAATTAAAAAACAGTAAAATTATCATTTTTATACGATCTAAAAAACATAGGGCGATTTATATATCTATGGTGCTGGTGGGAACTTGTTTTCCTCTACAGTCGGTATGCTTCTGCGGTTTCCGCCATTTCGGTGTTGTGCCGCGGTCCACTCAGTCGTCTGATGTCCATCGCCGCGGGCAAGAGGGCTTGCACAGGAGGGCCCCGTCAACGACGCCAGACGCTGCACGCGTCTTCCGGCTTCTCCACTGCGCACCATCTCTCATCCCTCAGTCTGGATCTGCACACACAACACTTGTCATCTTAGTATGTCATCATAAGTGCTAAAATAGGCGTTACTCATTGAATTCGCTTTGTTTGTTGAGGATTAAATCCGGATCTTTATTTTTGTGGGTGTATATTTGAATTTCTTCCAAAATGTTAAGAAACCGTCCCTTATGAGCTCTATGCAGTATGTCTAACTTGCGTTCAATGTTCGTGACTGAGTGCTTTGTGGCAGCCATATGCGCCCCAAAAGCTACACTCCTGGAAATGGAAAAAAGAACACATTGACACCGGTGTGTCAGACCCACCATACTTGCTCCGGACACTGCGAGAGGGCTGTACAAGCAATGATCACACGCACGGCACAGCGGACACACCAGGAACCGCGGTGTTGGCCGTCGAATGGCGCTAGCTGCGCAGCATTTGTGCACCGCCGCCGTCAGTGTCAGCCAGTTTGCCGTGGCATACGGAGCTCCATCGCAGTCTTTAACACTGGTAGCATGCCGCGACAGCGTGGAAGTGAACCGTATGTGCAGTTGACGGACTATGAGCGAGGGCGTATAGTGGGCATGCGGGAGGCCGGGTGGACGTACCGCCGAATTGCTCAACACGTGGGGCGTGAGGTCTCCACAGTACATCGATGTTGTCGCCAGTGGTCGGCGGAAGGTGCACGTGCCCGTCGACCTGGGACCGGACCGCAGCGACGCACGGATGCACGCCAAGACCGTAGGATCCTATGCAGTGCCGTAGGGGACCGCACCGCCACTTCCCAGCAAATTAGGGACACTGTTGCTCCTGGGGTATCGGCGAGGACCATTCGCAACCGTCTCCATGAAGCTGGGCTACGGTCCCGCACACCGTTAGGTCGTCTCCCGCTCACGCCCCAACATCGTGCAGCCCGCCTCCAGTGGTGTCGCGACAGGCGTGAATGGAGGGACGAATGGAGACGTGTCGTCTTCAGCGATGAGAGTCGCTTCTGCCTTGGTGCCAATGATGGTCGTATGCGTGTTTGGCGCCGTGCAGGTGAGCGCCACCATCAGGACTGCATACGACCGAGGCACACAGGGCCAACACCCGGCATCATGGTGTGGGGAGCGATCTCCTACACTGGCCGTACACCACTGGTGATCGTCGAGGGGACACTGAATAGTGCACGGTACATCCAAACCGTCATCGAACCCATCGTTCTACCATTCCTAGATCGGCAAGGGAACTTGCTGTTCCAACAGGACAATGCACGTCCGCATGTATCCCGTGCCACCCAACGTGCTCTAGAAGGTGTAAGTCAACTACCCTGTCCAGCAAGATCTCCGGATCTGTCCCCCATTGAGCATGTTTGGGACTGGATGAAGCGTCTTCTCACGCAGTCTGCACGTCCAGCACGAACGCTGGTCCAACTGAGGCGCCAGGTGGAAATGGCATGGCAAGCCATTCCACAGGACTACATCCAGCATCTCTACGATCGTCTCCATGGGAGAATAGCAGCCTGCATTGCTACGAAAGGTGGATATACACTGTACTAGTGCCGACATTGTGCATGCTCTGTTGCCTGTGTCTATGTGCCTGTGGTTCTGTCAGTGTGATCATGTGATGTATCTGACCCCAGGAATGTGTCAATAAAGTTTCCCCTTCCTGGGACAATGAATTCACGGTGTTCTTATTTCAATTTCCAGGAGTGTATTTCAATTTCCAGGAGTGTATTTTGTTTTGAGTGTAGGTGTGCTCCCTGAATCTGGTTTCAACGTTCCTACCAGTCTGCCCTATATATTGATTACAGCAGTCATTCTATTTGATCTTATATGCCCCTGAATCCTGAAATTTATTCCTACTATTACATATTCTATGCTGGAGCTTCAATTTTAACGTGTTATTTGTTCGGAACCCTATTTTAACGTCGGATTTACGAAAGCATCTTTCAATTTTATCCGTAATTCTTCCATTGTAAGTGAGAGCTACATATTTTTTCTTGTTGTTCCTCGTAACTGCTACTTGACTTCCTTCTATTTGTTCCATTTTCCTCTTCTTTGTCTTCCTATAAATATTCATCACCTGCTTACACGTATATCCGTTCGCTACGGTTACTTCTTTTAAAATACTTAACTCCTTTTCTACTTCCTGTTGGCTTAGTGGCAATCTTAGTAGCCTGTATACCATCCAAGTAAAATATGCCGATTTGTATCGCGGTGGGTGACAAGAGCGCTCATTGATAACTAGATCCGTACATGTAGGTTTCCTGAATATGCTAAAATCATACTTCCCATCTTTCTTTATTAGTGTTAAATCTAAGTAATCTTGTTTTCTTCAAATTCCATGGTGAATCTAATTTTCGGGTGTTGGGAGCTCATTTTTTGTGCTAAGTTTTCGATATCATTTTTATCTCCTTTGTATAATAAAATGGAGTCGTCAATATATCTCCTGTAATATACAATTTTCTCATCGATATTAGGATTTTCATCAAAGAATTTGTTTTCTAAGTGATTTACAAAAATGTCAGCCAGCGTCCCAGCTAAACTATTCCCCATTGCCAGCCCATCTTTGTTGATAAATTTTACCATTGAAAGTAAAGTAATTGAACGACAAGACTTGTTCCAACATTTCCACTAGTTCAATCACTTCCCCCAGTGCCAATTTACCATGAGTGAGGAGATTGTTCTTAATGATCGCAATCGTCTATTTTACGGGAATGTTTTTGTACAGATTGGTGATATCCAATGAAGCTAGTGACGCATTCTGAGGTATAAGTACGTCTTTAATTTGCTCGGCAAATTCGTAGCTGTTGCTAATGTTGAAAGTCCGACGATATGTATATGCCGCCTTCGATCTGTTATTTAGCTCTTTATTTAATTTATAACTTGGGCTGCTAGTGTTATTAACTATTGGGTGAATCGATTTTTCAACTTTATGGAGCTTTATTTGTGACCGTAATTCGGGGATTCGCGGATTCGTTACCTTCAGTTCAAACTTTTCCTCCTCTGTGAATAGAAACACACTGTTATCTATTTGTTTCCTTATTTCTGGTTGAAATTTCTTGGTTGGATCTTTCTTGACTTCTACTATTCCGTTTTCCATAAAGAACTTTTCAGTTTTCTCTATATAGTCTGTATCATGTATTAAAACCATAGTGCCGCCCTCAACTGCCTTTGTGATGATAGATAGCCTTATATGATTTTAAATTCTTATTCAAGCCTTTAAGAGTTAGTAGTTCGTTTCTGTTCTTGTGAGCAGAGTGCATTTCATCTATAATTGACTTCTTTACTTTAACTGCCATGTTGGTCTGTTCGTATCTATTCATATTTGCGATATCACATGCAATTTTCACTTCTGCGACAGTTTTTTTATTGTATTTGAGTTAATTGCGGGATTTAGGTTATATTGCAGCCCTTTGTTTAAAAGGTTCTGCTCATCCTTTATTAATTCTATCTCAGTTAAGCTCACGACCCTCTCACGAAAAGTATGCAACTTTTTATACGCCGTTTCGTTATCAATATTAAAATCGACACCTAGGTTAAAAAGCTTCTTCTGATGTCTGTTCAGAGTTAGTTCTCGCTCCCTGACAATTCTATTTTCAAGCTCTCTGCTTGCGTATGTGAACTGTAATGGAGATAAAATGTCACCTAAAATCAAGTGAAGATTAAAAGCTTCTCTATTTAAATTGTCTTTCATTTTATATGCTTCTCGAATTTGAGTTGTAGCCCATAATACTTCACTTTTACGTTTTACTATTTGTGCTATGTTTGACATATTCCTGATTTTTACTTTTGCGTAATTAGGAGTAATCCCTGCGTCTAAGCATGTTTTGTTAAATTTTATTTTCAGGTTTTCTTTCATTATCTTTGTCCTAATACGTAAGAACTTTGTAATGTATACCGAAGCCTGATGTGGCACAAACTTTGCAAAAACAGACATAATGTCTTATGGGATAACAGCAATCAGTGATTTTATAATGTTACTTAAAATCCGTCTTGATTGCAAATTTTTTATTCATATGACCGGTTTCGGTTCATTCAGAACCATCTTCAGATCTGTAAAAATAATGATACTAATTTACTATTTCACGGAAGCAAATCTTTTTCATCCTATCTAATCAACATCAAATGTACCAGAACGTACCTGATATTTCAGTTACAGGAGTAACCCATCCAAATCCAGTAACTTTCATGTGCTACGTCACATAAAATTGGTTGGCAGAGTGCCCGCCATTTATAATAATTATAACACTATTACCGACAGGTGATGTCTGGTACATCTGTTACATTCCATTTGCACATACTGTATTCAGTAGATCTTTTTTTTATATTAAAATACTTAATAAAAATATGTAGATGTCAAGGTTAAAATCTGTGTCTACTGTTTTTTTGTCCCCCATTATGCTATGTTCTTTCTGTGTCTCCAATGTTTTTTTTCTCTTGTAATACCTGTGGCTGAAGAACGGCATACTGTGGCCACTGCCAGCCCACCTTGTCTAAGGTGTGAAATGACAATAAAGAAAAAAAATAATTTCCTCTGGTGATCGTTTTGGCTCACAGTTCTCGTTCTCTGGCAGTCATCGGGCTACCACTAAAGGTAACCTGGAAGTTGGTAATGGAATAACTGTGTGTCTGTGTTCCTGACACAGTGACTCCAGTCTTGGAAGCCGCTGATATTTCAGAAAGGATAGTTACTGGAGCGAACTAATATTTTCGTACTTCTTCGAAAATAGCCACTGGCCATCGCGAATGACAAATAACATGTCAGAAAGTATAAATGGTTCAAATGGCTCTGAGCACTATGGGACTTAACATCTGTGGTCATCAGTCCCCTAGAACTTAGAACTACTTAAACCTAACTAATCTAAGGACATCACACACATCCATGCCCAAGGCAGGGTTTGAACCTGCGACTGTAGTGGTCACGCGGTTCCAGACTGAAGTGCCTAGAACCGTACGGCCACACCGGCCGGTTCAGAAAGTATAACATAATAGATTTGAATATAATAATTATTATCCTCATCATTTGTCAAAATATGTGAATAACTGCTAATATTTACTGCTTGTGAGTAACTGCTAATATTTGCAGAATTGATACACTGTCAGAATAAAACACAGTTACGCACTTTTAATAAATTTATCATACACAGAATACCCGATCTTGACTGTTGCGACCAAGTGCTGTCGAAACTGAAATATAGCAGAATTTTTACTTAAGCTGGACTGTCTCTGTTAAGACATTCATCTACAGAGTAGAAGGAGGGGTCAACGGAAGCGTCTGATTCCACCCGTCTGCTTTGATGTAAAGATGTTGTGGTGTGTGAATGTCATTATGGCACGGTGTTTATGTGTTGTTTTGTGTGTGTGTGTGGGGGGGGGGGGAAGGAGGGGGGCTGGCTGATCTAGTTTGCAGTGGCGGTATTTGCTGGTGCTAATTATTTTTTTTCTAGTTGTGATGTTTTGTGTATTTATGGGGTATTGAAGTGTTTTAATTTATGTAGGGATGTTTGATTTGTGGATTTTTGAGGTTGTGGTTTTGGTTTTATTTTTCGCAGTTGTAGTTGTCGGTTTTTTGGCATCAGTAGTTGTGGTGAACGTATATAGGTCACTGGAAATGACCGATTCCCATTTTCATAGTTGTATGCGTTGATGTGTTGGTATTGTCATCTGAGATTGACCTATGTAGGTCAAGGGAAATGTCTGATTCCAATTTTCGTACTTTTAGTTGTGGATATTAGTGTTTTGGTATGGTCACCTATGGTTGACCTATTTTGTTAAAGAGAAGTGTCCGATTCCTGCAGATTTTGTTAGTGTAACGGAATGCTGTATTTTTGTTTTCCGTATTTCCTTAGGTTCTTCATTTTGTGTTTTTGGATCATGGATTTTTTTTTTTTACTACCTTGTCCTCACCCTAAAACCCCCAACATCCCGCAGTTGTCCCGTTGGTTTGATTTTTTTTTTTTTTTGGTGGGAGATGTTATTGTATTATTTATATGTATCTTAAAATAGCCATTTCCGGCATATTGATGTCGTCCTGGGGCAAAGCACACGCGTGTTTCAAAAACTCTTTCAAACAGTCTGTAAACCGTTCTTTATCTAAACCAAGTTTTTAATGATTGCTGACTTGTTAGCAGTTTATTGAAAATGCATGTTCCTGAATATTGGACCCCATTTGGAGCAAGGTAAGTGATTTTAGGTCTTTATGTAGATTGCTGTTCCTATTTCTAGTACTGATATTATGTATTGAGCTATTGGTTGGAAATACTTGTAATACATTTCATTAAGGAATAAATATATTAGGAAGCAGTGGTTAGACTACAAAGTTCCTTGAACAGGTTCCTATATGATGTTCTTGAATTTATACCACAATCGATCTTTATTACATGCTTTTACATGCGAAAAACTTTTGCTCCGTTTGATGAGTTACCACAGAATATGATCCCTTATGAAATAATAGAATGAAAATATGTAAGCTTTCCTATACCTATGTCTCCTAAATCTAACATCATTCACACTTTAAATACAGACCTGTTTAGGCGCTTCATCTATTCTGTGGTATGCCCTTTCCAACTGAATTTATTTTCAAGTTGTAGTCCCAGAAATGTAACACTGTCAACCTTTTCGATCTGCATGTCTTCATATGTTGTAAAGATGCTGTAGCTGGAGAAATTGAGCAGTTTCCAAATTGCACATAAAACTTGGATTAGCGTACTTACACTTTCCCCAATAGGACTATCTTGTACAGGAAAGGAGTAAACAAATCTGATACATTATGTATATTTTTTGTTGTATTACAAGGCTGTATACTTATTCTATTAAGTGAGAAGCACAAGAAATTAGGCTTCGAATTTAATCTACACTATTCAGATTACATATTACTTCATACTTAAAAACGCACATTGTTAACATTTTACTCAAACAGTGCTGTGGCGAAGTTCCGCTTACTTTCTGTTGCAGCTGTGATGATAATATTTCTAATAGCGACCGATAACCTACATACATATACACTCCTGGAAATTGAAATAAGAACACCGTGAATTCATTGTCCCAGGAAGGGGAAACTTTATTGACACATTCCTGGGGTCAGATACATCACATGATCACACTGACAGAACCACAGGCACATAGACACAGGCAACAGAGCATGCACAATGTCGGCACTAGTACAGTGTATATCCACCTTTCGCAGCAATGCAGGCTGCTATTCTCCCATGGAGACGGTCGTAGAGATGCTGGATGTAGTCCTGTGGAACGGCTTGCCATGCCATTTCCACCTGGCGCCTCAGTTGGACCAGCGTTCGTGCTGGACGTGCAGACCGCGTGAGACGACGCTTCATCCAGTCCCAAACATGCTCAATGGGGGACAGATCCGGAGATCTTGCTGGACAGGGTAGTTGACTTACACCTTCTAGAGCACGTTGGGTGGCACGGGATACATGCAGACGTGCATTGTCCTGTTGGAACAGCAAGTTCCCTTGCCGGTCTAGGAATGGTAGAACGATGGGTTCGATAACGGTTTGGATGTACCGTGCACTATTCAGTGTCCCCTCGACGATCACCAGTGGTGTACGGCCAGTGTAGGAGATCGCTCCCCACACCATGATGCCGGGTGTTGGCCCTGTGTGCCTCGGTCGTATGCAGTCCTGATTGTGGCGCTCACCTGCACGGCGCCAAACACGCATACGACCATCATTGGCACCAAGGCAGAAGCGACTCTCATCGCTGAAGACGACACGTCTCCATTCGTCCCTCCATTCACGCCTGTCGCGACACCACTGGAGGCGGGCTGCACGATGTTGGGGCGTGAGCGGAAGACGGCCTAACGGTGTGTGGGACCGTAGCCCAGCTTCATGGAGACGGTTGCGAATGGTCCTCGCCGATACCCCAGGAGCAACAGTGTCCCTAATTTGCTGGGAAGTGGCGGTGCGGTCCCCTACGGCACTGCGTAGGATTCTACGGTCTTGGCGTGCATCCGTGCGTCGCTGCAGTCCGGTCCCTGGTCGACGGACACGTGCACCTTCCGCCGACCACTGGCGACAACATCGATGTACTGTGGAGACTTCACGCCCCACGTGTTGAGCAATTCGGCGGTACGTCCACCCGGCCTCTCGCATGCCCACTATATGCCCTCGCACAAAGTCCGTAAACTGCACATACGGTTCACGTCCACGCTGTCGCGGCGTGCTACCAGTGTTAAAGACTGCGATGGAGCTCCGTATGCCACGGCAAACTGGCTGACACTGACGGCGGCGGTGCACAAATACTGCGCAGCTAGCGCCATTCGACGGCCAACACCGCGGTTCCTGGTGTGTCCGCTGTGCCGTGCGTGTGATCATTGCTTGTACAGCCCTCTCGCAGTGTCCGGAGCAAGTATGGTGGGTCTGACACACCGGTGTCAATGTGTTCTTTTTTCCATTTCCAGGAGTGTAATATGAAACACTAATAATCGTTCTAACGTCAACTAAAATGTACCCAGAGTTAATTAGCTAAGCATATGACACGATTCATACAACATTCCTGCCATTTCACACTACTCGCAGTTATACTGATTACAAAACTGATGGATTCCAACTATGTCATTATTTAACTGTAGCCCCATCGGAACATTCGGTATTCGCTAGCGAAATATAACTTGACAGTTATTAATAGCCGTTAAAAATAACGGTTATCAAAGACTAACAGAACTGTGATAAACGTTACTCCAGAATAACCGTTTTACTTACTACTAACCAGCACAATTAGTCCATTTAAGTTTACATACTCTCAAGTCTCGAACGGGCCCAGACCGCAACATCACAATCAGAGCCGCTCAAAAATTTACTGCTTGAAAAAAGACCAATGAAATAACACTACTACTTTTTTCTTTTCTTTATTGTATTTCAATTCCCCTTCAGGGCGGGCTGGCAGCAGCATATATGCTGCTCTTCAGCCAAAAGACATAGGACAAAACAATAGAAGACATTTAAAAACAGCAAAGGAGAGAATAAGGTGAACATAGATATAAAAAAGTTGGAACATCATGGAAGCCAATAGACAAAAAACGAGGTGACTGTAAAATGGAGATAAAAAACTGTTTAAAAGTAGCACACACAAAAATCCACACACTGCGACGATTAAAAGAACACAAGGCACAGTATGACTGGAGCATAAAGGTATTGACGGATGGCATACCACATAATGTAACACTGACGGTGAACCTCAAGGCAGTACACAATTAAAATCACACCTCTTGACACACAGGAGAAACAGCACTAAACACAACACTGATGTGGCACACTGATGATGATCAATACAGAGGATCTGCCAGGCGCTAGGAGATGAGGGAGAACTGAAGAAGGGAGGGAGGGGAAGAGATGGGGGAGATGAGCGGGGGGCGCACTGAAGAGGGCCAGGTAGGGAGGGATGTGGGAGGGAAAGAGGGAAGTATGGGGTGCAGGGTCTCAGGGGAGGGGAGGATGGAGGAAAATCCGCTCTGGGAAAAGGAGGGAAGAGGAAAAAGGGGGCCCTGGGGAGAGGGGGAACAAGGCCAGGTTATAGTTGGAAGGAAGGGTAGATGTCACGGCGAAGTTCGTCATCTGGGAGGGGGAGGCGTTGGAAATTGCGCTGATGAAGAAGATGGAGGGTGCGGAGGTGGAGAGAGGGGGGGGATACAGTGATACAGGCGCGGCAAACGGGCGGGGGGTGGAGAGGAAGGAGGAAACCAGAGGGTGGGGAGGATCAATCCTGCGAACAATAAAAGGATGCGGAGATGTTGGAGGAACAGGAGGATGTGGGGGAAGGGGATCAGTTCATACAGGAGCCGTGTGGGGGAAGGAAGGCAGATACGGAAGGAAAGGCAGAGTGTATGGCGTTCAAGGATTTGGAGGGCCTTGTAAAAGAGAGTGGGGGCGGAGATCCAGGCAACGCTGGCATATCAGAGGATAGGACGGATGAGGGATTTGTAGGTGTGGAGGGTGGTAGAAGGATGCAATCCCGATGTCCGGCCAGACACGAGTTTCAGAAGGCGGAGGCGGGAATGGGTTTTCTGCTGGACGGTCTGGAGATGAGGTGTGCAGGTGAGGTGTCGGTCGAGGGTGAGGCCAAGGTATTTCAGGGTGGGGGTGAGCAGGATAGGACGCCCATAAAGGGTGTGGTAGAAATCATGGAGGCAAAAGAAGCGAGTGGTGCGGCCTATGATGATTGCCTGGGTTTTGGTGGGGTTGAGATGGAGGAACCACTGGTTACACCAAGTGGTGAACTGGTTAAGGTGCGTTTGGAGGGTACGTTGAGACCGTTCTTTACTGTAATTTTAAGCACCTCATACAAGGCGGGCTGTCAGCAGCATATTACGCCGCTCTTCAACCTTAAGGGGTACAATAACATGACATAGAGGTGACACAAACAATACAAGAAAAACGGTGGGCAAAAAAATGTAGATACAAAAACAATAAACATGAAGCCATTCACGCTGGACGAAAAAACACTAACACTTGTTGACACGGAGCACAGAATAAGGACGACTGCGATGGCACACGTGAACAGTGGGGGCGTGCCGACGAAAGAACACTAACCGCAGACGAAGGCACCCACACGAGACACTGATGGCGATGATCTCAGGCGCGCGAATGTTCACCGAGTGTGTGCGAGTCTGGCGACCTGCCAAGAGAGGAGGAGGGGGGGTGGGAGAGGGAGAGGGGAGAGCAGATGCCCTGGGCAGGGGATATAGGGGGAAGGGAGGAAGGGGGAGGGGAATCCCGGGGGAAGAGTGGTGGAGGGATGGTACAGGGGAAAAGGAAAGAGACGGGAGGGAGGGTGCCTAAAGGAAAGGACACAGGAAGTAGGGTGGAGGATCAGAGTTGATATGAGGGGTAGATGGAGGGGAGGAGGACATCATCAGGGAGGGGGAGCTGGCGGAAGCCACCTTGTGAGAGGGTGAGGAGGGTGGAGAGATGGAGACCGGGTGGGATGTGGGAATACAGGTGCGGCAGTGGGCGGGGGCGGGAGAGGATGGGTGAGACAAGTGGGATGAGGAGGATCGAGTTTACGGGAGGTGTACAGGATCCGTATCCTTTCAAGGAAAAGGAAGAGGTGGGGGAAGGGGGTGAGATCATACAGGATCCGCGTGGGGGAGGGGAGACGGATGCGATAGGTGAAGCGGAGAGCATGGCGTTCAAGGATTTGGAGGGATTTATAAAAGGTAGGGGGGGCGGAGATCCAGGCTGGATGGGCATAACAAAGGATAGGGCCTTGGCTTGGATTGTACAGAGATGGGGAGTCCAGGAGAGGCGACGGTCGAGGGTGACGCCAAGGTACTTAAGGGTGGGAGTGAGGGCAATGGGACGGCCATAGACGGTGAGATAGAAATCAAGGAGGCGGAAGGACGGGATGATTTTGCCTACAATGATCGCCTGGGTTTTCGAAGGATTGACCTTGAGCAACCACTGGTTACACCAAGCGGTGAATCGGTCAAGATGGGATTGGAGAAGGTGGTGGGAGCGTTGCAGGGTGGGGGCAAGGGCGAGGAAGGCGGTGTCATCGGCAAACTGGAGGAGGTGGACGGGGGGCGACGGCGGCGGCAAATCCGCCGTGTACAAAAGGTACAGAAGGTGGGAGAGGACGGAGCCTTGGGGCACACAGGCGGAGGGGAAAAAGGTGTAGGAATCGGTGTTATGGACGGTGACATAGGAAGGACGGCGGGAGAGAAAGGAGCCGATCAGACGGACTAACGTATCCTAAGGTATACGTTAGGGTAAAAGACGATAATTCGGTTGAGTTTACAAATACCTAATAAATGTGGTGGTAACATATGGACCTATAGTTAACCTTACGTTAATGTTCGTGCCATATTTAAATATACGCAACACATTTTCCATCACAAGAAGTAAAAGTGCAAAGAAAATTGATAAAATGTATATTAAATAATGGACAAGATTCCGACGAGAATTTTGATGTGTATTACACGCTCATATGTAGGAGCGATGGAGGGATATATACTGAGAGATGGAACACGTGTCGACTACGTAACTTATGGATTGTTTTTTCAATACTACGATATACAGGTAAGCTATTTGTATGTGTCTCCAAGTACTGCACTTAAAAGAATTCCCGACGTCAGCTTTTAACTAGTATACCTGTACATCCCACTGTTTTCGTTTCCTCATCATCAACCCTAAAACACTTAACCGAATCTTTATCAACAACATGACGGAAAATTTAGGGCTATGGAACGGTTTTGACAAAGGGACGATGGACTTTTCATTGCCTGCTTTCAGTTTGCTTTACATTTACTTATCATTCCTCTGAAAAACGCGTAACGACTTGAGAGACACAGCGAAGAAACAATCAGCTTGCACATTTTACAGGCGATAACATGGTATTTCGGTTGAATGAGACAAGTCACCTGAGCAGAAGCAGCGGATGGCACACATAACTGCCAGCACCTGTTAGTTGCCACTTGTAATTAATTAAAGTGTAATATTTAATGTAACGGATCTCATAATTGCCTTATTACAGTGCTGAAGAATGCAACCCGTGAATTCGTCAATTGCGTTTCTACCTATGGCGATTCTCCAGTTTCTATTTATTCATGCGTACCAAGTTCTTCTCTGCACCAATAGGCCCAGACCACAAAATTACACTGAGCCGCCCAAACTATTTTTTTTTCTTTGTTGTATTTCAATGTCCCATCTGGGGAGGGCTGGCAGCAGCGTTTGCGCTGCTCTTCAGCCGAAAGACATTAATCATACAACAGAAGACATTTAAAATGACATAAAGGAGAGAATATGGCGTACATACATACAATAAGGGGGAACATCATGGAAGAGTACAGACGAAAGGGGGTCGACTGAAAAATGGAGATAAAAACCGTAACAAATCAGCGCACAGAAAACAAAACAACATGCTGGATCATAAATGTATGGACGGACAGCGTAGCACATAACAATCACTGACAATAACACTATGTACAAGTCCAGCACACAATCAAAATCACACCTCTTGACCTACAGGAGAACAGCAGCAAACACAACACTGATGCACTACACTGATGACGACGACAGAGAGCATCTGCCAGGGGCATACATATGAGGAAGGAGGGAAGAAGAAGGGAAGAAGGGAGGGAGGGGAAAAGAGAGCAGAGAAGGGAGTGAGGGGAGGACATGGGGGTTACAGTTGGAAGGAAGCATAGATGTCACAGCAAAGTTCAAAATCTGGGAGGGGGAGGTGCTAGAAATTGCCCTGATGAAGGAGATGGAGGATGTGGTGGTTAAGAGAGGGAGGGATATAGCGATAAAGTCGCGGCAATGGCCGAGGGGTGGAGAGGAAGGAGGAAACCAGGGGGTGAGAAGGAAAAGCCTGTGGACAGTGTAAAGGATGTGTAAATGTTAGAGGAGAAGGAGGAGGTGGAGGAAGAGGATTAGGTCATATCCAAAACTTTCATTACCCCTCAATAACTTTTTTCCTTTTTTGTTCCTTTATTCTTATTTCATTCCTCACACGAGATGGGCCTGCAGCGGCCTACATATGTGGTTCTTCAGCCAAATGGTACAACATTAGATACAATAGAAAACAATAGAAAATATATGTAGTGAAAAACATGGTGACAATACATAACACGATAGAAATGAAGTCGTTCGACAGTAGGCTTGGTATACACAAATGAGGTCAACAGTTAAAAAAAAAGGAAGACATCCAGGTGGAGACACAAACGTAGAAGGACACTGAAAAACACTGTTGAAGAAACAGTGGTGCACTGAACCACTGTGGTGAGGATCATCAGCGAAAAAGTAACCAACACACTGAAGAAGGGGGGGCTGCCACTGAGTGTAAGGAAAAGGCATGAGGGAAGGAGAAGGGGAAGGAGCCAGTGCGAGAAAGAAGGGTGGGGTGAGGGGAGAGGGTAGGTGTTGGAAGCCCTGGGAGGGGAAGTGGAGGAAGAGGGAGGCAAGGGAGAGGGGAGAGGGGAGAAAGGAAGGTTGGGAGAAGAGAGGGAGACCAGGAGGAAAAAAGGGGGAGAGGGAGAGGGGTTTAGAGCTGGTAGGAGGGCTATATGGGGGAACAAAGACATCGCAGGGAGGGGAAGTCGGCAGAAACCACACTGGGCGAGAGTATGGAGAGTGTGAAGATGAAGATCAGGCAAGACGCTAGAATACAGGCATGGCAGTGGGCCAGGGTGGGCGCAGAGGCGAGAGACAAGTGGGTGTGGAGGATCGAGTCTGCAGGGGGTGTAAAGAATTTGTTTGAGGAAAAGGAGAAGGTGCAGGAAGGGAATCAAGTCAGAAAGGATCGACATGGGGGATGGGAGGCGGATGCAATAGGCAGGGCAGACCACATGGCATTCAAAGATTTGGATGGACTTATAATATGTGGGAGGGGCGGAAATCCAGGTGGGATAGGCATAGCAGAGGATGGGGCAGATGAAGGATTGATAAGTGTGGAAGAGAGTGGAGAAGTTGTAACCCCATGTTTGGGTGGAGAAGAGTTTAAGGAGACAGAGGCAGGTACAGGCCTCAGCTTGGACTGCCCAGAGATGCGGGTCCAGGAAAGGCGGCAGTTGAGGGTGACACCAAGATACTTGAGAGTTTGGGGTGAGGTTGATGGGGTGGCAATATATGGTTTGGAAAAAATCTAGGAGACGGAAGATAGGGGTGGTGTTCCCTACCATGATTGCCTGGGTTTTGGAAGGATTGATCATGAGCAACCACTGGTTGCATCAAGCGGTGAATTGGTCAAGGTGGGATTGAAGAAGGCATTGGGAGCATTGGAGGGTGAGGCCGAGAGGCCGAGAGCAAGGAAGGCAGTCTCATCAGCAAATTGGAGAAGTGGGATGGGGTGGGGTGATGGCATGTTCGACTTATAGAGGAGGTAAAGAAGAGGAGAGATGATGGAGCCCTGGGTCACACTGGCGAAAGGGTAGAAGATATAAGAGTCAGTATTGTGGATGGTAACATAGGAGGGTGGTGGGAGACGAAGGAGGCAACCAGACAGGCATAACTGATGGGAAGGGCGAAGGTTTGGAGCTTGAAAAGGAGACCGGAATGCCAGACATGGTAGTACGCAAGTTTAAGGTCAAGGAACAAGAAGATGCTGGAGCGATGGGAATTTAGTAGGCTGTCGAGGTGGTGCAAATGCCAGACACGGTTGTACGCACGTTTGAGGTCAAGGGACATGAAGATGGTGGAGCAATGGGAATTTAGTTGGCTAGAGAGGAGGTGGGTGAGATGGAGGAGGAGGTCATCAACGGAGAAGGAGGGTTGGAAGCCACATTGGATAGAGGGAAGGAGACACTGCAGGTGGAAGTGCTGATGAATTCTTCAGGTGAAGATGGACTCCAAGACATTGCTGAAGAGTGAGGGGATGGTAGGAGGAGCCATCAGTGGGTGGTTTGGTAGGATTGACGAACATCAGGATCCGGGAGGTTTTCCACAGGTCGCAGTAGTAGCCGGTCATGAGGACCACATTATAGAGCACAGCCAGGATGGTGAGGAAAGATATGGGTGCCTCACAGAGATTGTGGTAGGTGACAGGGTCGTGACCAGGAATGGTGTAACGTTTAGTGTGAAGTGTGGCTATGGTGTCTTGTGTGGTGATGGGAATGTTAAGAGGTGTGTGTGGGATGTGGTCCAGTACAATCACAGACATCTGGGAAGAGGGAGTAATCAAAGATGCGATCATCAGGAATAGTAAAGATATTGGACAGGTAGGAAGCAAAATGATTGGCCTTACTGAGGTTGTCAGGAAAAGGTTGATCATTATGGAGGAGGGGATACTGCGGGGAGGGATTAGATCCAGTAAGGCGATGGAAGGCTGACCAGTACTTGGATGAGATGATAGGTAGAGTATCACTTAGGTGGGTGCTGGTGCCAGTCCCAGCGTTTTCTGGCAGTGAGCAAGTTTCAGATCCCACTGTAGAGTTGCCGGTGTCGATGGAGTGTGTCCCAGTCCCATGTGTGGAGAAAGTCGTGGTAGAGATGGCAGGATTCATGAAGGAGAAGGATGGCCTGTGGGGGTTAAGTGGGGCAGTGCAGGTGAATGAAGGTAGTGGGGAAATGAGCTTCAACAGCCTCAGACAGGGTTTGGTGGAGAAAGGAGGTGGCATGGGTGACATCATCAGGATGCTGGAAGGCCAGAGGGTGGTCATCAATCCGGGTATCTAGGGTCGCCCGGTAGGCATTCTATTTAGCACGAGAGTAGTCGTGGACGAACTTTTGGGGAGGGTCGGTGATTGGAGCAAGGCGTGGGTTTCACCCATCTGTCACGATAAGGACAGGGAGATGGATGCTACCAATAGGGTCGAGAACATCCACTGTAAGGCCAGGACTATGTTGGAAGTGGTATTGGATTCGGGGAAGGTGTGGTGGGGGATGGGAAGGAAATCATCTTGAAGTGAGGTGAGGAACTGATGCCACCATCCTAGCTCGGCGGTGGTACAACTGCGGATGTTTAGGTTGGTGGCAATCACGTAGGAGGAGAAGGTGCAGTCAATGTGGTAAAGGATGTTAAATGGTATGGGGTCAGTGGCACGGACATAGATGGTGGCACAGGTTATGGTGAGGCCAGGGAAAAAGAGGCTGAGGTTAAAATGTTCAGTGGGGTCACGAAAGAGGATTTGGAGCCAAACAGGGACCTGGCGTAGGTGGCTGATGGCAACTCTGCCACGTGCAATCAGGAAGGGATTATCGGAGCAGTGAATGAAGTAGGGTGAAGTGCTTATGATACGCGGGGGCTGCAGAAAAGTTTTATTGAGGAGGAAGGCATCCAAGTAGTGTGTCAGAACGGTGTGCATGAGGAGATGATTGTTGGTAGCTAGAGAATGGATGTTACTGAACAAGATACGATGCTGCCACGACATGGTGAGGTTTAAGCTAGGATGTTGATACGGGAGACCGGCTTGGGGAAATAACACAGCTCGCTACGTATTGCTGACAGGGGCATAGTGAGGATAAGATTAGAATAATTGCTGCACGCATTCAAACAATCCTGCTTCCCGCACCCCATGCGCGAATCGAGCAGGAAAAAGCCCTAATAACAGGTACAATGGGACATACCCCCTGCCATGCATCTCACAGTCATTTGCAGAGTATAACTGTTGATTTTACTTATGGTCGTAGTTATTGTGCTAGTTCAGAATTAACTAACCTACTGCAAGAATTTTCAGAAGTTTGCATTGAAAACTTGGAGTAGCTACGAGTTTGCATTTGGTACATGTTAGCTCATATATTTCTGTATACGGAAGGCAGATAATATAGTGAAGTAGAAGGATCACCAATACACAGACAGAAAAGAAAATACCAACACCAAGAAGGAGTTGTGCATTATAAACGAAAGACGACAGGTGTGTTTCTATGTCTGAAAGATGATGTCTTTTCAGATTGCGTCACAGTCGCATAAGGGCGGCGCTAGTAGCTTCAGTTACCTCTGCTATGGGGTGTGCTTAATTGATGTTAGTCAAGAATGCCTTTCAAAAATGGTTCAAATGGCTATAAGCACTATAGGACTTAACATCTGAGGTCATCAGTCCCCTAGACTCAGAACTACTTAAATCTAACTAACCTAAGGACATCACACACATCCATTCCCGAGGCAGGATTCGAACCTGCGACCGTAGCAGCAGCGTGGTTCCGGACTTAAAGCGCCTGGAACCGCTCGGTCGCAGCGGCCAACAACAATGCCTTAAGGAGACAAAGATGCCATTATCAATGTCTCACTGAGTTTCAATGAGGCTGTATGATAAGGTTACGCAAAGCTGGATGTTCTGTCTGTGATACTGCAAAAAGACTTAGCTGGAAAGTACTCACTGTACATTATTGCTGTCAGCAGTGGTCACGAAAATGTAGTCACAAGAAAAATGAACTCCAGACCGGCACGTGGCACTTTCAAGAGGGACGACCATAGTGTTTGGCGTATGGTTATGGCGCAGCGTATTGCGTCTGCCCCAGGAGTCTAAGCAGCAGTTGGCACTATAGTGACACAACGAACTCTTAGAAACTAGTTGCCTCAAGAACAGCTCCAAGCCAGGCGCCTTGTAATGTGCACCCCACTGAACCCAAACCACCGCCATTTCCGACTTAATTAGTGTCAAGCGAGAGCTCATTGGACGGCAGGGTGCAGTCTGCTGTGTTTACTCATGAGAGCTTCTTGTGTTGGTCAGTGCCAGTGATCGCCGTGTGTTGTTTAGAACTCGGCCAGCTGAAGACCTGCAACCAACCTGTCTGTGTGGTAGGCACAATACACTTATACTTGGAGCTATTGTCTGGAGTGCGACTTCGTATCACAGCAGGAGCACTCTCGCGGTTATCCCACGCATTCCGGCCGCAAATTTGTATGTAAGTCTGGTGATTCGATCTGTTGTGGTGCCATTCATGAAGAACATTCCAGTGGGTGTTTCCAATAGGATAACACTCGACTGCATACAGCTATTGTAGCTCAATACACTGTTCAGAGAATCGACATGTTGCTTTAGCGTGCTCCACCACCGATCTGTCTGATCGAGCACTTATGAGACATCATCGGACGACAGATCCAGTGCTATCCACAACCAGCATTAACCATACCGTTATTGACCGACCCAGTGCAACAGACATGGAACTCCACCCCACAAACTGACACCTGAGACCTGCACAACACAATACATCTACGTTTTCATGGTTTCAGTCAACATTTTGGAACTTACGCTGGTTAATAGTGTACTATCCCTTTGATTTGCGACAGCTTATCTTGCACTTAAATTCACCTATGACCTTGCAGTGTTAATCACTGAAATATGTCACCAAAGCAAGTTTAGCCAAGAAATTTCATTACTCCACAGTAATTATTATTTGTTGGTGCGATTTTTTCTTCTGTCAGCGTATTTGACATTCTCTCTGTTCAACATCTGGACTCAATAAAGGGACATAGATGGTTATTTACAGCCTTTCCCAATCGTACTTCACGATATCTTCTCGCTTGCAAAAGGATGCGCAAAGTATATTCACGTAAAAGCTTGAAAATTAACAGCAGTTTCCCCCTACGAAGCATACACTATGTGATCAAAAGTATCCGGAAACATGGCTGAAAATGACTTACAAGTTCGTGGCGCCCTCCATCGGTAATGCTGGAATTCAGTGCAGTGTTGGCCCACCTTTAGCCTTGATCACAGCTTCCACTATTTCAAGCATACGTTCAATCAGGTGCTGGAAGGTTTTTTCGGGAATGACAGCCCATTCTTCACGGCGTGCTGCTCTGAGGAGAGGTATTGATGTCGGTCGGTGAGGCCTGGCACGAAGTTGCCATTCCAAAATATCCCAAAGGTGTTCTATAGGATTCAGGTCAAGACTCTGTTCAGGCCAGTCCTTTAGAGGGATGTTATTGTCGTGTAACCACTCCCCCACAGGCCATGCATTACGAATAGGAGTTCGATGGTGTTGTAAGGTGAAATTGCCACCCCCGACTTGATCTTCAACAGTGGGAGCAAGAAGGTGGTTAAAACATCAATGTAGGCCCGTGCTGTGATAGTGCAACACAAAACAACAAGGGGTGCAAGCCTCCTCCATGAAAAACACGACCACTCCATAACACCACCACCTGCGAAGATTACTGTTGGCATACCCGCACCCTGTTCATTGGATCGCTAGATTGTGTACCGTGATTCGTCACTCCACACAACGTTTTTCCACTGTTCAATCGTCCAATGTTTACTCTCCTTACACCGAGCGGGGCGTCGTTTGACATTTACCGGCGTGATGTGCGGCTTATGAACAGCTGCTCGACCATGAAATCCAAGTTTTCTGACCTGCTGCCTGACTTTCATAGTACTTGCAGTGGATCCTGATGCAGTTCTGAATTCCTGTGTGACAGTCAGGATAGATGTCTGCCTACCACACATAACGATCCTCTCCAATTGACGGCGGTCTCTGCGAATCAACAGACGAGGTCGGTCTGTACCCTTTTGTGCTGTATATGTTACTTATAGTTTCCACTCCACTATCACATCGGAAACAGTGCACCTAGGTATGTTTAGGAGTGGGGAAATTTCGCATACAGACTTATGACACAGGTGATACCCAATCACTTGACCATGTTCAAAGTCTGTGAATTCTTGACCATGTTCAAAGTCTGTGAGTTCCACGGAGCGTCCCATTCTACTCTCTCATGATGTCATTGATATGGAGTACCTGGCAGTAGGTAGCTGCACAATGCAGCACAGAGCTGGTTGATGTGGTGAATGGTATCTGTGGATCTGAATGCCTATACCAGTTTCTTTGGGGCCTGAGTGCATAAAAACCATCATAAAAATTAGAAATCTAGATTCCAGATTAGTATTATTTTGTCAAATAAAGGACACTCAGCCCAGTCATGTCGATTTGTCATTCCACATCATTGTACATACATTTATCCATTTGCTGCCATGGATTAAGTAGCTAGAATTGTCTACGATTGCTGTGTGTTTTCGTACTAAGAAAAACCCGGCTTTCCGTTCCAATCTATCACGTAGTCTTTTGGCAATCTGCGGAGCACTCAGAATGGGCCTGTATGTGGTTGGTAGAAATCAGACACGTGTTCTTCAGACGATAGTTTCGTTGTTTTGTCCATCAGTAGCTCAGCAGAGTGGGAGGGGAAGAGCAGAGAGGAGCTTAAACAAGTGTCTAGGCACATGAAGATAAAGTGGGCCTGGTTGTGAGAGTAAGTGGCGTAGCAATTGAAATGGAAGACGGAGCAGCAGCAAGGGAGATCTGCTGGATTGTATGGGGATGTTGCAGTGGGTGGATATTCTGCAGAACAATGGTCAGGAACCAGATGTCTTCAGCTGTAGGGGGAGGGTGGAGGAAATTGATGGGATGGATGGCCTGGTCGATGTGGTGAATGGGGACAGTGAGCTCAGGATTGGTGAGAGGGGGTTTGGCTTTGCATTTGGAGGAGTGGGTGGGGTGGAATTCGTAGCAGGTGATGCAGGAAGGAGGAGACCAAGGTTAGGACATTGTTTAAGGTCGTGGGAGGCAGTCCACGAGGTAATGGTGAATGCAGGGCAAGTAGAAGTGTAAATGATGGTGCTAGTGGGTGTGTCCATGAAGAAATTCGTTGTCCACTGGCAATAGGAGTCACTCAAATGGGAAAATAGACAAATATGGAGGGTGGCTGTGACGATGACGGGGGGGGGGGGGGGGAGGGGCGCCGGCGGCGGCGGCAGCCGGCAGACAGATGGCAAAGGCACCTTGAGAGTAGCCCGGGTGGCATAATCCTCCGATTTGGAAGTGAGGGGATCCGACCCTCGAGATGTTAATTTTATTCCCTTACGGAATTCAATCCCCCCTGGCGATAGACGCGTAAAGCCCAAATAAGAAAACAGAAAAAAAAAAATTTTGGGAAGATAACAAACGATATAAAAAGGCAATAAAACGGTGACTTTGTTAAAAACGGTAACGTGGCGGAAAAGTTGCAGAAGTTAAAACAGAGAAAATATGGGGTTGATGACGCTAATGAAGGCATACAGAAAGTACAGAGGCAAAATTTAAAAAACATGGCGACGGTACGTTTTCTGTTTGCAACAACCATGTGTGTGAGCCCACCGGCGACTGTTTCAACAAACCTAATCGTAGTTCTCCTATCAACACCACCAAGGAACAAAACCTCGCTATGCCTACTATGACATCACAGCTCTGCGACTGAGTTCAGAAACTAGCACTGAAGTAGCGGAAGGGAAAGCACATTCGCTATTTGACTAATGATAGAAGTAACGAAAACAATGAAACCTTCAACTAAGAGAGCACTGCATACTGTATCACCTAGATTGTAAATGATGAACTGTGGCGTAACACGATCGAGTGAAAAAAGATTTATATAAATATTGGATCCTGTATCTTCAAAGGCAGATCATATAGTCACAACTACCTACTTCTTAGAATTTTAAGCACTTATAGCGTCACCTTGCTGCTGATTAGATCTTACAATTAGGTAACCAACGCAATATTTCGACTACCTAAGGAATAATGATTTTCCTCGAATTAAAAAAAAAAAAAAACACTAGGTCCTTCAAAATTCGCCTACAAATAATATAAATCATTTATCCTACTTTTTCAGTCACCACTACCTACTTTTTATGCGATGTAAAATTTTAAGCACTTACAGCATTGCCTTGCTGCATATTCGATTTTATAATTAGGTAACCTTCCACATGATAGTTTAGACTACATACATACTAATGATTTTCCTTGATTGTTAATAAAATTACACTAGGACCTTAAAAATTCACCGCAAATAATGTAAATCATTTATCAAAAGTTTTTTCATTTAATAACTTACGAAAAAGGGGCATGTGATACTTAACAAGCTTCACTTTAATAAGTAAGTTTCCAGAAAACATTTATTTCACAATTTTTTGTGACAAGGAGTGAGATGTCAAGACTTTTTCATTCTTTTATAAATACTTACATCTTTTGTCACACACACATCATTTTTTCGGTTTACAAAGTTGTTTAGTAAAATATTTGCACTGCAAGTCAATATACAATGTATGATAGATTCAAGAGTGTGACCTTTTAAACACTGGAAACCAAGAAGTCTTTTGGCACATTAATGGCTGCTTCTTTCACAAGCACATTTCTTTGATTTACTTGTTGCAGGAACAAATTTTTCCTTTTCTTTAAGAATTTTTTGTAGTGTTAAGTATACATAGGAAACACATGTAACTACATCACTGCTAGGGTATGTTAAACCTATCCTGTCATTTGCCATTATCAAATCACCTGTTTGTCTTGTTTCTTCGGATGTTACAAACCCTTCACAATATCGACAATTTATTTTAGATGCACTTGGTGTGAGCAATATAATGGAGTAATAGCCAAGTGTTTTCCTCTATTTCATCAACATCACTATCATCAACTTCTACATTTAATAGCTCTGGGTTGTCGATATCTTGAAAGCCTGGGATTCTACAACAAGCGGCATCAACATAATTAGGTCTTGCAACAACATCACCAAACACTTTGGACTTTAATACAAGAGGAAACATACTCTGTTCCCTTAATTTTCCTTGTTCCAAATACCTGCCTTAGCGATACATGGTAACTTCCCCCATTAAGTTGGCGGTATTTCCCAAACCTGTCCTTCAAACTGTCTGTCTGTATTTTCCCAAAGAGCAAATATGTTCGCTTCTTCTCACATTTCTTTTTTTTTTTCTTTATTGTAATTTGAACACCCCATGCAAGGTGGGCTGGCAGCAGAAAAGTGTACTCCGCTCTTCAGCCATAAGTAGTACAATAAAAGTGAAATGGAGACAGAAAGGTAACAGATTGGCGGCTTAAAAAAACAGTAGAGACAATAATTAAAAAACATGAAGCCGTTCACACTCGATGAAGCAAACAAGAAAACTGTCGGCGGCCGGCCGAAGTGCCCGTGCGGTTAAAGGCGCTGCAGTCTGGAACCGCAAGACCGCTACGGTCGCAGGTTCGAATCCTGCCTCGGGCATGGATGTTTGTGATGTCCTTAGGTTAGTTAGGTTTCACTAGTTCTAAGTTCTAGGGGACTAATGACCTCAGCAGTTGAGTCCCATAGTGCTCAGAGCCATTTGAACCATTTTTTGAAAACTGTCGGCACTGTGCACAAACACTGACGAGTTAGACGACACATGTGAACGAAGGAGCGTGGACGGCGAAAAACAGTGATGCACAAACATGACGGCACAGGCACTAAACCGAGGGCGATGATCTCCGGCGCGCGAATGTTCACAATGCGTGTGCGAGTCCGGGGACTGGCCAAGAGAGGAGGAGGAGGAAGGGGAGTGGGAGAGGGAGAGGGGAAAGCAGAGATGCCATGGGCAGGGGAGAAAGGGGTGAGGGAGGAAGGGGGAGGGGGGAGGGGGAGGGGAAGCCCGGGGGGAAGAGTGGTGGAGGGAGGGGACAGGGAAAAGGAAAGAGAAAGGGAGGGAAGGGAAGAGAAGGGAGGGTGCCAAAAAGAAAGGACACCGGATTTGGGGGGGCAGGGTCAAAGTTGATAGGAGGGGTAGATGGAGGGGAGGAGGACATCATCAGGGAGGGGGAGCTGGCGGAAGCCACCTTGGGAGAGAGTAAGGAGGGTAGAGAGATGAAGACCGGGCGGGACGTGGGAATACAGGTGCGGCAACGGGCAGGGATGGGAGAGGATCGGGGATACGAGCGGGTGAGGAGGATCAAGTTTACGGGAGGTGTACAGGATCCGTATCCTTTCAAGGAAAAGGAGGAGGTGGGGGAAGGGGATGAGATCATACAGGATCCGCATGGGGGAGGGGAGACGGATGCGATAGGCAAGGCGGAGAGCATGGCGTTCAAGGATTTGGAGGGATTTATAAAAGGAAGGGGGGGCAGAGATCCAGGCTGGATGGGCATAACCAAGGATAGGGCGGATGAGGGATTTATAGGTGTGGAGGATTGTGGAAGGGTCCAGACGCCACGTACGGCCGAAAAGGAGCTTGAGGAGACGGAGTCGGGAACGTGCCTTGGCTTGGATTGTACGGAGATGGGGGGTCCAGGAGAGGCGACGGTCGAGGGTGACGCCAAGGTACTTAAGGGTGGGAGTGAGGGCGATGGGATGGCCATAGACGGTGAGATAGAAATCAAGGAGGCGGAAGGAAGGGGTGGTTTTGCCTACAGTGATCGCCTGGGTTTTCGAAGGATTGACCTTGAGCAACCACTGGTTACACCAAGCGGTGAATCGGTCAAGATGGGATTGGAGAAGGTGGTGGGAGCATTGCAGGGTGGGGGCAAGGGCAAGGAAGGCAGTGTCATCGGCAAACTGGAGAAGGTGGACGGGGGTGACGGCGGCGGCGTGTCCGCCGTGTACAAAAGATACAGGAGGGGGGAGAGGACGGAGCCTTGGGGCACACCGGCGTAGGGGAAAAAGGTGTAGGAATCTGTGTTATGGATGGTGACATAGGAAGGACGGCGGGAGAGAAAGGAGCCGATCAGACGGCCGTAGTTAATGAGAAGGGCGAAGGTTTGGAGCTTGAAGAGGAGACCGGAATGCCAGATGCGGTCATATGCACGTTCGAGGTCCAGGGAGAGGAAGATTGCGGAGCGACGGGAATTAAGCTGTTCAGAAAGGAGATGAGTGAGGTGGAGAAGGTCGTCGGAAGAGGACGGCCGAAAGCCACACTGGGTAACGGGAAGGAGGCGGTGCTGGCGGAGATGCTGGTGGAAGCGTCGGGTGAGGATAGATTCCAGGACCTTGCTGAAGTCTGAGGTAAGGCAGATGGGACGGTAGGAGGAGACGGCGGACGGCGGTTTGCCAGGTTTAAGGAACATGAGGATATGGGAGGTTTTCCACAGGTCGGGGTAGTAACCGGTGGACAGGACTACATTGTAGAGGGGAGGGACGGAGGTGTCAGTTCGATCGCGGACATCCGGGAAGAGGGAGTAATCGAACTGGGGATAATCGGGGATGGAAAAGACATCGGAGAGGTAGGAGGCAAAGTGATTGGCCTTACTAAGGGTGTCAGGGAAAGGGTGATCATCATGGAGTAGAGGATAATAGGGGGAGGGTTTAGTTCCGGTAAGGCGACGGAAGGCCGACCAGAACTTGGACGAGTTGATTGACAGGGTAGCATTTAAACGGATGCATGTCTGTCGCCAATCCCGGCATTTCTTAGCCGCGAGCAAATTACGAATGTGGCGCTGGAGTTGCCGGTGGCGTCGTAGTGTGTCCGGGTCACACGTGTGGAGGAAAGCACGGTAGAGACGATGGGATTCACGGAGGAGAAGAACGGCCTGTTTGGGTAGGGTAGGACGGTGGGGGTGGATGGCGACAGTAGGGACGTGGACCTCCACGGCCTCAATCAAGGTCTGCTGGAGAAAGGAGGCGGCTTGGGTGACATCGTCTGGGTGGTGGTAGGTGAAGGGGTGGCTATCGACCTGGGTGGAAAGGGTATCCCGGTAGGCATTCCAGTCGGCAAGGGGAATAGTCGTGGACATACTTAGGGGGAGGGTCAGTACGAGGGTCGGGGCGATGGCGACGACCGTCTGAAACGGTGAGGAGGACAGGGAGATGGTCGCTACCAATAGGCTCCAGGACATCCACCTTTATGCGGCCAATGAGGTTGGGGGAAGAGAGGATAACATCAGGAGTGGAGTTGGATTCGGGACGGGTGTGCTAGGGAATGGGGATGAGGTCGCCTTGAAGGGAGGAGATGAACCGATGCCACCGCCGTAACTGGGCGGCGGAACGACTATGGATGTTGAGGTCGGCGGCGATCACGTAGGAGGAGAAGGTATGGTCAATGTGGGAGAGGAAGTCGAAGGGAATAGGGGCGTTAGGGCGGACAGAGATGGTGGCGCAGGTAACGGGAAGGCCGTGGAAGAAGAGACTAAGGATCAGGTGTTCGGTGGGGTCAGGAAGGAGAGGTTGGAGCCGAACGGGGATCCGATGGTGGTGACCAATGGCAACTCCGCCACGCGCAACCTAGAGGGGATTATCGGAGCGGTGGAGGAGACAGGGGGAGGTGTGGATAGAGTGGTGGGGTTGGAGGAAGGTTTCATTAAGGAGGAAGGCATCCACACGGTGGGTAGCAAGGGTGTGCATGAAGAGGTTCTTGTTGGCGGGAAGGGAGCGGATGTTGTTGAAAAGGATACGGTGCTGTCGCGCCATGACAGGGATTTAGACAAGGGTGTTAAGACGGGAGAAGGTGAAATGGGCCTGGTTGTTGGAATAGGTGGCGTACATTTTAAGGTGAAAAATGGAACGGGCGGCGAGGGAGATCTGTTGGAGGGTGTGTGGGCGCTGAAAGGGATGAACATTCTGGAGGACGATGGTGAGAAACCTGATGATGTCCTCAGCGGTGGCGGGGGGACGAAGGGAATTGCCAGGAGGGTTGGGGGCGTCCAGAGGACGGACAGGTACGGTGAGTTCAGGAGTGGTTGGAGGGGGTTGGGCTTTACACTTTTGGGAGTAGGTGGGATGGGGGAGATTGCAGGTATTACAGGAGGGAGGGGATTGGAGGTTAGGGCACTGCCGGAGGAAGTGCCCTTGCCGACAATGCGGGCAGGTGGGGGCCTCGCGGCACTCAGCTGTGGGGTGTGCATTATAGCGCAGACACCTCTGGCAGCGCAGGGATTGAGGAGGGGAATGGGAGGGGTCGACCTTGTACCGCTGATGGAAGAGGAGGGCACCCTTCTTCAGGAGACGGTCAATGGAGGGGGCGTCCTCAGAGAAAACCCGCATGAGGTGGGTGGGGCCGGTCGAGTTGAAAATGCGGCGGACCGCCCGCACCTCCAGCGTGGGATGGGCCTTGAGCTCCGCCAACACCTCCTCCTCCGTGATCGACGGACTGAGCCGCATGATCACGGTGGTGAGGGTCGGCGGGCATCGCGGGGTTTGGGGTTGGCGGGTAGGAGATGGAGAAGGAGCAGTGGTAAGGGAGGCATTGGGACCAAAACGGGAAATGGGGAGACGGGAGAGGATGTCAGTATGGAGGGTTGGGCTGGGGGAGGAGATGAGAACAGAATCCCGTCTGGGAGAAAGGAGAGAGATGAGGGCACCAGGGAAATGTTGGCGGAGGAGGAGGGAGAGGTTCCGGGCCTCGAGAAAGGAAGGATCGGGATGGGACAGGAGATACTTGTATAAACTGGGGGGGAGGAGGAGGAGGAGGAGGAGGAGGAGGTGGGAGCAGGGCCAAGTGGGGAGACATCCATGGCACCCTGTGGGGGGGAAGGAGGTTGGGGTGGGGCCCTTTTGGGAGCGGAGGAGTTGGTGGTGCCACTAGGGCGTTTGACAGCGGCAGAAGGGCTTGTGGTGACATGAGGGACGGGAGCGATTGGGAGGTGGCGGGAAGGGACAGGTCCTGGCATGGACGCAGCAGTCGGCGCCGGAGATGGTGACGGTGACGGTGAAGGCGACGGTGACTGCGACGATGATGGCGGTGGTGGCGGTGATGGCGAAGGCGACGGGGAGAGCTGGGCGTGGACAGTGGCCCGGCGGGCCACCACCCTAGCCGGAGCTGCAGTGACAGGCTGCAGGAGTGGGGGGAAAGGATCAGAACGAGATGAAGAAGTGGGAGAGGGGGCGACAAACAGCGAGGGCGAAGGGAGAGTGAGGAGAGGTGGGATGGAAGGAGGGGGGTGTGATTGGGCACACCGAGTTATAGTAGTGGAAGCGGCGGAAGGTGAGGTATAGACGATGGCGGTGGTGGTAGTGGTGGCGGTGGTGGTGGTGGGGGCGGACATGACGACAGGAAGAAAAAACGCACAGCACTAAAAAGGAAAAGACACAAACTGGGAACAGGCGAAGACGCAGATGGACGAAGACCAGGGGCGGACGACCAGGGCGGACGGCGACGGCGGCGGCGAGCACCAGCTGGCGGCGACGGCGACGGCGGCGAGCACCGGCTGGCGGCGACGGCGACGGCGACGGCGACGAGCACCGGCTGGTGGCGACGGCGGCGTGCGGCGGCGAGCACCGGCGGGCGGCGGGCGGCGGCGGCGGCGGCGGCGAACAGACGAACGGACGGACAGCAGGCAGCAGCGGAGACGGACAGCGAGCAGGCAGGCGGACGGACGGACGGACGGACGACGAACAGCTACAACAGTAAGCGGCGGGCAGACAGACACACAGAAGGACAGACACAACCGTCGAAGACGGAGATTACAACCTGAGAGTAGCCCAGGCGTTGCAACCTGACGTCGTTGACTGAGGGGATCCAACCCTCTGATGTTCTTCTCACACTTTTTTTTTTTCCTTTATTGTGATTTCATGCCCCTGCCCCATATGGGCAGGGGAGGGCTGTCAGCAGCACAATCCGCCGCTCTTCAGCCGAGTGACATGACAACTAAAACAAGAATAAAATAATACATACATAAGGAGGTAAAAAAGGGGAACATAAAACAGAGTAAGGGGAGAAAATGGAGGTAAAAATCACTGACACGTAGAAGGTCATTGGGGACAGTTAAAAAAGTCACCAGAAAGTTAAAAAACACAGTTGGCGATTCTTAAAACACAGAGAAGACACTGGATGCACATGCACAGGTTAAAAGTTGGCCACAGTATTAAAAACACTCCGAAGACAACACACTTAAAACCCACGTGGAGCACACACGACGAAGAGTAAAACAACCAGGCGGGACCTGCCGAGGGAAAGGGCAGAGAGGATGGAAAAGGAGGGGAGAGCATGGGGCAGCTGGGGAAGCGGCGGGAGGAAGAGAGGAGGGGCAACTGTGGGTTCACGAAGAGGCAGGAGACACATGGGGCGGGAGAGGAAAAGGGAAGACAGGGGAGGAGGGAGCGCAGAGACACCGAAAGAAGGCACAAGAGATGGATGGGGAGTAGGAGGGGAAATCCGCTGAGAAGGAGGGAGGGGGAGGAGAGGGAGCCCTGAGGAGGAGGCAGGAAGAGGGGGTTAGAGTTGGTAGGAAGGGTAGATGTCAGGGCGAAGCTCATGATCCGGGAGTGGTAGACGGTGGAAGTTGTGTTGGGAAAGGAGATGGAGGGTGTGGAGATGGAGAGAGGGAGGGACACAACGGTAAAGGCGCTGCAACTGGTGGGGAGTGGAGAGGAAGGGAGACACCAGGGGGTGAGGGGGATCAAGGCGGCGGACAATATATTGTGTGCGGATATGTTCAAGGAAAAGGAGAAGGTGGGGGAAGGGGATGAGGTCATAGAGGATGCGCGTGGGGGACGGAAGGCGAATGCGGAAGGCGAGGCGGAGTGCATGGCGTTCGAGGATTTGGAGGGCTTTATAGAACCGGGGAGGGGCGGAAATCCAAGCGATGCTGGCATAACAAAGGATGGGGCGGATCATGGATTTGTAGGTGTGAAGGATGGTGGAAGGATGCAGAGTTTCAGGAGGCGGAGGCGGTTGTGAGCTTTGTTTTGGATGGTAAGGAGATGGGGAGTCCAGGTGAGGTGGCGGTTGAGTGTGAGGCCAAGGTATTTGAGGGTAGGAGTGAGGTGGATAGGACGGCCGTAAATGGTGAGGTAGAAATCATGGAGGCGGAAGGAGCGGGTGGTGCGGCCTATGATGATCGCCTGGGTCTTGGAGGGATTAACACGGAGGAACCACTGGTTGCACCAAGCGGTGAATTGGTCAAGGTGGGTTTGGAGGGTACGTTGGGACTGTTGGAGGGTAGGATAAAGGGCTAGGAAGGCGGTGTCATCAGCGAACTGGAGAAGATGAACAGGAGGGGGAGGTTTGGGCATATCAGCAGTGTACAGGAGATAGAGGAGAGGGGAAAGGACAGAACCTTGGGGCACGCCGGCAGAGGGGTAGAAAGTACGGGAGTTGGAATTGTGGATAGTCACATAGGAGGGACGATGGGAGAGGAAGGAAGCAACGAGACGGACGAAGTTGATGGGGAGAGCATAGGTCTGGAGTTTGAAAAGGAGCCCAGGATGCCAGACACGGTCATAGGCGTTCTGGAGATCAAGGGAAACAAATATAGCAGAGCGACGGGAGTTAAGTTGGAGGGAAAGAAGATGGGTAAGGTTAAGGAGCTGGTCGTCAGCAGAGAAGGAAGGGCGGAAGCCACATTGGGTAAGAGGAAGGAGGCGGTGGAGGTTAAGGTGGCGGTGGATACGGCGAGAGAGGATGGCCTCAAAGACCTTACTGAACACGGAGGTGAGGCAGATGGGACGATAGGAAGAGGTAGCAGAGGGGGGTTTGTTAGGCTTAGGGAACAGCAGGACACGGGAAGTCTTCCACAGGTCAGGGTAAAATCCAGTGGAGAGGAGGACATTGTACAGGGTAGCAAGGACAGACAGGAAGGATGGAGGGGATTCCTTGAGGTGACGGTAGGTGACACCATCATGACCAGGGGCGGTGTTGCGTTTGGAGCGGAGGATGAGTGTGATGTCTTGCATGGTGATGGGAGTGTTGATGTCGGACGGGGGTAGCCGATCCAAGTACTGGAAGCTAGGGGCTAGCGGGGGGACAGAGGTGTCAGTGCGGTCAAGGACAGTGGGGAAGAGGGAGTAATCAAAATGGGGATCGTCAGGAATGGAGAAGACCTCGGACAGGTGGGAAGCAAAATGGTTAGCCTTACTGAGGTTGTCGGGAAAGGGTCGATCGTCATGGAGGATGGGGTAATGCGGGGTGGGATGGCTACCAGTAAGGCGGTGGAAGGCTGACCAGTACTTGGAGGAGTTGACAGGGAGGGTGGAGTTGAGGCGTGTGCATGTCTGACGCCAGTCCCGGCGTTTCTTTGTTGTAAGGAGGTTCCGGATATGTCGCTGTAATTGCCGGTGGCGGGTGAGAGTATCCCGGTCACGAGTGCGGAGGAAGGAGCGGTAGAGCCCGCGGGATTCACGCAGAAGAAGGACGGCCTGTGGAGGAAGCGTAGGGTGGTGAGGGTGGATGAGTTTGGTAGGGACATGAGCCTCCACAGCGTCAGTGATGGTCTTCTGAAGGAAGGAAGAGGCATGGGTGATGTCATCAGGGTGGTGGAAAGTGAGGGGGTGGCTTTCGACCTGTAAGGCAATGGAGTCCTGGTAGGCATCCCAATTGGCACGGTGGTAGTCATGGACAGATTTTGGAGGGGCAGGGGGGCGGGTGGCTGCAGTGGCAGGACGGGTAGAGGAGATGGTGAGAAGGACAGGGAGATGGTCACTACCGACGGGATCGAGGACATCAACGGCAATGCGACCAAGGAGGTTGGGGGAAGCGAGGATAACGTCAGGGGTGGAGTTACTTTCAGGACGGGTGTGCTGTGGGAGAGGAACAAGGTCACCATGGAGGGTGGCAAGGAACTGATGCCACCGCCGAAGGGTGGCAGGGTCACGGCTGTGGATGTTGAGATCAGCGGCGATCACATAGGTGGAGAAGGTACGGTCAACATGGGAAATGAAGTCAAAGGGGAGAGGAGCTGCGGGGCGAATATAGATAGTGGCACAGGTGATGGTGAGGGAGGGAAAAAAGAGGCTGAGGAGAAGGTGTTCGGTAGGGTCATTGAGGAGGGGTTGTGGCCGGACAGGGAGATGCCGGAGGTGGCCGATAGCGACCCCGCCTCGAGCTAGGGGAAGGGGATTGTCAGTGCGGTGAAGGAGATAAGGGGAGACACGGACCACATGGTGGGGTTGGAGGAAGGTTTCATTAAGGATGAAGGAGTCAACCTGGTGCTGGGAGAGGGTATGCATGAAGAGGCATTTGTTTGCAGGGAGGGAGCGAATGTTGAGGTAGAGGAGACGATACTGTTGACGAGCCATGGCGTTGGGTGCGGGAAGGGTGTGGGAAGGGGAGAGAGGGGCTTAAACGAGGGTGTCTAGGCGGGTGAAGGTAAAGTGGGCCTGGTTGTGGGAGTATGTGGCGTAGGTGTTTAAGTGGAAAACAGAGCGGGCAGCGAGGGAAATCTGCTGGAGTGTGTGGGTGCGCTGGAAGGGGTGGATGTTCTGCAGGACGACGGTGAGGAACCGGACGATGTCTTCTGCTGTAGGGGGAGGGCGGAGAGAATTGTTAGGGTGGATAGGTGGGTCAATGGGGCGAACGGGGACAGTGAGTTCAGGGTTGGTGGGAGGGGGCTTGGCTTTGCATTTGGAGCAAATAGGTGGGGTGAAAATTTTGCGCTTCTTCTCACACAGCCAGAATTCACTAAAATCAATAAAGGCTGCAGTAGTATGTTTGAGAGCAAAGTGTGTCTCTCTGGTCAATTTCTTTCCTCCATTGCAATCTTCCCATGAACACAACCACGAGAGAAAGTTTCTCAAAAAGTCATGAATATGTTTTGAATTGAGAGTAATCTGTTCTTGGTAAACATTTCTTAGCCTTTTACCCTTCAGCAGCGTTTCAACATTTAATATCAAACCACTTACTTATTATTTTTACAAATGTGGCAGTACTCTCCCAGTTTTCAAATTCTTTCTTGCACCTAGTTGTTGCATTGCAACAACTGTCGTGTTATTAAAAATACGCAATGCTAATTTCACATTTTGCCATTCAAAAGAATTTGGATATGGTGACTTAAGCGTTAAAGTGCTGCCATACTGCAATAGTTCACCTTTTTCTAGCAAATGTAGTTCCTTCAGTGCTGTAACAGAAGCAAGACCTCCCTTCAAGCAATCACTAAAAGAAGGAAAGCACAAAATTTGGTCCTTTTCGTTACCCCAGTTGTTCCGTTTACATTTTAAAATGTGTACAGTATCCACAAAATAGTAAATTGGGCGGTCTGCAGAAGTCCGCTCAGGATGAACCTATTTTATCTGTACACTAGGAGGGAGGGGGAGGGGGAAGAAATGTATGAAATAGCTTTCTTATTAATAGCATTATTGTCAGCTACTACTATTACCTGAAATCCCACTGCTTCTAGTTTAATTGAATTGTGTGAACTGGGAGAATATCCAGCACATCTTTGTACACTGAATCCATACTCTGGATCATAAAAACATAAGCACTATTGCACACAAAACCACATCTGTGTTAAAAGCACCACCTACAACATTGCCACCTTTATAGTCAAGTTGTGACTTTAAATAAATCTCATCCATCAACAGGACAGTTTTATCATTTACAGATAAAGCACCAACTTTTTGTGGTATGTAACTGAGAAACTGCTCACTCTGATGCTCAATGATTGGGTTAGTTGGAAGTTTACTGCAAAGTTTTGACAAAGTACTGGGACTTGGAATGGAAAAATTACGAGCACTCGTCAAAAATCAATATGCATGTGGACTGATAGAATAGGCTAATGACCATAAAATCATTGAAACACTCCCGTACCTAATCTCTGTTGGACTATTAAATCTTGGAAATGAAACTTGTTCCTTCAAAAATTTAATTTTATGCTCACTTTCTGGTAATTTTTCTTACAAGTTTTCCAAAATGTCTTCAATGCAAGGCAAACTGGCCTCAAATGGAGCCTCATTTATATGAAACATCACATACAACTCTTTCAAAATATTGCTAACTGTACCAGTATCACTTACTTGGTTTGATAATTTAATCTTACCAGCACAATTTAGCTCAGCTTCCTTCCCAAATGCACTTAACACTAAATCACTATTTATAACGACATGACACAGAACACTTAGATAAGCAGCATCCTTTAACACAAGACACAAATTATTTGATTTGGTTACCGTGACCCAATCACTGTGCTTTTCACAATCAGATAATTTTGATTTGAAATCTTCTAAACTAGCAAATGAACTCTCTTCCATCATTTTTTGTGTGATTCCACACTCTGCTCAATGACTTTCTCAAGTGCTTGGTTCTCCAAACGTTCGCGACCCTCTGGATCTTCTCGAGCTGGTGCTTGTTTTGAAGATAAATACGTAGGTCATCCTGGCAACTTTGATGGTACAGCATCTGGAAATAGAGAGATATAAACATGAGATTCGTATAGCAATGTTTATTGATCTTAGATATTTAACAATATCGTAAGAAAATTAAGGAACCTGTACTTTAATCTGTAAACTGATTACAAGTACCCTTTACGATAAATTTTCACGAACGTTTCTTTAAACGTGGACGGTCCAAAGGTGCTGTAAACTGTAAAGAGTTTGCCAGTTTTGGGTCGTAAGCACTGGTAATTTTCTCAATGTCGTCTGCAGTGAAATGCAGTTCACATATCTGAAAAGAAGCATATATTTCACTGTTAATGTAAAGGCAGAATGTAAACTGACAAATGAAATCTAACTGAGGACTGCATAAAGTGAGGTTAAAAGTATAATGCTTCGTTATAGATTGATTTGAATTTTCAGTCCTGTGACATAACAGTATTAAAAAGGGTAACAATATAGAAATAAAGTTAAATTACAGATACTTACAACGAACTGTTTACTGGGTTCCCAGTCTTTCCTATGAACTGCAGCGATCCGTTTCAGTCTTAATGCTTCATCAGACGGGAATGAAAGGACGCTAACTTTTAAACAGTTGTCGTAGTTTCCCCTACAATAGGGCATACAGCACTTGCGTGGCATTTTGAGCAGATGCTCAATAACAATTCGAATCGCATATGACAGTGAGAACAAGATTTCCGCCACAAATGTTACGAAAAAAAAGCCATGCTTTCAGTCTTTTTTTTTTTTTTTTTCTTTATTGTTATTTGGACACCCCATACAAGGTGGGCTGGCAGCGGAACAGTGTACTCCGCTCTTCAGCCATAAGCAGTACAATAAAAAAGAAAGGGAGACAGACAAGTAACAGAATGGCGGTTTAAAAAACAGGAGATACAATAGTTAAAAAACATGAAGCCGTTCACACTTGACGAAACAAACAAGAAAAACCGTCGGCACTGGGCACAAACACTGACGAGGTAGATGACACACGTGAACGAAGGAGCGTGGACGGCGAAAAACACTGAGGCACAGACACGACGGCACAGACACTAAACCGAGGGCGACGATCTCCGGCGCGCGAAAGTTCACGATGCGTGTGCGAGTCCGGGGACCTGCCAAGAGAGGAGGAGGAGGAGGAGGAGGAGGAGGAGGGGGAGTGGGAAAGCGAGAGGGGAGAGCAGGGACGCCACGGGCAGGGGAAAGAGGGGGGAGAGAGGAAGGGGGAGGGGAAGCCCAGAAGAAGAGGGGTGGAGGGAGGGGAGGGGGGAAAAGGAGAGAGAAGGGAAGGGAAGAGAAAGGAGGGAGGGTGCCGAAGGGAAAGGACACCAGGAGGGAGGGGGGGGCAGGGTCAAAGTTGATAGGAGGGGTAGATGGAGGGGACGAGGACATCATCAGGGAGAGGGAGCTGGCGGAAACCACCTTGGGAGAGGGTAAGGAGGGTGGAGAGATGGAGACCGGGTGGGACATGGGAGTACAGGCACGGCAGCGGACGGGGGTGGGAGAGGATCGGGGAGACGAGCGGGTGAGGAGGATCGAGTTTACGGGAGGTGTATAGGATTCGTAACCTTTCGAGGAAGAGAAGGAGGTGGGGGAAGGGGATAAGGTCATACAGGGTCCGCGTGGGGGAAGGGAGACGGATGCGATAGGCAAGGCGGAGAGCATGGCGTTCAAGGATTTGGAGGGATTTATAAAAGGAAGGGGGGGCGGAGATCCAGGCTGGATGGGCGTAACAGAGGATAGGGCGGATGAGGGACTTATAGGTGTGGAGGATGGTGGAGGGGTCCAGACCCCACGTTCGGCCGGAAAGGAGCTTGAGGAGACGGAGTTGGGAACGTGCCTTGGCTTGGATTGTCTGGAGATGGGGAGTCCAGGAGAGGCGACGGTCGAGGGTGACGCCAAGGTACTTAAGGGTGGGGGTGAGAGCGATGGGACGGCCATAAACGGTGAGATAGAAATCAAGGAGGCGGAAGGAGGGAGTGGTTTTGCCTACAATGATCGCCTGGGTTTTGGAAGGATTGACCTTGAGCAACCACTGGTTGCACCAAGCGGTGAACCGGTCAAGATGGGATTGGAGAAGGTGTTGGGAGCGTCGCAGGGTGGGGGCAAGGGCAAGGAAGGCGGTGTCATCGGCAAACTGGAGAAGGTGGACGGGGGGTGACGGCGGCGGCATGTCCGCCGTGTACAACAAGTACAGAAGGGGGGAGAGGACGGAGCCTTGGGGCACACCGGCGGAGGGGAAAAAGGTGTAGGAATCGGTGTTATGGATGGTGACATGGGAAGGACGGCGGGAGAGAAAGGAACCGATCAGACGAACGTAGTTAATGGGAAGGGCGAAGGTTTGGAGCTTGAAGAGGAGACCGGAATGCCATACGCGGTCATATGCGCGTTCGAGGTCAAGAGAGAGGAAGATTGCGGAGCGACGGGAATTGAGCTGTTCGGAAAGGAGATGAGTGAGGTGAAGGAGAAGATCATCGGAAGAGAAGGATGGCCGAAAGCCACACTGGGTAACGGGGAGGAGGCGGTGCTGGCGGAGATGCTGGTGGATGCGGCGGGTGAGGATAGATTCCAGGACCTTGCTGAAGACCGAGGTCAGGCTGATGGGACGGTAGGAGGAGACGGCGGACGGCGGTTTGTCAGGTTTGAGGAACATGAGGATACGGGAGGTTTTCCACAGGTCGGGGTAGTAACCGGTGGACAGGACTACATTGTAGAGCCTGGCCAGGGTGGAGAGAAAAGAGACAGGAGCTTCACGAAGGTGACGGTAGGTGACACGATCGTGACCAGGAGCGGTGTTGCGTTTGGTGCGGAGTGTATTGATGAGATCCTGTGTGGTGATGGGGGCATTAAGGTCCGTGTGTGGAATGTTGTCCAAGTACTGGAAACCAGGAGTGAGGGGAGGGACAGAGGTGTCAGTTCGATCGCGGATATCTGGGAAGAGGGAGTAATCGAACTGGGGATCATCAGGGATGGAAAACACATCGGACAGGTAGGAGGCAAAGTGATTGGCCTTACTAAGGGCGTCAGGGAAGGGGTGATCATCGTGGAGAAGAGGATAGTAGGGGGAGGGTTTAGTTCCGGTAAGGCGACGGAAGGCGGTCCAGAACTTGGACGAGTTTATAGGGAGGGTAGCATTTAAACGGGTGCATGTCTGTCGCCAGTCCCGGCGTTTCTTGGCCGCGAGCAAATTTCGAATGTGTCGCTGTAGTTGCCGGTGGCGTCGTAGGGTGTCCGGGTCACGCGTGCGGAGGAAGGCACGGTAGAGACGACGGGATTCACGGAGGAGGAGGACGGCCTGTGGTGGTAAGGTAGGACGGTGGGGGTGGATGGCAACAGTAGGGACGTGGGCCTCCACGGCCTCAGACAAGGTCTGCTGGAGAAAGGAGGCGGCATGGGTGACATCATCGGGATGGCGGTAGGCGAGAGGGTGGCTATCGACCTGAGTGGAGAGGGTAGCCCGGTAGGCATTCCAGTTGGCACGGGAATAGTCATCTATGTACTTAGGGGGAGGGTCATGACGAGGGTGGGGGCGGGGGCGACGGCCGTCTGAAACGGTGAGGAGGACAGGGAGATGGTCGCTACCAATAGGCTCCAGGACATCCACCGTAATGCGACCAAGGAGGTTGGGGGAGGAGAGGATAACATCGGGAGTGGAGTTGGATTCGGGACGAGTGTGCTGGGGGATGGGGATGAGGTCGCCTTGAAGGGAGGAGAGGAACCGATGCCACCGCCGTAACTGGGCAGCGGAGCGACTATGGATGTTGAGGTCGGCGGCGATCACATAGGAGGAGAAGGTACGGTCGATGTGGGAGAGGAAGTCGAAAGGAGAAGGGGCGTTGGGGCGGACATAGATGGTGGCACAGGTAATGGTAAGGCCGGGGAAGAAGAGACTAAGGATCAGGTGTTCGGTGGGGTCGGGAAGGAGAGGCTGGAGCCGAACGGGGATCTGGCGGTGGTGGCCAATGGCAACACCGCCACGCGCAACCTAGAGGGGATTATCGGAGCGGTGGAGGAGATAGGGGGAGGTGTGGATGGAGTGGTGGGGTTGGAGGAAGGTTTCATTGAGGAGGAAGGCATCCACACGGTGGGTAGCAAGGGTGTGCAGGAAGACGTTCTTGTTGGCGGGAAGGGAGCGTATATTGTTGAAAAGGATACGATGCTGTCGCGCCATGATAAGGACTTATACGAGGGTGTCAAGGCGGGAGAAGGTGAAATGGGCCTGGTTATTGGAAAAGGTGGCGTACATTTTAAGGTGGAATATGGAACGGGCGGCGAGGGAGATCTGTTGTAAGGTGTGGGGGCGCTGAAAGGGATGAACGTTTTGGAAGACAATGGTGAGGAACCTGATGATGTCCTCAGCAGTGGGGGGGGGGGGGACGAAGGGAATTGCCAGGAGGGGTGGGGGCGTCCAGGGGACGGACAGGTACGGTGAGTTCAGGAGTGGTGGGAGGGGGCTTGGCTTTGCATTTGGAGCAAATAGGTGGGGTGAAAATTTTGCGCTTCTTCTCACACAGCCAGAATTCACTAAAATCAATAAAGGCTGCAGTAGTATGTTTGAGAGCAAAGTGTGTCTCTCTGGTCAATTTCTTTCCTCCATTGCAATCTTCCCATGAACACAACCACGAGAGAAAGTTTCTCAAAAAGTCATGAATATGTTTTGAATTGAGAGTAATCTGTTCTTGGTAAACATTTCTTAGCCTTTTACCCTTCAGCAGCGTTTCAACATTTAATATCAAACCACTTACTTATTATTTTTACAAATGTGGCAGTACTCTCCCAGTTTTCAAATTCTTTCTTGCACCTAGTTGTTGCATTGCAACAACTGTCGTGTTATTAAAAATACGCAATGCTAATTTCACATTTTGCCATTCAAAAGAATTTGGATATGGTGACTTAAGCGTTAAAGTGCTGCCATACTGCAATAGTTCACCTTTTTCTAGCAAATGTAGTTCCTTCAGTGCTGTAACAGAAGCAAGACCTCCCTTCAAGCAATCACTAAAAGAAGGAAAGCACAAAATTTGGTCCTTTTCGTTACCCCAGTTGTTCCGTTTACATTTTAAAATGTGTACAGTATCCACAAAATAGTAAATTGGGCGGTCTGCAGAAGTCCGCTCAGGATGAACCTATTTTATCTGTACACTAGGAGGGAGGGGGAGGGGGAAGAAATGTATGAAATAGCTTTCTTATTAATAGCATTATTGTCAGCTACTACTATTACCTGAAATCCCACTGCTTCTAGTTTAATTGAATTGTGTGAACTGGGAGAATATCCAGCACATCTTTGTACACTGAATCCATACTCTGGATCATAAAAACATAAGCACTATTGCACACAAAACCACATCTGTGTTAAAAGCACCACCTACAACATTGCCACCTTTATAGTCAAGTTGTGACTTTAAATAAATCTCATCCATCAACAGGACAGTTTTATCATTTACAGATAAAGCACCAACTTTTTGTGGTATGTAACTGAGAAACTGCTCACTCTGATGCTCAATGATTGGGTTAGTTGGAAGTTTACTGCAAAGTTTTGACAAAGTACTGGGACTTGGAATGGAAAAATTACGAGCACTCGTCAAAAATCAATATGCATGTGGACTGATAGAATAGGCTAATGACCATAAAATCATTGAAACACTCCCGTACCTAATCTCTGTTGGACTATTAAATCTTGGAAATGAAACTTGTTCCTTCAAAAATTTAATTTTATGCTCACTTTCTGGTAATTTTTCTTACAAGTTTTCCAAAATGTCTTCAATGCAAGGCAAACTTGCCTCAAATGGAGCCTCATTTATATGAAACATCACATACAACTCTTTCAAAATATTGCTAACTGTACCAGTATCACTTACTTGGTTTGATAATTTAATCTTACCAGCACAATTTAGCTCAGCTTCCTTCCCAAATGCACTTAACACTAAATCACTATTTATAACGACATGACACAGAACACTTAGATAAGCAGCATCCTTTAACACAAGACACAAATTATTTGATTTGGTTACCGTGACCCAATCACTGTGCTTTTCACAATCAGATAATTTTGATTTGAAATCTTCTAAACTAGCAAATGAACTCTCTTCCATCATTTTTTGTGTGATTCCACACTCTGCTCAATGACTTTCTCAAGTGCTTGGTTCTCCAAACGTTCGCGACCCTCTGGATCTTCTCGAGCTGGTGCTTGTTTTGAAGATAAATACGTAGGTCATCCTGGCAACTTTGATGGTACAGCATCTGGAAATAGAGAGATATAAACATGAGATTCGTATAGCAATGTTTATTGATCTTAGATATTTAACAATATCGTAAGAAAATTAAGGAACCTGTACTTTAATCTGTAAACTGATTACAAGTACCCTTTACGATAAATTTTCACGAACGTTTCTTTAAACGTGGACGGTCCAAAGGTGCTGTAAACTGTAAAGAGTTTGCCAGTTTTGGGTCGTAAGCACTGGTAATTTTCTCAATGTCGTCTGCAGTGAAATGCAGTTCACATATCTGAAAAGAAGCATATATTTCACTGTTAATGTAAAGGCAGAATGTAAACTGACAAATGAAATCTAACTGAGGACTGCATAAAGTGAGGTTAAAAGTATAATGCTTCGTTATAGATTGATTTGAATTATCAGTCCTGTGACATAACAGTATTAAAAAGGGTAACAATATAGAAATAAAGTTAAATTACAGATACTTACAACGAACTGTTTACTGGGTTCCCAGTCTTTCCTATGAACTGCAGCGATCCGTTTCAGTCTTAATGCTTCATCAGACGGGAATGAAAGGACGCTAACTTTTAAACAGTTGTCGTAGTTTCCCCTACAATAGGGCATACAGCACTTGCGTGGCATTTTGAGCAGATGCTCAATAACAATTCGAATCGCATATGACAGTGAGAACAAGATTTCCGCCACAAATGTTACGAAAAAAAAGCCATGCTTTCAGTCATTCCTACGAAAACAAACCCATGCAGTGACCACGCTTCCAAACATGAAACACTGCTTCTACCACAGATAGCACTGCTCAACCGCAGAACGCTAACGTCACAGCTCCCACAGAATTGTGTGCGTAAGCTTTGTTTTTAGGTGTAGTTGCTAAAATGCGACTCGTTTTCGGCCAGTCACGAATTACAGACGGAGCTAAAATGATCGCCATATTTTCTGAGGTGGCGTCTCGCAGTGACATCTGTTGGCAGCGCCCAGCAACACTGAAGTATTCAAGCGGTGCTTATTTTACTTTACAAGTTCAGCACGAAAATATTGAAAGTAAGAAACAATTTCGTAGTTATATCAAGTATTTATTTCTATACTGCTAATAAAATAGCAATAACCACCCTCGCCCTTGGTTTGTCTGTGAAGAATATATTTCATACCCACAAAATTTCTTGGCAATTTATTCCTTAGATATGGTAACTTTCTACTGTAACATACTTCTCTGGCGGTACACCGCAAGGTTACCGCCCTTCGATAGTGCCATTTTCGCGCTAATCGAAGTACTAGGGGTTCCAGGTGCCAGCCAGCCAGCTGCAGCAGCAGCAGCAGCAGCAGCAGCAGCAGTGGTCCCGCAGCCAGCCAGCCAGCCAGCCAGCCAGCCAGCCAGCCAGCCAGCCAGCCAGCCCGCCCTCCGGTGGCAGCAGCAGTCCAGCCAGCAGCAGCAGCAGCAGCAGCAGCAGCCGCTGCCGCCCCGTCCGCGGCAGCAGCGTCCCTGCCTCTCGCCGTCGCCGCCGTCGCCAGTCGCCGTCGCCGCCGTCGCCGTCGGTCGTCTCCCAGTGTGTGTCCTGTCCTTTTAGTGCTGTGTTTTTTCTTTCTTCTTCTTGTCATCATGTCCGCCCCCACCACCACCGTCACTACTACCACCATCGCCATCGTGTATACGTCCCCTTCCGCCGCCTCCACCACTATCACTTGGTGTGCCCAGTCCCACCCCCCTCCTTCCATCCCTCCCCTCCTCTCTATCCCTTCGCCCTTGCTCTTTGTCGCCCCCTCTCCCGCATCTTCCTCTCGTTCTGATCCTTTCCCCCACTCCCCCAGCCTGTCACTGCAGCTCCGGCTAGGGTGGTGGCCCGCTGGGCCACTGCCCACGCCCAGCTCTCCCCGTCGCCATCGCCATCGCCATCACCGCCGCCACCGCCACCACCGTCATCATCGTCACCATCACCATCACTGCCACATTCGCCTGCACCGTCACAGTCACTATCTCTGGCGCCGACTGCTGCGTCCGTGCCGGGACCTGTCCCTTCCCACCACCTCCCCATCGTTCCCGTCCCTCCTGTCACCACCCGCCCATCTGCCGCTGTCAAACGCCCTAGTGGCGCCTCCACTTCCTCTGCTCCTAAAAAGGCTCCAACCCGCCCCCCATCCCCACCCCAAAATGCCATGGACGTCTCCCCACCAGGCCCCGCTCCCTCCTCCTCCTCCTCCTCCTCCCCACCCGGTCTCTACAAATATCTCCTGTCCCGTCCCGATCCTTCCTTCCTCGAGGCCCGGAATCTCTCCCTCCTCCTCCGCCAACATTTCCCTGGCGCCCCCGTCTCTCTCCTTACTCCCAGACGGGATTCTGTTCTTATCTCCTCCCCCAGCCCAACCCTCCATACTGACATCCTCTCCCGCCTCCCCATCACCCGTTTTGGTCCTCACGCCTCCCTCACCCCTGCTCCCTCCCCATCTCCTACCCGCCAACCCCAAACACCGCGTCGCCCGCCGACCCTCACCGCCGTGATCACTCGGCTTAGACCGTCGATCACGGAGGAGGAGGTGCTGGCGGAGCTGAAGGCCCATCCCACCCTGGAGGTGCGGGCAGTCCGCCACATTTTCAACGCGACCGGCACCACCCGCCTTATGCGGGTTTTCTCTGAGGACGCCCCCTCCATTGACCGTCTCCTGAAGGAGGGTGCCCTCCTCTTCAATCAGCGGTACAAGGTCGACCCCTCCCGTTCCCCCCCTCAATCCCTGCACTGCCAGAGATGTCTGCGCTACAATGCACATCCAACAGCAGAGTGCCACGAGGCCCCCACCTGCCCGCATTGTCGGCAAGTGCACTTCCTCCGGCAGTGCCCCAACCTCCAATCCCCTCCCTCCTGTAATACCTGCAGCCTCCCCCACCCTACCTACTCCCAAAAGTGTAAAGCCCGGCCCCCTCCCACCACCCCTGAACTCACCGTCCCTGTCCGTCCCCTGGACGCCCCCACCCCTCCTGGCAATTCCCTTCGTCCCCCTCCCACTGCTGAGGACATCATCAGGTTCCTCACCATTGTCCTCCAAAACGTCCATCCCTTTCAGCGCCCCCACACCCTCCAACAGATCTCCCTCGCCGCCCGTTCCATATTCCACCTTAAAATGTACGCCACCTATTCCAATAACCAGGCCCATTTCACCTTCTCCCGCCTTGACACCCTCGTCTAAATCCTTATCATGGCACGACAGCATCGTATCCTTTTCAACAATATCCGCTCCCTTCCCGCCAACAAGAACCTTTTCCTGCACACCCTTGCTACCCACCGTGTGGATGCCTTCCTCCTCAATGAAACCTTCCTCCAACCCCACCACTCCATCCACACCTCCCCCTATCTCCTCCACCGCTCCGATAATCCCCTCCCAGTTGCGCGTGGCGGAGTTGCCATTGGCCACCACCGCCAGATCCCCGTTCGGCTCCAACCTCTCCTTCCCGACCCCACCGAACACCTGATCCTTAGTCTCTTCTTCCCTGGCCTTACCATTACCTGCGCCACCATCTATGTCCGCCCTAACGCCCCTCTTCCCTTCGACTTCCTCTCCCACATTGACCGTACCTTCTCCTCCTACGTGATCGCCGCCGACCTTAACATCCATAGTCGTTCCGCCGCCCAGTTACGGCGGTGGCATCGGTTCCTCTCCTCCCTTCAAGGCGACCTCATTCCCATCCCCCAGCACACCCGTCCCGAATCCAACTCCACTCCTGATGTTATCCTCTCCTCCCCCAACCTCCTTGGCCGCATAACGGTGGATGTCCTGGAACCTATTGGTAGCGACCATCTCCCTGTCCTCCTCACCGTATCGGACGGTCGTCGCCCTCGCCCCGACCCTCGTACTGATCCTCCCCCTAAGTATGTCCACGATTATTCCCGAGCCGACTGGAATGCCTACCGGGATACCCTCTCCACCCAGGTCGATAGCCACCCTCTCACCTACCACCACCCTGACGATGTCACCCATGCCGCCTCCTTTCTCCAGCAGACCTTGTCTGAGGCCGTGGAGGCCCACGTTCCTACTGTCGCCATCCACCCCCACCGTCCTACCTTACCCCCGCAGGCCGTTCTCCTCCTCCGTGAATCCCGTCGTCTCTACCGTGCCTTCCTCCGCACGCGTGACCCGGACACACTACGACGCCACCGGCAACTCCAGCGACACGTTCGTAATTTGCTCGCGGCCAAGAAACGCCGGGACTGGCGACAGACATGCACCCGTTTAAATGAAACCCTACCAATCAACTCGTCCAAGTTCTGGTCGGCCTTCCGTCGCCTTACCGGAACTAAACCCTCCCCCTACTATCCTCTTCTCCACGATGATCACCCCTTCCCTGACGCCCTTAGTAAGGCCAATCACTTTGCCTCCTACCTCTCCGATGTTTTCTCCATCCCCGATGATCCTCAGTTCGATTACTCCCTCTTCCCGGATATCCGCTATCGAACTGACACCTCTGTCCCTCCCCTCGCTCCTGGTTTCCAGTACTTGGACAACATTACACACACGGAACTCAATACCCCTATCACTACACAGGATCTCATTGATACACTCCGCACAAAACGCAACACCGCTCCTGGTCACGATCGTGCCACCTACCGTCACCTTCGTGAAGCTCCTGTCTCTTTCCTCTCCACCCTGGCCAGGCTCTACAATGTAGTCCTGTCCACCGGTTACTACCCCGACCTGTGGAAAACCTCCCGCATCCTCATGTTCCTTAAACCTAGCAAACCGCCGTCCGCCGTCTCCTCTTACCGTCCTATCAGCCTTACCTCGGTCTTCAGCAAGGTCCTGGAATCTATCCTCACCCGCCGCATCCACCAGCATCTCCGCCAGCACCGCCTCCTTCCCGTCACCCAGTGTGGCTTTCGGCCATCCTTCTCTTCCGACGATCTTCTCCTTCACCTCACTCATCTCCTCTCCGAACAGCTTAATTCCCGTCGCTCCGCCATCTTCCTCTCCCTTGACCTCGAACGCGCTTATGACCGCGTCTGGCATTCCGGTCTCCTCTTCAAGCTCCAAACCTTTGCCCTTCCCATTAACTACGTCCGTCTGATCGGTTCCTTTCTCTCCCGCCGTCCTTCCTATGTCACCATCCATAACACAGATTCCTACACTTTTTTTCCCTCCGCCGGTGTGCCCCAAGGCTCCGTCCTCTCCCCCCTTCTGTACCTTTTGTACACGGCGGACATGCCGCCGCCGTCACCCCCCGTCCACCTTCTCCAGTTTGCCGATGACACTGCCTTCCTTGCTCTTGCCCCCACCCTACAACGCTCCCAACGCCTTCTCCAATCCCATCTTGACCGCTTCACTGCTTGGTGCAACCAGTGGTTGCTTAAGGTCAATCCCTCCAAAACCCAGGCGATCATTGTAGGCAAAACCACCCCTTCCTTCCGCCTCCTTGATTTCTATCTCACCGTTTATGGCCGTCCTATCGCTCTCACCCCCACCCTTAAGTACCTTGGCGTCACCCTCGACCGTCGCCTCTCCTGGACTCCCCATCTCCAGACAATCCAAGCCAAGGCACGTTCCCGACTCCGTCTCCTCAAGCTCCTTTCCGGCCGTACATGGGGTCTGGACCCCTCCACCATCCTCCACACCTATAAGTCCCTCATCCGCCCTATCCTCTGTTACGCCCATCCCGCCTGGATCTCCGCCCCCCCTTCCTTTTATAAATCCCTCCAAATCCTTGAACGCCATGCTCTCCGCCTTGCCTATCGCATCCGTCTCCCCTCCCCCACGCGGATCCTGTATGATCTTATCTCCTTCCCTCACCTCCTCCTCTTCCTCGAAAGGATACGCATCCTCTACACCTCCCGTAAACTCGATCCTCCCCACCCGCTCGTCTCCCCGATCCTCTCCCACCCCCGCCCGCTGCCGCGCCTGTACTCTCATGTCCCACCCGGTCTCCATCTCTCCACCCTCCTTACCCTCTCCCAAGGTGGCTTCCGCCAGCTCCCCCTACCTGATGATGCCCTCCTCCCCTCCATCTACCCCTCCTACCAACTTTGATCCTCCCGCCCTCCTCCCGTGCTTGCTCCTCCGGGCACCCTCCCTCCCATCTCTCCCTTTTTCCCTCCCTCCTCCTTTTCTCTCCCCTTCTCCCCCGGGCCTCCCCTCCCCTGTACCTCTCCCTCTTGCCCCCGTCTCCCCCGCCGTTGGCATCCTTTTCTCCCCTCTCCCCCCACCTCCCCCCTGTTCCACTCTTGGCAGGTCCCCGGACTCGCACACGCTACGTGGACTTTCGCGCGCCGGAGATCGCCGCCATCAGTGTCTTGTGTGTGCCGTCATGTTTCGTGTTCAGTGTTTCCCGTCACGCTCCGTTGTTCACCAGTGCCATCGTCTTCTTCAGTATCTGTGCGTCGTCTCAACAGTTTGCAGTGTGGTTTATCGTCAAGTGTGAACGGCTCCGTGTTTGTCTCTCTGTGTCTCCTATTTTATCGCCCACCATTTTGTGACTTTTCTGTTTTTCTCCTATTTTTTTTTTGTGCTTCTGTCTCATTTGGCTGAAGAGCAGCGTAGTGTGCTGCTGCCAGCCTGCTTATTGTATAGGCATTAAAATGACAATAAAGTAAAAAAAAAAAAAAAAAAATACTGTAACATACTTCTCTGGCGGTACACCGCAAGGTTACCGCCCTTCGATAGTGCCATTTTCGCGCTAATCGAAGTACTAGGGGTTCCAGGTGCCAGCCAGCCAGCCAGCCAGCCAGCAGCTGCAGCAGCAGCAGCAGCAGCAGCAGCAGCAGCAGTGGTCCCGCAGCCAGCCAGCCAGCCAGCCAGCCAGCCAGCCAGCCAGCCAGCCAGCCAGCCAGCCAGCCCGCCCTCCGGTGGCAGCAGCAGTCCAGCCAGCAGCAGCAGCAGCAGCAGCAGCCGCTGCCGCCCCGTCCGCGGCAGCAGCGTCCCTGCCTCTCGCCGTCGCCGTCGCCGTCGCCGCCGTCGCCAGTCGCCGTCGCCGCCGTCGCCGTCGGTCGTCTCCCAGTGTGTGTCCTGTCCTTTTAGTGCTGTGTTTTTTCTTTCTTCTTCTTGTCATCATGTCCGCCCCCACCACCACCGTCACTACTACCACCATCGCCATCGTGTATACGTCCCCTTCCGCCGCCTCCACCACTATCACTTGGTGTGCCCAGTCCCACCCCCCTCCTTCCATCCCTCCCCTCCTCTCTATCCCTTCGCCCTCGCTCTTTGTCGCCCCCTCTCCCGCATCTTCCTCTCGTTCTGATCCTTTCCCCCACTCCCCCAGCCTGTCACTGCAGCTCCGGCTAGGGTGGTGGCCCGCTGGGCCACTGCCCACGCCCAGCTCTCCCCGTCGCCATCGCCATCGCCATCACCGCCGCCACCGCCACCACCGTCATCATCGTCACCATCACCATCACTGCCACATTCGCCTGCACCGTCACAGTCACTATCTCTGGCGCCGACTGCTGCGTCCGTGCCGGGACCTGTCCCTTCCCACCACCTCCCCATCGTTCCCGTCCCTCCTGTCACCACCCGCCCATCTGCCGCTGTCAAACGCCCTAGTGGCGCCTCCACTTCCTCTGCTCCTAAAAAGGCTCCAACCCGCCCCCCATCCCCACCCCAAAATGCCATGGACGTCTCCCCACCAGGCCCCGCTCCCTCCTCCTCCTCCTCCTCCTCCCCACCCGGTCTCTACAAATATCTCCTGTCCCGTCCCGATCCTTCCTTCCTCGAGGCCCGGAATCTCTCCCTCCTCCTCCGCCAACATTTCCCTGGCGCCCCCGTCTCTCTCCTTACTCCCAGACGGGATTCTGTTCTTATCTCCTCCCCCAGCCCAACCCTCCATACTGACATCCTCTCCCGCCTCCCCATCACCCGTTTTGGTCCTCACGCCTCCCTCACCCCTGCTCCCTCCCCATCTCCTACCCGCCAACCCCAAACACCGCGTCGCCCGCCGACCCTCACCGCCGTGATCACTCGGCTTAGACCGTCGATCACGGAGGAGGAGGTGCTGGCGGAGCTGAAGGCCCATCCCACCCTGGAGGTGCGGGCAGTCCGCCACATTTTCAACGCGACCGGCACCACCCGCCTTATGCGGGTTTTCTCTGAGGACGCCCCCTCCATTGACCGTCTCCTGAAGGAGGGTGCCCTCCTCTTCAATCAGCGGTACAAGGTCGACCCCTCCCGTTCCCCCCCTCAATCCCTGCACTGCCAGAGATGTCTGCGCTACAATGCACATCCAACAGCAGAGTGCCACGAGGCCCCCACCTGCCCGCATTGTCGGCAAGTGCACTTCCTCCGGCAGTGCCCCAACCTCCAATCCCCTCCCTCCTGTAATACCTGCAGCCTCCCCCACCCCACCTACTCCCAACTCGTCCCGAATCGAACTCCACTCCCGATGTTATCCTCTCCTCCCCCAACCTCCTTGGTCGCATTACGGTGGATGTCCTGGAGCCTATTGGTAGCGACCATCTCCCTGTCCTCCTCACCGTTTCAGACGGCCGTCGCCCCCGCCCCAACCCTCGTCTGACCCTCCCCCTAAGTACATCCATGATTATTCCCGTGCCAACTGGAACGCCTACCGGGATACCCTCTCCACTCAGGTCGATAGCCACCCTCTCGCCTACCGCCGTCCCGATGATGTCACCCATGCCGCCTCCTTTCTCCAGCAGACCTTGTCTGAGGCCGTGGAGGCCCACGTCCCTACTGTTGCCATCCACCCCCACCGTCCTACCTTACCACCACAGGCCGTCCTCCTCCTCCGTGAATCCCGTCGTCTCTACAGTGCCTTCCTCCACACGCGTGACCCGGACACCCTACGACGCCACCGGCAACTACAGCGACACATTCGAAATTTGCTCGCGGCCAAGAAACGCCGGGACTGGCGACAGACATGCACCCGTTTAAATGCTACCCTCCCTATAAACTCGTCCAAGTTCTGGACCGCCTTCCGTCGCCTTACCGGAACTAAACCCTCCCCCTACTATCCTCTTCTCCACGATGATCACCCCTTCCCTGACGCCCTTAGTAAGGCCAATCACTTTGCCTCCTACCTGTCCGATGTGTTTTCCATCCCTGATGATCCCCAGTTCGATTACTCCCTCTTCCCAGATATCCGCGATCGAACTGACACCTCTGTCCCTCCCCTCGCTCCTGGTTTCCAGTACTTGGACAACATTCCACACACGGACCTTAATGCCCCCATCACCACACAGGATCTCATCAATACACTCCGCACCAAACGCAACACCGCTCCTGGTCACGATCGTGTCACCTACCATCACCTTCGTGAAGCTCCTGTCTCTTTTCTCTCCACCCTGGCCAGGCTCTACAATGTAGTCCTGTCCACCGGTTACTACCCCGACCTGTGGAAAACCTCCCGTATCCTCATGTTCCTCAAACCTGGCAAACCGCCGTCCGCCGTCTCCTCCTACCGTCCCATCAGCCTTACCTCGGTCTTCAGCAAGGTCCTGGAATCTATCCTCACCCGCCGCATCCACCAGCATCTCCGCCAGCACCGCCTCCTCCCCGTTACCCAGTGTTGCTTTCGGCCGTCCTTCTCTTCCGACGATCTTCTCCTTCACCTCACTCATCTCCTTTCGGAACAGCTCAATTCCCGTCGCTCCGCAATCTTCCTCTCTCTTGACCTCGAACGCGCATATGACCGCGTATGGCATTCTGGTCTCCTCTTCAAGCTCCAAACCTTCGCCCTTCCCATTAACTACGTTCGTCTGATCGGTTCCTTTCTCTCCCGCCGTCCTTCCCATGTCACCATCCATAACACCGATTCCTACACCTTTTTCCCCTCCGCCGGTGTGCCCCAAGGCTCCGTCCTCTCCCCCCTCCTGTACTTGTTGTACACGGCGGAAATGCCGCCGCCGTCACCCCCCGTCCACCTTCTCCAGTTTGCCGATGACACCGCCTTCCTTGCCCTTGCCCCCACCCTGCGACGCTCCCAACACCTTCTCCAATCCCATCTTGACCGGTTCACCGCTTGGTGCAACCAGTGGTTGCTCAAGGTCAATCCTTCCAAAACCCAGGCGATCATTGTAGGCAAACCCACTCCCTCCTTCCGCCTCCTTGATTTCTATCTCACCGTTTATGGCCGTCCCATCGACCTCACCCCCACCCTTAAGTACCTTGGCGTCACCCTCGACCGTCGCCTCTCCTGGACTCCCCATCTCCAGACAATCCAAGCCAAGGCACGTTCCCGACTCAGTCTCCTCAAGCTCCTTTCCGGCCGAACGTGGGGTCTGGACCCCTCCACCATCCTCCACACATATAAGTCCCTCATCCGCCCTATCCTCTGTTACGCCCATCCAGCCTGGATCTCCGCCCCCCCTTCCTTTTATAAATCCCTCCAAATCCTTGAACACCATGCTCTCCCCCTTGCCTATCGCATCCGTCTCCCTTCCCCCACGCGGATCCTGTATGACCTTATCCCCTTCCCCCACCTCCTCCTCTTCCTCGAAAGGATACGAATCCTATACACCTCCCGTAAACTCGATCCTCCTCACCCGCTCGTCTCCCCGATCCTCTCCCACCCCCGCCTGCTGCTGCGCCTGTACTCCCATGTCCCACCCGGTCTCCATCTCTCCACCCTCCTTACCCTCTCCCAAGGTGGCTTCCGCCAGCTCCCCCTCCCTGATGATGCCCTCCTCCCCTCCATCTACCCCTCCTACCAACTTTGATCCTCCCTCCCTCCTCCTGTGCTTGCTCCTCGGGGCACCCTCCCTCCCTTCTCTCCCTTTTCCCTCCCTCCTCCTTTTCTCGTCCCTCGTCCCCCGGGCCCCCCCCTCCCCTGTCCCTATCCTCCTGTCCCCGTCTCCTAAGCCATGGCATCCTCTTTTCCTCCCCTCTCCCCCTCCTCATCCCTGTTGCCCTCTTGGCAGGTCGCCAGACTCGCACACGCTCAGTGGACATTCGCGCGCCGGAGATCACCGCCATCAGTGTATCGTGTGTGCCGTCATGTTTAGTGTTCAGGTTCGCCGTCACGCTCCATTGTTCACCAGTGACATCATCTTCTTCAGTGTTTGTGCGTCGGGTCTCCAGTTCATAGTGTGGATTGTCCTCAAGTGTGAACGGCTTCTTGTGCTTTTATATTCTTGTGTCTCCTGTTTTTTCCCGCCGTTTTTCTATGTAATGTATCTTCTTTGTTTTATCTCCATGTACTCTCTTCGGCTGAAGAGCGGCGTATTGTGCTGCTGCCAGCCTACCTGGTTGTTCAGGTTTCAAAATTACAGTAAAGAAAAAAAAAAATATACTGCAACATATCGCCGGACCTTGATGCCCCCATCACCACACAGGATCTCATCAATACACTCCGCACCAAACGCAACACCGCTACTGGTCACGATCGTGTCACCTACCGTCTCCTTCGTGAAGCTCCTGTCTCATTTCTCTCCACCCTGGCCAGGCTCTACAATGTAGTCCTGTCCACCGGTTACTACCCCGACCTGTGGAAAACCTCCCGTATCCTCATGTTCCTCAAACCTGGCAAACCGCCGTCCGCCGTCTCCTCCTACCGTCCCATCAGCCTTACCTTGGTCTTCAGCAAGGTCCTGGAATCTATCCTCACCCGCCGCATCCACCAGCATCTCCGCCAGCACCGCCTCCTCCCCATTACCCAGTGCGGCTTTCGGCCGTCCTTCTCTTCCGACGATCTTCTCCTTCACCTCACTCATCTCCTTTCGGAACAGCTCAATTCCCGTCGCTCCGCAATCTTCCTCTCTCTTGACCTCGAACGCGCATATGACCGCGTATGGCATTCCGGTCTCCTCTTCAAGCTCCAAACCTTCGCCCTTCCCATTAACTAAATTCGTCTGATCGGTTCCTTTCTCTCCCGCCGTCCTTCCCATGTCACCATCCCTAACACCGATTCCTACACCTTCTTCCCCTCCGCCGGTGTGCCCCAAGGCTCCGTCCTCTCCCCCCTCCTGTACTTGTTGTACACGGCAGACATGCCGCCGCCGTCACCCCCCGTCCACCTTCTCCAGTTTACCGATGACACCGCCTTCCTTGCCCTTGCCCCCACCCTGCAACGCTCCCAAAACCTTCTCCAATCCCATCTTGACCGGTTCACCGCTTGGTGCAACCAGTGGTTGCTCAAGGTCAATCCTTCCAAAACCCAGGTGATCATTGTAGGCAAAACCACTCCCTCCTTCCGCCTCCTTGATTTCTATCTCACCGTTTCTGGCCGTCCCATCGCTCTCACCCCCACCCTTAAGTACCTTGGCGTTACCCTCAACCGTCGCCTCTCCTGGACTCCCCATCTCCAGACAAAGCAAGCCAAGGCACGTTCCCGACTCCGTCTCCTCAAGCTCCTTTCCGGCCGAACGTGGGGTCTGGACCCCTCCACCATCCTCCACACCTATAAGTCCCTTATCCGCCCTATCCTCTGTTACGCCCATCCAGCCTGGATCTCCGCCCCCCTTCCTTTTATAAATCCCTCCAAATCCTTGAACGCCATGCTCTCCGCCTTGCCTATCGCATCCGTCTCCCTTCCCCCACGCAGATCCAGTATGACCTTATCCCCTTCCCCCACCTCCTCCTCTTCCTCGAAAGGATACAAATCCTATACACCTCCCGTAAACTCGATCCACCTCACCCGCTCGTCTCCCCGATCCTCTCCCAGCCCGCCCGCTGCCGCGCCTGTACTCTCATGTCCCACCCGGTCTCCATCTCTCCACCCTCCTTACCCTCTCCCAAGGTGGCTTCCACCAGCTCCCCCTCCCTGATGATGCCCTCCTCCCCTCCATCTACCCCTCCTACCAACTATGATCCTCCCGCCCTCCTCCTGTGCTTGCTCCTCAGGGCACCCTCCCTCCCCCCTCTCCCTTTTTCACTCCCTCCTCCTTTTCTCTCCCCTCCTCCCCCGGGCCTCCCCTCCCCTGTCCCTCTCCTTCCTGCCCCCGTCTCCTCCGCCATTGGCATCCTTTTCTCCCCTCTCCCCCACCTCACCCCTGTTCCCCTCTTGGCAGGTCCCCGGACTCGCACACGCTACGTGGACTTTCGCGCGCCGGAGATCACCGCCATCAGTGTCTTGTGTGTGCCATCGTGTTTAGTGTTCAGTGTTCACCGTCACACTCAATCGTTCACCAGTGGCATCGTCTCCTTCAGTGTTTGTGCGTCGTCTCAACAGTTTGCAGTGTGGCTTATCGTCGAGTGTGAACGGCTCCGTGTTTGTTTCTCTGTGTCTCCTGTTTTCTTGCCCACCATTTTGTAACTTTTATGTTTTTCTCCTGTTTTTGCTGATTGTATCTTCTATGGCTGAAGAGCAGCGTAGTATGCTGCTGACAGCCTGCCTGCTGTACAGGCTTTAAAATAACAATAAAGTAAAAAAAAAAAAAAAAAACTGTAACATGTCGCCTCCTCCCCGTTACCCAGTGTGGCTTTCGGCCGTGTTTCTCTTCCAACGATCTTCTCCTTCACCTCACTCATCTCCTTTCCGAACAGCTCAATTCCCGTCGCTCCGCAATCTTCCTCTCTCTTGACCTCGAACGCGCATATGACCGCGTCTGGCATTCCGGTCTCCTCTTCAAGCTCCAAACCTTCACCCTTCCCATTAACTACGTTCGTCTGATCGGTTCCTTTCTCTCCCGCCGTCCTTCCCATGTCACCATCCATAACACCGATTCCTACACCTTTTTCCCCTCCGCCGGTGTGCCCCAAGGCTCCGTCCTCTCCCCCCTTCTGTACTTGTTGTACACGGCGGACATGCCGCCGACGTCACCCCCCGTCCACCTTCTCCAGTTTGCCGATGACACCGCCTTCCTTGCCCTTGCCCCCACCCTGCGACGCTCCCAACACCTTCTCCAATCCCATCTTGACCGGTTCACCGCTTGGTGCAACCAGTGGTTGCTCAAGGTCAATCCTTCCAAAACCCAGGCGATCATTGTAGGCAAAACCACTCCCTCCTTCCGCCTCCTTGATTTCTATCTCACCGTTTATGGCCGTCCCATCGACCTCACCCCCACCCTTAAGTACCTTGGCGTCACCCTCGACCGTCGCCTCTCCTGGACTCCCCATCTCCAGACAATCCAAGCCAAGTCACGTTCCCGACTCCGTCTCCTCAAGCTCCTTTCCGGCCGAACGTGGGGTCTGGACCCCTCCACCATCCTCCACACCTATAAGTCCCTCATCCGCCCTATCCTCTGTTACGCCCATCCAGCCTGGATCTCCGCCCCCCCTTCCTTTTATAAATCCCTCCAAATCCTTGAACGCCATGCTCTCCGCCTTGCCTATCGCATCCGTCTCCCTTCCCCCACGCGGATCCTGTATGACCTTATCCCCTTCCCCCACCTCCTCCTCTTCCTCGAAAGGATACGAATCCTATACACCTCCCGTAAACTCGATCCACCTCACCCGCTCGTCTCCCCGCTCCTCTCCCACCCCCGCCCGCTGCCGCGCCTGTACTCCCATGTCCCACCCGGTCTCCATCTCTCCACCCTCCTTACCTTCTCCCAAGGTGGCTTCCGCCAGCTTCCTCTCCCTGATGATGCCCTCCTCCCCTCCATCTACCCCTCCTACCAACTTTGATCCTCCCGCCCTCGTCCTGTGCTTGCTCCTCAGGGCACCCTCCCTCCCTTCTCTCCCTTTTCCCTCCCTCCTCCTTTTCTCGTCCCTCGTCCCCCAGGCCCCCCCCTCCCCTGTCCCTATCCTCCTGTCCCCGTCTCCTAAGCCGTGGCATCCTCTTTTCCTCCCCTCTCCCCTCCTCATCCCTGTTGCCCTCTTGGCAGGTCCCCGGACTCGCACACGCTCAGTGGACATTCGCGCGCCGGAGATCACCGCCATCAGTGTATCGTGTGTGCCGTCCTGTTTAGTGTTCAGTTTCGCCGTCACGCTCCATTGTTCACCAGTGACATCGTCTTCTTCAGTGTTTGTGCGTCAGGTCTCCAGTTCATAGTGTGGATTGTCATCAAGTGTGAAAGGCTTCTTGTGCTTTTATATTCTTGTGTCTCCTGTTTTTTCCCGCCGTTTTTCTATGTAATGTCTCTTCTTTGTTTATCTCCGTGTACTCTCTTCAGCTGAAGAGCGGCGTATTGTGCTGCTGCCAGCCTGCCTGGTTGTTCAGGTTTCAAAATTACAATAAAGTAAAAAAAAAACAACATCCGCTCCCCACCCGCCAACAGGAACCTCTTCCTGCACACCCTTGGCACCCACCGTGTGGATGCCTACCTCCTTAATGAAACCTTCCTCCAACGCCACCACACCATTCACACTTCGCCCTACCTCCTCCACCGCTCCGATAATCCCCTCCCAATTGCGCGTGGCGGAGTTGCCATTGGTCACCACCGCCAGATCCCTGTTCGACTCCAACCTCTCCTTCCCGACCCCACCGAACACCTGATCTTCAGTCTCTTCTTTCCCGGCCTTACCGTTACCTGCGTCACCATCTATGTCCGCCCCAACGCTCCTATTCCCTTCGACTTCCTCTCCCACGTCGATCGTACCTTTTCCTCCTATGTGATCGCCGTCGACTTCAACATCCATAGTCGTTCCGCTGCCCAGTTACGGCGATGGCATCGGTTCCTCTCCACCCTTCAAGGCGACCTCGTCCCCATCCCCCAGCATACCCATCCCGAATCCAACTCCACTCCTGATGTTATCCTCTCCTCCCCCAACCTCCTTGGCCGCATAACGGTGGATGTCCTGGAGCCTATTGGTAGCGACCATCTCCCTGTCCTCCTCACTGTTTCAGACGGTCGTCGCCCTCGCCCCGACCCTCGTACTGACCCTCCCCCTAAGTATGTCCACGACTATTCCCGAGCCGACTGGAATGCCTACCGGGATACCCTTTCCACCCAGGTCGATGGCCACCCTCTCACCTACCACCTCCCTGACGATGTCACCCATGCCGCCTCCTCTCTCCAGCAGACCTTGTCTGAGGCCGTGGAGGCCCACGTTCCTACTGTCGCCATCCACCCCCACCGTCCTACCTTACCCCCACAGGCCATTCTCCTCCTCCGTGAATCCCGTCGCCTCTACCGTGCCTTCCTCCGCACGCGTGACCCGGACACACTACGACGCCACCGGCAACTCCAGCGACACGTTCGTAATTTGCTCGCGGCTAAGAAACGCCGGGACTGGCGACAGACATGCACCCGTTTATATGCTACCCTACCAATCAACTCGTCCAAGTTCTGGTCGGCCTTCCGTCGCCTTACCGGAACTAAACCCTCCCCCTACTATCCTCTTCTCCACGATGATCACCCCTTCCCTGACACCCTTAGTAAGGCCAATCACTTTGCCTCCTACCTCTCCGATGTCTTCTCCATCCCCGACGATCCCCAGTTCGATTACTCCCTCTTCCCGGATATCCACGATCGAACTGACACCTCTGTCCCTCCCCTCGCTCCTGGTTTCCAGTACTTGGACAACATTACGCACACAGAACTCAAAGCCCCTATCACTACACAGGATCTCATTGATACACTCCGCACAAAACGCAACACCGCTCCTGGTCACGATCGTGCCACCTACCGTCACCTTCGTGAAGCTCCTGCCTCTTTCTTCTCCACCCTGGCCAGGCTCTACAATGTGGTCCTGTCCACCGGTTACTACCCCGACCTGTGGAAAACCTCCCATATCCTCATGTTCCTTAAACCTGGCAAACCGCAGTCCGCCATCTCCTCCTACCATCCCATCAGCCTTACCTCGGTCTTCAGCAAGGTCCTGGAATCTATCCTCACCCGCCGCATCCACCAGCATCTCCGCCAGCACCGCCTCCTTCCCGTCACCCAGTGTGGCTTTCGGCCATCCTTCTCTTCCGACGATCTTCTCCTTCACCTCACTCATCTCCTTTCCGAACACCTTAATTCCCGTCGCTCCGCAATCTTCCTCTCCCTTGACCTCGAACGCGCTTATGACCGCGTCTGGCCTTCCGGTCTCCTCTTCAAGCTCCAAACCTTTGCCCTTCCCATTAACTACGTCCGTCTGATCGGTTCCTTTCTCTCCCGCCGTCCTTCCTATGTCACCATCCATAACACCGATTCCTACACCTTTTTCCCCTCCGCCGGTGTGCCCCAAGGCTCCGTCCTCTCCCCCCTTCTGTACCTTTTGTACACGACGGACATGCCGCCGCCGTCGCCCCCCGTCCACCTCCTCCAGTTTGCCGATGACACCGCCTTCCTCGCCCTTGCCCCCACCCTGCAACGCTCCCAACGCCTTCTCCAATCCCATCTTGACCGATTCACCGCTTGGTGTAACCAGTGGTTGCTCAAGGTCAATCCTTCCAAAACCCAGCCGATCATTGTAGGCAAAACCACCCCTTCATTCCGCCTCCTTGATTTCTATCTCACCGTCTATGGCCGTCCCATCGACCTCACTCCCACCCTTAAGTACCTTGGCGTCACCCTCGACCGTCGCCTCTCCTGGACTCCCCATATCCATACAATCCAAGCCAAGGCACGTTCCCAACTCTGTCTCCTCAAGCTCCTTTCCGGCCGTATGTGGGGTCTGGATCCTTACACAATCCTCCACACCTATAAATCCCTCATCCGCCCTATCCTTTGTTATGCCCATCCAGCCTAGATCTCCGCCCCCCCTACCTTTTATAAATCCGTCCAAATCCTTGAACGCCATGCTCTCCGCCTCGCCTATCGCATCCGCCTCCCCTCCCCCACGCGGATCCTGTATGATCTCATCCCCTTCCCCCACCTCCTCCTTTTCCTTGAAAGGATACAGATCCTGTACACCTCCCGTAAACTCGATCCTCCTCACCCGCTCGTCTCCCCAATCCTCTCCCATCCCCGCCCACTGCCGCGCCTGTATTCCCACGTCCCGCCCGGTCTCCATTTCTCCACCCTCCTTACTCTCTCCCAAGGTGGCTTCCGCCAGCTCCCCCTCCCTGATGATGTCCTCGTCCCCTCCATCTACCCCTCTTATCAACTTTGACCCTGCCCCCCATTTCCGGTGTCCTTTCCCTTAGGCACCCTCCCTCCCTTCTCTTCCCATCCCTTCTCTCTCCTTTCCCCCATCCCCTCCCTCCACCCCTCTTCCTCCGGGCTTCTTCTCCCCCTTCCTCTCTCCTCCCTCTCTCCCCTGCCCGTGGCGTCTCTGCTCTCCCCTCTCGCTCTCCGACTCCCCCTCCTCCTCCTCCTCCTCCTCCTCCTCCTCCCTTGGCAGGTCCCCGGACTCGCACACGGAAAGTGAACATTCGCTCGCCGGAGATCACCGCCCTCAGTTTAGTGTCTGTGCCGTTGTGTTTGTGCATTTGTGTTTTACGCCGCCCACGCTCCTTCGTTCACATGTGTTGTCTAACTCGTCAGTGTTTGTGCACAGTGCCGACAGTTTTCTTGTTTGTTTCGTCGAGTGTGAACGGCTTCATGTTTTTTACTTATTGTATCTACTGTGTTTTTAACCGCCACTCTGTTCCTTATATGTCTCTCATTCTTTTTATTGTCATGCTTACGGCTGAAGAGCGGACTCAACTTTTCCGCTGCCAGCCGACCTTGTATGGGGTGTTCAAATAACAATAAAGAAGAAAAAAAAAAACTGTAACATGCGCCCTTGCCCCCACCCTGCAACGCTCCCAACGCCTTCTCCAATCCCATCTTGACCGATTCACTGCTTGGTGTAACCAGTGGTTGCTCAAGGTCAATCCTTCCAAAACCCAGCCGATCATTGTAGGCAAAACCACCCCTTCCTTCCGCCTCCTTGATTTCTATCTCACCGTCTATGGCCGTCCCATCGCCCTCACTCCCATCCTTAAGTACCTTGGCGTCACCCTCGACCATCGCCTCTCCTGGACTCCCCATCTCCAGACAATCCAAGCCAAGGCACGTTCCCGACTCAGTCTCCTCAAGCTCCTTTCCGGCCGAACGTGGGGTCTGGACCCCTCCACCATCCTCCACACCTATAAGTCCCTCATCCGCCCTAGCCTCTGTTACGCCCATCCAGCCTGGATCTCCGCCCCCCCTTCCTTTTATAAATCCCTCCAAATCCTTGAACGCCATGCTCTCCACCTCGCCTATCGCATCCGTCTCCCCTCCCCCACGCGGATCCTGTATGATCTCATCCCCTTCCCCCACCTCCTCTTTTTCCTTGAAAGGATACGGATCCTGTACACCTCCCGTCAACTCGATCCTCGTCACCCGCTCGTCTCCCCAATCCTCTCCCATCCCCGCCCGCTGCCGCGCCTGTATTCCCACGTCCCGCCCGGTCTCCATCTCTCCACCCTCCTTACTCTCTCCCAAGGTGGCTTCCGCCAGCTCCCCCTCCCTGATGATGTCCTTGTCCCCTCCATCTACCCCTCTTATCAACTTTGACCCTGCCCCCCCATTTCCGGTGTCCTTTCCCTTAGTCACCCTCCCTCCCTTCTCTTCCCTTCCCTTCTCACTTCTTTCCCCCGTCCCCTCCCTCCACCCCTCTTCCCCCGGGCTTCCTTTCCCCCTTCCTCCCTCCCCCCTTTCTCCCCTGCCCGTGGCATCTCTGCTATCCCATCTCGCTCTCCCACTCCCCTTCCTCCTCCTCCTCCTCTCTTGGCAGGTCCCCGGACTCGCACACGCTCAGTGGACATTCGCGCGCCGGAGATCGCCGCCGTCAGTGTATCGTGTGTGCCGTCATGTTTAGTGTTCAGTGTTTCACTATCACACTCCATCGTTCACCAGTGCCATCGTCTTCTTCAGTGTTTGTGCATCGTGTCAACAGTTCGTCGTGTGGATTGTCATCGAGTGTGAACGGCTTCTTGTGTTTTTATGTTCATGTGTCTACTGTTTTTTTCCCATCGTCTTCTATGTGTTGTCTCTTCTCTGTTTATCTCATTGTGGTCTCCTCGGCTGAAGAGCGGCGTATTGTGCTGCTGCCAGCCTACCTGATTGTTCAGGTGTTAAAATAACAATAAAGTAAAAAAAAAATACTGTAACATGTCCCCCCACGCTCTGATTTCCTCCTTTCTCTGCACCCCCCGCCCGTTGCCGCGCATCTATCGCTGTATCCCTCCCTCCACCCGCACCTCCACCCACACCCCCACCCCCACCCCCACACACTCCATCACCTTCATCAGGGCAATTTCCAACACCTCCCCCTCCCGGATGACGAACTTCGCCGTGACATATACCCTTCCTTCCAACTATAACCCGGCGACCCGTGGAAAACCTCCCGCGCGCATCAATCGCTGTATCCCTCCCTCCCTCCACCCCCACCCCCCACCCCCACACCCTCCATCTCCTTCATCAGGGCAATTTCCAACGCCTCCCCCTCCCGGATGACGAACTTCGCAGTGACATATACCCTTCCTTCCAACTATAGCCCGGCGACCCGTGGAAAACCTCCCGTATCCTCATGTTCCTTAAACCTGGCAAACCGCCGTCCGCCGTCTCCTCCTACCGTCCCATCAGCCTTTCCTCTAGCGATGGGCTAAACTGCGATTTTCCGATATCAGTGATTTCTGTGACTGCTACTTTTCAGTATCTGTTATTCTTAACTGTGATTTGTCGCAGTTAAGGAATCCAGCTCTTGTATCCCTCCGCACTCTACCACTGCGATTTCTGCTCCTTCTGCGATTTCTGCGACTTCTGCGATTTCTGCGACTTCTGCTACTTCTGCGATTTCTGCTACTTCTGCGATTTCTGCGACTTCTGCGATTTCTGCTACTTCTGCGACTTATCTCCGAATGAAAAAGTTACATGTGTTCACACAGAGAATTGCATCTCAAGAAAACTGACATTAGTAAGTGTGTTTTACAATTGTTCTTCCGTTGGCTTTACTTTTGTATTAAAGAAACAATTGTGAAAATATTAATATGTTAGTAGCCAAACAGTACCGTAATAGTTCGTGTTTAGAAAAAGAACTCTAACGTATTGTTATGTTCACAGTTACCCGAAGTACATTTCAGTCACTCAGTAAAGCGATAATTCGAAATATTATCGGCAATAGCCACTGCGTTTTTAGACTGTCTTCGTCAGACGAGAGGTTAGTTTCTAAGATTTCGATGAACTTAATTACTTAAATGAGATCGTTCTTGCAAATGTGAAACGTCCCCCATTGAATGGCTTTCATGGCAGCAAATATTAGTAATACTACTTTGTCAATTACATTGCTTGTAATTAGTGACAGCAAAAATGTTTATCCTTTTAATTTTGCAGACGCAGTTCCAACCCCGATTACTGGTTTCTGTACGTATCTATCCACTTCGAGGCTCTTGGGAGAGAATCGTGAATATTCAAGACAGCTCTTAGAGGATTTGCAGTTTAAAAGTGCCATAATTATGAAATAAGTGTGCATAATGAGTGATTGAACTGTGTTTAATTTGAAGTTCTTATGCGATTTTAAAGGAATGATAAATGTTAAATACAGTGAGTGAATAAATAAAATATTTTCCACGTGTTAAGCAGTCCTATACCCAAAAATTTTCCACCATTTAATTACTGGTAAAGACTTGTAGGAGAGTGTGACATGCCGCCGTCTCCCATCCCCCTTTCCACAGAAGCTTGGTGTGACACTGACCTGGAATATAGCCCAAGGTCTAGAGTATGCATTTTGAGCCCATTATGAAAGTGGGAAGTACAGATCTTAAATCAGGAATCATTTAAGTGCAGTACTTGAAGGTAAACCAGGAAAAGTTTACTTATGAAGGTGCTTGTAGTGTCAGCAAAAAGTTCTTGTGTGCAGTTGCTATGTAGAACGCCAGGTGTAAAATTTTCCTCCGTAGTTTTGAACACTGTCGGAACAAAAGCGAGGCACTCATATGATTCAATACTATTGTCTTTGTTTCATTACACTTATACAGATGTCAGAGTTCTGCTGTGTTAACATTGCAAATTCCTGTAGGCAGGTGGAGTATTTACGATAATTGTCATATTGGAAGCAGAATCAAACACATTTTTTAGGTTACTTGTCTCTAAATGATATTTTCAGAAGAAATGGGCAATGCTGCTTCTTATTGATAAAATACATTCAGTTACAGCTGTTTGGCCAACCATTACTGGTGCTGAAAGTGCGTGTCGTCATACAGTATGCACACACAGTCCCAAGCTGAGGCATATTACCAGCGTTAAAACCACTGAGGCAGATTTTTTTTAATATGTAAAGTAAGTTGCCAATAGCTTTGAGTATGAGGTTATTGGACTTGTTTTTAAAAGTAGTGTAGTTAACATAAAGACCAAGTAATACTTCAGTAATCCTGCCGAGATAAATTTTAAGGGCGAACACCTAGATTGTGATGCCAGTATGAAGTCGCAGTTGCAATTCCTTTTCCAGTGCCCAAGTTTAAAATGTATAGGCCCTATGTAATAAGTGGCTGGATTGGAGCAAGCAAGTTGAACAATTCACAGCAGTTTGGTTTTCAGAAGATGGTGACACTACAGCTACATTTAGGGAATAACATATGCATAAAACAGATATTCAGATTTTTCACATTGAAATGGGACTGTTTACCTATGTCTATTAGAAAGATGAAATGTTACACTTGCTCTCCAAATTTTAAACTTGTCTGCAGCCCTTTGCTCTTAATTTGGTTCAAAGAAAGACACTTGGTGCTGGAAAGGTACATTCTCACCTGGTGAACTTACCTGCAACTGCAGGAACAAACTCCATTAAATTCTGTATATTTTTAGCTTTGTAAGAGACTTAACAATGCATTAGCAAGTGGTCTCGGGAAATGCTAGTGAGTACAGTGAGCAGTAACCTTGTGACCTTGAGCACATATCTAATGCCATCTGACTGGCTATTGCAAGGGATAAGAGCTAGTTCCTACCAGGTAAAATGCACACATATAATTTACTGAACAGGTTCAGGAAATGTCAAATATGTGATGGCAGCTACTGTATTTCTGTTCAAATTCAAATAGATTTTATTTATCTATGGTTTTACATATGGCATTGTCAGTAAATATTAAATTATATGATGTTGGTGTAAATACAGTTACATTGTTATGTAGACAAGCTGTTTCTTCTACATAATTCAGTTTTTCAAGTTACACAGACTGCAAATATTTAAAAAAGTTACAACTTGTCTTATTAGGACACATTTTTTACTAAAAGATCTGTGTTACAGGAAGCATTTTTCTGTTGGTATTTATTTACAGCAATTTACTGACAAATTCATGAAAATGAGCATTTCCTGAGCTGGAAACTTGTACGTCCTGGCATTTGCCCACGGTCTGAAGGAAAACCATCTCCTCAAAACCCCAGAAGGACGTTATCAACTGTGTACAGTTGTTGTGCTACATATTAAATATTTTATGTTGCAGTCTTGAAGGATCCTCTTTTTCTTCCTCCTCCTCCTCTTCTTCCTCCTCCTCCTCCTCTTCCTCCTCCTCCTCCTCCTCCTCTTCTTCTTCTTGAATCTTGGGTTCGCCTCGTCAGGTTACATGAAACATTTGTACAAGTATGAGCAAAACAAACATGTACACACATTTTACATACCCCACATATTAATCTTGTTATTGAATGAATAATAAAATCTCAACAGTTTTAGTCCTCTCAAAGTGCAGGTGGCTCTTAATTAATGCAATTAAAAAAGTTCTAAATAACAAAGTAAAATTTGCTAGTTGGGATGGTTCATTTTTAGCAGGAGACAGGAACATATATGTACATCTACAATCAACAACAACAAAAAGAAAAAAAATCACTATTAGTGTGCATTTGGAACAAATTTTTCAAACTTGCGTGTGTTCCACCGCTGGTCGTGGCTCTTTCTGGTTTTTGGGTCTTAAATTTGGTTGGTATTCTTTGCTCATTCCAGTTTTGACCCACATGTTGTCACCAAATTCATTATGGAAAAGATAGCACAAAACAGATTATTGTATGTCTACAACATCACACATTACAATCAACTTTTATTACATATATAGAATTTTTTTCCTTGAGCCTAAGCTCATGGATTATCATTGACTGACTGTCCTCACTTGTAATATTCTAAATGGTATTCCTGTTATTTTTCAAGTCGAGATGCTCAAGAAATTTCTGAAACATAACTTAAAGTAGCAGGTTTTAGTATAAAGAAATAACACTTCCAGGATTTACATTCACTCACCATTTTAATCATTACAAAGCTTTGTGCCTTAATGGCATCAAATCAGTAACTGTGCTGCATCCAAGTCACAGACCTACTGCTCCCAGTATGACCTGTTCCTCTGTCACCTTTCTGTGGATAAACGAATGAACAAATAGTTGACGATCTATAAGATTTAAATGTAGTAGTGGATGATGATGAAATTCTGGTTAAAAATATGTGGTCTCTGCCTCATTAAATTGTTCATTACCGTGCATATATCAACAAAACTAAATCTGTGTTTTTCAACAAACAGAAACTAATATGACAAAGAAAACACAGTCTTGGAAGTGATATCAGTGGTCTGTGTTACCAATCTTTTGATGCTAGAGATGTAACTCACATTTATGCCAAAGTGAAATACTTGCAGTAAGTGAAAGGTGTCTGCAACAAAAGGAAAAAAAAATAAATTTTAGTAAGCCCACAGTGTATGACGAATGACTTGTTTGTGATCCTTTATAGCTTAAGGATTATGCTATTATCTTAGTGCGATACATTATAACACTCAACTTTGCACAGTTACAAAGTGAATCAGAGCCCAAACATTTCATTTCATTCGTGTTCCTCGTTATATCCCATACATCCTAAATAACTTATTCCGGCAAAATTATTCTTAGCATGGAATTATGAAACACCAAAATACTCACATATTTTACATTTTGCTAATCATCATACAGTTGTGTGGTCTTGTTTGCTTGTGTTGAAAGTGCCCAGTTACCTGCATATAATAATAATACAAATGAGTTCACAATTTTCTACAGGACAACATGTGCTCGAGAAGAGTAAAAGGTTTCCTACACATATTGGACAGATTGTCTTTATGCCTTGCAGCTTTTGTTGTACTTTCTCATTTGCTTCTGCATATGCTGCTGGCAACATTACATTTGTTACAGTCCTTCTACTCGGTATTTCATAAGTAGGATTCAGTGCATGTACAAAACTACGAAATCCTGAGTCATTTACAATAGAGAAAGGTTGATAGTCTTTTGTGAACAGACCCATTAATTTGCTATCCACCTTCTTCTTTTGAATCAGTCCCATCTTTTTGGGAACGTATTCTGTGATGGCTGTCTGATGCTGTGATGTGGAGGGAACTGCTTCCCCCTGTGTGCTGCTGGCTGTGGTGCCTTCTTCTGGCAACTCCACTGCAAGAGAGGCTTCACCTATAAAACAATAAGCTGAACATCAGCATACAGATTGTGTCAGCAACAGAGGCAGGATATACATTTAGAGTACAATTTACTTTCCAAGTACTGTATGCTGATGACATGACACTCTTCACTGATGGAGAAAATCAGAAATATATTTTAGAATACTACAAAGTTGTAAGTGAAATGAGCAGTGACTGGTGCAGGGCCAATCAATTAACAATACATAAAATAAAAATGGAGGTAGTTTACTTCACCCTAAAGACATTTAAACAAGACACAAAATGTGTTAAATTACTGGAATTGCATTTACATCAAAAACTCGCATGAGATAAGCATATAAATCATCTGTGTGGCAAACTTGCTAGTACTCTCTTCCTACTACACAACATGAGATGCATTATTAGTAAACATTTATTAATTTCTGCATATTTTTCTTTCTTCCATTCACGATTGCAGTATGGAATACTGTTTTGGGGTAAGTCAGTGAATTCAAGTATCATCTTGAAGTGGTAGAAGAGAGCAGATGTATATTGCATCCACCACCAAGACAAAGCTGCAAAAAAACGCTTTAAAGAATTCAAGATAATGACTCTGCCCCGTATGTGTACTTACAATAAGAATTTTAATTTAAGATCACAACTCCATGCTCATAACATCCAAAATAACAGTAATCTAGATCTTCATACTCAAGACTGACATTAAATCATAAGAACAGAAAGCAATCTATTAATGAATAGTTTGAAGCATCCCATAGAATTGTGGTTCGAATGTATGCTATACTTCTCAACTGATGAGTTTCTAAACAGTGATAGACAGGAAATATGCACTAGCAGTAACCAGGTGGTAACTACATAATGAAGTATGACTATAGGTGTGCGACAGTAATGTATAAGCATTCACACTTTTTTTCTACAGGGTAAATAAGATAACACATAATTATGTAGATACTTTTGTATATTATGTGATAAATGTAATTAACTATTACTACTGCTGTTATGTTAACACTGTGCAGTACCACTGTAATTATGATTATTTTATTATTACCATTATTTTAGCATATGTATATTTGTCCTGCACATAAATACTTGCATAATTATATTTTGCTTTTATGTATTCAATTATTGACGACGCCAATTGTATGGATAACATACTGATAGGCAAATAAAGATTCTGTTCTGTTCTATTAATTATACGTGCAATGTAAACCTTTCCTCGCGCCACTTCAAGTTTGAAATCTTATACAACATTAATTAAGAGCCACGTAAATACAATACACCATTCAGATTTTAAATTACATCGCACTTCACTCGATGTTAATTTGATACAATCAAAATCAAATCGCAGCCTTGAGTTACACTATACAGCAACAAAAAAAGTGGAAACTTATTTCTAATTAATGTCTGAAGTAGAACATAAATTTCAGGGAAGTGAACCTCCACGTTCTAGTTTAAATAGAGCGGGCTCGCGGGTTGCTTTGCAGCCTGTTACACTACGCTATATATTTTCAACACGAATTTTATACTTAAAGAAGCTGAAATCTTCACTATAATTCGGACAGTTAATGTCATTTAACTATTCTAGGAGCAACTGCGCAATTTCCACAGGAAATGGTCGTGTTGGATGAAATTATAAGTGTTTCCCTGTGTAAATGTTGTGCGCGCATGTTGGTAACGGCTGCGTCGGGCTTTTATGTCGAATTCTTTTTGGCATTGCCAACAGCACAACACAATGGCGCACATTTCAAGTGCCACGGTCGGCGAGAATATCTCGTTCAAATTTCAGTTAAGCTCGATGGGGATTATTACATTTACAAACGCATATACCATAGGTAGAAAATTGAAAGTACAATCCTAGCCCCAAGAGTAAATTTTCTAAATGATCTACTTAAAATATCACACAGCCTAGCATGTTGTTTTCTTGGTATTAACAGCGCTGTTTTAAAAAGAGTGCAGACAAAAAACAATTAATCATCCCATAAATCAATCAGTTGTTGCAACGTACCTGGCTCTGGCAACACAGGGTCGACGGATCTTGAAGAATTTGTCGCAAAGTTCACCATTACATGCGACCTTTCGATATGTTTCTTCAAGTTCGTCGTGCTGGTTTTGTACGACAACTTTTTGCCGCATAAACCACATTTCGCAAACTCTTCATCCAGAACAGTGAAATGATTCCACAATTCGCTCCTCTGTGATCGCTTCATCTTGGCAGAAACAAGAAGTAAACCAGAGACGAAATGGAAGAAAATCAGGAAATACTGTCCCCACTCTGGGGATTTTCAACTAGTTGGGAAAATCCCAGTAACGTAGACGTAACTAATGGGATCGAATCAGCCGCCTATAACATAGGCCGTGGTTCAATTCTTCGACCATACATCGATCTCATCTCATGTCCTTATAACGAAGTACGAAAGTCGATCAACAGATGGCACTCGACAAAGAATGTTAACTGCGCTTTTTAGTTGCTACTTGCGACTCTAAGTTGCGACTTGTCACGGAACTCGCAGCTACACTCGATACCGTATCGCAGAGATGGACGTAGTACGAACTTTGGCCCATAGATGGCACTGTGAACCGCGCTTTTTAGTTGCTACTTGCGACTCTTAGTTGCGACTTGTCACGGAAATCGCAGTTAGACTCCATAGCGTACCGCAGAGATGGACGTAGTACGAACTTTGACCCACAGATGGCACTGTTAACCGCGCTTTTTAGTTGCTACTTGCGACTCTTAGTTGCGACTTGTCACGGAAATCGCAGTTAGACTCCATAGCGTACCGCAGAGATGGACGTAGTACGAACTTCGGCCAACAGATGCCACTGTTAACCGCGCTTTTTAGTTGCTACTTGCGACTCTTAGTTGCGACTTGTCACGGAAATCGCAGTTAGACTCCATAGCGTACCACAGAGATGGACGTAGTACGAACTTCAGCCAACAGATGCCACTGTTAACCGCGCTTTTTAGTTGCTACTTGCGACTCTTAGTTGCAACTTGTCACCGAAATCGCAGAAAGCAGTGCTAAATTCGACCAATAGATGGCTCACGTCTTTGAATGTCAAATACTACTTGCGACTGTTAACTGTGACTGAAATCGCAGTTAGATTCTGTAAAGTTGCTACTGTGATATCTGTGACTTCTCAGTCACTGCGATTTCTAACAGATACGCGATTACCTGCCCACCACTACTTACCTCGGTCTTCAGCAAGGTCCTGGAATCTATCCTCACCCGCCGCATCCACCAGCATCTCCGCCAGCACCGCCTCCTTCCCGTCACCCAGTGTGGCCTTCGGCCATCCTTTTCTTCCGACGATCTTCTCCTTCACCTCACTCATCTCCGTTCCGAACAGCATAATTCCCGTCGCTCCGCAATCTTCCTCTCCCTTGACCTCGAACGCGCTTGTGACCGCGTCTGGCATTCCGGTCTCCTCTTCAAGCTCCAAACCTTTGCCCTTCCCATTAACTACGTCCGTCTGATCGGTTCCTTTCTCTCCCGCCATCCTTCCTATGTCACCATCCATAACACAGGTTCCTACACCTTTTTCCCCTCCGCCGGTGTGCCCCAAGGCTCCGTCCTCTCCCCCCTTCTGTACCTTTTGTACACGGCGGACATGCCGCCGCCGTCGCCCCCCATCCACCTCCTCCAGTTTGCCGATGACACCGCCTTCCTCGCCCTTTCCCCCACCCTGCAACGCTCCCAACGCCTTCTCCAATCCCATCTTGACTGATTCACCGCTTGGTGTAATCAGTGGTTGCTCAAGGTCAATCCTTCGAAAACCCAGGCGATCATTGTAGGCAAAACCACCCCTTCCTTCCGCCTCCTTGATTTCTATCTCACCGTCTATGGCCGTCCCATTGCCCTCACTCCCACCCTTAAGTACCTTGGCGTCACCCTCGACCGTCGCCTCTCCTGGTCTCCCCATCTCCATACAATCCAAGCCAAGGCACGTTCCCGACTCCGTCTCCTCAGGCTCCTTTCCGACCGTACGTGGGGTCTGGACCCTTACACAATCCTCCACACCTATAAATCCCTCATCCGCCCTATCCTTTGTTATGCCCATCCAGCCTGGATCTCCGCCCCCCCTACCTTTTATAAATCCCTCCAAATCCTTGAACGCCATGCTCTCCGCCTCGCCTATCGCATCCGTCTCCCCTCCCCCACGTGGATCCTGTATGATATCATCCCCTTCCCCCACCCCCTCCTTTTCCTTGAAAGGATACGGATCCTGTACACCTGCTGTAAACTCGATCTTCCTCACCCGCTCGTCTCCCCAATCCTCTCCCATCCCCGCCCGCTGCCGCGCCTGTATTCCCACGTCCCGCCCGGTCTCCATCTCTCCACCCTCCTTACTCTCTCCCAAGGTGGCTTCCGCCAGCTCCCCCTCCCTGATGATGTCCTCCTCTCCTCCATCTACCCCTCCTATCAACTTTGACCCTGCCCCACCACCCACTTCCGGTGTCCTTTCCTTTAGGCACCCTCCCTCCCTCCCTTCTCTTCCCTTCCCTCCCCTTCTCTTTCCTTTTCCCCCATCCCCTCCCTCCACCACTCTTCCCCCCGGGCTTCCCCTCCCCCTTCCTCCCTCCCCCCCTTTCTCCCCTGCCCGTGGCATCTCTGCTTTCCCCTCTCCCTCTCCCACTCCCCTTCCTCTTCCTCCTCTCTTGGCAGGTCCCTGGACTCGCACACGCATGGTGAACATTCGCGCGCCGGAGATCATCGCCATCAGTGTCTAGTGTGTGCCGTCGTGTTTAGTGTTCCGTGTTCCCTGTCACACTCCATTGTTCACCAGTGCCATCGTTATCTTCAGTGTTTGTGCGTCGTCTCATAAGTTAGCAGTGTGTATTATCGACGAGTGTGAACGGCTCCGTGTTTGTCTCTATTTGTCTCCTGTTTTATTGCCCACATTCTGTAACTTATGTGTCTTCTCCTGTTTTTTCTGCTTGTATATTCTATGGCTGAAGAGCAGCGTAGTGTGCTGCTGACAGCCTGCCTGTTGTACAGGCTTTAAAATAACAATAAAGTAAAAAAAAAATATATAACCCAGCCTTGTTCCCCCCCCCCTCCCCGGGGCCCCCTTCTCCTCTTTCCTCCTTCTCCCAGAGCGGATTTTCCTCTATCCCCCCCTCCCCTGAGACCCTGCACCCCATACTTGCCTCTCTCCTTCCCACATCCCTCCCTACCTGGCCCTCTTCCGAGCGACCCCTATTCCCCTCCCCCATCTCTTCCCCTCCCTCCCTTCTTCAGGTCTCCCTTATCTCCTTGAACCTGGCAGATCCTCTGTATTGATCATCATCAGTGTGCCACGTCGGTGTTGTGTTTCGTGCTGTTTCTCGTGTGCGTCAAGAGGTGTGATTTTAATTGTGTACTGCCTTGAGGTTCGACGTCAGTGTTACGTTGTGTGCTATGCCATCCGTCAACACATTTATGCTCCAGTCATACTGTGCCTTGTGTTCTTTTAATCGTCGTAGTCTGTGGCTTTTTGTGTGTGATACTTTTAAACAGTTTTTTATCTCCATTTTACAGTTACCCCGTTTTTTTGTATATTGCCTTCCATGATGTTCTCGCTTTTTTCTATCTATGTTCGCCTTCTTCTCTCCTTTGCTGTTTTTAAATGTCTTCTATTGTTTTGTTCTATGTCTTTCGGCTGAAGAGCAGCGCATATGCTGCTGCCAGCCCGCCCCAATGGGGAATTGAAATACAATAAAGAAAAAAAAAACTGTAACATGACCAACGCCTTCTCCAATCCTATCTTGACCGATTCACCGCTTGGTGTAACCAGTGGTTGCTCAAGGTCAATCCTTCGAAAACCCAGGCGATCATTGTAGGCAAAACCACCCCTTCCTTCTGCCTCCTTGATTTCTATCTCACCATCTATGGCCGTCCCATCGCCCTCACTCCCACCCTTAAGTACCTTGGCGTCACCCTCGACCGTCGCCTCTCCTGGACTCCCCATCTCCGTACAATCCAAGCCAAGGCACGTTCCCGACTCCGTCTCCTCAAGCTCCTTTCTGGCCGTACGTGGGGTCTGGACCCTTCCACAATCCTCCACACCTATAAATCCCTCATCCGCCCTATCCTTTGTTATGCCCATCCAGCCTGGATCTCCGCCCCCCCTACCTTTTATAAATCCCTCCAAATCCTTGAACGCCATGCTCTCAGCCTCGCCTATCACATCCATCTCCCCTCCCCCACGCGAATCCTGTATGATCTCATCTCCTTCCCCCACCTCCTCCTTTTCCTCGAAAGGATACGGATCCTGTACACCTCCCGTAAACTTGATCCTCCTCACCCGCTCGTCTCCCCGATCCTCTCCCATCCCCGCCCGCTGCCGCGGCTGTATTCCCACGTCCCGCCAGGTCTCCATCTCTCCACCCTCCTTACTCCCTGCCAAGGTGGCTTCCGCCAGCTCCCCCTCCCTGACGATGTCCTCCTCACCTCCATCTACCCCTCCTATCAACATTGATCCTCCCCCCCCACCTCCTGTGTCCTTTCCTTCAGGCACCCTCCCTCCTCCCCTTCCCTTCCCTTCTCTTTCCTTCCCCCCCTCCCTCCTACCCTTTCCTCCGGGCTTCCCTCCCCCTTCCTCCCTCCACCTCCTCTCTTGGCAGGTCCCCGGACTCGTACACGCTGAGTGGACATTCGTGCGCCGGAGAACATCGCCATCAGTGTCTCGTGAGTGCCGTCATGTTAAGTGTTCAGTGTTCCCGTCATACTCCATTGTTCACCTGCGCCATCGCCATCTTCAGTGTTAGTGCGTCGTGACAACAGTTTTTAGTGAATCATCGTCGAGTGTGAACTGCTCGTTGTTTGTCTTTATGTGTCTACTGTTTTATTACCCACCGTTATGTCACATTTGTGTATTCTTTCTGTTCTTTCTTTATCTCCTCTACGGCTGAAGAGCGGCGTACCATGCTGCTGACAGCCTGCCTGTTTGTACGGGTTTGAAAATAACAATAAAGAAAAAAAAACAAAAAGCTGTAACATGACACTTCGCCCTACCTCCTCCACCGCTCCGATAATCCCCTAACAATTGCGCGTGGCGGCGTTGCCATTGGTCACCACCGCCAGATCCCCATTTGGCTCCAACCTCTCCTTCCCGACCCCACCGAACACCTGATCCTTAGCCTCTTCTTCCCCGGCCTTACCGTTACCTGCGCCACCATCTATGTCCGCCCCAACGCTCCTATTCCCTTCGACTACCTCTCCCATGTCGATCGTACCTTTTCCTCCTACGTGATCGCCGCCGACCTCAACATCCATAGTCGTTCTGCTGCCCAGTTACGGTGGTGGCATCGGTTCCTCTCCACCCTTCAAGGCGACCTCGTCCCCATCCCCCAGCATACCCGTCCCGAATCCAACTCCACTCCTGATGTTATCCTCTCCTCCCCCAACCTCCTTGGCCGCATAACGGTGGATGTCCTGGAGCCTATTGGTAGCGACCATCTCCCTGTCCTCCTCACTGTTTCAGACGGTCGTCGCCCTCGCCCCGACCCTCATACTGACCCTCCCCCTAAGTTTGTCCACGACTATTCCCGTGCCGACTGGAATGCCTACCGGGCTACCCTTTCCACCCAGGTCGATAGCCACCCCTTCCCCTACCACCACCCTGACGATGTCACCCATGCCGCCTCATTCCTCCAGCAGACCTTGTCTGAGGCCGTGGAGGCCCACGTCCTTACTGTCGCCATCCTCCCCCACCGTCCTACCTTACCCCCACAGGCTGTTCTCCTCCTCCGTGAATCCCATTGTCTCTACCGTGCCTTCCTCCGCACGCGTGACCCGGACACACTACGACGCCACCGGCAACTCCAGCGACACATTCGTAATTTGCTCGCGGCTAAGAAATGATGGGACTGGCGACAGACATGCACCCATTTAAATGCTACCCTGCCAATCAACTCGTCCAAGTTCTGGTCGGCCTTCCGTCGCCTTACTGGAACTAAACGCTCCCCCTATTATCCTCTTCTCCATGACGATCACCCTTTCCCTGACACCCTTAGTAAGGCCAATCACTTTGCCTCCTACCTCTCTGATGTCTTTTCCATCCCCGATGATCCCCAGTTCGATTACTCCCTCTTCCCGGATGTCCGCGATCGAACTGACACCTCCGTCCCTCCCCTCGCCACGGGTTTCCAGTACTTGGACAACATTGCACACACGGAACTCAATGCCCCTATCACTACACAGGATATCATTGCTACACTCCGCACAAAACGCAACACCGCTCCTGGTCACGATCGTGTCACCTACCGTCACCTTCGTGAAGCTCCTGTCTCTTTCCTCTCCACCCTGCCATGCTCTACACTGTAGTCCTGTCCACTGGTTACTACCCCGACCTGTGGAAAACCTCCCGTATCCTCATGTTCCTTAAACCTGGCAAACCGCCGTCCGCCGTCTCCTCCTACCGTCCCATCTGCCTTTCCTCGGTCTTCAGCAAGGTCCTGGAATCTATCCTCACCTGCCGCATCCACCAGCATCTCCGCCAGCACCGCCTCCTTCCCGTTACCCAGTGTGGCTTTCGGCCGTCCTTCTCTTCCGACGACCTTCTCCTTCACCTCACTCATCTCCTTTCCGAACAGCTTAATTCCCGTCGCTCCGCAATCTTCCTCTCCCTGGACCTCGAACGTGCATATGACCCCATATGGTATTCTGGTCTCCTCTTCAAGCTCCAAACCTTCGCCCTTCCCATTAACTACGTCCGTCTGATCGGCTCCTTTCTCTCCCGCCGTCCTTCCTATGACGCCATCCATAACACGGATTCCTACACCTTTTTCCCCGCCGCCGGTGAGCCCCACGGCTCCGTCCTCTCCACCCTCCTGTATCTTTTGTACACGGCAGACATGCCGCCGCCGTCACCCCCGTCCACCTTTTCCAGTTTGCCGATGACATCGCCTTCCTTGCCCTTGCCCCCACCCTGCAACGCTCCCAACGCCTTCTCCAATCCCATCTTGACCGATTCACCGCTTGGTGTAACCAGTGGTTGCTCAAGGTCAATCCTTCGAAAACCCAAGCGATCATTGTCGGCAAAACCACCCCTTCCTTCTGCCTCCTTGATTTCTATCTCACCGTCTATGGCCGTCCCATCGCCCTCACTCCCACCCTTAAGTACCTTGGCGTCACCCTCGACCGTCGCCTCTCCTGGACTCCCTATCTCCGTACAATCCAAGCCAAGGCACGTTCCCGACTCCATCTCCTCAAGCTCCTTTCTGGCCGTACGTGGGGTCTGGACACTTCCACAATCCTCCACACCTATAAATCCCTCATCCGCCCTATCCTTTGTTATGCCCATCCAGCCTGGATCTCCGCCCCCCCTACCTTTTATAAATCCCTCCAAATCCTGTATGATATCATCCCCTTCCCCCACCTCCTCCTTTTCCTCGAAAGGATACGGATCCTGTACACCTCCCGTAAACTTGATCCTCCTCACCCGCTCGTCTCCCCGATCCTCTCCCATCCCCGCCCGCTGCCGCGGTTGTATTCCCACGTCCCGCCCGGTCTCCATCTCTCCACCCTCCTTACTCTCTCCCAAGGTGGCTTCTGCCAGCTCCCCCTCCCTGATGATGTCCTCCTCCCCTCTATCTACCCCTCCTATCAACTTTGACCCTGCCCTACCTCCCACTTCCGATGTCCTTTCCTTTCGGCACCCTCCCTCCCTCCCTTCTCTTCCCTTCCCTCCCCTTCTCTTTCCTTTTCCCCCGTCCCCTCCCTCCACCACTCTTCCCCCCGGGCTTCCCCTCCTCCTTCCTCCCTCCCCTCTTTCTCCCCTGCCCGTGGCATCTCTGCTCTCCCCTCTCCCTCTCCCACTCCCCTTCCTCCACCTCCTCTCTTGGCAGGTCCCCGGACTCGCACACGCACAGTGAACATTCGCGCGCCGGAGATCATTGCCATCAGTGTCTAGTGTGTGTGCTTCGTTTTGTGTTTCGTGCCGTTACAACTCTACTGTTCACATGTGCCGTCGCAGTTCTCCGTGTTTTGTGCGCCGTGTCAACAAGTGTTAGTGTTTTTTTCGTCCAACGTGAACGGCTTCATGTTTATTGTATCTTTTGTATCTCCATTTTTTTGCCCGCCATTTTTTGTATTGTCTGTATCACCTCTATGTCATGTTATTGTTCCACTTAAGGCTGAAGAGCAGTGTAATGTGCTGCTGCCAGTCCACCTGTATAGGTGATTAAAATTTCAATACAGGAAAAAAAAGCTGTAACATGTTATACTTAACTTTCATTCTTTCAATTTTTGTAAATTACGGATTGTATATTCCGTCCCTATATATGATGCACAAATTGAGTATCGGTATCTCTTCAGTGCTTTACTATACATGAAATATATCTTCTCCTTACGACATTTCTCTTCTCAACTGCAATATGGTTTGCTAGTGCGTTATGGGGCCTGACGTATTTGTATATATCCCTGTCACCCCCAGTAATTCCCAACAAGCAACTCCTCAAGCTAAGGGTCAAATCGGGAAGACTGGTAGTATTTCCAAACTTCGACTTTCGAAGAAGTCGGAAACTTACACTCCTGGAAATGGAAAAAAGAAAACACTGACACCGGTGTGTCAGACCCACCATACTTGCTCCGGACACTGCGAGAGGGCTGTACAAGCAATGATCACACGCACGGCACAGCGGACACACCAGGAACCGCGGTGTTGGCCGTCGAATGGCGCTAGCTGCGCAGCATTTGTGCACCGCCACCGTCAGTGTCAGCCAGTTTGCCGTGGTATACGGAGCTCCATCGCAGTCTTTAACACTGGTAGCATGCCGCGACAGCGTGGACGTGAACCGTATGTGCAGTTGACGGACTTTGATTGAGGGCGTATAGTGGGCATGCGGGAGGCCCGGTGGACGTACCGCCGAATTGCGTAACACGTGGGTCGCGAGGTCTCCACAGTACATCGATGTTGTCGCCAGTGGTCGGCGGAAGGTGCACGTGCCCGTCGACCTGGGACCGGACCGCAGCGACGCACGGATGCACGCCAAGAATGTAGGATCCTACGCAGTGCCGTAGGGGACCGCACCGCCACTTCCCAGCAAATTAGGGACACTGTTGCTCCTGGGGTATCGGCGAGGACCATTCGCAACCGTCTCCATGAAGCTGGGCTACGGTCCCGCACACCGTTAGGCCGTCTTCCGGTCACGCCCCAACATCGTGCAGCCCGCCTCCAGTGGTGTCGCGACAGGACTGAATGGAGGGACGAATGGAGACGAGTCGTCTTCAGCGATGAGAGTCGCTTCTGACTTGGTGCCAATGATGGTCGTATGCGTGTTTGGCGCCGTGCAGGTGAGCGCCACAATCAGGACTGCATACGACCGAGGCACACAGGGCCAACACCCGGCATCATGGTGTGGGGAGCGATCTCCTACACTGGCCGTACACCACTGGTGATCGTCGAGGGGACACTGAACAGTGCACGGTACATCCAAACTGTCATCGAACCCATCGTTCTACCTTTCCTAGACCGGCAAGGGAACTTGCTGTTCCAACAGGACAATGCACGTCCGCATGTATCCCGTGCCACACAACTTGCTCTAGAAGGTGTAAGTCAACTACCCTGGCCAGCAAGATCTCCGGATCTGTCCCCCATTGAGCATGTTTGGGATTGGATGAAGCGTCGTTTCACGCGGTCTGCACGTCCAGCAAGAACGCTGGTCCAACTGAGGCGCCTCACATAACTACTGAAGCTCCAGTTACGCAGTATTTCATTCTTTTGCAGTTACATGGAATTTCTATATTTTTTTTAGTTTGTTTAATTTAAGCAGTATATTTTCCACCTTCATTTGCATTGTAAGGAAATGGAAATCCATCATTCTGGCAGAAACAGCTGTGCCACATATGGCAGCTGAGGAAACTCGGGAAAGGGAAGCAGATAAACTGAAATAAATAATAGCCATAAAATCAAACATGAACCATGGATCTTGCCATTGGTGGGGAGGTTTGTGTGCCTCAGCGATACAGATGGCCATACTGTAGGTGCAACCACAACAGAGGGTTATCTGTTGAGAGGCCAGACAAACATGTGGTTCCTGAAGAGGGGCGGCATCATTTTTAGTAGTTGCAGGGCAAGACCCTGGATGATTTATTGATTTGGCCTTGCAACACTAACCAAAATGGCCTTGCTGTGCTGGCACTGCGAACAGCTGAAGCAAGGGGAAACTACAGCCATAATTTTTCCCGAGGGCATGCAGCTTTACTGTATGAGTAAATGATGATGGCATCCTTTTGGTTAAATATTCCGGAGGTAAAATAGTCCCCCATTCGGATCTCCAGGCATGGACTACTCATGAGGACATCATTATGAGGAGAAAGAAAACTGACGTTCTACGGATCAGAGCGTGGAATGTCAGATCCCTTAATCGGGCAGGTAAGTTAGAAAATTTAAAAAGGGAAATGAATAGGTTAAAGTTAGATATAGTGGGAATTAGTGAAGTTCGGTGGCAGGAGGAACAAGACTTTTGGTCAGGCAAATACAGGATCATAAATACAAAATCAAATAGGGGTAATGCAGGAGTAGCTTTAATAATGAATAGGAATATAGGAGTGCAGGTAAGGTACTACAAACAGCATAGTGAACGCATTATTGTGATCAAGATAGACACGAAGCCCATGCCTACTACAGTAGTACAAGTTTATATGCCAACTAGCTCAGCAGATGATGAAGAAATTGATGAAATGTATGATGAGATAAAAGAAATTATTCAGGTAGTGAAGGGAGACGAAAATCTAATAGTCATTGGTGACTGGAATTCGAGTGTAGGAAAAGGTATTGAAGGAAACATAGTAGGTGAATATGGATTGGGGCTAAGAAATGAAAGAGGAGGCCGTATGGTAGAATTTTGCACAGAGCAAAACTTAATCATAGCTAACACATGGTTCAAGAATCATGAAAGAAGGTTGTATGCATGGAATAATTGTAGATTAAACCTGAAGAAACTGCAAAGAGGTAGGAATTTAAGGAGATGGGCTCTGGATAAACTGAAAGAACCAGAGATTGTACAGAGTTTCAGGGAGAGCATAAGGGAACAATTTACAGGAATGAGGGAAATAAATACAGTAGAAGAAGAATGGGTAGCTCTGAGGGATGAAGTAGTGAAGGCAGAAGAGGATCAAGTAGGTAAAAAGATAAGGACTAGTTGAAATCCTTGGGTAACAGAAGAAATATTGAATTTAATTGATGAAAGGAGAAAATATAAAAATGCAGTAAATGAAGCAGGTAGAAAGGAATACAAACGTCTCAAAAATGAGATCGATAGGAAGTGCTAAATGGCTAAGCAGGGATGGGTAGAGAACAAATGTAAGGATGCAGAGGCTTATCTCACTAGGGGTACGATAGATACTGCCTACAGGAAAATTAAAGAGACCTTTGGAGAAAAGAGAGCCACTTGTATGAATATTACGAGCTCAGATGGAATCCCAATTCTAAGCAAAGAAGGGAAATCAGAAAGGTGGAAGGATTATATAGCGGGTCTATACAAGGGCAATGTACTTGAGGACAATATTCTAAGCAAAGAAGGGAAAGCAGAAAGGTGGAAGGAGTATCTAGAGGGTCTATACAAGGGCAATGTACTGGAGGACGATATTATGGAAATGGAAGAGGACGTAGATGAAGATGAAATGGGTGATACAATATTGTGTAAAGAGTTTGACTGAGCACTGAAAGACCTGAGTCAAAACAAGTCCCCGGGAGTAGAAAACATTCCATTAGAGCTACTGATAGCCTTTGGAGAGCCAGTCCTTACAAAACTATACCATCTGGTGAGCAAGATGTATGAGACAGGCGAAATACCCTCAGACTTCAAGAAGAATGTAATAATTCCAATCCCAAAGAAAGCAGGTGTTGACAAATGTGAAAATTACCGAACTATCAGTTTAATAAGCCACAGCTGCAAAATACTAACACGAATTCTTTACAGACGAATGGAAAAACTAGTAGAAGCCAACCTCGGGGAAGATAAGTTTGGATTCCGTGGAAATACTGGAACACGAGAGGCAATACTGACCTTACGACTTATCTTAGAAGAAAGATTAAGGAAAGGCAAACCTACGTTTCTAGCATTTGTAGACTTAGAGAAAGCTTTTGACAATGTTGACTGGAATACTCTCTTTCAAATTCTAAAGGTGGCAGGGGTAAAATACAGGGAGCGAAAGGATATTTACAATTTGTACAGAAAGCAGATGGCAGTTATAAGAGTCGAGGGACATGAAAGGGAAGCGGTGGTTGGGAAGGGAGTAAGACAGGGTTGTAGCCTCTCCCCGATGTTTTTCAATCTGTATATTGAGCAAGCAGTAATGAAAAGTTTTGGTCCTTTTCATTTCTAATTTGTTTCGACTGTCTCTCTGTAATCTCACTCCATCTTAAATATGTTCCTTCTCACACTACCTGTAAGATGCTCAGATAATCTGCCCTTCTCCCACCTGTCCAGATGCAGGCACTAATTAGCTTATTCCTATCTCCCAACTGGAGCAACAGGCACGGCTTGGATGTAAGTCTTTGTGTCAGTCAAAAGCAGTTGTCCTCAGGACTTTGCTTACACCACTGATAACTGCATTAACTTAGTGCAGGTTGTGTTGTAGCAAAACGTCCAAAGACCCCTCACAAATATGTGCTGTTGCTGCTCTTGTTTCATCCAGATAAGGTTTAATATTCTACACCATGTTGATACAACTGTTTAAGTTAAACAAGACTGTGGCTCAATGTGGACTGTTTCTCTCCATGTTCTGTGTCTTTGTTCATAACCTATTTCCAAATTTTGTTATTTGAAGGAATGTTAAATATTTGTTGCAATTTACAGGCGGAAAACATGACTATACAGTTCGCAGTACCAAGGGGCGCAACTGGACTCTTGACTGATGGTGAAAAAAGGAAAGTAAGAGAGGTACAGATACTTTGTTGTAATTCCAAGGTGGTATCATATTGTATCTCAAGTGACCTCTGTCATCCATTGTACAACAGCATATGATACAACTCAAACAGATGATAAAAGAACATTGTTTCATGTAGTTTACACCACACTGAAAATATATTAAACATGAATTCATAATGCTAAAAGGGTAAGAGTAAGTTCGAGTAGTAATGCTGGTCATAATCAAACATTTTTATTTCTAATGAAACCATTTAGTTTTGTATGCCAACTCAAAATATGTTTAGTATAATTAACAAGAAATCACATTCAAGGAAGTCCTATATTCTACAGGAGTAATGGTTTGTTTGAATTGATCAAGTTTTTTAAATTAATTTGTTGGTTCTTGAATATTTTTTACTTTTCAGGATATGGTTTTTCAGCTCTACTCCCTTACAGTTTCACCATTACTATACAGTTTAGTTGTGTGGGGAACTAATCTTCTAACTTTGTTTGGCCTTGTGTCGTGTTGGGGACTCTCCAGGTGCCTGTTCAGTCTGTTATGTGACCACTGTTCTATATATGTTAAATGTTGCAGGATTAAAGTTAGCTTCTTACTTCTGTAGAGATAACATAGACAATCGAGGAGTTGCCAGTATGTCAGAAACTGTTTTGATTTCAAGAATATTGATGTTAATAAATTTTGATCAGAGCGGCATTTAGAAGCTTGTGCAACAGAATTAGTGTTTTATAATAAGTCCTTTATAATAGAGGTATGTGCAGATCACCTTCAGGAAATTTTAACCTTCATAAGAATTATGGAAGCTCTGTTGTCCCTTCTCACAGTAAAAAATAAAGGAAATAATAGTTACTGGTGATATTAATATGAGTTTATTGAAAAGCTCTTGTCAGAGAACAATTATGGCACTCAGTAACACTATCTTTCAATTTGGTTCCAACTGTGGACTTTGCAGCTAGGATATGTAAATGCTCTGACATTGCCATTCATAATGTCTTTGTATACAAATCAAGGGGAAAAAAGGCATATCACAAAACCAATAGTAAATGGGCTATCTGATCATGACATGCAGCATCTTGTGTTATATTTTGAAACTTCTCAGGATAAAAAAATCTATTAAATCTGAGTACAGTAGGATAATACATAAGTAAAAATTTTAGATATTGCTCAAAAACATGAACTGGATATATACTTACAACACTTCTGACTCAAATGGAAAATACAAAGCATTCACTAATAAAGTTACCTCCACTTTTGAAAATTGTTGTTCCCTAGAGGTAACTCAAATCACACAGAAGTAAAACAATAAACCAAGGATTACACAAGGAATAAAGATATCATGTGGGACAAAAAGGAGACTGTATCTACTATCTAGGAACAACTCTGATGTTAACACTGTAATGTATTACAAAGAATACTGCAAAATATTGAAGCAAGTAATCCAGAAATCGAAGCAGGCTTATTATGAGAAAAAGATGATTACATCGAACAACAAACCAAAAACTGTATGGTATATAGTGAAGACAGAAACGTGGGGCCAAAAAGGAAGGGGAACAGATAGCTCTAAAAATAAATGAGACTTCAGTAACAAGTGCATGTAGTGTTGCAAACCTCTTAAACAAGTACTTTATTTCTGTTACAGACAGCTTGGTGTCATCAGGTTCGGTGGGCAGTGCAATTGTGTATCAAAGACAAGTCTTTAAAAATAACTTCACTAAAATAGAAATGGTGATCAGGTCTCCCAGAGAAGTAGCATCCATCATAAAATCCATCAAATGTAAGTATTCTAGTGGGTATGATAGTATATCAAAAGAAGTTAATCAGGCCGGCCGCGTTGGCCGTGCGGGTCTAGGCGCTGCAGTCCAGAACCGTGGGACTGCTACGGTCACAGGTTCGAATCCTGCCTCGGGCATGGATGTGTGTGATGTCCTTAGGTTAGTTAGGTTTAAGTAGTTCTAAGTTCTAGGGGACTGATTACCTAAGATGTCAAGTGCTCAAAGACATTTGAACCACTTTTTTGAAGTTAATCAAAGAGTGCTCGTGTGAGTTGAGTTCTATCTTAAGTTGTTTCTGTAATCCTCAAGCACCTGACTGCAAATAATATACTGTCAAAGTCAGAGTGTGGGTTACTTAAATGTTCTGATATAGTGAAAGCTATTAGAGGCTATTGGCATTTTCTGTGACCTGTCAAAAGCCTTTGACTATGTGAACCACACCATTCTCTTAAGTAAGTTAATATATTATGGTGTCACTGGCAGTGCTGTGAAATTGAATGTCTCTTATCTAACAGGAAAGAAAGGGTGTTGTTGTGAAAAACCTAAGCGGTCAGCCTTCATCTGATTTGGAATTAATTACATGGGGTGTTAAAGGTTCCATCTTGTGTCCATTGTTTTTTTCTTGTTTACATTAATGACCTCATCTGTTACATTGCTCTACTCAGATTTTCACTGACATTGATAAGTGATAGCGTTGGAGGTGCTGCGCTAGGTCTTCACCTGAAATCGCAGTTCATTAGAAGTTAAGTGATTGGAGATATGTTGTTTCATTTACTTGTTAAATTATACTAGTTTTCTTGGTGAGGTCACCAGCTGATTTGTTTTGTAATCGTCCCACCATTCTTCTCTGCTTGCCCACCCATGGGAAAATGGCTGTTTATGAATTGGGTGGTCGATTTTCGCTTGTGGAGTGGGGGCAACTTAGAGCAATCTGCAGTGCAGGTTGTTTGGTAATCTCCCCGTAATCTGCCATACGTTAATAGCTGCCTGTGTCCTGTTTGTCGGATTCGGTGTTAACGAATTTATTGCTTCAGGTGTAAAGGCCGAATTCCTGAAATATGTTTTTATCTTGTCTATCATCTTGCGAGGTGGTATATGTGTAATGTAGAGCATGTTGGTATATTTTATGTAAAATTGCATTTAATGGATTTTATTTAAATGGTCAATTTATCATATAAGGGTTCTTTTAAAACAACTTACACTTTCGGCAGCAAATAATTTTTAATGTGAGTGTTTTGTACCATTTACAACCTCTTACAGGGCGCATAGTTTATGTGTTTGTGTGAGTTGTTAAAAATTTTAATTTAGGGTAATCTGGTGTTTTGCAGATTCGCACCAGTGCAGTCTTTAAGAGGTGTTGTGAGCGGTCTTGTCAACAGCCATGTTAAAAGGGAGCCGCAATGTTCTCAGCCTGAAAGCTCATACCACAAAAAAAAAAAAATTATTATTTCTGCCTCTGAATAAATTAAAACTTGGTATTTACAGGGTGCTTTCAGATTACAATTTTAAATCTGTTTAAAAAAAGGCTTTTAGGAATAAAATTTCCATTTATTGAAACTAAAATTTTTAATTTGTTTTTTCAGTTACCATTGGCATCTACTTACACGCTCACATAGTCCAATTAAATGTGTTAATGTTCTTCATGAATCGCTAGTAAATAAAATAAATTCTTATGGATATTCTATGAAAATAAATCAGGTTCAATGGAGGAGGGGATACTGTGGGGAGGGTTTAGATCCAGTAAGGTGATGGAAGACTGACCAGTACTTGGATGAGTTTATAATTAGGGTATCATTTAGGCAGGTGCAGACCTGGCGCCAGTCCTAGCGTTTTTTGGCTGTGAGGAAATTACGGGCATGTCTTTGGAGCTGCCGGTGGCATCGGAGTGTGTCCCGGTCCCGTGTGTGGAGAAAGGCATGGTGGAGATGATAGGATTCTCAAAGGAGGATGGCATGTGGGGGTAAAGTGTGGTGGTGTGCGTGAATTGTGGTAGTGGGCCTCAATGGCCTCAGACAGGGCCTGTTGGAGAAAGGAGGCAGCATGGCTGATATCATCCAGATGCTGGATGGTCAGAAGATGGCCACTGACCTGGGTATCTAGGGCTGCCCAGTAGCCATTCCAGTCAGCATGGACGAAATTTGGGCAAGGATGGTCAGGGAAAAAGAAGCTGAGGATAAGGTGTTCAGTGGGGTCAGGAAGGAGGGTTTGGAGCCCAACAGAGATCTAGTGAAGGTAGCCGATGGCAACTCCACCATGCGCAATCAGGTGGGGTTATTGGATTGTTGAAGTGGGTGTGGTGATGTGCTGATGATACATGGGGTCTGGAGAAATGTTTCATTGATGAGGGAGGCATCCACACGGTGAGTTGTAAGGATGTGCATGAAGAGTTGCTTGTTGGTAGGTAGAGAACTGATGTTGCTGAACAAGATACGAGGCTGCCGCGCCATGGTGTGGTTTAAACTAGGGTGTCGAGATGGTAGAAGGTAAAATGGGCTTGGTTATGGGAGTAGGTGGCAAAGGTGTTAGGGTGAAATATTGAATGGTAGCTATGGAGATCTGTTGAAGGGTATGGGGGCGTTGAAAACGGCGGATATTTTGTAGGATGATGGTTACGAATCTAACGATGTCCTCGACTGTGGGGAGAGGGCAAAGGCTGCTTCCAGGAGGGGTGCGATCGTAAATAGGTCGTACGGGGACAGTGAGTTGGGGAGATGTGTGTGGTGGGGGGATCTTGCCTTACATTTTTCAATAGTTTCTTTTTCCTTTATTGTAATTTCCATTCACGATCAGGGGCAGGCTGGCAGCAGCTTAAGCAGGAAGACATGTAAAACAATATAACGAAGGAAACATGGCGGAATATAGAAACAAAAAAGTCAAAACAGAAGAAAAGAAAGCATACAAAGCACTGACATTAAATGAGAGTTAAAAATCTAAAAAAATTATGGTACACAAAAAACACAAACTAGATTAAATGGCACCAGGCAAATTATGGAAACCATGGGGTGGGGAGTATCTAGCCTGCAGACAGTGTAAAGAATGCAGAGATGTTGGAGGAAAATAGGAGGTGGGGGAAGGGTATGAGGTCGTACAGGAGGTGTGTGGTGGAAGGAAGGCGGATATGGAAGGTAAGGCACAGCACATGCCATTTGAAGATATGGAGGGTCTTGTAAAAGCTGGTGGGTGCGGAGATCCAGGCAACACTGGCATAACAAAGGATAGGACAGATGAGGGATTTGTAGGTGTGGAGGATGTTGGAAGGATGTAACCCCATGTCCGGTCAGACAGGAGTTTCAGGAGGCGGAGGTGGGAATGGGCTTTCTGCTGGATGGTAAAGAGGTGAGGGGTCCAGGTGATGTGAGGGTTGAGGGTGAGGCCAAGGTATCTCAGGGTGGGGGTGAGCTGGATGAGACGACCATAAAGGGTGAGGTAGAAGTCATGGAAGAAGCAGGTGGTGTGATCTATGATCATTGCCTAGGTTTTGGAGGGGATGAGATGAAGGGACCACTGGTTACACCAAGTGGTGAACAGGTCAAGATGGTTTTGGAGGGTGTGTTGAGAAAAATTGAAGGGTAGGATAGAAAGCCAGGAAGGTGGTGTAATCAGCATTTTGGAGAAGGTGGACAGGTGGGGAATGATTCGGCATATCAGCAGTGTACAGGAGATAGAGGAGAGGGGAGAGGATGGACCCTGGGGCACACCAGCAATGGGATAAAAGGTCGGTGTTGTGGAGGATGACATAGGAAGGACAGCGTGAGGGGAAGGAAGCGATCAGATGGACAAAATTGATAGGCAGGGTGTAGGTACTTGTAGGTGGAGGAGACCGGGATGCCATACATGGCCATAGGAGTTTTGGAGGTCGAAGGAAACAAATATGGTGGAGCAAACGGAGTTAAGCTAGTGGAGATGAAAGTGAACTACGTTAAGGAGTTGGTTTTCTGCAGAGAAGCGGTGTTGGAAGCCACACTGGGTAAGGGGGAGGAGGTGGTGTTGATTAAGGTGCTGACAGATACGCCGGGAGATGATTGATTCGAAGACCTTACTGAAGATGGAGGTGAGGCAGATGGGAAGATAGGAAGAGGCGATGGAAGGTGGTTTGTTGGGTTTGAGGAATAAGAGGATGGGGGAAGTCTTCCACAGGTCAAGGTAGAAGGTGGTAGAGAGGATGACGTTATAGAGATGGGCAAGGACAGTCAAGAAGGAGATGGGGCTTTCTCTAAGGTGGCAGTAGATGACACAGTCATGAGACAGTGGGCTTTGTTGCATTTGGACCAGAGGAGAAGTTTAATGTCTTGTGCTGTGATTGGAGTGTTGATTTTGGAAGGGGACAACTGCCCTAAGTACTGGAGACTAGGGGCAAGTGGAGTCGCCGAGGTATTGGCGCATTCCATGACGATGGGGAAAAGAGAATAATCAAAGTGGGGATCATCTGGGATGGAGAAGACCTCAGAAAGGTTAAAAGCAAAGTGGTTGGCTTTACTGAGGTTGTCAGGAAGGGGGCAGTCGTTAAGGAGAAGGGGGTAGTTTGGTGCGGAATGGGAACCAGTGAGACGATGGAAGGCGGACCAGTACTTGGAGGAGTTGATAGGCAGGGTGGAATTCAGTCGTGTACAAGTCTGGCGCCAGTCTTGGCGTTTCTTTTCTGTAATAAGGTTCTGTACGTTTTGCTGTATTTGCCGGTGGTGTTGAAGAGTATCCCTGTCATGAGTGCACAGGAAGGAGCGATAGAGGCGGCGGGATTCACAGAATAGGAGGACAGCCTGCAGATGGGGGGGGGGGGCGGTGGGGGTGGATGGTTTTAGTGGGAACATGGACCTCCAAGGCGTCAATAATTACCTTCTGAAGGAAGGACGAGGCATGAATGATGTTGTCAGGATGGTGATAAGTAAGAGTATGGCTTTCGACCTGGGTGGCGATGGATTCCCAGTAGGCATCCCAGTTGGCACAATGGTAGACATGGATGACCTTGGGAGGGGGTGCAGGGCAAAGAGATGGAGGGGCGTGATGAGCAGACGTGATGGTGAGAGGACGGGCAAGTGGTCGGTACCTGTGGGGTCAAAGATGTCGAAGGTGATACGCCCACGAAGGTTGGTGAAGGTAATGACAACATTGTGGGTGGTGTTGCTTTTGGGATGGATGTGTTTTGGAAGAGGAACAAAGTCACCTTGGGTCGTGGAGAGGAACTGATGCCACTACTGAAGGGGGGCAGGGGAGCAGCTATGGATGTTCATGTCCATGGCTATTACAAAGGTGCAGAAGGTGTGGTCAACGTGGGAATTGTTGGGATGGATGGGGGACAATAGGACCAACAGGGACAGTAAGCTCAGAGGTGGTATGAGGGGGTTTAGCTTTACACATGTGGCAGTAGGTGGAATGGGGGTGTTGTAGGTGTTACGGGAAGAAGGGGTGGCTAGGTTGGGGCAGTTTTTAAGAAAGTGGGAGACCTTGCAATGGGGACATTTGGGGAGGTTTTGCAGTTGGGGGTCAGCTGATCATTGTACATGAGGCAGTGCTGGAAGTGGTAGGATTGGGGAGGGATTTGGAGGATTCAACTGGATGGTGACGGTGGTAAATCTGGGCACCCTGGGAGTGTAGGTGGTCAATGGAGGGGGTGGACTCTGGGAAGACCCTCATGAGATAGGTGGGAACAGCAGCATTGTGGATACGTTGGGCAGAGCGGATTTGCAGGTTAGGGTGTGAGTTCAGTTCCACCAAACACCTCATCCTCTGTGATCACTGGGCTGAGTTTGGTCATCATGGCGGTGTAGGTGGGGGGATGATCGGGAGGCTGTGGCTGATGGGGAGAGGAAGAGGAGAGGAAGGGAGTCAGGGATGCGTGGGGGCAAACATAATGCACAGTAGTTTACGGAGGAGGTTTGTGTGAAAGAAGGGGTCTCGATGAGGACTGAGTCCCTGCAAGGAATCGATAAATGGTTCAAATAGCTCTTAGCACTATGGGACTTAACATCTGTGGTCATCAGTCTCCTACAACCGGTGGTCCCGGTCGCCTATGGTGGACTGGATGGCCGAGCGGTGACCTCTCCTGCTGTTAGGATGTTAGGAAATTGCTGTAAAAGCATCAGAAACGCCAAAGAAACATTATTAATCCGTAACACCTTTATTCGTGCCGAGTGCAATGTGACTTGGTGATGTCAACGACCTTCCCCGAGTTCTCGCTGACTCATAGCGATGACACCAGATCCGGGCCGCACCAGTCTTGCTAGCGCAGCGCCGCGTGCAGTGATGTAGCGGCGGAATGTCCTCACTTTGGCCGCGCGTGGCCGCCAGCGCCCCTCTGGTCAGCCCGCTCGCGACAGACAGCTGGCTGCTGAACATAGAGGCTCTGGGTTGGAATCCCCAGCGCTGTCGGCACCAGAAGCGTTCTCGTAGTGCGGAGTGTACTCTATCCCACCCCATCTCCTTCCCTGCTCCTCCTGGTGGCTTGTCCGCGGTGGGCGGGCGGAACAGGCTACAGTCCCCCAGCGTCGTCGGCTCACCCGGTTGTGATGGCGGATGCACAGGGCCTAGGCCCCGCATGATATCGACGACGGCTCACTGATGTGGTCAGCATTGGCGGCGAGCGAGTCTGCCGCGATGTCTGCTAATCCTTGGTCGTTGATTGTCAGCGGCAGCGGAGAACCAGAGCTGGTACTGTCCCCTCACGTCTATTGCTGGATGGGCCGCCCTTACTGCACCATCTCCTTAATAAAGATTAACATGTCGATCACCGACCTAAGCGCTACGCAGCAACCCAGTACACATCTAACTGCAAGTCTAACTGCGAGTGCGAGTGCCCTGTTGCTATCAAAGCTGGCGTATTTAAAGGAAGCACGAACGACATCCTGACGTCATTCTCGTTTGTAATGACCACATTCGTTCCACTTGTAGTGCTGACTTATCTGTCGTACTCGCCCCTTAGGTGTTCTTGCGACAGAGTTACGTGTTGTTTCGGCAGACTTACGCGAAGTTGTGAAATGCAGTACAGCTGACGCTATACCTCTGTCTTGCACTCTACGAAAGTCTCCGTCTAACACAAACCCGCGTGCAAAGCAATTCTCTCTCGACTGTTGTGTGGAACCAGGACATTGCCCCTGCGTGACGACACATTCCATACATGTGCAATCCTCTTACTTTTTGGCCGACCTACTGCTTTTGGCTTTCGGCATAGACAACGAAACTTGGCAATAGTCCACGTCTCCAACTCTTTACCCCCTCTGCGACACTACAGAACTACTTAAACCTAAATAATCTAAGGACATCACACACATCCATGCCCGAGACAGGATTCGAACCTGCGACAGTAACAGTTGCGCGGTTCCAGATTGAATTGCGCAGAATCACTCGACCACAGCTGGCGGCTGCGAGAAATCAGCTTTGAGATGGGAGCACCAGTGTCTGGGGTGGACAGGCAAAGGTTTGGAGGGAGGGGTGTGGGGTACGGTTGTCAGGAGGAGTGGTAGTGTCCATGGAGACAATGGGGGAGGGGGAAGAGGTGGTACCTTTTTGCTGGAGGGGTAGAGTCGGCAATGACCTGTTTGTGGGGTTTTTTGGAGACCGTAGGCTGGGAGGAGGAAAGAGGGATGGGGAGGAGAGGGAGGTGGCGAGCAGCAGATCCTGTAGGCGTGGTGGACGTGCTGGGAGAAGCAGCTGGTTCAGTGGCGGTGATTGTAGCATGGCATAGTGTGGTGAATGCAGTGGATGCAGATGATGAAGTGACAGGGGGGTGAGAGGGAGCAAAGGGAGAAAACCGACTACCTGAGAGGTGGCAGTGGTGGCGGCAGCAGAGGTGTACTTGAGGGTGGGGGCACGAGCTGTTGTGGGTGTGGTGGCCAGGGGAAGAGTGTAGAGGTGGGGGGGGGGGTTACATAGCAGAGGAGGAGATGGGCGAATGGGTGAGTGGGGGGAGGGGAGACGAGGTATAAGGAGGGAGGTGAGAAGCAGCACTCCAGGAAGGGACAGTGGAAGAGGGGGAGGGGGAGGTGTAGATGACAGTGGAGGGGGGAAGGTTCCTGATGGACGGATGGCGACAGACAGACGGACAGCAGGCAGCGGCGACGATGGACAATGGATGGACAAATGGACAGATGGACGGACAGTTGGACAGCAGTTGGCAAAGGCGATGGATGTCGGTGAACGGGCAGGTGGGCAGGCTGTCTGCCTGACATCCAGGGCCACAGTGACACCTCTCCCTCTCTTGGGGGCCACACCACCATCCTATCTCAACACCCCCATCGTCACACAAGACATCGTCACCACAATACACACGAATCGTAATATGGCTCCCGGGCACGACCGTATTACATACTGCCAACTCAAAGGAGCCCCCCTCTCCTTCCTTACAGTCCCTACCACTCTCTATAATGTTATCCTCTCCACCGGCTCGTACCCTGACATTTGCAAGTCTTCCCAGATGCTTATGTTTCTCAAACCTGCCCAACTCCATTCCGATACCTCCTCCTAGCGCCCTATGGGTCTCACGTCGGTGTTCAGCAAGGTCCTCCATGAGTATGATTGAACCCACAAATAATTAAAAATACTTCAAGAAACAATTCCGCAAGACAGATCGTGGCTACGTCGCGATCAGAACAGCTTGCGCTTGAGCGTTTCCTAGTGCTGTGGCAGCTACCAGCTACCGGCCAGGGGCCCCATTCTGTATCGTTCATACCGACTGGTGTAGTAGGTTTGTCTCGGTAGTGACGTCATTTTGGGTTCTTTACCGAAACATCCCAGTCAGTAAGCTTCTGAGACGTGTTACCGAATGGTCCTCCCAACGATTTTACGACAATTGTAACGAAAGGTTTTGGATTTCGGGTGGCCCTGTTGATCTGTGAGCTGTGGTTTATGTATACCTATAATTTGTTATTTTAAACATATTTATCGGTTTTAGCTTTCGATTTAGTGATTGTGTTACTAAAGAATCACCAAAGGATGCATCCAGTGTGAAAGTGAGTTCTTAATAGACAATTTTCCTTTGTTAGAAATATGGTTAGGTTAGGTTGTTTCTGTTAATGAATACATAAAAAAATGTTTTGTTCCATTATTCTCTCAAAAAACATGTTATTTTTATGCAAATAAGAGTTTGAAGGTCATTAAATATCAAGACATCGCCTCTGCTTCCGTATATTACATGAGTGTGAACTGACGTTACTAGTGACTTCTTGTACTTTTTCCCACAAATGGTTTAGTTAGTAATAATCGAAACGTGTTTATAACTTTGAAGTAACAAAGGAAAGCAATTACTTGAAACCTGATACTGGAAACCTTCCAAACTATCATGTATTTATGACTTACGGAGCACCATTTGGCAACAAAGTCAGCCTACGTTACTCTGCACAATAGTACAAGAACTGAGCGCTATGTTTCTGTTGTTTGGCGTGGCCAAGTGGTAGCCGGCACGGTAGCTCAGCGTGTTCGGTCAGAGGGTTAGCTACCCTCTGTAATAAAAAAACTGAGTCAATGGATCAAAAACAAACTGAAATGGATGTCTTTCTACGTCTGCACCGAGCAGATATAACGAACGAAAACGAACGAAATGAGAGTGTACAAAAAAAATAGTGGTTAGCGCATGGGTATGCTGTATACAAACAAGCATCTGGGTTCGCACATGGATGGGTGAAAAATTTTTTTTCCGCCTCATGTATCCAGCACGTTGTGAGACATTGTTATTCATGTAAGTTAAGATTTTTGAGCAATATTCGTTATTACTTACATGTAAGAGCGCACTTCCTCAGTAATGATTTCGCGATTTGTGTGTGTTTAAAACACGAAATACGACATTGCTGGAGATGAAATTGCTGTGAGTGAAACAACCGACAGTGGCCTTTGTATTTTTTCTTGTCAGATATAATTTTCCATTTCTTTCCGAATGTATAGCGATTTCCTAGTTTCGGTTAGATAGGAATCTAAGAGCACAACTTAAATTACTGGGAATGTAACTAGCAGCAGTCATCTTCAGAAGCTTTCTTGTCACATCTGTTTATCTGCGATCGAATCCTCAACCACAGTAGACAGAGATGAATGGTCTCCATCGTAATATTTTTGGACTGTAGCGCCATATACGAAACGTTTTCATTCATAAGATGCATGTTATAAACTTCGACGAACTGCAGGAGCTCCCCAAAATGTTTTTTTTTTTTCAGTTTTGTTTTTACGCCCAAATCGTTAACCTATCATATAGGGAAGTGGGCTACTTAATCATTTGAATCTCTAGGAGTGAGTTATAACCACATTCTGTTCATCTTCTTATTCTTTGAAACTCTCAGAATCAATTTTTCTGGCCTTTTTAGGTATATTAGTACAATGTGGTACTACACAATATTCCTTAACTCATTTTCCGAAACGTAAACTCCACCATAACCCAATGTCAGTGTCAATGAGAATAAGATGACATAATGCGGCCTTTACGACAAACTGCAGAATATAGCCAAATACGCTATCGTTATTATGCATGCATGGAAACATGTGGACAGGGAAACTGTAAAAATTTCTATGCATTTCAGCTGAGGAACATGGAAATGGATATACTGCGCCTGATACTTTTAAGGAGGAGGTACGACCGATGAAGGCAGGCACATCAGCTCGATGGAATCGGCGTCATGCGTTATGGCAACGTAAGCGCAATTTTCGGTACTTGGAAGAATAGCGCGCCTGTGTCATGTGCTACCAACTTTGTGTCCATGGTGCTGTGTGCGCTGCAGTGTGCATGCGCGGATCTGCGGCTGCTTGCTTTTGATTGGCTTGCGCAACGCGAACCGACAACAGCGTTTCGGTTCTCTAGACCCGAACGTTATCACTACCGAAATGCATACTGAATAATGCAGGGACTCTAATTCGAGTACTAGAGCGTTCGGTGCTCTGGAGTACCGTAACGATCGGCACAATGGCGAAAAGATACAGAATAGGCGCCCAGACGCCACCCACTGCATGGAATCCGGCGCCGCCCAGGTGAACGAGGCGCGATACTGTCGTGTATGTATCAACCGTCATTTTAGAATTTGAAGTTCTAGTTATATCTTGCAGTTAAGCATTGGATTTTGCATACTTGAAAATTATGAACTACAGTTAAGCGTTGTAAAATTGGGTCGCAAGTGGAAAAAGGTATAACATCAGCAACACAATATTTGCTTTTTGTATAATAGAGGGCTGAATGCAGAGGAGGCAACTCGAATAATTTGAACTGTGTCTGGAGCGAGTGCTTTTGGTAAAAATACGCCAGAAAAAGATATTCTTGGTTCAACAAAGATCGTTCTGGCATTAATGATTTTCCACGTTAAGGAAGTCTCGACTACTGTAATAGGTGATGGATTACCATTTAACCGTCATGCGACATTTGCATTTTACAGGCAAGGTTCAGAAGTCTGGTGTAGGAGTACTGGGTGCTTCAGTTTGAAACAACAAAAATCAATGGAATGAGTATTATAGCAGTTTGGCTTGAACGTCATCAGGTCGCTCATTGAGCATTCCTATGCAGTTCTGTTACTGGTGACGTGTTATGATGCTTTTATCGTTAACTTTCTAGGAAGAAATGAAAGGCTGAGTCCCACCAAAAGACGTAAACTCGAGCAAAGAGTAGTGTGAACATAATATTTTCCATCTGATAGCTCCAACAGTGTGTTTTGCACTACTACTACAGCTGGAATTTGTTGCCAAGAATTGAGACACCATTCGGTCGCAGTGTCTCTCCGTAATTGTTGGTGCATGTGTTGTTCAACAGACAGCAGTCGTCACTCTCACTGCAATCAGTGACTCTGTGTGTGTGTGTGTGTGTGTGTGTGTGTGTGTTCGTACCCGATCTGAATCAATACTATCAACATAAGAGAGACAAGCAACAATAAATATTGCATCAAATATAACTGTGAACCACTGTAATGTAGTGGCTAGTTACTAAAAATTGAATTTTTACCCAACCCATGTCCTGCAAATTACGTTAAGCAAGTAAGATGTGTAAACTCCATTATATCGTTGCCAGTGACAGTGCGCTCTTGTTGTCGCGACCGGCGACAAGTGCAACGATTAGCAGTGCCCAATGCCGTCACGATTTGTTTATGTTGGCTGAGCGTGGACGCTGCTGCAGACGCTTCTCCATAAACAGAAGGAAATAAACATGGCTCTGACTGCAGTGAGTGGACATCACTGCCTGCATTTTCTTATAGCAACAAACGTGAGACTCTACTCACAGTTGCATGGAGCAATTAGAACTGGTATCACGTCATTAGTCATCATGTTGTTAACCAGTTATGAAATTTCCACGCTCTTTCAATCCCAAAAGTCGGAACCTTCTCACAAACTAATGTGAGATGATATCAAAATTTATCCAACACACAAAAATTAACTGCAGAGCTTTCATGCATGCAGTAGTTGCACACAAGGAAATATTATGTCTTGGAAGCGGATACTTCATTTCCTCCTCTCATATCAACGCCCTTGTTTTAGTATGAAGTGAGGAAATAAACACAAAAAGCTGAAGATTCTGAGAGGCACGTAAGCCATTTCCTCTTCTCATATTATATGTTTTGTTTTCGTATGAAGTAAAAAAATAAACAGTTTAGGGTTCTGAAGTATAATGTGACACCAGATTCTTGTCATACAATCTATCGGAAACGCAAAAAGCAGGGAGCTCTCCATTCTTTTGTCCAACAGTTTGTTTCCTTTCATGCATTACTACCGCACGGAGATTCTTATTTAAGGACTTGCGGGCATCAAGTTCTTAAGCAGAATGAACCTTAAGTTATTTTGCTAATTACAGTACGAAAAAATGCAACAAAGACGAGTTCTCCTAGAGCAGTGAAGATATTTGCACATGTCTGTATTCAGAAATGACTGCCAGGATCGCACCTACATGGAACCTGGTACCTGAGCGTTACTAATGTGCAACGAGGGACTACCGAAGCAGCAGGACACCAGGTTAGTGATACTAAAGCAGAGAAGTAAGGCAGAGTTGCTTCCTTCTCACTACAATGCCACTGTCGAAACTTAAGTAATTGTTGTTGCAGGAGCTACAAAGATTTCTTCCAGAAGTATGTGGAAAAGAACTTGTATTTAGATGATCCCCTGAAAGAAACGGATTTAATATCAGTCATTTTGATCAAGTTGCCTCTGAGGGTACAAGGAAAATTGATAGGAATATATAAGTCAGATGTAAACGCAATTGTGCAAGCGCTGGACCAATTGGATTCATTTTCAGGGAACAATCAGAATCTAGAAGGTTGGAGAAGGAACCCCTGGGAAAATAACCGACCTAATGAAGATAGGATACAAGGAGAACTGACAAACAGACAGATACAATAGTCTCAACACACAGATAATCGAATAACTCAGCAGGAGACAATGATAGACAGGACACACACAACTGGTCAAAAGATCAACTGAAAACCTCAGTTGGCTGGGGTGGCCGAGCGGCTCTAGGCGCTACAGTCTTGAACCGAGCGACCGCTACGATCGCAGGTTCGAATCCTGCCTCAGGCATGGATGTGTGTGATGTCCGTAGGTTAGTTAGGTTTAAGCAGTTCTATGTTCTAGGGGACTGATGACACCAGAAGTTCAGTCCCATAGTGTTCAGAGCCATTTTTTTTTACCTCAGAGGGCGTTGTGTTCTGTACAACACAAGGTGTTTAACAAACACCTGGCACTCAGGTTATTGACAACTTTATTTCAAAAAAAGGTTCAAATGGCTCTGAGCACTATGGGACTTAACATATGTGGTCATCAGTCCCTTAGAACTTAGAACTACTTAAACCTAACTAACCTAAGGACATCACACACATCCATGCTCAAGGCAGGATTCGAACCTGCGACTGAAGCGAATATTATTTCAGTTTCTCTTCATATTGTCAATCTTCATCTTCTTTCAGTCAGAACTATTTACTATCATCTTTAATTCATCGCTATCCAACTTCAGAGTGTACAACCGCTTTGCAAGGTAAGGTGCGTGACACGCACCAGGTGCTCAGGCATTGGCAAATTATTCCAATTCTATTCATATTGCCAATATTCCCTTTTTTCTGTCAAAATGATGCTGTATCAGCAGTCCCTGCTTTATCTTAGAATATAGGAACATGGGAATAGTGAGTAACATTGGTAAGTGAGAAAAAGAGACGGTACAAAAAAGGAAAAGCTATTTATAAAATTGTGCTATCCTGTTGGAAAATGTTTAGCAAAATCTGAAATTATGTGATTATAACATGTTACAACCCTAAAAGACAGTCAGTACAACAAGGAAAAAGCTATGATTAGAGTAAACAAGGTATACAGAGACAAAGAATATTATCCTGTTGGAAACAAATTTAACAAATTCTAAAAAGACACCATGGAGACAGTGAACAAACAACTTAGCGAAAACAGAAAAAATAGATATAAGTGGGTATCATTCTGCAATTGTGCTTAGATAAGAGAACAGTAAAGAGATCGAATGGTAACAAAATTCGAAACATATGTTTAGCCGACTGACAAGGTAAATCGTGACCAAAGAATAAAGAGGTAAGTGCAGCAGAATAAGATGAAGAATTGAAGTTATGTAAGTATGGGAACTGGGTCCAAACCCCAAGGAATAAAAGAAAGAAAAGGTATAAGTTAATGAGTGGCCAAGGATGGTATTACTATACATTATGAAGTGTAAAGATGATGAGGGTCATACAAAGGTGTCCCCACATCCAATAATGGATAATAGTAACCCGAGAGGTACCTTGAGTAAAGATAAGAAGTATTGAAATAAGTTAGAGGGAATGCTTTATAGTTATAAGAGTGAGAAGGACGGTATTCGCTGGTGAAAAAGAAACAAAAAGTAGTGAACCAGTGACTAATAGGACAGCAATTACTTAGCCGATGATTATGGAACATGTTCTTGTATGTAGTAGAAAATGGGCATTATAAAGTAAGATTAGCCGAATGCAAGTTTTATAAATTTTTGATAAACTTGTTCTGTACTGGATGTAGAAATAATTAATATATAAATGTTTAGATGAGCTAAAAGGAAGGGGCATACGAGTAGATGTTCCATCTCAGATAAAACAGAAGTGCATCAGAATAAGTATTCAATTTTAATTAAGGTATGTATTATATAGTGTTCATGGTATATTCAGAAATGATTTAAAGCTAAAATGGTGCCACTCTCAAGGCATCAGATAAAGATCGAATCAGATAATGATCAGAAGTAATTTTAAAGATACATACTCACTTCAATAGGACATGTATCTGTATAGCTATATCGTGTTAAGGATGGTGTGATAATAGGAACAGTAGTCGATAAGCAATGATTGTAGAGTATATGTAAGATGAAGTAATACCAATGATTAAAGATGTAAACCGAGGGCAAGAGACACCCAACCTACCATATTTCAAAATTAAACAAGGTCTTCGAGCATATTGAATTTTGAAAATAAAAGAAGAGAGGGGGGGGGGGGGGAATGTGTAATGCACGTGTAATCCCTTCACGTGTTTAAGCCAAGTATTACGCACATTTAAGCGATCAGGAATGCTCAGTAGCAGCCAGGCTACATGTTCATTTGACAATTAAGCGTCAACAAGGAGCATTAGTGATGAAACCATAGGAGGCAATGTTCTGCAACCTTAATAGGGACGAGATCTGTCTATTCGGGGTAGGATCTTACAATCTGAGACAGTGTTACGAGACAAATTTCCGTCACAATTCCCGCAAACATGATGTCAGATCCGCCTAGCAACAGCGATCTGAACGCCCATTGGCTGAAAGTTTGGATATATATATATATATATATATATATATATATATATATATATATATATATATATGTGTGTGTGTGTGTGTGTAGGAAATGAGCGAAGTGTCCTTATTGGCTGAGAGAGAAAAGTTGTGGGTTTCTCTTGTCCGTCGGGAAGAGAAGGCGAGTTAGTAGCAAGGCGCCACTGAAAAAGCACGTTCGAGTAACTGTGGGGGTGGCTCCAAACGAACGATGACGAATAAATGTTCCAGCTGTTAAACATGATATAGTGAAAGTTAGTTATCAGTGAACGCCACGTGTCGTGGGCAGTGTGTATTACGATTATGGAAAGTTAGAAAAGTGTTAATGTGTTGTAAAGGGTTGAATAACGGCGTAGCCAAGAGCCGCCATATTGGAAATTCGGTGAAGTGTGTTTCAAAGTATTTTCTTTATTAAAATGAGTATACTACAAAGTGTTGTTGACATTTAACTACTGGCATCCAGAAACACTCCACTTCAGCAAGATCGCCCCTTCATTGAACCTGGTGGCTGAGTGCTAATACTTGGGATGAGGGACTACCGAAGCAGCAAGACACCAGGTTAGTGATACATAAACCAGAGAAGTAAGTCGCTTCCTTCTCGCTACATTGTCACTGAGGGTATTGTACTGGGTTTCCATCTGAGCTCTTGATATTCAAACAAGTGGTTCTCTTTTCACCAAAGGTCTCTTTAATTTTACTGTAGGCAATATCTGTTTCACACCTGGTGATATATGTCTGTACCTCCTTTCTTTTGTCCTCTAGCCACCCCTGCTTAGCCATTTTACACTTCCTGTGGATCTCATTTTTGGGACGTTTGTATTCCTTTTTGCCTGCTTCATTTACTGCATTTCTAAATTTTCTCCTTTCATCAATTAAATTCAATATTTCTTCTGTTGCCCAAGGATTTCAATAGCCCTCATCTTCTTACCTACTTGATCCTCCGCTGCCTTCACTACTCCATGTATCAAAGCTACTGATTCTTCTTCTACAGCATTTATTTCCCCCATTCTTGTCAATCGTTCCCTAATGGTCTCCCTGAAACTCTCTATAACCCCTCGTTCTCTCAGTTTATCCAGGTCCCAAGTTCTCAAATTTCCCACCTTTCTTCAGCTTCTTCGGTTTTGATCTACAGTTCATAGCCAACAGATTGTGGTCAGAGTCCATGTGCGGAGCTAGTTGGCACATAAACTTGTTCTATTGTGGTAGGAGTGGGCTTCGTGTCTATCTTCGTTACAGTAAGGTGTTAAATATGCTGTTCACTGTAGCTCACCCGCACTCCTATTTTTTAAATTCAGTATTAGACCTTCTCCTGCATTTCTCTATTTGATTTTTTATATATAACCCCGTTTCACCTGACCAGAAATCTTGTACCTCCTGCCACTGAACTTGACTAATTCCCACTATATGTAACTTTAACCTTTCCATTTCCCTTTTTAAATTTTCTAACCTGCCTGCCTGATTAAGGGAGCTGATATTCCACGCTCCCATACATAGAGCACTATATTTTTTTTTCTCCTGATTACGACGCCCTCGTCAGTAGTCCCCGCCTAGAGATCCGAATGGCGGCTACTTTACCTCTGGAGTATTTTACCCTAGAGGACAACATCATCATTTTCCCATATAGCGAAACCACACACACTTGGGAAAAATTACAACTGTAGTTTCCCCTTACTTTCAGCCATTCCCAATACCAGCACTAGAGGTGGCAAAAAATAACGTAACTGATAGAAATAACCGGTTACTGAGAAGTAACGGTTACTGCTATAACCGTTCCTCTGATACAGGCAGTTATTTCAATAACTGTCTACCCTTCATGATAACCAACCCTTCCCTGACAGCCTTAGTAAGGCCAATCACTTTGTCTCCTCCCTTTCGGTTGTCTTTACCATTCTAGACTATCTCTCCGATGTCTTTATCACCCCTGACGATCCCCAGTTCGATTACTCCCTCTTCCCGGATGTCCACGATCGAACTGACACCTCTGTCCCTCTCCTCGCTCCTGGTTTCTGTTACTTGGACAACATTGCACACAACGAACTCAATGCCCCCATCACTACTCAGGATATCATCGCTACACTCCACACAAAAGCAACACCGCTCCCGGTCACGATCGTGTCACCTTTGTGAAGCTCCTGTCTCTTTCCTCTCCACCCTGGCCAGGCTCTACAATGCAGTCCTCTCCACCAGCTACTACCCCAACATGTGGAAAACCTCCTGCATCCTGATGTTCCTTAAACCTGACAAACCGCCGTCCGCTGTCTCCTCCTACAGTCCCATTAGCCTTACATCGGTCTTCAGCAAGGACCTGGAATCCATCCTTAACCGACACATCCACTAGTATCTCAACCAGCACCACCTCCTTCCCGTTACGCAGTGTGGCTTTCGGCCGTCCTTCTCTACCGATGTCCTTCTCCTTCACCTCACTCATCTCCTCTCCCAACAGCTTAATTCCCGTCACTCTGCTATCTTCCTCTCCCTTGACCTCGAAGCAAGACCCTTGACCAGTTGTGGCATTCCAGTTTCCTCTTCAAGCTCCAAACCTTCGCACTTCCTATTAACTACATCCGTCTGATCGGGTCCTTTCTTTCCCAATGTGCTTCCTACCACACCAACCATAACACAGGTTCCTACACCCTTTTCCCCTCCGCCGATGTGCCCCAAGGTTCCATCCTCTCCCCTCTTCTGTACCTTTTGTATACATTGGACATGCCGCCGCCTTCACCTCCCATCCACCTTCACCAGTACGCCGATGACACCGCCTTCCTTGCCCTTGGCCCCACCCTGCAGCACTCCCAACATCTTCTCCAGTCACATCTTGACCGGTTCACCACATGGTGCAACCAGTGGTTGCTTAAGGTCAAACCTTCCAAAACCTAGGCGACCATTGTAGGCAAAACCACCCCTTCCTCCCGCCTCCTCGACTTCTATGCCACCATCTACGGCTGCCCTATCGCCCTCACCTCCACCCTTAAGTACCTTGGCGTCACCCTTGACTGTCGCCTCTCCTGGACCTCCCACCTCTGGACCATCCAAGCCAAGGCACACTCCCAACTCCATCTCCACAAGCTCCTTTATGGTCGCACTTGCAGTCTGGACCCCACCACTATCCTCCACACCTATAAATCCCTCATCTGCCCTATCCTCTGCTACACCCACCCTGCCTGGATCTCCGCTCCTCCTACCTTTTCCAAATCCCTTCAGATCCTTGAACACCATGCTCTTCACCTCGCCTATCACATCTGTCTCCCCTCCCCCACGCAGATCCTGTATGACCTTATTCTGTTCCACCACACCACCTCCTTTTTCCTCGAATAGATACGGGTCCTCTACACCTCCCATAACCTCGAAACTCCCCACCCACTTGTCTCTCCCATCCTCTCCCGACCCCGCCTGCTGCCGTGCCTGTATTTCCACTTCCCACCAGCTCTCCATCTCTTCACTCTACTTACCGTCTCCCAAGGAGGTTTCCACAAGCTCCCCCTCCCCGATGACGCCCTCCTCCATCTACCCCTCCTACCAACATTGATACTCCTCTCCCTCTTCCTGTGTTTGTTTCTATGGGCACCCTCTCTCCCTTCTCTTCCCCTTCCCTCCCACCTCCCTTTTTCCCCCCTCCTCGCCCAGCTTCCCCTACCCACATACCTTCATTCCTCCCACCATCTCCCCTGCCATTGGCATCTTTGCTCTCCCCTCTCCCTCCCCCACCACCTTCTTCCCCTCTTGGCAGGTCCCCAGACTCGTACATGTTCAGTGGACATTTGCGCTCTGGATATCATCGCCATCAGTTTCTTGTGTGTGTGCCATCATGTTTGTGATTTAGTGTTTTTCGCCGCCACGTTCATTCGTTCACTTGTACCATCTAAGACATCAGTGCTGGTGCGCAGTTCCGACTGTTTGTCGTGTTTTTTCGTCGAGTGCGAATGGCTTTGTGTTTTAAATTTTATTAGCTACTGTTTTTTGTAAACACCAATCTCTTACTTTCCTGTATTCATATTCTCTTCTATTGTTATGCTTGTGGCTGAATAGCGGAGTAGATTTATCTGCTGCCAGCCCACATTTGAACAAGGTGAAAAATAACAATAAAAAAAAAATAATTTCCTCTCGGCCGACTGGAATGCCTACTAGGATACCCTCTCTATCCAGGTCGATAGCCACCGCCTCACCTACCACCACCCTGATGATATTACCCATGCCGCCTCCTTTCTCCTGCAGACCTTGTCTGAGGTCATGGAGGCCCAGTCCCTTCCGTCGCCTTCCACCCCTATCATCCTACTTTACCCCCACAGGCTGTCCTCCATTTCCGTGTATCCCGCCATTTCTACCGTTCCTTCTTTCACACGTGTGACCCGGACACACTACGACGCCACCGGCAACTACAACGACATATCAGAAACTTGCTCGCAGCTAGGAAATGCCGGGACTGGTGACAGACTTGCACTCGTCTTAATGCTACGCTTCCTATCAACTCGTCCAAGTACTGGTCAGCCATCTGCCGCCTTACCGGATCTAAACCCCCTCCCTACTACCCTCTCCTTCATGATAATCAACCCTTCCAGGACAACCATAGTAAGGCCAATCATTTTGCCTCCTATCTCTCCAATGTCTTTACCATCCCAGATGATCCCCAGTCCCATTATTCCCTCTTCCCAGATGTTCGCAGTCGAACTGACACCTCTGTCCCTCCCCTCGCTCCAGGCTTTCAGTACTTGGACAACACTGCACGGTACGAACTCAATGCCCCCGTCACTACTCAGGATCTCATCACTACACTCTGCACGAAAAGCAACACCGCTCCCGGTCACGATCGTGTCACCTATCGCCAACTTCGTGAAGCTCCTGCCTCCTTCCTCTCCACTCTGGCCAGGCTCTACAATCTAGTCCTTTCCACCAGCTACTACCCCGACCTGTGGAAAACCTCCCACATCCTGATGTTGCTTAAACCTGACAAACCGCTGTCCGCTGTCTCCTCCTACAGTCCCATCAGTCTTACCTCAGTCTTCAGCAAGGTCCTGGAATCCATCCTCACCCGTCGCATGCACCCGCATCTCCGCCAGCACTGCATCCTCCCTTTTACCCAGTGTAGCTTTCGGCCGTCCTTCTCTACCGATCACCTTTTCCTTCACCTGACTCATCTCCTCTCCAAACCTTTGCCCTTCCTCTTAACTACGTCCGTCTCAGCGGGTCCTTTCTTTCCCAATTTCCTACCTAGGTCACCATCCATAACACGGATTCCTACACCTTTTTCCCTCCACTGGTGTACCCCAAGGTTCCGTCCTCTCCCCTCTTCTGTACCTTTTGTATACGGTGGACATGCCGCCACCTTCACCCCCACCCCCCCATCCACCTTCTCCAGTACGCCGATGACACCGCCGCCTTCCTTGCCCCAGCCCCCACCCTGCAGCGCTCCCAACACCTTCTCCAATCCCATCTTGACTGATTCACCACTTGCTACCAGTGGTTGCTCAAGGACAATCCTTCCAAGACCCAGGCGATCATTGTAGGCAACACCACCCATTCCTTCCGCCTCCTCAACTTCTATGTCACCATCTATGGCTGTCCTATCGCCCTCACCCCTACCCTTAAGTACCTTGGCATGACCCTTGACCATTGCCTCTCCTGGACACCCCATCTCCAGACAATCGAAGCCAAGGCACGCCCGCGACTCCATCTCCTCAAGCTCCTTTATGGTCGCATTTGCGGTCTGGACCCCCCACCAACCTCCATCAGTAGTTGTGGTGAACGTATATTGGTCACTGGAAATGACCGATTCCCATTTTCATAGTTGTACGTATTGATGTTTTGGTATCCTCATTTGAGGTTCACCTATGTAGGTCAAGGGAAATGTCTGATTCCAATTTTCGTACTTTTAGTTGTGGGTATTGGTGTTTTGGTATGGTCACCTATGGTTGAACTATTTTGTTAAAGAGAAGTGTCCGATTCCTGCAGTTTTTGTTAGTGTAGCGGAGTGCAGAATTTTTTTTCTTTATGTTCCTCATTTTGTGTTTCTTGGCTCATGGTGTGGTTTTTTTTTACTAGCTTTCTTGTCCTCACCCTAAAAACCCCTACTTCCCACAGTTGTGGCGTTGGTTTGATTGTATTTTTGGTGGTAGATGTTATTGTATCATTCACATGTATCTTCGCTTTTGTTGCCATGTGTATGTAGTGACGGCATAGAAACACTTAAAATAGCCATTTCCGGCATATTGATGTCGTCCTGGGGCAAAGCACGAATGTGGAATCGGACACTTCTGTACCAGAATCTCTTTCAAATACTCTGTATACCGTGCTTTATCTAAAACCAAGTTTTTAATGGTTGCTGACTTATTGGTAGTTTATTGGAAATGCATGTTCCTGAATATTGGAACCCTTTTGGACCAAGGTAAGTGATTTTAGGTCTTTATGTAGATTGCTGTTCCTATTTCTACTACTGATATTATGTATTGAGCTATTGGTTGGAAATACTTGTAATAAATTTCATTAAGCCGGCCGCAGTGGCCGTGCGGTTCTAGGCACTTCAGTCCGGAACCGCGTGGATGCTACGGTCGCAGGTTCGAATCCTGTCTCGGGCGTGGATGTGTGTGATGTCCTTAGGTTAGTTAGGTTGAATTAGTTCTAAGTTCTCGGCGACTAATGACCTCAGAAGTTAAGTCGCATAGTGCTCAGAGCCATTTTAATTTTCATTAAGGAATAAATATATTAGGAAGCAGTGGTTAGAATTCAAAGTTCATTGAACAGGTTCCTACATGATGTTCTTGAATTTATACCACAAACGATCTTTATTACACGCTTTTACATGCGAAAAACTTTTTCTCCATTTGATGAGTTACCACAGAATATGAACCCTTATCAAATAATAGAATGAAAATATGTAAGATTTTCTATATCTATGTCTCCTACATCTAACGTCATTCTCACTGTAAATACAGACTTGTTTAGGTGCTTCATCAATTCTATGGTATGCCCTTCCCAACTGAATTTATTATCGAGCTGTAGTCCCAGAAATGTAACACTGTCAACCTTTTCGATCTTATGTTGTAAAGATGCTGTAGCTGGAGAAATTGAGCAGTTTCCAAATCTCACATAAAACTTGCATTAGCGTACTCACACTTTCCCCAATAGGACTATCTTCTTCAGGACAGGAGTAAACGAATCTGACACATTACGTATATATTTTTTGTATTACAAGGCTGTACACTTATTCTATTAAGTGAGCAGCACAAGAAAATATATAATACTACTACTTTTTCTTTCTTTATTGTATTCCAATTCCCCATCGGGGTGGGCTGGCAGCAGTATATGCGCTGCTCTTCAGCCAAAAGACATAGAACAAACAATAGAAGACATTTAAAAATAACAAAGGAGAGAATATGGTGAACATAGATATAAAATAGGGGGAACATCATGGAAGGCAATAAACAAAAAACCTGGTGACTGTAAAATGGAGATAAAAAACTGTTTAAAAGTAGCACACACAAAAAGCCACACACTGGGACAATTAAAAGAACACAAGGCACAGTATGACTGGAGCATAAAAGGTATCGACGGATGGCGTAGCACATAACAAACACTGACGTCGAACCTCAAGGCAGTACACAATTAAAATCACACATCTTGACGCACAGGAGAAACAGCACACAACACTGACATGGCACACTGACAATGATCAAAATAGAGGATCTGCGCAAGGAGATGAGGGAGACTGGAAGAAGGGAGGGAGGGGAAGAGAGGGCGAGATGGGCAGGGTGCGCAATGAAGAGGGCAAGGTAGGGAGGGATGTGGGAAGGAAAGAGGCAAGTAGGGGGTGCAGGGTCTCAGGGGGTGGGGGGAAGGAGGAAAATCCGCTCTGGGAGAAGGAGGGGAGAGGAAGAAAGGGGCCCTGGGGAGGGGGGAGGGGACAAGGCCAGGTTATAGTTGGAAGGAAGGGTAGATGTCACGGCGAAGTTCATCATCCTGGAGGGAGAGGTGCTGGAAATTGCCCTGATGAAGGAGAAGGAGGGTCTGGAAGTGGAGAGAGGGAGGGATACAGCGATAGAGGAGCCAACAGGCGGGGTGTGGAGAGGAAGGAGGAAACCAGAGGGTGGGGGGATCAAGCCTGCGGACAATGTAAAGGATGCGGAGATCTTGGAGGAACAGGAGGAGGTGGGGAAGGGGATCAGTTCATACAGGAACCGTGTAGGGGAAGGAAGGCAGATGTGGAAGGCAAGGCAGAGCGCATGGCATTCAAGGATTTGGAGGGCCTTGTAAAAAAGGATGGCTGCGGAGATCCAGGCAATGCTGGCATAATTGAGGACAGGACGGATGAGGGATTTGTAGGTGTGGAGGATGGTAGAAGCATGTAATCCCCATGTGGCCAGACAGGAGTTTCAGAAGGCGGAGGCAGGAATGGGCTTTCTGCTGGACGGTCTGGAGATGAGGGGTCCAGGTGAGGTGTCGGTCGAGGGTGAGGCCGAGGTATCTCAGGGTGGGGGTGAGCTGGATGGGACGACCATAAAGGATGAGGTAGATTATGGAGGCGAAAGGAGCGAGTGGTGCGGCCTATTCTGATTGCCTGGGTTTTAGAGGGGTTGAGACGGAGGAGCCACTGGTTACACCAAGTGGTGAACTGATTAAGGTGGGTTTGGAGGGTACGTTGAGACCGTTGAAGGGTAGGATAGAGAGCCAGGAAGGCAGTGTCATCAGCATACTGGAGAAGGTGGACTGGTGGGGGTGTCTTTGGCATATCAGCTGTATACAAGAGGTAAAGGAGAGGGGAGAGGACAGAACCCTGGGGGACGCCAGCCGTGGGATAAAAGATACGGGAGTTGGTGTTGTGGAGGGTGACATAGGATGGACAGTGCGAGAGGAAGGAAGCGACCAGACGGACAAAATTGAGAGGCAGGGCGTAGGTTTGGAGTTTAAAGAGGAGACCGGGATGCCATACACGGTCATAGGCATTTTGGAGGTCAAGGGAAACAAAAATGGCGGAGCAACGGGAGTTGAGCTGGAGGGACAGAAGGTAAACAAGGTTGAGGAGTTGGTCGTCAGAAGAGAAGGAGGGTCGAAAGCCACACTGGGTAAGGGGGAGGAGGAGGTGTTGAGCAAGGTGCGATGGATACGGTGGGAGAGGATGGATTCAAAGACCTTACTGAAGACGGAGGTGAGGCAGATGGGACGATAGGAAGAGGCAGCAGAAGGGGGTTTGTTGTGTTTGAAGAATAAGAGGACGCGGGAGGTCTTCCACATTGCAGGGTAGAAGCCAGTAGAGAGGATGATATTATAGAGATGGGCGAGGACAGTTAGGAAGGAATAGGGGCTTTCTCGAAGGTGACGGTAGGTGACACAGTCGTGACCAGAGGCCGTGTTGCGTTTGTACTGGAGGAGAAGTTTAATGTCTTGTGCTGTGATGGGAGTGTTGACGTCGGAGGGGGGCAACTGCCCCAAGTACTGGAGACTAGGAGGAAGTGGAGCGACCGAGGTATCAGCACGTTCCATGACGGTGGGGAAAAGAGAATAATCAAAGTGGGGATCATCGGGGATGGAGAAGACCTCGGAAAGGTTGGAAGCGAAGTGGTTGGCCTTACCGAGGTTGTCTGGAAGTGGGCGATCGTTATGGAGAAGGGGGTAGTGGGGAGTGGAAAGGGAACCAGTAAGACGATGGAAGGCGGACCAGTACTTGGAGGAGTTGATAGGGAGGGTGGCATTGAGTCGTGTGCAGGTCTGGCGCCAGTCCCGGCGTTTCGTTGCTGTAATAAGGTTCCGTACGTGTCGCTGTATTTGCCGGTGGCGTTGGAGTGTATCCCTGTCACGAGTGCGCAGGAAGGAGCGATAGAGGCGGCGGGATTCACGGAGGAGGAGGACAGCCCACGGAGGGAGAGTGGGACGGTGTGGGTGGATGGTTTTAGTAGGAACATGGGCCTCCACGGCGTCAGTAATTACCGTCTGAAGGAAGGACGAGGCGCGGATGATGTCGTCAGGATGGCGATACGTAAGAGGGTGGCTTTCGACCTGGGTGGAGATGCAGTCCCGGTAGGCATCCCAGTTGGCACGGCGATAGTCATGGACGACCTTGGGAGGGGGTGCAGGTTGCAGAGCCGGAGGGGGGTGGTTTGCAGACGTTATGGTGAGAAGGACAGGGAGGTGATCGCTACCTGTGGGGTCAAGGACGGCGACAGTGATACGCCCAAGGAGGTTGGCGGAGGCAATGACAACATCGGGGGTGGTGTTACTTTCGGGTCGGGTGTGCTGGGGAATGGGAACAAGGTCACCCTGGATTGTGGAGAGGAACTGATGCCACCGCCGAAGGGCAGCAGGAGTGCGGCTATGGATGTTGAGGTCGGTGGCAATCACATAGGTGGAGAAGGTGTGGTCAATGTGTGAGATGAAGTCATAAGGAAGAGGAGCAGTGGAGCGGACATAGATGGTGGCACAGGTAATGGTGAGGGAGGGGAAGAAGATGCTAAGGATAAGGTGTTCAGTGGGGTCATTGAGGAGAGGTTGTGGCCGGACGGGGATATGCTTAAGGTGGCCAATCGCGACTCCACCCTGCGCACGAGGACCAGGAGCATCAGTGCGGTGGAGGATATAGGGGGAGGTGCGGATAGAATGGTGGGACTGGAGAAAGGTTTCGTTCAAGAGGAAGGTGTCGAACTGGTGGTGGGAGAGGGTGTGCATGAGGAGGTATTTGTTGGAGCGGAAGGAGCGAATGTTCTGGAAGAGGATGCGAGACTCGTGCCGCGCCATGACGGGATGGTGGGGGGGAAGAGAGGGAAGGGAAGAGACTTAAACTAGGGTGTCGAGGCGGGTGAAGGTGAAGTGGGCTTGGTTGTGGGAGTAAGTGGCGAAGGTGTTCAGGGGAAAACAGAGCGAGCAGCAAATGATATTTGTTGGAAGGTGTGTGGGCGCTGAAAAGGGTGAATGTTTTGGAGTACAACGGTAAGGAACTGGATGATGTCCTCGGCCGTGTGGGGTGGACGGAGGGAATTGTTAGGATGGACAGGAGGATCGACGGGATGAACTGGGACTGTAAGTTCAGGGGTGGCTGGAGGGGGTTTAGCTTTACACTTGTGGGAGCATGTGGCATGGGGGCCATTGCAGGTATTACAGGAAGGAGGAGCAGCGAGGTTGGGGCAGTTCTTGAGAAAGTGGGAGGCCTTGCAATGGGGACAGGTGGGGGGGTTTTTGCAGTTGGGAGTCAGGTGGTCATTGTACATCAGGCACTGCTGGCAATGGTAGGATTGGGGAGAGGATTTGGAGGATTCAACAGGGTGGCGACGGTGGTATATCAGGGCACCCTGGGTGAGGAGATGGTCTATGGATGGGGTGGACTCTGAGAATACCCGCATGAGGTAGGTGGGACCAGAGGCATTGTGGATACGGCGGGCAGAGCGGATTTCCAAGTCCGGGTGGGAGTTCAGTTCTACCAACACTTCATCCTCTGTGATCACCGGGCTGAGCTTGGTGATCATAGCGGTATAGGTGGGGGGGGCGACGGGGAGGCTGGGGCTGACGAGGAGTGGAAGTGGAAAGGAAGGGCGTCAGAGAGGCGTGGGGGCCAAACATAACTCGTGGGAGTTTTTGCAGGAGGTCTGTGTGAAAGGATGGGGACGGGGACTTGATAAGGACTGAGTCCCTGCAGGGAATGAGTTGGGAGATGGGAGCACCAGGTAAGTACTTTCGTATTTCCTTGGTGAGGGTACGAGCGTCGAGGAACTTAGGATTGGGAGATGACAGGACAAAGGTGTGGAGGGTGGAGGCCAAGATAAGGGTGACAGGAGGAGGGGTGGTGTCCATGGTGACAGCAGGGGGAGGGGGAAGTGGTGTTGATTTTTTGTGGGAAGTGGCGGGAGCAGAGTCGGTAAGGACGCGCTTTTGGGGTTTTTTGGAGACCGGAGGCTGGGAGGAGGGGAGAGGGACGGGGAGGAGAGGGAGATGGCGGGTGGCAGATCCCTGTGGCGTAGTGGAGTCACCGGGAGAAGCAGCTGGTTCAGTGGCGGCGATGGTGGCTTGGCGCGACGTGATGCGTGCGGGAGATGCAGAAGACGAAGCGATGGGGTCGGTGAGAGAGGGGAAGCCAACCACCTGAGGGGCGGCAACAGAGGCGGCAACAGAGGCGTACGTGAGGGTGGGGGTAGTAGTGGGAGCTGTTGAGGGTGTGGAGGCTGGAGGAAGGGTGTAGAGGTGTGGGTATACAGCAGGGGAGGAGATAGGGGGGTGGGTAAGTGGGGGAAGGGAAGGGGAGGTGGAAGGAGGGAGGCCAGAGGCGGCACTACAGGAAATGACTGTGGGAGAGGGGGAGGGGGAGGTGTAGATGACGGTGGAGGTGGGAGTACTCATTGCAGACGAACGGCGACGGACAGACGGATGTGCAGCAGGCGGCGTCGGCGTCGGCGTCGGCGATGGGCAGCGGCGAACAGGCGGACGAACAGCAGGCGGCGGCGGCGGTGGCAGCGGTTACGACGACGGCGATAGACAGCCAGCAGGCAGGCGGGCGGACGGACGGACGGACGAACGAACAGCGACAGCAGCAAGCGGCGGGCAGACAGACAGACAGACAGACAAACACACACAATCTTCGAAGACGGAGATTCCACCCTGAGAGTTTCCCAGGCTTTGCAATCTGACGCTTTCGAAGGAGGGGATCCAACCCTCTAGATGTACTACTACTTCTTTTTATTTTTTTCCTTTATTGTAATTTTAATCACCTATACAGGTGGGCTGGCAGCAGTACATTACGCTGCTCTTCAGCCTTAAGTGGAACAATAACATGACATAGAGGTGATACAGACAATACAAAAAAACGGCGGGCAAAAAATGGAGATACAAAAAATACAATAAACATGAAGCCGTTCACGTTGGACAAAAAAAAAAAAAAACACTAACACTTGTTGACACGGCGCACAAAACACGGAGAACTGTGACGGCACATGTGGATCTCCGGCGCGCGAATGTCCACTCAGCATGTACGAGTCCGGTGACCTGCCAAGAGAGGAGGTGGAGGAGGAGGAAGGGGAAATAGGAGAGGGGAGAGCAGAGATGCCATGGGGAAAGGAGAGAGGGGGAGGGAGGAAGGGGGAGGGAAGCCTGGAGGAGAGGGTAGGAGGGAGGGGGGGAAAGGATGCGATATGTAAGGCAGAGAGCATGGCGTTCAAGGATTTGGAGGGATTTATAGAAGGTATGGGGGGGGCGGAGATCCAGGCTGGATGGGCATAACAAAGGATAGGGCGGATGAGGGATTTATAGGTTGTGAGGATTGTGGAGGGGTCCAGACCCCACGTGCGGCCGGAAAGGAGCTTGAGGAGACTGAGTCGGGAACGTGCCTTGGCTTGGATCGTCTGGAGATGGGGAGTCCAGGAGAGGCGACGGTCGAGGGTGACGCCAAGGTACTTAAGGGTGGGAGTGAGGGCGATAGGACGGCCATAGACGGTGAGATAGAAATGAAGGAGGCGGAAGGAAGGGGTGGTTTTGCCTACAATGATCGCCTGGGTTTTGGAGTACTACTACTTTTTTTTTTACTTTATTGTTATTTTGACACCTGAACAATCAGGTAGGCTGGCAGCAGCACAATACGCCGCTCTTCAGCCGAAGAGAGTACAATGAGATAAACAGAGAAGAGATATCACGTAGAAAAACGACGGGAAGAAACAGTAGACACATGAACATAAAAACACAAGAAGCCATTCACACTCGATGACAATCCACACGACGAACTGTTGACACGAGGCACAGACACTGAAGAAGACAATGGCACTGGTGAACGATGGAGTGTGACGGTGAATCACTGAACACTAAACATGACGGCACACACGATACACTGACGGCGGTGATCTCCGGCGTGCGAATGTCCACTGAGCGTGTGCGAGTCCGGGGACCTGCCAATGGAGGAGGAGGAGGAGCAAGGGGAGTGGGAGAGCGAGATGGGATAGCAGAGATGCCACAGGCAGGGGAGAAAGGGGGAGGGAGGAAGAGGGAAAGGAAGCCCGGGGGAAGAGGGGTGGAGGGAGGGGACAGGGGAAAAGGAAAGAGAAGGGAAGGGAAGAGAAGAGAAGGGAGGGAGGGCGCCAAAAGGAAAGGACACCGGGAGAGGGGGGCGGGGCAGGGTCAAAGTTGATAGGAGGGGTAGATGGAGGGGACATCATCAGGGAGAGGGAGCTGGCGGAAGCCACCTTGGGAGAGGGTAAGGAGGGTGGAGAGATGGAGACCGGGTGTGACATGGAAATACAGAAGCAGCAGCGGGCGGGGGTTGGAGAGGAGCGGGGAGACGAGCGGGTGAGGAGGGTCGAGGTTATGGGAGGTGTACAGGATTACTACTACTTGCGATTGCATTTATATATAGCATTTGACATAAATAGTAGGAACGAGAATGAAGCCATCGTCAGGAACTATTCAGTCTAATTCTCACTCACATGATTATCATTAAAGAATAAATATATTTTTTTATAGAATAAGCTTTCCTTAAACGAATCGTCCACGAATATCCAAACAGGAGCCGTAAACCCGACTTTTACGTTAGGCAGGTATTGAAGAACGGTCGCGCTCCTGCCGTCATCAACAGATGGCAGCACAGTAGCCACTCTTGCAATTGCTGCAGTGCCGATTCTTTCTCCCTTCAGTTTTGACCCCAGTTTAAAAGAAAGAGCTTGTTTAATGTTTTAATGTCTGAACATGTTCGCCAGATAAAGATAACAGACTACCGCCATATGTATTAAGGCAGTTCCCAGCAATTGCATGACAAACGCTTTCTGCTATGATGCAGCTGCTTGAGGAAATGGCGTTGTCACCTGGAAGTGGCAAACTCCTGTATCCTGATGTTCTCCAAACCGAACAAACCTCCATCTGATGCCTCTTCCTACCGTCCTATGTGTCTCACATCAGTGTTCAGCAAACTCTTGGAATCCATCCTTACCCGGCGCATCCATCACCACCTCCCCCAAAACCACCTCCTCCCTGACACCCAATGTGGCTTTCGACCTTCCTTCTCCGCCGATGACCAACTCCTCCACCTCACTCATCTAATCTCCCTCCAGCTTAACTCCCGTCGCTCCGCCATTTTTGTCTCCTTCGACCTCGAAAAGGCCTACGACCGTGTCTGGCATCCCCGTCTCCTGTTTAAACTCCAAACCTACCCCCTTCCTGTCAACTACATCTGTCTGATGGCCTCCTTCCTCTCCCGCCGCCCCTCCTAAGTTACCATCCACAATCCCAATTCCCGCACCTTCTACCCCTCTGCCAATGTGCCCCAGGGTTCTGTCCTCTCCCCTTCCCTACACCTCCTGTACATGGCACATATGCCCCAACCCCCCCTCCAGTACACCTCTTGAAATGTGACAATGACACCACATTCCTCGCGCTCGCTCCTACCATCCTACAGTCCCAATGCCTTCTCCAGAATCACCTTGTCCTTTTTGCCGCATGGTATAACCAGTGGCTCCAGAAAATCAACCCTTCCAAGACCCAGGGAATCATCGTAGGTCATACCACTCGTTCCTTCCGGCTCCTGGATTTCTCCCTTACCATCTGCGCCCGTCCTTTCCGCCTCACCCCCACCCTCACCTACCTTGGCCTCACAATTGACCGTCACCTCACCTGGATCCCTCATCTCCGCTCCTTCCAATCCAAAGCCCACAACCGCCACCCACTCCTCAAACTCTCCTCTTTCCGGACATGGGGGTTGCACCCCTCTACCATCCTCCACACTTACAAATCCTTAATCCGTCCCATCCTCTGTTATGCCAGTCCCACCTGGATATCTGCTCCCCCCAAATTCTATAACTCCCTACAGATCCTTGAGCATCATGCACTCTGCCTCGCCTACCGTATACGCCACCCATCCCCCACATGGATCCTCTATGACCTCATTCCTTTCCCCCATCTGCTCGTATTCCTCGAACATATCTGCATACTGTACACCTACCGCCGCCTTGATCCCCCTCACCACCTGGTTGCTCCTCTCCTCTCCCATCCCCGCCCCCTGCCACCTCTTTACTGTTGTGTGCCCCTACCCTCCATCTCTACACCCTTCATCTCCTTTCCAAAGGTGGCTTCCATCAACTCCCCCTCAATGATGATGCCCTCTCTCCTGCCATTTATCCCTCCTATCAATTCTGATCCTCACCCCCTCCTTACCTCCGTCCTTTTCCTGGGCTCCCTCTCCCCCCTTCCATCCTCTTTTTTTTTCCCCACCTACCATCTCTCCGCCTCCCTTCTCTCCCCTGAGTCCTTTTGTATTTCCATCCTCTGCCTTTTCCCATTCCCTCTCGCGTCTGCCCTGCCCCTTATGAGTCCTCTCCCTCGTTTGGTTCCTCCCCCTTTCGTTTTTCCTCTCCTCCCTCCTTGTTTTACCCTGCCCCCCCTCCATCTGTCCAGTTCCCCCCTGCCCACCCAAATGCCCTCGGTTATGGTGTGTCATCTTTGTGCCGACATTTTAGTGCAGCGTTTACAGTGAGTGTTCAGTGTTGTGTGTCTTTTCCGAAGTGTTGCGAACGGACATCATACTTTCGCTGGGTGTGGTTTTTATATCTCTTGCGAACAGAAACCCGACTGTGGCCGTGTTTTTTAATTGTCTGTCTACTATGAAACTTCCTGGCAGACTAAAACTGTGTGCCCGACCGAGACTCGAACTCGGGACCTTTGCCTTTCGTGGGCAAGTGCTCTACCAACTGAGCTACCGAAGCACAACTCACGCCCGGCACTCACAGCTTTACTTCTGCCAGTACCTCGTCTCCTACCTTCCAAACTTTACAGAAGCTCTCCTGCGAACCTTGCAGAACTAGCACTCCTGAAAGAAAGGATATTGTGGAGACATGGCTTAGCCACAGCCTGGGGGATGTTTCCAGAATGAGATTTTCACTCTGCATCGGAGTGTGCGCTGATATGAAACTTCCTGGCAGATTAAAACTGTGTGCCCGACCGAGAATAATAAAGCGTTTTAAATCATCAGAAGCGATGAGCGGTAGCAGCCGCTTTCAATAAAGAACGGGGGAGTGCAGCGCCGCAGCTGTCCCCACGGCCACTGCCGGTAGCCAGCAAGTCGATCCCGGAGCTTTGCCGATTACGGCGTCCAGAGGAGGACAGTCTGCAGGAAATCTGCTGCAAAATGGTTACTGGACAAAATTTTGATACCGGTGTGTCAGAAAGCGAAATAGATTGAATCTGCGCTACTATTACATTCACGTGTTCAGTATTCAGGCAGAAGAGGCTATAAAAATATTTTATGCCAGCTGCTCTCGATCCATTGCATTTTTTTTTTTACCATATGCGCCAATTTGTAATAAGAATAGAATGAACAAAGTGTATATCATTGCTAGGCTGCCGTAGCGCAAGATAAGAAATGAAAAGTATTCTTGAGTTTTTTTTTTATTTTTTTATTTTTTTATTTTTTTTTTTGACCATATGCGCCAATTTGTAATAAGAATAGAGTGAACAAAGTGTATATCATTGCTAGGCTGCCGTAGCGCAATATAAGAAATGAAACGTCTTCATGAGGGTTTTTTTTTTTTTTTTTTGGGGGGGGGGGGGGCAAGTAGTAAACAGAATTTTTTAATGGTGCACAAAAGACTATCACATCATCATTGAAGGAAGGTTGCTCTGCGAGAGAACGGAAATGTGAAAGCGAAAAGGGGAAAGAAAAAATGCCTTCTGCATTGGTGAGCATCTGAATAGTATCGTAAAATTCCGACAAGTACTAAAGTCCCAGGAAGCAAATGGGATTCATACATACAGGTCACTGGCAACCTCTGCGATCCGAAAGAGTGTATTTGAAGCATTTAACCGTTAATTATGATGTTCAGCATATTTCCAAATATCCTCCTGTAGTCACAGTGTTGTCTCATTTTAAAGTGTTCAATTTCTACGTAAGAATAATATTCGAGGAAAGTAGCATGCCTATTATGCATAATAAACGATGCTGTGTGGCCCATGATCCAGGTTGCAGCGTTGTTTTTTGCTCGTGGATATCTCAGTTTTTGTGGCTGAATGATCTCTAAAAGATCTACACCACAGGGCGTCGTACGGTCTATCACCGACAATCGTTGACGAAGAAATGTAGTAATTTCTTCTCCATGTCCGCACGTGAACCTATGAAGAAGCGTATCGACCCTTCCGCATGTGTCACAGTTGGGCGTTGGATGAAGGCCAATTTTATGTAGCTTTTCATTCGTTGCTACTTTATCGTTGACTGTTAGATACCAGTCGGCTATGACGCGTGACGGTAACACGTGGCTGTGCACATTCCGCCATACTATACTCCATTGTGTATGTGGATGTTTTTCTTCGAGACGATTCCTGTGGTTTGTTGTCGTGAGAAGGCCATAAAGCTTCCTGTTCGTCAGGCTTCCGTTATCGACGATGTTGTGTCGAATGTAACTCATTTCCATGTAGTACAGTCGCACATGTCGGTAAGAAAGTGGAATGCCGGCGATATTAACGGGTGGGTCAAGGCTATGAGGCTTCCACCGCTGAATGAGGTTTGTGATGATACTGGTCCTCCGGGTACGGAACTCCTTCCTGATGCGATTTAGGAGCAGGGTGACACATTTTTTGTGTACTTTAATGAGGTTAAGGCCACCTTTGAGCGAAGGTAAGGTTAAGGTATCGAATTGAACTTTGAAAATGTGCCCCCTAAAAAGAAACCAACATAACGTTTGTTGTATACTCTTGGCTAGATGGTCGGAGATTGGAAGAATTTGCGCCAAATAAGTCATCTTGCTCGTAATGGCGATCTCGATGGTCTTAACTTTCTGTAGTATGTTCAAGTCACGGTCGGAGTGAAGTACCAAAGCAGCACGTAATTTATTAAGCATGTGTGACCAGTTCTTCGTCAGGAATTTGTCTGGTTTGGCCTCAAAAGTAACACCGAGGGTTGTGTGAGAATCCTTGACCTTGCACCAGGGAACATGGGATATGTCGCCGATACCGCCACCGATCTGCAAAGCTGCGGTTTTAGTTCTATTGAGTATTGCTCCTGAAAGAACCGTGAATGTTTGTAAAAGAGTTTCCGCTGACAGAAGTTGTTGCGATGATGACACAGTGACGCATACATCGTCAGCATACGCAATGCATGGGATAGTGACAGACTCGACGCTAAGTCCGATCCCGCTATGCGCCAAGTTGTTCAGGAGCGGCTCCACTGCAATGGCGTACAAAATCATTGACAGAGGACATCCTTGGCGGACGGATTGCTCAATGGAAATTTCTTTTGTAAAATGGCCATTAATGAGAATCCGTGAAGAGGCGTTTGTAGTAAGTTTGCGAATTAATTCTATGAGATGAAGTCCAAAACCTAGTTTCTTCATGCATTTAAAGAGGAAGTCATGACGTACACGGTCATAAGCCTTCTCAAAATTTAGAAAGATCAGAGCGCCCTGTCCTTGGGTTTCAGCATACGAACAGATGATGTCCCTCAAATCGCAGGCTGCTGAGATTGCACTTCGGCCTTGCACTGCACTGTACTGGTAACTGCCCAAAACCTTGTACATAACGGTTTGCATCCTTAGCTTAATCGATCTGGTGATGATTTTGAAATCGGCATTCAGGAGTGTGATGGGTCGCATGTTTTCGACCTTCCTGCTGTTTTTCGGTAAGGGCAGGATGATACCTTCCGTAAATGCCTTGGGTATAACTTCCAGGTGCCAGAGTTCATTCGCTATCTCGAGGAGTGTCGGACCGAGGAGGTTCCAGTAACGCTGGTAAAACTCAGCGCTGAGACCGTCGGGTCCTGGTGACTTCCCTTTCTTTGCACTGTGGACCGCCAGTCGGATTTCGTCCTCTGTGAAAAGAGATTCCAGATTTGCAGTATCCTGTTGCGACAAGCGACAGCTCAAGGTCCTAAGAAAATCGTCGCACGAGTGTTCATCAACGGCTTGCTTCTTGTAAAGTTGGCTATAATAGTCGTAGACGTGCGAGATGATGTCACGTTGCTTCGTGATGGCATTCTCAGCGTCATCAACGACGGCTTCAATCAACATGGCTTTACACCGTTTCGTCGTTCTCAGGATGTGGTACAGAGAGGCCCGTTCTTCGGCGGCCACGTCCTTGGGGTGGGCTCGCACGATGATGCCTTGCATTCGTTGGCGTTGTATCGCCGTGATTTTCGCTTTATATCGCTTGATCTTTACGTCAATATCCCCAGAAAGATTGTTAGCGCGACTGTACAGGTCTCTCAAACAGCGATAATAAAACTCAATAGTCTGTTTCTGCCAAAAGCTTTTTTGTCGGGCGTAACTCATGAGGGTGAGGCGTAATTTAGGCTTAGCACACTGAGTCCACCACTGGAGAGCGCTATCGTAACGATGTCGTTGCCGCTGGAGCTGTTGCCATGTTATGTTCACCTCCTCTTCAAGTTGGGCATCCTGCAGAAGGCTGACGTTCAATTTCCAGTAGCCTTTCCCGCGGTATATTTGCTGGCGGTGTAGGTTAAGGTAACACTGATACGCACAATGGTCGGAGATGTTGACAGGAGCAATGTCACAGTTCACAGCGTGTCGCTGGAGGGCCTCGGACACATAGATCCTATCCAACCGACTGGCAGAATGACTGGTTACGAAGGTGTACGCTACCCGTTCACCGTGCAGTCGTTGCCATGTATCGTGAAGACGCATGCCATGAATTAAATGTTCAAGTTCGATACATCTGTTCGTGTTAGGAGTTTGGTCTCTGTCGTTAAGCACACAATTGAAGTCACCACCGAGGATGAGATGTGCACGATAAGCGCTAAGAAGAATGGGAACCTCGTTTTTATAAAATGTTGAGCGATCTCTCTTATGAGTGCTACCTGAGGGAGCGTACACGTTAACAATCTGCACACCATTCACTCGAAGAGAAATGCCACGACCACTAGGCAACCGCTGCACATCCGTAAATGGTATACCGTCGCGCAGAAGTATGGCAGTGCCTACAGCATCCTGGAGATTGATGTTATCAATGAGAACGTAACCGGGCACTTCTAAGACTGTGACTACCTCCTGTAGGAGGGCAATGTCAACGCTGGTACCATACAAGAAATCAGTTAGCGAACGGAGTTTCACCGCACTTTGAATTCTATTGACGTTAAGTGTGGTAACGTTGAAGGTTTGGCTATCGCACATGATGGTTCAGAGGACAATGAGCTCTGTGTTGGATCGTCCTTCTCGACGTCTTTGAATCAAACTCGTTGGGAACGTCTGGAGTACTCAGAGAGTGGAAATGTCGCAGCGCGATGGTCATGCGCGAGAGCAGCTACTGCTGCATCTCCTCGTCCTGCTGCCACCACGGCTCATTGCTGTCGGGGTGCTTCGCAGTGCGCGCGCCGCCCTGCCCGCCACCGCCGGCTGAGTCTGTCAACGTGGTCGCATCGCCTGACCACCACGCGGGGCTGCGACTGACGTCATCGAGTTCCTGCGGGAACGCTGCTGCAGCTGCTCGCTACTCTGTTCGCTCTTCCTCTTAGCCGTTACCGTGCTCTGTTCCCTCTCAGCGCTCAGTAGTGCCTTCAGGTGTTTGGTCTGTTCACGAATGCGTTCTTGCCTCGCGGTGTCCTCGCAGCGCACGGAGCAAGAAGATTGAGGTTCAGTCTCGCTGCCACTTTTTGACATGTGTACGGGTCTCAAATCATCCGACTTTTCCTCTTTGCTACTATTCCCTTTGCTTCTCCTTCGGCGGCCTTTCTTCGTTTCTGCTGCAGTCTCTACCGTTAGGGGCGGTTCAGGCAAACTGATCTGCACCCGCTCCTGTATCTCACACGGCTTAATTTCAGAGGTGGCTGGCGCATCGTTGCTATCCAGCGGTAACTGCCCCGGTGAGGATGACGGTGCCGGATCGACGTCCGTCCTACCGCAAATGCCTTGGGCACTGCATTCCACCGGAACTGCCATCTCCGCCTCGCTAACACGTTCCGGCTGCCGAGGTGGTGGTACCGTCCCCGCGACTACCTCACTCAATAGCGGAACAAGCTTTTCACTACCGTCTGCAGGACGTTCCCGTGGAAGTTGAAATGGACGTCGACGTGTACAGTTCATCCGCAGATGTTCCGTTGAATGGCAGATCGAACAGGTAGGGGGTTGTCCAATGTAAGTTACCTGTGCACGACAGCCGCCAATGGCAACATACGAAGGTATATGCTTTTTTAAGTCCACACGTACACTTCGCACCCCGCTGTTAACTTGGTAGCGATATGCACTCGACCATTTTTCATTGGTAACCGACAAAACAACGCCGTACAGTGACAGGGAACGTGCTATCAGGTCATTAGGGCACTCAGGTGGCACATTAAATACCCTGACGGTTCTCACTCCGTATCCCGAAGGCACGATTTGGACATTGCTAATACTGCCATCATTATGACGAAATGGTCTCACACCAGCATGCTCCTCAACGAATTTCTCATACGTGTCACTCGAAATAAATTTGATAAATAACGAGTACTGCACAAAGTCCAACTGGAACGTGTCGACTATATCTTCCGGCAATTTCAGATCCTCAAAAACCCACTCATGGCTTTCTAAAGCCGTCGGTCGCACGGCAGCACGAACGAAAACACACTGAATGCTGTTCGCTCTGTTAATTGTCGACATCTTACTTACAACAGTGGTACAGAAACAAACGTTAACAACGCTCGAACACGCTGCGCAGCTCTCCACCGCAGCACTGCTCGCGACGTAAACACTGGCCCGCGCTACCGCCCGTCACCGCGCGATGTGCACTGGCCGAGTGCCTGAGCACGACTTGCTGAGCTACCGAAGCACGACTCACGCCCGGCACTCACAGCTTTACTTCTGCCAGTACGTCGTCTCCTACCTTCCAAACTTTACAGAAGCTCTCCTGCGAAACTTGCAGAACTAGCACTCCTGAAAGAAAGGATATTGCAGAGACATGGCTTAGCCACAGCCTGGGGGATGTTTCCAGAATGAGATTTTCACTCTGCAGCGGAGTGTGCGCTGATATGAAACTTCCTGGCAGATTAAAACTGTGTGCCCGACCGAGACTCGAACTCGGGACCTTTGCCTTTCGCGGGCAAGTGCTCTACCAACTGAGCTACCGAAGCACGACTCACGCCCGGTACTCACAGCTTTACTTCTGCCAGTACCTCGTCTCCTACCTTCCAAACTTTACAGAAGCTCTCCTGCGAACCTTGCAGAACTAGCACTCCTGAAAGAAAGGATATTGCAGAGACATGGCTTAGCCACAGCCTGGGGGAAGTTTCCAGAATGAGATTTTCACTCTGCAGCGGAGTGTGCGCTGATATGAAACTTCCTGGCAGATTAAAACTGTGTGCCTGACCGAGACTCGAACTCGGGACCTTTGCCTTTCGCGGGCAAGTGCTCTACCAACTGAGCTACCGAAGCACGACTCACGCCCGGCACTCACAGCTTTACTTCTGCCAGTACCTCGTCTCCTACCTTCCAAACTTTACAGAAGTTCTCCCGCAAACCTTGCAGAACTAGCACTCCTGAAAGAAAGGATGTTGTGGAGACATGGCTTAGTCACAGCCTGGGGGATGTTTCCAGAATGAGATTTTCACTCTTCAGCGGAGGGTGCGCTGATATGAAACTTACTAGCAGATTAAAACTGTGTGCCCGACCGAGACTCGAATTCGGGACCTTTGCCTTTCGCGGGCAAGTGCTCTACCAACTGAGCTACCGAAGCACGACTCACGCCCGGTACTCACAGCTTTACTTCTGCCAGTACCTCGTCTCCTACCTTCCAAACTTTACAGAAGCTCTCCTGCAAACCTTGCAGAACTAGCACTCCTGAAAGAAAGGATATTGTGGAGACATGGCTTAGCCACAACCTGGGGGATGTTTCCAGAATGAGATTTTCACTCTGCAGCGGAGTGTGCGCTGATATGAAACTTCCTGGCAGATTAAAAGTGTGTGCCCGACCGAGACTCGAACTCGGGACCTTTGCCTTTCGCGGGCAAGTGCTCTACCAACTGAGCTACCGAAGCACGACTCACACCCGGCCCTCACAGCTTTACTTCTGCCAGTACCTCGTCTCCTACCTTCCAAACTTTACAGAAGCTCTCCTGAAAACCTTGCAGAACTAGCACCCCTGAAAGAAAGGATGTTGTGGAGACATGGCTTAGTCACAGCCTGGGGGATGTTTCCAGAATGAGATTTTCACTCTGCAGCGGAGTGTGCGCTGATATGAAACTTCCTGGCAGATTAAAACTGTGTGCCCAACCGAGACTCGAACTCGGGACCTTTGCCTTTCGCGGGCATGTGCTCTACCAACTGAGCTACCAAAGCACGACTCAGGCCCGGTACTCACAGCTTTACTTCTGCCAGTACCTCGTCTCCTACCTTCCAAACTTTACAGAAGCTCTCCTGCGAACCTTGCAGAACTAGCACTCCTGAAAGAAAGGATATTGTGGAGACATGGCTTAGCCACAGCCTGGGGGATGTTTCCAGAATGAGATTTTCACTCTGCAGCGGAGTGTGCGCTGATATGAAACTTCCTGGCAGATTAAAACTGTGTGCCCGACCGAGACTCGAACTCGGGACCTTTGCCTTTCGCGGGCAAGTGCTCTACCAACTGAGCTACCGAAGCACGACTCACGCCCGGCACTCACAGCTTTACTTCTGCCAGTACCTCCTCTCCTACCTTCCAAACTTTACAGAAGCTCTCCTGCAAACCTTGCAGAACTAGCACTCCTGAAAGAAAGGATGTTGTGGAGACATGGCTTAGTCACAGCCTGGGGGATGTTTCCAGAATGAGATTTTCACTCTGCAGCGGAGTGTGCGCTGATATGAAACTTCCTGGCAGATTAAAAGTGTGTGCCCGACCGAGACTCGAACTCGGGACCTTTGCCTTTCACGGGCAAGTGCTCTACCAACTGAGCTACCGAAGCACGACTCACACCCGGCACTCACAGCTTTACTTCTGCCAGTACCTCGTCTCCTACCTTCCAAACTTTACATAAGCTCTCCTGCGAACCTTGCAGAACTAGCACTCCTGAAAGAAAGGATATTGTGGAGACATGGCTTAGCCACAGCCTGGGGGATGTTTCCAGAATGAGATTTTCACTCTGCAGCGGAGTGTGCGCTGATATGAAACTTCCTGGCAGATTAAAACTGTGTGCCCGACCGAGACTCGAACTCCGGACCTTTGCCTTTCGCGGGCAAGTGCTCTACCAACTGAGCTACCGAAGCACGACTCACGCCCGGCACTCACAGCTTTACTTCTGCCAGTACCTCCTCTCCTACCTTCCAAACTTTACAGAAGCTCTCCTGCAAACCTTGCAGAACTAGCACTCCTGAAAGAAAGGATGTTGTGGAGACATGGCTTGGTCACAGCCTGGGGGATGTTTCCAGAATGAGATTTTCACTCTGCAGCGGAGTGTGCGCTGATATGAAACTTCCTGGCAGATTAAAACTGTGTGCCCGACCGAGACTCGAACTCAGGACCTTTGCCTTTCGTGGGCAAGTGCTCTACCAACTGAGCTACCGAAGCACGACTCACACCCGGCACTCACAGCTTTACTTCTGCCAGTACCTCGTCTCCTACCTTCCAAACTTTACAGAAGCTCTCCTGCGAACCTTGCAGAACTAGCACTCCTGAAAGAAAGGATAATGTGGAGACATGGCTTAGCCACAGCCTGGGGGAAGTTTCCAGAATGAGATTTTCTCGGTCGGGCACACAGTTTTAATCTGCCAGGAAGTTTCATATCAGCGCACACTCCGCTGCAGAGTGAAAATCTCATTCTGGAAACATCCCCCAGGCTGTGGCTAAGCCATGTCTCCACAATATCCTTTCTTTCAAGAGTGCTAGTTCTGCAAGGTTCGCAGGAGAGCCTCTGTAAAGTTTGGAAGGTAGGAGACGTGGTACTGGCAGAAGTAAAGCTGTGAGTGCCGGGCGTGAGTTGTGCTTCGGTAGCTCAGTTGGTAGAGCACTTGCCCGCGAAAGGCAGAGGTCCCGAGTTCGAGTCTCGGTCGGGCACACAGTTTTAATCTGCCAGGAAGTTTCATATCAGCGCACACTCCGCTGCAGAGTGAAAATATCATTCTGGTCTGTCTACTATGTTACCTGTTTGCTTCCTGTGTATTTTATTAGCCTTGCCAACGGTTTGCTTTATGTTTTAGCTTTCCACAATTTTCCACCGTTTTACAATTTAGTCACCGTTTTATCCCCTGCTTTTATTGTTTTTTATCTTCTTCTTACGTTTTAAAAGGTCTGTAGGCTGCAGAGCAGCGTACTAAACTGCTGCCAGCCAGCCCCCTTAGGGGGGAATCGAAATTCAATAAAGGAAAGAAAAAAGGAATGGAAGTGGCAGACGCTAGCGGTAGACATGGCGTTAGGGATATGGAGTTCGTCATAAGAATAAACCTGGTGTAAGAAAACACAATCGTGATGATAGGTCAGAAGCACTAGCAGACGTACACTGGTGTTATCACGTTTTTGGAAGTAGGTCCTACTTATGTATTAGCTACATTAAATAAAACTTTATGATGTTCAAATCTATTAAGAGCCACCAAGCTTTTTCTTAATAACGCTTTAGCTACGTATTTTAATTTAATTTCAAAAATGCTCTACAGTCACAGCCTCTTTATTGTTGAGCTCTGATTGTCGCGCTGTTAATACGCGGAATGAAAATACCTGAGGCTGCAGACTGTTCCATAGTGAAACAGGGTTAAAAAAAGGGCCGAAAAATAGATTGTTCTTAATGTTTTTCATAAGTTTACAGAGGTAATCGGCTTTGAACTTTTCTGAGGGACTGTATTGGACACAGTGCCGTTACGCATCTAAACTGCAGGTTTCGCTGAATCGGTAGCCTGCTGTGGGCGGTGGCTCCCTGGTTACAATTTCCACATAGTCATTTTTTTTTCTCATTCAATTTGAAATAGCTACATCTCGTAATTGTAGAACTCATCGTAAATTTTTAAGAATACTGTACGAATTCTTGTTTCTAATTACATATTGCATGCGAAATTCCCATTTTTATTGGGTATATAAATTCTGAATTATCGATTTTTATGAATGACTGTTAACAAAAGTTGCTTAAATTAAGAAAACATAACAATATAAGTTTTAATACAAAAATGAAAAACCAAACACTCTTTATTTGAACTATCTTCGTCGTTTTATACCACAGATGTAGATAAGCCTCGTAGAAACATGAAAACAATTCTTTTCACAGCATCGAGCATGGCATACAAATTCTGCATTTTTACATTTGCCACTGTACCATTACAATAGGAACTCAGCAGAACTGATCTGCTGCCAAATTAAGGGAATTCGCCCAAGAAATAACAAGACTTGCCAACTGCCAGACGTAGACTACTGGTACAAACGCACGCAGCTTTTTCACACGTCACGCCGAACGCTGGCGGGATACAGAACGGCTCGTCAAAAAAGGGGAAAATGGGGCGGCTGGTTGGCTTCGTGTATTCTGATGTCGATAGGGTCGTTATCAACGTAGCAGGTGACACTTCCAGAACTGAAATGTATTTCTCCGACTCCGATAACGCAGGAGCTACGGGTTAACCAGATGACTGACTGTAATAAATACATTAGTGACTTCAGTGTTCAACAGTACTATCAAATCCCTGCAGTATGCTTTTACTTTACACACAGCTCGCTATGTTTAAGTTGGAAATTTTCATCACTCTTGTTTGTAATTAGAACACCATGTCAGGTGACAACAATTTTTGCATTTCATGCTTTCCGTCTGGTCACTGAAGAAGTGAGCGGTAGTGGTGGAGTTTCTCCAAATATAGTTTCATTCTCTTTAAAAATTAAATGACATTCGAAGCTATCTTGTTTCTTTCCTCGTCTCCTTCTACATCCAAACTGCAACTGTTCGCATCAATGCAGGTAAGTTGGACCGCTGGCTGGCCAGTGCTGTCCAAGTTTGATGCTCCGGTATAGCTGTTGTCCCGCATTATCGCTCCCTCTGTGTGCGTCACTATATGCAGATGTCATCATTTGGGAGACTTGTTGGGCTAAAAGAAGGCAGTTGGAGTAATAGACGAATCGCTCGACATCTGAGGGGGAGTGATGCCACTATTTTCCTATGTTAGCAGGAATGGGTAAACAGTGGCCAAACATAGCATCAAGAAGGAAGTGCTTGACCTCGGGAGATGACAGAACGTGAGGTCGGAGCAGTCATCAGAGAGACACTCAGAGAGCCGGATTCATCATTATTGTCGAGCTGACGTGCAACTGGTACTTTATTTACTGCAGGGACCATTAACAGGCGGCTCACAGAAAGAGGCTGTGTTCACGTCGCCCCTGTACAGCATCAAGCTCGTATTCAGTGGTGTCAGGCACATTCGGCCTGGAATCCCATTGAGTCGAGTAGAATTGTCTTCAGTGATGAGTTCCACTTCGAACTGAGCCCCGAATACCAACAAACACTTGTCCTGAGATGCTGCAGACAGTGGTGGGATATCAAACAGACAGTCCCCCCATACGGGAGGACAATCAGGTGTTATCGTCTGGGGTGCTACTACATTTCCTAGTAAGACCTCTTTAGTTGACTTCTGTGGAACCCTTACAGCGCAGCGGTAAGTCGACGATATTCTATGCCCCGTTTTGTTGCCCCACCATGGCCTGGTCATACTTTTCAGCAGGATAACGCCCGACGGCAAACGACGAGAGTTTCTACTGCTTTCCATGCCCCACCTTGACCAGCAAGGTCGCCAGAGCTCTGTCAACGTTTCGAGCACTATTAGCAGGGCCCTTCTGTCGGTATGATGTATTGATGATCTAACACGCAAGTTCAACATAATTTGGAAAGTCATTCGTCAGTAAGACATCCAACAACTCAATCAACCAATGACAAGTCGAATAACTGCTTGCATAAGGGGCAGAGGTGGACCGTCGAATCATTGGCTTGCTCAGTTTACAGAGCTCTTTCTCTTGAATAAATCATCTACTTTTCCTGAAATTGATATCATTTGTTTGTATGTATACGTACATTACATCCACCGATATCCGTCCCATTCTAATTCCTTCGTGGTATGTCGTTGTTTTTGTCTCAAATGCTATTCGAGAGCAGAGCGCAGTAGTACGTTTCTCTTAATTACACAAAGTGATACAAATTCGGAATTACGCAAAATATGGCTACATCGAATTGGAGCGAAAGATACATTTTTCAGAGTCTGCTAGACTACATGAAGTAAGTATATATTTCCCTCATAGTGGATTACTTAACATAGAAATCGTATGTAAAATTATGTGGGAAAAGAAGCAAGTGTTTTTTTTGTAGTGCATCTAGCAACGTGATGGATTTCAGATGTAAACTTCACAAAACTAATCCACACTCAGTGCAAAATAAATTTTTTTTTTCTTCGTCCTGTCTCCGATTAATACTGCTGTCTTGTGAAGTTTATGTTATTCATAATAGAGTTGTGTAAGGGTTTTAAATTCTAAATCACATTACATTTTTATATGTAGTTTCATATCTTAGCATACTTTTACACCTGATCAGTTTCAGATGAAGCTGGGGGATCTTGTTAATAAACTATATTTCATGCCTGAGGCACTGGCGTAGTTACGGAGTTCGGCAGCAAGCACGGTGTTTTAACTTGACAGACACAATCTCTCCTCCCGCCCCCCTCGACAACCGCACAAAAAGCTGAACAAGTACTTCTGGGAGAGGTAGGGACAAATTTTTCGGAACAAGTGTTTAAGTAAACAAAATATAGTGTTTACAATTTTGTAAACAGTTATTATGAATGGATAGGAATATGTAAAACTCATTCTTGTAAGTAACATAGTTTTAACTAGTTATTGATGAATCAGTACAAATAACAAGTGATCTTCTTATTGGTGGGTAAGTTCAATATGTAATTTAGAGTTATTGTAACTTCTTATGTCGCAAATTTTTTATTGCTCCATCAGAATCGATATCTTTAGCACCACTATTTTGCATCGACAAAATTGTCATACTACACTGTGGTGACAAAAGTCATGGGATATCCCCTAATATCGTATCGGATCTCCGATTACACGACGTAGTGCAGCAACACGACGTGAGATGGACTCAGGAAGTCGCTGGAAGTCCCATGCAGACGTACTGAGCCTTGCTGCCTCTACAGCCATCCATAATAGTGAAAGTGTTGCTAGAGCAACATTTTGTAAACGAACTGACCTCCGAATTCTGTGCCATAGATGTTCGGTGGGAATAATGTCGAGCGGTCTTGGCTACCAAATCATTTGCCGGAATACTTCAGAATGTTCTTCTAACCAATCTCGAACAGTTCTGGCCCAGTGATATTTTTGGTAGCATGAAGTCCATGAATTAAGCCAAACGGTCTCCAAGTAGCCTAACGTAGCCATTTCCAGTTAATGATCGGTTCAGTTGAACCAGAGGATACAGTCCATTCCGTATCAACACAGCCCAAGCCATTAAGGATGCATCAGCACCTTGCACAGAGCCTTGTTGACAACTTGAGTCCATGGCTTTGTGGGGTCTGCACCACACTCGAACCCGCGGCACTGTCATAACGGATACTTTCGTCGTCCGTCCCACACTGATTTCTGTTATTATTCCACGCAGTGTATCTTTCTGTTAGCACTGACAGCTCTACACAAACACGCCTGCTCTCGGTCGTTACGTGAAGGCCGTCAGCCACTGCGTTGTGCGTGATGAGGAGAACGCCTGAAACTCGATATTTTCGGCACAATCTTGAAATTGTGGAAGTCAGAACACTGGACTCCCTAACCATTTCCGAAATCGAATGCCCCACGCGTCTAGCTCCAACTACCGTTCGGAGTTCAAAGCCTGTTACTTCTGGTCGCGCAGCCATAATCATGTCGGAAACCATTTCACATGAATCACGTGTTTACAAATGACAGCTCTGCCCATGCACTGCCCTTTTATGCCGTGTGTACGCGATACTATCGGCATCTGAATATGTTAATGACTTTTGTCGTGCTTGACTCATGGTAGACCAATGATAATATTAATTAGTTTGAATTTTAAATAACTCCTTTGATGTGAACACCACTGAAACACACCAAGTTCAGAAAAACTTTAGCACCAAAATGAGGATGGGAACAGATTCGACAAATCCATATTCAAAAACGAACTATAAGAACCCTAAAGATGTCCAAAAATGGATTCTTCTTTCTGAACTTTGCCAGTTTGCAGAAATCTTCTCATGTGGGAAATTTCTGCGAGGATACGATCTTCAGAAATCTCATCATAATTGTCCACTAAACTTTTTACAGTCATTCAAAATTCCATCTCTGAGGTTTTAGCCAGATTCCTGGGTCCTAAAAGTAGGAAACGATGTGATACACTTTCCATGGTTTTGCAATGGGTATCGACTACATTACGCTTGTTGGTTCTCTTCTGCTTATATTGCTGTGCTATTTCGGATCCTTACGAGATAGGATTGACAGAGGACATCGAAAAAGTTCAAAGACAAGTTGCTCCTATTCTCTTATCGCGAAATGAGGGACAAAGTGTCATCGGTATGATATACGAGATGGGCTGACAGTTATTAAAACCAAGTGTTTTCCTTTTCGCCGAGTGGTTTTCACTGAAATCCAAACGCCACCTTTCTCCTCTGAACCGGAAATTATTTTGTTAGCAGGAAATTATCATCCTAGTAAAATAAGATAAATCAGTGCTCGCACAAATAGATTTAAGTGTTCGTTTTTCCCGCGAGCTTTTCGAGAATGGAACGGTAGTCAAATAGTCTGAAAGTGGTTCGATCAATCTTCCGCCATGCTCTTAAATGTGAACTGCAGAGTATTCACGTAGATACAGGTGTGCTTATTTTTCAAACCACTGTCAAGTGCGTGGAAGAAGCTACTTAGCGCTGTACAACGGTTGGGAAGACTGATATCAGACACCCTCCCCTCACCCTACCCCCTTGAAACCTTGATTGTGACGACACACTGATCAGTAACGTATCCTAAGGTATACGTTAGGGTAAAAGATGATAATTCGGTTGACTTTACAAATACCTAATAAATGTGGTGGTAACATATGGACCTATAGTTAACCTTACGTTAATGTTCGTGCCATATTTAAATATACACAACACATTTTCCCTCACAAGAAGTAAAAGTGCAAAGAAAATTGATACAATGTATATTAAATAATGGACAAGGTTCCGACGAGAATTTTGATGTGTATTACACGCTCATATATAGGAGCGATGGAGGGATATATACTGAGAGATGAAACACGTGTCGACTACGTAACTTATGGATTGTTTTTTCAATACTACGATATACAGGTAAGCTATTTGTGTGTGTCTCCAAGTACCGCACTTAAAAGAATTCCCGACGTCAGCTTTTAACTAGTATACCTGTACATCCCACTGTTTTCGTTTCCCCATCATCAACCCTAAAACACTTAACTGAATCTTTATCAACAACATGAAGGAAAATTTAGGGCTATGGAACGGTTTTGACAAAGGGACGATGGACTTTTCATTGCCTGCTTTCAGTTTGCTTTACATTTACTTATCATTCCTTTGAAAAACGCGTAACGACTTGAGAGACACAGCGAAGAAACAATCAGCTTGCACATTTTACAGGCGATAACATGGTATTTCGGCTGAATGAGACAAGTCACCTGGGCAGAAGCAGCGGGTGGCACACATAGCTGCCAGCACCTGTTAGTTGCCACTTGTAATTAATTAAATTGTAATATTTGATGTAACGGATCACATAATTGCCTTATTACAGTGCTGAAGGATGCAACCCATGAATTCGTCATCTGCGTTTCTACCTCTAGCGATTCTCCAGTTTCTGTTTATTCATGCGTACCAAGTTCTTCTCTGCACCAATAGGCGCAGACCACAAAATTACACTGAGCCGTCCAAAATTATTTTTTTTTCTATTGTATTTCAATGCCCCATCTGGGGCGGGCTGGCAGCAGCGTTTCCGCTGCTCTTCAGCCAAAAGACATTAATCATACAACAGAAGACACTTAAAATAACATAAAGGAGAGAATATGGCGTACATACATATAATAAGGTGGAACATCATGGAAGAGAACAGACGGAAGGGGGTCGACTGAAAAATGGAGATAAAAACCGTAACAAATTAGCGCACAGAAAACAAAACAACATTCTGGATCATAAATGTATGGAGGGACAGTGTAGCACATAACAATCACTGACAATGACACTATGTACAAGTCCAGCACACAATCAAAATCACACCTCTTGACCTACAGGAGAACAGCAGCAAACACAACACTGATGCACTACACTGATGACGACGACACAGAGCATCTGCCAGGGGCATACATATGAGGAAGGACGGACGAAGAAGGGAAGAAAGGAGGGAGGGGAAAAGAGAGCAGAGAAGGGAGTGAGGGGAGGACATGGGGGTTACAGTTGGAAGGAAGCGTAGATGTCACAGCAAAGTTCAAAATCTGGGAGGTGCTAGAAATTGCCCTGATGAAGGAGATGGAGGATGTGATGGTTAAGAGAGGGAGGGATATAGCGATAAAGTCGCAGCAATGGGCGAGGGGTGGAGAGGAAGGAGGAAACCAGGGGGTGAGAAGGAACAAGCCTGTGGACAGTGTAAAGGATGAGTAAATGTTGGAGGAGACGGAGGAGGTGGGGGAAGAGGATGAGGTCATATCCAAAACTTTCATTACCCCTCAATAACTTTTTTCCTTTTTGGTTCCTTTATTCTTATTTCATTCCTCACACGAGATGGGCCTGCAGCGGCCTACATATGTGGTTCTTCAGCCAAATGGTACAACATTAGATACAATAGAAAACAATAGAAAATATATGTAGGAAAAACATGGTGACAATATGTAACACTATAGAAATGAAGTCGTTCGTCTGTAGGCTTGGTATACACAAATGAGGTCAACAGTTAAAAAAAATGTAGACATCCAGTTGGAGACACAAACGTAGAAGGACACCAAAAAACACTGTTGAAGAAACAGTGGTGCACTGAACCACTGTGGTGAGGATCATCAGCGAAAAGGTAACCAACACACTGAAGAAGGGGGGGCTGCCACTGAGTGTAAGGAAAAGGCATGAGGGATGGAGAAGGGGAAGGAGCCAGTGCGAGAGAGAAGGGTGGGGTGAGGGGAGAGGGTAGGTGTTGGAAGCCCTGGGAGGAGAAGTGGAGGAAGAGGGAGACAAGGGAGAGGGGAGAGAGGAAGGTTGGTAGAAGAGAGGGAGACCAGGAGGAAAAAAGGGGGAGAGGGGGTTTGAGCTGGTAGGATGGCTAGATGGGGAAACAAAGACATCACAGGGAGGGGAAGTCGGCAGAAACCACACTGGGCGAGAGTGTGGAGAGTGTGAAGATGAAGAGCAGGCAGGACGAAAGAATGCAGGCATGGCAGTGGGACAGGGTGGGTGCAGAGGCGAGAGACAAGTGGGTGTGGAGGATCGAGTCCGCAGGGGGTGTAAAGAATTTGTTTGAGGAAAAGGAGAAGGTGCGGGAAGGGAATCAAGTCAGAAAGGATCCACATGGGGGATGGGAGGCGGATGCAATAGGCAGGGCAGAGCACATGGAATTCAAGGATTTGGATGGACTTATAGTATGTGGGAGGGGCGGAAACCCAGGTGGGATAGGCATAGCAGAGGATGGGGCAGATGAGGGATTGATAAGTGTGGAAGAGAGTGGAGAAGTTGTAACCCCATGTTTGGGTGGAGAAGAGTTTAAGGAGACAGAGGCAGGTACGGGCCTCATCTTGGACTGCCCAGAGATGGGGGTCCAGGAATGGCGGCAGTTGAGGGTGACACCGAGATACTTTAGAGTTTGGGTTGAGGTTGATGGGGTGGCAATATATGGTTAGGTAAAAATCTAGGAGACGGAAGATAGGGGTGGTGTTTCCTACCATGATTGCCCGGGTTTTGGAAGGATTGATCATAAGCAACCACTGGTTACATCAAGTGGTGAATTGGTCAAGGTGGGATTGAAGAAGGCATTGGGAGCATTGGAAGGTGAGGCCGAGGGCAAGGAAGGCAGCCTCATCAGCAAATTGGAGAAGTTGGATGGGGTGGGGTGATGGCATGTTCGCCTTATAGAGGAGGTAAAGAAGAGGAGAGATGATGGAGCCCTGGGTCACACTGGCGAAAGGGTAGAAGATATAAGAGTCAGTATTGTGGATGGTAACATAGGAGGGTGGTGGGAGACGAAGGAGGCGACCAGACAGGCATAACTGATGTGAAGGGCGAAGGTTTGGAGCTTGAAAAGGAGACCGGAATGCCAGACATGGTAATATGCAAGTTTAAGGTCAAGGAACATGAAGGTGCTGGAGCGATGGGAATTTAGTAGGCTGTCAAGGAGGTGCGAATGCCAGACACGGTTGTACGCACGTTTGAGGTCAAGGGACATGAAGACAGTGGAGCGATGGGAATTTAGTTGGCCGGAGAGGAGGTGGGTGAGATGGAGGAGGAGGTCATCAACAGAGAAGGAGGGTTGGAAGCCACATTGGATAGAGGGAAGGAGACAATGCAGGTGGAAGTGCTGGTGAATTCTTCAAGTGAAGATGGACTCCAAGTTATTGCTGAAGAGTGAGGGGATGGTAGGAGGAGCCATCAGTGGGTGGTTTGGTAGGATTGACGAACATCAGGATCCGGGAGGTTTTCCACAAGTTGCGGTAGTAGCCGATCATGAGGACCACATTATAGAGCACAGCCAGGATGGTGAGGAAAGATATGGGTGCCTCACAGAGAGAGTGGTAGGTGACAGGGTCGTGACCAGGAATGGTGTAACGTTTAGTGTGAAGTGTGGCTATGGTGTCTTGTGTGGTGATGGGAATGTTAAGAGGTGTGTGAGGGATGTGGTCCAAGTACTGGAAGCTAAGGGCATGCGGGGGACCAGAGGTGTCAGTACAATCACAGACATCTAGGAAGAGGGAGTAATCAAACATGGGATCATCAGGAATAGTAAGGATGTTGGACAGGTAGGAAGCAACATGATTGGCCTTACTGGGGTTGTCAGGAAAAGGTTGATCATCATGGAGGAGGGGATACTGCGGGGAGGGATTAGATCCAGTAAGGCGATGGAAGACTGACCAGTACTTGGATGATGTGATAGGGAGAGTATCACTTAGGTGGGTGCTGGTGCCAGTCCCAGCGTTTTTTGGCAGCGAGCAAATTTCGGATCCCACCCTAGAGTTGCCAGTGGCGATGGAGTGTGTCCCAGTCCCATGTGTGGAGAAAGTCATGGTAGAGATGGCAGGATTCATGAAGGAGAAGGATGGCCTTTGGGGGTTAAGTGGGGCAGTGCAGGTGAATGAAGGTAGTGGGGAAATGAGCTTCAACAGCCTCAGACAGGGTTTGGTGGAGAAAGCAGGTGGCATGGGTGACATCATCAGGATGCTGGAAGGCCAGAGGGTGGTCATCAAACCGGGTACCTAGGGTCGCCCGGTAGCACGAGAGTAGTCATGGACGAACTTTTGGGGAGGGTCGGTGCATGGAGCGAGGCGTGGGTTTCACCCATCTGTGACGATAAGGACAGGGAGATGGATGCTACCAATAAGGTCGAGAACATCCACTGTAATGCCAGGACTGTGTTGGGAGTGGTATTGGATTCGGGGAAGGTGTGGTGGGGGATGGGAAGGAGGTCAGCTTGAAGTGAGGTGAGGAACTGATGCCACCATCCCAGCTCGGCGGTGGTACAACTGCGGATGTTTATGTTGGCGGCAATCACGTAGGAGGAGAAGGTGCAGTCAATGTGGGAAAGGATGTTAAATGGTATGGGGCCAGTGACACGGACATAGAGGTGGCACAGGTTATGGTGAGGCCAGGGAAAAAGAGGCTGAGGTTAAAATGTTCAGTGGGGTCACGAAGGAGGATTTGGAGCCAAACAGGGACCTGGCGTAGGTGGCTGATGGCAACTCTGCCACGTGCAATCAGGAAGGGATTATCGGAGCAGTGAATGAAGTAGGGTGAAGTGCTTATGATACGCGGGGACTGGAGAAAAGTTTTATTGATGAGGAAGGCATCCACGTAGTGGGTCAGGAGGGTGTGCATGAGGAGATGATTGTTGGTAGCTAGAGAATGAATGTTACTGAACAAGATACGATGCTGCCATGACATGGTGAGGTTTAAGCTAGGATGTTGAGACGGGAGACCGGCTTGGGGAAATAACACAGCTCGCTACGTATTGCTCACAGGGGCATAGTGAGGATAAGATTAGAATAATTGCTGCACACATTCAAAAATCCATCTTCCCGCACCCCATGTGCGAATCGAGCAGGAAAAAGCCCTAACAACAGGTACAATGGGACGTACCCCCTGACATGCATCTCACAGTCATTTGTAGAGTATAACTGTTGATTTTACTTATGGTCGTAGTTATTGTGCTAGTTCAGAATTAACTAACCTACTGCAAGAATTTCCAAAAGTTTGCATTGAAAACTTGGAGTAGCTACGAGTTTGCATTTGGTACATGTTAGCTCATATGTTTCTGTATACGGAAAGCAGATAATATAGTGAAGTAGAAGGATCACCAATACATAGACAGGAAGGAAAATACCAACACCAAGAAGGCGTTGTGCGTTATAAACAAAAGCTGACAGGTGTGTTTCTACGTCTGAAAGATTATGTCTTTTCAGATTGCGTCACAGTCGCGTAAGGGTGGTGCTAGTAGCTTCAGTTACCTCTGCTATTGGGTGTGCTGAATTGATGTTAGTCAAGAATGCCTTTCAAAACTGGTTCAAATGGCTGTAAGCACTATAGGACTTAACATCTGAGGCCATCAGTCCCCTAGACTCAGAACTACTTAAATCTAACTAACCTAAGGACATCACACACATCCATTCCCGAGGCAGGATTCGAATCTGCGACCATAGCAGCAGCGTGGTTCTGGACTTAAGCGCCTGGAACCGCTCGGCCGCAGCGGCCAACAACAATGCCTTTAAGGAGACAAAGATGACATTATCAATGTCTCACTGAGTTTCAATGAGGCTGTATTATAGGGCTACGCAAAGCTGGATGTTCTGTCTGTGATACTGCAAAATGACTAAGCTGGAAAGTGCTCACTGTACATTATTGCTGTCAGCAGTGGTCACGAAAATGTAGTCACAAGAAAAATGAGCTCCAGACAGGCACATTGGCACTTTCAAGAGGGATGACCATCGTGTTTGGCGTATGGTTATGGCGCAGCGTATTGCGTCTGCCCCAGGAGTGTAAGCAGCAGTTGGCACTATAGTGACACAACGAACTGTTAGAAACCAGTTGCCTCAAGAACATCTCCGAGCCAGGCGCCTTGTAATGTGCACTCCACTGAACCCAAACCATCGCCATTTGCGACTTAATTAGTGTCAAGCAAGAGCTCATTGGATGGCAGGGTGCAGTTTGCTGTGTTTCCTCATGAGAGTTTCTTGTGTCGGTCGGTGCCAGTGATGGCCGAGTGTTGTTTAGGACTCGGCCAGCTGACGACCTGCAACCAACCTGTCAGTGTGATAGGCACAATAGACCTATACTTGGAGCTTTTGTCTGGAGTGCGACTTCGTATCACAGCAGGAGCACTCTCGTGGTTATCCCACGCATTCCGGCCGCAAATTTGTATGTAAGTCGGGTGATTCGATCTGTTGTGGTGCCATTCATGAAGAACATTCCAGTGGGTGTTTTCCAACAAGATAACACTCGACCGCACACAGCTATTGTAGCTCAATACACTGTTCAGAGAATCGACATGTTGGTTTAGCGTGCTCCACCACCGATCTGTCTGATCGAGCACATATGAGACATCATCGGACGACAGATCCAGTGCTATCCACAACCAGCATTAACCATACCGTTATTGACCGACCCAGTGCAACAGACATGGAACTCCACCCCAAAAACTGACGCCTGAGACCTGCACAACACAATAAATCTACGTTTTCATGGTTTCAATCAACATTTTGGAACTTACGCTGGTTAATAGTGTACTATCCCTTTGATTTGCGACAGCTTATCTTGCATTTAAATTAACCTATGACCTTGCAGTGTTAATCACTGAAATATGTCACCAAAGCAAGTTTAGCCAAGAAATTTCATTACTCCACAGTAATTATTATTTGTTGGTGCGATTTTTTCTTCTGTCAGCGTATTTAACATTCTCTCTGTTCAACATCTGGACTCAATAAAGGAACATAGACGGTTAATTTACAGCCTTTCCCAATCGTACTTCACGATATCTTCTCGCTTGCAAAAGGATGCGCAAAGTATATTCACGTAAAAGCTTGAAAATTAACAGCAGTTTCCCCCTACGAAGCATACACTATGTGATCAAAAGTATCCGGAAACATGGCTGAAAATGACTTACAAGTTCGTGGCGCCCTCCATCGGTAATGCTGGAATTCAGTACAGTATTTGCCCACCTTTAGCTTCGATCACAGCTTCCACTATTGCAGGCATACGTTCAATCAGGTGCTGGAAGGTTATTTCGGGAATGACAGCCCATTCTTCACGGCGTGCTGCACTGAGGAGAGGTATTGATGTCAGTCGGTGAGGCCTGGCATGAAGTTATCATTCCAAAATATCCCAAAGGTGTTCTATAGGATTCAGGTCAAGACTCTGTTCAGGCCAGTCCTTTAGAGGGATGTTATTGTCATGTAACCACTCCCCCACAGGCCGTGCATTACGAATAGGAGTTCGATCGTGTTGTAAGGTGCAATTGCCACCCCCGACTTGATCTTCAACAGTGGGAGCAAGAAGGTGGTTAAAACATCAATGTAGGTCCGTGCTGTGATAGTGCAACACAAAACAACAAGGGGTGCAAGCCTCCACCATGAAAAACACGGCCATTCCATAACACCACCACCTCCGAAGATTACTGTTGGCATTACATACACTAGCAGATGACGTTCACCGGACATTCGCCATACCCGCACCCTGTTCATTGAATCGCCAGATTGTGTACCGTGATTTGTCACTCCACACAACGTTTTTCCACTGTTCAATCGTCCAATGTTTACTCTCCTTACACCGAGCGGGGCATCGTTTGACATTTACCGGCGTGATGTGTGGCTTATGAACAGCTGCTCGACCATGAAATCCAAGTTTTCTGACCTGCTGCCTGACTTTCATAGTACTTGCAGTGGATCCTGATGCAGTTTTGAATTCCTGTGTGACAGTCAGGATAGATGTCTGCCTACCACACATAACGATCCTCTCCAATTGACGGTGGTCTCTGCGAGTCAACAGACGAGGTCGGTCTGTACGCTTTTGTGCTGTATATGTTACTTCTAGTTTCCACTCCACTATCACATCGGAAACAGTGCACCTAGGTATGTTTAGGAGTGGGGAAATTTCGCATACAGACTTATGACACAGGTGATACCCAATCACTTGACCATGTTCAAAGTCTGCGAATTCTTGACCATGTTCAAAGTCTGTGAGTTCCGCGGAACGTCCCATTCTGCTCTCTCATGATGTCACTGATGTGGAGTACCTGGCAGTAGGTAGCTGCACAATGCAGCACAGAGCTGGTTGATGTGGTGAATGGTATCTGTGGATCTGAATGCCTATACCAGTTTCTTTGGGGCCTGACTGCATAAAAACCATCATAAAAGTTAGAAATCTAGATTCCAGATTAGTATTATTTTGTCAAATAGAGGGCGCTCAGCCCAATCATGTCGATTTGTCATTCCACTCCCAGCATCATTGTACATACATTTATCCATTTGCTGCCATGGATTAAGTAGCTAGAATTGTCTGCGATTGCTGTGTGTTTTTGTACTAAGAAAAACCCGGCTTTCCGTTCCAATCTATCACGTAGTCTTTTGGCAATCTGCGGAGCACTCAGAATGGGCCTGTATGTGTTTGGTAGAAATCAGACACGTGTTCTTCAGACGATAGTTTCGTTGTTTTGTCCATCAGTAGCTCAGCAGAGTGGGAGGGGAAGAGCAGAGAGGAGCTTAAACAAGTGTCTAGGCACATGAAGATAAAGTGGGCCTGGTTGTGAGAGTAAGTGGCGTAGCAATTGAAATGGAAGACGGAGCAGCAGCAAGGGAGATCTGCTGGATTGTATGGGGATGTTGCAGTGGGTGGATATTCTGCAGAACAATGGTCAGGAACCAGATGTCTTCAGCTGTAGGGGGAGGGTGGAGGAAATTGATGGGATGGATGGCCTGGTCGATGTGGTGAATGGGGACAGTGAGCTCAGGATTGGTGAGAGGGGGTTTGGCTTTGCATTTGGAGGAGTGGGTGGGGTGGAATTCGTAGCAGGTGATGCAGGAAGGAGGAGACCAAGGTTAGGACATTGTTTAAGGTCGTGGGAGGCAGTCCACGAGGTAATGGTGAATGCAGGGCAAGTAGAAGTGTAAATGATGGTGCTAGTGGGTGTGTCCATGATGAAATTCGTTGTCCACTGGCAATAGGAGTCACTCAAATGGGAAAATAGACAAATATGGAGGGTGGCTGTGACGATGACGGGGGGGGGGGGGGGGGAGGGGCGCCGGCGGCGGCGGCAGCCGGCAGACAGATGGCAAAGGCACCTTGAGAGTAGCCCGGGTGGCATAATCCTCCGATTTGGAAGTGAGGGGATCCAACCCTCGAGATGTTAATTTTATTCCCTTACTGAATTCAATCCCTCCTGGCGATAGACGCGTAAAGCCCAAATAAGAAAAGAGAAAAAAAACACATTATGGGAAGATAACAAACGATATAAAAAGGCAATAAAACGGTGACTTTGTTAAAAACGGTAAAGTGGCGGAAAAGTTGCAGAAGTTAGAGAAAATATGGGATTGATGACGCTAATGAAGGCATACAGAAAGTACAGAGGCAAAATTTAAAAAACATTGCGACGTTACGTTTTCTGTTTGCAACAACCATGCGTGAGGGCCCACCGGCGACTGTTTCAACACACCTAGTCGTAGTTCTCCTATCAACACCACCAAGGAACAAAGCCTCGCTACGCCTGCTGTGACATCACAGCTCTGCGACTGAGTTCAGAAACTAGCACTGAAGTAGCGGAAGGGAATGCACATTCGCTATTTGACTAATGATAGAAGTAACGAAAACAATGAAACCTTCAACTAAGAGAGCACTGCATACTGTATCACCTAGATTGTAAATGATGAACTGTGGCGTAACACGTTTGAGTGAAAAAGATTTATATAAATATTGGATCCTGTATCTTGAAAGGCAGTTCATATAGTCACCACTACCTACTTCTTAGAATTTTAAGCACTTATAGCGTCACCTTGCTGCTGATTAGATCTTACAATTAGGTAACCAACGCAATATTTCGACTACCTAAGGAATGATGATTTTCCTCGAATTAAAAAAAAAAAAAAAAAAAAACACTAGGTCCTTCAAAATTCGCCTACAAATAATATAAATCATTTATCCTATTTTTTCAGTCACCACTACCTACTTTTTATGCGATGTACGTAAAATTTTAAGCACTTACAGCATTGCCTTGCTGCATATTCGATTTTATAATTAGGTAACCTTCCACATGATAGTTTAGACTACATAAGTAATAATGATTTTCCTTGATTGTTAGTAACATTACACTAGGACCTTAAAAATTCACCGCAAGTAATGTAAATCATTTATTAAAAGTTTTTTCATTTAGTAACTTATGAAAAAGGGGCATGTGATACTTAACAAGCTTCACTTCAATAAGTAAATTTCCAGAAAACATTTATTTCACAATTTTTTGTGACAAGGAGTCAGATGTCAAGACTTTTTCATTCTTTTATAAATACTTACATCTTTTGTCACACACACATCATTTTTTCGTTTTACAAAGTTGTTTAGTAAAATATTAGCACTGCAAGTCAATATACAATGTATGATAGATTGAAGAGTGTGACCTTTTGAACAATGGAAACCAAGAAGTAAGTCTTTTGGCACATTAATGGCTGCTTCTTTCACAAGCACATTTCTTTGATTTACTTGTTGCAGGAACAAATTTTTCCTTTTCTTTAAGAATTTTTTGTAGTGTTAAGTATACATAGGAAACACATGTGACTACATCAGTGCTAGGGTATGTTAAACCTCCCCTGTCATTTGCCATTATCAAATCATCTGCTTGTCTTGTTTCTTCAGATGTTACAAACCCTTCACAATATGGACAATTTATTTTAGATGCACTTGGTGTGAGCAATATAATGGAGTAATGGCCAAGTGTTTTCGTCTATTTCATCAACATCACTATCATCAACTACTACATTTAACAGCTCTGGGTTGTCGATATCTTGAAAGCCTGGGATTCTACAACAAGCAGCATCAACATAATTAGGTCTTACAACATCACCAAACACTTTGGACTAATACAAGAGGAAACATACTCTGTTCCCTTAATTTTCCTTGTTCCAAATACCTGTCTTAGCGATACATGGTAACTTCCCCCATTAAGTTGGCGGTATTTCCCAAACCTGTCCTTCAAACTGTCTGTCTGTATTTTCCCAAAGAGTAAATATGTTCTCTTCTTCTCACACAGCCAGTATTCACTAAAATCAATAAAGGCTGCAGTAGTATGTTTGAGAGCAAAGTGTGTTTCTCTGGTCAACTTATTTCCTCCATTGCAATCTTCCCATGAACACAACCACGAGAGAAAGTTTCTCAAAAAGTCATGAATATGTTTGAATTGAGAGTAATCTGTTCTTGGTAAACATTTCTTAGCCTTTTACCCTTCAGCAGCGTTTCAACATTTAATATCAAACCACTGACTTATTATTTTTACAAATGTGGCAATACTCTCCCAGTTTTCAAATTCTTTCTTGCACCTAGTTGTTGGATTGCAACAACTGTCGTGTTATTAAAAATACGCAATGCTAATTTCACATTTTGCCATTCAAAAGAATTTGGATATGGTGACTTAAGTGTTAAAGTGCTGCCATACTGCAATAGTTCACCTTTTTCTAGTAAATGTAGTTCCTTCAGTGCTGTAACAGAAGCAAGACCTCCCTTCAAGCTATCACTAAAAGAAGGTAAGCACAAAATTTGGTCCTTTTCGTAACCCCAGTTGTTCCGTTTACATTTTAAAATGTGTACAGTATCTACAAAATAGTAAATTGGGCGGTCTGCAGAAGTCTGCTCAGGATGAACCTATTTTATCTGTACACTAGGAGGGAGGGCGAGGAAGAAAAGTATGAAATAGCTTTCTTATTAATAGCATTATTGTCAGCTACTACTATTACCTGAAATCCCACTGCTTCTAGTTTAATTGAATTGTGTGAACTGGGAGAATATGCACGACATCTTTGTACACTGTATCCATACTCTGGATCATAAAAACATAAGTACTAGTTGCACACAAAACCACATCTGTGTTAAAAGCACCACCTACAACATTGCCACCTTTATAGTCAAGTTGAGACTTTAAATAAATCTCATCCATCAACAGGACAGTTTTATCATTCACAGATAAAGCACCAACTATTTGTGGTATGTAACTGAGAAACTTCTCACTCTGAAGCTCAATGATTGGGTTAGTTGGAAGTTTACTGCAAAGTTTTGACAAAGTACTGGGACTTGGAATGGAAAATTTACGAGCACTCGTCAAAAACCTATATGCATGTGGCCTGATAGAATAGGCTAATGACCATAAAATCATTGAAACACTCCCTACCTAATCTCTGTTGGACTATTAAATCCTGGAAATGAAACTTGTTCCTTCAAAAATTTAATTTTATGCTCACTTTCTGGTAATTTTTCTTACAAGTTTTCCAAAATGTCTTCAATGCAAGACAAACTTACGTCAAATGGAGCCTAATTTATATGAAACATCACAAACAACTCTTTCAAAATATTGCTAACTGTACCAGTATCACTTACTTGGTTTGATAATTTAATCTTACCAGCACAATTTAGCTCAGCTTCCTTCCCAAATGCCCTTAACACTAAATCACTATTTATAACGACATGACACACGACACTTAGATAAGGAGCATCCTTTAACACCCGTGACCCAGTCACTGTGCTTTTCACAATCAGATAATTTTGATTTAAAATCTTCTAAACTAGCAAATGAACTCTTCTCCATCATTTTTTGTGTGATCCCACACTCTGCTCAATGACTTTCTCAAGTGCTTGGTTCCCCAAACGTTCGCGACCCTCTGGATGTTCTCGAGCTAGTGCTTGTTTTGAAGATAAATACGTAGGTCTTCCTGGTAACTTTGATGGTACAGCAGCTGCAAATAGAGAGAGATAAACATGAGATTCGTATAGCAATGTTTAATGATCTTAGATATTTAACAATATCGTAAGAAAATTAAGGAACCTGTACTTTAATCTGTAAACTGATTACAAGTACCCTTTACGATAAATTTTCACGAACGTTTCTTTAAACGTGGACTGTCCAAAGGTGCTGTTAACTGTAAAGAGTTTGCCAGTTTTGGGTCGTAAGCACTGGTAATTTTCTCAATGACGTCTGCAGTGAAATGCAGTTCACATATCAGAAAAGAAGCATATATTTCACTGTTAACGTAAGGCAAAATGTAAACTGACAAATGAAATCTAACTGAGGACTGCATAAAGTGAGCTTAAAAGTATTATGCTTCGTTATAGATAGGCTATTGATTTGAATATTCAGTTCTGTGACATAACAGTATTAAAAAGGGTAACAATATAGAAATAAATTTAAATTACAGATACTTACAACGAACTGTTTACTGGGTTCCCAGTCATTCCTACGAACTGCAGCGATCCGTTTCAATCTTAATGCTTCATCAGACGGGAATGAAATGACGCTAACTTTTAAGCCGTTGTCGTAGTTTCCCCTACAATAGGGCATACAGCACTTGCATGGCATTTTGAGCAGATGCTCAATAACAATCCGAATCGCATATGACAGTGACAACAAGATTTCCGCCACAAATGTTACAAAAACAAAGCCATGCTTTCAGTCATTGCTACGAAAACAAACCAATGCTGAATGCAGTGACCACGCTTCCAAACATGAAACCGCTTCTACCACTGATAGCACTGCTCAACTGCAGAACGCTAACGTCACAGCTCCCACAGAATTGTGTGCGTAAGCTTTGTTTTTAGGTGTAGTTGCTACATTGCGACTCGTTTTCGGCCAGTCACGAATTGCAGACGGAGCTAAAATGATAGCCATATTTTCTGAGGTGGCGCCTTGCAGTGACATCTGTTGGCAGCGCCCAGCAACACTGAAGTATTCAAGCACTGCTTATTTAATTTACAAGTTCAGCACGAAAATATGGAGAGTGAGAAACAATTCCGTAGTTATATCAAGTATTTATTTCTATACTGCTAATAAAATAACAATAACCACCCTCGCCCTTGGTTTGTCTGTCAAGAATATATTTCATACCCACAAAGTTTCTTGGTAAGGTATTCTTTAGATATAGCAACTTTCTGATGTAACGAGCGCATTCGAGGGTTGGATTCCCTCTCTTCTTCATCGAAGAGTTTCACTGCCTGGGCTGCTCTCAGGGTGCGCCTTCGACGTGGAAGATCCTTGCCGTGTCGTCTGTTTGCCGCCGCCGCCGCTTGGTCGCCGTCTTCCGGTCCTTGCCGCCGCCGCCGCCGCCGCCGCCGCCGCCGCCGCCGCCGCCGCCTGCCGGGACTCGTCGCCCGTCGCCCCCGCCTGGTCGCCGCCTGCCGGGGCTCGCCGCCCCCGCCTGGTCGCCGCCTGCCGGTGCTCGCCGCCGCCGCCGCCGCCGGTGCCCGCCGCCTGCCGGTGCTCGGCGCCGCCGCCGCCGGTGCCCGCCGCCGCCGCCGCCGCCGCCGCCGCCATCGCCGCCGTCCTGACACTGGTCTACGGCCGTCTTCGTCTTCATCCGTCTTCGTCTTTGTCTGTCCCCGGTTTCTGTCCTCTCCTCTTCGTTCTGTTCGTTCTTGTTTCTGTCTCCCGTCATGTCCGCCCCCACCACCACTGTCACTACTACCACCACCGCCATTGTCTATACCTCCCCTTCCGCCGCCTCCACCACTATAACTTGGTGTGCCCAGTCCCACCTCCCTCCTTCCATTCCACCTCTCCTCACTGTCCCTTCACCCTCTATCTTTGTCGCCCCCTCTCCCGCTTCTTCCTCCCGCTCCTCTCGTTCTGATCCCTTCCCCCCACTCCCCCAGCCTGTCACTGCAGCTCCAGCTCGGGTGGTGGCCCGTCGGGCCACTGCCCACGCCCAGCTCTCCCCGTCACCTTCGCCATCACCGCCGCCTCTGCCGCCGTCATCGTCATCGTCGCCTTCACCGTCACCGTCACCATCTCCGGCGCCGACTCCGGCCCCGGGACCTGCCCCTCCCCGCCACATTCCCGTTGTTCCCATCCCCCACACCTCCTCCACCGCCGTCAAGCGCCCCGGTGGCACCCCTGCTTCCTCTGCTTCCAAAAAGGCTGCACCTCGTCCTCCTTCCCCCACCCTTGATGCCATGGAAGTCTCCCCGCCTGTCCCTGCCCCCTCATCCTCCTCCTCTCTCCCTTCCTCCTACCGCTACCTCCTCTCCCGTCCTGATCCCTCTCTCCTTGAAGCCCGGAACCTCACCCTCTTCCTTCGCCAGCATTGTCCTGGTGCCCCCATCTCCCTCCTCACTCCTCGCCGAGATTCTGTTCTCATCTCCTCCCCCAGCCCAACCCTCCATACTGACATCCTCTCCCGTCTCCCCATCACCCGTTTTGGTCCCAACGCCTCCCTTACCCCTGCTCCTTCTCCATCTCCTACCCGCCAACCCCAACCCCCGCGTCGCCCGCCGACCCTCACCGCCGTGATCACGCGGCTCAGTCCGTCGATCACGGAGGAGGAGGTGTTGGCGGAGCTCCAGGCCCATCCCACGCTGGAGGTGCGGGCGGTCCGCCGCATTTTCAACTCGGCCGGCCCCACCCGCCTTATGCGGGTTTTCTCTGAGGACGCCCCCTCCATTGACCGTCTCCTGAAGGAGGGTGCCCTCCTCTTCCACCAGCGGTACAAGGTCGACCCTTCCCGTTCCCCTCCTCAATCCCTGCGCTGCCAGAGGTGTCTGCGCTATAATGCGCACCCCACAGCTGAGTGCCGCGAGGCCCCCACCTGCCCGCATTGTCGGCAGGCGCACTTCCTCCGGCAGTGCCCTAACCTCCAATCCCCTCCCTCCTGTAATACCTGCAATCTCCCTCATCCCACCTACTCCCAAAAGTGTAAAGCCCGACCCCCTCCAACCACTCCTGAACTCACCGTACCTGTCCGTCCTCTGGACGCCCCCACCCCCCCTGGCAATTCCCTTCGTCCCCCACCCACCGCTGAGGACATCATCCGGTTCCTCACCATCGTCCTCCAGAATGTTCATCCCTTTCAGCGCCCTCACACCCTCCAGCAGATCTCCCTTGCTGCCCGTTCCATCTTCCAACTCAAGATGTACGCCACCTACTCCAACAACCAGGCCCATTTCACCTTCTCCCGTCTTGACACCCTCGTTTAAATCCCAGTCATGGCGCGACAGCAACGTATCCTTTTCAACAACATACGCTCCCTTCCTGCCAACAAAAACCTGTTCCTGCACACCCTTGCCACCCACCGCGTGGATGCCTTCCTCCTCAATGAAACCTTCCTGCAACCCCAACACACAGTCCACACTTCGCCCTACCTCCTCCACCGCTCCGATAATCCCCTCCCGATTGCGCGTGGCGGAGTTGCCATTGGTCACCACCGCCAGATCCCCGTTCGGCTCCAACCTCTTCTTCCCGACCCCACCGAACACCTGATCCTTAGTCTCTTCTTCCCCGGCCTTACCGTTACCTGCGCCACCATCTATGTCCGCCCCAACGCTCCTATTCCCTTCGACTTCCTCTCCCACGTCGATCGTACCTTTTCCTCCTACGTGATCGCCGCCGACCTCAACATCCATAGTCGTTCCGCTGCCCAGTTACGGCGATGGCATCGGTTCCTCTCCACCCTTCAAGGTGACCTCGTCCCCATCCCCCGGCATACCCGTCCTGAATCCAACTCCACTCCTGATGTTATCCTCTCCTCCCCCAACCTCCTTGGCCGCATCACGGTGGATGTCCTGGAGCCTATTGGTAGCGACCATCTCCCTGTCCTCCTCACCGTTTCAGACGGTCGTCGCCCTCGCCCCGACCCTCGTACTGACCCTCCCCCTAAGTATGTCCACGACTATTCCCGAGCCGACTGGAATGCCTACCGGGATACCCTTTCCACCCAGGTCGATAGCCACCCTCTCACCTACCACCACCCTGACGATGTCACCCATGCCGCCTCCTTTCTCCAGCGGACCTTGTCTGAGGCCGTGGAGGCCCACATTCCTACTGTCGCCATCCAACCCCACCGTCCTCCCTTACCCCCACAGGCCGTTCTCCTCCTCCGTGAATCCCGTCGTCTCTACCGTGCCTTCCTCCGCACGCGTGACCCGGACACACTACGACGCCACCGGCAACTCCAGCGACACGTTCGTAATTTGCTCGCGGCTAAGAAACGCCGGGACTGGCGACAGACATGCACCCGTTTAAATGCAACCCTACCAATCAACTCGTCCAAGTTCTGGTCGGCCTTCCGTCGCCTTACCGGAACTAAACCCTCCCCCTATTATCCTCTTCTCCATGATGATCACCCTTTCCCTGACTCCCTTAGTAAGGCCAATCACTTTGCCTCCTACCTCTCCGATGTATTTTCCGTCCCCGATGATCCCCAGTTCGATTACTCCCTCTTCCCAGATGTCCGCGATCGAACTGACACCTCTTCCCCTCCCCTCGCTCCTGGCTTCCAGTACTTGGACAACATTACACACACGGAACTCAATGCCCCTATCACTACACAGGATCTAATTGATACACTCCGCACAAAACGCAACACCGCTCCTGGTCACGATCGTGCCACCTACCGTCACCTTCGTGAAGCTCCTGTCTCTTTCCTCTCCACCCTGGCCAGGCTCTACAATGTAGTCCTGTCCACCGGTTACTACCCCGACCTGTGGAAAACCTCCCGTATCCTCATGTTCCTAAAACCTGGCAAACCGCCGTCCGCAGTCTCCTCCTACCGTCCCATCAGCCTTACCTCGGTCTTCAGCAAGGTCCTAGAATCTATTCTCACCCGCCGCATCCACCAGCATCTCCGCCAGCACCGCCTCCTTCCCGTCACCCAGTGTGGCTTTCGGCCATCCTTCTCTTCCGACGATCTTCTCCTTCACCTCACTCATCTCCTTTCCGAACAGCTTAATTCCCGTCGCTCCGCCATCTTCCTCTCACTTGACCTCGAACGCGCTTATGACCGCGTCTGGCATTCCGGTCTCCTCTTCAAGCTCCAAACCTTTGCCCTTCCCATTAACTACGTCCGTCTGATCGGTTCCTTTCTCTCCCGCCGTCCTTCCTATGTCACCATCCATAACACTGATTCCTACACCTTTTTCCCCTCCGCCGGTGTGCCCCAAGGCTCCGTCCTCTCCCCCCTTCTGTACCTTTTGTACACGGCGGACATGCCGCCGCCGTCGCCCCCCGTCCACCTCCTCCAGTTTGCCGATGACACCGCCTTCCTCGCCCTCGCCCCCACCCTGCAACGCTCCCAACGCCTTCTCCAATCCCATCTTGACCGGTTCACCGCTTGGTGCAACCAGTGGTTGCTCAAGGTCAATCCCTCCAAAACCCAGGCGATCATTGTAGGCAAAACCACCCCTTCCTTCCGCCTCCTTGATTTCTATCTCACCGTCTATGGCCGTCCTATCGCCCTCACTCCCACCCTTAAGTACCTTGGCGTCACCCTCGACCGTCGCCTCTCCTGGACTCCCCATCTCCAGACAATCCAAGCCAAGGCACGTTCCCGACTCCGTCTCCTCAAGCTCCTTTCCGGCCGCACGTGGGGTCTGGACCCCTCCACAATCCTCCACACCTATAAATCCCTCATCCGACCTATCCTTTGTTACGCCCATCCAGCCTGGATCTCCGCCCCCCCTACCTTCTATAAATCCCTCCAAATCCTTGAACGCCATGCTCTCCGCCTTGCCTATCGCATCCGTCTCCCCTCCCCCACGCGGATCCTGTATGATCTCATCCCCTTCCCCCACCTCCTCCTTTTCCTTGAAAGGATTCGTATCCTGTACACCTCACGTAAACTTGATCCTCCTCACCCGCTCGTTTCCCCACTCCTCTCCCACCCCCGCCCGCTGCCGCGCCTGTATTCGCACGTCCCACCCGGTCTCCATCTCTCCACCCTCCATGCCCTCTCCCAAGGTGGCTTCCGCCGGCTCCCTCTCCCTGATGATGTCCTTGTCCCCTCCATCTACCCCTCCTATCAACTTTGACCCTGCCCCACCCCCCACTTCCCGTGTCCTTTCCTTTCGGCACCCTCCCTCCCTTCTCTTCTCTTCCCTTCTTTTCCCATCTCCCTGTCCCCTCCCTTCCCCCTCTTCCCCCGGGCTTCCTCTCCCCCTTCCTCCCTCCCCCTATCTCCCCTGCCCGTGGCATCTCTGCTCTCCCCTCTCGCTCTCCCACTCCCCTCCCTCCTCCTCCTCTCTTGGCAGGTCCCCGGACTCGCACACGTATAGTGCACATTCGCGCGCCGGAGATCGTCGCCTTTTGTGCTTCGTGTGTGTGACGTCATATAGTGTTTTTGGTGTCCGCCGTCCCACTCCTACGTTCGCTTGTGCCGTTGGACTCACCAGTGTTTTGTGCGCCGTGCCAACGTGTTTTCAGTGTTGTTTATCGTCACCTGTGAACGACTCCGTGTTTTTTTATGTCTCTGTGACCTCTCTCTTTTGCCCGTCACTTTGTTCATTGTCATTCACCATGTTTCATACTCTTGCAAAACGCTATGGCTGAAGAGCGGCGTAGTATGCCGCTGCCAGCCTACCTGAATTGTACAGGTTTTAAAATAACAATAAAGTAAAAAAAAAAAAAAAAAAAAGATGTAACGAGCATCTCCGGCGGTACACCGCAAGGTTACCGCCCTTCGGTAGTGCCATTTTCGCGCTAATCGAAGTGCTAGGGGTTTCCAGGTGCCAGCCAGCCAGCCAGCAAGCAGCAGCAGCAGCAGCAGCAGCAGCAGCAGCAGCAGTTTCCCGGTCCCGGCCTGCAGCAGTGGTCCCGAAGCCAGCCAGCCAGCCAGCCAGCCAGCCAGCCCTCCGGTGGCAGCAGCAGTCCAGCCAGCAGCAGCCGCCGCCGCCCCCGCCCCGGCTCCGTCCGCGGCAGCAGCGTCCCTGCCTCTCGCCGTCGCCGTCGCCTTCGCCGTCCGTCGTCTCCCAGTGTGTGTACTGTCCTTTTAGTGCTGTGTTTTTTCTTTCTTCTTCTTGTCATCATGTCCGCCCCCACCACCACCGTCACTACTACTACCACCACCGCCATCGTGTATACGTCCCCGTCCGCCGCCTCCAACACTATCACTTGGTGTGCCCAGTCCCACACCCCTCCTTCCATCCCTCCCCTCCTCTCTATCCCTTCGCCCTCGCTCTTTGTCGCCCCCTCTCCCGCATCCTCCTCTCGTTCTGATCCTTTCCCCCCACTCCCCCAGCCTGTCACTGCAGCTCCGGCTAGGGTGGTGGCCCGTCGGGCCACTGCCCACGCCCAGCTCTCCCCGTCGCCATCGCCATCACCGCCGCCACCGCCACCACCGTCATCATCATCACCATCACCATCACTGCCACATTCGCCTGCACCGTCACAGTCACTATCTCCGGCGCCGACTGCTGCGTCCGTGCCGGGACCTGTCCCTTCCCACCACCTCCCCATTGTTCCCGTCCCTCCTGTCACTACCCGCCCATCTGCCGCTGTCAAACGCCCTAGTGGCGCCTCCACTTCCTCTGCTCCTAAAAAGGCTCCACCCCGCCCCCCATCCCCACCCCAAAATGCCATGGACGTCTCCCCACCAGGCCCCGCTCCCTCCTCCTCCTCCTCCCCACCCAGTCTCTACAAATATCTCCTGTCCCGTCCCGATCCTTCCTTCCTCGAGGCCCGGAATCTCTCCCTCCTCCTCCGCCAACATTTCCCTGGCGCCCCCATATCTCTCCTTACTCCCAGACGGGATTCTGTTCTTATCTCCTCCCCCAGTCCAACCCTCCATACTGACATCCTCGCCCGCCTCCCCATCACCCGTTTTGGTCCTCACGCCTCCCTCACCCCTGCTCCCTCCCCATCTCCTACCCGCCAACCCCAACCCCCGCGTCGCCCGCCGACCCTCACCGCCGTGATCACTCGGCTTAGCCCGTCGATCACGGAGGAGGAGGTGCTGGCGGAGCTGAAGGCCCATCCCACCCTGGAGGTGCGGGCAGTCCGCCGCATTTTCAACGCGACCGGCCCCACCCGCCTTATGCGGGTTTTCTCTGAGGACGCCCCCTCCATTGACCGTCTCCTGAAGGAGGGTGCCCTCCTCTTCAATCAGCGGTACAAGGTCGACCCCTCTCGTTCCCCCCCTCAATCCCTGCGCTGCCAGAGATGTCTGCGCTACAATGCACATCCAACAGCAGAGTGCCGCGAGGCCCCCACCTGCCCGCATTGTTGGCAAGCGCACTTCCTCCGGCAGTGCCCCAACCTCCAATCCCCTCCCTCCTGTAATACCTGCAGCCTCCCCCACCCCACCTACTCCCAAAAGTGTAAAGCCCGACCCCCTCCCACCACTCCTGAACTCACCGTACCTGTCCGTCCCCTGGACGCCCCCACCCCTCCTGGCAATTCCCTTCGTCCCCCCCCCACTGCTGAGGACATCATCAGGTTCCTCACCATTGTCCTCCAAAACGTCCATCCCTTTCAGCGCCCCCACACCTTACAACAGAACTCCCTCGCCGCCCGTTCCATATTCCACCTTAAAATGTACGCCACCTTTTCCAATAACCAGGCCCATTTCACCTTCTCCCGCCTTGACACTCTCGTATAAGTCCTTATCATGGCGCGACAGCATCGTATCCTTTTCAACAATATCTGCTCCCTTCCCGCCAACATGAACCTCTTCCTGCACGCCCTTGCTACCCACCGTGTGGATGCCTTCCTCCTCAATGAAACCTTCCTCCAACCCCACCACTCCATCCACACCTCCCCCTATCTCCTCCACCGCTCCGATAATCCCCTCCCAGTTGCGCGTGGCGGAGTTGCCATTGGCCACCACCGCCAGATCCCCGTTCGGCTCCAGCCTCTCCTTCCCGACCCCACCGAACACCTGATCCTTAGCCTCTTCTTCCCCGGCCTTACCACTACCTGTGCCACCATCTATGTCCGCCCAAATGCCCCTCTTCCTTTCGACTTCCTCTCCCACATCGACCGTACCTTATCCTCCTATGTGATCGCCGCCGACCTCAACATCCATAGTCGCTCCGCTGCCCAGTTTTGGCGGTGGCATCGGTTCCTCTCCTCCCTTCAAGGCGACCTCATCCCCATCCCCCAGCACACTCGTCCCGAATCCAACTCTACTCCCGATGTTATCCTCTCCTCCCCCAACCTCCTTGGTCGCATTACGGTGGATGTCCTGGAGCCTATTGGTAGCGACCATCTCCCTGTCCTCCTCACCGTTTCAGACGGCCGTCGCCCCCGCCCCGACCCTCGTCATGACCCTCCCCCTAAGTACATCCATGACTATTCCCGTGCCAACTGGAATGCCTACCGGGATACCCTCTCCACTCAGGTCGATAGCCACCCTCTCGCCTACCGCCGTCCCGATGATGTCACCCATGCCGCCTCCTTTCTCCAGCAGACCTTGTCTGAGGCCGTGGAGGCCCACGTCCCTACTGTTGCCATCCACCCCCACCGTCCTACCTTACCACCACAGGCCGTCCTCCTCCTCCGTGAATCCCGTCGTCTAAACCATGCCTTCCTCCGCACGCGTGACCCGGACACCCTACGACGCCACCGGCAACTACAGCGACACATTCGAAATTTGCTCGCGGCCAAGAAACGCCGGGACTGGCGACAGACATGCACCCGTTTAAATGCTACACTCCCTATAAACTCGTCCAAGTTCTGGACCGCCTTCCGTCGCCTTACCGGAACTAAACCCTCCCCCTACTATCCTCTTCTCCACGATGATCACCCCTTCCCTGACGCCCTTAGTAAGGCCAATCACTTTGCCTCCTACCTGTCCGATGTGTTTTCCATCCCTGATGATCCCCAGTTCGATTACTCCCTCTTCCCAGATATCCGCGATCGAACTGACACCTCTGTCCCTCCCCTCGCTCCTGGTTTCCAGTACTTGGACAACATTCCACACACGGACCTTAATGCCCCCATCACCACACAGGATCTCATCAATACACTCCGCACCAAACACACCACCGCTCCTGGTCACGATCGTGTCACCTACCGTCACCTTCGTGAAGCTCCTGTCTCTTTTCTCTCCACCCTGGCCAGGCTCTACAATGTAGTCCTGTCCACCGGTTACTACCCCGACCTGTGGAAAACCTCCCGTATCCTCATGTTCCTCAAACCTGGCAAACCGCCGTCCGCCGTCTCCTCCTACCGTCCCATCAGCCTTACCTCGGTCTTCAGCAAGGTCCTGGAATCTATCCTCACCCGCCGCATCCACCAGCATCTCCGCCAGCACCGCCTCCTCCCCGTTACCCAGTGTGGCTTTCGGCCGTCCTTCTCTTCCGACGATCTTCTCCTTCACCTCACTCATCTCCTTTCCGAACAGCTCAATTCCCGTCGCTCCGCAATCTTCCTCTCTCTTGACCTCGAACGCGCATATGACCGCGTATGGCATTCCGGTCTCCTCTTCAAGCTCCAAACCTTCGCCCTTCCCATTAACTACGTTCGTCTGATCGGTTCCTTTCTCTCCCGCCGTCCTTCCCATGTCACCATCCATAACACCGATTCCTACACCTTTTTCCCCTCCGCCGGTGTGCCCCAAGGCTCCGTCCTATCCCCCCTTCTGTACTTGTTGTACACGGCGGACATGCCGCCGCCGTCACTCCCCGTCCACCTTCTCCAGTTTGCCGATGACACCGCCTTCCTTGCCCTTGCCCCCACCCTGCGATGCTCCCAACACCTTCTCCAATCCCATCTTGACCGGTTCACCGCTTGGTGCAACCAGTGGTTGCTCATGGTCAATCCTTCCAAAACCCAGGCGATCATTGTAGGCAAAACCACTCCCTCCTTCCGCCTCCTTGATTTCTATCTCACCGTTTATGGCCGTCCCATCGCTCTCACCCCCACCCTTAAGTACCTTGGCGTCACCCTCGACCGTCGCCTCTCCTGGACTCCCCATCTCCAGACAATCCAAGCCAAGGCACGTTCCCGACTCCGTCTCCTCAAGCTCCTTTCCGGCCGAACGTGGGGTCTGGACCCCTCCGCCATCCTCCACACCTATAAGTCCCTCATCCGCCCTATCCTCTGTTACGCCCATCCAGCCTGGATCTCCGCCCCCCCTTCCTTTTATAAATCCCTCCAAATCCTTGAACGCCATGCTCTCCGCCTTGCCTATCGCATCCGTCTCCCTTCCCCCACGCGGATCCTGTATGACCTTATCCCCTTCCCCCACCTCCTCCTCTTCCTCGAAAGGATACGAATCCTATACACCTCCCATAAACTCGATCCTCCTCACCCGCTCGTCTCCCCGATCCTCTCCCACCCCCGCCCGCTGCCGCGCCTGTACTCCCATGTCCCACCCAGTCTCCATCTCTCCACCCTCCTTACCCTGTCCCAAGGTGGCTTCCGCCAGCTCCCCCTCCCTGATGATGTCCTCCTCCCCTGTATCTACCCCTCCTATCAACTATGATCCTCCCCCCCCCTCCTGTGTCCTTTCCTTCAGGCACCCTCCCTCCCCCCCTTTCCCTTCCCTTCTCTTTCCTTTCCCCCCTCCCTCCTACCCTCTCCTCCGGGCTTCACCCCCCCTTCCTCCCTCCCCCTCACTCCTTTGCCCATGGCATCTCTACTCTCCCCTCTCCCATTTCCCCTTCCTCCTCCTCCACCTCCTCTCTTGGCAGGTCCCCGGACTCGTACACGCTGAGTGGACATTCGCGCGCCGGAGATTATCGCCATCAGTGTCTCGTGAGTGCCGTCGTGTTTCGTGTTCAGTGTTCCCGTCATACTCCATCGTTCACCTGTGCCATCGCCGTCTTCAGTGTTAGTGCGTCGTGACACCAGTTTGTAGTGAATTCTCGTCAAGTGTGAACGGCTCCGTGTTTGTCTTTATGTGTCTACTGTTTTATTACCCACCGTTATGTCACATTTGTGTATTCTTTCTGTTCTTTCTATATCTCCTCTACGGCTGAAGAGCGGCGTACCATGCTGCTGACAGCCTGCCTGTTTGTACGGGTTTGAAAATAACAATAAAGAAAAAAAAAAAAAAAAAAGATGTAACGAGGGCATTCGAGGGTTGGATTCCCTCTCTTCTTCATCGAAGAGTTTCACTGCCTGGGCTACTCTCAGGGTGCGCCTTCGACGTGGAAGATCCCTGCCGTGTCGTCTGCTTGCCGTCACCGCCGCCGCCGCTTGGTCGCCGCCTTCCAGTCCTTGCAGCCGCCGCAGCCGTCGCCGCCTGCCGGGGCTCGCCGCCCCCGCCTGGTCGCCGCCGCCTGCCGGGGCTCGCCGCCGCCGCCGCCGCCGTCCGGTGCCGCTGTCCTGACCCTGGTCTACGGCCGTCTTCGTCTTCATCCGTCTTCGTCTTTGTCTGTCCCCAGTTTCTGTCCTCTCCTCTTCGTTCTGTTCGTTCTTGTTTCTCTCTCCCGTCATGTCCACCCCCACCACCACTGTCACTACTACCACCACCGCCATTGTCTATACCTCCCCTTCCGCCGCCTCCACCACTATAACTTGGTGTGCCCAGTCCCACCCCCCTCCTTCCATTCCACCCCTCCTCACTCTCCCCTCACCCTCTATCTTTGTCGCCCCCTCTCCCGCTTCTTCCTCCCGCTCCTCTCGTTCTGAACCCTTCCCCCCACTCCCCCAGCCTGTCACTGCAGCTCCAGCTCGGGTGATGGCCCGTCGGGCCACTGCCCACGCCCAGCTCTCCCCGCCACCTTCGCCATCACCGCCGCCACTGCCACCGTCATCGTCATCGTCGCCGTCGCCTTCACCGTCACCGTCACCATCTCCGGCGCCGACTCCGGCCCCGGGACCTGCCCCTCCCCGCCACATTCCCGTTGTTCCCATCCCCCACACCTCCTCCACCGCCGTCAAGCGCCCCGGTGGCACCCCTGCTTCCTCTGCTTCCAAAAAGGCTGCGCCTCGTCCTCCTTCCCCCACCCATGATGCCATGCAAGTCTCCCCGCCTGTCCCTGCCCCCTCATCCTCCTCCTCTCCCCCTTCCTCCTACCGCTACCTCCTCTCCCGTCCTGATCCCTCTCTCCTTGAAGCCCGGAACCTCACCCTCTTCCTTCGCCAGCATTGTCCTGGTGCCCCCATCTCCCTCCTCACTCCTCGCCGAGATTCTGTCCTCATCTCCTCCCCCAGCCCAACCCTCCATACTGACATCCTCTCCCGTCTCCCCATCACCCGTTTTGGTCCCAATGCCTCCCTTACCCCTGCTCCTTCTCCATCTCCTACCCGCCAACCCCAACCCCCGCGTCGCCCGCCGACCCTCACCGCCGTGATCACGCGGCTCAGTCCGTCGATCACGGAGGAGGAGGTGTTGGCGGAGCTCCAGGCCCATCCCACGCTGGAGGTGCGGGCGGTCCGCCACATTTTCAACTCAGCCGGCCCCACCCGCCTTATGCGGGTTTTCTCTGAGGACGCCCCCTCCATTGACCGTCTCCTGAAGGAGGGTGCCCTCCTCTTCCACCAGCGGTACAAGGTCGACCCTTCCCGTTCCCCTCCTCAATCCCTGCGCTGCCAGAGGTGTCTGCGCTATAATGCGCACCCCACAGCTGAGTGCCGCGAGGCCCCCACCCGCCCGCATTGTCGGCAGGCGCACTTCCTCCGGCAGTGCCCTAACCTCCAATCCCCTCCCTCCTGTAATACCTGCAATCTCCCTCATCCCACCTACTCCCAAAAGTGTAAAGCCCGACCCCCTCCAACCACTCCTGAACTCACCGTACCTGTCCATCCTCTGGACGCCCCCACCCCTCCTGGCAATTCCCTTCGTCCCCCACCCATCGCTGAGGACATCATCAGGTTCCTCACCATCGTCCTCCAGAATGTTCATCCCTTTCAGCGCCCTCACACCCTCCAGCAGATCTCCCTTGCTGCCCGTTCCATCTTCCAACTCAAGATGTACGCCACCTACTCCAACAACCAGGCCCATTTCACCTTCTCCCGTCTTGACACCCTCGTTTAAATCCCAGTCATGGCGCGACAGCAACGTATCCTTTTCAACAACATCCGCTCCCTTCCCGCCAACAAAAACCTCTTCCTGCACACCCTTGCCACCCACCGCGTGGATGCCTTCCTCCTCAATGAAACCTTCCTGCAACCCCACCACACAGTCCACACTTCGCCCTACCTCCTCCACCGCTCCGATAATCCCCTCCCGATTGCGCGTGGTGGAGTTGCCATTGGTCACCACCGCCAGATCCCCGTTCGGCTCCAACCTCTCCTTCCCGACCCCACCGAACACCTGATCCTCAGTCTCTTCTTCCCTGGCCTTACCGTTACCTGCGCCACCATCTATGTCCGCCCCAACGCTCCTATTCCCTTCGACTTCCTCTCCCACGTCGATCGTACCTTTTTTTCCTACGTGATCGCCGCCGACCTCAACATCCATAGTCGTTCCGCTGCCCAGTTACGGCGATGGCATCGGTTCCTCTCCACCCTTCAAGGTGACCTCGTCCCCATCCCCCGGCATACCCGTCCTGAATCCAACTCCACTCCTGATGTTATCCTCTCCTCCCCCAACCTCCTTGGCCGCATAACGGTGGATGTCCTGGAGCCTATTGGTAGCGACCATCTCCCTGTCCTCCTCACCGTTTCAGACGGTCGTCGCCCCCGCCCCGACCCTCGTCATGACCCTCCCCCTAAGTACATCCATGACTATTCCCGAGCCGACTGGAATGCCTACCGGGATACCCTTTCCACCCAGGTCGATAGCCACCCTCTCACCTACCACCACCCTGACGATGTCACCCATGCCGCCTCCTTTCTCCAGCGGACGTTGTCTGAGGCCGTGGAGGCCCACGTTCCTACTGTCGCCATCCACCCCCACCGTCCTCCCTTACCCCCACAGGCCGTTCTCCTCCTCCGTGAATCCCGTCGTCTCTACCGTGCCTTCCTCCGCACGCGTGACCCGGACACACTACGACGCCACCGGCAACTCCAGCGACACGTTCGTAATTTGCTCGCGGCTAAGAAACGCCGGGACTGGCGACAGACATGCACCCGTTTAAATGCAACCCTACCAATCAACTCGTCCAAGTTCTGGTCGGCCTTCCGTCGCCTTACTGGAACTAAACCCTCCCCCTATTATCCTCTTCTCCATGATGATCACCCTTTCCCTGACTCCCTTAGTAAGGCCAATCACTTTGCCTCCTACCTCTCCGATGTATTTTCCGTCCCCGATGATCCCCAGTTCGATTACTCCCTCTTCCCGGATATCCGCGATCGAACCGACACCTCTTCCCCTCCCCTCGCTCCTGGCTTCCAGTACTTGGACAACATTACACACACGGAACTCAATGCCCCTATCACTACACAGGATCTCATTGCTACCCTCCGCACAAAACGCAGCACCGCTCCTGGTCACGATCGTGCCACCTACCGTCACCTTCGTGAAGCTCCTGTCTCTTTCCTCTCCACCCTGGCCAGGCTCTACAATGTAGTCCTGTCCACCGTTTACTACCCCGACCTGTGGAAAACCTCCCGTATCCTCATGTTCCTTAAACCTGGCAAACCGCCGTCCGCCGTCTCCTCCTACCGTCCCATCAGCCTTACCTCGGTCTTCAGCAAGGTCCTAGAATCTATCCTCACCCGCCGCATCCACCAGCATCTCCGCCAGCACCGCCTCCTTCCTGTCACCCAGTGTGGCTTTCGGCCGTCCTTCTCTTCCGACGATCTTCTCCTTCACCTCACTCATCTCCTTTCCAAACAGCTTAATTCCCGTCGATCCGCCATCTTCCTCTCACTTGACCTCGAACGCGCTTATGACCGCGTCTGGCATTCCGGTCTCCTCTTCAAGCTCCAAACCTTTGCCCTTCCCATTAACTACGTCCGTCTGATCGGTTCCTTTCTCTCCCGCCGTCCTTCCTATGTCACCATCCATAACACCGATTCCTACACCTTTTTCCCCTCCGCCGGTGTGCCCCAAGGCTCCGTCCTCTCCCCCCTTCTGTACGTTTTGTACACGGCGGACATGCCGCCGCCGTCGCCCCCCGTCCACCTCCTCCAGTTTGCCGATGACACCGCGTTCCTCGCCCTTGCCCCCACCCTGCAACGCTCCCAACACCTTCTCCAATCCCATCTTGACCGGTTCACCGCTTGGTGCAACCAGTGGTTGCTCAAGGTCAATCCCTCCAAAACCCAGGCGATCATTGTAGGCAAAACCACCCCTTCCTTCCGCCTCCTTGATTTCTATCTCACCGTCTATGGCCGTCCTATCGCCCTCACTCCCACCCTTAAGTACCTTGGCGTCACCCTCGACCGTCGCCTCTCCTGGACTCCCCATCTCCAGACACTCCAAGCCAAGGCACGTTCCCGACTCCGTCTCCTCAAGCTCCTTTCCAGCCGCACGTGGGGTCTGGACCCCTCCACAATCCTCCACACCTATAAATCCCTCATCCGCCCTATCCTTTGTTACGCCCATCCAGCCTGGATCTCCGCCCCCCCTACCTTCTATAAATCCCTTCAAATCCTTGAACGCCATGCTCTCCGCCTTGCCTATCGCATCCGTCTCCCCTCCCCCACGCGGATCCTGTATGATCTCATCCCCTTCCCCCACCTCCTCCTTTTCCTTGAAAGGATACGTATCCTGTACACCTCACGTAAACTTGATCCTCCTCACCCGCTCATTTCCCCGATCCTCTCCCACCCCCGCCCGCTGCCGTGCCTGTATTCTCATGTCCCACCCGGTCTCCATCTCTCCACCCTCCATACCCTCTCCCAAGGTGGCTTCCGCCAGCTCCCCCTCCCTGATGATGTCCTCGTCCCCTCCATCTACCCCTCCTATCAACTTTGACCCTGCCCCGCCCCCCACTTCCCGTGTCCTTTCCTTTCGGCACCCTCCCTCCCTTCTCTTCTCTTCCCTTCTTTTTCCGTCTCCCTGTCCCCTCCCTTCCCCCTCTTCCCCCGGGCTTCCTCTCCCCCTTCCTCCCTACCCCCTATCTCCCCTGCCCGTGGCATCTATGCTCTCCCCTCTCGCTCTCCCAATCCCCTTCCTCCTCCTCCTCTCTTGGCAGGTCCCTGGACTCGCACACGTATAGTGAACATTCGCGCGCCGGAGATCGTCGCCTTTTGTGTCTCGTGTGTGTGACGTCGTATAGTGTTTTTGGTGTCCGCCGTCCCACTCCTACGTTCACTTGTGCCGTCTACTCATCAGCGTTTTGTGCGCCGTGCCGACGTGTTTTCAGTGTTGTTATCGTCACATGTGAACGACTCCGTGTTTTTTATGTCTCTGTGACCTCTCTCTTTTGCCCGTCACTTTGTTCATTTTCATTCACCATGTTTTATACTCTTGTAAAACGCTATGGCTGAAGAGCGGCGTAGTGTGCCGCTGCCAGCCTACCTGAGTTGTACAGGTTTTAAAATAACAATAAAGTAAAAAAAAAAAAAGATGTAACGAGTTGTACTTATCTCAATTGGCGATCAATTTTTGTAAGGTACGGGTTGTATATTCCGTATCTATATAATAAGCCCAAATTGAGTATCGGCAATTTTTCAGTGCTTTACTATACGTGAAATATACCTTCTCCTTCCAACATTTGTCTTATCAACTGCAATATGGTGTGCTAGTGCGTTATGGGGCTGACGTATTTGTATATATCCCTGTCTCTCCCAGTAATTCCCAACAAGCAACTCCTCAAGCTAATGATCAAATCGGGTAGACTGGTAGTATTTCCAAACTTCGACTTTCGAAGAAGTCGGAAACTTAGTTTTAAACCTATATCGAGTTTACAGTAAAGCAACCACCTTTCTTTTATTTTCGTGTTTATCTTCCATGTCTGCCCAGTCTGTAAATTTCATCGATTTAATGGTTGCATGATAGTTTAGTTTTTTGTATGAAATTCCAAGGGTACTATCGCCTTCCCTCGCTCCAGTATTTAAATTACAGTAAGCTTTTCTTTCGTCGAGGGCGCACAGCTTTGGAAATCCAGGCAAGTAGATCCTATTTAGTAATGGGCCTTGTGAGTTCTAAGGGACGAAAAGCGGAACACAAAATTGTTAGAGAGAAAACAGGAAATGTAATGTACATTCGGATTCTGGGATGCAAACCGGCTGATCGGTTAATATGATTGTGGCTACAATATCGTATTTTCCCATAGCATATAAATGTATAGGATCTGTTTAGACTGTGACGTATGTACTAAAGCTGCACGTGAAGTGTTGTACTCATGAACGTTATAAACGGCAGATTTAGTTTCATAGCTGTGTTGTATGCAACTTACTACTGTTGTAGTGGCATCCGTCATATCCATTCCTGAACAAAAAACAACAACTGATTAATTTTACTAAAATTACCACACTATCTACAATAAACAACACTATATTAAGCTTAACGCAAAATCGTTAACTCAATGAAACGAATTCCACTACAAACACAGCCGACACTCAAATAATTCTGGATAATGAGCAAAAGCAAACTGCGCCCATTACAGCACACAAATGAAAACCCTGAACACACCACAAGAGAGCACAACAAACCACAACACGACGACATCTACAAACACGCCACACTCACAAGGCAAACTCCGCGCCGTCATGACGGCACACGACAACACCCGTACGTCACGGGTCAAAGCCGACGCGTGGGATCGGACGCTTCTGTCGTCCCCTCTCAGATTATATTAGTGAATTATATTAGAAAACTTTTGCGGTTGTTGTTGAATGCTTTTGTGAACCTTTGTCAGAATTAGTGATAAACAATTGTTATGTTTGCTTCTAAATTTTGATTAAAATAACCTCATGGCTGGCAGACAGCTATGGTGGTGAAGGGTCATTCATTATTTACATCATTCCACATGGAATGAGCAAGAGCTGCGCCTGCAATGCAAATAGAGCAAAACATACATTCAGATTACTTTTATTGTTGTCATTGTCAGCAGCAGTGGGAAGTACATCAGTGGGGATTGTGGATAGAGCAACAGTTGGCTCTCGCCTTCCTGTGCATCGTACTGCAGCTGAGATTGCTGTGTGGTGCCTAAAAATCAGTCATTATAGTGGGCACATAGGTGTCAAGAAAGAACAGCAGTTGGCTGACTCTTAGTCACTCCCACAATCACAGTTACTTTAATCAAGGCGTAGTGTGGTTGTGAAAAAATCATTTCATGCTGAAATTTGATCTGCACTATCAATACAAGACAGAAATATAACTTTTGTGTAAACTTTGCATCCTTAACTAAGATTTAACAAAGTTATGTATTATGGTATGAAGATATTTGAGAAGCTCCCATCTAACATACAACAAGAAATTAGTGTGCTGTAAACTGTCCTATGTAATTACATATGTAGGTTACTGTTTTTTCTAAAAAATACTTGATTAATGAACCAAATATCATGTTTCTTATAAGGCATCCTGAAGGTAACTAATGTGACTGAAGTAGCAGCAGCTTTCTTTCTAATTCACTAGAACACATTTAACTGGCATAAAAAGAACTAGCATTAAGCAGTATTGTGATATTTTCTTGTTAATATAGTGTACAGCTTAAACAATGTTTGGTTGTCTTTTGTTAATGTTTACCCTCACTTACTCCCTGTAGGTTCACTTCCTTGGTGGTAGAGTAGAAGGAATTTCTATTCTTTTTCACCTTCTTGGTCGGATGATGAATGAGTAGAATAAATTTCTATTCTTTTGAAATTGTGATGGTTTATTTATGTAAAGAAATGTTAGTAAATGTATATAATGTGAAGGTGATATTAGAACACGTACCTATATAATGAGTGTTGGTAAGTCCATAGCATCACTATCTTCAGCTGTCCAGTTGCAGTGTGAATGCAATACATGATCAGATTAGCTGACTAAATGTGCCACCATTTAACAACTTAATATGTAGTTAAATGTAGGAGTTTTTTGAAAATGATTTGCACCTAATTGGCCACAGAGTGGTGTATTCTACATACAAAATTCATATTGCTGATCAGTACATACATAATTCTTTTCTAATTTGACATGTATTGCTGTTATTCTAATTTGACATCTAATTATGTTATTCTACTCTCGTTTGTTCTTTCCATTACTGCCAGGTTCTATCTTAAAATATGCAATAATTCATTCAATATATCTCTGATGTATTTTCAGAAACACATTGCAAATCCAGTACCCCAACAGAGTGACTACAGGATTTCACAACCAAACGTTCTCTGCCAACACCCTATATTTTCTGGGATGGTTACTAGAGATAGGCAACAGCCAGTACCCAAGATCATTATTTTTATTTTACCATCTGTGTCAAATTAATGTGTCTGGTAATATATTAATAATGTTATATCACTGTCTGTAGTAGTATCATAGATACACTTTAAGAAAATGAAATGGTTTACATTCCACTGTGAAAACCCATGTCATAAAATGTTTACTGCCGTGGCTGACACGTGTATCTCTTGTGTTGGAGTTACTGTTGCAGTGAATGTGGTTTTTTAGTATGACATGTTAAAAACAACAGCAGTAAAATAAATTTGTTTATTGCAAAAGGAGTTACCGGTATGTCTTTTACATACGTTGTATTGTCCCATCTTATACATGTGTTGTTCACAATCCCTGCTCCCGGCCCCACCCACAGAAAGTAATTACAGAATCATGAATCTGTGTTGTGATTGGTTCTGCGTGGAATGTTGTTATAATATATTAAATTATTCAAAATTTGTTTGTTTACTGTGAACTATTAGACATCATCTGTATTAGGTATATTAGTGACATGTGAAAATTTGTGCCAGAGTGCAACTTGAGCCTCATCAAAGATTCACTGTGTATATATTTAAAAGAAGGTATAATGAGCTAATTGTAACACATTCGGCCAGTGATACACAGCTTCTTATATGGCATGTGTTCAGTTCTTTTTCTTTGATTCATTCCACGCATCACTTCTCCTCTGCTTGTAACTTCAGATTGATCAGTCTGTGAGAGTACATAATGGGCTATGAAAATGAACACTTATTTACAACAGTTCCTACTAGATAAGTTCAGTTTGGTTTGATCTTCTGGATGTGACATGATCTCGAATAAAACAAGTTGAAGTAGTAACAGTTATGACCAGTGCTTGATTTATAAAAAAGAAGAGGTACCAGTACTTTGGCTTGTCAGAGGTATCAGTATGGCATACCATCACAAATCGAGCACTGGTTATAACAACCAAAGCAGTTGTTTGGTTTAGAATAGTGATGGCAGTAACTGTACCTGGATTGCTTCGTCTTGTCACAGCAATGAAACATGAAGATATGTGTTAGACAGTTTTATGAAAAGGATAGTTGCTACCCACCACAAAGTGGAGTCGCTGATTCGCAGATAGGCACAACAAAAAGACTGTCAAACACAGCTTTCAGCTAAACAGGTCTTCATTAGATTTAAACAGCACACAACACAACACACAACACAACACACAAACACAACATTCGCAGACGCGGCCACAGTCTCTGTCTGCCAAGGGAAGACTTTTAGCGTCTTGCACTGCTGCTCACATTCTGGCCTTGGCAGCCAGATGCTGAGGCCAGGTATGTGTGTTTGTGTTTACGCACACTGCCGCTGCCACTCAAAGAAACTGATATACAAAATAGGTCTTATGAATTTTTGTGTGGTGGAGGGGTTGGAGGCAGAGGGGAAAGTTTGCACTGCTCACATGCAAAAATCTATCTTAGTATGTATTAATTAAGAAATCCCAACCTAATCATGAATCTGCCACTATAGATTTAGCATTGCGTTAACATACCAGAATTAAACAATTATTTGAAAGTGATGAATGAAATCAGAACATTTTGTGATTGGCTCGGTATAGGATCTGATCCCTGTCACATTCATCTTTTTTGTTGTAATATATATGGTTACACTGATGCAAAACTTCAGAAAGAGTACACAAGATGAATACTCCATAAACCAAGATTGATGGAAAAAAGGAAGTTAACTGTTTAGTATTTCAAAAATAATCACCATAGCTGTGAATACATTTATGCCCCTGTGAGACAAGATGGTCAATCGCTTCATGGAAAAATGTTTGTGGTGTACTACGAACTCTTGGTGTGAACCAAACGAATGACCAAGAATGGTTCTTTAGGGCTCCAAAAATATGGAAATCACATGAGGAGAGATTGGGACTGTATGGAGGTTGTGTGAAAGCTTCCCAGACAAAATCTGCATCATAGTTTAAGCAACCTGCCAGTAAAATGCCTGCCAAGACTGTATAGAGTATGTTGCAGAAGTTTTGCTGGGAAACACATATTCTCCATAAAGCCCCAATGTCTCTCCATGTGATTTCCATATTTTTAAAGTGCTGAAGAAAGGCATTCATGGCTGTCCCTTTGCTTCAGATAAAGAGGTGTGTGTCTGGCAACATTTTTCCACAAAGGCATTGACCATTGTAAGGCAATTACAGTGGAATAAATGTGTTAACAACTATGGCAAGTACTTCAGTATTAATGAGTAGTTTACTTATATTTTTCCTCATTTTTCATATTTGACTGCCCTTGTATGCCACTCTCATAAGTTTGCTTTTGTAGCTCTGTGTACTACGTACACAAGTACTCTATTATTATTTGACAGCATTTTTTCTAATGCCATGTTCCCTTCATGATCTTGCAGCTGTGTGCTGGGTTAAAGCTATCCCAAATTTGGTAGGTTTTCATAATGTAGCTAGATTTATCTGCAGTGCTAAAGCAATCAACAGTAGCTTCAGAAACACTGATTGACATGCATGCACCATTTTGGATTTGAGAACTGTAGACTCACTTTTTTAAGGTGGGAACAGTAGAATACGTACTTCTATTTTACAGTTGACGAACTTGATACTTGTAAAGTTGGAGTAACTGCATTTTGTATAAATCTGCTACTTAAATAACTTTCTTATTTCTTTCTTTTTCTACTGGTTGTGGATGTACCACATTTGCACAAAGCACAAAAATTCCTATTTAAGTGATGTTTCAGTAAAATTCATTATCTGTCAGTTTAACTGAGTTCTGCTAATGTAATCATTGCATGTGTTCTTTTAAGAGAAATCTGTAATTTGCATATTGTGAGCTAACAATGGTTTATTTCCAGAATGACATAAATTATTTGAAAGACCTCATTTCACTCTATCAGTAAACATTTTATTATTTTTGAAAATTAATTAACTAAAATGTCATTCACAATTAAATTTCCACACACTGAAAATAATATTATTATTTGGACCTCTGCAAGCCTTCCTGTACTTCAATGCTGCCTTCCAGCTTCTCAGCCTCCATACAGACAAATAGCCTCACATAACTACTGAAGCTCCAGTTACGCAGTATTTCATTCTTTTGCAGTTACATGGAATTTCTATATTTTTTTTAGTTTGTTTAATTTAAGCAGTATATTTTCCACCTTCATTTGCATTGTAAGGAAATGGAAATCCATCATTCTGGCAGAAACAGCTGTGCCACATATGGCAGCTGAGGAAACTCGGGAAAGGAAAGCAGATAAACTGAAATAAATAATAGCCATAAAATCAAACATGAACCATGGATCTTGCCATTGGTGGGGAGGTTTTTGTGCCTCAGCGATACAGATGGCGTACCATAGGTGCAACCACAACAGAGGGTTATCTGTTGAGAGGCCAGACAAACATGTGGTTCCTGAAGAGGGGCGGCATCATTTTTGGTAGTTGCAGGGGCAAGACTCTGGATGATTGATTGATTTGGCCTTGTAACACTAACCAAAATGGCCTTGCTGTGCTGGCACTGTGGACAGCTGAAGCAAGGGGAAACTACAGCCATAATTTTTCCCAAGGGCATGCAGCTTTACTGTATGATTAAATGATGATGGCACCCTTTTGGTTAAATATTCCGGAGGTGAAATAGTCCCCCATTCGGATCTCCAGGCGTGGACTACTCATGAGGACATCATTATGAGGAGAAAGAAAACTGACATTCTACAGATCAGAGTGTGGAATGTCAGATCCCTTAACTGGGCGGGTAGGTTAGAAAATTTAAAAAGGGAAATAGATAGGTTAAAGTTAGATATAGTGGGAATTAGTGAAGTTCGGTGGCAGGAGGAACAAGGCTTTTGGTCAGGCGAATATAGGATCATAAATACAAAATCAAATAGGGGTAATGCACGAGTAGCTTTAATAATGAATAGGAAAATAGGAGTGCAGGTAAGGTACTACAAACAGCATAGTGAACGCATTATTGTGGTCAAGATAGACACGAAGCCCATGCCTACTACAGTAGTACAAGTTTATATGCCAACTAGCTCAGCAGATGATGAAGAAATTGATGAAATGTATGATGAGATAAAAGAAATAATTCAGGTAGTGAAGGGAGACGAAAATTTAATACTCATTGGTGACTGGAATTCGAGTGTAGGAAAAGGTATGGAGGGAAACATAGTAGGTGAATATGGATTGGGGCTAAGAAATGAAAGAGGAGGCCGTATGGTAGAATTTTGCACAGAGCATAACTTAATCATAGCTAACACATGGTTCAAGAATCATGAAAGAAGGTTGTATACATGCAAGAATTGTAGATTAAACCTGAAGAAACTGCAAAGAGGTAGGAATGTAAGGAGATGGGCTCTGGATAAACTGAAAGAACCAGAGGTTGTACAGAGTTTCAGGGAGAGCATAAGGGAACAATTTACAGGAATGAGGGAAATAAATACAGTAGAAGAAGAATGGGTAGCTCTGAGGGATGAAGTAGTGAAGGCAGCAGAGGATCAAGTAGGTAAAAAGATAAGGACTAGTTGAAATCCTTGGGTAACAGAAGAAATATTGAATTTAATTGATGAAAGGAGAAAATATAAAAATGCAGTAAATGAAGCAGGTAAAAAGGAATACAAACGTCTCAAAAATGAGATCGATAGGAAGTGCAAAATGGCTAAGCAGGGATGGCTAGAGAACAAATGTAAGGATGCAGAGGCTTATCTCACTAGCGGTACGATAGATACTGCCTACAGGAAAATTAAAGAGACCTTTGGAGAAAAGAGAGCCACTTGTATGAATATTAAGAGCTCAGATGGAATCCCAATTCTAAGCAAAGAAGGGAAATCAGAAAGGTGGAAGGAATATATAGCGGGTCTATACAAGGGGGATGTACTTGAGGACAATATTCTAAGCAAAGAAGGGAAAGCAGAAAGGCGGAAGGAGTATCTAGAGGGTCTATACAAGGGCAATGTACTGGAGGACGATATTATGGAAATGGAAGAGGACGTAGATGAAGATGAAATGGGTGATACAATATTGTGTAAAGAGTTTGACTGAGCACTGAAAGACCTGAGTCAAAACAAGTCCCCGGGAGTAGAAAACATTCCATTAGAGCTACTGATAGCCTTTGGAGAGCCAGTCCTTACAAAACTATACCATCTGGTGAGCAAGATGTATGAGACAGGCGAAATACCCTCAGACTTCAAGAAGAATATAATAATTCCAATCCGAAAGAAAGCAGGTTTTCACAAAAGTGAAAATTACTGAACTATCAGTTTAATAAGTCACAGCTGCAAAATACTCACTTGAATTCTTTACAGACGAATGGAAAAACTGAAAGAAGCCAACCTCGGGGAAGATTACTTTGGATTCCGTAGAAATGTTGGAACATGTATAGCAATACTGACCTTACAACTTATCTTAGAAGAAAGATTAAGGAAAGGCAAACCTAGGTTTTTAGCATTTGTAGACTTAGAAAAAAGGTTTTGACAATGTTGACTGGAATACCCTCTTTCAAATTCTAAAGGTAGCAGGGGTAAAATACAGGGAGCGAAAGGCTATTTACAATTTGTACAGAAACCAGATGGCAGTTATAAGAGTAGAGGGACATCAAAGGGAAGCAGTGGATGGGAAGGGATTGAGGCAGGGTTGTAGCCTATCCTGTATATTGAGCAAGCAGTAAAGAAAAGTTTTGGTCCTTTTCGTTTCTAATTTGATTCGACTATCTCTCTGTAATCTCACTCCATCTTAAATATGTTCCTTCTTACACTACCTGTAAGATGCTCAGATAATCTGCCCTTCTCCCTCCTGTCCAGGTGCAGGCACTAATTAGCTTATTCCTATCTCCCAACTGGAGCAACAGGCATGGCTTGGATGTAAGTCTTCGTTTCAGTCAAAAGCAATTGCCCTCAGGACTTTGCTTACACAGCTGATAACTGCATTAACTCAGTGCAGGTTGTGTTGTAGCAAAACCTCCGAAACCCCTCACAAATATGTGCTGTTGCTGCTCTTGTTTCATCCAGATAAGGTTTAATATTCTACGCTGTGTTGATACAACTGTTTAAGTTAAACAAGTCTGTGGCTCAATGTGGACTGTTTCTCTCCATGTTCTGTGTCTTTGTTCATAACCTATTCCAAATTTTGTTATTTGAAGGAATGTTAAACATTTGTTGCAATTTACAGGTGGATAACATGACTATACAGTTCGCAGTACCAAAAGGCTCAATTGGACTGTTGACTGATGGTGAAAAAAGGAAAGTAAGAGAGGTACAGATACTTTGTTGTATTTCCAAGGTGGTATCATATTGTATCTCAAGTGACCTCTGTCATCCATTATACAGCAGCATATGATACAACTCAAACAGATGATAAAAGAACATTGTTTCATGTAGTTTACACCACACTGAAAATATATGAAACATGAATTCATAATGCTAAAAGGGTAAGAGTAAGTTCGAGTAGTAATGCTGGTCATAATCAAACATTTTTATTTCTAATGAAACCGTTTAGTTTTGTATGCCAACCCAAAATATGTTTAGTATAATTCACAAGAAATCACATTCAAAGAAGTCCTCTATCGTACAGCAATAAAGGTTTGTTGGAAATGATCAAGTTTTTTAAATTACTTTTTTGGTTCTTGAATATATTTTACTTTTCAGGATATGGTTTTTCAGCTCTACTCCCTTACAGTTTCACCATTACTATACAGTTTAGTTGTATGGGGAACTAATCTTCTAACTTTGTTTGGCCTTGTGTCGTGTTGGGGACTCTCCAGGTACCTGTTCAATCTGTTATGTGACCACTGTTCTAGATATGTGAAATGTTGCAGGATTAAAGTTAGCTTCTTACTTCTGTAGAGAAAACATAGACAAAGGAGGAGTTGCCAGTTTGTCATAAACTGTTTTGATTTCAAGAATATTGATATTAATAAATTTTGATCAGAGTGGCACTTAGAAGCTTGTGCAACAAAATTAGTGTTTTACAACAAGTCCTTTATAATAGAGGTATTTACAGATCACCTTCAGGAAATTTTAACCTCTTCTTAAGAATTATGAAAGGTCTATTGTCTCTTCTCACAGTAAAAAAAATGGATATAGTGATTACTGGCAATATCAATGTAAGTTTATTGAAAAGCTCTTGTCAGAGAACAATTATGGCACTCAGTAACACTATCTTTCAATTTAATTCCCACTGTGAACTTTGCAGCTAGGATATGTAAATGCTCAAAGATTGCCATTCATAATATCTTTGTATACAAATCAAGGGGAAAAAAGGCATCTCACAAAACCAATAGTAAATGGGCTATCTGATCATGACATGCAGCATCTTGTGTTATATTTTGAAACTTCTCAGGATAAAAAAATCTATTAAATCTGAGTACAGGAGGATAATACATAAGTAAAAATTTTTATATTGCTCAAAAACATGAACTGGATATATGCTTACAACACTTCTGACTCAAATGGAAAATACAAAGCATTCACTAATAAAGTTACCTCCACTTTTGAAAATTGTTGTTCTCTAAAGGTAACTCAAATCACACAGAAGTAAAACAATAAACCACGATTACACAAGGAATAAAGATATCATGTGGGACAAAAAGGAGACTGTATCTATCATCTAGGAACAACTCTGATGTTAACACTGTAATGTATTACAAAGAGTACTGCAAAATATTGAAGCAAGTAATCCAGAAATCGAAGCAGGCTTATTATGAGAAAAAGATAATTACATCGAACAACAAACCAAAAACTGTATGGGATATAGTGAAGACAGACCAGTGAGGCCAAAAAGGAAGGGGAACAGATAGCTCTAAAAATAAATGAGACTTCAGTAACAAGTGCATGTAGTGTTGCAAACCTCTTAAACAAGTACTTCATTTCTGTTACAGACAGCTTGGTGTCATCAGGTTCGGTGGGCAGTGCAATTGTGTATCCAAGACAAGTCTTTAAAAATAACTTCACTAAAATAGAAATGGTGCTCAGGTCTCCCAGAGAAGTAGCATCCATCATAAAGTCCTTCAAATGTAAGTATTCTAGTGGGTATGATAATATATCAAAAGAAGTTAATCAGGCCGGCCGCGGTGGCTGTGCGGTTCTAGGCGCTGCAGTCCAGAACCATGGGACTGCTACGGTCACAGGTTCGAATCCTGCCTCGGGCATGGATGTGTGTGATGTCCTTAGGTTAGTTAGATTTAAGTAGTTCTAAGTTCTAGGGGCCTGATGGCCTAAGATGTTAAGTCCCATAGTGCTCAAAGACATTTGAACCATTTTTTTGAAGTTAATCAAAGAGTGCTCGTGCGAGTTGAGTTCTATCTTAAGTTGTTTCTGTAATCCTCAAGCACCTGACTGCAAATAATATACTGTCAAAGTCACAGTGTGTGTTACTTAAATGTTCTGATATAGTGAAAGCTATTAGAGGCTACTGGCATTTTCTTTGACCTGTCAAAATCCTTTGACTATGTGAACCACACCACTCTCTTAAGTAAGTTACAATATTATGGTGTCACTGGCAGTGCTGTGAAATTGAATGTCTCTTATCTAACAGGAAAGAAAGGGTGTTGTTGTGAAAAACCTAAGCAGTCAGCCTTCATCTGATTGGGAAGTAATTACATGTGGTGTTAAAGGTTCCATCTTGGGTCCACTGTTTTTTTCTTGTTTACATTAATGACCTCATCTGTTACGTTGCCTACTCAGATTTTCACTGACATTGAAAAGTGATAGTGTTGGAGGTACTGCGCCAGGTCTTCGCCAGAAATCGCAGTTCATTAGAAGTTGAGTGATTGGAGATATGTTGTTTCATTTACTTGTTAAATTATACTAGTTTTCTTGGTGAGGTCACCAGCTGCTTTGTTTTGTAATCATCCCACCATTCTTCTCCGCTTGCCCACCCATGGGAAATTGGTTATTTATGAATTGGGTCGTCCATTTTCCCTTGTGGAGTGGGGGCAACTTAGAGCAATCTGCAGTTCAGGTTGTTCAGTAATCCCCCTGTCAATCTGCCATACGTTAATAGCTGCCTCTGTCATGTTTGTTGGATTCGGTGTTAATGAATTTATTGCTTAAGGTGTAAAGGCCGAATTCCTGAAATATGTTTTTATCTTGTCTATCATCTTGCGAGGTGGTATATGTGTAATGTAGAGCATGTTGGTACATTTTATGTAAAATTGCATTTCATGGATTTTATTTAAATGGTCAATTAATCATATAAAATTGCCACCCTTCCACCGTAAGGGTTCTTTTAAAACAAGTTACACTTTTGGTGGCAAATAATTTTTAATATGAGTGTTTTGTACCATTTACAACCCTCTTACAGGGCGCATAGTTTATGTGTTTGTGTGAGTTGTTAAAAATTTTAATTTAGGGTAATCTGGTGTGTTGCAGATTTGCACCAGTGTAGTCTTTAAGAGGTGTTGTGAGCGGTCGTGTCTACAGCCATGTTAAAAGGAAGTGGCAAGGTTCTCAGCCCAAAAGCTCATACCACAAAAAAAAAAAAAAAAATTGTTAATTCTGCCTCTGAATAGATTATAACTTTATATTTACAGGGTGCTTTCTGATTATAATTTTAAATCTGTTTAAAAAACAGGCTTTTAGGAATAAAATTTCCATTTATTGAAAATAAAATTTTTAATTTGTTTTTTCAGTTACCATTGGTAACTACTTTCACTCTCGCATAGTTCAATTAAATGTGTTAATGTTCTTCATGAATCACTAGTAAATAAAATAAATTCTTATGGATTTTCTTTGAAAATAAATCAGGTTCAATGGAGGAGGAGATACTGTGGGGAGAGTTGAGATACAGTAAGGTGATGGAAGGCTGACCAGTACGTGGATGAGTTTATAGTTAGCGTATCATTTAGGCAGGGGCAAGCCTGGCGCCAGTCCCAGCGTTTTTTGGCTGCGAGGAAATTACGGGCATGTCTTTGGAGTTTCCGGTGGCATCGGAGTGTATCCCGGTCCTATGTGTAGAGAAAAGCATGGTGGAGATGATGGGATTCACAAAGGAGGATGGGGGTAAAGTGTGGTGGTGGGGATGTGAGCCTCAATGGCCTCAGACAGGGCCTGTTGGAGAAAGGAGGCAGCATGCTGATATCATCCAGATGCTGGATGGTCAGATGGCCACTGACCTGGGTATCTAGGGCTGCCCAGTAGCCATTCCAGTCAGCACGGGAGTAGTTATGGACGAAATTTGGGGGAGGATTGTTGTGAGGAGTAAGGCATGGGTTCTGTCGGTCTGTCACGGTAAGGAGGACACAGAGATGGTCGCTACCAGTGGGGTCTAGTACGTTCACCATAATGTGTCGAAGGAGGTCACTGCAGGCCAGGACTACATCGTGAGTGGTATTGGAATCAGGGCAGGTGTGGCGGGGGAGTGGAGGAGCTCATCTTGCAGTGAGGCGAGGAACCGATGCCATCATTGTAGCTGTGCATCAGTACGACGGTGGATGTTTAGGTCAGTGGCAATCACATAGGAGGAGAAGGTGTGGTCAATGTGGCAAAGGAAGTCAAACAGGATGAGGGCAGTGGCACAGACATAGATGGTGGTGCTGTTTATGGTAAGGCCAGAGAACAAGAAGCTGAGGATAAGGTGTTCAGTGGGCTCAGGAAGGAGGGTTTGGAGCCCAACAAAGGTCTGGTGAAGGTAGCCGATGGCAACTCCACCATGCGCAATCAGGTGGGGATTATTGGATTGTTGAAGGGGGTATGGTGATGTGCTGATGATACATGGGGGCTGGAGAAATGTTTCATTGAGGAAGGAGACATCCACAAGGTGGGTTGTAAGGATGTGCATGAAGAGTTGTTTGTTGGTAGGTAGAGAACGGATGTTATTGAACAAGATACGAGGCTGCTGCGCCATGGTGGGGTTTAAACTAGGGTGTCGAGATGGGAGAAGGTAAAATGGGCTTGGTTATGGGAGTAGGTGGCGAAGGTGTTAGGGTGAAAGATTGAACGGCAGCTAGGGAGATCTGTTGGATGGTACGGGGGCGTTGAAAATGGCGGATATTTTGTAGGATGATGGTTACGAATCTAACGATGTCCTCGACTGTGGGGAGAGGGCAAAGGCTGTTTCCAGGAGGTGTGGGATCGTAAATAGGTCAGACGGGGACAGTGAGTTAGGGAGATGTGTATCCATGTTGGGGGGGGGGGGGATTCTGGCCTAACAGTTTTCAATAGTTTCTTTTTCCTTTATTGTAATTTCCATTCACGATTAGGGACAGGCTGGCAGCAGCTGAAGCAGGAAGACATGTAAAACAATATAACGAAGGAAACATGGCGGAATATAGAAACAAAAAATCAAAAAACACACACTAGATTAAATGGCACCAGGCAAATTATGGAAACCAGGGGGTGGGGAGGATCTAGCCTGCAGACAGTGTAAAGGATGCAGATATGTTGGAGGAAAAGGAGGAGGTGGGGGAAGGGGATGAGGTCGTACAGGAGGTGTGTGGTGGAAGGAAGGAGGATATGGAGGGTAAGGCACAGCACATGCCATTTGAAGATTTGGAGGGTCTTGTAAAAGCTGGTGGGTGCGGAGATACAGGCAACACTGGCATAACAAAGGATGGGACAGATGAGGGATTTGTAGGTGTGGAGGATGTTGGAAGGCCAGACAGGAGTTTGAGGAGGCAGAGGCATGAATGGGCTTTCTGCTGGATGGTCAAGAGGTGAGGGGTCCAGGCGATGTGAGGGTTGAGGGTGAGGCCAAGGTATCTCGGGGTGGGGGTGAGCTGGATGAGACGACCATAAAGGGTGAGGTAGAAGTCATGGAAGAAGCAAGTGGTGCGATCTATGATGATTGCTTGGGTTTTGGAGTGGTTGAGATGAAGGGACCACTGGTTACATCAAGTGGTGAACAGGTCAAGGTGGTTTTGGAGGGTGTGTTGAGACCATTGAAGGGTAGGAAAGAAAGCCAGGAAGGTGGTGTAATCAGCATATTGGAGAAGGTGGACAGGTGGGGAATGCTTGGGCATATCAGCAGTGTACAGGAGATAGAGGATAGGGGAGAGGATGGACCCTGGGGCACAGCACCAATGGGATAAAAGGTTGGTGTTGTGGAGGATGACATAGGAAGGACAGTGTGAGAGGAAGGAAGCGATCAGATGTACAAAATTGATAGGCAGGGTGTAGGTAGGTGTAGGTGGAGGAGACCGGGATGCCATACATGGCCATAGGAATTTTGGAGGTCGAAGGAAACAAAAATGGTGGAGCAAATGGAGTTAAGCTAGTGGAGATGAAGGTGAACTACGTTAAGGAGTTGGTTTTCTGCTGAGAAGCAGTATTGGAAGCCACACTGGGTAAGGGGGAGGAGGTGGTGTTGATTAAGGTGCTGACAGATATGATGGGAGAGGATCGATTCGAAGATCTTACTGAAGATGGAGGTGAGGCAGATGGGACGATAGGAAGAGGCGACGGAAGGTGGTTTGTTGGGTTTGAGGAATAAAAGGATGGGGGTAGAGAGGATGACGTTATAGAAATGGGCAAGGACAGTCAAGGAGGAGATTGGGGCTTTCTATAAGGTGGCAGTAGATGACACAGTCATGAGACAGTGGGCCTTGTTGCATTTGGACCAGAGAAGTTTAATGTCTTGTGCTGTGATTGGAGTGGAGAGAAAATGATGTCACTACTGAAGGGCGGCAGGGGAGCAGCTATGGATGTTTATGTCGATGGCTATTACAAATGTGCAGAAGGTGTGGTCAACGTGGGAATTGTTGGGATGGATGGGGGACAATAGGACAAACAGGGACAGTAACCTCAGGGTGGTATGAGGGGGTTTACCTTTACACATGTGGCAGTAGGTGGGATGGGGGTGTTGCAGGTGTTACGGGAAGGAGGGGTGGCTAGATTGGGGCAGTTTTTAAGAAAGTGGGAGACCTTGCAATGGGGACAGCTGGGGACGTGGGGTGTAGGTGGGGGGACGATTGGGAGGCTGTGGCTGACAGGGAGAAGAAGAGGAGAGGAAGGGAGTCAGGGATGTGTGGGGGCCAAACATAATGTGCAGTAGTTTACGGAGGAGATCTGTGTGAAAGAAGGGGTATCGATGAGGACTGAGTCCCTGCAAGGAATCGAAAAATGGTTCAAATAGTTCTGAACACTATGGGACTTAACATCTGTGGTCATCAGTTCCGTACAACCGGTGGTCCCAGTCGCCTACAGTGGGCTGGATGGCCGAGCGGTGACCTCCCCAGCTGTCAGGATGCTAGGAAATGGCTGTAAAAGCATCAGAAACGCCAAAGAAACATTATAATTCGTGCCGGTACAATGTGGCTTGGTGATATCAACGACCTTCCCCGAGTCCTCGCTGACTCGTAGCGATGACACCAGATCCGGGCCGCACCAGTCTTGTTAGCGCAGCGCTGCGTGCAGTGACGTAGCGGAGGAATGTCCTCACTTCGGTGGCGCGTGGTTGCCAGCGCCCCTCTGGTCAGCCAGCTCGTGGCAGACAGCAGGCTGCTGCATGTAGAGGCTCCGGGTTGGAGTCCCCGGCGGTGTCGGCACTAGAAGCGTTCTCGTAGTGCGGAGTGTACTCTATCCCACCCCATCTCCTTCCCTGTTCCTCCAGGGGGCTCGTCCGCGGTGGACGGGCGGAACAGGCTGCAGTCCCCCAGCGTCGTTGGCTCACCCAGTTGTGATGGCGGATGCACAGGGCCTAGGCCCCGCACGATCTCGATGACGGTTCACTGATATGGTCAGCATTGGCGGCGAGCGAGTCTGCCGCGATGTCTGCTAACCCTGGGTCGATGACTGACAGCGGCAGCAGAGATGACCAGAGCTGGTACTGTCCCCTCACGTCTGCTGCCGGATGGGCCGCCCTTACTGCAACATCTCCTTAATAAAGATTAACATGTCGATCACCGACGTGAGCGTTATGCAGCGACCCAGTACATATCTAACTGCAAGTCTAACTGCGAGTGCGAGTGCCCTGTTGCTATCAAAGCTGGCGTATTTAAAGGAAGCACGAGAGACGTCCTGACGTCATGCTCGTTTGTAATGACCACATTTGTTCCACTTATAGTGCTGACGTATCTGTCGTACTCGCCCCTTAGGTGTTCTTGCCACAGAGTTAGGCCTACGTGTTGTTTCGACAGACTTACGCGAAGTTGTGAAATGCAGTACAGCTGACGCTATACCTCTGTCTTGCACTCTACGAAAGTCTCCGTCTAACACAAACCCACGTGCAAAGCAATTCTCTCTCGCCTGTTGTGTGGAACCAGGACATTGCCCCTGCATGACGACACATTCCATACATATGCAATCGTCTTACTTCTTCGCCAACCTACTGCCTCTGGCTTTCGGCATAGGCAACGAAACCTTGACAATATTCCACATCTCCAACTCTTTATTATTCCGTGACACTACAGAACTACTTAAACCTAACTAATCTAAGGACATCACACACATCCATGCCCGAGACAGGATTCGAACCTGCGACAGTAACAGTTGCGCAGTTCCAGACTGAATCGCGCAGTACCACTCGGTCACAGTGGCCGGCTGCAAGAAATCAGCTAAGAGATGCGAGCACCAGTGTCTGGGGTGGACAGGACGAAGGTTTGGAGGGTGGGGTGTGGGGTACGGTTGTCAGGAGGAGTGGTAGTGCCCATGGAGTCAATGGGGGAGGGGGAGGAGGTGGTGCCTTTTTGCTGGAGGGGTAGAGTCGGCAATGACATGTTTGTGGGTTTTTTTGGAGACCGTAGGCTGGGAGGAGGAGAGAGGGAAGTGGCGAGTGGCAGATCCTGTAGGTGTGGTGGACATGGTGGGAGAAGCAGCTGGTTCAGTGGCGGTGATTGTCGCATGGCATGGCGTGGTGAATGCGGTGGATGCAGATGACGAAGTGACAGGGGGGTGAGAGGGAGTAAAGGGAGCAAACCGACAACCTGAGAGGTGGCAGCGGAGGCGGCAGCAGAGGTGTACTTGAGGGTGGGGGCAGGAGCTGTTGTTGGGGGAGGGGAAACGAGGTATAAGGAGGGAGGCGAGAAGCAGCACTCCAGGAAGGGACAGTGGAAGAGGGGTAGGGGGACGTGTAGATGACAGTGGATGGGGGAAGGTTTATGATGGACGGATGGCGACGGACAGACGGACAGCAGGCAGCGTCGACGATGGACAATGGATGGACAAATGGACAGAGGGACGGACAGCTGGACAGCAGTTAGCATAGGCGATGGATGTCGGTGAACGGGCAGGTGGGCAGGCTGTCTGCCTGACATCCAGGGCCGCACTGACACCTTTCCCCCCCACTTGCTCCTAGCTTCCAGTACTTGGGGGCCACACCACCATCCTATGTCAACACCCCCATCGTCGCACAAGACATCGTCACCACACTACACACCAATCGTAATATGGCTCCCGGGCACGACCGTATTACATATTGCCAACTCAAAGAAGCCCCCCTCTCCTTCCTTACAGTCTTAACCACCCTCTATAATGTTATCCTCTCCACCGGCTTGTACCCTGACATTTGGAAGTCTTCCTGGATCCTTAATGTTTCTCAAACCTGCCAAACTCCATTTCAATTCCTGCTCCTAGCGCCCTATGGGTCTCACGTCGGTTTTCAGCAAGGTCCTGGAGTACATCATTACCTGCCGCATTCACCACCACTTCCATCAGCACCGTCTCCTTCCCTTGACCCAATGTCGCTTCCAACCTTCCTTCTCTGTTGACGATCTCCTCCTCCACCTGACACACCTCCTTTCCACTCATCTGAATTCCCATTGCTCCGCCATCTTTGTGTCCCTTTACCTAGAACGTGCCTATAACCGTGTATGGCATCCCAGGCTCCTCTTTGAACTCCAGACTTACACCTTCCCCATCAACTATGTTCGCGTGATAGCCTAGGTCTGCTCTCACTGCCCCTCCTATGTTACCATCCGCAACTCCAATTCTTACACCTTCTACTCCTCCACAGGCATGCCCCAAGGCTCCATCCTTTCCCCTCTCCTCCACCTGTTATACACGGCGGACATGCCGCAGCCTCCACCACCTGCCCATCTCATGGAAAATGCCGATGACACTGCCTTCCTTGCTCTTGCCCCTCCCTCCAACACTCCCAGCCCCTCCTCCAGTCCCACCTTGACTTGTTCCTCACATGGTGCAACCAATGGCTCCTTAAGATCAATCCCTCCAAGACCCAGGTAATCATCGTAGGCCACACCACCCCCTCCTTCTGCCTCCTAGATTTCCACCTTACCATCACTGGTTGTCCCATTGCCCTCACTCCCACCCTCAACTACCTTGGTATCACCCTCGACTGCCACCCTTCTATGACCCCCTATCTCCTCACAGTCCAAGCCAAGGCACATATCCGACTCTGTCTCCTCCTTGGTCGAACATGGGGATTAGACCCACTATCCTACATACCTATAAGTCGCTCATCTGCGCCCTCCTATGTCATGCACACCCCACGATCTCCACCTCCCCCACCTATTACAAATCCCTCCAATTCATTGAGCGCCATGCACTCCACCTCACTTATTGCATCTGTCTCTTGTCCCCCATGCGGATCGTTTATGATCTGATTCCTTTCCCCCATCTTTCCTGTTCCTAGAATGGATACGGATCCTATAAGTCTACCACAAACTGGATCCCCCCCATCCTTTGGTTTTTCCCGTCCTCTCCCACCTTAGCCCACCGCCACACCTGCACCACAGTGTACCGCCTGGTCTCCATGTCCACATGCTCCATACCCTCGCTGAAGGTGGCTTCCGCCAACTCCCCATTCTTGATGATGCCCTAATGTCTTCCATCTAACCCTCCTACCAGATCTAATCCCTACTTTTTCCCTCTCCTCAGGGCTCCCACCCTCTCCCCCTTCCCATCTTCTTCGCTTTCCCATGCCAAACACCTTCTTTTCCTTTTAACCTGCACCCTCCTTTCCTTCTCCCCTCCTTTGTCCCCTCTAACCCCTCCTTGTTTCGTCCTACCATCTCTACCCCCTTCTCTTCCCCTCTCATTCCTTCACCCAGTGGTAGGTCGCCTTCGGTGCAGTGATATTTATCGTTTTTGTTATGGTGTCAGCATTACTCTAGTCCCATGTGCAGTGTCGCCAGAATCACTCATTTGTGTTCACACTGTGGTATTTCTTTATTTTTGTGTCAGATTACAATGTGCATTCTCCACATGTGTGTGTGGCTCCCGTCTATGTTGTTTTTAAATCTACCATTTATACTCATCTATTTTTGTTCTCATTTCTTCATCACTTTATACCATTCTATGTTATGTGTTCTTTTCTCATTTGACTATGATTTTTCTGTAACTCTCTTGGCTGAAAAGCGGCGTATTGTGCCACTGTCAAGCGACCCCATTTTGGGGAGTGAAATATCAATAAAGAAGAAAACCATAAAAAACTTTGGGCTGGTTTGGAAAATCGGGCCATGCGGCTGTCGCTTGGCGCCACTAACAGATGACAGGGCAGTAGCCGCACTTGACTTTGCTGCAGTGTCGGTCCGTTTCCCCACAGTATTTGACGCTAGTTTCGAAGAAAGAGCGAGTCAAATGTGTGAATTTGTGTCTACAATGTGTTCGCCAGATAAAACAACTGACTAGGGACGTACCTATTAAGGTCGTTTCCCAGCAACAGCGGAGACAAATGCTTTCCGCGGTGACGCGGCTGTTTGAGGAATTGGCAGTCCCAGCTAGAAGCGGCAGACGCTAGCAACAGAGAATGACTGTGCAGGTGGGGACCCACTCAGACGCGTGATGAATTTCATTAACTATATCACGAACCTACACGAAAGAAAGACGGAGTTGCGTGAAGACATACGAAGTTTTCATTTTCTTTGTAAAATATTCTTCCACATCTTTCATTATTCATGTTTTCTTACTTCATCATAAAGAGACTGGACGAATTACTGTTCATGACTGTCCCCTGTCTCATTATGTAGTGGACAATATTTAGGAAACCGATCACCCCAGAACTAAAACTTGCTGTGACTCTCATAACAACTTTTAGTATTGACACTTGCAGTACCGAAGTGCAGTTTACCATAATTATTGCACATCACCTCTTGTGGAGTAATATCTATAACCGAAAATGTGTGGCAGTTGATCCTTACTGTATATGAAGAAGATATGTGTTAACCCCTTTGTTATTGAAACAATCAGTGAAGCAGTATCACAATACTTGGCTCCATCGCTAACCTGCCATTAACTTTATATGAAAAATAAACATAAATCCAAAATCCACCCACCACAGTGGTACAAGTGAACATGCCTGTCAACACCACAGATGAACAGATTGAATCACTGTACGATGAGATAACAGTACTTATTCAGATAGTTAACGGGTCTTTGAGGAAGAGGCGGAGGGGTGGAGTGTGTTCCACACCTGTTTCCAGCTTCATGGTGGTGACAAAACCTGCCAGGTTATGTTGTGGCACAAGTACTATAAACTGGACAACATTTTGCTTGTCCTGCTCATCTGACTTGCTTTCTTCTCTACGCCATAAACATGGACCAATAGTCTGGTATTCTGCGCCGCAAATTTAGGTGTGTCCTGTATCTTGACGGAGCACTCGATAGCATGAAAGTTATAACAATTACGAAAATCGAAGTACCTACCATATCGAGATGAACGCTGTGGTTTTTCCTCATAATTTTCTCACGAGCCTGGACTGACCATACAAAACAAGCCTTATGCTTTTCATTTTGAACATTAATGCATGGTGCTATATAGCTAGGCCCTGCATTTACCGGATCGTAGACGGATATGCAGTGGTCCGACGAAAAAAATATATGGTCTGGTTACAATGGCGTTCCTGCCGCTGCCGCTGCCGCTGCTGTTGCTGGCTTTCAAGAGCCAGGTTGTCAATTATCCGGTGGACATATACTGAAAGAAAACGAAATTCTTAATGAAAAGAAAAGAAGTAACGCTTAATCGATCTCTGAAATCGCCTACAACAACAATATAAACTGAATCGCCAAAGAAACTAATACGGGTATTGCGTATTGAAATACAGAGATAATTAAGGAAGAATAAGGCGATGCAGTTGGCAACGCCTATATAAGACAACAAGTGGCTGGCGCAGTTGTTAGATCAGTTACTGCCGCTACAGTGGCAGGTTATCAAGATTTCAGTGCATTTGGGCGTGGTGTTACAGACGGTGCTCGAGGGATGCGATACAGAATCTTCGAGATAGCAATGAAATCGGGACTATCCCATAGGGGTATTTCAGAGTGTATCGTGAATATCAGGAATCGGTAAAACATCAAATCTCCGATATCGATGGGGCCGGAAAAAAATCCTGTAAGAATGGGATCAACTAAGACTCATGAGAATCGTCTAATGGGACATAAATGCAATCCTTTCGCAAATTGCTTCAGAATTGAATGCTGTGCCATCAAAAAGGGTCAGCATGCGAACCATTGTACGGAACATCATCGATACACTCTTTTGGAGGTGAAATCCACTGGTGTACACTTGATGACTGCCAACACAAAGCATTACACATCGTCTGGGCCCATCAACACTCACAGTGTACTGTTAATGACTTAAAAAATGTTGGCTGGTTGGATGCATCTCGTTTAAAATTGTATTGAGGGGACGGACATGTACAGGTACGGAGACAACCTCATGAACTCTGTTATGGTGTGCGGCTTGTGCAGTTGGAGTGATTTGGGAGCCGTGATATGTCTAGATACGACTCTGACAGGTGTCACGTACATAATGATCCTGTCTTAATACCTGCATGCATTCACGTCCATTTGCATTCCGTCAGACTTTGGCAATTCCAGCAGGACAATGCGACAGCCCACACATCCAGAATTGCTACAGAGTGGCTCCAGCAACGTTAGTTTAAACACTTCCACTGGCCACCAAATTCCCCAGACATTCTTGAGCATAACAGGCATGGCTTGAAACGTGATGTTCGGACGAGATCTCCACAAAAGATTGCTTTTATTTAACTTGAAGAATAAAAAATTTCTTTCATGCAGATATATTTATTTTTCTGCACATTTGCAGAAGAAAGGATTTTTTAACCTCATGAATTCAGAATCACTACATAATCCTAAATAATTCTTCATGTCCATACTATTATTAAAGACAATTGGTCAGTTGGACGTCACATGGCACAAGCCAGCCGTTCTGCACCCAAGCATGACATGAGTGTAAATGGGAGAATTATCTAACTCGTAGTTACCTTAGCATATAGAGCAACGTGAAACATACATTTTACAGTCTGAGAGGTGAATAAAGAAAAAAAGGGTGCACAATGAACAACTTATGCAGATTGCTCACAAACTGAAACGAATACAGGTATCGGCAGAAAATAAAAAATTATAAACTTTGGTGCCTGATGGATGAACATGTGACGCTGCAGTGCAATATCAATGCGTGACTGGCAAGGCTAGCAAACAGGGGATGTGTCGATACCAAGGTATAAAGTCTTTGTGAATTTCATTCTATGTACTCAGCTACGCAGTAAGTATGCCTGGCAGGTAGGCATGTGCACAATATACGCAGAAGTTAACATTTGAGAGAGGACGTGTAGTTGGGTTAAAGAAGGTAGTCAGAGTAATTGGCAGATCACTCAACATCTGAGTGGGATGATGCCACTATTTGCTGATGGTAGCAGGAATGGGTGAAGCATGGAAGAAAAACACCATCAAGAAGGAAGCAGTCAACTTCGAGAGACGACAGAATGTGAGGACTGAGGAAATGTCAGAGAGGCGCTCAGAGCCTACATCAGGGACAAGTATACATTCAGAGGCCAACCTATTGTTCTCTTTTGATTGACAGGTCATTAACCTAATGTTCTGCTAATAGGATTATGACCCCATGGGTATTATCCTTCTCTTCGACTAACAGGCCTTTAACCTAGTGTCCCCACCCATCACCCTACCCTTCCCTTCTCCCACGTCCATCCCCATCCCTCTGTGAACTCCCCTCGCTGATACGAGCACACTTTTGATATCTATTTGAATGATTGATTAATGATATCGATCAACTGATTAATCCCATCTGGGAAACCCCTCCCTTACTGTGAAATTCAGTGTATGGAGTATTGTTTAAATATTTATATTTGTTTATTTATTTACGTAATTTAGTTGGGAAATCGATTGCCGAGTATGGAACATTTTTTAAACAGTTTAGGCAATATAGTTTATTTATTTAAAGAATTCAGTGGGAAATTGATGTTGGTTCATGGAATATTATGTGAAGAATTTAGATAATGTGTGGAACATTGTTAATTTAAGCAATTTATGGGATATGAATCTCTGAATGAAATTTAGTTTATTTGTTTATGTATAGATTTTGGTGGGAAATCGATTGCAATGTATGGAATGCGTGCAATATTGTTTGTTTGTATAGTTCTTTATTTATATTATTGTTTATTTATGTAATTTATGGCACAGAAGGAAATGTATAGAAAATTTAAACGATTGCAATGCTTTTTCATTCATAATGCACAAGCAAACACATATTTACACTGTCACAGAGTGCTTAAACACATCTGGAAAACTTGCTTCTTTTTCACCACATGTGGAGGCTACCCGGATTTGGGACGCACTAGAGGAATTTAATTCGACTACAGTCCATTGTCCTTGTTTTGCTTTTGTTGTCTTTCATCTTGTATCTTCCTTTCAAGACACTGTCCATTCCGCTCAACTGCTCTTCCAGGTCCTTTGCTGTCTCTGACAGAATTGCAATGTCATCAGAAACCTTCAAGTTTTTATTTCTTCTCCATGGATTTTAATTCCTACTCCGAATTTTTCTTTTGCTTCCTTACTGCTTGCTCAATATACAGATTGAATAACATTGGGGATAGTCTACAAACCTGTCTCACTCCCTTCTCAATCACTGCTTCCCTTCCATGCCCCTCAACTGTTAAAACTGCCGTCTGGTTTCTGTACAAATTGGAAACAGCCTTAGACTCACTGTATTTGAACTCTACCACCTTCAGAATTTGAAAGAGTGTATTCCAGTCAACATTGTCAAAAGCTTTCTCTAAGTCTACAAATGCTAGAAACTTAGATTTGCCTTTCCTTAATCTATCTTCTAAGATAAGTCATAGGGTCAGTATTGCCTCACGTGTTCCAACGTTACTGTGGAATCCAAACTGAACTTCTGTGAGGTCATCTTCTACCAGATTTTCCAGTCACCTGTAAAGAATTCGTGTTAGTGTTTTACAGCCATAACTAATTAAATTGATAGTTCAGTAGTTTGGCTTCTACCATATTTTCGATTCACCTGTAAAAAATTTGTGTTAGTATTTTACAGCCATGACTAATTAAATTGATAGTTCGGTAATTTTCACATTTGTCAACACCTGCTTTCTTTGAGATTGGGATTATCATATTCTTCTAGAAGTCTGAGGATATTTCCCGTGTCTCATACATCTTGCTCACCAGATGTTAGAGGTTTGTCAGGGCTGGCTCTCCCAAGGCTATCAGTAGTTCTAACGGAAAGTTGTCTACTCCAGGGCCTTGTTTCGACTTAGTTCTTTCAGTGCTCTGTCAAACTCTGCACGCAGCATCATATCTCCCATTTGATCTTCCATTTCCATAATATTGTCTTAAAGTACATCGCCCTTATATAGACATACCATATACTCCTTCCACCTTTCTGCTTTCCACTCTTGGCTTTGGACTGGTGTAATGCACGTGCATTCCTGTCACGTGTTTAAGCCAAGTATTACACACATTTAAGCCATCGGGAATGTTCAGTAGCTGCCAGGCTACATGGACAGTCTTAGACATAAAACCTGACCGCCGGCCAGCCACCACAGAGACTAAGCCTGAGTTGTTCACTCAAGGTTCCCAATAGAACCGACCACCCCTGACAACGCTAAGTCCGACGCTCGGCCCAATCTGGCAACACAGTAAGATGCGGAAGTGTCACGAGGAAAGGTAGTATACCTATAATTTGTTATTTTAAACATATTTATCGGTTTTAGCTTTGGATTTAGTGATTGTGTTACTAAAGAATCACCAAAGGATGCATCCAGTGTGAAAGTGAGTTCATAATAGACAATTTTCCTTTGTTAGAAATATGGTTAGATTAGGTTGTTTCTGGAACGAGTACATAAAAAAATGTTTTCGGTCATTATTCTCTCAAAATACATGTTATTTTTATGCAAATAAGAGTTTGAAGATCATTAAATATCAAGACATAGCCTCTGCTTACGTATATTACATGAGTGTGAACTGACGTTACTAGTGACTTCTTGTACTTTTTCCCACAAATGGTTTAGTTAGTAATAATCGAAACGTGTTTATAACTTTCAAGTAACAAAGGGAAGCAATTATTTGAAACTTGATACTGGAAACCTTCCAAACTATCATGTATTTATGACTTACGGAGCACCATTAAGCAACGAAGTCAGCCTACGTTACTCTGCACAATAGTATAAGAACTGAGCGCTATGTTTCTGTTGTTTGGCGTGGCCAAGTGGTAGCCGGCACGGTAGATCAGCGTGTTCGTTCAGAGGGTTAGCTACCCTCTGTAACAAAAAAGCTGAGTTAATGGATCAAAAACAAACTGAAATGGATGTCTTTCTACGTCCACGCCGAGCAGATATAACGAACGAAAAGGAACGAAATGAGAGTGTATAAAAAAAAATAGTGGTTAGCGCATGGGTATGCTGTATACAAGCATCTGGGTTCGCACATGGACGGGTGAAAAATTTTTTTTCCGCCTCATGTATCCAGCACGTTGTGAGACATTGTTATTCGTGTAAGTTAAGAATTTTGAGCAATATTCGTTATTACTTACATGTAAGAGCGCACTTCCTCAGTAATGATTTCGTGATTAGTGTGTGTTTAAAAAACGAAATACGAAATTGCTGGAGATGAAATTGCTGTGGGTGAAACAACCGACAGTGGTCTATATATTTTTTCTTGTCAGAAATAATTTTCCATTTTTTTCCGAATATATAGCGATTTCCTAGTTTCGGTTAGACAGGAATCTAAGAGCACAACTTAAATTACTGGGAATGTAACTAGCAGCAGTCATCTTCAGAAGCTTTCTTGTCACAACTGTTTATCTGCGACCGAATCCTCAACCACAGTAGACAGAGATGAATGGTCTCCATCGTAATATTTTTGGACTGTAGCGCCACATACGAAACGTTTTCATTCATAAGATGCATGTTATAAACTTCGACGAACTGCAGGAGCTCCCTAAAATATTTTTTTTTTCAGTTTTGTTTTTACGACCCAAATCGTTGACCTATCATATAGGGAAGTGGGCTACTTAATCATGTGAATCTCGAGGAGTGAGTTATAACCACATTCTGTTCATCTTCTTATTCTTTGAAACTCTCAGAATCAATTTTTCTGGTGTTTTTTAGGTATATTAGTACAATGTGGTACTTCACAATATTCCTTAACTCATTTTCCGAAATGTAAACTCCACCATAACCCAATGTCAGTGTCAATGAGAATAAGATGACATAATGCAGCCTTTACGACAATCTGCAGAATATAGCCAAATACGCTATCGTTATTATGCATGCATGGAAACATGCCGACAGGAAAACTGTAAAAATTTCTATGCATTTCAGCTGAGGAACATGGAAATGGATATACTGCGCCTGATACTTTTAAGGAGGAGGCACGACCGATGAAGGCAGGCACATCAGCTCGATGGAATGCGGCGTCATGCGTTATGGCAACGCAAGCGCAATTTTCGGTACTTGGAAGAATAGCGCGCCTGTGTCATGTGCTACCAACTTTGTGTCCATGGTGCTGTGTGCGCTCCAGTGTGCATGCGCGGATCTGCAGCTGCTTGCTTTTGATTGGCTTGCGCAACGCGAACCGACAACAGCGTTTCGGTTCTCTAGACCCGAACGTTATCACTACCGAAATGCATACTGAATAATGCAGGGACTCTAATTCGAGTATTAGAGCTTTCGGTGCTCTGGAGTACCGAAACGATCGGCACAATGCCGGAAAGATACAGAATAGGCACCCAGACGCCACCCACTGCATGGAATCCGGCGCCGCCCAGGTGAAAGAGGTGCGATACTGTCGTGTATGTATCAACCGTCATTTTAGAATTTGAAGTTCTAGTTATATCTTGCAGTTAAGCATTGGATTTTGCATACTTGAAAATCATGAACTACAGTTAAGCGTTGTAAAATTTGTGTCGCAAGTGGAAAAAGGTATAACATCAGCAACACAATATTTGCTTTTTGTACAATAGAGGGCTGAATGCAGAGGAGGCAACTCGAAAAATTTGAACTGTGTCTGGAGCGAGTGCTTTTGGTAAAAATACGCCAGAAACAGATATTCTTGGTTCAACAAAGATCGTTCTGGCATTAATGATTTTTCACGTTAAGGAAGTCTTGACTACTGTAATAAGTGATGGATTACCATTTAACCGTCATGCGACATTTGCATTCAACAGGCAAGGTTCAGAAGTCTGGTGTAGGAGTACTGAGTGCTCTAATTCGAAACAACAGAAATCAATGCAATGAGTATTATTACAGTTTGGCTTGAACGTCATCAGGTCGCTCATTGAGCATTCCTATGCAGTTCAGTTACTGGTGCCGTGTTATGATGCTTTTATCGTTAACTTTCTGAGAAGAAATGAAAGGCTGAGTCCTACCAAAAGACGTAAACTCGAGCAAAGAGTAGTGTGAACATAATATTTTCCATCTGATAGCTCCAACAGTGTGTTTTGCACTACTACTACAGCTGGAATTTGTTGCCAAGAATTGAGACACCATTCGGTCGCAGTGTCTCTGCGTAATTGATTGGTGCATGTGTTGTTCAACAGACAGCAGTCGTCACTCTCACTGCAATCAGTGACTCTGTGTGTGTGTGTGTGTGTGTGTGTGTGTGTGTGTGTTTGTGTGTGTGTGTTTTCATGTTCGTGCCCGATCTGAATCAATACCATCAACATAAGAGAGAGACAAGCAACAATAAATATTGCATCAAATGTAACTGTTAACCATTGTAATGCAGTGGCTAGTTACTACAAATTGAATTTTTACCCAACACATGTCCTGCAAATTACGGTAAGCAAGTAAGATGTATAAACTCCATTATATCGTTGCCAGAGACAGTGCGCTCTTGTTGTCGCGACCTGCGACAAGTGCAACGATTAGCAGTGCCCAGTGCCGTCACGATTTGTTTATGTTGGCTGAGCGTGGACGCTGCTGCAGACTCTTCTCCATAAACAGAAGGAAATAAACATGGCTCTGACTGCAGTGAGCGGACATCACTGCCTGCATTTTCTTATAGCAATAAACGTGAGACTCTACTCACAGTTGCATGGAGCAATTAGACCTGGTATCACGTCATTAGTCATCATGTTATTAACCAGTGATGAAATTTCCACGCTCTTTGAATCCCAAAAGTCGGAACCTTCTCACAAAGTAATGTGAGATGATATCAAAATTTATCCAACACACAAAAATTAACTGCAGAGCTTTCATGCATGCAGTAGTTGCACACAAGGAAATATTATGTCTTGGAAGCGTGTACTTCATTTCCTTCTCTCATATCAACGCCCTTGTTTTAGTATGAAGTGAGGAAATAAACACAAAAAGCTGAAGTTTCTGAGAGGCACGTAAGCCATTTTCTCTTCTCATATTATAGGTTTTGTTTTCGTATGAAGTAAAAAAATAAACAGTTTAGGGTTCTGAACTATAATATGATACCAGATCCTTGTCATTCGATCTATCGGAAACGCAAAAAGCAGGGAGCTCTCCATTCTTTTGTCCAACAGTTTGTTTCCCTTCATGCATTACTACAGCACGGAGATTCTTATTTAAGGACTTGCGGGCATCAAGTTCTTAAGCAGAATGAGCCTTAAGTTATTTTGATAATTACGGTACGAAAAAATGCAACAAAGACGAGTTCTCCTAGAGCAGTGAAGATATTTGCACATGTCTGTATTCAGAAATGACTGCCAGGATCGCACCTACATGGAACCTGGTACCTGAGCGTTACTACTGTGCAACGAGGGACTACCGAAGCAGAAGGACACCAAGTTAGTGATACATAAACCAGAGAAGTAAGGCAGAGTCGCTTCCTTCTCACTACAATGCCACTGTCGAAACTTAAGTAGGTAATTGTGGTTGCAGGAGTTACAATGAGTTCTTCCAGACGTATAGACGTATGTGGAAAAGAACTTGTATTTAGATGATCCCCTGAAAGAAACGGATTTAATATTAATCATTTTGATCAAGTTGCCTCTGAGGGTACAAGGAAAATTGATAGCAATATATAAGTCAGATGTAAAAGCAATTGTGCAAGCGCTGGACCAATTGGATTCATTTTCAGGGAACAATCAGAATCTAGAAGGTTGGAGAAGGAACCCCTGGGAAAATAACGGACCTAATGAAGATAGGATACAAGGAGAACTGACAAACAGACAGATACAATATCCTCAACACACAGATAATGGAATAACTCAGGAGGAGACAATGATAGACAGGACACACACAACTGGTCAAAGGATCAACTGAAAACCTCAGTTGGCTGGGGTGGCCGAGAGGTTCTAGGCGCTACAGTCTGGAACCGAGCGACCGCTTCCGTCGCAGGTTCGAGTCCTGCCTCAGGCATGGATGTGTGTGATGTCCTTAGGTTAGTTAGGTTTAAGCAGTTCTATGTTCTAGGGGATTGATGACCTCAGAAGTTCAGTCCCATAGTGTTCATAGCCATTTTTTTTAACCTCAGAGGGCGTAGTGTTCTGTGCAACACAAGGTGTTTAACAAACACCTGGCACTCAAGTTACTGACAATTTTATTTCAAAAAAAGGTTCAAATGGCTCTGAGCACTACGGGACTTAACATATGTGATCATCAGTCCCTTAGAACTTATAACTACTTAAACCTGACTAACCTAAGGACATCACACAACAAGGAAAAAGCTATGATTAGAATAAACAAGGTATACAGAGACAAAGAATATTATCCTGTTGGAAACAAATTTAACAAATTCTAAAAAGACACCATGGAGACAGTGAACAAACAACTTAGCGAAAACAGGAAAAATAGATATAAGTGGGTATCATTCTGCAATTGTGCTTAGATAAGAGAACAGTAAAGAGATCGAATGGTAACAAAATTTGAAACATACGTTTAGCCAACTGACAAGGTAAATCGTGACCAAAGGATAAAGAGGTAAGTGCAGCAGAATAAGATGAAGAATTAAAGTTATGTAAGTATGGGAACTGGGTCCAAACCCCATAGAATAAAAGAAAGAAAAGGTATAAGTTAATGAGTGGCCGAGGACGGTATCACTGTACATTATGAAGTATAAAGATGATGAGGGTCATACAAAGGTGTCCCCACATCCAACAATGGGTAATGGTAAACCGAGAGGTACCTTGAGTAAAGATAAGAAGTATTGAAATAAGTTAGAGGGAATGCTTTATAGTTGCAAGAGTGAGAAGGACAGTATTCGCTGGCGAAAAAGAAACAAAAAATAGTGAACCAGTGACTAATAGGACGGCAATTACTTAGCCGATGATTATGGAACATGTTCTTGTATGTAGTAGAAAATGGGCATTATAAAGTAAGATTAGCCAAATGCGAGTTTTATAAATTTTTGATTAACTTGGATGTAGAAATAATTAATATGTAAATGTTTAGATGAGCTAAAAGTAAGGGGCATATGAGTAGATGTTCCATCTCAGATAAAACAGAAGTGCATCAGAATAAGTATTCAATTTTAATTAAGGTATGTATTATATAGTGTTCATGGTATATTCAGAAATGATTTAAACCTAAAATGGTGCTACTCTCAAGGCATCAGATAAAGATCGAATCAGATAACGATCAGAAGTAATTTTAAAGATACATACTCACTTCAATGGGACATAAATCTGTATAGCTATATCGTGTTAAGGATAGTGTAATAATAAGAACAGTAGTCGATAAGCAATGATTGTAGAGTATGTGTAAGATGAAGTAATACCAATGATTAAAGATGTAAACCGAGGGCAAGAGACACCCAACCGACAATATTTCAAAATTAAACAGGGTCTTCGTGCATATTGAATTTTGAAAATAAAAGAAGAGGGGGGGAATGTGTAATGTACGTGCAATCCCTTCACATGTTTAAGCCAAGTATTACGCTCAGTAGCAGCCAGGTTACATGTCCATTTGACAATTAAGCGTCAACAAGGAGCATTAGTGATGAAACCATTAGGAGGCAATGTTCTGCAACCTTAGTATGGACGAGATCTGTCTATTTGGGAGTAGGATCTTACAATCTGAGACAGTGTTACGAGACAAACTTCGGTCACAATTTCCGCAAACATGACGTCAGATCCGCCTAGCAACAGCGATCTGAACGCCCATTGGCTGAAAGTTTGGATATATATATATACATATATATATATATATGTATATATATATATATATATATATGCGTGTGTGTAGGAAATGAGCGAAGTGTCCTCACTGGCTGAGAGAGAAAGGTGGGGTTTCTCTTGTCCATCGGGAAGAGAGGGCGAGTTAGTAGCGAGGCGCCACTGAAAAAGCACGTTCGAGTAACTGGGGGTGGCTCCAAAAGAACGATGACGAATAAATGTTCCAGCTGTTAAACATGAGATAGTGAAAGTTAGTTATCAGTGAACGCCACGTGTCGTGGGCAGTGTGTATTACGCTTATGGAAAGTTAGAAAAGTGTTAATGGGTTGTAAAGGGTTGAATAACGGCGTAGCCAAGAGCCGCCATATTGGAAGTTCGGTGAAGCGTGTTTCAAAGTATTTTCTTTATTAAAATGGGTATAGTACAAAGCGTTGTTGACATTTAACTACTGGCATCCAGAAACACTCCACTTCAGCAAGATGGCCCCTTCATTGAACCTAGGGCCTGAGTGCTAATACTTGGGATGAGGGACTACCGAAGCAGCAAGACACCAGGTTAGTGATACATAAACCAGAGAAGTAAGGCAGAGTTGCTTCCTTCTCGCTACATTGTCACTGAGGGCATTGTACTGGGTTTCCATCTGAGCTCTTGATATTCAAACAAGTAGTTCTCTTTTCTCCAAAGGTCTCTTTAATTTTACAGTAGGCAGTATCTATTACTTCCCTGGAGATATATGTCTGTACTTCCTTTCTTTTGTCCTCAAGCCATCCCTGCTTAGCCATTTTGCACTTCCTGTGGATCTCATTTTTGGGACGTTTGTATTCCTTTTTGCCTGCATCATTTACTGCATTTCCAAATTTTCTCCTTTCATCAATTACATTCAATATTTCTTCTGTTATCCACGGATTTCTAATAGCCCTCATCTTTTTACCTACTTGATCCTCCGCTGCCTTCACTATTCCATGTATCAAAGCTACTGATTCTTCTTCTACAGCATTTATTTCCCCCATTCTTGTCAAGCGTTCCCTAATGGTCTCCCTGAAACACTCTACAACCTCTCGTTCTCCCAGTATATCCAGGTACCAAGTTCTTAAATTTCCCACCTTTTTGCACTTTCTTAATTTTTGATCTACAGTTCATAACCAATAGATCGTGGTCGAGTCCATGTGCGGATCTAGTTGGCACATAAACTTGTTCTATTGTGGCAGGTGTCGGCTTTGTGTCTATCTTCGTTACAATAAGGTGTTAACTATGCTGTTCACTGTAGCTCACCTGCACTCCTATTTTTTAAATTCATTATTAGACCCTCTCCTGCATTACTCTATTTGATTTTTTATTTATAACCCTGTATTCACCTGACCAGAAATCTTGTACCTCCTGCCACTGAACTTGACTAATTCCCACTGTATGTAACTTTAACCTATCCATTTCCCTTTATAAATTTTCTAACCTGCCTGCCTGATTAAAGGATCTGACATTCCACACTCCCATACATAGAACAACAATTTTTTTTCTCCTCATTGCGACGCCCTCCTCAGTAGTCCCCACCCAGAGATCCGAATGGCGGCTACATTACCTCTGGAATATTTTACCCTAGAGGACACCATCATCATTTTACCATACACTGAAACCGCACGCCCTTGGGAAAAATTACGACTGTAGTTTCCCCTTGCTTCCAGCCATTCCCAGTACCAGTACTAGAGGTGGCAAAAAATAACGTAACTGATAGAAACAACCAGTTACTGAGAAGTAACGGTTACTGCTATAACCGTTCCTCTGATACAGGCAGTTATTTCAATAACTGTCTAGTGTCAATAGTGCCTCACGCCATCTGTTGACTAAGATCATACTATGCTTTCCCGTCAACTCATCAGAGATCAGGCTACGAACGAAAGAGAGGGATACACCATTTGGAAGGCGTTCTATAGGCCATGGGAATAACTGTGAGACTGCGCGCCATCTATTGACAAGAGCTGTGTACTATTTTGTGTGCCTTCGTTACTTTTAGCGCAAACAATTAAATAAAGTTAATGTCCGAGCGGTGGCTGATAGGAGCTGCAGTACAGGCATTAACAAGTACGGTTGTTCTCTTGAGCCACCGCCTTATATATCAATTTAGCGTGGATGGGTAGTATAAAGAGAGTTACCATAAGGAATTCGAGCGACTATGGAAACATCTGTCAGCGATCCATAATTTCCTCAACGTCCGTCTGATCGGCCCCTTTCTCTCCCACCGTCCTTCCTACGTCACCATCCATAACACGGATTCCTACACCTTTTTTCCCTCCGCCAGTGTGCTCCAAGGCTCCATCCTCTCCCCCCTTCTGTACCTTTTGTATACGGCGGACATGCCGCCGCCGTCTCCCCCCATCCACCTTCTCCAGTTTGCCGATGACACCGCCTTCCTTGCCCTTGAACCCAACCTGCAGCGCTCCCAACACCTTCTCCAATCCCATCTTGACCGGTTCACAGCTTGGTGCAACCAGTGGTTGCTCGAGGTCAATCCCTCCTTTTCCTCAAACGGATACGGGTCCTCTACACTTCCCGTAACCTCGATCCTCCTCACTCGCTTGTCTCCCCCATCCACTCCCGACCCCGCCCGCTGCCGTGCCTGTATTTCCACTTCCCACAAGCTCTCCATCTCTCCACCCTCCTTACCCTCTCTCAAGGAGGCTTCCACCAGCTCCCCCTCCCAGATGATGCCCCCACCCCTCCATCTACCCCTCCTACCAACATTGATACTCCTCTCCCTCTTCTTGTGTAGGCAAAACCACCCCTTCCTTCCACCTCCTCGATTTTTATCTAACCATATATCTCTGCTCTCCCCTCTCCCTCTCCCACCTCCCCTCCTCCTCTCTTGGCAGGTCCCCGTATTCGCACACGCAGTGAACATTCTTGCACTGGATCACATCGCCATCAGTGTCTCGTGTGTGTGCCTTCGTTTTATGTTTAGTGTTCTTTCGCCACCACGCCACCACTTTTCACATGTGCCATCGCAGTCATCCTCGTTATGTGCGCCGTGTCAACTAGTGTTAGTGTTTTTTCTCGTCCAGTGTGACCAGCTAAATGTTTATTATTTTTGGTGTCTACAGTTTTTGCCCACCGTTTTTATTGTATTATCTGTCCCACCTATATGTAATACTTATTGTACGACTCGCAGCTGAAGAGCAGCGTAATATGCTGCTGCCTGCCCGCCTTTGTATAAGGTGATCAAAATAACAATAAAAAAATTAAAAAAAATTTCCTCAAGGCTGACTGGAATACCTACCGGGATACCCTCTCACCTACCACAACCTTGATGATATTACCCGTGCTGCCCCCTTTCTCCTGCAGACCTTGTCTGAGGCCGTGGAGGCCCACATAACTTCCGTCGCCATCCACCACCACCATCCTACTTTACTCCCACATGCCGTCCTCCTTCTCTGTGAATGCCGCCGTCTCTACTGTGCCTTCCTTCACATGCATGAACTGGACACAGTACGACGCCACTCGCAACTACAACGACACATCAGAAACTTGCTCGCAGCTAAGAAACGCCGGTACTGGCGACAGACATGCACCCGTTTTAGTGCTACACTTCCTATCAACTCGTCCAAGTACTGGTCAGCCTTCCGCTACCTTACCGGATCTAAACGCCCCTCCCTACTACTCTCCTTCATGATGATGACCCCTTCCCTGACAACCTTAGTAAGGCCAATCACTTTGCGTCCTACCGCTCCGATGTCTTTATCATCCCTGACGATCCCCAGTTCGATTACTCCCTCTTCGCAGATGCCCACGATCGAACTCACACCTCTGTCCCTCCCCTAGCCACTGGTTTCCAGTACTTGGACAACATTGCACACACCAAATTCAATGACCGCATCACCACTCAGGATATCATCGCTATCTTCCTCTCCCTTGACCTTGAATGCACCTATGACCAGTTGTGGCATTCCAGTATCCCCGTCAAGCTCCAGACCTTCGCCCTTTCTATTAACTACGTCCGTCTGATCGGGTCCTTTCTTTCCCAACGTCCAACCAACCTCAGCATCCATAACACAGATTCCTACACCTTTTCCCCTCTGCCGGTGTGACCAAAGGTTCCGTCATCTCCCCTCTTCTGTACCTTTTGCATACGGTGGACATGCCGCCGCCTTCACCACAAATCCACCTTCTCCAGTACGCCGTTGGCACCGCCTTCCTTGCCCTCGCCCCCACCCTGAGGCGTTCCCAACACCTACTCCAGTCACATCTTGACCGGTTCACCACATAGTGCAACCAGTGGTTGCTTAAGGTCAAACCCTCCAATACCTAGGAGATCATTGTAGGCAAAACCAACTCCCTGATGATGACCTCCTCCCCTCCATCTACCCCTCCTACCAACATTGATACTCCTCTCCCTCTTCCTGTGTTTGTTCCTATGGGCACCCTCTCTCCCTTCTTTCCCCCTTCCCTCCCTCCTCCTTTTCCCCCCTCCTCCCCAGCTTCCCCTGCGCCCGTACCTTCATTCCTCCCACCATCTCCTCTGCCATTGGCATCTTCGTCTCCCCTCTCCCTCCCCCAACACCTTCTTCCCCTCTCGGCAGGTCTCTGGACTCGCACAAGTTCAGTGGACATTTGCACGCCAGATATCATCGCCATCAGTTTCTTGTGTGTGTGCCATTGTGTATGCGATTTAGTGTTTTTCGCCACCACGTTCCTTCGTTCACTTGTACCGTCTAAGTCATCAGTGTTTTTCGTCGAGTGTGAATGCCTTCGTGTTTTTAATTTTTGTATCTATTTTTTTTAACCACCAATCTGTTACATTCCTGTCTTCATTGTCTCTTTTATTGTAATGCTTGTGGCTGAAGAACACAGTAGATTTATCCGCTGCAAGCCCACATTTGTATAAGGTGAAAAATAACAATAAAGAAAAAAATAATAATTTCCTCTCGGCCAACTGGAATCCCTACCAGGATACCCTCTCTATCCAAGTCGATAGCCACCCGTTCACCTACCACCACCCTGATGATATTACCTGTGCCGCCTCCTTTCTCCTCCAGACCTTGTCTGAGGTTGTGAAGGCCCGGTCCCTTCCATCGCCATCCACCCCCATTGTCCTACTTTACCATCACTTCCATTTCCGTTAATCACGCCGTCCCTACCGTTCCTTCCTTCACACGTGTGACCCGGACACACAACAACGCCAACGGCAACTACAACGACACATCAGAAACTTGCTTACGGCTAAGAAATGCTGGGACTGGCGACAGACATGCACCCATCTTAATGCTACACTTCCTATCAACTCGTCCAAGTACTGGTCAGCCTTCTGCCGCCTTACCGGATCTAAACCCCCTCCCTACTACCCTCTCCTTCATGATAATCAATCCTTCCCTGACAACCATAGTAAGGCCAATCACTTTGCCTCCTACCTCTCTGATGTCTTTACCATCCCAGATGGTACCCACTTCCATTACTCCCTCTTCCCAGATGTCCGCAGTCGAACTGACACCTCTGCCTCTCCCCTCGCTCCTGGCTTCCAGTTCTTGGACAATATTGCACAGAACGAATGCAATGCCCCATCACTACTCAGGATCTCATCACTGCACTCCGCATGAAACGCAACACCGCTCTTGGTTACGATTGTGTCACCTATCGCCAACTTTGTGAAGCTCCTACCTCCTTCCTCTCCACTCTGGAGAGGCTCTACAATGTAGTTCTGCCGCCGACTACTACCCCGACGTGTGGAAAACCTCCCCCATCCTGATGTTCCTTAAACCTGACAAACCACCATCTGCTGTCTCCTCCTACAGTCCCAGCAACCTTACCTCGGTCTTCAGCAAGGTCCTGGAATCCATCCTCACCCGACTCATCCACCAGCATCTCCGCCAGCACCGTCTCCTTCCCGTTACCCAGTGTGGATTTCGGCCGTCCTTCTCTACCGATGACCTTTTCCTTCACCTCACTCATCTCCTCTCCAAACTTTTGCCCTTCCTCATAACTACATCCGTCTGATTGGGTCCTTTCTTTCCCAGCGTCCTACCTAGGTCACTATCCATAACACGGATTTCTACACCTTTCTCCCCTCCACTGGTGTGCCCCAAGTTTCTGCCCTCTCCTCTCTTCTGTATCTTTAGTATACGGCGGACAATCCGGCACCTTCACCCCCCGTCCACCTTCTCCAGTACGCCGATGACACCGCCTTCTTTGCCCCCACCCGCACCCTGCAGCGCTCCCAACACCTTCTCCAATCCCATCTTGACCAATTCACCACTTGGTGCTACCAGTGGTTGCTCAAGGTCAATCCGTCCAAGACCCAGGCGATCATTGTAGGCAAATCCACCCCTTCCTTCCGCCTCCTCGACTTCTATGTCACCATCTATGGCCGTCCTATCGCCCTCACCCCCACCCTTAAGTACCTTTGCGTCACCCTTGACCATTGCCACTCCTGGACCGCCATCTCCAGACAATTCAAGCCAAAGCACGCCGTGACTCTGTCTCCTCAAGTTCCTTTATGGTCGCAATTGGGGTCTGGACCCCTCCACCATCCTCCACACCTATAAATCCCTCATACACCCTATCTTCTACTACGCCAACCCTGCCCAGATCTCCGTCCCTCCTACCTTTTTCAAATCCCTTCAAATCCTTGAACGCCATGCTCTCTGCCTCACCTATCACATCTGTTTCCCCTCCCCCACGTGCATCCAGTACGATATTAATCCATTCTCACACCTCCTCCATTTCCTCAAACGGATACAGATCCTCTACACCTCCTGTAATCTAGATCCCCCTCACTCACTTGTCTCTCCCATCCACTCCCACCGCTTTCCACTGTCCCACCTGTATTCCCACATCCCACCTCCTCTCCATCTCTCCACTCTCCTTACCCTCTCCCAAGGTGGCTTCCACCAGGTGCCCTACCTTGATGATGCCCTCCACCCCTCCATCTACTCCTACTATCAACTTTGATCCTCCTCTTCCACTTCCAGTGTTTTTTCCTCAGGGCACTCTCCCTCCCTTCTGTCCCTCCTCCCTCCCCTAGGCATCCCATACCCCCACACCTTCTAATGTTACTTAAAATCCGTCTTGATTGCAAATTTTTTATTCATATGACCGGTTTCGGTTCATTCAGAACCATCTTCAGATCTGTAAAAATAATGATATTCTTTTACTATTTCACGGAAGCAAATCTTTTTCATGCTATCTAGTCAACATCAAATGTACCAGAACGTACCTGATATTTCAGTTACAGGAGTAACCCGTCCAAATCCAGCAACTTTCACATGCTACGTCACATAAAATTGGTTGGCAGAGTGCCCGCCATTTACACTCCTGGAAATGGAAAAAAGAACACATTGACACCGGTGTGTCAGACCCACCATACTTGCTCCGTACACTGCGGGAGGGCTGTACAAGCAATGATCACACGCACGGCACAGCGGACACACCAGGAACCGCGGTGTTGGCCGTCGAATGGCGCTAGCTGCGCAGCATTTGTGCACCGCCGCCGTCAGTGTCAGCCAGTTTGCCGTGGCATACGGAGCTCCATCGCAGTCTTTAACACTGGTAGCATGCCGCGACAGCGTGGACGTTAACTGTATGTGCAGTTGACGGACTTTGAGCGAGGGCGTATAGTGGGCATGCGGGAGGCCGGGTGGACGTACCGCCGAATTGCTCAACACGTGGGGCGTGAGGTCTCCACAGTACATCGATGTTGTCGCCAGTGGTCGGCGGAAGGTGCACGTGCCCGTCGACCTGGGACCGGACCGCAGCGACTCACGGATGCACTCCAAGACCGTAGGATCCTACGCAGTGCCGTAGGGGACTGCACCGCCACTTCCCAGCAAATTAGGGACACTGTTGCTCCTGGGGTATCGGCGAGGACCATTCGCAACCGTCTCCATGAAGCTGGGCTACGGTCCCGCACACCGTTAGGCCGTCTTCCGCTCACGCCCCAACATCGTGCAGCCCGCCTCCAGTGGTGTCGCGACAGGCGTGAATGGAGGGACGAATGGAGACGTGTCGTCTTCAGCGATGAGAGTCGCTTCTGCCTTGGTGCCAATGATGGTCGTATGCGTGTTTGGCGCCGTGCAGGTGAGCGCCACAATCAGGACTGCATACGACCGAGGCACACAGGGCCAACACCCGGCATCATGGTGTGGGGAGCGATCTCCTACACTGGCCGTACACCACTGGCGATCGTCGAGGGGACACTGAATAGTGCACGGTACATCCAAACCGTCATCGAACCCATCGTTCTACCATTCCTAGACCGGCAAGGGAATTTGCTGTTCCAACAGGACAATGCACGTCCGCATGTATCCCGTGCCACCCAACGTGTTCTAGAAGGTGTAAGTCAACTACCCTGGCCAGTAAGATCTCCGGATCTGTCCCCCATTGAGCATGTTTGGGACTGTATGAAGCGTCGTCTCACGCGGTCTGCACGTCCAGCACGAACGCTGGTCCAACTGAGGCGCCAGGTGGAAATGGCATGGCAAGCCGTTCCACAGGACTACATCCAGCATCTCTACGATCGTCTCCATGGGAGAATAGCAGCCTGCATTGCTGCGAAAGGTGGATATACACTGTACTAGTGCCGACATTGTGCATGCTCTGTTGCCTGTGTCTATGTGCCTGTGGTTCTGTCAGTGTGATCATGTGATGTATCTGACCACAGGAATGTGTCAATAAAGTTTCCCCTTCCTGGGACAATGAATTCACGGTGTTCTTATTTCAATTTCCAGGAGTGTATATTAATTATAACACTATTACCGACAGGTGGCGTCTGGTACATTTGTTACATTCCATTTGCACATACTGTATTCAGTAGATCTTTTTTTATATTAAAAATACTTAATTAAAATATGCAGATGTCAAGGTTAAAATCTGTACTTGTCAGAATTAAAAAACAGTAAAATTATCATTTTTATACGATCTAAAAAACATAGGGCGATTTATATATCTATGGTGCTGGTGGGAACTTGTTTTCCTCTACAGTCGGTCTGCTTCTGCGGTTTCCGCCATTTCGGTGTTGTACCGCGGTCCGCTCAGTCGTCTGCTGTCCATCGCCGCGGGCTAGAGGGCTGCACAGGAGGGCCCCGTCAACGACGCCAGGCGCTGCACGCGTCTTCCGGCTTTTCCACCGCGCACCATCTCTCATCCCTCGGTCTGATCTCCACACGCAATCTCTTAGTAGGTCGTCATAAGTGCTAAAATAGGCGTTACGATTGAATTCGCTTTGCTCGTTGAGGATTAAATCCGGATCTTTATTTTTGTGGGTGTATATTTCAATTTCTTCCAAAATGTTAAGAAACCGTCCCTTATGAGCTCTATGCAGTATGTCTAACTTGCGTTCAATGTTCGTGACTGAGTGCTTTGTCGCAGCCATATGCGCCCCAAAAGCTGTTTTGTTTTGAGAGTAGGTGTGCTCCCTGAATCTGGTTTCAAAGTTCCTACCAGCCTGCCCTATACATTGTTTACAGCAGTCATTCCATTTGATCTTATATACCCCTGAATCCTGAAATTTATTCCTACTATTACATATTCTATGCCGGAGCTTCAATTTTAACGTGTTATTTGTTCGGAACCATATTTTAACGTCGGATTTACGAAAGCATCTTTCAATTTTATCTGTAATTCTTCCATTGTAAGTGAGAGCTACATTTTTTTTGTTGTTCCTCTTAACTGCTACTTGACTTCCTTCTATTTGTTCCATTTTCCTCTTCTTTGTCTTCCTATAAATATTCATCACCTGCTTACACGTATATCCGTTCGCTACGGTCCCTTCTTTTAAGATACTTAACTACTTTTCTAATACCTGTTAGCTTAGTGGCAATCTTAGTAGCCTGTATACCATCCAAGTAAAATATGCCCATTTGTATCGCGGTGGAGGTGGAGGTGGAGAGAGGGGGGATACTGTGATACAGGTGCGGCGAACGGGTGGGGGGGTGGAGAGGAAGGAGGAATCCAGTGGGTGGGGGGGATCAAGCCTGCGAACAATGTAAAGGATGGGGAGATGTTGGAGGAACAGGAGGAGGTGGGGGAAGGGGATCAGTTCATACAGGAGCCGTGTGGGGGAAGGAAGGCAGATACGGAAGGAAAGGCGGAGTGTATGGCGTTCAAGGATTTGGAGGGCCTTGTAAAAGCGAGTGGGGGCGGAGATCCAGGCAATGCTGGCATAACAGAAGATAGGACGGATGAGAGATTTGTAGGTGTGGAGGGTGGTAGAAGGATGCAATCCCCATGTCCAGCCAGACAGGAGTTTCAGAAGGCGGAGGCGGGATTGGGTTTTCTGTTGGACGGTCTGGAGATGAGGATTCCAGGTGAGGTGTCGGTCGAGGGTGAGGCCAAGGTATTTCAGGGTGGGGGTGAGCTGGATAGGACGACCATAAAGGCTGTGGTAGAAATCATGGAGGCGAAAGGAGCGAGTGGTGCGGCCTATGATGATTGCCTGGGTTTTGGTGGGGTTGAGACAGAGGAACCACTGGTTACACCAAGTGGTGAACTGGTTAAGGTGGGTTTGGAGGGTACCCTGAGACCGTTCTTTATTGTAATTTTAAGCACCTCATACAAGGCGGGCTGTCAGCAGCATATTACGCCGCTCTTCAGCCTTAAGGGGTACAATAATATGACATAGAGGTGACACAAACAATACAAGAAAAACGGCAGGCAAAGAAATGTAGATACAAAAATGATAAACATGAAGCCGTTCACGCTGGACGAAAAAACACTAACACTTGTTGACACGGAGTACAGAATAAGGACGACTGCGATGGCACACGTGAACAGTTTAGGCGTGCCAACGAAAGAACACTAACCGCAGACGAGGCACCCACACGAGACACTGGTGGCAATGATCTCAGGCGTTCGAATGTTCACTGAGTGTGTGCGAGTCTGGGGACCTGCCAAGACGGGAGGAGTGGGAGTGGGAGAGGGAGAGAGGAGAGCAGATGCCCTGGGCAGGGGTGATAGGGGGAAGAGAGGAAGGGGGAGGGGAACCCGGGGGAAGAGTGGTGGAGGCAGGGTACAGGGGAAAAGGAAAGAGAAGGGAGGGAGGGTGCCTAAAGGAAAGGACACAGGAAGTTGGGGGGAGGATCAAAGTTGATAGGAGGGGTAGATGGAGGGGAGGAGGACATCATCAGGGAGGGGGAGCTGGCGGAAGCCACCTTGGGAGAGGGTGAGGAGGGTGGAGAGATGGAGACCGGGTGGGACGTGGGAATACAGGTGCGGAAGTGGGCGGGGGCGGAAGAGGATGGGTGAGACAAGCAGATGAGGAGGATCGAGTTTGTGGGAGGTGTACAGGATCCATATGCTTTCAAGGAAGAGTAGGAGGAGGGGGAAAGGGATGAGATCATACAGGATCCGCGTGGGGGAGGGGAGACGGATGCGATAGGCGAGGCGGAGAGCATGGCGTTCAAGGATTTGGAGGGATTTATAAAAGGTAGGGGGGCGGAGATCCAGGCCGGATGGGCGTAACAAAGGATAGGGCGGATGAGGGATTTATATGTGTGGAGGATGGTGGAGGGGTCCAGACCCCACGTACGGCCGGAAAGGAGCTTGAGGAGACGGACTCGGGAGCGTGCCTCGGCTAGGATTGTCCAGAGATGGGGAGTCCAGGAGAGGCGACGGTTGAGGGTGACGCCAAGGTACTTAAGGGTGGGAGTGAGGGCGATAGGACGGCCATAGATGGTGAGATAGAAATCAAGGAGGCGGAAGGCAGGGGTGGTTTTGCCTACAATGGTCGCCTGGGTTTTAGAGGGATTGATGTTGAGCAACCACTGGTTGCACGAAGCAGTGAACTGGTCAAGATGGGATTGGAGAAGGTATTGGGAGTGCTGCAGGTTGGGGCAAGGGCAAGGAATGCGGTGTAATCGGCAAACTGGAGAAGGTGGACGGGGGGTGACGGCGGCGGCATGTCCGCCGTGTGCAATAAGTACAGAAGTGGAGAGAGGACGGAGCCTTAGGGCACACCGGCGGGGGGAAAAAGGTGTAGGAATCCGTGTTATGGATGGTGGCATAGGAAGGACGGCGGGAGGGAAAGGAGCCGATCAGACGGACGTAGTTAATGGGAAGGGCGAAGGTTTGGAGCTTGAAGAGGAGACCAGAATGCCATACGCGGTCATAAGCACGTTCGAGGTCCAGGGAGAGGAAGATTTCGGAGCGACGGGAAGCTGTTCGGAAAGGAGATGAGTGAGGTGAAGGAGAAGGTCGTCGGAAGAGAAGTATGGCCGAAAGCCACACTGGGTGACGGGAAGGATGCGGTGCTGGCGGAGATGCTGGTGGATGCGGCAGGTGAGGATAGATTCTAGGACCTTGCTGAAGACCGAGGTAAGGCTGATGGGACGGTAGGAGGAGACGGCGGACGGCGGTTTGCCAGGTTTAAGGAACATGAGGATACGGGAGGTTTTCCACAGGTCGGGGTAGTAACCGGTGGACAGGACTACATTGTAGAGCCTGGCCAGGGTGGAGAGGAAAGAGACAGGAGCTTCACGAAGGTGACGGTAGGTGACACGATCGTGACCAGGAGCGCTGTTGCGTTTTGTGCGGAGTGCAGCAATGAGATCCTGTGCAGTGATAGGGGCACTGAGTTCCGTGTGTGCAATGTTGTCCAAGTACTGAAAACCAGGAGCGAAGGAAGGGACAGAGGTGTCAGTTCGATCGCAGATATCCGGGAAGAGGGAGTAATCGAACTGGGGATCATCAGGGATGGAAAAGACATTGGAGAGGTAGGGAAAGGGTGATCATCATGGAGAAGAGGAGAGTAGGGGGAGGGTTTAGTTCCGGTAAGGCGACGGAAGGCTGACCAGAACTTGGACGAGTTGATAGGTAGGGTATCAGTTAAATGGGTGCATGTCTGTCGCCAGTCCCGGCGTTTCTTAGCCGCGAGCAAATTACGAATGTGTCGCTGGAGTTGCCGGTGGCGTCGTAGTGTGTCCAGGTCACGCGTGCGGAGGAAGGCACGGTAGAGACGGGGCGGGATTCACGGAGGAGGAGGATGGCCTGTGGGGGTAAGGTAGGACGGTGGGGGTAGATGGCGACAGTAGGGATGTAGGCCTCCACGGCCTCAGACAAGGTCTGCTGTAGAAAGGAGGTGGCATGGGTGACATCAGCGGGGTGGTGGTAGGTGAAAGGGTGGCTATCGACCTGGGTGGAGAGAGTATCCCGGTAGGCATTCCAGTTGGCAGGGGAAAAGTCATGGACGTACTTAGGTGAACGGTCATTACGAGTGTCGGAGCAGGGGCGACGACCGTCTGAAATGGTGAGGAGGACAGGGAGATGGTCGCTAACAATAGGCTGCAGGACATCCACTGTTATGTGGCCAAGGAGGTTGGGGGAGGAGAGGATAACATCGGGAGTGGAGTTGGATTCGGGATGGGTGTGCTGGGGGATGGGAATGAGGTCGACTTGAAGGGAGGACAGGAACCGATGCCACCGCCATAACTGGGCAGCGGAACGACTATGGTTGTTAAGGTCAGCGGCGATCACGTAGGAGGAGAAGGTACGGTCGATGTAGGAGAGGAAGTCGAAGGGAATAGGGTCGTTGGGGCGGACATAGATGGTGGCGCATGTAATGGTAAGGCCAGGGAAGAAGAGACTAAGGAACAGGTGCTCGGTGGGGTCGGGAAGGAGACGTTGCAGCCGAACGGGGATCTGGCGGTGGTGCCCAGGAGGAGGAGGAGGAGGATATTAGTGTTTAACGTCCCGTCGACAACGAGGTCATTAGAGGTGGTGTGGTGCCCGATGGCAACTCCGCCACGCGCAATCGGGAGGGGATTATCAGAGCAGTGGAGGAGGTATGATGAAGTGTGGATGGTGTGATGGAGCTTCAGGAAAGTTTCATTGAGGACGAAGGCATCCACGCAGTGGGTGGCAAGGGTGTGCAGGAAGAGGTTTTTGTTGGTGGGAAGGGAGCGGATGTTGTTGAAAAGGATATGGTGCTGCCGCGCCATGACATGGATTTAAACGAGTGTGTCAAGACGGGAGAAGGTGAAATGGGGCTGGTTCTTGGAGTAGGTGGCGTACATTTAGAGTTGGAAAACGGAACGGGTGGCGAGGGAGATCTGTTGGAGGGTGTGCGGACGCTGAAGAGGATGAACATTCTGAAGGACAATGGTGAGGAATCTGAAGATGTCCTCAGCGGTAGGGGGTGGGTGAAGGGAGTTACCGGGAGGGGTGGAGGCGTCCAGAGGGCGGACAGGAATGGTGAGTTCAGGAGTGGTAGGAGGGGGCCGGGCCTTACACTTATGGGAGTAGGTAGGATGAGGGAGGTTACAGGTATTACAGGGGGGGGGGGACTGGAGATTGAGGCACTGCCATAAAAAGTGGGCTTTCCTACAGTGCGGGCAGGTGGGGGCCTCGCGGCACTCAGATGTTGCGTACGCATTATACCGCAAGCACCTTTGGCAGCGGAGTAATTGAGGAGGGGAACGGGAGGAGTCAACCTTTAAATGCTGGTAGAAAGGAGGGCACCCTCATTCAGGAGTCGGTCTATTTAGGGGGTGTGCCCAGAAAAAACCGCATAAGGCGGGTGGGCTCGGCAGTGTTGTGGATGCGGCGAGAAGCACGCACCTCCAGATGGGGATGGGCCTGAAGCTCCGCCAACACCTCCTCCTCTGTGATCACTGGACTGAGCCGAGTGATCACGGCGGTGAGGGTCGGTGGGCGATGCGGGGGTTGGGGTTGGCGGAAGGGAGGTGGGGAAGGAGCAGGGGTGAGGGAGGCATGAGGGCCAAAGCAGGTGACAGGGATGAGGGACAGAGATCGGTGTGGAGGGTAGGGCTGGGGGAGGAGGTTAGTACCAAATCACGGTGAGGAGTGAGGAGGGAGAATCGGGCACCTGGAAAATTCTGGTGAAGGAAAAGGGTGAGGTTCCGGGCTTCAAGGAGGGAGGGATCAGGACGGGAGATGAGGTAGCGGCAGGAGGAGGGGGTAGGGGAAGAGGAGGAGGGGTCAGGGACAGGTGGAGAGACAACCATGGCATCAGGGCTGGGGGAAGGGGGATGAGGCGGAGCCTTTTTGGGAGCAGAAGAGGCAGGGGTGCCACTGGGGCGCTTAACGGCGGTGGAGGAGGTGGGGGGATGGGAACAACTGGAATGTGGCGGGTAGTGGCAGGTCCCAGGGAGGGAGTCGGCGTCGGAGATGGTGAGGGCGATGGCGAAGGCGATAGCAAAGACGATGACGAGGACGATGAAGATGAAGGTGAAGAGGAGAGCGGAGCATGGGCCGTAGACCGCCTGGCGACCACCCTGGCGGGGGCTGCAGAAACAGAAGGAGCAGAGGGAGGGAGTGGAGGGAAGGGATCAGAGGAGGCGCGGAAGGGAGGAGCCGGGGGCGGGGCGACAAATAGGGAGGGAGATGAGAGAGTGAGGATTGGGGGGATGGACGGAGGGGGGAGTGAAGCGGCACTCCACGTGATAGTGGTGGCAGCAGCAGAGGGGGAGGTGTATATAATGGCAGTGGTGGTGACTGTAGAGGAGGTGGTGATGCTTGACATTATGATAAGGGGGAAAAAAACGCAGTACTAGACAAAGGAGCAAACGAGAGACAGGCAGGGCAACGAGAGACACAGAGGAGAAAGGGACGGAGAATGACGAAGGAGACTGGGGCCTAAGCACCACTCCGCTGGGGAGGGGGGGGGGGACCGGGCTGGCTGGCTGGCTGGTGGGGACTCCTCTGCTGCTGCTGCTGCTGATGCTGCTGGTGGATAGTGGGGGCAGCTAGGACCACAGCTGGCCGCTGGCTGCGACCACTGGTGGTGGGGACTGCTGCTGGCTACTCGCTGCAGCTGGCGCAGGCGAGGACCGCTGCTGGCTGCTGGCATAGACCGCTGCTGGCTGCCAGTGGGGACCGCTGCTGGCTGCCGGCGGGGACCTCTGCTGGCGAGGACCGCCGCTGGCAGAGACCGCTGCTGGCTGCTGCCTGCTGCGTGCTGGCTGGACTGACGCACGCCGACAGGCTGGCTGACTGGCTGGCTGGCTGGCTGGCTGGCTGGCTGGCACCTGCAACACCTATCACTTCGATCGGTACCAGAATAGCACAAATCGAATTCAAACGAATTACCGCCGGAGATGACACTACTACTTGCGATTGCATTTATGAATAGCATTTGCCGCAAATAGCAGAAACGAGTATGAAGCCGTCGTCAGGAACCATTCAGTCTAATTCTCACTCACATGATTATCATTAAAGAATAAATATCTTTCTTATCTAAAAGAATAAATATCCGAACAGGGGCCGTAAACCCGACTTTTACGTTAGGCAGGTATCGAAGAACGGCACCACTCCTGCCGTCATCAACAGATGGACGCACAGTAGCCACTCTTGCAATTGCTGCAGTGCCGATTCTTTCTCCCTTCAGTTTTGACTCCAGTTTAGAAGAAAGAGCGAGTTGAATGATTTAATTAGGGTCTGAACGTGTTCGCCAGAAAAAGATAACAGACTACCGCCATATGTATTAAGGCAGTTCCCAGCAATTGCGTGACAAATGCTTTCTACTGTGATGCAGCTGCTTCAGGAAATTGGCGTTGTCACCTGAAAGTGGCAACCTCCTGTATCCTGATGTTATCCAAACCAAACAAGCCTCCATCTGATTCCTCTTCCTACCGTCCTATCTGTCTCACATCGGTGTTCAGCAAACTCTTGGAATCCATCCTTACCCGGCGCATCCATCACCACCTCCACCAAAACCACCTCCTCACTGACACCCAGTGTGGCTTTCGACTTTCCTTCTCCACTGATGACCAACTCCTCCACCTCACTCATTTCCTCTCCCTCCAGCTTAACTCCCATCGCTCCGCCATTTTTGTCTCCCTTGACCTCGAAAAGGCCTACGACCATGTCTGGCATCCCGGTCTCCTGTTTAAACTCCAAACCTACACCGTTGCTGTCAACTACATCCGACTGATGGCCTCCTTCCTCTCCCGCCGCCCCTCCTACATTACCATCCATAATCCCAATTCCCACACCTTCTACCCCTCTGCCGGTGTGCCCCAGGGTTCTGTCCTCTCCCCTCTCCTCTACCTCCTGTACATGGCAGATATGCCCCAACCCCCTACCAGTACACCTCTTGCAATATGACGATGACACCACATTCCTCGCCCTCACTCCTACCCACCAACGGTCCCAAAGCCTTCTCCAGAATCACCTTGTCCTTTTTTCTGCATGGTGTAACCAGTGGCTCCTGAAAATCAATCCCTCCGAGACCCAGGCAATCATCGTAGGTCATACCACTCGCTCCTTCTGGCTCCTGGATTTCTCCCTTACCATCTGTGCCCGTCCTTTCCACCTCAACCCCACCCTCGCCTACCTTGGCCTCACCATTGACCGTCACCTCACTTGGATCCCTCATCTCCACTCCATCCAATCCAAGGCCCACAACTGCCACCCACTCATCAAACTCCTCTCTGGCCGGACATGGGGGTTGCACCCCTCTACCATCCTCCACACCTACAAATCCTTAATCCATCCCATCCTCTGTTATGCCAGTCCCGCCTGGATATCTACTCCCCCCAAATTCTATAAGCCCCTCCAGATCCTTGAGTGTCATGCAGTCCCCCTCGCCTTCTGTATACGCCTCCCATCCCCCATGCGGATCCTCTATGACCTCATTCCTTTCCCCCATCTGCTCCTATTCCTCAAACATATCCGCATACTCTACACCTCCCACCACCTAGATCCCCCTCACCCCCTGGTTGCTCCTCTCCTCTCCCATCCCCACCCCCTGCCACCTCTCCACTGTTGAGTCACCCTACCCTCCATCTCTACACCCTTCATCTCCTTTCCCAAGGTGGCTTCCATCAACTCCCCCTCCCTGATGATGCACTCTGTTTCTCCATTTATCCCTCCTATCAACTCTGATTCTCACCCCCTCCTTACCTCCGTCCTTTTCCTGGGCTCCCCTTCCATCCTCTTTTTTCTCCACCTACCATCTCTGTGCCTGCCTTCTCTCCCCTGAGTCCTCTTGCATTTCCATTCTCTGCCTTTTCCCATTCCCTCTCGCATCTGCCCTGCCCCTCCCCCCATTATGAGTCCTCTACCTCCTTTGGTTCCTCCCCCTTTCGTTTTTCCTCTCCTCCCTCCTTGTTTTACCCCCCCCCCCCAATCTGTCCAGCCCCCCCCCCCATCAGCCCTCGGCTATGGTGTGACATCTTTGTGCTGACATTTTAGTGCAATGTTTACAGTGAGTTCAAATGGTTCAAATGGCTCTGAGCACCATGGGACTAAACTGCTGTGGTCATCAGTCCCCTAGAACTTAGAACTACTTAAACCTAACTAACCTAAGGACATCACACACATCCATGCCCGAGGCAGGATTCGAACTTGCGACCGTAGCAGTCGCACAGTTCCGGACTGCGCGCCTAGAACCGCGAGACCACCGCGGCCGGCTTACAGTGAGTGTTCAGTGTTGTGTGTCTTTTCCGAAGCGCTGCGAACAGACGTCATACTGTCGCTGGGTGTGATTTTTATATCTCTTGCGAACAGAAACCAGACTATGGCCGTGTTTTTTAATTGTGTGTTTACTATGTTACCTGTCTGCTTCCTGTGTACCTAATTGGCTTTGCCAACCGTTTGCTTTATGTTTTAGCTTTCCACAATTTTCCACCGTTTTACAATTTAAGTCACCGTTTTATCCCCTGCTTTTATTGTTTCTTATCTTCTTCTTACGTTTTAAAAAGTCTGTAGGCTGCAGAGCAGCGTACTAAGCTGCTGCCAGCCCGCCCCCTTAGGGCGGAATCGAGATTCAATAAAGGAAAAAAAAAAGAAATGGAAGTGGCAGACGCTAGCGGTAGACATGGCGTTATGGATATGGAGTTCATCATAAGAATAAACCTGGTGTAAAAAAACACAATCGCAATGATAGGTCAGAAGCATTAGCAGACGTACACTGGTGTTATTACGTTCTTGGAAGTAGGTCCTCCTTACGTATTAGCTACATTAAATGAAACATTATGATGTTCAAATCTATTGAGAGCCACCAACCTTTTTCTTAATAACGCTTTAGCTACGTATTTAAATTTAATTTCAAAAATGCTCGTCCACAGCTCGTGGTCGTGCGGTAGCGATCTCGCTTCCCACGCCCGGGTTCCCGGGTTCGATTCCCGGCGGGGTCAGGGATTTTCTCTGCCTCGTGATGACTGGGTGTTGTGTGACGTCCTTAGGTTAGTTAGCTTTAAGTAGTTCTATGTTCTAGGGGACTGATGACCATGGCCGTTAAGTCCCATAGTGCTCAGAGCCATTTGAACCAGCCAAAAATGCTCTACAGTCACAGCCTCTTTATTGTTGAGCTCTGATTGTCGGGGTGTTAATACGCGGAATGAAAATACCTGAGGCTGCAGACTGTTCCATAGTGAAACAGGGTTAAAAAGAGGGCCGAAAAATAGACTGTTCTTAATGTTTTTCATAAATTTACAGAGGTAATCGGCTTTGAACTTTTCTGAGGGACTGTGTTAGACACAGTGCAGTTACGCATCTAAACTGCAGGTTTTGCTGAATGGTAGCCTGCTGTGGGCGTTTGTTCCCTGGTTACAATTTCCCCATAGTCATTTTTTTTCTCATTCGATTTGAAATAGCTACATCCCGTAATTGTAGAACTCATCATAACTTTTTATGAATAATGTACGAATTCTTCTTTCTAATTACATATTACATGCGAAATTCTCGTTTTTATTGGGTATATAAATTCTGAATTATCGATTTTTATAAATGACTGTTAACAAAAGTTGCTTAAATTATGAAAACATAAGAATATAAGTTTTAAGACAAAAATGAAAAACCAAACACTTTTTATTTGAATTATCTTCATCGTTTTATACCACAGATGTAGATAAGCCTCGTAGAAACATGAAAAACAATTCTTTTCACAGCATCGAGCATGGCATACAGATTCTAGATTTTTACATTTGTCACTGTACCATTACAATACGAACTCAGCAGAACTGATATGCTGCCAAATGAAGGGAATTGGCCCAAGAAATAACAAGACTTGCCAACTGCCAGACGTAGACTACTGGTACAAACGCACGCAGATTTTTCACACGTCACGCAGTACGCTGGCGGGATATAGAACGGCTCATCAAAAAAGAAGAAAAGAAAATGGGGCGGCTGTTTGGCATCGTGTATTCTGATGTCGATAGGGTCGTTATCAACGTAGCAGGTGACACTTCTAGAAATGAAATGTATTTCTCCGACTCCGATAACGCAGGAGCTAAGAGATCACCAGATGACTGACTGTAATAAATACATTAGTGGTTTCAGTGTTCAACAGTACGATGAAATCCCTGCAGTATTCTTTTACATTACATACAGATCGCTATGTTTAAGTTGGAAATTTTCATCACTCTTGTTTGTAATTAGAACACCATATCAGGTGACAACAATTGCATTTCATGCTTGCCGTCTGGTGACTGAGAAGTGAGCGGTAGTGGTGGAGTTTCTCCAAATATAGTTTCATTCTGTTTAAAAATTAAATGACATTCGAAGCTATCTTGTTTCTTTCCTCGTCTCGTTTTACATCTGAACTGCAACTGTTCACATCATTGCAGGTAAGTTGGACCGCTGGCTGGCCAGTGCTGTCCAAGTTTGATGCTCCGGTATAGCTGTTTTCCCGCATTATCGCTCCCTCTGTGTGCGTGTAACACAGCACAAAACGTATCCTTATGATCGTACTTGACTGTACTGGTCTCAGATTGGTTTCCGCTCCACGTGAAACGAAATCCAAGTATATTGAAGCAAACATACAAGAATACATGACGTAATGGTTACATCAGTTTTATTCTTATGATGAACAGATTATACTGACGCTGTGCAGTCTTCCAGCATCGTCATTATATCAGACCGGCGAGTGCATTGATAGACGACATTCTTTGGAGGCAAACGACCGATCTGAATACTACACGGTTCGCGTTATAACATTGCCCCGATTTTGAGAGAAAAACATACATAAAAATAATCTCAGGGACGTATGAATCAGAATGTGATTGATTAAACTGCGAATGACCGCTAACAGTGTTTGGCCATGACCCCCAAACAATCCCAGAAACAACTTCTCTCCAATACAGCCCGAAACTGCACTAAGAAATCCATACTAAACTCACGTTTGACGTGAACAGCAAGGAAAGGGATCTTCAAATGAAACACGGTTACTTAAGATGAAATTGACATAATTATTTCACAAAAGCACACATGTGACACGACACAGCTTATCTCGGTACCGCAGGACAAAAGAGAGAGGGGAAAACAAGTCGCCTTCCGCTTTTTTGTCATATCGTTAGACAAACGAGCGTACCTACTACATTTTGTTTCAACATTTTAACTCAAAGATACTTCTTTAGAAAATAATTCATAAATAACTAGAAATACATCATCTCATTAGTACATCGTTTCTTTCAATTATATACAAATATATTTTTATATGCAAAATTATTTACGATATTTTCAGGCGATAATTAAGACCAGGGCTACTTCTTTATACATTTATAACGTAACATTTCAGCACGCTATCTGAACGTGCGTGAAGGGATGTGGCGGGACCGCATGTGATGACCAGTTATGAAAGAAAATGTAGCACTATGGATGTTCGGACATACAACCACCTACATTGTTGAGAACAGCGATGCTACATCCTTCTAATATCTGTCCTACGTTGAAGGGGAATATTTTCGGTTGGCGCGCGATGACAATCATCGGAAAACTTTTGGCAACATGCTGCATATCATGACCATGGAATCCGTGCAAGTACTCTCGATTGCTGCACTTAACCCATAACCGACACGCTATAGAAGAATTCCGTACAATGCTATAGCCTGTTCATGTGGGTGATATAGGTGCCCAAGCACTTCATTTGTGTATATGGGAGAATTTATCTACTTAGTACTTACTTTATTATATAGAGTGGTACGAAACATGCAGATACATTTTACACTGTGACAGGGGAAAAAGAAGAAAAAGATGCACCACAAACAACTTGTGCAGATAGGTCAAAAATTGAAATGAATGCAGTTATCGACAGAAAATGCAAATTTGTAAACTTTGGTGGTCGATGAATGAATGTGTGACGCTGCAGAGCAATTTCAACGCGCAACTGGCGAAGTTAGTAAACGAGGGACATGTTGGCAGGAAAAAATACAATCTTTACGAATTTCATTCTGTGTACTCTTCTGGACAGCAACTATGCCTGGCAGACAGGTACGTAGACACTATATACAGCTGTAATCATTTGGGAGACTTGTTGGGCTGAAAGAAGGCAGTTGGAGTAATAGACGAATCGCTCGTCATCTGAGGGGAGTGATGGCACTATTTTCCTATGTTAGCAGGAATGGGTAAACAGTGGCCAAACATAGCATCAAGAAGGAAGCGCTTGACCTCGGGAGATGACAGAACGTGAGATCGGAGCAGTCATCAGAGAGACACTCAGAGCGCCGGATTTATCATTATTGTCGAGCTGACGTGCAACTGGTACTTCATTTACTGCAGGGACTATTAACAGGCGACTCACAGAAAGGAGCTGTGGCCACGTCGCCCCTGTACAGAATCAAGCTCGTATTCAGTGGTGTCGGGCACATTCGGCCTGGAATCTCATTGAGTCGAGTAGAATTGTCTTCAGTGATTAGTCACACTTCAAACTGAGCCCCGAATACCAACGAACACTTGTCTGGAGATGCTGCAGACAGTGGTGGGATATCAAACAGACAGTCCCAGCATACGGGAACACAATCAGGTGTTATTGTCTGGGGTGCTACTACATTTCCCAGGGTATCTGACAATCTCTCTGTTCAACCAGTTCTCACACATCTGGACTCAATAAAGGGACATAGATGGTTAATTTACAGCCTTTCCCAATCGTACTTCACGATATCTTCTCGCTTGCAAAAGGATGTGCGAAGTACAGGGTTATTACAAATCATTGAAGCGATTTCACAGCTCTACAATAACTTTATTATTTGAGATATTTTCACAATGCTTTGCACACACATACAAAAACTCAAAAAGTTTTTTTAGGCATTCGCAAATCATAGATATGTGCCCCTTTAGTGATTCGGCAGACATCAAGCCGATAATCAAGTTCTTCCCACACTCGGCGCAGCATGTCCCCATCAATGAGTTCGAAAGCATCGTTGATGCGAGCTCGCAGTTCTGGCACGTTTCTTGGTAGAGGAGGTTTAAACACTGAATCTTTCACACAACCCCACAGAAAGAAATCGCATGGGGTTAAGTCAGGAGAGGGTGGAGGCCATGACACGAATTGCTAATCATGATCTCCACCACGACTGATCCATCGGTTTTCCAATCTCCTGTTTAAGAGATGCAGAACATCATGATGGAAGTGCAGTGGATCACCATCCTGTTGAAAGATGAAGTCGGCACTGTCGGTCTCCAGTTGTGGCGTGAGCCAATTTTCCAGCATGTCCAGATACACGTGTCCTGTAACGTTTTCTTCGCAGAAGAAAAAGGGCCCGTAAACTTTAAACCGTGAGATTGCACAAAACACGATAACTTTTGGTGAATTGCGAATTTGCTGCACGAATGCGTGAGGATTCTCTACCGCCCAGATTCTCGCATTGTGTCTGTTCACTTCACCATTAAGAAAAAATGTTGCTTCATCACTGAAAACGAGTTTCGCACTGAACGCATCCTCTTCCATGAGCTGTTGCAACCGTGCCGAAAATTCAAAGCGTTTGACTTTGTTATCGGGTGTCAGGGCTTGTAGCAATTGTAAACGGTATGGCTTCTGGTTTAGCCTTTTCCGTAAGATTTTCCAAACCGTCGACTGTGGTACGTTTAGCTCCCTGCTTGCTTTATTCGTTGACTTCCACGGGCTACGCGTGAAACTTGCCCGCACGCGTTCAACCATTTCCTCGCTCACTGCAGGCCGACCCGTTGATTTCCCCTTACAGAGGCATCCAGAAGCTTTAAACTGCGCATACCAACGCCGAATGGAGTTAGCAGTTGGTGGATCTTTGATGGTACAGCATCTGGAAATAGAGAGAGATAAACATGAGATTCGTATAGCAATGTTTATTGATCTTAGATATTTAACAATATCGTAAGAAAATTAAGGAACCTGTACATTAATCTGTAAACTGATTACAAGTACCCTTTACGATAAATTTTCACGAACGTTTCTTTAAACGCGGACGGTCCTAAGGTGCTGTAAAGAATTTGCCAGTTTTGGGTCGTATGCACTGGTAATTTTCTCAATGTCGTCTGCAGTGAAATGCAGTTCACATATCTGAAAAGAACCATATATTTTACTGTTAACGTAAAGACAGAATGTAAACTGACAAATGAAATCTAACTGAGGACTGCATAAAGTGAGCTTAAAAGTATTATGCTTCGTTATAGATAGGCTATTGATTTGAATTTTCAGTTCTGTAACATAACAGCATTAAAGAGTAACAATATAGAAATAAATTTAAATTACAGATACTTACAACGAACTGTTTACTGGGTTCCCAGTCATTCCTATGAACTGCAGCGATCCGTTTCAATCTCAATGCTTCATCAGACAGAAATGAAATGACGCTAACTTTTAAGCCGTTGTCGTAGTTTCCCCTACAATAGGGCATACAGCACTTGTGTGGCATTTTGAGCAGATTCTCAATAACAATCCGAATCGCATATGGCAGTAAGAACAAAATTTCCGCCACAAATGTTACGAAAACAAAGCCATGCTTTCAGTCACTGCTACGAAAACAAACACATGCAGTGACCACGCTTCCAAACATGAAACACCGCTTCTACCACAGATAGCACTGCTCAACCGCAGAACGCTAACGTCACAGCTCCCACAGAATTGTGTGCGTAAGCTTTGTTTTTAGGTGTAGTTGCTCCAATGCGACTCGTTTTTCGGTCAGGCACGAATTACAGACGGAGCTAAAATGATAGCCATATTTTCTGAGGTGGCGTCTCGCAGTGACATCTGTTGGCAGCGCCCAGCAACACTGAAGTATTCAAGCGCTGCTTATTTTACTTTACAAGTTCAGCACGAAAATATTGAAAGTAAGAAACAATTCCTTAGTTATATCAAGTATTTATTTCTATACTGCTAATAAAATAGCAATAACCACCCTCGCCCTTGGTTTGTCTGTCAAGAATATATTTCACACCCACAAAATTTCTTGGTAAGGTATTCTTTAGATATGGTAACTTTCTGCTGTAACCTGTCATACTTTTGTTCTTTCAATTTTTGTAAGGTATGGATTGTATATTCCGTCCCTATATAAGATGCACGAAGTGAGTATCGGTATCTCTTCAGTGCTTTACTATACGTGAAATATATGTTCTCCTTACAACATTTCTCTTCTCAACTGCAATATGGTTTGCTAGTGCGTTATGGGGCCTGACGTATTTGTATATATCCCTGTCTCCCCCAGTAATTCCCAACAAGCAACTCCTCAAGCTAAGGGTCAAATCGGGTAGACTGGTAGTATTTCCAAACTTCGACTTTCGAAACTTAGTTTTAAACCTACATCGAGTTTACAGTAAAGCAACCACCTTTCTTTTATTTTCGTGTTTATCTTCCTTGTCTGCCCAATCTGCAACTTTCTTCGATTTAATGGTTGCATGATAGTTTAGTGTTTTGTATGAAATTCCAAGGGTACTTTCGCCTTCCCTCACTCCAGTATTTAAATTACAGTAAGCTTTTCTTTCGTCGACGGCACACAGCTTTGGAAATCCAGGCAAGTAGATCCTATTTAGTAATGGGCTTTGTGGTATTGTGAGTTCTAAGGGACGAAAAGCGGAACACAAAATTGTTAGAGAGAAAACAGGAAATGTAATGTACATTCGGATTCTGGGATGCAAACAGGCTGATCGGTTAAAATGATTGTGGCTAGAATATCGTATTTTCCCACAGAATATAAATGTATAGGATCTGTTTAGAGTGTGACGTATGTACTTAAGCTGCACGTGTAGTGTTGTACTCATTAACGTTATAAACGGCAGATTTAGTTTCATAGCTGTGTTGTATGCAACTTACTACTGTTGTAGTGGCATCCGTCATATCCATACCTGAACAAAAAACAACAACTGATTAATTTTACTAAAATTACCACACGATCTACAATAAACAACACTATATTAAGCTTCACACAAAATCGTTAACTCACTGAAACGAATTCCACTACAAACACAGCCGACACTCGAACAATTCTGGATAATGAGCAAAAGCAAACTGAGCCCATTACACCACACAAACGAAAACCCTGAACACTCCACAAGAGAGCACAACAAACCACAACACGACGACATCTACAAACACGCCACACTCACAAGGCAAACTCCGCGCCGTCATGACGTCACACGACAACACCCGTATGTCACGGGTCAAAGCCGACGCGTGGGATCGGACACTTCTGTCGTCCCTTCTCAGATTATATTAGTGAATTATATAAGAAAACTTTTGTGGTTGTTGTTGAACGCTTTTGTGAACCTTTGGCAGACTTAGTGATAAACAATTGTTATGTTTTCTTCTAAATTTTCATTAAAATAACCTCATGGCTGTCAGACAGCTATGGTGGTGCAGGGTCATTCATTATATACAACATTCCACATAGAATGAGCAAGAGCTGCACATGCAATGTAAATAGAGCAAAACATACATTCAGATTACTTTTATTGTTGTCATTGTCAGCAGCAGTGGGAAGTACATCAGTGGGGTGGTGGATAGAGCAACAGTTGGCTCTCACCTTCCTGTGCATCGTACTGCAGCTGAGAAAGCTGTGTGGTGCCTAAAAATCAGTCATTATGGTGGGCACATAGGTGTCAAGAAAGAACAGCAGTTGGCTGACTCTTAGTCACTCCCACAATCACAGTTACTTTAATCAAGGCGTAGTGTGGTTGTGAGAAAATCAGTTCATGCTGAAATTTGATCTACACTATCAACACAAGACAGAAATATAACTTTTGTGTAAACTTTGCATCCTTAACTATGATTTAACAAAGTTATGTATTATGGTATGAAGATATTTGAGAAGCTCCCATCTAACATACAACAAGAAATTAGTTATCTCAGGAAATTCAAAGGAAAATTTAAAAAATACGTCAGTAGTGACTCCTTCCATTGATTATCTTAGTGGACGGATTTCATTCCTTCTTTAGGTGGATGGCAAGTAGTGTGTTGTAAACTGTCCTATGTAATTACATATGTAGGTTACTGTTTTTTCTAAAAAATACTTGATTAATGAACTAAATATCAAGTTTCTTATAAGGCATCCTGAAGGTAACTAATGTAACTGAAGTAGCAGCAGCTTTCTTTCTAATTCACTAGAACACGGTTAACTGGCATAAAAAGTACTAGCATTAAGCAGTATTGTGATAGTTTCTTGTTAATATAGTGTACAGCTTAAGCAATTTTTGGTTGTCTTTTGTTAATGTTTACCTTCACTTACTCCCTGTAGGTTCACCTCCTTGGCGGTAGAGTAGAAGAAATTTCTATTCTTTTTCACCTTCTTGGTGGGATGTACAGAATATGATGAATGAATAGAATAAATTTCTATTCTTTTGAAATTGTGATGGTTTATTTATGTCAAGAAATGTTAGTAAATGTATATAATGTGAAGGTGATATTAGAACACGCACCTATATAATGAGTGTCGGTAAATCCGTAGCATCACTATCTTCAGCTGTCCAGTTGCAGTGTGAATGCAATACATGATCAGATTAGCTGATTAAGTGTGCCACCATTTAACAACTTAATATGTAGTTTAATGTGGGAGTTTTTTGAAAATGATTTGCACCTAATTGGCCACAGAGTGGTGTATACTACATACAAAATTCATATTGCTAATAAGTACATACATAATTCTTTTCTAATTTGACATGTATTGATGTTATTCTAATTTGACATCTAATGATGTTATTCTACTCATGTTTGTTCTTTCCATTACTGCCAGGTTCTATCTTAAAATATGCAATAATTATTTCAATATATCTTTGATGTATTTTCAGAAACACATTGCAAATCCAGTACCACAACAGAGTGACTACAGGATTGCACAACCAAACGTTCTCTGCCACCACCCTATATTTTCTGGGATGGTTACTAGGGATAGGCAACAGCCAGTACCCAAGATCATTATTTTTATTATATCATCTGTGTCAAATTAATGTGTCTGGTATCGCCCTCACTCCCACCCTTAAGTATCTTGGCGTCACCCTCGACCGTCGGGTCTCCTAGACTCCCCACCTCCGGAAAATCCAAGCCAAGGCACGCTCCCGACTCAGTCTCCTCAAGCTCCTCTCCGGCCGTACGTGGGGTCCAGACCCCTCCACCATCCTCCACACCTACAAATCCCTCATCCGCCCTATCCTTTGTTATGCCCATCCGGCTTGGATCTCCGCCCCCCTCCTTTTTATAAATCCCTCCAAATCCTTGAACGCCATGCTCTCCGCCTCGCCTATCGCATCCGTCTCCCCTCCCACACGCGGATCCTGTATGATCTAATCCCCTTCCCCCACCTCCTCCTTTTTCTTGAAAGGATACGGATCCTGTACACCTCCCGTAAACTCGATCCTCCTCACCCGTTCGTCTCCCCGCTCCTCACCCATCCCCGCCCGCTGCCGCGCCTGTATTCCCATGTCCCACCCGGTCTCCATCTCTCCACCCTCCTTACCCTCTCCCAAGGTGGCTTCCGCCAGCTCCCCTTCCCTGATGATGTCCTCCTTCCCTGCATCTACCCCTCCTATCAACTTTGATCCTCCCCCCCACCTCCTGTGTCCTTTCCTTAGGCACCCTCCCTCCCCCCTTTCCCTTCCCTTCTGTTTTTCCTTTCCCCCCTCCCTCCTCCCCTCTCCCCTGGGCGTCCCCTCCCCCTTCCTCCCTCCCCCTCCCTCCTTTGCCCATGGCATCTCTGCTCTCCCCTCTCCCATTTCCCCTTCCTTCTCCTCCACGTCCTCTCTTGGCATGTCCCCGGACTCGTACACGCTCAGTGAACATTCGCGCGCCGGAGATCGTCGCCATCAGTGTCTAGTGTGTGTGCTTCGTTTTGTGTTTCATGCAGTTTCAACTCAACTGTTCACATGTGCCGTCGTCGTTCTCCGTGTTTTGTGCGCCGTGTCACCAAGTGTTAGTGTTTTTATCGTCCAACGTGAACAGCTTCTTGTTTTTTTGTTTTTTGTAACTACTTTCTTTGCCCGCCATTTTTTGTATTGTCTGTGTCACCTATATCATATTTTGTACCCCATAAGGCTGAAGAGCAGCGTATTAAGTCGCTGCCAGCCCGCCTGTATCAGGTGATGAAAATTACAATAAAGGAAAAGAAAAAAAAGCAGCTAGTTGGGGATTGCATCCTTCTACCATCCTCCACACCTACAAATCCCTCATCCGTCCTATCCTCTGTTATGCCAGCGTCGCCTGGATCTCCGCCCCCACCCGCTTTTACAAGGCCCTCCAAATCCTTGAACGCCATGCGCTCCGCCTTGCCTTCCATATCCGCCTTCCTTCCCCCACATGGCTCCTGTATGAACTGATCCCCTTCCCCCACCTCCTCTTGCTCCTTGCCGCGCGTCTATCGCTGTATCCCTCCCTCTCTCCATCTCCACACCCTCCATCAGGGCAATTTCCAACGCCTCCCCGCCTCCCCCTCCCGGATGACGAACTTCGCCATTACATCTACCCTTCCTTCCACCTATAACCTGGCCTTGTTCCCCCCCCCCCTCCCCAGGGCCCCCTTCTCCCCTTTCCTCTTTCTCCCAGAGCGGATTTTCCTCCATCCCCCCTCCCCTGAGACCCTGCACCCCATACTTGCCTCTCTCCATCCCACATCCCTCCCTACCTGGCCCTCATCCGCGCACCCCCCATTCCCCTCCCCCATCTCTTCCCCTCCCTCCCTTCTTCAGGTCTCCCTCCTCTCCTAGAACCTGGCAGATCCACTGTATTGATCATCAGTGTGCCACATCAGTGTTGTGTTTAGTGCTGTTTCTCGTGTGCGTCAAGAGGTGTGTTTTTAATTGTGTACTGCCTTGAGGTTCGGCGACAGTGTTACGTCATGTGCTATGCCATCTGTCAACACCTTTATGCTCCAGTCATACTGTGCCTTCTGTTCTTTTAATCGTCGCAGTGTGAGGCTTTTTGTGTGTGCTACTTTTTAAACAGTTTTTTATCTCCATTTTACAGTCACCCCGTTTTTTTGTCTATTGCCTTCCATGATGTTCTCCCTTTTTTATATCTATGTTCGCCTTCTTCTCTCCTTTGCTGTTTTTAAATGTCTTCTATTGTTTTGTTCTATGTCTTTCGGCTGAAGTTCAGCGCATATGCTGCTGCCAGCCCGCCCCGATTGGGAATTGAAATACAATAAAGAAAAAAAGAAAGAATGCTGCTAGTTACGCCCCTCCTGTAGTACCTGTAACCTCTCTCATCCCACCTACTCCCAAAAGTGTAAAGCCCGACCACCTCCAACCACTCCTGAAATCACCCCTCCTGGCAATTCACTTCGTCCCCCCCCCCCCCGCTGAGGACATCATCAGGTTCCTCACAATCGTCCTTCAAAATGTTCATCCCTTTCAGCGCCCCCACACCCTCCAGCAGATCTCCCTCGCCGCCTGTTCCATATTCTAACTCAAGATGTACGCCACCTACTCCAACAACCAAGCCCATTTCACCTTCTCCCGCCTTGGCACCCTCGTCTAAATCCCTGTCATGGCGCGTCAGCACCGTATCCTTTTCAACAACATCCGCTCCCTTACCGCCAACAAGAACCTCTTCCTGCACACCCTAGCCACCCACCACGTGGATACCTTCTTCCTTAATGAAACCTTCCTCCAACCCCACCACACCATCCACACTTCACCCTACCTCCTCTACAGCTCCGATAATCCCCTCCCAATTGCGCGTGGCGGAGTTGCCATTGGGCACCATGGCCAGATCCCCGTTCGGCTCCAACCTCTCCTCCCCGACCCCACTGAACACCTGATCCTTAGTCTCTTCCTCCCCGGCCTTACCGTTACCTGCGCCACCATCTATGTCCGCCCTAACGCCCCTATTCCCTTCAACGTCCTCTCCCACGTTGACTGTACCTTCTCCTCCTATGTGATCGCCACCGACCTCAACATCCATACTCGTTCCGCCGCCCAGTTACGGCGGTGGCTTCGGTTCCTCTCCACCCTTCAAGGCGAAGTCATCCCCATCCCCCAGCATACCCGCCCCAATCCAACTCCACTCCTGATGTTATCCTCTCCTCCCCCAACCTCCTTGGCCGCATAACGGTGGATGTCCTGGTGCCTATTGGTAGTGACCATCTCCCTGTTCTCCTCACCATTTCAGACGGTCGTCGCCCTCGCCACAATCCTCGTACTGACCCTCCCCCTAAGTATGTCCATGACTATTCCCGTGCCGACTGGAATACCTACCTGGATACCCTCTCCACCCAGGACGATAGCCACACTTTCACCTACCACCACCCTGATGATGTTACCCATGCTGCCTCCTTTCTCCAGCAGACCTTGACTGAGGCCATGGAGGCCCACGTCCCTACTGTCGCCATCCACCCCCACCGTCCTACCTTACCCCCATAGGCCGTCCTGCTCCTCCGTGAATCCCGCCGTCTCTACCGTGTTTTCCTCCACACGCGTGACCCGGACACACTACGACGCCACCGGCAACTCCAACGACACATTCGCAATTTGCTCGCGGCTAAGAAACGCCGGGACTGGCGACAGACATGCACCCATTTAAATGCTACCCTACCAATCAACTCGTCCAAGTTCTGGTCAGCCTTCCGTCGCCTTACCAGAACTAAACCCTCCCCCTACTATCCTCTCCTCCATGATGATCACCCCTTCCCTGACACCCTTAGTAAGGCCAACCACTTTGCCTCCTACCTCTCCGATGTCTTTTCCATCCCCGATGATCCCCACTTCGTTTACTCCCTCTTCCCGGATATCCGCAATCGGACACCTCTGTCCTTCCCCTCGCTCCTGGTTTCCAGTACTTGGACAACAACACACGCGGAACTCAATGCCCCTATCACTACACAGGATCTCATTGCTACACTCCGCACGAAACGCAACACCGCTCCTGGTCACGATCGTGTCACCTATCGTCACCTTCGTGAAGCTCCTGTCTCTTTCCTCTCCACCCTGGCCAGGCTCAACAATGTAGTCCTGTCCACCGGTTACTACCCCGACCTGTGGAAAACCTCCCGTATCCTCATGTTCCTTAAACCTGGCAAACCGACGTCCGCCGTCTCCTCCTACCATCCCATCAGCCTTACCTCGGTCTTCAGCAAGGTCCTGGAATCTCTCCTCACCTGCCGCATCCACCAGCATCTCCGCCAGCACCGCCTCCTTCCCGTTACCTAGTGCGGCTTTCGGCCGTCCTTCTCTTCCGACGACCTTCTCCTTCACCTCACTCATCTCCTTTCCGAACAGCTTAATTCCCGTCGCTCCGCAATCTTCCTCTCCCTGGACCTCGAACGTGCATATGACCGCGTATGGCACTCCAGTCTCCTCTTCAAGCTCCAAACCTTTGCCCTTCCCATTAACTACGTCCGTCTGATCGGCTCCTTTCTCTCCCGCTGTCCTTCCTATGTCACCATCCATAACACAGATTCCTACACCTTTTTCCCCTCTGCCGGTGTGCCCCAAGGCTCCGTCCTCTCCCCCCTTCTGTACCTTTCGTACACGGTGGACATGCCGCCACCGTCAGCCCCCGTCCACCTTCTCCAGTTTGCCGATGACACCGCCTTCCTTGCCCTTGCCCCCACCCTACAGCGCTCCCAACACCTTCTCCAATCCCATCTTGACCGGTTCACCACTTGGTGTAACCAGTGGTTGCTCAAGGTCAATCCCTCCAAAACCCAGGGGATCATTGTAGGCAAAACCACCCCTTCCTTCCGCCTCCTTGATTTCTGCATCACCATCTATGGCCGTCCTATCGCCCTCACTCCCACCCTTAAGTACCTTGGCGTCACCCTCGACCGTCGCCTCTCCTGGACTCCCCACCCGACTCTGTCTCCTCAAGCTCCTCTCCGGCCATACGTGGGGTCTGGACCCCTCCACCAACCTCCACACCTATAAATCCCTCATCCGCCCTATCCTTTGTTATGCCCATCCGGCTTGGATCTCCGCCCCCCCCCCCCTCCCTTTTATAAATCCCTCCAAATCCTTGAACGCCATGCTCTCCGCCTCGCCTATCGCATCCGTCTCCCCTCCCCCACGCTGATTCTGTATGATCTCATCCCCTTCCCCCACCTCCTCCTTTTCCTTGAAAGGATACGGATCCTGTACACCTCCTGTAAACTCGATCCTCCTCACCCGCTCGTCTCCCCGATTCTGACCCACCCCTGCCCGCTGCCCCGCCTGTATTCCCATGTCCCACCCGGTCTCCATCTCTCCACCCTCCTTACCCTCTCTCAAGGTGGCTTCCGCCAGCTCCCCCTCCCTGATGATGTCCTCCTCCTCTGCATCTATCTACTCCTCCTATCAACTTTGATCCTCCCCCCCACCTCCGGTGTCCTTTCCTTTAGGCACCCTCCCTCCCCCCCTTTCCCTTCCCTTCTCTTTCCTTACCCCACTCCCTCCTCCCCTCTCCCTCTGGCTCCCCTCCCACTTCCTCCCTCCCCCTCCCTCCTGTGCCCATGGTATCTCTGCTCTCCCCTCTCCCATTTTCCCTTCCTCCTCCTATACCTCCTCTCTTGGCAGGTCTCCGGACTCGTACACGCAAAGTGAACATTCGCACGCCGGAGATCATCGCCATCAGTGTTTAGTGTGTGTGCATCGTTTTGTGTTTCGTGCAGTTACAACTCAATTGTTCACATGTGCCGTCGCCGTTCTCCGTGTTTTGTGCGCCGTGTATCCAAGTGTTAGTGTTCTTATCGTCCAACGTGAACGGCTTCTTGTTTTTTTTTTCTTTTTTGTATCTCCATTTTTTGCCCGAAGTTTTTTGTATTGTATATATCACCTCTCTGTCATGTTTATTGTTCCACTTAAGGCTGTTGAGCAGCGTACTATGCTGCTGACAGCCCACCTGTGTAGGTGTTTAAAATTACAATAAAGAAAAAAAAACCTCTTCCTTTCGACTTCCTCCCCCACATCGACCATACCTTCTCCTCCTACGTGATCGCTGCAGACCTCAACATCTGCAAGGTTCGCAGGAGAGCTTCTGTAAAGTTTGGAAGGTAGGAGACGAGGTACTGGCAGAAGTAAAGCTGTGAGTACCGGGCGTGAGTCGTGCTTCGGTAGCTCAGTTGGTAGAGCACTTGCCTGCGAAAGCCAAAGGTCCCGAGTTCGAGTCTCGGTCGGGCACACAGTTTTAATCTGCCAGGAAGTTTCATATCAGCGCACACTCCGCTGCAGAGTGAAAATCTCATTCTGGAAACATCCCCCAGGCTGTGGCTAACCCATGTCTCCACAATATCCTTTCTTTCAGGAGTGCTAGTTCTGCAAGGTTCGCAGGAGAGCTTCTGTAAAGTTTGGAAGGTAGGAGACGAGGTACTGGCAGAAGTAAAGCTGTGAGTACCGGGCGTGAGTTGTGCTTCGGTAGCTCAGTTGGTAGAGCACTTGCCCGCGAAAGGCAAAGGTCCTGAGTTCGAGTCTCGGTCGGGCACACAGTTTAATCTGCCAGGAAGTTTCATATCAGCGCACACTCCGCTGCAGAGTGAAAATCTCATTCTGGAAACATCCCCCAGGCTGTGGCTAAGCCATGTCTCCGCAATATCCTTTCTTTCAGGAGTGCTAGTTCTGCAAGGTTCGCAGGAGAGCTTCTGTAAAGTTTGGAAGGTAGGAGATGAGGTACTGGCAGAAGTAAAGCTGTGAGTACCGGGCGTGAGTCGTGCTTCGGTAGCTCAGTTGGTAGAGCACTTGCCCGCGAAAGGCAAAGGTCCCGAGTTCGAGTCTCGGTCGGGCACACAGTTTTAATCTGCCAGGAAGTTTCATATCAGCGCACACTCCGCTGCAGAGTGAAAATCTCATTCTGGAGACATCCCCCAGGCTGTGGCTAAGCCATGTCTCCACAATATCCTTTCTTTCAGGAGTGCTAGTTCTGCAAGGTTCGCAGGAGAGCTTCTGTAAAGTTTGGAAGGTAGGAGACGAGGTACTGGCAAAAGTAAAGCTGTGAGTACCGGGCGTGAGTCGTACTTCGGTAGCTCAGTTGGTAGAGCACTTGCCCGTGAAAGGCAAAGGTCCCGAGTTCGAGTCTCAGTCGGGCACACAGTTTTAATCTGCCAGGAAGTTTCATATCAGCGCACACTCCGCTGCAGAGTGAAAATCTCATTCTGGAAACATCCCCCAGGCTGTGGCTAAGCCATGTCTCCGCAATATCCTTTCTTTCAGGAGTGCTAGTTCTGCAAGGTTCGCAGGAGAGCTTCTGTAAAGTTTGGAAGGTAGGAGACGAGGTACTGGCAGAAGTAAAGCTGTGAGTAGCGGGCGTGAGTTGTGCTTTGGTAGCTCAGTTGGTAGAGCACTTGCCCGCGAAAGGCAAAGGTCCCGAGTTCGAGTCTCGGTCGGGCACACAGTTTTAATCTGCCAGGAAGTTTCATATCAGCGCACACTCCGCTGCAGAGTGAAAATCTCATTCTGGCTCAACATCCATAGTCGCTCCGCTGCCCAATTACAGCGGTGGCATCGGTTCCTCTCCTCCCTTCAGGGCGACCTCATCCCCATCCCCCAGCACACCGGTCCTGAATCCAACTCCAATCCCGATGTTATTCTCTCCTACCCCAACTATCTTGGTCGCATTGCGGTGGATGTCCTGGAGCCTATTGGTAGCGACCATCTCCCTGTCCTCCTCACCCTTTCAGACGGTCGTCGCCCCCACCCCAACCCTTGTAATGACCATCCCCCTATGTACATCCACGACTATTCCCGTGCCAACAGGAATGCCTACCGGGATACCCTCCCCACCCAGATCGATAGCCACCCTCTCACCTACCGCCATCCCGATGATGTCACCCATGCCGCCTCCTTTCTCCGGCAGACCTCTTCTGAGGCCGTGGAGGCCCACATCCCTACTGTTGCCATCCACCCCCACCGTCCTACCGTACCCCCACAGGCTGTCCTCCTCCTCCGTGAATCCCGTTGTCTCTACTGTGCCTTCCTCCGCACGCGTGACTCAGACACCCTACGACGCCACCGGCAACTCCAGCGACACGTTCGTAATTTGCTCGCGGCTAAGAAACGCCGGACTGGCGACAGACATGCACCCGTTTAAATGCTACCCTGCCAATCAACTCGTCCAAGTTCTGGTCCGCCTTCCGTCGCCTTACCGGAACTAACCCTCCCCCTACTATCTTCTTCTCCATGATGATCACCCCTTCCCTGACGCCCTTAGTAAGGCCAATCACTTTGCCTCCTACCTCTCCGATGTCTTTTCCATCACCGATGATCACTAGTTTGATTACTCCCTCTTCCCGGATATCTGCAATCGAACTGACACCTCTGTCCCTTCCCTTGCTCCTGGTTTCCAGTACTTGGACAACATTGCACACACGGAACTCAATGCCCCTATCACTGCACAGGATCTCATTGCTGCACTCTGCACAAAACGCAACAGCGCTCCTGGTCACGATCGCGTCACCTACTGTCACCTTCGTGAAGCTCCTGTCTCTTTCCTCTCCACCCTGGCCAGGCTCTACAATGTAGTCCTGTCCACCGGTTACTACCCCGACCTGTGGAAAACCTCCCGTATCCTCATGTTCCTTAAACCTGGCAAACCGCTGTTCGCCGTCTCCTCCTACCGTCCCATCAGCCTTACCTCTGTCTTCAGCTAGGTCCTGGAATCTATCTTCTCCCAATGCATCCACCCGCATCTCCGCACGCACCGCCACCTCCCCGTTACCCAGTGTGGCTTTCGGCCGTCCTTCTCTTCCGACGACCTTCTCCTTCACCTCACTCATCTCCTTTCCGAACAGCTTAATTCCCGTCGCTACGTGATCTTCCTCTCCCTGGACCTCGAACGTGCATATGACCGCGTATGGCACTCCGGTCTCCTCTTCAAGCTCCAAACCTTCGCCCTTCCCATTAACTACGTCCGTCTGATCGGTTCCTTTCTCTCCCGCCGTCCTTCCTATATCACCATCCATAACTCAGATTCCTACACCTTTTTCATCTCTGACGGTGTGCCCCAAGACTCTGTCCTCTCCCCCCTTCTGTACCTGTTGTACACGGCGGACATGCCGCCGCCGTCACCCCCCGTCCATCTTCTCCAGTTTGCCGATGACACCGCCTTCCTTGCCCTTGCCCCCACCCTACAGCGCTCCCAACACATTCTCTAATCCCATCTTGTCTCGTTTAGTGTTTTTGGTGTCCGCCGTCCCACTATTACGTTCAATAGTGCCGTCGGATTCATCAGTGTTCTGTGCGCCGTGCCAACGTGTTTTCAGTGTTGTTCTCGTCATGTGTGAACGACTCCGTGTTTTTTTGTGTCTCTGTGACCTCTCTCTTTTGCCCGTCACCTTGTTCATTATAGTTCTGCGTTCCTATACTGTTGTAACGCTCTGGCTGAAGAGCGGCGTAGTGTGCCGCTGCCAGCCTACCTGATTTGTACAGGTTTTAAAATAACAATAAAGTAAAAAAAAAAGCTGCTAGTTGCTGTAATACTTAACTTTAATCCAATTTTTTAGGTACGGATTGTATATTCCGTCCCTAGATAAGAAGCCCAAATTGTGTATCGGTATTGATCTTCGGCGGTAATTCAGTCGAATACCGCCCTTCGAACAGTGTTCTTCTGGTACCGATCGAAGTGTTAGGTGTTGCAGGTGCCAGCCAGCCAGCCAGCCAGCCAGCCAGCCAGCCAGCCCATCGACGCGCAGCAGCCAGCAGCCAGCAGTCAGCAGCAGTCCTCGCCAGCAGCGGTCCCCGCCAGCAGCGGTCCCCGCCAGCAGCGGTCCCCACCAGCAGCCAACGGCGGTCTACGCCAGCAGCGTCCCCGCCAGCAGCACGCAGCGGTCCTCGCCTACGCCGGCCCCAGCCAGCAGACAGCGGCCACCAGGCCGCGGCTACCACCCAGCATCCAGCATCCAGTGGCCAGCATCGGTCCCGCTACCAGCTGTTGCAGCCAGCGGCCAGCGGTGGTCCTAGCTGCCCCCAGCAGCAGCAGCAGCAGAGGCGTCCCCACCAGCCAGCCGGCCGGGTCGCCCCCCTCCCCCCCCAGTGGCAGCATAGTGGGGCTTCGGCCCCAATCTCCTTCTCCTTCGTCATTCTCCGTCCCTCTCTCCTCTGTCTCTCTAGTTAGCTCCTTTGTCTAGTACTGTGTTTTTTTCCCCCTTATCATCATGTCCACCCCCACCACCTCTTCTACAGCCACCACCACTGCCATTATCTACACCTCCCCCTCCGCTGCTGCCACCACTATCACGTGATGTGCCACTTCACTCCTCCCTCAGTCCATCCCCCCTCTCCACACTCTCTCATCTCCCTCCCTATTTGTCGCCCCGTCCACGGCTCCTCCCTCCCGCGCCTCTTCTGATCCCTTCCCTCCACTCCCACCCTCTACTCCTTCCGTTTCTGCGGCCCCCATCAACGTCTTTGCCATCGCCTTCGCCATCGCCCTCACCGTCTCTGGCGCCGACTCCCGCCACGGGACCTGCCACGACCCACCACGTTCCAGTTGTTCCCAACCCCCATACCTCCTCCACCGCCGTCAAGCGCCCCAGCGGCAAACCTGCCTCCTCTGCTCCCAAAAAGGCTCCGCCTCGTCCCACTTCCCCCACCCCTGATGCCATGGATGTCTCCCCACCCGTCCATGCCCCCTCCTCCTCCTCCTCTACCCCATACTCCTACCGCTACCTCCTCTCCCGTCCTGATCCCTCCCTCCTTGAAGCCCGGAACCTCACCCTATACCTTCGCCAGAATTCTCCTGGTGCCCCCATCTCCCTCCGCACTCCTCGCCATGATTCGGTACTCATCTCCTCCCCCAGCCCTACCCTCCACACAGACCGCCGTTCCCGCATCCGTGTCACCCGCTTTGGCCCTCATGCCTCTCTCACCCCTGCTCCTTCACCACCTCCCTCCCGCCAACCCCAACCTCCGCGTCGCCCGCCAACCCTCACCGCCGTGATCACTCGGCTCAGTCCAGTGATCATGGAGGAGGAGGTGTTGGCGGAGCTTCAGGCCCCTCCCCATCTGGAGGTGCGTGCGGTTCGCCACATCCATAATGCTGCCAGCCCCACCCCCCTTATGTGGGTTTTTTCTGAGCACGCCCCCTCCATAGACCGTCTCCTGAAGGAGGGTGCCCTCCTTTTTTACCAGCGTTATAAAGTTGACCCCTCCCGTTTCCCTCCTCAATCCCTCCGCTGCCAAAGGTGCTTGTGATATAATGCGCAAGCAACATCTTAGTCCGCGAGCCCCCCACCTGCCTGCACTGTAGGCAAGCCCACTTTTTATGGCAGTGCCCCAATCTCCAGTCCCCCCCCCCTACTGTAATACCTGTAACATCCCTCATCCCACCTATTCCCAGAAGTGTAAGGCTCGACACACTGCTACCACTCCTGAACTCACCGTTCCTGTCCGCCCTCAGGACGCCCCCACCCCTCCCGGCAACTCCCTTCGCCCACCCCCTACCGTTGAGGACATCATCAGATTCCTCACCATTGTCCTGCAGAATCTTCATCCTTTTCAGCGCCCACACACCCTCCAACAGATCTCCCTTGCCACCCGTTCCGTTTTCCACCTCAAAATGTACGCCGCCTACTCGAACAACCAGGCCCATTTCACCTTCTTCCGTCTTGACACCCTCGTTTAAATCCCTGTCATGGCATGGCAGCACTGTATCCTTTTCAACAACATACGCTCCCTTCCCGCCAACAAGAACCTCTTCCTACACATCCTTGCCACCCACCGCCTGGACGCCTTCCTCCTTAATGAAACCTTCCTCCAACCCCACCACACCATCCACACTTCGCCCTACCTCCTCCACCGCTCCGATAATCCCCTCACAATTGCGCGTGTCGGAGTTGCAATTGGGCACCATCGCCAGATCCCCGTTCGGCTCCAACCTCTACTTCCCGAACCCACCGAACACCTGATCCTTAGTCTCCTCTTCCCCGGCCTTACCGTTACCTCCGCCACCATTTATGTCCGCCCTAACGCCCCTATTCCCTTCGACTTCCTCTCCCACATTGACCGTACCTTCTCGTCCTACGTGATCGCCGCCGAACTCAACATCCAAAGTCGTTCCGCCGCCCAGTTACGGCGGTGGCATCTGTTCCTCTCCTCCCTTCAAGGCGACCTCTTCCCCATCCCCCAGCACACCTGTCCCGAATCCAACTCCACTCCTGATGTTATCCTCCCCTCCCCCAACCTGCTTGGCCGTGTAATGGTGGATGTCCTGGAGCCTATTGGTAGCGACCATCTTCCTGTCCTCCTCACCATTTCAGACGGTCGCCGCCCTCGCCCCGACCCTCGTAATGACCCTCCCCCTAAGTATGTCCATGACTATTCCCGTGCCGACTGGAATACCTACCGGGATACCCTTTCCACCCGGGTTGATAGCCACCCCTTCACCTACCACCACCCTGACGATGTCACCCATACTGCCTCCTTTCTCCAGCAGACCTTGTCTGAGGCCATGGAGGCCCACGTCCCTACTGTCGCCATCCACCCCCACCGTCCTACCTTACCCCCACAGGCTGTCCTCCTCCTCTGTGAATCCCGTCGTCTCTACCATGCCTTCCTCCGAACGCGTGACCCGGACACATTACGACGCCACCAGCAACTCCAGCGACACATCCGTAATTTGCTCGCGGCTAAGAAACACCGGGACTGGCAACAGACATGCACCCGTTTAAGTGCTACCCTACCAATCAACTCGTCCAAGTACTGGTCGGCCTTCCGTCGCCTTACCAGAACTAAACCCTCCCCCTATTATCCTCTTCTCCATGATGATCACCCTTTCCCTGACACCCTTAGTAAGGCCAATCACTTTGCCTCCTACCTCTCTGATGTACTTTCCATCCCCGATGATCCCCGGTTCGATTACTCCCTCTTTTCGGATATCTGCGATCGAACTGACACCTCTGTCCCTCCCCTCACTCCTGGTTTCCAGTACTTGGACAACATTACACACACGGAACTCAGTGCCCCAATCACTACACAGGATCTCATTGCTACACTCCGCACAAAACGCAACACCGCTCCTGGTCACGATCGTGTCACCTACCGTCACCTTCGTGAAGCTCCTGTCTCTTTCCTCTCCACACTGGCCGGGCTCTACAATGTAGTCCTGTCCACCGGTTACTACCCTGACCTGTGGAAAACCGCCCGTATCCTCATGTTCCTTAAACGTGGCAAACCGCCGTCCGCCGTCTCCTCCTACCGTCCCATCAGCCTTATCTCGGTCTTCAGCAAGGTCCTGGAATCTATCCTCACCCGATGCATCCACCCGCATCTCCGCCAGCACCGCCTCCTTCCCGTTACCCAGTGCGGCTTTCGGCCGTCCTTCTCTTCCGACGACCTTCTCCTCCACCTCACTCATCTCCTTTCCGAACAGCTTAATTCCCGTCGCTCCGCAATCTTCCTCTCCCTGGACCTCGAAGGTGCATATGACCGTGTATGGCATTCCGGTCTCCTCTTCAAGCTCCAAACCTTCGCCCTTCCCATTAACTACGTCCCTCTGTTCGGCTCCTTTCTCTCTCGCCGTCCTTCCTATGTCACCATCCATAACACCGATTCCTACACCTTTTTCCCCTCTGCTGGTGTGCCCCAAGGCTCTGTCCTTTCCCCCCTTCTGTACCTGTTGTACACGGCGGACATGCCGCCCCCAACACCCCCCGTCCACCTTCTCCAGTTTGCCGATGACACCGCCTTCCTTGCCCTTGCCCCCACCCTGCAGCGCTCCCAACACCTTCTCCAATCCCATCTTGACCGGTTCAATGCTTGGTTTAACCAGTGGTTGCTCAAGGTCAATCCTTGCAAAACCCAGGCGATCATTGTAGGCAAAACCACTCCCTCCTTCCGCCTCCTTGATTTCTACATCACCATCCATGGCCGTCCTATCGCCCTCACTCCCACCCTTAAGTACCTTGGCGTCACCCTTGACCGTCGCCTCTCCTGGACTCCCCACCTCCGGACAATCCAAGCCAAGGCACGCTCCCGTCTCAGTCTCCTCAAGCTCCTCTCCGGCCGTACGTGGGGTCTGGACCCCTCCACCATCCTCCACACCTATAAATCCCTCATCCGCCCTATCCTTTGTTATGCCCATCCGGCTTGGATCTCTGCCTCCCCTACCTTTTAAAAATCCCTCCAAATCCATGAACGCCATGCTCTCCGCCTCACCTATCACATCCGTCTCCCCTCCCCTATGCGGATCCTGTATGATCTCATCCCCTTCCCCCTCCTCCTCCTTTTCCTCGAAAGGATACAGATCTTGTACACCTCCCATAAACTTGATCCTCCTCACCCGCTCGTCTCCCTGATCCTCCCCGATCCTCTCCCACCGCGCCCGCTGTTGCGCCTGTATTCCCACGTCCCTCCCGGTCTCCATCTCTCCACCCTCCTTACCCTCTCCCAAGGTGGCTTCCGCCAGCTCCCCCTCCCTGCTGATGTCCACCTCCCCTCCATCTACCCCTCCCATCAACTTTGACCATGCCCCCCCACGTCTGATGTCCTTTCCTTTAGGCACCCTCTCTCCCTTCACTTTCCTTTTCCCCCATCCCCTCCCTCCACCCCTCTTCCACAGGGCTTCCCCTCCCCATTCCTCCCCTCCTTTCTCCCCTGCCCGTGGCATCTCTGCTCTCCCCTCTCGCTCTCCCCTTCCTCCTCCTCCTCTCTTGGCAGGTCGCCGGACTCACACACGCATAGTGAACATTCGTACGCCGGAGATCATCGACATCAGTATCTCGTGTGTATGCGTCGTTTTGTGTTTCGTGCAGTTACAACTCCACTGTTCACATGTGCCGTCGCCGTTCTCCGTGTTTTGTGCGCCGTGTCCACAAGTGTTAGTGTTTTTATCGTCCAACGTGAACGGCTTGATGTTTATTGTTTTCTTTGTATCTCCATTCATTGCCCGCCGTTTTTTGTGTTGTCTGTATCACCTCTATGTCATGTTATTGTTCCACTCAAGGCTGAAGAGCAGCGTAATGTGCTGCTGACAGCCCGCCTGTATAGGTGATTAAAATTACAATAAAGGAAAAAAAATGTATCGGTATCTCTTCAGTGATTTACTATACGTGAAATATATCTTCTCCTTCCAACATTTCCCTTATCAAATGCAATATGGTTTGCTAGTGCCTTATGGGGCGTGACGTATTTGTATATATCCCTGTCTCCCCCAGTAATTCCCAACAAGCAACTCCTCAAGCTAAGGGTCAAATCGAGTAGACGTAGTATTTCCAAAATTCGACTTTCGAAGAAGTCGGAAACTTAGTTTTAAACCTATATCGAGTTTACAGTAAAGCACCCGCCTTACTTTTATTTTCGTGTTTATCTTCCTTGTCCGCCCAATCTGTAACTTTCATCGATTTAATGATTGCGTGATAGTTTAGTTTTTTGTATGAAATTCCAAGCGTACTTTCGCCTTCCCTCGCTCCAGTATTGAAATGACAGTAAGCTTTTCTTTCGTCGCCGGCGCTCAGCTTTGGAAATCTAGGCAAGTAGATTGTAGTTAGTAATGGGCTTTGTGGTATTGTGAGTTTTAACAGAAGAAAAGCGGAACACAAAATTGTTGGAGAGAAAACAGGAAATGTGATGTACATTCGGATTCTGGGATGCAAACAGGCTGATCGGTTAAAATGATTGTGGCTAGAATATCGTATTTTCCCATAGAATATAAATGTATAGGATCTATTTGGACTGTATGTACAAAAGCTGCACGTGTAGTGTTGTACTCGTGAACGTTATAAACGGCAGATTTAGTTTCATAGCTGTGTTGTATGCAGCTTACTACTGTTGTAGTCGCATCCGTCATATCCATTCCTGAACAAAAAACAACAACCGATTAATTTTACTAAAATTACCACACGATCTACAATGAACAACACCAAATTAAGCTTCACACTCACTGAAACGAATTCCACTACAAACACAGCCGACACTCGAACAATTCTGGATAATGAGCAAAAGCAAACTGAGCCCATTACACCACACAAACGAAAACCCTGAACACACCACAAGAGAGCACAACAAACCACAACACGACGACATCTACAAACTCGCCACACTCACAAGGCAAACTCCGCGCCGTCATGACGTCACACGACAACACCCGTACGTCACGGGTCAAAGCCGACGCGTGGGATCGGACACTTCTGTCGTCCCCTCTCAGATTATATTAGTGAATTATATAAGAAAACTTTTGTGGTTGTTGTTGAACGCTTTTGTGAACCTTTGGCAGACTTAGTGATAAACAATTGTTATGTTTTCTTCTAAATTTTCATTAAAATAACCTCATGGCTGTCAGACAGCTATGGTGGTGCAGGGTCATTCATTATATACAACATTCCACATAGAATGAGCAAGAGCTGCACATGCAATGCAAATAGAGCAAAACATACATTTAGATTACTTTTATTGTTGTCATTTTCAGCAGCAGTGGGAAGTACATCAGTGGGAATGGTGGATAGAGCAACAGTTGGCTCTCACCTTCCTGTGCATTGTACTGCAGCTGAGAAAGCTGTGTGGTGCCTAATAAACAGTCATTATAGTGGGCACATAGGTGTCAAGAAAGAACAGCAGTTGGCTGACTCTTATTATGGTATGAAGATATTTGAGAGGCTCCCATCTAACATACAACAAGAAATTAGTTATCTCAGGAAATTCAAAGCAAAATTTAAAAAATACGTCAGTAGTGACTCCTTCCATTGATTATCTTAGTGCAAGGATTTCATTCCTTCTTCTAGGTGGATGGCAGGTAGTGTGTTGTAAACTGTCTTACGTAATTACATATGTAGGTTACTGTTTTTTCTAAAAAATACTTGATTAATGAACTAACTATCAAGTTTCTTATAAGGCATCCTGAAGGTAACTAATGTAACTGAAGTAGCAGAAGCTTTCTTTCTAATTCACTAGAACACATTTAACTGGCATAAAAAGAACTAGCATTAAGCAGTATTGTGATAGTTTCTTGTTAATATAGTGTACAGCTTAAGCAATGTTTGGTTGTCTTTTGTTAATGTTTACCTTCACTTACTCCCTGTAGGTTCACCTCCTTGGTGGTAGAGTAGAAGAAATTTCTATTCTTTTTCACCTTCTTGGTGGGATGTACAGAATATGATGAATGAGTAGAATAAATTTCTATTCTTTTGAAATTGTGATGGTTTATTTATGTCAAGAAATGTTAGTAAAGTATATAATGTGAAGGTGATATTAGAACACGTACCTATATAATGGGTGTCGGTAAATCCGTAGCATCACTAGCTTCAGCTGTCCAGTTGCAGTGTGAATGCAATACATGATCAGACTAGCTGATTAAATGTGCCACCATTTAACAACTTAATATGTAGTTAAATGTGGGAGTTTTTTGAAAATTATTTGCACCTAATTGGCCACAGAGTGGTGTATTCTACATACAAAATTCATATTGCTGATCAGTACATACATAATTCTTTTCTTATTTGACATGTATTGATGTTATTCTAATTTGATATCTAATGATGTTATTGTACTCATGTTTGTTCTTTCCGTTACTGCCAGGTTCTATCTTAAAATATGCAATAATTCATTCAATACATATTTTATGTATTTTCAGAAACGCATTGCAAATCCAGTACCACAACAGAGTGGCTATAGGATTGCACAACCAAACGTTCTCTGCCAACACCCTATATTTTCTGGGGTGGTTACTAGGGATAGGCAACAGCCAGTACCCAAGATCATTATTTTTATTTTACCATCTGTGTCAAATTAATGTGTCTGGTAATATATTAATAATGTTATATCACTGTCTGTAGTAGTATCATAGATACACTTTAAGAAAATGAAATGGTTTACATTCCACTGTGAAAACCCATGTCATAAAATGTTTATTGACATGGATGACATGTGTATCTCTTGTGTTGGAGTTACTGTTGCAGTGAATATGATGTTTTAGTATGACATGTTAAAAACATCAGCAGTAAAATAAATTTGTTTATTGCAGAAGGAGTTACCGGTATGTCTTTTAAATATGTTGTATTGTCCCATCTTATACATGTGTTGTTCGCAATCCCTGCTCCCGTCCCCACCCACAGAAAGTAATTACAGAATCATGAATCTGTGTTGTGATTGGTTCTGCATGGAATGTTGTTATAATATTCAAAATTTGTTTGCTTACTGTGAACTATTAGACATCATCTGTATTAGGTATATTAGTGACATGTGAACATTTGTGCCGGAGTGCAACTTGAGCCTCATCAAAGATTCACTGTGTATATATTTAAAATAAGGTATAATGAGCTAATTGTAGCACATTCGGCCAGTGATACACAGCTTCTTATTTGGCATGTGTTCAGTTCTTTCTCTTTGATTCATTCCACACATCACCTCTCCTCTGCCTGTAACTTCAGATTGATCAGTCTGTGAGAGTACATAATGGGCTATGAAAATGAACACTTATTTACAACAGTTCCTTCTAGATATGTTCAGTTTGGTTTGACCTTCTGGATGTGACATGATCTCGAATAAAACAAGTAGAAGTAGTAACAGTTATGACCAGTGCTTCATTTATAAAAAAGAAGAGGTACCAGTACTGTGACTTGTCAGAGGTATCAGTATGGCATACCATCACAAATCGAGCACTAGTTATAACAACCAAAGCAGTTGTTTGGTTTAGAATAGTGATGCCAGTAACTGTACCTGGATTGCTTCGTCTTGTCACAGCAATGAAAAATGAAGATATATGTCCGACAGTTTTATGAAAAGGATAGTTGCTACCCACCATATAGTGGAGTTGCTGATTCGCAGATAGGCACAACAAAAAGACTGTCAAACACAGCTTTTGGCTAAACAGGTCTTCATTAGATTTAAACAGCACACAACACAACACACAAACACAACACGCGCAGACTTGGCCACAGTCTCTGGCTGCCAATGCAAGAGTTTGAGCATCTTGAACTGCTGCTCACATTCTGTCCTTGGCAGCCAGATGCTGAGGTCAGGTATGTGTGTTTGTGTTTACGCACACTGCCATTGCCACTCAAAGAAACTGATAAACAAAATAGGTCTTATGAATTTTTGTGTGGAGGAGGAGGGGAGGGGGATGGGAGGGGTTGGAGACAGAGAGGAAGGTTTGCACCGCCCACATGCAAAATTCTATCTTAGTATGCGTTAATTAGGAAATCCCAACCTAATCATGGATCTGCCACTATAGATTTAGCATTGCGTTAGCATACCAGAATTAAACAATAATTTGAAAGTGATGAATGAAATCAGAATATTTTGTGATTGGCTCTGTATGGGATCTGAACCCTGTCACATTCATCTTTTTTTGTTGTAGTATATTTGGTTACACTGATGCAAAACTTCAGAAAGAATACAAAAGATGAAAACTCCATAAAACAAGATTGATGGAAAAAAGGAACTTAACTGTTTAGTATTTCAAAACTAATCACCATAGCTGTGAATACATTTATGCCCCTGTGAGACAAAATGGTCAATAGCTTCATGGAAAAATGTTTCCGGTGTTCTGCGAACTCTTGGTGTGAACCAAACAAATGACCAATTTCTCTCCATGTGATTTCCATATTTTTAAAGTGCTGAAGAAAGGCATTCATGGCTGTCCCTTTGCTTCAGATAAAGAGGTGTGTGCCTGGCAACATTTTTTCACAAAGGCATTGACCATTGTAAGGCAATTACAGTGGAATAAATGTGTTAACAACTATGGCAAGTACTTCAGTATTAGTAAGTAGTTTACTTACATTTTTCCACATTTTTCATATTTGGCTGCCATTGTATGCCACTCTCTTAAGTTTGCTTTTGTAGCTCTGTGTACTATGTACACAAGTACTCTATTATTATTTTACAGCATTTTTTTAATGCCATGTTCCCTTCATGATCTTGCAGCTGTGTGCTGGGTTAAAGCTATCCCAAATTCGGTAGGTTTTCATAATGTAGCTAGATTTATCTGCAGTGCTAAAGCAATCAACAGTAGCTTCAGAAACACTGATTGACATGCATGCACCATTTTGGATTTGAGAACTGTAGACTCACTTTTTTAAGGTGGGAACAGTAGAATACGTACTTCTATTGTACAGATGACGAACTTGATACTTGGAAAGTTGGAGTAACTGCATTTTGTATAAATCTACTACTTAGATAACTTTCTTATTTCTTTTTTTATATTCTACTGGTTGTGGATGTACCACATTTGCACAAAGCACCAAAATTCCTATTTAAGTGATGTTTCAGTAAAATTCATTATCTGTCAGTTTAACTGAGTTCTGCTAATGTAAACATTGTATGTGTTCTTTTAAGAGAAATCTGTAATTAGCTTTATTCAGAAGCCATATGCTCAGGAACATATTGTGAGCTAACAATTGTTTATTTCCAGAATGACTTAAATTATTTGAAAGCCCTCATTTCACTCTATCAGTAAACATTTTATTATTTGTGAAAATTAATGAACTAAAATGTCATTCATAATTAAATTCCCACACACTGAAAATAATTATATTATTTGGACCTCTGAAAGCCTTCCTGCACTTCAATGCTGCCTTCCAGCTTCTCAGGCTCCATACAGACAAATAGCCTCACATAACTACTGAAGCTCCAGTTACGCAGTATTCCATTCTTTTGCTGTTACATGGAATTTCTATATATTTTTTAGCTTGTTTAATTTAAGCAATATATTTTCCACCTTCATTTGCATTGTAAGGAAATGGTAATCCATCATTCTGGCAGTAACAGCTGTGCCACATATGACAGCTGAGGAAACTCGGGAAAGGAAAGCAGATAAACTGAAATAAATAATAGCCATGAAATCAAACATGAACCATGGATCTTGCTGTTGGTGGGGAGGTTTGTGTGCCTCAGCGATACAGATGGCCATACCGTAGGTGCAACCACAACAGAGGGGTATCTGTTGAGAGGCCAGACAAAGGTGTGGTTCCTGAAGGGGGGCAGCATCGTTTTTAGTAGTTGCAGGGGCAAGACTCTAGATGATTGACTGATTTGGCCTTGTAACACTAACCAAAACGGCCTTGCTGTGCTGGAACTGCGAACAGCTGAAAGCAAGGGGAAACCACAGCCATAATTTTTCCCGAGGACATGCTGCTTTACTGTATGATAAAATGATGATGGCATCCCTTTGGGTAAAATATTCCGGAGGTAAAATAGTCCCCCATTCGGATCTCCAGGCGTGGACTACTCATGAGGACATCATTATGAGGAGAAAGAAAACTGATGTTCTACGGGCGGGTAGGTTAGAAAATTTAAAAAGGGAAATGGATAGGTTAAAGTTAGATATAGTGGGAAGTAGTGAAGTTCGGTGGCAGGAGGAACAAGACTTTTGGTCTGGCGAATACAGGATCATAAATACAAAATCAAATAGGGGTAATGCAGGAGTGGCTTCAGTAATGAACAGGAAAATAGGAGTGCAGGTAAGCAACTACAAACAGCATAGTGAACTCATTATTGTGGCCAAGATAGACACATAGCCCATGCCTACTACAGTAGTACAAGTTTATATGCCAACTAGCTCTGCAGATGATGAAGAAATTGATGAAATGTATGATGAGATAAAACTAATTATTCAGGTAGTGAAGGGAGACAAAAATTGAATAGTCATTGGTGACTGGAATTCGAGAGTAGGAAAAGGTATGGAAGGAAACATAGTAGGTGAATATGGATTGGGGCTAAGAAATGAAAGAGGAGGTCGTCTGGTAGAATTTTGCACAGAGCATAACTTAATCATAGCTAACACATGGTTCAAGAATCATGAAAGAAGGTTGTATACATGGAAGAATTGTAGATTAAACCTGAAGAAACTGCAAAAAGGTAGGAATATAAGGAGATGGGACCTGGATAAACTGAAAGAACCAGAGGTTGTACAGAGTTTCAGGGAGAGCTTAAGGGAACAATTTACAGGAATGAGGGAAATAAATACAGTAGAAGAAGAATGGGTAGCTCTGAGGGATGAAGTAGTGAAGGCAGCACAGGATCAAGTAGGTAAAAAGATAAGGGCTAGTGGAAATCCTTGGGTAAGAGAAGAAATATTGAATTTAATTGATGAAAGGAGAAAATATAAAAATGCAGTAAATGAAGCAGGCAAAAAGGAATACAAACGTCTCAAAAATGAGATCAATAGGAAGTGCATAATGGCTAAGCAGGGATGGCTAGAGAACAAATGTAAGGATGCAGAGGCTTATCTCACTATGGGCATGATAGATAATGCCTACAAGAAAATTAAAGAGACCTTTAGAGAAAAGAGAGCCACTTGAATGAATATCAAGAGCTCAGATGGACTCCCAATTCTAAGCAAAGAAGGGAAATCAGAAAGGTGGAAGAAGTATATAGAGGGTCTATACAAGGGCAATGTACTTGAGGACAATATTTTAAGCAAAGAAGGAAAAGCAGAAAGGTGGAAGGAGTATCTAGAGGGTCTATACAAGGGCAATGTACTGGAGGGCGATACCATGGAAATGGAAGAGGTCGTAGATGAAGATGAAATGGGTGATACAATACTGTGTAAAGAGTTTGACTGAGCACTGAAAGACCTGAGTCGAAACAAGTCCCCTGGAGTAGAAAACATTCCATTAGAGCTACTGATAGCCTTTGGAGAGCCAGTCCTTACAAAACTATACCATCTGGTGAGCAAGATGTATGAGACAGGCGAAATACCCTCAGACTTCAAAAAGAATGTAATAATTCCAATCCCAAAGAAAGCAGGTGTTGACAAATTACCGAACTATCAGTTTAATAAGCCACAGCTGCAAAATACTAACACGAATTCTTTACAGACGAATGGAAAAACTAGTAGAAGCCGACCTCAGGGAAGATAAGTTTGGATTCCGTGGAAATACTGGAACACGAGAGGCAATACTGACCTTACGACTTATCTTAGAAGAAAGATTAATGAAAGGCAAACCTACGTTTCTAGCATTTGTAGACTTAGAGAAAGCTTTTGACAATGTTGACTGGACTACTCTCTTTCAAATTCTAAAGGTGGCAGGGGTAAAATACAGGGAGCGAAAGGATATTTACAATTTGTACAGAAAGCAGATGGCAGTTATAAGAGTCGAGGGACATGAAAGGGAAGCGGTGGTTGGGAAGGGAGTAAGACAGGGTTGTAGCCTCTCCCCGATGTTTTTCAATCTGTATATTGAGCAAGCAGTAATGAAAAGTTTTGGTCCTTTTCATTTCTAATTTGTTTCGACTGTCTCTCTGTAATCTCACTCCATCTTAAATATGTTCCTTCTCACACTACCTGTAAGATGCTCAGATAATCTGCCCTTCTCCCTCCTGTCCAGATGCAGGCACTAATTAGCTTATTCCTGTCTCCCAACTGGAGCAACAGGCACGGCTTGGATGTAAGTCTTTGTTTCAGTCAAAAGCAGTTGTCCTCAGGACTTTGCTTACACCACTGATAACTGCATTAACTTAGTGCAGGTTGTGTTGTAGCAAAACGTCCAAAGACCCCTCACAAATATGTGCTGTTGCTGCTCTTGTTTCATCCAGATAAGGTTTAATATTCTACACCATGTTGATACAACTGTTTAAGTTAAACAAGACTGTGGCTCAATGTGGACTGTTTCTCTCCATGTTCTGTGTCTTTGCTCATAACCTATTTCCAAATTTTGTTATTTGAAGGAATGTTAAATATTTGTTGCAATTTACAGGCGGAAAACATGACTATACAGTTCGCAGTACCAAGGGGCGCAACTGGACTCTTGACTGATGGTGAAAAAAGGAAAGTAAGAGAGGTACAGATACTTTGTTGTAATTCCAAGGTGGTATCATATTGTATCTCAAGTGACCTCTGTCATCCATTGTACAACAGCATACGATACAACTCAAACAGATGATAAAAGAACATTGTTTCATGTAGTTTACACCACACTGAAAATATATTAAACATGAATTCATAATGCTAAAAGGGTAAGAGTAAGTTCGAGTAGTAATGCTGGTCATAATCAAACATTTTTATTTCTAATGAAACCATTTAGTTTTGTATGCCAACTCAAAATATGTTTAGTATAATTAACAAGAAATCACATTCAAAGAAGTCCTATATTCTACAGGAGTAATGGTTTGTTTGAATTGATCAAGTTTTTTAAATTATTTTGTTGGTTCTTGAATATTTTTTACTTTTCAGGATATGGTTTTTCAGCTCTACTCCCTTACAGTTTCACCATTACTATACAGTTTAGTTGTGTGGGGAACTAATCTTCTAACTTTGTTTGGCCTTGTGTCGTGTTGGGGACTCTCCAGGTGCCTGTTCAGTCTGTTATGTGACCACTGTTCTATATATGTTAAATGTTGCAGGATTAAAGTTAGCTTCTTACTTCTGTAGAGATAAAATAGACAATCGAGGAGTTGCCAGTATGTCAGAAACTGTTTTGATTTCAAGAATATTGATGTTAATAAATTTTGATCAGAGTGGCACTTAGAAGCTTGTGCAACAGAATTAGTGTTTTATAATAAGTCCTTTATAATAGAGGTATGTGCAGATCACCTTCAGGAAATTTTAACCTTCATAAGAATTATGGAAGCTCTGTTGTCCCTTCTCACAGTAAAAAATAAAGGAAATAATAGTTACTGGTGATATTAATATGAGTTTATTGAAAAGCTCTTGTCAGAGAACAATTATGGCACTCAGTAACACTATCTTTCAATTTGGTTCCAACTGTGGACTTTGCAGCTAGGATATGTAAATGCTCTGACATTGCCATTCATAATATCTTTGTATACAAATCAAGGGGAAAAAAGGCATATCACAAAACCAATAGTAAATGGGCTATCTGATCATGACATGCAGCATCTTGTGTTATATTTTGAAACTTCTCAGGATAAAAAAATCTATTAAATCTGAGTACAGTAGGATAATACATAAGTAAAAATTTTAGATATTGCTCAAAAACATGAACTGGATATATGCTTACAACACTTCTGACTCAAATGGAAAATACAAAGCATTCACTAATAAAGTTACCTCCACTTTTGGAAATTGTTGTTCCCTAGAGGTAACTCAAATCACACAGAAGTAAAACAATAAACCAAGGATTACACAAGGAATAAAGATATCATGTGGGACAAAAAGGAGACTGTATCTACTATCTAGGAACAACTCTGATGTTAACACTGTAATGTATTACAAAGAATACTGCAAAATATTGAAGCAAGTAATCCAGAAATCGAAGCAGGCTTATTATGAGAAAAAGATGATTACATCGAACAACAAACCAAAAACTGTATGGTATATAGTGAAGACAGAAACGTGGGGCCAAAAAGGAAGGGGAACAGATAGCTCTAAAAATAAATGAGACTTCAGTAACAAGTGCATGTAGTGTTGCAAACCTCTTAAACAAGTACTTCATTTCTGTTACAGACAGCTTGGTGTCATCAGGTACGGTGGGCAGTGCAATTGTGTATCAAAGACAAGTCTTTAAAAATAACTTCACTAAAATAGAAATGGTGATCAGGTCTCCCAGAGAAGTAGCATCCATCATAAAATCCATCAAATGTAAGTATTCTAGTGGGTATGATAGTATATCAAAAGAAGTTAATCAGGCCGGCCGCATTGGCCGTGCGGGGCTAGGCGCTGCAGTCCAGAACCGTGGGACTGCTACGGTCACAGGTTCGAATCCTGCCTCGGGCATGGATGTGTGTGATGTCCTTAGGTTAGTTAGGTTTAAGTAGTTCTAAGTTCTAGGGGACTGCTGACCTAAGATGTCAAGTGCTCAAAGACATTTGAACCATTTTTTTGAAGTTAATCAAAGAGTGCTCGTGTGAGTTGAGTTCTATCTTAAGTTGTTTCTGTAATCCTCAAGCACCTGACTGCAAATAATATACTGTCAAAGTCAGAGTGTGGGTTACTTAAATGTTCTGATATAGTGAAAGCTATTAGAGGCTATTGGCATTTTCTGTGACCTGTCAAAAGCCTTTGACTATGTGAACCACACCATTCTCTTAAGTAAGTTAATATATTATGGTGTCACTGGCAGTGCTGTGAAATTGAATGTCTCTTATCTAACAGGAAAGAAAGGGTGTTGTTGTGAAAAACCTAAGCGGTCAGCCTTCATCTGATTGGGAATTAATTACATGGGGTGTTAAAGGTTCCATCTTGTGTCCATTGTTTTTTTCTTGTTTACATTAATGACCTCATCTGTTACATTGCTCTACTCAGATTTTCACTGACATTGATAAGTGATAGCGTTGGAGGTGCTGCGCTAGGTCTTCACCTGAAATCGCAGTTCATTAGAAGTTAAGTGATTGGAGATATGTTGTTTCATTTACTTGTTAAATTATACTAGTTTTCTTGGTGAGGTCACCAGCTGCTTTGTTTTGTAATCGTCCCACCATTCTTCTCTGCTTGCCCACCCATGGGAAAATGGCTGTTTACGAATTGGGTAGTCGATTTTCGCTTGTGGAGTGGGGGCAACTTAGAGCAATCTGCAGTTCAGGTTGTTTGGTAATCTCCCCGTAATCTGCCATACGTTAATAGCTGCCTGTGTCCTGTTTGTCGGATTCGGTGTTAACGAATTTATTGCTTCAGGTGTAAAGGCCGAATTCCTGAAATATGTTTTTATCTTGTCTATCATCTTGCGAGGTGGTATATGTGTAATGTAGAGCATGTTGGTATATTTTATGTAAAATTGCATTTAATGGATTTTATTTAAATGGTCAATTTATCATATAAGGGTTCTTTTAAAACAACTTACACTTTCGGCAGCAAATAATTTTTAATGTGAGTGTTTTGTACCATTTACAACCTCTTACAGGGCGCATAGTTTATGTGTTTGTGTGAGTTGTTAAAATTTTTAATTTAGGGTAATCTGGTGTTTTGCAGATTTGCACCAGTGCAGTCTTTAAGAGGTGTTGTGAGCGGTCTTGTCAACAGCCATGTTAAAAGGGAGCCGCAATGTTCTCAGCCTGAAAGCTCATACCACAAAAAAAAAAAAAAATATTATTTCTGCCTCTGAATAAATTAAAACTTGGTATTTACAGGGTGCTTTCAGATTACAATTTTAAATCTGTTTAAAAAAAGGCTTTTAGGAATAAAATTTCCATTTATTGAAACTAAAATTTTTAATTTGTTTTTTCAGTTACCATTGGCATCTACTTACACGCTCACATAGTCCAATTAAATGTGTTAATGTTCTTCATGAATCGCTAGTAAATAAAATAAATTCTTATGGATATTCTTTGAAAATAAATCAGGTTCAATGGAGGAGGGGATACTGTGGGGAGGGTTTAGATCCAGTAAGGTGATGGAAGACTGACCAGTACTTGGATGAGTTTATAATTAGGGTATCATTTAGGCAGGTGCAGACCTGGCGCCAGTCCTAGCGTTTTTTGGCTGTGAGGAAATTACGGGCATGTCTTTGGAGCTGCCGGTGGCATCGGAGTGTGTCCCGGTCCCGTGTGTGGAGAAAGGCATGGTGGAGATGATAGGATTCTCAAAGGAGGATGGCATGTGGGGGTAAAGTGTGGTGGTGTGCGTGAATTGTGGTAGTGGGCCTCAATGGCCTCAGACAGAGCCTGTTGGAGAAAGGAGGCAGCATGGCTGATATCATCCAGATGCTGGATGGTCAGAAGATGGCCACTGACCTGGGTATCTAGGGCTGCCCAGTAGCCATTCCAGTCAGCATGGACGAAATTTGGGCAAGGATTGGTGTGAGGAGTGAGGCATGGGTCTTGTCCATCTGTCACGGTAAGGAGGACACAGAGATGGTCAGGGAAAAAGAAGCTGAGGATAAGGTGTTCAGTGGGGTCAGGAAGGAAGGGTTGGAGCCCAACAGAGATCTGGTGAAGGTAGCCGATGGCAACTCCACCATGCGCAATCAGGTGGGGATTATTGGATTGTTGAAGTGGGTGTGGTGATGTGCTGATGATACATGGGGTCTGGAGAAATGTTTCATTGATGAGGGAGGCATCCACACGGTGGGTTGTAAGGATGTGCATGAAGAGTTGCTTGTTGGTAGGTAGAGAACTGATGTTGCTGAACAAGATACGAGGCTGCCGCGCCATGGTGTGGTTTAAACTAGGGTGTCGAGATGGTAGAAGGTAAAATGGGCTTGGTTATGGGAGTAGGTGGCGAAGGTGTTAGGGTGAAATATTGAACGGTAGCTATGGAGATCTGTTGAAGGGTATGGGGGCGTTGAAAACGGCGGATATTTTGTAGGATGATGGTTACGAATCTAACGATGTCCTCGACTGTGGGGAGAGGGCAAAGGCTGCTTCCAGGAGGGGTGCGATCGTAAATAGGTCGTACGGGGACAGTGAGTTGGGGAGATGTGTGTGGTGGGGGGATCTTGCCTTACATTTTTCAATAGTTTCTTTTTCCTTTATTGTAATTTCCATTCACGATCAGGGGCAGGCTGGCAGCAGCTTAAGCAGGAAGACATGTAAAACAATATAACGAAGGAAACATGACGGAATATAGAAACAAAAAAGTCGAAACAGAAGAAAAGAAAGCATACAAAGCACTGACATTAAATGAGAGTTAAAAATCTAAAAAAATTATGGTACACAAAAAACACACACTAGATTAAATGGCACCAGGCAAATTATGGAAACCATGGGGTGGGGAGTATCTAGCCTGCAGACAGTGTAAAGGATGCAGAGATGTTGGAGGAAAATAGGAGGTGGGGGAAGGGTATGAGGTCGTACAGGAGGTGTGTGGTGGAAGGAAGGCGGATATGGAAGGTAAGGCACAGCATATGCCATTTGAAGATATGGAGTGTCTTGTAAAAGCTGGTGGGTGCGGAGATCCAGGCAACACTGGCATAACAAAGGATAGGACAGATGAGGGATTTGTAGGTGTGGAGGATGTTGGAAGGATGTAACCCCATTTCCGGTCAGACAGGAGTTTCAGGAGGCGGAGGTGGGAATGGGCTTTCTGCTGGATGGTAAAGAGGTGAGGGGTCCAGGTGATGTGAGGGTTGAGGGTGAGGCCAAGGTATCTCAGGGTGGGGGTGAGCTGGATGAGACGACCATAAAGGGTGAGGTAGAAGTCATGGAAGAAGCAGGTGGTGCGATCTATGATCATTGCCTAGGTTTTGGAGGGGATGAGATGAAGGGACCACTGGTTACACCAAGTGGTGAACAGGTCAAGATGGTTTTGGAGGGTGTGTTGAGAAAAATTGAAGGGTAGGATAGAAAGCCAGGAAGGTGGTGTAATCAGCATTTTGGAGAAGGTGGACAGGTGGGGAATGATTGGGCATATCAGCAGTGTACAGGAGATAGAGGAGAGGGGAGAGGATGGACCCTGGGGCACACCAGCAATGGGATAAAAGGTTGGTGTTGCGGAGGATGACATAGGAAGGACAGCGTGAGGGGAAGGAAGCGATCAGACGGACAAAATTGATAGGCAGGGTGTAGGTACTTGTAGGTGGAGGAGACTGGGATGCCATACATGGCCATAGGAGTTTTGGAGGTCGAAGGAAACAAATATGGTGGAGCAAACGGAGTTAAGCTAGTGGAGATGAAAGTGAACTACGTTAAGGATTTGGTTTTCTGCAGAGAAGCGGTGTTGGAAGCCACACTGGGTAAGGGGGAGGAGGTGGTGTTGATTAAGGTGCTGACAGATACGCCGGGAGATGATTGATTCGAAGACCTTATTGAAGATGGAGGTGAGGCAGATGGGACGATAGGAAGAGGCGATGGAAGGTGGTTTGTTGGGTTTGAGGAATAAGAGGATGGGGGAAGTCTTCTACAGGTCAAGGTAGAAGGTGGTAGAGAGGATGACGTTATAGAGATGGGCAAGGACAGTCAAGAAGGAGATGGGGCTTTCTCTAAGGTGGCAGTAGATGACACAGTCATGAGACAGTGGGCTTTGTTGCATTTGGACCAGAGGAGAAGTTTAATGTCTTGTGCTGTGATTGGAGTGTTGATTTTGGAAGGGGACAACTGCCCTAAGTACTGGAGACTAGGGGCAAGTGGAGTCGCCGAGGTATTGGCGCATTCCATGACGATGGGGAAAAGAGAATAATCAAAGTGGGGATCATCTGGGATGGAGAAGACCTCAGAAAGGTTAAAAGCAAAGTGGTTGGCTTTACTGAGGTTGTCAGGAAGGGGGCAGTCGTTAAGGAGAAGGGGGTAATTTGGTGCGGAATGGGAACCAGTGAGGCGATGGAAGGCGGACCAGTACTTGGAGGAGTTGATAGGCAGGGTGGAATTCAGTCGTGTACAAGTCTGGCGCCAGTCTTGGCGTTTCTTTTCTGTAATAAGGTTCTGTACGTTTTGCTGTATTTGCCAGTGGTGTTGAAGAGTATCCCTGTCATGAGTGCACAGGAAGGAGCGATGGAGGCGGCGGGATTCACAGAATAGGAGGACAGCCTGCAGATGGAGTGGGACGGTGGGGGTGGATGGTTTTAGTGGGAACATGGACCTCCAAGGCGTCAATAATTACCTTCTGAAGGAAGGATGAGGCATGAATGATGTTGTCAGGATGGTGATAAGTAAGAGGATGGCTTTCGACCTGGGTGGCGATGGATTCCCAGTAGGAATCCCAGTTGGCACAATGGTAGACATGGATGACCTTGGGAGGGGGTGCAGGGCAAAGAGATGGAGGGGCGTGATGAGCAGACGTGATGGTGAGAGGACGGGGAAGTGGTCGGTACCTGTGGGGTCAAAGATGTCGAAGGTGATACTCCCATGAAGGTTGGTGGAGGTAATGACAACATTGTGGGTGGTGTTGCTTTTGGGATGGATGTGTTTTGGAAGAGGAACAAAGTCACCTTGGGTCGTGGAGAGGAACTGATGCCACTATGGAAGGGGGGCAGGGGAGCAGCTATGGATGTTCATGTCGATGGCTATTACAAAGGTGCAGAAGGTGTGGTCAACGTGGGAATTGTTGGGATGGATGGGGGACAATAGGACCAACAGGGACAGTAAGCTCAGAGGTGGTATGAGGGGGTTTAGCTTTACACATGTGGCAGTAGGTTGGATGGGGGTGTTGCAGGTGTTACGGGAAGAAGGGGTGGCTAGGTTGGGGCAGTTTTTAAGAAAGTGGGAGACCTTGCAATGGGGACATTTGGGGAGGATTTTGCAGTTGAGGGTCAGCTGATCATTGTACATGAGGCAGTGCTGGAAGTGGTAGGATTGGGGAGGGATTTGGAGGATTCAACTGGATGGTGACGGTGGTAAATCTGGGCACCATGGGAGTGTAGGTGGTCAATGGAGGGGGTGGACTCTGGGAAGACCCTCATGAGATAGGTGGGAACAGCAGCATTGTGGATACGTTGGGCAGAGCGGATTTGCAGGTTAGGGTGTGAGTTCAGTTCCACCAAACACCTTATCCTCTGTAATCACTGGGCTGAGTTTGGTCATCATGGCGGTGTAGGTGGGGGGATAATCGGGAGGCTGTGGTGGACGGGGAGAGGAAGAGGAGAGGAAGGGAGTCAGGGATGCGTGGGGGCAAACATAATGCACAGTAGTTTACGGAGGAGGTCTGTGTGAAAGAAGGGGTCTCGATGAGGACTGAGTCCCTGCAAGGAATCGATAAATGGTTCAAATAGCTCTGAGCACTATGGGACTTAACATCTGTGGTCATCAGTCTCCTACAACCGGTGGTCCCGGTCGCCTATGGTGGACTGGATGGCCGAGCGGTGACCTCTCCAGCTGTCAGGATGTTAGGAAATTGCTGTAGAAGCATCAGAAACGTCAAAGAAACATTATTAATCCGTAACACCTTTATTCGTGCCGAGTGCAATGTGACTTGGTGACGTCAGCGACCTTCCCCGAGTTCTCGCTGACTCGTAGCGATGACACCAGATCCGGGCCGCACCAGTCTTGCTAGCGCAGCGCCGCGTGCAGTGATGTAGCGGCGGAATGTCCTCACTTTGGCCGCGCGTGGCTGCTAGCGCCCCTCTGGTCAGCCCGCTCGCGACAGACAGCTGGCTGCTGAACATAGAGGCTCTGGGTTGAAATCCCCAGCGCTGTCGGCACCAGAAGCGTTCTCGTAGTGCGGAGTGTACTCTATCCCACCCCATCTCCTTCCCTGCTCCTCCTGGTGGCTCGTCCGCGGTGGGCGGGCGGAACAGGCTACAGTCCCCCAGCGTCGTCGGCTCACCCAGTTGTGATGGCGGATGCACAGGGCCTAGGCCCCACATGATATCGACGACGGCTCACTGATGTGGTCAGCATTGGCGGCGAGCGAGTCTGCCGCGATGTCTGCTAATCCTTGGTCGATGATTGTCAGCGGCAGCGGAGAGAACCAGAGCTGGTACTGTCCCCTCACTTCTATTGCTGGATGGGCCGCCCTTACTGCACCATCTCCTTAATAAAGATTAACATGTCGATCACCGACCTGAGCGCTACGCAGCAACCCAGTACACATCTAACTGCAAGTCTAACTGCGAGTGCGAGTGCCCTGTTGCTATCAAAGCTGGCGTATTTAAAGGAAGCACGAACGACGTCCTGACGTCATTCTCGTTTGTAATGACCACATTCGTTCCACTTATAGTGCTGACTTATCTGTCGTACTCGCCCCTTAGGTGTTCTTGCGACAGAGTTACGTGTTGTTTCGGCAGACTTAAGCGAAGTTGTGAAATGCAGTACAGCTGACGCTATACCTCTGTCTTGCACTCTACGAAAGTCTCCGTTTAACACAAACCCGCGTGCAAAGCAATTCTCTCTCGCCTGTTGTGTGGAACCAGGACATTGCCCCTGCGTGACGACACATTCCATACATGTGCAATCCTCTTACTTTTTGGCCGACCTACTGCTTCTGGCTTTCGGCATAGGCAACGAAACTTGACAATAGTCCACGTCTCCAACTCTTTACCCCTTCTGCGACACTACAGAACTACTTAAACCTAAATAATCTAAGGACATCACACACATCCATGTCCGAGACAGGATTCGAACCTGCGACAGTAACAGTTGCGCGGTTCCGGACTGAATTGCGCAGAATCACTCGACCACAGCGGCCGGCTGCGAGAAATCAGCTTTGAGATGGGAGCACCAGTGTCTGGGGTGGACAGGACAAAGGTTTGGAGGGAGGGGTGTGGGGTACGGTTGTCAGGAGGAGTGGTAGTGTCCATGGAGACAATGGGGGAGGGGGAAGAGGTGGTACCTTTTTGCTGGAGGGGTAGAGTCGGCAATGACGTGTTTGTGGGGTTTTTTGGATACCGTAGGCTGGGAGGAGGAAAGAGGGATGGGGAGGAGAGGGAGGTGGCGAGCAGCAGATCCTGTAGGCGTGGTGGACGTGCTGGGAGAAGCATCTGGTTCAGTGGTGGTGATTGTAGCATGGCATAGTGTGGTGAATGCGGTGGATGCAGATGATGAAGTGACAGGGGGGTGAGAGGGAGCAAAGGGAGAAAACCGACAACCTGAGAGGTGGCAGCGGAGGCGGCAGCAGAGGTGTACTTGAGGGTGGGGGCACGAGCTGTTGTGGGTGTGGTGGCCAGAGGAAGAGTGTAGATGTGGGGGGGGGGGGGGGTACACAGCAGAGGCGGAGATGGGCGAATGGGTGAGTGGGGGGAGGGGAGACGAGGTATAAGGAGGGAGGTGAGAAGCAGCACTCCAGGATGGGACAGTGGAAGAGGGGGAGGGGGAGGTGTAGATGACAGTGGAGAGGGGAAGGTTCATGATGGATGGATAGCGACAGACAGACGGACAGCAGGCAGCGGCGACGATGGACAATGGATGGACAAATGGACAGATGGACGGACAGTTGGACAGCAGTTGGCAAAGGCGATGGATGTCGGTGAATGGGCAGGTGGGAAGGCTGTCTGCCTGACATCCAGGGCCACAGTAACACCTCTCCCTCTCTTGGGGGCCACACCATCATCCTATCTCAACACCCCCATCGTCACACAAGACATCGTAACCACAATACACACGAATCGTAATATGGCTCCCGGGCACGACCGTATTACATACTGCCAACTCAAAGAAGCCCCTCTCTCCTTCCTTACAGTCCCTACCACTCTCTATAATGTTATACTCTCCACCGGCTCGTACCCTGACATTTGCAAGTCTTCCCAGATGCTTATGTTTCTCAAACCTGCCAAACTCCATTCCGATACCTCCTCCTAGCGCCCTATGGGTCTCACGTCGGTGTTCAGCAAGGTCCTCCATGAGTATGATTGAACCCACAAATAATTAAAAATACTTCAAGAAAATTCCGCAAGACAGATCGTGGCTACGTCGCGATCAGAACAGCTTGCGCTTGAGCGTTTCCTAGTGCTGTGGCGGCTACCAGCCACCGGCCAGGGGCCCCATTCTGTATCGTTCATACCGACTGGTGTAGTAGGTTTGTCTCGGTAGTGACGTCATTTTGGGTTCTTTACCGAAACATCCCAGTCAGTAAGCTTCTGAGACGTGTTACCGAATGGTCCTCCCAACGATTTTACGACAATTGTAAAGAAAGGTTTTGGATTTCGGGTGGCCCTGTTGATCGGTGAGCTGTGGTTTATGTATACCTATAATTTGTTATTTTAAACATATTTATCGGTTTTAGCTTTCGATTTAGTGATTGTGTTACTAAAGAATCACCAAAGGATGCATCCAGTGTGAAAGTGAGTTCTTAATAGACAATTTTCCTTTGTTAGAAATATGGTTAGGTTAGGTTGTTTCTGTTAATGAATACATAAAAAAATGTTTTGTTTCATTATTCTCTCAAAAAACATGTTATTTTTATGAAAATAAGAGTTTGAAGGTCATTAAATATCAAGACATTGCCTCTGCTTACGTATATTACATGAGTGTGAACTGACGTTACTAGTGACTTCTTGTACTTTTTCCCACAAATGGTTTAGTTAGTAATAATCGAAACGTGTTTATAACTTTGAAGTAACAAAGGAAAGCAATTATTTGAAACCTGATACTGGAAACCTTCCAAACTATCATGTATTTATGACTTACGGAGCACCATTTGGCAACAAAGTCAGCCTACGTTACTCTGCACAATAGTACAAGAACTGAGCGCTATGTTTCTGTTGTTTGGCGTGGCCAAGTGGTAGCCGGCACGGTAGCTCAGCGTGTTCGGTCAGAGGGTTAGCTACCCTCTGTAATAAAAAAACTGAGTCAATGGATCAAAAACAAACTGAAATGGATGTCTTTCTACGTCTGCACCGAGCAGATATAACGAACGAAAACGAACGAAATGAGAGTGTACAAAAAAAAATAGTGGTTGAGCGCATGGGTATGCTGTATACAAACAAGCATCTGGGTTCGCACATGGATGGGTGAAAAAATTTTTTTCCGCCTCATGTATCCAGCACGTTGTGAGACATTGTTATTCATGTAAGTTAAGATTTTTGAGCAATATTCGTTATTACTTACATGTAAGAGCGCACTTCCTCAGTAATGATTTCGTGATTTGTGTGTGTTTAAAAAACGAAATACGACATTGCTGGAGATAAAATTGCTGTGAGTGAAACAACCGACAGTGGCCTTTATATTTTTTCTTGTCAGATATAATTTTCCATTTCTTTCCGAATGTATAGCTATTTCCTAGTTTCGGTTAGATAGGAATCTAAGAGCACAACTTAAATTACTGGGAATGTAACTAGCAGCAATCATCTTCAGAAGCTTTCTTGTCACATCTGTTTATCTGCGATCGAATCCTCAACCACAGTAGACAGAGATGAATGGTCTCCATCGTAATATTTTTGGACTGTAGCGCCATATACGAAACGTTTTCATTCATAAGATGCATGTTATAAACTTCGACGAACTGCAGGAGCTCCCCAAAATGTTTTTTTTTTTTCAGTTTTGTTTTTACGCCCAAATCGTTAACCTATCATATAGGGAAGTGGGCTACTTAATCATTTGAATCTCTAGGAGTGAGTTATAACCACATTCTGTTCATCTTCTTATTCTTTGAAACTCTCAGAATCAATTTTTCTGGCCTTTTTAGGTATATTAGTACAATGTGGTACTACACAATATTCCTTAACTCATTTTCCGAAACGTAAACTCCACCATAACTCAATGTCAGTGTCAATGAGAATAAGATGACATAATGCAGCCTTTACGACAATCTGCAGAATACAGCCAAATACGCTATCGTTATTATGCATGCATGGAAACATGCGGACAGGGAAACTGTAAAAATTTCTATGCATTTCAGCTGAGGAACATGGAAATGGATATACTGCGCCTGATACTTTTAAGGAGGAGGTACGACCGATGAAGGCAGGCACATCAGCTCGATGGAATGCGGCGTCATGCGTTATGGCAACGTAAGCGCAATTTTCGGTGCTTGGAAGAATAGCGCGCCTGTGTCATGTGCTACCAACTTTGTGTCCATGGTGCTGTGTGCGCTGCAGTGTGCATGCGCGGATCTGCAGCTGCTTGCTTTTGATTGGCAGGGACTCTAATTCGAGTTCTAGAGCTTTCGGTGCTCTGGAGTACCGAAACGATCGGCACAATGCCGGAAAGATACAGAATAGGCACCCAGACGCCACCCACTGCATGGAATCCGGCGCCGCCCAGGTGAACGAGGCGCGATACTGTCGTGTATGTATCAACTGTCATTTTAGAATTTGAAGTTCTAGTTATATCTTGCAGTTAAGCATTGGATTTTGCATACTTGAAAATTATGAACTACAGTTAAGCGTTGTAAAATTGGGTCGCAAGTGGAAAAAGGTATAACATCAGCAACACAATATTTGCTTTTTGTATAATAGAGGGCTGAATGCAGAGGAGGCAACTCGAATAATTTGAACTGTGTCTGGAGCGAGTGCTTTTGGTAAAAATACGCCAGAAAAAGATATTCTTGGTTCAACAAAGATCGTTCTGGCGTTAATGATTTTCCACGTTAAGGAAGTCTCGACTACTGTAATAAGTGATGGATTACCATTTAACCGTCATGCGACATTTGCATTCAACAGGCAAGGTTCAGAAGTCTGGTGTAGGAGTACTGGGTGCTTCAGTTTGAAACAACAAAAATCAATGGAATGAGTATTATAGCAGTTTGGCTTGAACGTCATCAGGTCGCTCATTGAGCATTCCTATGCAGTTCTGTTACTGGTGACGTGTTATGATGCTTTTATCGTTAACTTTCTAGGAAGAAATGAAAGGTTGAGTCCCACCAAAAGACGTAAACTCGAGCAAAGAGTAGTGTGAACATAATATTTTCCATCTGATAGCTCCAACAGTGTGTTTTGCACTACTACTACAGCTGGAATTTGTTGCCAAGAATTGAGACACCATTCGGTCGCAGTGTCTCTCCGTAATTGTTGGTGCATGTGTTGTTCAACAGACAGCAGTCGTCACTCTCACTGCAATCAGTGACTCTGTGTGTGTGTGTGTGTGTGTGTGTGTGTGTGTGTTCGTACCCGATCTGAATCAATACTATCAACATAAGAGAGACAAGCAACAATAAATATTGCATCAAATATAACTGTGAACCACTGTAATGTAGTGGCTAGTTACTAAAAATTGAATTTTTACCCAACCCATGTCCTGCAAATTACGTTAAGCAAGTAAGATGTGTAAACTCCATTATATCGTTGCCAGTGACAGTGCGCTCTTGTTGTCGCGACCGGCGACAAGTGCAACGATTAGCAGTGCCCAATGCCGTCACGATTTGTTTATGTTGGCTGAGCGTGGACGCTGCTGCAGACGCTTCTCCATAAACAGAAGGAAATAAACATGGCTCTGACTGCAGTGAGTGGACATCACTGCCTGCATTTTCTTATAGCAGCAAACGTGAGACTCTACTCACAGTTGCATGGAGCAATTAGAACTGGTATCACGTCATTAGTCATCATGTTGTTAACCAGTTATGAAATTTCCACGCTCTTTCAATCCCAAAAGTCGGAAACTTCTCACAAAGTAATGTGAGATGATATCAAAATTTATCCAACACACAAAAATTAACTGCAGAGCTTTCATGCATGCAGTAGTTGCACACAAGGAAATATTATGTCTTGCAAGCGTATAGTTCATTTCCTCCTCTCATATCAACGCCCTTGTTTTAGTATGAAGTGAGGAAATAAACACAAAAAGCTGAAGATTCTGAGAGGCACGTAAGCCATTTCCTCTTCTCATATTATATGTTTTGTTTTCGTATGAAGTAAAAAAATAAACAGTTTAGGGTTCTGAAGTATAATGTGACACCAGATTCTTGTCATACAATCTATCGGAAACGCAAAAAGCATGGAGCTCTCCATTCTTTTGTCCAACAGTTTGTTTCCTTTCATGCATTACTACCGCACGGAGATTCTTATTTAAGGACTTGCAGGCATCAAGTTCTTAAGCAGAATGAGCCTTAAGTTATTTTGCTAATTACGGTACGAAAAAATGCAACAAAGACGAGTTCTCCTAGAGCAGTGAAGATATTTGCACATGTCTGTATTCAGAAATGACTGCCAGGATCGCACCTACATGGAACCTGGTACCTGAGCGTTACTACTGTGCAACGAGGGACTACCGAAGCAGCAGGACACCAGGTTAGTGATACTAAAGCAGAGAAGTAAGGCAGAGTTGCTTCCTTCTCACTACAATGCCACTGTCGAAACTTAAGTAATTGTGGTTGCAGGAGTTACAAAGACTTCTTCCAGAAGTATGTGGAAAAGAACTTGTATTTAGATGATCCCCTGAAAGAAACGGATTTAATATCAGTCATTTTGATCAAGTTGCCTCTGAGGGTACAAGGAAAATTGATAGGAATATATAAGTCAGATGTAAACGCAATTGTGCAAGCGCTGGACCAATTGGATTCATTTTCAGGGAACAATCAGAATCTAGAAGGTTGGAGAAGGAACCCCTGGGAAAATAACGGACCTAATGAAGATAGGATACAAGGAGAACTGACAAACAGACAGATACAATATCCTCAACACACAGATAATGGAATAACTCAGCAGGAGACAATGATAGACAGGACACACACAACTAGTCAAAGGATCAACTGAAAACCTCAGTTGGCTGGGGTGGCCGAGCGGCTCTAGGCGCTACAGTCTGGAACCGAGCGACCGCTACGATCGCAGGTTCGAATCCTGCCTCAGGCATGGATGTGTGTGATGTCCTTAGGTTAGTTAGGTTTAAGCAGTTCTATGTTCTAGGGGACTGATGACCCCAGAAGTTCAGTCCCATAGTGTTCAGAGCCATTTTTTTTTAACCTCAGAGGGCGTTGTGTTCTGTACAACACAAGGTGTTTAACAAACACCTGGCACTCAAGTTATTGACAATTTTATTTCAAAAAAAGGTTCAAATGGCTCTGAGCACTATGGGACTTAACATATGTGGTCATCAGTCCCTTAGAACATAGAACTACTTAAACCTAACTAACCTAAGGACATCACACACATCCATGCTCAAGGCAGGATTCGAACCTGCGACTGAAGCGAATATTATTTCAGTTTCCCTTCATATTGTCAATCTTCATCTTCTTTCAGTCAGAACTATTTACTATCATCTTTAATTCATCGCTATCCAACTTCAGAGTGTACAACTGCTTTGCAAGGTAAGGTGCGTGACACACACCAGGTGCTCAGGCATTGCCAAATTATTCCAATTCTATTCATATTGCCAATATTCCCTTATTTCTGTCAAAACGATGCTCTATCATCAGTCCCTGCTTCATCTTCGAATATAGGAACATGGGAATAGTGAGTAACACTGGTAAGTGAGAAAAAGAGACGGTACAAAAAAGGAAAAGCTATTTATAAAATTGTGTTATCCTGTTGGAAAATGTTTAGCAAAATCTGAAATTATGTGATTATAACATGTAACAACCCTAAAAGACAGTCAGTACAACAAGGAAAAAGCTATGATTGGAGTAAACAAGGTATACAGAGACAAAGAATATTATCCTGTTGGAAACAAATTTAACAAATTCTAAAAAGACACCATGGAGACAGTGAACAAACAACTTAGCGAAAACAGGAAAAATAGATATTAGTGGGTATCATTCTGCAATTGTGCTTAGATAAGAGAACAGTAAAGAAATCGAATGGTAACAAAATTCGAAAGATATGTTTAGCCAACTGACAAGGTAAATCGTGACGAAAGGATAAAGAGGTAAGTGCAGCAGAATAAGATGAAGAATTGAAGTTATGTAAGTATGGGAACTGGGTCCAAACCCCAAGGAATAAAAGAAAGAAAAGGTATAAGTTAATGAGTGGCCGAGGATGGTATTACTATACATTATGAAGTGTAAAGATGATGAGGGTCATACAAAGGTGTCCCCACATCCAATAATGGGTAATAGTAACCCGAGAGGTACCTTGAGTAAAGATAAGAAGTATTGAAATAAGTTAGAGGGAATGCTTTATAGTTATAAGAGTGAGAAGGACGGTATTCGCTGGTGAAAAAGAAACAAAAAGTAGTGAACCAGTGAGTAATAGGACGGCAATTACTTAGCCGATGATTATGGAACATGTTCTTGTATGTAGTAGAAAATGGCCATTATAAAGTAAGATTAGCCAAATGCGAGTTTTATAAATTTTTGATTAACTTGTTCTGTACTGGATGTAGAAATAATTAATATGTAAATGTTTAGATGAGCTAAAAGGAAGGGGCATACGAGTAGATGTTCCATCTCAGATAAAACAGAAGTACATCAGAATAAGTATTCAATTTTAATTAAGGTATGTATTATATAGTGTTCATGGTATATCCAGAAATGATTTAAATCTAAAATGGTGCCACTCTCAAGGCATCAGATAAAGATCGAATCAGATAATGATCAGAAGTAATTTTAAAGATACATACTCACTTCAATGGGACATGTATCTGTATAGCTATATCGTGTTAAGGATGGTGTGATAATAAGAACAGTAGTCGATAAGCAATGATTGTAGAGTATATGTAAGATGAAGTAATACCAATGATTAAAGATGTAAACCGAGGGCAAGAGACACCCAACCGACAATATTTCAAAATTAAACACGGTCTTCGAGCATATTGAATTTTGAAAATAAAAGAAGAGGGGGGGGGGGGGAATGTGTAATGCACGTGTAATCCCTTCACGTGTTTAAGCCAAGTATTACGCACATTTAAGCATTCAGGAATGCTCAGTAGCAGCCAGGCTACATGTTCATTTGACAATTAAGCGTCAACAAGGAGCATTAGTGATGAAACCATAGGAGGCAATGTTCTGCAACCTTAGTAGGGACGAGATCTGTCTATTCGGGGTAGGATCTTACAATCTGAGACAGTGTTACGAGACAAACTTCCGTCACAATTCCCGCAAACATGATGTCAGATCCGCCTAGCAACAGCGATCTGAACGCCCATTGGCTGTAAGTTTGGATATATATATATATGCGTGTGTGTATGAAATGAGCGAAGTGTCCTCACTGGCTGAGAGAGAAAGGTGGGGTTTCTCTTGTCCATCGGGAAGAGTGGGCGAGTTAGTAGCGAGGCGCCACTGAAAAAGCACGTTCGAGTAACTGGGGGTGGCTCCAAAAGAACGATGACGAAGAAATGTTCCAGCTGTTAAACATGAGATAGTGAAAGTTAGTTATCAGTGAACGCCATGTGTCGTGGGCAGTGTGTATTACGATTATGGGAAGTTAGAAAAGTGTTAATGTGTTGTAAAGGGTTTAATAACGGCGTAGCCAAGAGCCGCCATATTGGAAATTCGGTGAAGTGTGTTTCAAAGCATTTTCTTTATTAAAATGAGTATAGTACAAAGCGTTGTTGACATTTAACTACTGGCATCCAGAAACACTCCACTTCAGCAAGATCGCCCCTTCATTGAACCTAGTGCCTGAGTGCTAATACTTGGGATGAGGGACTACCGAAGCAGCAAGACACCAGGTTAGTGATACATAAACCAGAGAAATAAGGCAGAGTCGCTTCCTTCTCGCTACATTGTCACTGAGGGCATTGTACTGGGTTTCCATCTGAGCTCTTGATATTCAAACAAGTGGTTCTCTTTTCTCCAAAGGTCTCTTTAATTTTACTGTAGGCAGTATCTATTTCTTCCCTGGTGATATATGTCTGTACCTCCTTTCTCTTGTCCTCTAGCCATCCCTGCTTAGCCATTTTGCACTTCCTGTGGATCTCATTTTCGGGACGTTTGTATTCCTTTTTGCCTGCTTCATTTACTGCATTTCTAAATTTTCTCCTTTCATCAATTAAATTCAATATTTCTTCTGTTATCCAAGGATTTCTAATAGCCCTCATCTTTTTACCTACTTGATCCTCCGCTGCCTTCACTATTCCATGTATCAAAGCTACTGATTCTTCTTCTACAGCATTTATGTCCCCATTCTTGTCAATCGTTCCCTAATGGTCTCCCTGAAACTCTCTACAACCTCTCGTTCTCCCAGTATATCCAGGTACCAAGTTCTTAATTTTCTTACCTTTTTCCAGTTTCTTCAGCTTTGATCTACAGTTCATAACCAATAGATTGTGGTCAGAGTCCATGTGCAGAGCTAGTTGGCGCATAAACTTGTTCTATTGTGGCAGGTGTGGGCTTCGTGTCTATCTTTGTTACAATAAGGTGTTAACTATGCTGTTCACTGTAGCTCACCCGCACTCCTATTTTTTAAATTCATTATTAGACCTTCTCCTGCATTACTCTATTTGATTTTTTATTTGTAACCCTGTATTCGCCTGACCAGAAATCTTGTACCTCCTGCCACTGAACTTGACTAATTACCATTATATGTAACTTTAACCTATCCATTTCCCTTTATAAATTTTCTAACCTGCCTGCCTGATTAAGGGATCTGACATTCCACACTCCCATACATAGAACGCCAATTTTTTTTCTCCTGATTACGACGCCCTCCTCTGTAGTCCCCGCCCAGAGATCCGAATGGCGGCTGCTTTACCTCTGGAATATTTTAACCTAGAGGACACCATCATCATTTTACCACACACTGAAACCACACGCCCTCGGGAAAAATTACGACTGTAGTTTCCCCTTGCTTCCAGCCATTCCCAGTACCAGTACTAGTGGTCCCAAAAAATAACGTAACTGATAGAAATAACCAGTTTCTGAGAGGTAACGGTTACTGCTATAACCGTTCCTCTGATACAGGCAGTTATTTCAATAACTGTCTAGTGTCAACAGTGCCTTACGCCATCTGTTGACTAAAGATCATACTATGCTTTCCTGTCAACTCATCAGAGATCAGGCTACGAACGAAAGAGAGGGATACACCATTTGGAAGGCGTTCCATAGGCCATGGGAATAACTGTGAGACTGCGCGCCATCTGTTGACAAGAGCTGTGTACTATTTCGTGTGCCTTCGTTGCTTTTAGCACAAACAATTAAATAAAGTTAATGTCAGAGCGGTGGCTGATAGGAGCTGCAGTACAGGCATTAACAAGTACGGTTGTTCTCTTGAGCCACCGCCTTATATGTCAATTTAGCGTGGATGGGTAGTATAAAGAGAGTTACCATAAGGAATTCTCTCCCACCATCCTTCCTACGTCACCATCCATAACACAGATTCCTACACCTTTTTTCCCTCCGCCAGTGTGCTCCAAGGCTCCATCCTCTCCCCCCTTCTGTACCTTTTGTATACGGCGGACATGCCGCCGCCGTCTCCCCCCATCCACCTTCTCCAGTTTGCCGATGACACCGCCTTCCTTGCCCTTGAACCCAACCTGCAGCGCTCCCAACAACACCTTCTCCAATCCCATCTTGACCGGTTCACCGATTGGTGCAACCAGTGGTTGCTCAAGCTCAGTCCCTCCTTTTCCTCGAACGGATACGGGTCCTCTACACTTCCCGCAATCTCAATCCTCCTCATCCGCTTGTCTCCCCCATCCTCTCCCGACCCTGCCCGCTGCCGTGCCTGTATTTCCACTTCCCACAAGCTCTCCATCTCTCCACTCTCCTTACCCTCTCTCAAGGAGGCTTCCACCAGCTCCCCTTCCCTGATGATGCCCTTCTCCCCTCCATCTGCCCCTCCTACCATTATTGATACTCTTCTCCCTTTTCCTGTGTAGGCAAAACCATCCCTTCCTTCCGCCTCCTCGATTTTTATCTAACCATATATCTCTTTTCTCCCCTCTCCCCTCTCCCTCTCCCACCTCCCCTCCTCCTCTCTTGGCAGGTCCCCGGACTCGCGCACGCAGTGAACATTCGCTCACTGGATATCATCGCCATCAGTGTCTCGTGTGTGTGCCTTCGTTTTATGTTTAGTGTTCTTTCGCCATCACGCCACCACTGTTCACATGTGCCGTCTCAGTCATCCTTGTTATGTGCGCCGTGTCAACTATTGTTAGTGTTTTTTCTCGTCCAGCGTGACCAGCTCCATGTTTATTATTTTTCGTGTCTACAGTTTTTGCCCACCGTTTTAACTGTATTATCTGTGCCACCTATATGTAATACTTATTGTACGACTCGCGGCTGAAGAGCAGCGTAATATGCTGCTGCCTGCCCGCCTTTGTATAAGGTGATCAAAATAACAATAAAAAATTTAAAAAAATTTCCTCAAGGCTGACTGAAATACCTACCGGGATACACTCTCACCTACCACAACCCTGATGATATTACCTGTGCTGCCTCCTTGCTCCTGCAGACCTTGTCTGAGGCCGTAGAGGCTCACGTAACTTCCGTCGCCATCCACCCCCACCATCCTACTTTACCCCCACAGGCCGTCCTCCTTCTCTGTGAATGCCGCCGTCTCTACTGTGCCTTCCTTCACATGCATGAACTGGACGCAATACGACACCACTTGCAACTATAACGACACATCAGAAACTTGCTCGCGGCTAAAAAACGCCGGGACTGGCGACAGACATGCACCCGTTTTAGTGCTACACTTCCTATCATCTCGTCCAAGTACTGGTCAGCCTTCCGCTGCCTTACCGGATCTAAATCCCCTCCCTACTACTCTCTCCTTCATGATGATGAACCTTTCCCTGACAACCTTAGTAAGGCCAATCACTTTGCGTCCTACCACTCCGAAGTCTTTATCATCCCTGACGATCCCCAGTTCGATTACTCCCTCTTCCCAGATGCCCACAATCGAACTCACACCTCTGTCCCTCCCCTAGCCCCTGGTTTCCAGTACTTGGACAACATTGCACACACCAAACTCAATGACCACATCACTACTCAGGATATCATCGCAACACTCCGCACGGAATGTAACACCGCTCCTGGTCACGATCATGTCACCTATCGCCACCTTTGTGAAGTTCCTGCCTCCTTCCTCTCCACTCTGGCCAGGCTCTACAATGTAGTCCTCTCCACCGGCTAGTACCCCGACCTGTGTAAAACCTCCCGCATCCTGATGTTCCTTAAACCCGACATACTGCCGTCCGCTTTCTCCTCCTACAGTCCCATCAGCCTTACCTCGGTCTTCAGCAAGGTCCTGGAATCCATCCTTACCCGACACATCCACCAGCATCTCCATCAGCACCGCCTCCTTCCCGTTACCCAGTGTGGCTTTCAGCTGTCCTTCTCTACCGATGACCTTCTCCTTCACCTCATTCATCTCTTCTCCCAACAGCTCAATTCCTGTTGCTCCACTATCTTCCTCTCCCTTGACCTCGAATGCACCTATGACCATTTGTGGCATTCCAGTATCCGCGTCAAGCTCCAAACCTTCACCCTTCCTATTAACTACGTCCGTCTGATTGGGTCCTTTCTTTACCAACGTCCATCCTACCTCAGCATCCATAACACGGATTCCTACAACTTTTTCCCCTCTGCCGGTGTGACTCAAGGTTCCGTCCTCTCCCCTCTTCTGTACCTTTTACATACGGTGTACATGCCGCCACCTTCACCTCCGATCCACCTTCTCCAGTATGCCGATGACACTGCCTTCCTTGCCCCCACCCGCACCCTGCAGCTCTCCCAACACCTTCTCCAATCCCATCTTGACCAGTTCACCACTTGGTGCTACCAGTGGTTGCCTAAGGTCAATCCTTCCAAGACCCAGGCGATCATTGTAGGCAAATCCACCCCTTCCTTCCGCCTCTTCGACTTCTATGTCACCATCTATGGCCGTCCTATCGCCCTCACCCCCACCCTTAAGTACCTTGGCGTCACCCTTGACCATTTCCTCTCCTGGACCCCCATCTCCAGACAATTCAAGCCAAAGCACGCCCATGACTCCGGCTCCTCAAGCTCCTTTATGGTCGCACTTGGGGTCTTGACCCCTCCACCATCCTCCACACCTATAAATCCCTCATCCACCCTATCTTCTGCTATGCCCACCCTGCCTGGATCTCCGTCCCTCCTACCTTTTACAAATCCCTTCAAATCCTCGAACGCCATGCTCTCTGCCTCACCTATCGCATCCGTTTCCCCTCCCCCACGTGCATCCTGTACGATATTAATCCATTCCCACACCTCCTCCTTTTCCTCGAATGGATACAGATCCTCTACACCTCCTGTAAACTGGATCCCCCTCATTCACTTGTCTCTCCCATCCTCTCCCACCGCTGTCCGCTGTCGCACCTGTATTCCCACATCCCACCTCCTCTCCATCTCTCCACTCTCCTTACCCCCTCCCAAGATGGCTTCCACCAGGTCCCCTACCCTGATGATGCCCTCCAACCCTCCATCTACCCCTCCTATCAACTTTGATCCTCCTCTTCCACTTCCAGTGTTTTTTCCTCAGGGCACCCTCCCTCCCTTCTGTCCCTCCTCCCTCCCCCAGGCTTCTAATGTTACTTAAAATACGTCTTGATTGCAAATTTTTTATTCATATGACCGGTTTCGGTTCATTCAGAACCATCTTCAGATCTGTAAAAATAATGATACTATTTTACTATTTCACGGAAGCAAATCTTTTTCATCCTATCTAATCAACATCAAATGTACCAGAACGTACCTGATATTTCAGTTACAGGAGTAACCCATCCAAATCCAACAACTTTCACATGCTACGTCACATAAAATTGGTTGACAGTGTGCCCGCCATTTATAGTAATCATAACACTATAACCGACAGGTGGCGTCTGGTACATTTGTTACATTCCATTTGCACCTACTGTATTCAGTAGATCTTTTTTTATATTAAAAATACTTAATTAAAATATGCAGATGTCAAGGTTAAAATCTGTACTTGTCAGAATTCAAAAACAGTAAAATTATCATTTTTATACGATCTAAAAAACATAGGGCGATTTATATATCTATGGTGCTGGTGGGAACTTGTTTTCCTCTACAGTCGGTCTGCTTCTGCGGTTTCTGCTATTTCGGTGTTGTGCCGCGGTCCGCTCAGTCGTCTGATGTCCATCGCCGCGGGCAAGAGGGCTGCACACGACGCCAGGCGCTGCACGCGTCTTCCGGCTTCTCCACCGCGCATCATCTCTCATCCCTCGGTCTGGATCTCCACACGCAACACTTGTCATCTTAGTAGGTCGTCATGAATGCTAAAATAGGCGTTACGATTGAATTCGCTTTGCTCGTTGAGGATTAAATCCGGATCTTTATTTTTGTGGGTGTATATTTCAATTTCTTCCAAAATGTTAAGAAACCGTCCCTTATGAGCTCTATGCAGTATGTCTAACTTGCGTTCAATGTTCGTGACTGAGTGCTTTGTCGCAGCCATAGGCGCCCCAAAAGCTGTTTTGTTTTTAGAGTAGGTGTGCTCCCTGAATCTGGTTTCAAAGTTCCTACCAGTCTGCCCTATATATTGTTTACAGCAGTCATTCCATTTGATCTTATATACCCCTGAATCCTGAAATTTATTCCTACTATTACATATTCTATGCCGGAGCTTCAATTTTAACGTGTTATTTGTTCGGAACCCTATTTAAACGTCGGATTTACGAAAGCATCTTTCAATTTTATCTGTAATTCTTCCATTGTAAGTGAGAGCTACATATTTTTTCTTGTTGTTCCTCTTAACTGCTACTTGACTTCCTTCTATTTGTTCCATTTGCCTCTTCTTTATCTTCCTATAAATATTCATCACCTGCTTACACGAATATCTGTTCGCTACGGTTACTTGTTTTAAAATACTTAACTCCTTTTCTACTTCCTGTTGGCTTTGTGGCAATCTTAGTAGCCTGTATACCATCCAAGTAAAATATGCCCATTTGTATCGCGGTGGGTGACAAGATCGCTCATTGATAACTAGATCCGTACATGTAGGTTTTCTGAATATGCTAAATTCATGCTTCCCATCTTACTTTATTAGTGTTAAATCTAAGTAATCTATACAGTTGTTTTCTTCAAATTCCATGGTGAATCTAATTTTCGGGTGTTGGGAGCTCATTTTTGTGCTAAGTTTTCGATATCATTTTTATCTCCTTTGTATAATAAAATGGAGTCGTCAATGTATCTCCTGTAATATACAATTTTCTCATCGATACTAGGATTTTCACAAAGAATTTGTTTTCTAAGTGATTTACAAAAATGTCAGCCAGCTTCCCAGCTAAACTATTCCCCATTGCCAGCCCATCTTTGTTGATAAATTTTACCATTGAAAGTAAAGTAATTGAACGACAAGACTTGATCCAACATTTCCACTAGTTCAATCACTTCCCCCAGTGCCAATTTACCATGAGTGAGGAGATTGTTCTTAATGATCACAATCGTTTCTTTTACGGGAATGTTTGTGTACAGATTGGTGATATCCAATGAAGTTAGTGACGCATTCTGAGGTATAAGTACGTCTTTAATTTGCTCGGCAAATTCGTAGCTGTTGCTAATGTTGAAAGTCCGACGATATGTATATGCCGCCTTCGATCTGTTATTTAGCTCTTTATTTAATTTATAACTTGGGCTGCTAGTGTTATTAACTATTGGGTGAATCGATTTTTCAACTTTATGGAGCTTTATTTGTGACCGTAATTCGGGGATTCGTGGATTCGTTACTTTCAGTTTAAACTTTTCCTCCTCTGTGAATAGAAACACACTGTTATCTATTTGTTTCCTTATTTCTGTTTGAAATTTCTTGGTAGGATCTTTCTTGACTTCTACTATTCCGTTTTCCATAAAGAACTTTTCAGTTTTCTCTATATAGTCTGTATCATGTATTAAAACCATAGTGCCGCCCTTATCTGCCTTTGTGATGATAGCCTTACATGATTTTAACTTCTTATTCAAGCCCTTAAGAGTTAGTAGTTCGTCTCTGTTCTTGTGAGCAGAGTGCATTTCATCTATAATCGACTTCTTTACTTTAACTGCCGTGTTGGTCTGTTCGTATCTATTCATATTTGCGATATCACATGCAATTTTCACTTCTGCGACAGTCTTTTTTTATTGTATTTGAGTTAATTGCGGGATTTAGGTTATATTGCAGCCCTTTATTTAAAAGGTTCTGCTCATCCTTTGTTAATTCTATCTCATTTAAGTTCACGACCCTCTCACAAAAATTATGCAACTTTTTATACGCCATTTCGTTATCAATATTAAAATCTACACCTAGGTTAAAAAGCTTCTTCTGATGTCTGTTTAGAGTTAGTTCTCGCACCCTGACAATTCTATTTTCAATCTCTCTGCTTGCGTATGTGAACTGTAATGGAGATAAAATGTCACCTAAAATCAAGTGAAGATTGAAAGCTTCTCTATTTAACTTGTCTTTCATTTTATATGCTTCTCGAATTTGAGTTTTAACCCATAATACTTCACTTTTACGTTTTACTATTTGTGCTATGTTTGACATATTCCTGAATTTTACTTTTGTGTAATTATGAGTAATCCCTGCGTCTAAGCATGTTTTGTTAAATTTAATTTTCAGGTTTTCTTTCATTATCTTTGTCCTAACACATAAGAACTTCGTAATGTATCCCTAAGCCTGACGTGGCACAAACTTTGCAAAAACAGACATAATGTCTTATGGGATAACAGCAATCAGTGATTTTATAATGTTACTTAAAATCCGTCTTGATTGCAAATTTTTTATTCATATGACCGGTTTCGGTTCATTCAGAACCATCTTCAGATCTGTAAAAATAATGATTCTAATTTACTATTTCACAGAAGCAAATCTTTTTCATCCTATCTAATCAACATCAAATGTACCAGAACGTACCTGATATTTCAGTTACAGGAGTAACCCATTCAAATCCAGCAACTTTCACATGCTACGTCACGTAAAATTGGTTGGCAGAGTGCACGTCATTTGTATTAATTATAACACTACTACCGACAGGTGATGTCTGGTACATCTGTTACATTCCATTTGCACATACTGTATTCATTAGATCTTTTTTTATATCAAAATACTTAATTAAAATATGTAGATGTCAAGGTTAAAATCTGTAGTTGTCATAATTAAAAAACAGTAAAATTATCGTTTTTATACGATCTAAAAAAACATAGGGCGATTTATATATCTATGGTGCTGGTGGGAACTTGTTTTCCTCTACGGTCTGCTTCCGCGGTTTCCGCCATTTCCGTGTTGTGCCGCGGTCCGCTCAGTCGTCTGATGTCCTTCTTTCCTTCCCCGAACTCCTCTGCCACTTGCATCTCTGTCATCCATCTTCCTCCTCCCCCACCTTTTTCCCCTTTTGGCAGGTCCCTGGACTCGCAATGTTCAGTCAACATTAGTGCGCCAGACATCATCGCCATTGGTTTTGTGTGTGTGCCATCGTGTTTGTGCTTCAGTGTTTTCGCCGTGCACACTCCATCATTCATGTGTGTCATCTCCATCATCAGTGTTAGTGTACAGTGCAGCAGTTTGTTTGGTTTTCTTCACGTGTGAATGTCTTCATGTTTCTCTTGTAATACCTGTGGCTGAAGAGTGGCGTACTGTGGCCGCTGCCAGCCCACCTTGTCTAAGGTGAGAAATGACAATAAAGAAAAAAAAAATAATTTTCTCTGGTGATCGTTTTGGCTCACAGTTCTCGTTCTCTGGCCGTCATCGGGCTACCACTGAAGGTAACCTGGAAGTTGGTAATGGAATAACTGTGTGTCTGTGTTCCTGACACAGTGACTCCAGTCTTGGAACCCACTGATATTTTCAGAAAGGATAGTTACTGGAGCGAAATAATATTTTCGTACTTCTTCGAAAATAGCCACTGGCCATCGCGCATGACAAATAACATGTCAGAAAGTATAAATGGTTCAAATGGCTTTGAGCACTATGGGACTTAACATCTGTGGTCATCAGTCCCCTAGACCTTAGACCTACTTAAACCTAACTAGCCTAAGGACATCACACACATCCATGCCCAAGGCAGGGTTTGAACCTGCGACTGTAGCGGTCACGCGGTTCCACACTGAAGCACCTAGAACCGCACGGCCACACCAGCCAGCTCAGAAAGTATAACATAATAGATTTGAATATAATAATTATTATCCTCATCATTTGTCAAAATATGTGAATAATAGCTAATATTTACTGCTTGTGAGTAACTGCTAATAGTTACAGAATTGATACACTGTCAGAATAAAACACAGTTACGCACTTTTAATAAATATATCATACACAGAATACCCGATCTTGACTGTTGCGACCAAGTGCTGTCAAAACTGAAATATAGCAGAATTTTTACTTAAGCTGGTGTCTCTGTTAAGAGATCCATCTACAGAGTAGAAGGAGGGGTCAACGGAAGCGTCCGATTCCACCTGTCTGCTTTGACGTAAAGATGTTGTGGTGTGTGAAGTCATTATGACATGGTGTTTATGTGTTGTTTTGTGTGGGGGAGGGGGGGGGAAGGAGGGGGCTGGCTGATCTAGTTTGCAGTGCCAGGATTTGCTGGTGACAATTAATTTTTTTTTCTAGTTGTGATGTTTTGTGTATTTATGGAGTATTGAAAGTGTTTTAATTTATGTAGGGATGTTTGATTTGTGGATTTTTGAGGTTGTGGTTTTGGTTTTATTTTTCGCAGTTGTAGTTGTTGGTTTTTTGGCATCAGTAGTTGTGGTGGACGTATATAGGCCACTGGAAATGACCGATTCCCATTTTCATAGTTGTATGTGTTGATGTGTTGGTATCATCATCTGAGGTTGACCTATGTAGGTCAAGGGAAATGTCTGATTCCAATTTTCGTACTTTTAGTTGTGGATATTGGTGTTTTGGTATGGTCACCTATGGTTGACCTATTTTGTTAAAGAGAAGTGTCCGATTCCTGCCGATTTTGTTAGTGTAGCGGAATGCTGTATTTTTTTTTTTTTCCTTATTTCCTTATGTTCTTCATTTTGTGTTTTTGGATCATGGATTTTTTTTTTTTTTTACTAGCTTGTCCTCACCCTAAAACCCCCAACATCCCGCAGTTGTCCCGTTGGTTTGATTTTTTTTTTGTGGGAGATGTTATTGTATTATTTATATGTATCTTAGTGTTTGTTGCCATGTGTATATAGTGACGTCATAGAAACACTTAAAATAGCCATTTCCGGCATATTGATGTCGTCCTGGGGCAAAGCACACGCGTGGAATCGGACATTTCGGTATCAAAAACTCTTTCAAACAGTCTGTAAACCGTGCTTTATCTAAAACCAAGTTTTTAATGGTTGCTGACTTGTTGGCAGTTTATTGAAAATGCATGTTCCTGAATATTGGACCCCTTTTGGACCAAGGTAAGTGATTTTAGGTCTTTATGTAGATTGCTGTTCCTATTTCTACTACTGATATTATGTATTGAGCTATTGGTTGGAAATACTTGTAATACATTTCATTAAGGAATAAATATATTAAGAAGCAGTGGTTAGACTACAAAGTTCCTTGAACAGGTTCCTACATGATGTTCTTGAATTTATACCACAATCGATCTTTATTACACGCTTTTACATGCGAAAAACTTTTGCTCCGTTTGATGAATTACTGCAGAATATGATCCCTTATGAAATAATAGAATGAAAATATGTAAGCTTTCTATATCTATGTCTCCTACATCTAACATCATTCACACTTTAAATACAGACCTGTTTAGGCGCTTCATCTATTCTGTGGTATGCCCATTCCAACTGAATTTATTATCGAGTTGTAGTCCCAGAAATGTAACACTGTCAACCTTTTCGATCTGCATGTCTTCATATGTTGTAAAGATGCTGTAGCTGGAGAAACTGAGCAGTTTCCAAATTGCACATAAAACTTGGATTAGCGTACTTACACTTTCCCCAATAGGACTATCTTGTACAGGACAGGAATAAACAAATCTGATACATTATGTATATTTTTTGTTGTATTACAAGGCTGTACACTTATTCTATTAAGTGAGCAGCACAAGAAATTAAGCTTCGAATTTAATCTACACTATTCAGATTACATATTACTTCATACGTTACGCACGTTGTTAACATTTTACTCAAACAGTGCTGTGGCGAAGTTCCGCTTACTTTCTGTTGCAGCTGTGATGCTAATATTTCTAATAGCGACCGATAACCTACATACATATAATATGAAACACTAATAATCGTTCTAACATCAACTAAAATGTACCCAGAGTTAATTAGCTAAGGATATGACACGATTCATACAACATGCCTGCCATTTCACACTACTCGCAGTTATACTGATAACAAAACTGATGGATTCCAACTATGTCGTTATTTAACTGTAGCCCCATCGGAGTATTCGGTATTCGCTAGCGAAATATAACTTGACAGTTATTAATAGCCATTAAAAATAACGGTTATCAAAGACAAACAGAACTGTGATAAACGTTACTCCAGAATAACCGTTTGACCTACTACTAACCAGCACAATTAGTCCATTTAAGTTTACATACTCTCAAGCCTCGAACGGGCCCAGACCGCAACATCACAATCAGGGCCGCTCAAAAATTTACTGCTTGAAAAAATACCAATGAAATAACACTACTACTTTTTTTTTCTTTATTGTATTTCAATTCCCCTTCGGGGCGGGCTGGCAGCAGCATATGTGCTGCTCTTCAGCCAAAAGACATAGAACAAAACAATAGAAGACATTTAAAAACAGCAAAGGAGAGAATAAGGTGAACTTAGATATAAAAAAGGGGGAACATCATGAACGCCAATAGACAAAAAACGGGGTGACTGTAAAATGGAGATAAAAAACTGTTTAAAAGTAGCACACACAAAAAGTCACACACTGCAACGATTAAAAGAACACAACGCACAGTATGACTGGAGCATAAAGGTATCGATTGATGGCATAGCACATAACGTAACACTGACAGCGAACCTCAAGGCAGTACACAATTAAAATCACACCTCTTGACGTACAGGAGAAACAGCACTAAACACAACACTGATGTGGCACACTGATGCTGATCAATACAGAGGATCTGCCAGGCGCTAGGAGATGAGGGAGACCTGAAGAAGGGAGGGAGGGGAAAAGATGGGGGAGATGAGTGGGGGGCGTGCTGAAGAGGGCCAGGTAGAGAGGGATGTGGGAAGGAAAGAGGCAAGTATGGGGTGCAGGGTCTCAGGGGACGAGGGGATGGAGGAAAATCCGCTCTGGGAGAAATAGGGAAGACGAAAAAGGGGGCCCTGGGGAGGGGGGGGGACAAGGCCAGGTTATAGTTGGAAGGAAGGGTAGATGTCACGGAGAAGTTCGTCATCTGGGAGGGGGAGGCGTTGCAAATTGCCCTGATGAAGAAAATGGAGGGTGTGAAGGTGGAGAGAGAGAGGGATACAGTGACAGAGGCGAGGCAAACGGGCGGGGGGTGGAGAGTAAGGAGGAAACCAGAGGGTGGGGGGGATCAAGCCTGCGAACAATGTAAAGGATGCGGAGATGTTGGAGGAACAGGAGGAGATGGGGGAAGGGGATCAGTTCATACAGGAGCCGTGTGGGGGAAGGAAGGCAGATACGGAAGGAAAGGCGGAGCGCATGGCGTTCAAGGATTTGGAGGGCCTTGTAAAAGCGAGTGGGGTCGGAGATCCAGGCAACGCTGGCATAACAGAGGATAGGACGGATGAGAGATTTGTAGGTGTGGAGGGTGGTAGAAGGATGCAATCCCCATGTCCGGCCAGACAGGAGTTTCAGAGGGCAGAGGTGGGAATGGGCGTTCTGCTGGACGGTCTGGAGATGAGGGGTCCAGGTGAGGTGTCGGTCGAGGGTGAGGCCAAGGTATTTCAGGGTGGGGGTGAGTTGGATAGGACGACCATAAAGGGTGTGGTAGAAATCATGGAGGCAAAAGGAGCGAGTGGTGCAGCCTATGATGATTGCCTGGGTTTTGGTGGTGTTGAGACGGAGGAACCACTGGTTACACCAAGTGGTGAACTGGTTAAGGTGGGTTTGGAGGGTACCTTCAGACCGTTGAAGGGTAGGATAGAGAGCCAGCACTACTACTTTTTTTTTCTTTATTGTAATTTTAAGCACCTCATACAAGGCGGGCTGTCAGCAGCATATTACGCCGCTCTTCAGCCATAAAGTTCAAAATGGTTCAAATGGCTCTGAGCACTATGGGACTCAACATCTGAGGTCATCAGTCCACTAGAACGTAGAACTACTTAAACCTAACTACCTAAGGACATCACACACATCCATGCCCGAGGCAGGATTCGAATCTGCGACCAAAGCGGCCGCGCGGTTCCAGACGGTAGCGCCTAGAACCGCATGACCACGCAGCCGGCTTCAGCTTTAAGGGGTACAATAATATGACATAGAGGTGACACAAACAATACAAGAAAAACGGCGGGCAAAAAAATGTAGATACAAAAACAATAAACATGAAGCTGTTCACGCTGGACGAAGAAACACTAACACTTGTTGATACGGAGCACAGAATAAGGACGACTGCGACGGCACACGTGAACAGTGGAGACGTGACGACGAAAGAACACTAACCGCAGACGAAGGCGCACACGCGAGTCACTGATGGCGATGATCTCCAGCGTGCGAATGTTCACTGAGCGTGTGCGAGTACGGGGACCTGCCAAGAGAGGAGGAGGGAGGGTGGGAGAGGGAGAGGGGAGAGCAGATGCCATGGGCAGGGGAGATAGGGGGTAGGGAGGAAGAGGGAGGGGAAGCCCGGGGGAAGAGCGGTGGATGGGGGGTACGGGGGAAAAGGAAAGAGAAGGGAGGGAGGGTGCCTAAAGGAAAGGACACAGGAAGTGGGGTGGAGGATCAAAGTTGATAGGAGGGGTAGAGGGAGGGGAGGAGGACATCATCAGGGAGAGGGGGCTGGCGGAAGCCACCTTGGGAGAGGGGGAGGAGGGTGGAGAGATGGAGACCGGGTGGGACGTGGTAACACAGGCACGGCAGTGGGCGGGGGCGAGAGAGGATGGTTGAGACAAGTGGATGAGGAGGATCGAGTTTGTAGGAGGTGTACAGGATCCGTATCCTTTCAAGGAAGAGTAGGAGGTGGGGGAAGGGGATGAGATCACACAGCATCCGCGTGGGGGAGGGGAGACAGATGTGATAGGCAAGGAGGAGAGCATGGCGTTGAAGGATTTGGAGGGATTTATAAAAGGTAGGGGGGGCGGAGATCCAGGCCGGATGGGCGTAACAAAGGATAGGGCGGATGAGGGATTTATAAGTGTGGAGGATGGTGGAGGGGTCCAGACCCCACGTAGGGCCGGATTGGAGCTTGAGGAGACGGAGTCGGGAGCGTGCCTTGGCTTGGATTGTCCGGAGATGGGGAGTCCAGGACAGGTGACGGTCGAGGGTGACGGAAAGGTACTTAAGGGTGGGAGTGAGGGCAATAGGACGGCCATAGATGGTGGGATAGAAATCAAAGAGGAGGAGGGAAGGGGTGGTTTTGCCTACAATGATCGCCTGGGTTTTGGAGGGATTGACCTTGAGCAACCACTGTTTGCACCAAGCAGTGAACTGGTCAAGATGGGATTGGAGAAGGTATTGGGAGCGCTGCAGGGTGGGGGCAAGGGCAAGGAAGGCATGTCTGCCGTGTACAAAAGGTACAGAAGGGGGGAGAGGATGGAGCCTTGTGGCACACCGGCAGAGGGGAAGAAGGTGTAGTAATCTGTGTTATGGATGGTGACATAGGAAGGACGGCGAGAGAGAAAGGAGCCGATCAGACAGACGTAGTTAATGGGAAGGGCGAAGGTTTCGAGCTTGAAGAGGAGACCGGAATGCCATACGCGGTCATAAGCACCTTCGAGGTCCAGGGAGAGGGAGATTGCGGAGCGACGGGAATTTAACTGTTCAGAAAGGAGGTGAGTGAGGTGAAGGAGAAGGCCGTCGGAAGAGAAGGACGGCCGAAAGCCACACTGGGTAACGGGGAGGAGGTGGTGCGTGCGGAGATGCGGGTGGATGTGTCGGGTGAGGATAGATTACAGGACTTTGCTGAAGACCGAGGTAAGGCCGATGGGACGGTAGGAGGAGACGGCGGACGGCGGTTTGCCAGGTTTAAGGAATATGACGATATGGGAGGTTTTCCACAGGTCGGGGTAGTAACCGGTGGACAGGACTACATTGCAGAGCCTGGCCAGGGTGGAGAGGAAAGAGACAGGAGCTTCACGAAGGTGACGGTAGGTGACACGATCGTGACCAGGAGCGGTGTTGCATTTTGTGAGGAGTGCAGCAATGAGATCCTGTGCAGTGATAGGGGCATTGAGTTGCGTGTGTGCAATGTTGTCCGAGTACTGGTAACCAGGAGCGAGGGGAGGAACAGAGGTGTCAGTTCGATCGCGGATATCGGGGAAGAGGGAGTAATCGAACTGGGGATCATCAGGGATAGAAATGACATAGGAGAGGTAGGAGGCAGAGTGATTGGCCTTACTAAGGGTGTCAGGGAAAGGGTGATCATCATGGAGAAGAGGACAGTAGGGGGAGGGTTTAGTTCCGGTAAGGCGACGGAAGGCTGACCAGATCTTGGACGAGTTGATAGGTAGGGTATCAGTTAAACAGGTGCATGTCTGTCGCCAGCCCCGGCGTTTCTTAGCCATGAGCAAATTACGAATGTGTCGCTGTAGTTGCCGGTGGCGTCGTAGTGTGTCCGGGTCACGCATGCGGAGGAAGACACGTTAGAGACGGCAGGATTCACGGAGGAGGACGGCTTGTGGGGGTAAGGTAGGACGGTGGGGGTGGATGGCGACAGTAGGGACATGGGCCTCCATGGCCTCAGACAAGATATGCTGGAGAAAGGAGGCGGCATGGGTGACATCAGCGGGGTGGTGATAGGTGAAAGGGTGGCTATCGACCTAGGTGGAGAGAGTATCCCAGTAGGCATTCCAGTTCGCACGGGAATAGTCATGGACGTACTTAGGGGGAGGGTCATTACGAGGGTCGCAGTGGGGGCGACGACCGTCTGAAACGGTGAGGAGGACAGGGAGATGGTCGCTACCAATAGGCTCCAAGACATCCACTGTTATGCGGCCAAGGAGGTTGGGGGAGGAGAGGATAACATCGGGAGTGGAGTTGGATTCGGGACGGGTGTGCTGGGGGATGTGAATGAGGTCGCCTTGAAGGGAGGAGAGGAACCGATGCCACCGCCGTAACTGGGCAGCGGAACGACTATGGATGTTGAGGTTGGCAGCGATCACGTAGGAGGAGAAGGTGTGGTCGATGTGGGAGAGGAAGTTGAAAGGAATAGGGATGTTGGGGCGGACATAGATGGTGGCGCACCTAACGGTAAGGCTGGGGAAGAAGAGACTAAAGATCAGGTGTTCAGTGGGGTTGGGAAGGAGAGGTTGGAGCCGAACGGGGATCTGGCGGTGGTGCCCAATGGCAACTCCACCACGCGCAATCGGGAGGGGATTATCGGAGCGGTGGAGGAGGTAGGGCGAAGTGTGGAAGGTGTGGTGGGGTTGCAGGAAAGTTTCATTGAGGACGAAGGCATCCACGCGGTGGGTGGCAAGGGTGTGCAGGAAGAGGTTTTCGTTGGCGGGAATTGAGCGGATGTTGTTGAAATGGATATGGTGCTGCCGCGCCATGACAGGGATTTAAACGAGTGTGTCAAGACGGGAGAAGGTGAAATGGGCCTGGTTGTTGGAGTAGCTGGCGTAGATTTTGAGTTGGAAAACGGAGCAGGCGGCGAGGGAGATCTGTTGGGGGGTGTGCAGGCGCTGAAAAGGATGAACATTCTGAAGGACAATGGTGAGGAATCTGATGATGTCCTCAGCGGTAGGGGGTGGGTGAAGCGAGTTACCGGGAGGGGTGGGGGCGTCCAGAGGGCGGACAGGAACGGTGAGTTCAGGAGTGGTAGGAGGGGGCCAGGACTTACACTTCTGGGAGTAGGTAAGATGAGGGAGGTTACAGGTATTACAGGAGGGGTGGGGGACTGGAGATTGGGGCACTGCCGTAACAAGTGGGCTTGCCTACAGTGCGGGCTGGTGGGGGCCTCGCAGCACTCAGATGTTGGGTGCGCATTATACCGCAAGCACCTTTGGCAGCGGAGGGATTGAGGAGGGGAACAGGAGGGGTCAACCTTATAACGCTGGTTAAAAAGGAGGGCACCCTCCTTCAAAAGACGGTCTATGGAGGGGGCGTGCTCAGAAAAAACCCGCATAAGGTGGGTGGGACCTACAGCGTTGTGGATACGGCGAACCGCACGCACCTCCAGATGGGGATGGGCCTGAAGCTTCGCCAACACATCCTCCTCCGTGATCACTGGACTGAGCCGAGTGATCACGGCGGTGAGGGTCGACGGGCGATGCTGGGGTTGGTGTTGACGGGAGGGAGGTGGGGAAGGAGCAGGGGTGAGGGAGGCATGAGGGCGAAAGCGGGTGACAGGGATGCGGGAAAGGAGGTCGGTGTGGAGGGTAGGGCTGGGGGAGGAGATGAGTACCGAATCACAGCGAGGAGTGAGGAGAGAAATGAGGGCACCTGGACAATTCTGGCGAAGGAAGAGGGTGAGGTTCCAGGCTTCAAGGAGGGAGGGATCAGGACGGGAGATGAGGTAGTGGTAGGAGGAGGGGGTAGGGGAAGAGGAGGAGGGGGCAGGGACGGGTGTCGAGGCATCCATGGCATCAGGGGTGGGGGAAGGGGGACGAGGTGGAGCCTTTTTGGGAGCAGAAGAGGCAGGGGTGCCACTGGGGCGCTTGACGGCGGTGGATGAGGTGAGGGGGATCGGAACAACTGGAATGTGGCGGGTAGTGGCAGGTCCCGGTTCGATGGTGAAGGCGATGGCGAAGACGATGACGAGGACGATGAAGATAAAGGGTAAGGGGAGAGCGGAGCATGGGCCATAGCCGGCTGGGCGACCACCCTGGCAGGGGCCGCAGAAACAGAAGGAGCAGAGGGAGAGAGTGGAGGGAAGGGATCAGAGGAGGTGCGGGAAGGAGGAGCCGGGGACGGGGCGACAAATAGGGAGGGAGGTGAGAGAGTGAGGAGTGGGGGGATGGACTGAGGGGGGAGTGAAGCGGCACACCACGTGATAGTGGTGTCAGCAGCAGAGGGGGAGGTGTACATAATGGCAGTGGTGGTGGCTGTAGAAGAGGTGGTGGAGGTTGACATTATTATAAGGGGGGAAAAAACACAGTACTAGACAAAGGAGCAAACGAGAGATGGGCAGGGCAACGAGAGACACAGAGGAGAAAGGGACGGAGAATGACGAAGGAGACTGGGGCCTAAGCCCCACTCTGCTGCCGCTGGGGGGGGGGGGGGGGCGACCCAGCTGGCTTGCTGGCTGGTGGGGACGCCTCTGTTGCTGCTGCTGCTGGCGGATGGTGGGGGCAGCTAGGACCACCACTGGCCGCTGGCTGCGACCGCTGGTGGCGGGGACTGCTGCTGGCTGCTGGCTGGACTGACGCACGCCGACGGGCTGGCTGACTGGCTGACTGGCTGGCTGGCTGACTGGTTGGCTGGCTGGCTGGCTGGCTAGCTGGCACCTGCAACACCTATCACTTTGATTGGAACCAGAATAGCACTAATCGGAGGGCGGTATTCAAACGAATTACTGTCGGAGATGACACTACTACTTTTTTTTTCTTTTTTTTTCCTTTATTGTAATTTTCATCACCTCATACTAGGTGGGCTGGCAGCAGCTTAATACGCTGCTCTTCAGCCTTATGGGGTACAATAATATGATATAGGTGACACAGACAATACAAAAAATGGCAGGCAAAGAAAGTAGTTACAAAAAACAAAAAACAAGAAGCCGTTCACGTTGGACGATAAAAACACTAACACTGGTTGACCCGGCGCACAAAACACGGAGAACGGCGACGGCACATGTGAACAGTTGAGTTGTAACTGCACGAAACACAAAACGAAGCACACACACTAGACACTGATGGCGATGATCTCCGCTGCGTGAATGTTCACTATGCGTGTGCGAGTCTGGGGACCTGCCAAGAGAGGAGGAGGAGGAAGGGGAGTGGGAGAGGGAGAGGGGAAAGCAGAGATGCCACGGGCAGGGGAGAAAGGTGGGAGGGAGGAAGGGGGAGGGGAAGCCCGGGGGAAGAGGGGTGGAGGGAGCGGACGGGGGAAAAGGAAAGAGAAGGGGAGGGAAGGGTAGAGAAGGGAGGGAGAGAGGGTGCCTAAAGGAAAGGACACCGGAAGTGGGGGGGGCAGGGTCAAAGTTGATAGGAGGGGTAGATGGAGGGGAGGAGGACATCATCAGGGAGGGGGAGCTGGCGGAAGCCACCTTGGGAGAGAGTAAGGAGGGTGGAGAGATGGAGACCGGGCGGGACGTGGGAATAAGGGGCGCGGCAGTGGGCGGGGATGGGAGAGAATCGGGGATACGAGCGGGTGAGGGGGATCACGTTTACGGGAGGTGTACAGGATCCGTATCCTGTCAAGGAAAAGGAGTAGGTGGGGGAAGGGGATGAGATCATACAGGACCCGCGTGGGGGAGGGGAGACGGACGCGATAGGCAAGATGGAGAGCTTGGCGTTCAAGGATTTTGAGGGATTATATAAAAGGTAGGGGGGGCGGAGATCCAGGCTAGATGGGCATAACAAAGGATAGGGTGGATGAGGGATTTATAGGTGTGGAGGATGGTGGAAGGGTCCAGACCCCACGTACGGCCAGAAAGGAGCTTGAGGAGACGGAGTCGGGAACGTGCCTGTGCTTGGATTGTCCGGAGATGGGGAGTCCAGGAGAGGAGACGGTCGAGGAAGACGCCAAGGTACTTAAGGGTTTGAATCAGGGCGATGGGACGGCCATAAACGGTGAGATAGAAATCAAGGAGGCGGAAGGAAGGGGTGGTTGTGCCTACAATGATCGCCTGGGTTTTCCAAGGATTGACCTTGAGCAACCACTGGTTACACCAAGCGGTGAATCGGTGAAGATGGGATTGGAGAAGGCGTTGGGAGCGTTGCAGGGTGGGGGCAAGGGCAAGGAAGGCAGTGTCATCGGCAAACTGGAGAAGGTGGACGGGGGGGTGACGGCGGCGGCATGTCCGCCGTGTACAAAAGATACAGGAGGGGGGAGAGGACGGAGCCTTGGGGTACACCGGCGGAGGGGAAAAAGGTGTAGGAATCTGTGTTATGGGTGGTAACATAGGAAGGACGGCGGGAGAGAAAGGAGCTGATCAGACGGACGTAGTTAATGGGAAGGGCGAAGGTTTCGAGCTTGAAGAGGAGACCGGAATGCCATACGCGGTCATATGCACGTTCGAGGTCCAGGGAGAGGAAGATTGCGGAGCTACGGGAATTAAGCTGTTCAGAAAGGAGATGAGTGAGGTGAAGGACAAGGTCGTCGGAAGAGAAGGACGGCCGAAAGCCACACTGGGTAACGGGAAGGAGGCAGTGCTGGCAGAGATGCTGGTGGATGCGTCGGGTGAGGATGGATTCCAGGACCTTGCTGAAGACCGAGGTAAGGCAGATGGGATGGTAGGAGGAGAGGTGGACGGCGGTTTGCCAGGTTTAAGGAACATGAGGATACGGGAGGTTTTCCACAGGTCGGGGTAGTAACCGGTGGACAGGACTACATTGCAGAGCCTGGCCAGGGTGGAGGGGAAAGAGACAGGAGCTTCACGTAGGTGACGGTAGGTGACACGATCGTGACCAGGAGCGGTGTTGCGTTTTGTGCGAAGTGTAGCAATGAGATCCTGTGTAGTGATAGGGGCATTGAGTTGTGTGTGTGCAATGTTGTCCAAGTACTGGAAACCCAGGGCGAGGGGAGGGATGGAGGTGTCAGTTCGATCGCGGACATCCGGGAAGAGAGAGTAATCGAACTGGGGATCATCGGGGATGGAAAATACATCGGAGAGGTAGGAGGCAAAGTGATTGGCCTTACTAAGGGTGTCAGGGAAAGGGTGATCATCATGGAGAAGAGGATAATAGGGGGAGGGTTTAGTTCCGGTTAGGCGACGGAAGACCGACCAGAACTTGGACGAGTTGATTGGCAGGGTAGCATTTAAACAGGTGCATGTCTGTCGCCAATCCCAGGGTGGTGGTAGGGGAAGGGGTGGCTATCGACCTGGGTGGAAAGGGTATCCCGGTAGGCATTCCAGTCGGCATGGGAATAGTCGTGGACAAACTTAAGGGGAGGGTCAGTACGAGAGTCGGGGCGAGGGCGACGACCGTCTGAAACGGTGAGGAGGACAGGGAGATAGTCGCTACCAATAGGCTCCAGGACATCCACCGTTATGCGGCCAAGGAGGTTGGGGGAGGAGAGGATAACATTAGGAGTGGAGTTGGATTCGGGACGGGTATGCTGGGGGATGGGGACGAGGTCGCCTTGAAGGGTGGAGAGGAACCGATGCCACCGCCATAACTGGGCAGCGGAACGACTATGGATGTTGAGGTCGGCGGGAATCACATAGGAGGAGAAGGTACGATCGACGTGGGAGAGGAAGTCGAAGGGAATAGGAGCGTTGGGGCAGACATAGATGGTGGCGCAGGTAACGGTAAGGCCGGGGAAGAAGAGACTAAGGATCAGGTGTTCGGTGGGGTCGGGAAGGAGAGGTTGGAGCCGAACGTGGATCTGGCGGTGGTGACCAATGGCAACTCCGCCACGCGCAATTGGGTGGGGCTTATCGGAGCAGTGGAGGAGTTAGGGCGAAGTGTGAATGGTGTGGTGGGGTTGGAGGAAGGTTTCATTAAGGAGGAAGGCATCCACGCGGTGGGTGGCAAGGGTGTACAGGAAGAGGTTCCTGTTGGTGGGTAGGGAGCGGATGTTATTGAAAAGGATACGTTGCTGTCGCGCCATGATAGGGATTTAGACGAGGGTGTCAAGGCGGGAGAAGGTGAAATGGGCCTGGTTGTTGGAGTAGGTGGCATACATCTTGAGTTGGAATATGGAACGGGCGGCAAGGGAGATCTGCTGGAGGGTGTGGGGGCGCTGAAAGGGATGAACATTCTGGAAGATGATGGTAAGGAACCTGAAGATGTCCTCAGCGTTGGCGGGGGGACGAAGGGAATTGCCAGGAGGGGTCGGGGCGTCCAGGAGACAGACAGGGACGGTGAGTTCAGGAGTGGTTGGAGGGGGTTGGGCTTTACACTTTTGGGAGTAGGTGGGATGGGGGAGATTGCAGGTATTGCAGGAAGGAGGGGATTGGAGGTTAGGGCACTGCCTGAGGAAGTGCGCTTGCCGACAATGCGGGCAGGTGGGGGCCTCGTGGCACTCAGCTGTGGGGTGCGCGTTATGCACAGACACCTCTAGCAGTGCAGGGATTGAGGAGGGGAACGGGGGGGTCAACCTTATAACGCTGGTTAAAAAGGAGGGCACCCTCCTTCAGGAGACAGTCAATGGAGGGGGCGTCCTCAGAGAAAACCCGTATAAGGCGGGTGGGGACGGCCGAGTTGAAAATGCGGCCGACCGCCCGCACCGCCAGCGTGGGATGCGCCTTGAGCTCCGCCAACACCTCCTCCTCCGTGATCGACGGACTGAGCCGAGTGATCACGGTGGTGAGGGTCGGCGGGCGACGCGGGGGTTGGGTTTGGTGGGTAGGAGATGGAGAAGGAGCAGGGGTAAGGGAGGCATGAGGGCCAAAGCGGGTGACAGGAATGCAGGAAACGAGGTATGTGTGGAGGGTTGGGCTGGGGGAGGAGACGAGGACCGAATCATGGCGAGGAGTGAGGAGGGAGATGGGGGCACCAGGACAATGCTGGCGAAGGAAGAGGGTGAGGTTCCGGGCTTCAAGGAGAGAGGGATCAGGACGGGAGAGGAGGTAGCGGTAGGAGGAGTGGGTAGAGGAGGAGGATGAGGGGGCAGGGACGGGCGGGGAGACATCCATGGCATCATGGGTGGGGGAAGGAGGACGAGGCGGACCCTTTTTGGAAGCAGAGGAGGCAGGGGTGGCACTGGGGCGCTTGACGGCGGTGGAGGAGGTGTGGGGGATGGGAACAACTGGAATTTGGCGGGGAGGGGCAGGTCCCGGGGCTGGAGTCGGCGCCGGAGATGGTGACGGTGACGGTGAAGGCGAAGGCGACGGTGACGACGGCGGTGGCCGCGGCGGCGGCGATGGCTAAGGCGACGGGGAGAGCTGGGCATGGACAGTGGCCCGACGGGCCACCACCCGAACCGGAGCCGCAGTGACAGGCTGGGGGAGTGGGGGGAAAGGATCAGATCGAGAGGAAGAAGCTGGAGTGGGGGCGACAAAGAGTGAGGGCGAAGGGAGAGTGAGAAGAGGAGGGATGGAAGCAGGGGGGTGGGACTGGGCACACCAGGTGATAGTGGTGGAGGCAGCGGAAGGGGAAGTATAAACTATGGCGGTGCTGCTGGCGGTGGCAGCGCTGGTGGGGGCGGACATGACGGTAGGGAGAAACAATAACGAACAGAACAAAGAGGAAAGGACAGAAACTGGGGACAGACTAAGACGAAGACGGATGAAGACGAAGACGGCCGTAGCCCAGGAGCAGGACGGCGGCGACGGCGGCGACCAGGAGGCAACGGAAGAGGCGGCGGGCACCGGCTGGCGGCGGCGGCGGCGGCGGCGGGCACCGGCTGGCGGCGGCGACGAACAGACGGACGGCGGCGAACAGACGGATGGACGGACAGCAGGCGGCGGCGGCGGCGGCGGCGGGCACCGGCCGGCGGCGGCGGCGGCGGCGAATAGACGGACGGACGGACAGCAGACGGCGGCGAACAGGCAGATGGACGGACAGACGGACGGACAACAGGCAGCAGCGGCGGCGGCGGACAGCGAGCAGGCAGGCGGACAGAGGGACGAACAGCTACAGCAGGAAACGACGGGCAGGCAGACAGACAGACAGACAGACAGATACAACCGTCGAAGACGGAGATTACAACCTGAGAGTAGCCCAGGCGTTGCAACCAGACGTCGTCGACTGAGGTGATCCAACCCTCAGATGACACTACTACTTGCGATTGCATTTATGAATAGCATTTGCCGTAAATAGTAGAAACGAGTATGAAGCCATCGTCAGGAACCATTCAGTCTAATTCTCACTCACATGATTATCATTAAAGAATAAATATCTTTTTTTATAAATAAGCTTTCCTTAAACGAATCGACCACGAATATCCGAACAGGGGCCGTAAACCAGACTTTTACGTTAGGCAGGTATCGAAGAACGGCACCACCCCTGCCGTCATCAACAGATGGCAGCACAGTAGCCACTCTTGCAATTGCTGCAGTGCCGATTCTTTCTCCCTTCAGTTTTGACTCCAGTTTAGAAGAAAGAGCGAGTTGAATGTTTTAATTAGGGTCTTAACGTGTTCGCCAGAAAAAGATAACAGACTACCGCCATATGTATTAAGGCAGTTCCCAGCAATTGCGTGACAAACGCTTTCCGCTGTGATGCAGCTGCTTCAGGAAATTGGCGTTGTCACCTGAAAGTGGCAACCTCCTGTATCCTGATGTTCTCCAAACCAAACAAGCCTCCATCTGATTCCTCTTCCTACCGTCCTATCTGTCTCACATCGGTGTTCAGCAAACTCTTGGAATCCATCCGTACCCGGCGCATCCATCACCACCTCCACCAAAACCACCTCCTCCCTGACACCCAATGTGGCTTTCGACCTTCCTTCTCCACCGATGACCAACTCCTCCACCTCACTCATTTCCTCTCCCTCCAGCTTAACACCCATCGCTCCGCCATTTTTGTCTCCCTTGACCTTGAAAAGGCCTACGACCGTGTCTGGCATCCCGGTCTCCTGTTTAAACTCCAAACCTACGCCGTTCCTGTCAACTACATCCGACTGATGGCCTCCTTCCTCTCCCGCCGCCCCTCCTATGTTACCGTCCATAATCCCAATTCCCGCACCTTCTAGCCCTCTGCCGGTGTGCCCCAGGGTTCTGTCCTTTCTCCTCTCCTCTACCTCCTGTACATGGCAGATATGCCCCAACCCCCCTCCAGTACGCCTCTTGCAATATGACGATGACACCACATTCCTCGCCCTCACTCCTACCCACCAACGGTCCCAAAGCCTTCTCCAGAATCACCTTGTCCTTTTTGCCACATGGTGTAACCAGTGGCTCCTGAAAATCAATCCCTCTGAGACCCAGGCAATCATCGTAGGTCATACCACTCGCTCCTTCTGGCTCCTGGATTTCTCCCTTACCATCTGCGCCCGGCTTTCCACCTCAACCCCACCCTCGCCTACCTTGGCCTCACCATTGACTGTCACCTCACTTGGATCCCGCATCTCCACTCCATCCAATCCAAGGCCCACAATTGCCACCCACTCATCAAACTCCTCTCTGGCCGGACATGGGGGTTGCACCCCTCTACCATCCTCCACACATACAAATCCTTAATCTGTCCCATCCTCTGTTATGCCAGTCCCACCTGGATATCTGCTCCCCCCAAATTCTATAAGTCCCTCAAGATCCTTGAGTGTCATGCAATCCCCCTCGCCTTCTGTATACGCCTCCCATCCCCCATGCGGATCCTCTATGACCTCATTCCTTTCCCCCATCTGCTCCTATTCTTCCAACATATCCGCATACTCTACACTACCTGCCGCCTAGATCCCCTTCACCCCCAGGTTGCTCCTCTCCTCTCCTATCCCCGCCCCCTGCCCCCTCTTCACTGTTGTGTCACCCTACCCTCCATCTCTACACCCTTCATCTCCTTTCCCAAGGTGGCTTCCATCAACTCCCCCTCCCTGATGATGCCCTCTCTCTCTCCATTTATCCCTCCTATCAGCTCTGATCCTCACCCACTCCTTACCTCCGTCCTTTTCCTGGGCTCCCCTTCCATCCTCTTTTTTCCCCACCCACCATCTCTCTGCCTCCCTTCTCTCCCCTGTGTCCTTTTGCATTTCCATTCTCTGCCTTTTCCCACTCCCTCTCGCTTCTGCCCTGCCCCTCCCCCCCTTATGAGTCCTCTACCGCCTTTGGCTCCTCCCCCTTTCGTTTTTCCTCTCCTCCCTCCTTGTTTTACCCCCCCCCCCATCTGTCCAGCCCCCCCATCTGCCCTCGGCTATGGTGTGTCATCTTTGTGCCGACATTTTAGTGCAATGTTTACAGTGAGTGTTCAGCGTTGTGTGTCTTTTCCGAAGTGTTGCAAACAGACGTCATACAGTCGCTGGGTGTGATTTTTATATCTCTTGCGAACGGAAACCCGACTGTGGCCGTGTTTTTTAATTGTCTGTTTACTATGTTACCTGTCTGCTTCCTGTGTATCTTATTGGCTTTGCCAACTGTTTGCTTTATGTTTTAGCTTTCCATAATTTTCCACCGTTTTACAATTTAAGTCACCGTTTTATCCCCTGTTTTTATTGTTTCTTATCTTCTTCTTACGTTTTAAAAAGTCTGTAGGCTGCAGAGCAGCGTACTAAGCTGCTGCCAGCCCGCCCCCTTAGGGCGGAATCGAAATTCAATAAAGGAAAAAAAAAGAAATGGAAGTGACGCTAGCGGTAGACATGGCGTTATGGATATGGAGTTCATCATAAGAATAAACCTGGTGTAAAAAAACACAATCTCGATGATAGGTCAGAAGCACTAGCAGACGTACACTGGTGTTATTACGTTCTTGGAAGTAGGTTCTACTTATGTATTAGCTACATTACATAAAACATTATGATGTTCAAATCTATTAAGAGCCACCAACCTTTTTCTTAATAACGCTTTAGCTACGTATTTTAATTTAATTTAAAAAATGTTCTACAGTCACAGCCTCTTTATTGTTGAGCTCTGATTGTCACGCTGTTAATACGCGGAATGAAAATACCTGAGGCTGCAGACTTTTCCATAGTGAAACAGGGTTAAAAAGAGGGCCGAAAAATAGGTTGTTCTTAATGTTTTTCATAACTTTACAGAGGTAATCGGCTTAAAACTTTTCTGAGGGACTGTGTTAGACACAGTGCAGTTACGCATCTAAACTGCAGGTTTCGCTGAATCGATAGCCTGCTGTGGGCGTTTGTTCCCTGGTTACAATTTCCCCATAGTCATTTTTTTTTGTCATTCAATTTGAAATAGCTACATCTCGTAATTGTAGAACTCATCATAACTTTTTATGAATAATGTACGAATTCTTGTTTCTAATTACATATTGCATGCGAAATTCTCTTTTTTATTGGGTATATAAATTCTGAATTATCGATTTTTATGAATGACTGTTAACAAAAGTTGCTTAAATTATGAAAACATAAGAATATAAGTTTTAAGAGAAAAATGAAAAACCAAACACTTTTATTTGAACTATCTTCATCGTTTTATACTACAGATGTAGATAAGCCTCGTAGAAACATGAAAAACAAATCTTTTCACAGCATCGAGCACGGCATACAAATTCTGCATTTTTACATTTGCCACTGTACCATTACAATACGAACTCAGCTGCCAAATTAAGGGAATTGGCCCAAGAAATAACAAGACTTGCCAACTGCCAGACGTAGACTACTGGTACAAACGCACGCAGCTTTTTCTTACGTCGCGCCGAACGCTGGCGGGATACAGAACGACTCGTCAAAAAAGGGGAAAATGGGGCGGCTGGTTGGCTTCGTGTATTCTGATGTCGATAGGGTCGTTATCAACGTAGCAGGTGACACTTCCAGAACTGAAATGTATTTCTCCGACTCCGATAACGCAGGAGCTAAGAGATAACCAGATGACTGACTGCAATAAATACATTAGTGGCTTCAGTGTTCAACAGTACAATGAAATCCCTGCAGTATGCTTTTACATTACACACAGCTCGCTATGTTTAAGTTGGAAATTTTCATCACTTTTGTTTGTAATTAGAACACCATGTCAGGTGACAACAATTGCATTTCATGCTTGCCGTCTGGTGACTGAAGAAGTGAGCGGTAGTGGTGGAGTTTCTCCAAATATAGTTTCATTCTGTTTAAAAATTAAATGACATTCGAAGCTATCTTGTTGCTTTCCTCGTCTCGTTTTACATCTGAACTGCAACTGTTCACATCATTGCAGGTAAGTTGGACCGCAGGCTGGCCAGTGCTGTCCAAGTTTGATGCTCCGGTATAGCTGTTGTCCCGCATTATCGCTCCCTCTGTGTGCGTGTAACACAGCACAAAACGTATCCTTATGATCGTACTTGACTGTACTGGTCTCAGATTGGTTTCCGCTCCACGTGAAACGAAATCCAAGTATATTGAAGCAAACATACAAGAATACATGACGTAATGGTTACATCAGTTTTATTCTTATGATTAACAGATTATAATTACGCTGTGCTGTCTTCCAGCATCGTCATTATATCAAACCGGCGAATGCATTGATAGACGACATTGGAGGCAAACGACCAATCTGAATACTACACGGTTCGCGTTATAACATTGCCCCGATTTTGAGAGAAAAAAAACGTAGATAAAAATAATCTCAGGGACGTATGAATTATAATGTGATTGATTAAAGTATGAATTATAATGTGATTGATTAAACTGCGAATGACCGCTAACAGTGTTCGGCCATGACCCCCAAACAATCCCAGAAACAACTTCTCTCCGATACAGCCCGAAACTGCACTAAGAAATCCATACTAAACTCATGTGTAACGTGAACAGCAAGGAAAGGGATCTTCAAATGAAACACGGCTACTTAAGATGAAATTGACATAATTATTTCACAAAAGCACACGTGTGACACTACACAGCTTATCTCGGTACCGCAGGACAAAAGGGAGAGGGGAAAACAAGTCGCCTTCCACTTTTTTTTATATCGTTAGACAAACGAGCATACCTACTACATTTTGTTTAAACATTTTAACTCAAAGATACTTCTTTACAAAATAATTCATAAATAACTAGAAATTCAGCATCTCATTAGTACATCGTTTCTTTCAATTATATACAAATTTATTTTTATATGCAAAATTATTTACGATATTTTCAGGCGATAATTAAAACTAGGGCTACTTCTTTATACATTTATAACGTAACATTTCAGCACGCTAGCTGAACGTTCGTGAAGGGATGTGGCGGGACCGCATGTGATGACCAGTTATGAAAGAAAATGTAGCACTATGGATGTTCGGACATACAGCCACCTACATTGTTGAGAACAGCGATGCTACATCCTTCGAATATCTGTCCTACGTTGAAGGGGAATATTTTCGGTTGGCGCGCGATGACAATCATCGGAAAACATTTGGCAACATGCTGCATATCATGACCATGGAATCCGCGCAAGTACTCTCGATTGCTGCACTTAACCCATAACCGACACGCTATAGAAGAATTCCGTACAATGCTATAGCCTGTTCATGTGGGTGATACAGGTGCGAGATTAGTTGTAGAAGTGGGCAGCACGGGGGAAACAAGCACATGGACCAAAGGCACTTCATTAAAAATAAAAAAAATCAAACCTGATGTATGCTGAAATTCATGCGTCATCCTGACGATGACGATGGGGGCTATCGTGGAAAGCTCGCGATTTTATCCCGAATTGATGCGGCAAGAAAACCGAGAATGTTTTACATATAAATGCTGTTGCGAAAGACTTTCTTCTCATGATGATTAAATTCAGTCCGCTGTTTATCTTCAAATAAGGAATTTTGTTACTTACCAAGTCAGAAGAACGACGAAATCCTATCTATTTCTTCATTTCCATATCATTATTTTAAAAAATTGGGCCGTTGACAAAAGGCTGCCAAGCACTTCATTTGTGTATATGGGAGAATTAATCTAATTAGTATTTACTTTATTATACACCGTGGTGTGAAACATGCAGATATACACTCCTGGAAATGGAAAAAAGAACACATTGACACCGGTGTGTCAGACCCACCATACTTCCTCCGGACACTGCGAGAGGGCAGTACAAGCAATGATCACACGCACGACACAGCGGACACACCAGGAACCGCGGTGTTGGCCGTCGAATGGCGCTTGCTGCGCAGCATTTGTGCACCGCCGCCGTCAGTTTCAGCCAGTTTGCCGTGGCATACGGAGCTCCATCGCAGTCTTTAACACTGGTAGCATGCCGCGACAGCGTGGACGTGAACCGTATGTGCAGCTGACGGACTTTAAGCGAGGGCGTATAGTGGGCATGCGGGAGGCCGGGTGGACGTACCGCCGAATCGCTCAATACGTGGGGCGTGAGGTCTCCACAGTACATCGATGTTGTCGCCAGTGGTCGGCGGAAGGTGCACGTGCCCGTCGACCTGGGACCGGACCGCAGCGACGCACGGATGCACGCCAAGACCGTAGGATCCTACGCAATGCCGTAGGGGACCGCACCGCCACTTCCCAGCAAATTAGGGACGCTGTTGCTCCTGGGGTATCGGCGAGGACCATTCGCAACCGTCTCCATGAAGCTGGGCTACGGTCCCGCACACCGTTAGGCCGTCTTCCGCTCACGCCCCAACATCGTGCAGCCCGCCTCCAGTGGTGTCGCGACAGGCGTGAATGGAGGGACGAATGGAGACGTGTCGTCTTCAGCGATGAGAGTCGCTTCTGCCTTGGTGCCAATGATGGTCGTATGCGTGTTTGGCGCCGTGCAGGTGAGCGCCACAATCAGGACTGCATACGACCGAGGCACACAGGGCCAACACCCGGCATCATGGTGTGGGGAGCGATCTCCTACACTGGCCGTACACCACTGGTGATCGTCGAGGGGACACTGAATAGTGCACGGTACATCCAAACCGTCATCGAACCCATCGTTCTACCATTCCTAGACCGGCAAGGGAACTTGCTGTTCCAACAGGACAATGCACGTCCGCATGTATCCCGTGCCACCCAACGTGCTCTAGAAGGTGTAAGTCAACTACCCTGGCCAGCAAGATCTCCGGATCTGTCCCCCATTGAGCATGTTTGGGACTGGATGAAGCGTCGTCTCACGCGGTCTGCACGTCCAGCACGAACGCTGGTCCAACTGAGGCGCCAGGTGGAAATGGCATGGCAAGCCGTTCCACAGGACTACATCCAGCATCTCTACGATCGTCTCCATGGGAGAATAGCAGCCTGCATTGCTGCGAAAGGTGGATAAACACTGTACTAGTGCCGACATTGTGCATGCTCTGTTGCCTGTGTCTATGTGCCTGTGGTTCTGTCAGTGTGATCATGTGATGTATCTGACCCCAGGAATGTGTCAATAAAGTTTCCCCTTCCTTGGACAATGAATTCACGGTGTTCTTATTTCAATTTCCAGGAGTGTATTTTACACTGTGACAGGGGAAAAAGAAGAAAAAGGTGCACCACAAACAACTTGTGCAGATTGGTCAAAAATTGAAATGAATGCAGATATCGACAGAAAATGCAAATTTGTAAACTTTGGTGGTCGATGAATGAATGTGTGACGCTGCAGAGCAATTTCAACGCGCAACTGGCTAAGTTAGTAAACGAGGGACATGTCGGCAGGAAAAAATACAATCTTTACGAATTTCATTCTGTGTACTCTTCTGGACAGCAACTATGCCTGGCAGACAGGTACGTAGACACTATATACAGCTGTCATCATTTGGGAGACTTGTTGGGCTGAAAGAAGGCAGTTGGAGTAATAGACGAATCGCTCGTCATTTGAGGGGAGTGATGCCACTGTTTTCCGATGTTAGCAGGAATGGGTAAACAGTGTTTAAACATAGCATCAAGAAGGAAGTGCTTGACCTCGGGAGATGACAGAACGTGAGGTCGGAGCAGTCATCAGAGAGACACTCAGAGCGCCGGATTTATCATTATTGTCGAGCTGACGTGCAACTGGTACTTCATTTACTGCAGGGACTATTAACAGGCGGCTCACAGAAAGGAGCTGTGTCCACGTCGCCCCTGTACAGAACCAAGCTCATATTCAGTGGTGTCGGGCATATTCGGCCTGGAATCTCTTTGAGTCGAGTAGAATTGTCTTCAGTGATTAGTCACACTTCAAACTGAGCCCCGAATACCAACAAACACTTGTCCTGAGATGCTGCAGACAGTGGTGGGATATCAAACAGACAGTCCCGCCATACGGGAACACAATCAGGTGTTATCGTCTGGGGTGCTACTACATTTCCCAGGGTATTTGACAATCTCTCTGTTCAACCAGTTCTCACACATCTGGACTCAATAAAGGGACATAGATGGTTAATTTACAGCCTTTCCCAATCGTACTTCACGATATCTTCTCGCTTGCAAAAGGATGCGCAAAGTACAGGGTTATTACAAATGATTAAAGCGATTTCACAGCTCTACAATAACTTTATTATTTGAGATATTTTCACAATGCTTTGCACACACATACAAAAACTCAAAAAGTTTTTTTAGGCATTCACAAATGTTCGACATGTGCCCCTTTAGTGATTCGGCAGACATCAAGCCGATAATCAAGTTCCACCCACACGCGGCGCAGCATGTCCCCAACAATGAGTTCGAAAGCATCGTTGATGCGAGCTCGCAGTTCTGGCACGTTTCTTGGTAGAGGAGGTTTAAACACTGAATCTTTCACATAACCCCACAGAAAGAAATCGCATGGGGTTAACTCGGGAGTGTGTGGAGGCCATGACATGAATTGCTAATCATGATCTCCACCACGACCGATACATCGGTTTTCCAATCTCCTGTTTAAGAGATGCCGAACATCATGATGGAAGTGCGGTGGAGCACCATCCTGTTGAAAGATGAAGTCGGCGCTGTCGGTCTCCAGTTGTGGCGTGAGCCAATTTTCCAGCATGTCCAGATACACGTGTCCTGTAACGTTTTTTTCGCAGAAGAAAAAGGGCCCGTAAACTTTAAACCGTGAGATTGCACAAAACACGTTAACTTTTGGTGAATTGCGAATTTGCTGCACGAATGCGTGAGGATTCTCTACCTCCCAGATTTGCGCATTGTGTCTGTTCACTTCACCATTAAGAAAAAATTTTGCTTCATCACTGAAAACGAGTTTCGCACTGAACGCATCCTCTTCCATGAGCTGTTGCAACCGCGCCGAAAATTCAAAGCGTTTGACTTTGTCATCGGGTGTCAGGGCTTGTAGCAATTGTAAACGGTATGGCTTCTGGCTTAGCCTCTTCCATACGACTTTCCAAACTGTCGGCTGTGGTACATTTAGCTCCCTGCTTGCTTTATTCGTTGACTTCCACGGGCTACGCGTGAAACTTGCCAGCACGCGTTCAACCATTTCTTCGCCCACTGCAGGCCGACCCGTTGATTTCCCCTTACAGAGGCATCAAGAAGCTTTAAACTGTACATACCAACGCCGAATGGAGTTAGCAGTTGGTGGATCTTTGTTGAACTTCGTCCTGAAGTGTCGTTGCACTGTTATGAGTGACTGATGTCAGTGCATTTCAAACACGACATACACTTTCTCGGCTCCTGTCGCCATTTTGTCTCACTGCGCTCTCGTGCGCTTTGGCGCCAGAAACCTGAAGTGCGGCTTCAGCCGAACAAAACTTTATGAGTTTTTCTACGTATCTGTAGTGTGTCGTGACCATATGCCAATGAATGGAGCTACAGTGAATTTATGAATCGCTTCAATCATTTGTAATAGCACTGTATATTCATGTAAAAGCTTGAAAATTAGCAGTAGTTTCCCCCTACGAAACATACACTATGTGATCAAAAGTATCCGGAAACCTGGATGAAAATGGCTTACAAGTTCGTGGCGCCCTCCATCGGTAATGCTGGAATTCAGTACAGTGTTGGCCCACCTTTAGCCTTGATCACAGCTTCCACTATTGCAGGCATACGTCCAAACAGGTGCTGGAAGGTTTTTTCGGGAATGACAGCCCATTCCTCACAGCGTGCTGCACTGAGGAGAGGTATTGATGTCGGTCGGTGAGGTCTGGCATGAACTTGCCGTTCCAAAATATCCCAAAGGTGTTCTGTAGGATTCAGGTCAAGACTCTGTGCAGGCCAGTCCTTTAGAGGGATGTTATTGTCGTGTAACCACTCCCCCACAGGCCGTGCGTTACGAATAGGTGCTCGATCGTGTTAAAAGGTGCAATCACCACCCCCGACTTGATCTTCAACAGTGGGAGCAAGAAGGTGTTTAAAACATCAATGTAGGCCCGTGCTGTGATAGTGCAACACAAAACAACAAGGGGTGCAAGCCTCCTCCATGAAAAACACCACCACTCCATAACACCACCACCTCCGAAGATTACTGTTGGCATTACATACGCTAGCAGATGACGTTCACCAGACATTCGCCATACCCGCACCCTGTTCATTGGATCGCCAGATTGTGTACCGCGATACGTCACTCCACACAACGTGTTTCCACTGTTCAATCGTCCAATGTTTACTCTCCTTACACCGAATGCGGCGTCGTTTGGCATTTACCGGCGTGATGTGTGGCTTGTGAACAGCTGCTCGACCACGAAATCCAAGTTTTCTCACCTGCTGCCTGACTTTCATAGTACTTGCAGTGGATCCTGATGCAGTTTTGAATTCCTGTGTAACAGTCAGGATAGATGTCTGCCTACTACACATAACGATCCTCTCCAATTGACGGCGGTCTCTGTGAGTCAACAGACGAGGTCGGTCTGTACGCTTTTGTGCTGTATATGTTACTTCTAGTTTCCACTCCACTATCACATCGGAAACAGTGCACCTAGGTATGTTTAGGAGTGTGAAAATTTCGCAAACAGACGTATGACACAGGTGATACCCAATCACTTGACCATGTTCAAAGTCTGTGAGTTCCGCGGAGCGTCCCATTCTGCTCTCTCATGATGTCATTGATATGGAGTACCTGGCAGTAGGTAGCTGCACAATGCAGCACAGAGCTGGTTGATGTAGTGAATGGTATCTGTGGATCTGAATGCCGTCATAAAAATTAGAAATCTAGATTCCAGATTAGTATTATTTTGTCAAATAAAGGGCGCTCAGGCCAATCATGTCGATTTGTCATTCCACTCCCAGCATCATTGTACATACATTTATCCATTTGCTGCCATGGATTAAGTAGCTAGAATTGTCTGTGATTGCTGTGTGTTTTCGCACTAAGAAAAGCCCGGCTTTCCGTTCCAATCTATCACGTAGTCTTTTGGCACTCTGCGCAGCACTCAGAATGGGCCTGTATGTGGTTGGTAGAAATCAGACACGTGTTCTTCAGACGATAGTTTCGTTGTTTTGCCTGTCAGTAGCTCAGCAGAGTGGGAGGAGAAAAGCAGAGAGGAGCTTAAACAAGTGTCTAGGCATATGAAGATAAAGTGGGCCTGGTTGTGAGAGTAAGTAGCGTAGCTATTGAAATGGAAGACGGAGCAGCAGCAAGGGAGATCTGCTGGATAGTGTGGGAATGTTGCAGTGGGTGGATATTCTGCAGAACAATGGTCAGGAACCAGATGTCTTCAGCTGTAGGGGGTGGGTGGAGGAAATTGATGGGATGGATGGGCTGGTCAATGTGGTGAATGGGGACAGTGAGCTCAGGATTTGCATTTGGAGGAAAGGGTGGGGTGGAATTCGTAGCAGGTGTTGCAGGAAGGAGGAGGCCAAGGTTAGGACATTGTTTAAGGTAGTGGGAGGCACTCCACGAGGTAATGGTGGATGCGGGGCAAGTAGAAGTGTAAATGATGGTGCTAGTGGGTGTGTCCATGATGGGATTCTTTGTCCACTGGCAATAGGAGTCACTGAAATGGGGAAATAGACAAATATGGAGGGTGGCTGTGATGAGGACAGGGGGATGCCGCCGGCGGCGGTGGTGGTGGGGAGCACCGGGCAGCAGCCAGCAGACAGATGGCAAAGGCACCTTGAGAGCAGCCCAGGTGGCATAATCCTCCGAGGGGATCCAACCCTCGAGATGTTAATTTTTTCCCCTTACTGAATGTCAATCCCCCCTGGCGATAGATGCGTAAAGCCCAAATAAGAAAAGAGAAAAAAAAACACATTATGGGAAGATAACAAACGATATAAAAAGGCAATAAAACGGTGACTTTATTAAAAACGGTAAAGTGGCGGAAAAGTTGCAGAAGTTAAAACAGAGAAAATATGGGGTTGATAACGCTAATGAAGACATATAGAAAGTACACAGGCAAAATTTAAAAACCATGGCGACGGTACGTTTTCTGTTTGCAACGCGCATGCGTGTGAGCCCGCCGGCGACTGTTTCAACAAACCTATTTGTACTTCTCCTATAAACACCACCAAGAAACAAAGCTTCACAACGCCTGCGGTGACGTCACAGCTCTGCGACTGAGTTCAGAAACTAGCACTGAAGTAGCTCAAGGGAAGGCATATTCGCTATTTAACTAATGATAGAAGTAACGAAAACAATGAAACCTTCAACTAAGAGAGTACTGCATACTGTATCACCTAGTTTGTAAATGATGAATTGTGGCATAACACGATCGAGTGAAAAAGATTTATATAAATATTGGATCCTGTATCTTCAAAGGCAGTTCATATAGTCACAACTACCTACTTTTTAGAATTTTAAGCACTTATAGCGTCACCTTGCTGCTGATTAGATCTTACAATTAGGTAACCAACGCAATATTTCGACTACCTAAGGAATAATGATTTTCCTTGAATACAAAAAAAACATAAACAATTAAAAATAAATAAAAAAATACACTAGGACCTTCAAAACTCGCCTACAAATAAAATAAATCATTTATCCTATTTTTTCAGTCACCACTACCTACTTTTTATGCGACGTAAAATTTTAAGCACTTACAGCATTGCCTTGCTGCATATTCGATTTTATAATAAGTAATAATGATTTTCCTTGATTGTTAATAAAATTACACTAGGACCTTAAAAATTCACCGCAAATAATGTAAATCATTTATTAAAAGTTTTTTCATTTAATAACTTACGAAAAAGGGGCATGTGATACTTAACAAGCTTCACTTTAATAAGTAAGTTTGCAGAAAACATTTATTTCACAATTTTTTGTGACAAGGAGTGAGATGTCAAGACTTTTTCATTCTTTTATAAATACTTACATCTTTTGTCACACACACATCATTTTTTCGTTTTACAAAGTTGTTTGGTAAAATATTTGCACTGCAAGTCAATATACAATGTGTGATAGATTCAAGAGTGTGACCTTTTAAACAATGGAAACCAAGAAGTAAGTCTTTTGGCTCATTAATGGCTGCTTCTTTCACAAGCACATTTCTTTGATTTTCTTAGTGCAGGAACAAATTTTACCTTTTCTTTAAGAATTTTTTGTAGTGTTACGTATACATAGGAAACACATGTGACTACATCACTGCTAGGGTATGTTAAACCTCCCCTGTCATTTGCCATTATCAAATCATCTGCTTGTCTTGTTTCTTCGGATGTTACAAACCCTTCACAATATGGACAATTTATTTTAGATGCACTTGGTGTGAGCAATATAATGGAGTAATGGCCAAGTGTTTTCGTCTACTTCATCAACATCACTATCATCAACTACTACATTTAACAGCTCTGGGTTGTCGATATCTTGAAAGCCTGGGATTCTACAGCAAGCAGCATCAACATCATTAGGTCTAACAACAACATCACCAAACACTTTGAACTTTAATACAAGAGAAAACATACTCTGGGCCCTCAATTTTCCTTCTGTTTCAAATACCTGCCTTAGCGATACATGGTAACTTCCCCCATTAAGCTGGCGGTATTTCCCAAACCTGTCCTTCAAACTGTCTGTCTGTATTTTCCCAAAGAGCAAATACACTCCTGGAAACTGAATTAAGAACACCGTGAATTCATTGTCCCAGGAAGGGGAAACTTTATTGACACATTCCTGGGGTCACATACATCACATGATCACACTGACAGAACCACAGGCACATAGACACAGGCAACAGAGCATGCACAATGTCGGCACTAGTACAGTGTATATCCACCTTTCGCAGCAATGCAGGCTGCTATTCTCCCATGGAGACGATCGTAGAGATGCTGGATGTAGTCCTGTGGAACGGCTTGCCATGCCATTTCCACCTGGCACCTCAGTTGGACCAGCGTTCGTGCTGGACGTGCAGACCGCATGAGACGACGCTTCATCCAGTCCCAAACATGCTCAATGGGGGACAGATCCGGAGATCTTACTGGCCAGGGTAGTTGACTTACACCTTCTAGAGCATGTTGGGTGGCACGGGATACATGCGGACGTGCATTGTCCTGTTGGAACATCAAGTTCCCTTGCCGGTCTAGGAATGGTAGAACGATGGGTTCGATGACGGTTTGGATGTACCGTGCACTATTCAGTGTCCCCTCGACGATCACCAGTGGTGTACGGCCAGTGTAGGAGATCGCTCCCCACACCATGATGCCGGGTGTTGGCCCTGTGTGCCTCGGTCGTATGCAGTCCTGATTGTGGCGCTCACCTGCACGGCGCCAAACACGCATACGACCATCATTGGCACCAAGGCAGAAGCAACTCTCATCGCTGAAGACGACACGTCTCCATTTGTCCCTCCATTCACGCCTGTCGCGACACCACTGGAGGCGGGCTGCACAATGTTGGGGCGTGAGCGGAAGACGGCCTAACGGTGTGCGGGACCGTAGCCCAGCTTCATGGAGACGGTTGCGAATGGTCCTCGCCGATGCCCCAGGAGCAACAGTGTCCCTAATTTACTGGGAAGTGGCGGTGCGGTCCCCTACGGCACTGTGTAGGATCCTACAGTCTTGGCGTGCATCCGTGCGTCGCTGCGGTCCGGTCCCAGGTCGACGGGCACGTGCACCTTCCGCCGACCACTGACGACAACATCGATGTACTGTGGAGACCTCACGCCCCACGTGTTGAGCAATTCGGCGGTACGTCCACCCGGCCTCCCGCATGCCCACTATACGCCCTCGCTCAAAGTCCGTCAACTGCACATACGGTTCACGTCCACGCTGTCGTGGCATGCTACCAGTGTTAAAGACTGCGATGGAGCTCCGTATGCCACGGCAAACTGGCTGACACTGACGGCGGCGGTGCACAAATGCTGCACAGCTAGCGCCATTCGACGGCCAACACCGCGGTTCCTGATGTGTCCGCTGTGCCGTGCGTGTGATCATTGCTTGTACAGCCCTCTCGCAGTGTCCGGAGCAAGTATGGTGGGTCTGACACACCGGTGTCAATGTGTTCTTTTTTCCATTTCCAGGAGTGTATGTTCTCTTCTTCTCACACAGCCAGTATTCACTAAAATCAATAAAGGTTGCAGTAGTATGTTTGAGAGCAAAGTGTGTTTCTCTGGTCAATTTCTTTCCTCCATTGCAATCTTCCCATGACCACAACCACGAGAGAAAGTTTCTCAAAAAGACATGAATATGTTTTGAATTGAGAGTAATCTGTTCTTGGTAAACATTTCTTAGCCATTTATCCTTCAGCAGCGTTTCAACACTTAATATCAAACGACTGACTTATTATTTTTACAAATGTGGCAGTACTCTCCCAGTTTTCAATTTCTTTCTTGCACCTAGTTGTTGCATTGCAACAACTGCCATGTTATTAAAAATATGCAATGCTAATTTCACATTTTGCCGTTCAAAAGAATTTGGATATAGTGACTTAAGTGTTAAAGTGCTGCCATACCGCAACAGTTCACCTTTTTCTAGTAAATATAGTTCCTTCAGTGCTGTAACAGGAGCAAGACCTACCTTCAAGCTATCACTAAAAGAAGGAAAGCATATAATTTGGTCCTTTTCATTACCCCAGTTGTTCCGTTTACATTTTAAAATGTGTACAGTATCCACAAAATAGTAAAGTGGGCGGTCTGCAGAAGTCTGCTCAGGATGAACATATTTTATCTGTACACTAGGAGGGAGAGGGGGGGGGAAGAAAAGTACGAAATAGCTTTCTTATTAATAGCATTATTGTCAGCTACTACTCCTATTACCTGAAATCCCACTGCTTCTAGTTTAATTGAATTGTGTGGACTGGGAGAATATGCACCACATCTTTGTACACTGAATCCATACTCTGGATCATAAAAACGTAAGCACTAGTTGCACACAAAACCACATCTGTATTAAAAGCAACACCTACAACATTGCCACCTTTATAGTCAAGTTGTGACTTTAAATAAATCTCATCCATCAACAGGACAGTTTTATCATTCACAGATAAAGCACCAACTTTTTGTGGTATGTAACTGAGAAACTGATCACTCTGATGCTCAATGATTGGGTTAGTTGGAAGTTTACTGCAAAGTTTTGACAAAGTACTGGGACTTGGAATGGAAAATGTACGAGCACTCGTCAAAAACCTATATGCATGTGGCCTGATAGAATAAGCTAATGACCTTAAAATCATTGAAACACTCCCTACCTAATCTCTGTTGGACTATTAAATCCTGGAAATGAAACTTGTTCCTTCAAAAATTTAATTTTATGCTCACTTTCTGGTAATTTTTCTTACAAGTTTTCCAAAATGTCTTCAATGTAAGACAAACTTGACTCAAATGCAGCCTCATTTATATGAAACAACACATACAACTCTTTCAAAATATTGCTAACTGTACCAGTATCACTTACTTGGTTTGGTAATTTAATCGTACCAGCACAATTTAGCTCAGCTTCCTTCACAAATGCACTTAACACTAAATCACTATTTATAACGACATGCCACACAACATTTAGATAAGGAGCATCCTTTAACACAAGACACAAATTATTTGATTTAGTTACCGTGACCCAGTCACTGTGCTTTTCACAATCAGATAATTTTGATTTAAAATCTTCTAAACTAGCAAATGAACCCTTTTCCATCATTTTTTGTGTGATTCCACACTACTCAATGACTTTCTCAAGTGCTTGGTTCTCCAAACGTTCGCGACTCTCTGGATCTTCTCGAGCTGGTGCTTGTTTTGAAGATAAAGACGTAGCTCATCCTGGCAACTTTGAAGGTACGGCATCTGCAAATAGAGAGAGATAAACATGAGATTCGTATAGCAATGTTTCATGATCTTAGATGTTTAACAATATCGTAAGAAAATTAAGGAACCTGAACATTAATCTGAAAACTGATTACAAGTACCCTTTACGATAAATTTTCACGAACGTTTCTTTAAACGTGGACGGTCCAAAGGTTTGCCAGTTTTGGGTCGTAAGCACTGGTAATTTTCTCAGTGTCGTCTGCAGTGAAATGCAGTTCACATATCTGAAAAGAACCATATATTTTACTGTTAACGTAAAGGCAGAATGAAAACCGACAAATGAAATCTAACTGAGGACTGCATAAAGTGAGCTTAAAAGTATAATGCTTCGTTATAGATAGGCTATTGATTAGAATTTTCAGTTCTGTAACATAACAGTATTAAAGAGTAACAATATAGAAATAAAGTTAAATTATAGATACTTACAACGAACTGTTTACTGGGTTCCCAGTCATTCCTATGAACTGCAGCGATCCGTTTCAATCTTAATGCTTCATCAGACGGGAATGAAAAGACGCTAACTTTTAAACTGTTGTCGTAGTTTCCCCTACTATAGGGCATACAGCACTTGTGTGACATTTTGAGCAGATTCTCATTAACAATCCGAATCGCATATGGCAGTGAGAACAAGATTTCCGCCACAAATGTTACGAAAATAAAGCCATGCTTTCAGTCACTGCTACGAAAACCGACCCACAGGCGTCTAAAGCTAGCGAAATGAGGGATGCTCAACTACCGGACCTACCGATAGATGGCTCTACCAGCTGATTACTGTCGTCCGTATTGCCCGCCATATTTGAATTTGCCAAGAAGTTTCTCTCGGTCTGTATGGTGTATAAGGAATTAAGGATTATCGAAATGGTGATTTCTTGTTCCGCTTTCAAGTGTACGAAGCGATGGAGTAAGGAAAGTGACTTACCATTTCACAGGTAATAGGACTACCGGTACAATACGACAACAATACAGACTTAGTGCGTTTGCGAATTCGATGTTTTTGAACAGGTTTCCTCTAAAGCACCCAGAGCTGCTAAAGAAGTGGATTACTTCCGTGAAGCGGAAAGATTTCAAACCTACGTCTTGCAGTTTTCTTTGTGGAAACCTTTTCCGGCAAGATGATTACGTAGTGAGCCCTGGAACGTGGAAGAAACGTCTCAGACCCGAAGCAGTGCCATCAATTGTTGACTTTCCGACACATTTGATGCCACCAAATAAACAGCCACGACGACATGTTAGCATTTTGAGTGACAACGATGCTTCTCCATTTGAGGCAGCTAATTAATTTCCTTGCTATGTGTGTGGTTTTGACCTTTGTGAATTTATTTCGTACGGACACTAATGGGCTACATAGGTCTACGCAATGTTGTAATACAGTTCCATATTTATGTTTTTAGCGTTTTGTCCTGGAATCCGTGCTTGATTTGCCCTCTGCAGAAGCTACTGATTGCGTGGAGAATGTTGTCAATGAGAATTCTTCCGTGGAAAGCATGTCCCATTTATCCAATGCAGAAGTTGCGAATTGTATCGAAATCGTTAGTATAAGGATGTTTTCACACCCCCAAAGTTTTCTTATAATATTTTTTCATCAAGCCTTGAGTTATTTCAATCATATATAACGAAATTATTTCTTTATTTCAGAGTGCAGTTGGTTCTCAAGTAATTGATTGTGGTATACAGTCGAAAGTAGAAATGGAAGACAAGGCGACCAGAACTTGCAATTTTTTCTCAGACATTGTGCACAAATTAAAACGTAAACTGAAGTGTGTCCGTGAAAAACTTCGAAGAAGAGAGAAGAAAGTGTTTTCGATGGATGACATCATAAGTTCATTGAAGGAGAAGGGGCATCTTCCTGAGAAGTTACATAACTTCCTCAATCATCAGAAAGGAACACAAGTGGAATTAGTGTGCAATTTAGTGGACAACTCTCTCTCATCAAAGGGTAATAGATACACAACAAATGTGAAAATGTTTGCGATGACTGTGTACTTTTATTCACCAGCAGCATATGAATACCTGCAAAAATTAAAGCCTCTGACCCATAAATCATTGATTTCCAAATGGGTGGCAAGTGTCGACTGTGAAACTGGCTTCTTAAAAGATGTTTTTAAGTACGTTGATTCGAACCCAATCGTAAGGGACCAGTTCAGCGATTCATGTCTAATTGTAGACAGTGCGGCACTTAGGAAGCAAGTAGTTTGGGACCAAGGAACTAAGCAATACACAGATTTTTTAGAGTTTGGTGGGGAAGTGCCTCAGTCAAAAGAAGTAATAGAGGCATCTGAGGCTCTGGTTTTCAAGTTTGTCTCTATTAAAGGCAAATTTATATGCCCGATTGCATATTTCTTTATCAACGGTGTACAGGCAAATAATCAGGCCACACTGATGAAATCCGCTTTAGAGAGGCTGCATAGTTCTGGCATTAGGGTTTGGTGTGTTACATGTGATGGCTGCAAGGTAAATATAAGCACTTTACGTACACTTGGCTGTACTTTAAATTTTTCCAAGGGTGATTTTAAGAGCTACAATGTTTATTGTATGTTGGACATGTCATATGATGAAGTTTGCCAGGAATGCTCTAGCGGAAGTATCTGCTATTGAGTCTCCAACTGGCATTATTAGATGACATTTCATTGAGCAATTGAACAAGGTACAACAAGAAGAAGGTATGACATTTGCCAACAAACTATCAGGACAACATATAAGTTATGTAAATAGAAAAATGAATGTTTCATTAGCTCCACAGACTTTGAGTTCTAGAGTGGCAGATAGTATAGAGTTTTTGAGGAGGGTTGGTGATCCAAATATTAAAGGAAGTGAAGCAACAGTAGAATTTTTGTATAATATTGATAGGATTTTTGATATTCTGAACTCCAGAAATCCATTAGGTAAAGGGTATAAGAGCCCCCTGAGACTTGACAACAAATCTTATTGGCTTGGTATTTAAAAAACAAAAAATTAAGAAAAAATGGTTCAAATGGCTCTGAGCACTATGGAACTTAGCATCTATGATCATCAGTCCCCTAGAACTTAGAACTACTTAAACCTAACTAACCTAAGGACATCAAACAACACCCAGTCAACACATTGGTATTTTCAGACACACTGAAAATTATATCAAAAGCTTAAAAATCATTGGTGTTCCATTGCTGCTCCATGCAAGAAATACTTTTGCTTTTGGGATAATTTTCAATATGCAATCAGTAAGGCACATAGCTCTGACAAGTATGCTTCGTGTTGAATCTCCTTTGAAGTATTTGCTAACATATAAACTGTCACAAGACCACATAGACCTTTTTTCCCCCTGCATTCGGTCCAGATGTGGTTGGAACAACAATCCAAATGCATACCAGTTCAAATGTGCCATGAGAAAGTTGCTCTTGGGTAACAGTGTCACTGCAATGAATGGGAATTGCTCAAATTTTAATGTGTGTTGTTTGCCACCTGTTTATGATTTTCATGCAAGAAAGCATGTAGTAGAAAGTGATGAAAGTGCTGCAGAAAATGAAGTAGAGGAGTGGTGTGCACTTCTTGATGATAGGATTAAGTTATCATTTCACAAGTAAAACATACTCTATTATATTGCAGGGTATGTGTCATTGCACCTTTCAAGGCAGATCACATGCAAAGACTGTCTTCACATACTGAAGCCACCAGTAGTTAAATCTGCATTAGAATGTGATTCTCTCTATGCTTTTCCCAATATGGCCAATAAAAATGTATTTGTAAATTTTGTTAACTGGGGAAAACTGGTTAAAACAAGTGACTGCGTGTACTCTGTTGTAGAATACTCAGAAACTGTTTTAGATGTTTGTGACTGCTGGGGATATGTGACAGAAATATATATACAGGCCAAGATTTTGCATTGTGTTAAAAATAAATTTGTAGATTACCCATTTCCTGCTCTTGGTCATGATTACCATTATGAAATTAGGATAGAGGACTTACGTCAGACTCAACTTGTTTGTAAGATTGCATCCCTATACTCCTGCATACGCTTAAAAACATGTGGAAAAAAAGCCTGCTGAGAAAATTTTAAACAACAAATCAAGTATAGGGCAGAAGTTAAATAAACTCATATTGTTTAATCATGTATAGTGCTCAAATTGGAAAAATTATGTAATGGGACATTCCATGCAGATGGGTGTGACATTTTGACAGATTTTTTAAAACTATTTTGTCCATAGATTTGTTGTTGTGTAATGATGAACTTCAAAAGATGAATCACATTGAAGTAAAATTAAGTCTTTACATCCTGTGTAGATATTGTAACAAAATTATAATTGTTTATTATATAAGCTTATTTTAAGATGTTTGAAGTTACAAAATATGCACTTGCATTAAAAACAGGTGATTTGTGTGAAATTAATGAAAAAAAATGTTCTGAGACTTATTTGACAGATGGCTTTCAGTGTGAGAAAATATGTCCCTCAATAACTATGTTAACTTGAATTTTTCACTTTAAGAAAACAGTTTAATCTCAGGATGGGTGTGATCTAATGAAGTATGCAGTGGCCCTATCTTTCAAACAGTAATGTTTGTGGATACTCTGCAACATAAGAGCAATAAAATTGTTACTCTGTTAATTCTTGTTTTAATACTTCCTATAATGAACACAATGTTCCAGTTGGTCATAAGCATTCTTATTACTTTATAACCATTCTGGAATAAGGGGACCTGAGTCAGGCAAAACCTAATTTTCTGAATTTTGTCTTTATTTTGCTAGGATGTCTTTCTATTATATTTTCCTGTGTTGAGGGGGGGGGGGGGGGGAGAAGAGAATGCAAATAATCATATAGAATTATCTTTCTAGCACTACAAAGTGCAGAATACAGTGAATACAAAGGTGAGGTGACTTACCGAACGAAAGCGCTGGCAGGTCGATAGACACACAAACAAACACAAACATACACACAAAATTCTAGCTTTCGCAACCAACGGTTGCCTCATCAGGAAAGAGGGAAGGAGAGGGAAAGACGAAAGGATGTGGGTTTTAAGGGAGAGGGTAAGGAATCATTCCAATCCCGGGAGCGGAAAGACTTACCTTAGGGGGGAAAAAAGGACAGGTATACACTCTCACACACACACATATCCATCCACACATACAGACACAAGCAGACCTGTCCTTTTTTCCCCCTAAGATAAGTCTTTCCGCTCCCGGGATTGGAATGACTCCTTACCCTCTCCCTTAAAACCCACATCCTTTCGTCTTTCCCTCTCCTTCCCCCTTTCCTGAAGAGGCAACCGTTGGTTGCGAAAGCTACAATTTTGTGTGTATGTTTGTGTGTCTATCGACCTGCCAGCGCTTTCGTTCAGTAAGTCACCTCATCTTTGTTTTTATATATATTTTTTCCCGCGTGGAATGTTTCCCTCTATTATATTGATACAGTGAATACAGGTACACGTGGAAATCTAGGAAATTTCAGTATTCATGTTACATGCCTAATTTTCATTAACATTTACCTTAATTATATGGTTACACTTTTTGCTGATTTGAACTGTGTACTACATGTTAAAAAGATTTTGTTTGGTCATAGTAATAAAAGCATTTCATTTTGTTAGTTCATATGTCCCACATGGAACTGAAATTATCGAGTTATGATGACAAAGGAAGGAAATAACATTAAGGAATCTTACTTCACAGAAATTATGTAACAATGGTTACACTTTTTGCTAGTTAACTTTAACATAAACCATTTAGTTTTCCATTAAGAGTGAAAGCAGTTGCATGAGTCACGTAAAGAACATAGTTTCTCATAGGGAACTAAAGTATTTAACGTTTGAGTTATTGCAGTCCCAAAGTATTGTGATCTTCATATTTCTGTTTAAAAAAGTTTTTAACTCAAATTCACAGACATTTTGGAATCTGTACATACATGTGTGTAGCAAGGTACTTTTCATGTGCCATGTGGAACCTTTAATTTTCTGGTTTAAATATAATTTGTTTCATGAATTACCTTTAATACCAGCACTGTCTGAATGCATTATTTACCATTTAGAAGAAGAAATATTAGTGTACAGAATAACAAACCTCATGAAAAATGCGAGAAATTGTTGTGTACAGAACTTGGAATGGCTCTTTATCAATAGCAGGTAAAAAAGAAGGCTTCTATTAAATGTTCAAAGAAACCAGTCAGTACCTCATAATTCGCCATAGAGGTGATACAGTAATAAAACAATTTACTTTTTTCAGAATTTCTGCTAAGTATTAAAAGTGTGAAGACGTATTCAATTAGTATTTGCTTTACCAATAACCTGTAGTACAAGCACACGTATAAGCAGATAATTATGGGAGTCAAGAGTTATGTTAAAATTAAAGATACTGACTGTTATTACTTGCTCACAAAGCATTGTAGTTGCTGCACAGTTTATGCTGTATGTGGTGTACCCAATGTGATTCCTGGAGGACGTAATATTGTTATCCCATGGGAGTGCACTGGTACCACACCTTTTGAAAGTACGTTTTGTTGTGGAATAGTTGTATCAGATGTCTGTACCAGAAAACAAATCTCCACTGTGACACCCTTATGTTCTTGGTATGCTATTAGCCATTATTACAGGAATACTCTTCACATGGAGGAGGAAGCATAGTGAGATTTTCTTTTTCATCATTTCCAACATTGTACACAACTTTCTTGCACTTTTATGTTATCACATTTTTTCCCTTGATAATCGAAGAGATAGAGAGAGAGAGGGGGGGGGGGGGGGGGGGAATTTAAGCGAGCTTTCATAACTGAAAACTCTACTTGCGTCATTTGTTATTTTCAAAATGTTACTCTCTTTCCAAATACTGTCCTATTTCTTCAAACCAATTTTGAATTTCTCAGGTTATTACATATTATTTACTGTACATTGTCCACCAATACTTCTGTTATTACCAGATAGTTTGTAATGTGGCACTACCTTTGTGCCACTGGTATTGGCTAGTGTACTTTTGCGGATAAGAAAATCGACTGGACTAGATTGTCCTGTCAGTATAGGACAAATTCAGACAATATGGAGCTTTTTACACTAAATTTGCAATATAATGTCACCCTTGTCTCACACATATTGTAGCAGCCATTGAGGTGCCTGTCTGGCCAGCTTCCGCAGCTTTCACTTTCAGGTTTGTTTTTTGCTTGGGCCGTATACTGACAACCAGTCATTCCAGTGATTGACACCATGTCAAAGACTGGAACCAAGATTCACAGAAATAGAATTCTATGGTTGTAATTCAAAGTGTAATTAATTTTGCTCACTGACATGTTTTGAAATCAATTTTAAAATTGTTTGGGTGTCACATGACTGGAAAATTACAGTTTTAAGACACCCCAACCTTAAAATTAGCAGCTGTGATCGAGGTTATTTTCAACAAGTTCTTTCACTTCCTACATCATCATGGATCAGTCTAATATAATATTATTACTAGACTTAACTTCCAAATGATACAAGTCAAGCATTTAAGAGGAGCCTTAACGTTGGGCTTTGTGCTTATCTCATTTAAATGTATTTCTTGTCTCGTATCAAAGACTGTAGCACTGTTAAAAACTGGTGCTTCTACCATATCACTCAGTTTAAATACACGGTGTCATGTACAGGCGTTAATAAAATCATGGCATTTAAATTACTGATCAAAGAGTGTTTCAAATTCGTAAGAGCATGTTGCAATTACAGTGTCAGCATATATGCAGATCGGTAATGCGTCACTTCAGATAAAGAAAAAATAACGATTTTTTCTGTTTATACGTAAGTAATACTTTAATAGTTCAGTTGTAATTTGTGTTGTCAGTAAAGATACCCCTAAGCACACGATGTCAACTTTTTTTCAAGAGACGTCTACACTGTTTTCCACACTTGATTTTCCGAAGTATACCAGTAGTTAAAAGCTTCGGCAAGTAAGGTAATTTGTTGACCTCCATTGAATCTTAAATAGTGTTTTAAAAGGGCAAATAAGTAAAGCACTCATAAATAGTAAACAATTTATAGGTCAGCTTGTCAACCTTTCAAAACACACTCGAATTTAGGAATATCATAGCAGAACTGTCACTGTTTTTTCTCACTAGATTAGAAACACTTAATTATGTTGATGTGTAGATATCTAGAACATCCAATTTAAAATACTTATGAGGGCGCAGAACGAAAAACATTTTCATCCGTGTTTTGACACTTCGTTTTTTTGCCAAATTCAGATATGACGGACACTCAATGATATAATCTCTTGCCGGCACGCGCTAGAGCCATCTATCGGTAGGTCCGGTAGTTGAGCATCCCTCATTTCGCTAGCTTTAGACGCCTGTAAACCGACCCATGCAGTGACCACGCTTCCAAACATGAAACACCGCTTCTACCACAGATAGCACTGCTCAACCGCAGAACGCCAACGTCACAGCTCCCACAGAATTGTGTGCGTAAGCTTTGTTTTTAGGTGTAGTTGCTCCAATTCGACTCGTTTTCGGCCAGTCACGAATTGCAGACGGAGCTAAAATGATCGCCATATTTTCTGAGGTGGCGTCTCGCATCTAGAGGGTTGGATCCCCTCCTTCGAAAGCGTCAGATTGCAAAGCCTGGGCTTCTCTCAGGGTGGAATCTCCGTCTTCGAAGATTGTGTGTGTTTGTCTGTCTGTCTGTCTGTCTGCCCGCTGCTGTCGCTGTTCGTTCGTTCGTTCGTCCGTCCGTCTGTCCGCCTGCTGGCTGTCCTTCGCCGTCGTCGTAACCGCTGCCCCCGCCGCCGCCGCCGCCGCCTGCTGTTCGTCCGTCTGTTCGCCGCCGACGCCGACGCCGCCTGCTGTTCGTCCGTCTGTTCGCCGCTGTCCATCGCCGACGCCGACGCCGCCTGCTGCACGTCCGTCTGTCTGTCGCCGTTCGTCTGCAATGAGTACTCCCACCTCCACCGTCATCTACACCTCCCCCTCCCCCTCTCCCACAGTCACTTCCTGGAGTGCCGCCTCTGGCCTCCCTCCTTCCACCTCCCCTTCCCTTCCCCCACTTACCCACCCCCCTATCTCCTCCCCTGCTGTCTACCCACACCTCTACACCCTTCCTCGAGCCTCCACACCCTCAACAGCTCCCACTACTACCCCCGCCCTCAGGTACGCCTCTGTTGCCGCCTCTGCTGCCACCCCTCAGGTGGTTGGCTTCCCCTCTCTCACCGACCCCGTCGCTTCTTCTTCTGCATCTCCCGCACGCATCACGTCGCGCCGAGCCACCATCGCCACCACTGAACCAGCTGCTTCTCCCGGTGCCTCCACTATGCCACAGGGATCTGCCACCCACCACCTCCCTCTCCTCCCCGTCCCTCTCCCCTCCTCCCAGCCTCCAGTCTCCAAAAAACCCCAAAAGCATGTCCTTACCGACTCTGTTCCCGCCACTTCCCACAAAAAATCAACACCACCTCCCCCTCCCCCTGCCGTCACCATGGACACCACCCCTCCTCCTGCCACCCCTACCTTGGCCCCCACCCTCCACACCTTCGTCCTGTCAACTCCCAATCCTAAGTTCCTCGACGCTCGTACCCTCACCAAGGAAATACGAAAGTACTTACCTGGTGCTCCCATCTCCCAACTCATTCCCCGCAGGGACTCAGTCCTTATCAAGTCCCCGTCCCCATCCTTTCACACAGACCTCCTGGGAAAACTCCCACGAGTTATGTTTGGCCCCCACGCCTCTCTGACACCCTTCCTTTCTGCTTCCACTCCTCGTTAGCCCCAGCCTCCCCGTCGCCCCCCCACCTACACCGCTGTGATCACCAAGCTCAGCCCGGTGCTCACAGAGGATGAAGTGTTGGTAGAACTGAACTCCCACCCGGACTTGGAAATCCGCTCTGCCCGCCGTATCCACAATGCCCCTGGTCCCACCTACCTCATGCGGGTATTCTCAGAGTCTGCCCCATCCATAGACCATGTCCTCACCCAGGGTGCCCTGATATACCACCATCGCCACCCTGTTGAATCCTCCAAATCCCCTCCCCAATCCTACCGTTTCCAGCGGTGCCTGATGTACAATGACCACCTGACTCCCAACTGCAAAAACCCCCTCACCTGTCCCCATTGCAAGGCCTCCCACTTTCTCAAGAACTGCCCCAACCTCGCTGCTCCTCCTTCCTGTAATACCTGCAATGGCCCCCATCCCACATACTCCCACAAGTGTAAAGCTAAACCCCCTCCAGCCACCCCTGAACTTACAGTCCCAGTTCGTCCCGTCAATCCTCCTGTCCATCCTAACAATTCCCTCCGTCCACCCCCCACGGCCGACGACATCATCCGGTTCATTACCGTTGTACTCCAAAACATTCACCCTTTTCAGCGTCCGCACACCTTCCAACAAATATCCCTTGCTGCTCGCTCTGTTTTCCACCTGAACACCTTCGCCACTTACTCCCACAACCAAGCCCACTTGACCTTCACCCGCCTCGACACCCTAGTTTAAGTCTCTTCCCTTCCCTCTCTTCCCCCCCCCTTTCCGTCATGGCGCGGCACGAGTCTCGCATCCTCTTCCAGAACATTCGCTCCTTCCGCTCCAACAATACCTCCTCATGCACACCCTCTCCCACCACCAGGTCGACACCTTCCTCTTGAACGAAACCTTTCTCCAGCCCCACCACTCTATCCGCACCTCCCCCTATATCCTCCACCGCACTGATCCTCCTGGTCCTCGTGCGCAGGGTGGAGTCGTGATTGGCCACCTTAAGCATATCCCCGTCTGGCCACAACCTCTCCTCAATGACCCCACTGAACACCTTATCCTTAGCGTCTTCTTCCCCTCCCTCACCATTACCTGTGCCACCATCTATGTCCGCTCCACTGCTCCTCTTCCTTATGACTTCATCTCACACATTGATCACACCTTCTCCACCTATGTGATTGCCGCCGACCTCAACATCCATAGCCGCACTCCTGCTGCCCTTCGGCGGTGGCATCAGTTCCTCTCCACAATCCAGGGTGACTTTGTTCCCATTCCCCAGCACACCCGACCCGAAAGTAACACCACCCCCGATGTTGTCATTGCCTCCGCCAACCTCCTTGGGCGTATCACTGTCGCCGTCCTTGACCCCACAGGTAGCGATCACCTCCCTGTCCTTCTCACCATAACGTCTGCAAACTGCCCCCCTCCGGCTCTGCAACCTGCACCCCCTCCCAAGGTCGTCCATGACTATCGTCGTGCCAACTGGGATGCCTACCGGGACTCCATCTCCACCCAGGCCGAAAGCCACCCTCTTACCTATGGCCATCCTGACGACATCATCCGCGCCTCGTCCTTCCTTCACACGGTAATTACTGACGCCATGGAGGCCCATGTTCCTACTAAAACCATCCACCCACACCGTCCCACTCTCCCTCCGCAGGCTGTCCTCCTCCTCCGTGAATCCCGCCGCCTCTATCGCTCCTTCCTTCGCACTCGTGACAGGGATACACACCAACGCCACCGGCAAATACAGCGACACGTACGGAACCTTATTACAGCAACGAAACGCCGGGACTGGCGCCGGACCTGCACACGACTCAATGCCACCCTCCCTATCAACTCCTCCAAGTAATGGTCCGCCTTCCATCGTCTTACTGGTTCCCTTTCCGCTCCCCACTACCCCCTTATCCATAACGATCGCCCCCTTCCAGACAACCTCAGTGAGGCCAACCACTTCGCTTCCCACCTTTCCGAGGTCTTCTCCATCCCCGATGATCCCCACTTTGATTATTCTCTTTTCCCCACCGTCATGGAACGTGCTGATACCTCAGTTGCTCCACTTGCTCCTAGTCTCCAGTACTTGGAGCAGTTGCCCCCCTCTGACGTCAACACTCCCATCACAGCACAAGACATTAAACTTCTCCTCCAGTCCAAACGCAACACGGCCCCTGGTCACGACTGTGTCACCTACCGTCACCTTCGAGAAAGCCCCTATTCCTTCCTAACTGTCCTCGCCCATCTCTATAATGTCATCCTCTCTACTGGCTTCTACCCTGACCTGTGGAAGACCTCCCGCGTCCTCCTATTCCTCAAACCCAAAAAACCCCCTTCTGCCGCCTCTTCCTATCGTCTCATCTGCCTCACCTCCGTCTTCAGTAAGGTCTTTGAATCCATCCTCTCCCACCGTATCCATCGGCACCTTGCTCAACACCACCTCCTCCCCCTTACCCAGTGTGGCTTCCGACCCTCCTTCTCTGCTGACAACCAACTCCTCAACCTTGTTCACCTTCTGTCCCTCCAGCTCAACTCCCGTCGCTCTGCCATTTTTGTTTCCCTTGACCTCCAAAATGCCTATGACCGTGTATGGCATCCCGGTCTCCTCTTTAAACTCCAAACCTACGCCCTGCCTATCAATTTTGTCCGTCTGGTCGCTTCCTTCCTCTCACACCGTCCTTCCTATGTCACCCTCCACAACACCAACTCCCGTATCTTTTATCCCATGGCTGGCGTCCCCCAGGGTTCTGTCCTCTCCCCTCTCCTTTATCTCTTGTACTCAGCTGATATGCCCAAGCCACCCCCACCAGTCCACCTTCTCCAATATGCTGATGACACCGCCTTCCTGGCTCTCTATCCTACCCTTCAACGGTCTCAACGTACCCTCCAAACCCACCTTAATCAGTTCACCACTTGGTGTAACCAGTGGCTCCTCCGTCTCAACCCCTCCAAAACCCAGGCAATCATCATAGGCCGCACCACTCGCTCCTTTCGCCTCCATGATTTCTACCTCACCCTTTATGATCGCCCTATCCAACTCACCCCCACCCTGAAATACCTTGGCCTCACCCTTGACCGACACCTCACCTGGACCCCTCATCTCCTGACCATCCAGCAGAAAGCCCATTCCCGCCTCCGCCTGCTGAAACTCCTGTCCGGCCGGACATGGGGTTTGCATCCTTCTACCATCCTCCACACCTACAAATCCCTCATCCGTCCTATCCTCTGTTATGCCAACGTCGCCTGGATCTCCACCCCCACCCGCTTTGACAAGGTCCTCCAAATCCTTGAAAGCCATGCGCTCCGCCTTGCCTTCTGTATCCGCCTTCCTTCCCCCACACGGCTCCTGCATGAACTGATCCCCTTCCCCCACCTCCTGTTGTTCCTCCAACATCTCCGCATCCTTTACATTGTTCGCAGGGTTGATCCCCCCCACCCTCTGGTTTCCTCCTTCCTCTCCACCCCCCCGCCTGTTGCCCCACCTCTATCGCTGTATCCCTACCTCTCTCCACCTCCACACCCTCTATCTCCTTCATCAGGGCAATTTCCAGCGCCTCCTCCTCCCGGATGACGAACTTCGCCGTGACATATACCCTTCCTTCCAACTATAACCTAACCTTGTCCACCCCCGCTCCCCAGGGCCCCCTTCTCCTCTTTCCTCCTTCTCCCAGAGCGGATTTTCCTCCATCCCCCCCCCTGAGACCCTGCACCCCATACTTGCCTCTCTCCTTCCCACATCCCTCCCTACCTGGCCCTCTTCCGCGCGCCCCCCATTCCCCTCCCCCATCTCTTCCCCTCCCTCCCTTCTTCAGGTCTCTCTCATCTCCTTGAACCTGGCAGATCCTCTGTATTGATCATCATCAGTGTGCCACATCAGTGTTGTGTTTAGTGCTGTTTCTCGTGTGTGTCAAGAGGTGTGATTTTAATTGTGTACTGCCTTGAGGTTCGCCGTCAGTGTTACGTTGTGTGCTATGCCATCCGTCAACACCTTTATGCTCCAGTCATACTGTGCCTTGTGTTCTTTTAATCGTCGCAGTGTGTAGCTTTTTGTGTGTGCTACTTTTAAACAGTTTTTTATCTCCATTTTACAGACACCCCGTTTTTTTTCTTTTTTTTTGTCTGTTGCATTCCATGATGTTCTTCCTTTTTATATCTATGTTCGCCTTCTTCTCTCCTTTGCTGTTTTTAAATGTCTTCTATTGTTTTGTTCTATGTCTTTCGGCTGAAGAGCAGCGCATATGCTGCTGCCAGCCCGCCCCGATGGGGAATTGAAATACAATAAAGAAAAGAAAAAAAAGTGTCTCGCACTGACATCTGTTGGCAGCGCCCAGCTACACTGAAGTATTCAAGCGCTGCTTATTTTACTTTACAAGTACAGCAGGAAAAATATCAAGTAAGAAACAATTTCGTAGTTATATGAAGTATTTATTTCTATGCTGCTAATAAAATAGCAATAACCACTCTCGCCCTCGGTTTGTCTGTGAAGAATATATTTCATACCCACAAAATTTCTTGGTAAGGTATTATTTAGATATGGTAACTTCATGCTGTAACCTGCATTCGAGGGTTGGATTCCCTCTCTTCTTCATCGAAGAGTTTCACTGCCTGGGCTACTCTCAGGGTGCACCTTCGACGTGGAAGTTCCCTGCCGTGTCGTCTGCTTGCCGTCCATACTGCCTGCCGGTGCTCGCCGCCGCCGCCGCCGCCGCCGCCGCCGCCGCCGCCGCTTGGTCGCCGCCTTCCGGTCCTCACCGCCGCCGCCGCCGCCGCCGCCGCCGTCGCCGCCTGCCGGTGCTCGCCGCCCCCGCCTGGTCGCCGCCTGCCGGTGCTCGCCGCCGCCGCCGCCGCCGCCGCCGCCGCCGCCTGCCGGGGCTCGCCGCCGTCGCCGCCGCCAGCCGGTGCCCGCCCCTGCCGCCGCCGCTGCCGCCGCCGCTGCCGCCGCCGCCATCCGGAGCCGCCCGGTCGCCGCCATCGCCGCCGTCCTGACCCTGGTCTACGGCCGTCTTCGTCTTTGTCTTTGTCTGTCCCCAGTTTCTGTCCTTTCCTCTTCGTTCTTGTTTCTCTCTCCCGTCATGTCCGCCCCCACCACCACTGTCACTACTACCACCACCGCCATTGTCTATACCTCCCCTTCCGCCGCCTCCACCACTGTAACTTGGTATGCCCAGTCCCACCCCCCTCCTTCCATTCCGCCACTCCCCACTCTCCCTTCACCCTCTATCTTTGTCGCCCCCTCTGCCGCTTCATCCTCCCGCTCCTCTCGTTCTGATCCCTTCCCCCCACTCCCCCAGCCTGTCACTGCAGCCCCGGCTCGGGTGGTGGCCCGTCGGGCCACTGCCCACGCCCAGCTCTCCCCGTCACCTTCGCCATCACCGCCGCCACTGCAACCATCATCGTCATCGTCATCGTCGCCGTCGCCTTCGCCTTCACCGTCACCGTCACCATCTCCGGCGCCGACTCCGGCCCCGGGACCTGCCCCTCCCCGCCACATTCCCGTTGTTCCTATCCCCCACACCTCCTCCACCGCCGTCAAGCGCCCCGGTGGCACTCCTGCTTCCTCTGCTTCCAAAAAGGCTGCGCCTCGTCCTCCTTCCCCCACCCCTGATGCCATGGAAGTCTCCCCGCCTGTCCCTGCCCCCTCATCTTCCTCCTCTCCCCCTTCTTCCTACCGCTACCTCCTCTCCCGCCCTGATCCCTCTCTCCTTGAAGCCCGGAACCTCACCCTCTTCCTTCGCCAGCATTGTCCTGGTGCCCCCATCTCCCTCCTCACTCCTCGCCGAGATTCGGTCCTCATCTCCTCCCCCAGCCCAACCCTCCACACCTACCTCCTTTCCCGCATACCTGTCACCCACTTTGGCCCTCATGCCTCTCTCACCCCTGCTCCTTCACCACCACCCTCCTGCCAACCCCAACCTCCGCGTCGCCCGCCAACTCTCACCGCCGTGATCACTCGGCTTAGTCCAGTGATCACGGAGGAGGAGGTGTTAGCGGAGCTCCAGGCGCATCCCCATTTGGAGGTGCGTGCGGTTCGCCGCATACATATCGCTGCCGGCCTCACCCGCCTTATGCGGGTTTTTTCTGAGCACGCCCCCTCCATTGACCGTCTCCTGAAGGAGGGTGCCCTCCTTTTTAACTAGTGGTACAAGGTCGACCCCTCCCGTTCCCCTCCTCAATCCCTGCACTGCCAGAGGTGTCTACTCTATAACGCGCACCCCACAGCTGAGTGCCGCGAGGCCCCCACCTGCCCGCATTGTCGGCAAGCGCACTTCCTCAGGCAGTGCCCCAACCACCAATCCCCTCATTCCTGCAATACCTGCAATCTCCCCCATCCCACCTACTCCCAAAAGTGTAAAGCCTGACCCCCTCCAACCACTCCTGAACTCACCGTCCCTGTCCGTCCCCTGGACGCCCCCACCCCTCCTGGCAATTCCCTTTGTCCCCCCCCCCACCGCTGAGGACATCATCAGGTTCCTTACCATCGTCCTCCAGAATGTTCATCCCTTTCAGCGCCCTCACACCCTCCAACAGATCTCCCTTGCTGCCCGTTCCATCTTCCAACTCAAGATGTATGCCACCTACTCCAACAACCAGGCCCATTTCACCTTCTCCCGCCTCGACACCCTCGTCTAAATCCCTATCATGGCGCGACACAATGTATCCTTTTCAACAACATCCGCTCCCTACCCCCCAACAGGAACCTCTTCCTGCACACCCTTGCCACCCACCGCGTGGATGCCTTCCTTCTTAATGAAACCTTCCTCCAACCCCACCACACCATTCACACTTCACCCTACCTCCTCCACCGCTCCGATAATCCCCTCCCGATTGCGCGTGGCGGAGTTGCCATTGGTCACCACCGCCAGATCCCCGTTCGGCTCCAACCTCTCCTTCCCGACCCCACCGAACACCTGATCCTTAGTCTCTTCTTCCCCAGCCTTACCGTTACCTGCGCCACCATCTATGTCCGCCCCAACGCTCCTATTCCCTTCGACTTCCTCTCCCACGTCGATCGTACCTTTTCCTCCTACGTGATCGCCGCCGACCTCAACATCCATAGTCATTCCGCTGCCCAGTTACGGTGATGGCATCGGTTCCTCTCCACCCTTCAAGGTGACCTTGTCCCCATCCCCCGGCATACCCGTCCTGACTCCAACTCCACTGCTGATGTTATCCTCTCCTCCCCCAACCTCCTTGGCCGCGTAACGGTGGATGTCCTGGAGCCTATTGGTAGCGACCATCTCCCTGTCCTCCTCACCGTTACAGACGGTCGTCGCCCTCGCCCCGACCCTCGTACTGACCCTCCCTCTAAGTATGTCCACGACTATTCCCGAGCCGACTGGAATGCCTACCGGGATACCCTTTCCACCCAGGTCGATAGCCACCCTCTCACCTACCACCACCCTGACGATGTCACCCATCCCGCCTCCTTTCTCCAGCAGACCTTGTCTGAGGCCATGGAGGCCCACGTTCCTACTGTCGCCATCCACCCCCACCGTCCTACCTTACCCCCACAGGCCGTTCTCCTCCTCCGTGAATCCCGTCGTCTCTACCGTGCCTTCCTCCACACGCGTGACCCGGACACACTACGACGCCACCGGCAACTCCAGCGACACGTTCGTAATTTGCTCGCGGCTAAGAAACGCCGGGACTGGCGACAGACATGCACCCGTTTAAATGCAACCCTACCAATCAACTCGTCCAAGTTCTGGTCGGCCTTCCGTCGCCTTACCGGAACTAAACCCTCCCCCTACTACCCTCTTCTCCACGATGATCACCCCTTCCCTGACACCCTTAGTAAGGCCAATCACTTTGCCTCCTACCTCTCCGATGTTTTCTCCATCCCCGACGATCCCCAGTTCGATTACTCCCTCTTCCTGGATATCCGCGATCGAACTGACACCTCTGTCCCTCCCCTCGCTCCAGGTTTCCAGTACTTGGACAACATTACACACACGGAACTCAATGCCCCTATCACTACACAGGATCTCATTGATACACTCCGCACAAAACGCAACACCGCTCCTGGTCACGATCGTGCCACCTACCGTCACCTTCGTGAAGCTCCTGTCTCTTTCCTCTCCACCCTAGCCAGGCTCTACAATGTAGTCCTGTCCACCGGTTACTACCCTGACCTGTGGAAAACCTCCCGTATCCTCATGTTCCTTAAACCTGGCAAACCGCCGTCCGCCATCTCCTCCTACCGTCCCATCAGCCTTACCTCGGTCTTCAGCAAGGTCCTGGAATCTATCCTCACCCGCCGCATCCACCAGCATCTCCGCCAGCACCGCCTCCTTCCCGTCACCCAGTGTGGCTTTACGCCATCCTTCTCTTCCGACGATCTTCTCCTTCGCCTCACTCATCTCCTTTCCGAACAGCTTAATTCCCGTCGCTCCGCCATCTTCCTCTCACTTGACCTCGAACGCGCTTATGACCGCGTCTGGCATTCCGGTCTCCTCTTCAAGCTCCAAACCTTTGCCCTTCCCATTAACTACGTCCGTCTGATCGGTTCCTTTCTCTCCCGCCGTCCTTCCTATGTCACCATCCATAACACCGATTCCTACACCTTTTTCCCATCCGCCGGTGTGCCCCAAGGCTCTGTCCTCTCCCCCCTTCTGTACCTTTTGTACACGGCGGACATGCCGCCGCCGTCGCCCCCCGTCCACCTCCTCCAGTTTGCAGATAACACCGCCTTCCTCGCCCTTGCCCCCACCCTGCAACGCTCTCAACGCCTTCTCCAATCCTATCTTGACCGGTTCACCGCTTGGTGCAACCAGTGGTTGCTCAAGGTCAATCCCTCCAAAACCCAGGCGATCATTGTAGGCAAAACCACCCCTTCCTTCCGCCTCCTTGATTTCTATCTCACTATCTATGGCCGTCCTATCGCCCTCACTCCCACCCTCAAGTACCTTGGCGTCACCCTCGACCGTCGCCTCTCCTGGACTCCCCATCTCCAGACAATCCAAGCCAAGGCACGTTCCCGACTCCGTCTCCTCAAGCTCCTTTCCGGCCGCACGTGGGGTCTGGACCCCTCCACAATCCTCCACACCTATAAATCCCTCATCCGCCCTATCCTTTGTTACGCCCATCCCGCCTGGATCTCTGCCCCCCCCCTACCTTCTATAAATCCCTCCAAATCCTTGAACGCCATGCTCTCCGCCTTGCCTATCGCATCCGTCTCCCCTCCCCCACGCGGATCCTGTATGATCTCATCCCCTTCCCCCACCTCCTACTTTTCCTTGAAAGGATATGGATCCTGTACACCTCCCGTAAACTTGATCCTCCTCACCCGCTCGTGCCCACGATCCTCTCCCACCCCCGCCCGCTGCCGCGCCTGTATTCCCACGTCCCACCCGGTCTCCATCTCTCCACCCTCCTTACCCTCTCCCAAGGTGGCTTCCGCCAGCTCCCCCTCCCTGATGATGTCCTCGTCCCCTCCATCTACCCCTCCTATCAACTTTGACCCTGCCCTGCCCCCCTCTCCCGGTGTCCTTTCCTTTCGGCGCCCTCCCTCCCTTCTCTTCCCTTCCCTTCTCTCTCCTTTCCCCCATCCCCTCCCTTCACCCCTCTTCCCCCGGGCTTTCTTTCCCCATTCCTCCCTCCCCCCCTTTCTCCCCTGCCCGTGGCATCTCTGCTCTCCCATCTCGCTCTCCCACTCCCCTTCCTCCTCCGCCTCCTCTATTGGCAGGTCCCCGGACTCGCACACGCTCAGTGGACATTCGCGCGCCGGAGGTCACCGCCGTCAGTGTATCGTGTGTGCCATCATGTTTAGTGTTCAGTGTTTCACCGTCACACTCCATCGTTCACCAGTGCCGTCGTCTTCTTCCGTGTTTGTGCATTGTGTCAACCGTTCGTCGTGTGGATTGTCATCGAGTGTGAACGGCTTCTTGTGTTTTCATGTTCATGTGTCTACTGTTTTTTCCCGCCGATTTTTTACGTCATGTCTCTTCTCTGTTTATCTCATTGTACACTCTTCGGCTGAAGAGCGGCGTATTGTGCTGCTACCAGCCTACCTGATTGTTCAGGTGTCAAAATAACAATAAAGTAAAAAAAAAAAAGCTGTAACCTGCATCAGAGGGTTGGATCCCCTCAGTCGACGACGTCCGGTTGCAACACCTGGGCTGCTTTCAGGTTGTAATCTCCGTCTTCGGCGGTTGTGTCTGTCTGTCTGTCTGTCTGTCTGCCCGTTGCTTCCTGCTGTCGCTGTCCGTCCGTCCGTTCGTCCGTCCGTCCGTCCGTCTGCCTGCCTGTTCGCTGCCGTCTGCTGTCCGTCCGTCCGTCTGTTCGTCGCCGCCGCCGCCACCGCCGGTGCCCGCCGCCGCCGCCGCTGCCGCCGCCGTCGCCGCCGCCGTCGCCGCCGTCCTGACCCTGGTCTACGGCCGTCTTCATCCGTCTTCGGCTTTGTCTGTTCCCAGTTTCTGTCCTCTTCTCTTCGTTCTGTTCGTTCTTGTTTCTCTCTCCCGTCATATCCGCCCCCACCACCACTGTCACTACTACCACCACCGCCATTGTCTATACCTCCCCTTCCGCCGCCTCCACCACTATAACTTGGTGTGCCCAGTCCCACCCCCCTCCTTCCATTCCACCTCTCCTCACTCTCCCTTCACCCTCTATCTTTGTCGCCCCCTCTCCCGCTTCTTCCTCCCGCTCCTCTCGTTCTGATCCCTTCCCCCCACTCCCCCAGCCTGTCACTGCAGCTTCGGCTCGGGTGGTGGCCCGTCGGGCCACTGCCCAAGCCCAGCTCTCCCCGTCACCTTCGCCATCACCGCCGCCACTGCCACCGTCATCGTCATCGCCGCCGTCGCCTTCGCCTTCACTGTCACTGTCACCATCTCCGGCGCCGACTCCGGCCCTGGGACCTGCCCCTCCCCGCCACATTCCCGTTGTTCCCATCCCCCACACCTCCTCCACCGCCGTCAAGCGCCCCAGTGGCACTCCTGCTTCCTCTGCTTCCAAAAAGGCTGCGCCTCATCCTCCTTCCCCCACCCATGATGCCATGGAAGTCTCCCCGCCTGTCCCTGCCCCTCATCCTCCTCCTCTCCCCCTTCCTCCTACCGCTACCTCCTCTCCCGTCCTGATCCCTCTCTCCTTGAAGCCCAGAACCTCACCCTCTTCCTTCGCCAGCATTGTCCTGGTGCCCACATCTCCCTCCTCACTCCTCGCCGAGATTCGGTCCTCATCTCCTCCCCCAGCCAGACCCTCCACACCTACCTCCTTTCCCGCATCCCTGTCACCCGCTTTGGCCCTCATGCCTCTCTCACCCCTGCTCCTCCACCACCTCCCTCCCGCCAACCCCAACCTCCGCGTCGTCCGCCAACTCTCACCGCCGTGATCACTCGGCTTAGTCCAGTGATCACAGAGGAGGAGGTGTTGGCGGAGCTCAAGGCGCATCCCCATTTGGAGGTGCGTGCGGTTCGCCGCATACATAACGCTGCCGGCCACACCCGCCTTATGCGGGTTTTTTCTGAGCACGCCCCCTCCATTGACCGTCTCCTGAAGGAGGGTGCCCTCCTTTTTAACCAGCGGTACAAGGTCGACCCCTCCCGTTCCCCTCCTCAATCCCTGCACTGCCAGAGGTGTCTGCGCTATAACGCGCACCCCACAGCTGAGTGCCGCGAGGCCCCCACCTGCCCGCATTGTCGGCAAGCGCACTTCCTCAGGCAGTGCCCTAACCTCCAATCCCCTCCTTCCTGCAATACCTGCAATCTCCCCCATCCCACCTACTCAGAAAAGTGTAAAGCCCGACCCCCTCCAACCACTCCTGAACTCACCGTCCCTGTCCGTCCCCTGGACGCCCCCACCCCTCCTGGCAAATCCCTTCGTCCCCCCCCCCCCGCTGAGGACATCATCAGGTTCCTTACCATCGCCCTCCAGAATGTTCATCCCTTTCAGCGCCCACACACCCTCCAACAGATCTCCCTCGCCGCCCGTTCCATATTCCAACTCAAGATGTACGCCACCTACTCCAACAACCAGGCCCATTTCACCTTCTCCCGCCTCGACACCCTCGTCTAAATCCCTATCATGGCGTGACAGCAATGTATCCTTTTCAACAACATCCGCTCCCTACCCGCCAACAGGAACCTCTTCCTGCACACCCTTGCCACCCACCGCGTGGATGCCTTCCTCCTTAATGAAACCTTTCTCCAACCCCACCACACCATTCACACTTCGCCCTACCTCCTCCACCGCTCCGATAATCCCCTCCCAATTGCGCGAGGCGGAGTTGCCATTGGTCACCACCGCCAGATCCCCGTTCGGCTCCAACCTCTCCTTCCCGACCCCACCGAACACTTGATCCTTAGTCTCTTCTTCCCCGGCCTTACCGTTACCTGCGCCACCATCTATGTCCGCCCCAACGCTCCTATTCCCTTCGACTTCCTCTCCCACGTCGATCGTACCTTTTCCTCCTACGTGATCGCCGCCGACCTCAACACCATAGTCGTTCCGCTGCCCAGTTACGGCGATGGCATCGGTTCCTCTCCACCCTTCAAGGTGACCACGTCCCCATCCCCCGGCATACCCGTCCTGAATCCAACTCCACTCCTGATGTTATCCTCTCCTCCCCCAACCTCCTTGGCCGCATAACGGTGGATGTCCTGGAGCCTATTGGTAGCGACTATCTCCCTGTCCTCCTCACCGTTACAGACGGTCGTCGCCCTCGCCCCGACCCTCGTAATGAGCCTCCCCCTAAGTATGTCCACGACTATTCCCGAGCCGACTGGAATGCCTACTGGGATACCCTTTCCACCCAGGTCGATAGCCACCCTCTCACCTACCACCACCCTGACGATGTCACCCATGCTGCCTCCTTTCTCCAGCAGACTTTGTCTGAGGCCGTGGAGGCCCACGTTCCTACTGTCGCCATCCACCCCCACTGTCCTACCTTACCCCCACAGGCCGTTCTCCTCCTCCGTGAATCCCGTCGTCTCTACTGTGCCTTCCTCCGCACGCGTGACCCGGACACACTACGACGCCACCGGCAACTCCAGCGACACGTTCGTAATTTGCTCGCGGCTAAGAAACACCGGGACTGGCGACAGACATGCACCTGTTTAAATGCAACCCTACCAATCAACTCGTCCAAGTTCTGGTCGGCCTTCCATCGCCTTACCGGAACTAAACCCTCCCCCTATTATCCTCTTCTCCATGATGATCACCCTTTCCCTGACTCCCTTAGTAAGGCCAATCACTTTGCCTCCTACCTCTCCGATGTATTTTCCATCCCCGATGATCCCCAGTTCGATTACTCCCTCTTCCCAGATATCCGCGATCGAACTGACACCTCTTCCCCTCCCCTCGCTCCTGGTTTCCAGTACTTGGACAACATTACACACATGGAACTCAATGCCCCTATCACTACACAGGATCTCATTGATACACTCCGCACAAAACGCAACACCGCTCCTGGTCACGATCGTGCCACCTACCGTCACCTTCGTGAAGCTCCTGTCTCTTTCCTCTCCATCCTGGCCAGGCTCTACAATGTAGTCCTGTCCACCGGTTACTACCCCGACCTGTGGAAAACCTCCCGTATCCTCATGTTCCTTAAACCTGGCAAACCGCCGTCCGCCGTCTCCTCCTACCGTCCCATCAGCCTTACCTCGGTCTTCAGCAAGGTCCTAGAATCTATCCTCACCTGCCGCATCCACCAGCATCTCCGCCAGCACCGCATCCTTCCCGTCACCCAGTGTGGCTTTCGGCCATACTTCTCTTCCGACGATCTTCTCCTTCACCTCACTCATCTCCTTTCTGAACAGCTTAATTCCCGTCGCTCCGCCATCTTCCTCTCACTTGACCTCGAACGCGCTTATGACCGCGTCTGGCATTCTGGTCTCCTCTTCAAGATCCAAACCTTTGCCCTTCCCATTAACTACGTCCGTCTGATCGGTTCCTTTCTCTCCCGCCGTCCTTCCTATGTCACCATCCATAACACCGATTCCTACACCTTTTTCCCCTCCGCCGGTGTGCCCCAAGGCTCCGTCCTCTCCCCCCTTCTGTACCTTTTGTACACGGCGGACATGCCGCCGCCGTCGCCCCCCGTCCAACTCCTCCAGTTTGCCGATGACACCGCGTTCCTCGCCCTTGCCCCCACCCTGCAACGCTCCCAACGCCTTCTCCAATCCCATCTTGACCGGTTCACCGCTTGGTGCAACCAGTGGTTGCTCAAGGTCAATCCCTCCAAAACCCAGGCGATCATTGTAGGCAAAACCACCCCTTCCTTCCGCCTCCTTGATTTCTATCTCACCGTCTATGGCCGTCCTATCGCCCTCACTCCCACCCTCAAGTACCTTGGCGTCACCCTCGACCGTCGCCTCTCCTGGACTCCCCATCTCCAGACAATCCAAGCCAAGGCACGTCCCCAACTCCGTCTCCTCAAGCTCCTTTCCGGCCGCACGTGGGGTCTGGACCCCTCCACAATCCTCCACACCTATAAATCCCTCATCCGCCCTATCCTTTGTTACGCCAATCCAGCCTGGATCTCCGCCCCCCCCTACCTTCTATAAATCCCTCCAAATCCTTGAACGCCATACTCTCCGCCTTGCCTATCGCATCCGTCTCCCCTCCCCCACGCGGATCCTGTATGATCTCATCCCCTTCCCCCACCTCCTCCTCTTCCTTGAAAGGATACGTATCCTGTACACCTCACGTAAACCTGATCCTCCTCACCCACTCGTTTCCCCGATCCTCTCCCACCCCCGCCCGCCGCCGCGCCTGTATTCCCACGTCCCGCCTGGTCTCCATCTCTCCACCCTCCTTACCCTCTCCCAAGGTGGCTTCTGCCAGCTCCCCCTACCTGATGATGTCCTCGTCCCCTCCATCTACCACTCTTATCAACTTTGATCCTCCCCCCCCACCTCCTATGTCCTCTCCTTTAGGCACCCTCCCTCCCTTCCCTTCCCTCCTCTTTCCTTTCCCCCCTCCTTCCTCCCCTCTCCACCGGGCTTCCCCTCCCCCTTCCTCCCTGCCCCTCTCTCCTTTGCCCATGGCATCTCTGCTCCCCCCTCTCCCATTCCCCTTCCCATTCCTCCTCCTCCACCTCCTCTCTTGGCAGGTCCCCGGACTCGTACATGCTCAGTGAACATTCGCGCGCCGGAGATCATCGCCGTCAGTGTTTCGTGTGTGTGCCTTCGTTTGTGTGTAGTGTTGTTCGCCGTCACGCCCCCACCGTTCACGTGCCGTCACAATCATCCATGTTCTGTGCATCGTGTCACCCAGTGTTAGTGATGTTTCTCGTCCAGCGTGAACGGCTACATGTTTTTTCGATTTTTAGTGTCTACATTTTTTTTTGCCCACCGTTATTACTGTCTACTCTGTGCCACCTTTATGTACTACTTGTTGTAACACTCAAGGCTGAAGAGCGGCGTATTGTGCTGCTGCCAGCCCGCCTTTGTATAAGGTGTTAAAATCACAATAAAGAAAAAAAAAAAAGCTGTAACCTGTTATACTTAACTTTTATTCTTTCAATTTTTGTAAGGTACGGATTGTATAATCCGTCCCTATATTAGAAGCCCAAATTGTGTAGCGGTATCTCTTCAGTGCTTTACTATACGTGGAATATATCTTCTCCTTTGAACATTTATCTTATCAACTGCAATATGGTTTGCTAGTGCGTTATGGGGCCTGACGTATTTGTATATATCCCTGTCTCACCCAGTAATTCCCAACAAGCAACTCCTCAAGCGAAGGGTCAAATCGAGTAGACTGGTAGTATTTCCAAACTTCGACTTTCGAAGAAGTCGGAAACTTAGTTTTAAACCTATATCGAGTTTACAGTAAAGCACCCACCTTACTTTTAATTTCGTGTTTATCTTCCTTGTCCGCCCAATCTGTAACTTTCATTGATTTAATGATTGCATGATAGTTTAGTTTTTTGTATGAAATTCCAAGCGTACTTTCGCCTTCCCTCGCTCCAGTATTGAAATGACAGTAAGCTTTTCTTTCGTCGCCGGCGCTCAGCTTTGGAAATCCAGGCAAGTAGATTCTAGACAGTAATGGGCTTTGTGGTATTGTGAGTTCTAAGAGACGAAAAGCAGAACACAAAATTGTTGGAGAGAAAACAGGAAATGTAATGTACATTCGGATTCTGGGATGCAAACAGGCTGATCGGTTGAAATGATTGTGGCTAGAATATCGTATTTTCCCATAGAATATAAATGTATAGGATCTATTTGAACTGTATGTACTAAAGCTGCACGTGTAGTGTTGTACTCGTGAACGTTATAAACGGCAGATTTATTTCATAGCTGTGTTGTATGCAACTTACTACTGTTGTAGTCGCATCCGTCATATCCATTCCTGAACGAAAAACAACAACCGATTAATTTTACTAAAATTACCACACGATCTACAATGAACAAATTAAGCTTCACACTCACTGAAACGAATTCCACTACAAACACAGCCGACACTCGCACAATTCTGGATAATGAGCAAAACCAAACTGAACCCATTACACCACACAAACGAAAACCCTGAACACACCACAAGAGAGCACAACAAACCACAACACGACGACATCTACAAACACGCCACACTCACAAGGCAAACTCCGCGCCGTCATGACGTCACACGACAACACCCGTACATCACGGGTCAAAGCCGACGCGTGGGATCGGACGCTTCTGTCGTCCCCTCTCAGATTATATTAGTGAATTATATAAGAAAACTTTTGTGGTTGTTGTTGAACGCTTTTGTGAACCTTTGGCAGACTTAGTGATAAACAATTGTTATGTTTTCTTCTGAATTTTCATTAAAATAACCTCATGGCTGACAGACAGCTATGGTGGTGCAGGGTCATTCATTATATACAACATTCCACATAGAATGAGCAAGAGCTGCACATGCAATGCAAATAGAGCAAAACATACATTCAGATTACTTTTATTGTTGTCATTGTCAGTAGCAGTGGGAAGTACATCAGTGGGGATGGTGGATAGAGCAACAGTTGGCTCTCGCCTTCCTGTGCATCGTACTGCAGCTGAGAAAGCTGTGTGGTGCCTAAAAATCAGTCATTACAGTGGGCACATAGGTGTCAAGAAAGAACAGCAGTTGGCTGACTCTTAGTCACTCCCACAATCACAGTTACTTTAATCAAGGCGTAGTGTGGTTGTGAAAAAAGTCATTTCATGCTGAAATTTGATCTGCACTATCAATACAAGACAGAAATATAACTTTTGTGTAAACTTTGCATCCTTAACTAAGATTTAACAAAGTTATGTATTATAGTATGAAGATATTTGAGAAGCTCCCATCTAACATCCAACAAGAAATTAGTTATCTCAGGAAATTCAAAGGAAAGTTTAAAAAATACATCAGTAGTGACTCCTTCCATTGATTATCTTAGTGCAAGGATTTCATTCCTTCTTTAGATGGATGGCAGGGAGTGTGTTGTAAACTGTCCTATGTAATTAAATATGTAGGTTACTGTTTTTTTATAAAAAATACTTGATTAATGAACTACATATCAAGTTTCTTATGACATCCTGAAGGTACCTAATGTAACTGAAGTAGCAGCAGCTTTCTTTCTAATTCACTAGAACACATTTAACTGGCATAAAAAGAACTAGCATTAAGCAGTATTGTGATATTTTCTTATTAATATAGTGTACAGCTTAAGCAATGTTTGGTTGTCTTTTGTTAATGTTTATCTTCACTTACTCGCTGTAGGTTCACCTCCTTGGCGGTAGAGTAGAAGAAATTTCTGTTCTTTTTCACCTTCTTGGTGGGATATACAGAATATGATGAATGAGTAGAATAAATTTCTATTCTTTTGAAATTGTGATGGTTTATTTATGTCAAGAAATGTTAGTAAATGTATATAATGTGAAGGTGATACTAGAATGCTTAATGCCTTGAACACGTACCTATATAATGAGTGTCGGTAAATCTGTAGCATCACAATCTTCAGCTGTCCAGTTGCAGTGTGAATGCAATACATGATCAGATTAGCTGATTAAATGTGCCACCATTTAACAACTTAATATGAAGTTAAATGTGGGAGTTTTTTGAAAATGATTTGCACCTAATTGGCCACAGAGTGGTGTATTCTACATACAAAATTCATATTGCTGATCAGTACATACATAATTCTTTTCTTACTTGACATGTATTGATGTTATTCTAATTTGACATCTAAAGATGTTTTTCTACTCATGTTTGTTCTTTCCGTTACTGCCAGGTTCTACCTTAAAATATGCAATAATTCACAATAATTCATTCAATATATCTTTTATGTATTTTCAGAAATGCATTGCAAATCCAGTACCACAACAGAGTGACTACAGGATTGCACAACCAAACGTTCTCTGCCACCACCCTATATTTTCTGGGATGGTTACTAGGAATAGGCAACAGCCAGTACCCAAGATCATTATTTTTATTTTACCATCTGTGTCAAATTAATGTGTCTGGTAATATATGAATAATGTTATATCACTGTCTGTAGTAGTATCATAGATACACTTTAAGAAAATGAAATGGTTTACATTGCACTGTGAAAACCCATGTCATAAAATGTTTATTGACGTGGATGACACGTTTATCTCTTGTGTTGGAGTTACTGTTGCAGTGAATGTGATTTTTTAGTATGACATGTTAAAAACATCAGCAGTAAAATAAATTTGTTTATTGCAGAAGGAGTTACCGGTGTGTCTTTTAAATATGTTGTATTGTCCCATCTTATACATGTGTTGTTCACAATCCCTGCTCCCATCCCCACCCACAGAAAGTAATTACAGAATCATGAATCTGTGTTGTGATTGGTTCTGCATGGAATGTTGTTATAATATTCAAAATTTGTTTGCTTACTGTGAACTATTAGACATCAGCTGTATTAGGTATATTAGTGACATGTGAAGATTTGTGCCGGAGTGCAACTTGAGCCTTATCAAAGATTCACTGTGTGTATGTTTAAAATAAGGTATAATGAGCTAATTGTAGCACATTTGGCCAGTGATACACAGCTTCTTATTTGGCATGTGTTCAGTTCATTTTTTTTTTATTCATTCCACGCATCACCTCTCCTCTGCTTGTAACTTCAGATTGATTAGTCTGTGAGAGTACATAATGGGCTATGAAAATGAACACTTATTTACAACAGTTCCTTCTAGATATGTTCAGTTTGGTTTGACCTTCTGGATGTGACATGATCTTGAATAAAACAAGTAGAAGTAGTAACAGTTATGACCAGTGCTTGATTTATAAAAAAGAACAGGTACCAGTACTGTGACTTGTCAGAGGTATCAGTATGGCATACCATCACTAATCGAGCACTGGTTATAACAACCAAAGCAGTTGTTTGGTTTAGAATAGTGATGCCAGTAACTGTACCTGGATTTCTTCGTCTTGTCACAGCAATGAAAAATGAAGATATATGTTCGACAGTTTTATGAAAAGGATAGTTGCTACCCACCATATAGTGGAGTCGCTGATTCGCAGATAGGCACAACAAAAAGACTGTCAAACACAGCTTTTGGCTAAACAGGTCTTTATTAGATTTAAACAGCACACAACACAACACACAAACACAACATGCGCAGACATGGACACAGTCTCTGGCTGCCAAGGAAAGAGTTTGAGCATCTTGCACTGCTGCTCACATTCTGGCCTTGGCAGCCAGATGCTGAGGTCAGGTATGTGTGTTTGTGTTTACGCACACTGCCATTGCCACTCAAAGAAACTGATAAACAAAATAGGTCTTATGAATTTTTGTGTGGAGGGGGGGGGATGGGAGGGGTTGGAGACAGAGGGGAAGGTTTGCACTGCCCACATGCAAAATTCTATCTTAATATGCGTTAATTAGGAAATCCCAACCTAATCATGGATCTGACACTATAGATTTAGCATTGCGTTAATATACCAGAATTAAACAATAATTTGAAAGTGATGAATGAAATCAGAATATTTTGTGATTGGATCTGTATGGGATCTGAACCCTGTCACATTCATCTTTTTTTGTTGTAATATATTTGGTTACACTGATGCAAAACTTCAGAAAGAATACACAAGATGAAAACTCCATAAAACAAGATTGATGGAAAAAAGGAAGTTAACTGTTTAGTATTTCAAAACTAATCACCATAGCTGTGAATACATTTACGACCCTGTGAGACAAGATGGTCAACAGCTTAATGGAAAAATGTTTGCGGTGTTCTACGAACTCTTGGTGTGAACCAAACGAATGACCAATCTCTCTCCAAGTGATTTCCATATTTTTAAAGTGCTGAAGAAAGGCATTCATGGCTGTCCCTTTGCTTCAGATAAAGAGGCGTGTGCCTGGCAACATTTTTTCACAAAGGCGTTGACCACTGTAAGGCAATTACAGTGGAATAAATGTGTTAACAACTATGGCAAGTACTTCAGTATTAATAAGTAGTTTACTTACATTTTTCCACATTTTTCATATTTGACTGCCCTTGTATGCCACTCTCTTAAGCTTGCTTTTGTAGCTCTGTGTACTACGTACACAAGTACTCTATTATTATTTTACAGCATTTTTTTTAATGCCATGTTCCATTCATGATCTTGCAGCTGTGTGCTGGGTTAAAGCTATCCCAAATTTGGTAGGTTTTCCCTAGAGGGAGCTGTAGAGGGCAAAAACTGTAGAGGAAGACAGAGATTGGAATACGTCAAGCAAATAATTGGGGACTGGGGATGTGGGTTGCAAGTGCTACTCTGAGATGAAGAGGTTAGCACAGGAAAGCAATTCGTGGGGGGCCGCATCAATCCAGTCAGTAGACTGATGACCAAAAAAAAAAAAAATGTAATGAACACTCTTAGCTGCTTACAGGCATTGACATACGTCAATGGGGACAGATGAAAACGTGTGTCCCGACCGGGACTCGAACCCAGGATATCCTGATTACTTGGCAGACGCTCTATCCATCTGAGCCACTGAGGACACAGAGGATAGTGCGACTATATGGATTTATCTCTGGCCTCCCGCGAAACCCACGTTCTCAACGTATTGTCCCGCACTACATTCGTAGTGCCCCCACCCATTATACTCATTTCTCGCAGTGCGTTGCCGATTCCCGTAAGAGTTCGGGCACTGTTTGTGCATTTACACAGAAGAAGAAGATGGTCAAGTGGCCGGTGCGCCTTAACTTCTTCTGTGCGAATGCACAAACAGTTCCCGAACTCTTACAGGAATCGGCAACGCGCCGCGAGTATTGAGTATAATGGGCGGGGGCACTACGAATGTAGTGCGGGACAATATGTTGAGAATGTGGGTTTCGTGGGAGGCGTGCCACTGATGAATCCCTGTAGTCGCACTATCCTCTGTGTCCTCGGTGGCTCAGATGGATAGAGTGTCTGTCATGTAAGCAGGAGATCCCGGGTTTGAGTCCCGGTCGGGCACACATTTTCATCTGTCCCCGTTGACGTATGTCAATGCCTGTAAGCAGCTAAGGGTGTTCATTTCATTGTAATTTCAAGACATCTATCACATTGGCAGGAAAGATCATCAATTCACGTTTCACAGAACACAGTGGGCCGCTGACATATCCACAACCTCACCCTCTTGTACTTCCTAGACTGACTGAAACTGATGTCCACACGTATTTCTTCAGGTCATCAAAGATGTGAAAATCACAGAGTCAATTCAGAGAACCATAGCCTTCATCTGATTGGAGGTGTGGGGGTGGGTGTTATCGTGCAATAGGATGATTCGATCACACAGCATTCCTTGATATTTTGATGTGATAGCACGTCACAGTTTTGACAGAGTGTCTTCCTGGCATTGCACATTGATTGTGGTTCCACACTTGAGGAACTCAACAAGCAGAGGACCCAAGGAGTTGAAGGAGGAGGTTATCGTGACCTTACTGGAAATTGTGTGAACAACTTTGGATTTCTTAGGCAGGGGAGACGTGGGATCTTTCCACTGTCTGTTTTACAATTTGCCCTCTGGCTGGAATCAGCTTTTGCCCAATAATGCCTGCCGCCACACCACCATTCGAACCAAAGCTGTGCCTCAACAATTTGGTTGGGAAATACTGCAACATCCTGAATACAGTCTGAATCATTCGTAAGACTTTTACATCTTTGGCAATGCCTTAACAAGTTTGGTGATTACTTTTGAATGGAACCATTCCACATGTTCAGTTTTCGGATCCCTTATATATTTAAGTCATCATATATTTGAGTACTAACAACTAAAATTAATGAACTACAGTACTTATCTGCCTTGGTGAATAACAGTCATCAAATCCATCTGACATAATTTACCTCTATGAACATTGTGTGCCCACTGATACATAAGTGTTAAGTGTAACAGGATTTAGATTAGTCTCTTGCTTCTGTAGAGCAGAAATGGAAACAGAAGGAGCTGCTGCATTCATCAGGAATTGTCATCTGCCTAAAGCAGCTTGTGGAAGCATGCAGGACAGAACTAGAATTTCATATTAAATCATTTATAATGGTAAGGGTGTACTGAACGCCACTGGGTAATTTTAATCTGTTCATAGATCACATTGATGTTCTATAGGCATATGTAACAGCAATAAAAAAAGATAAACAGTGATTCTGATAACTTTAATGTAGATTATCTTAAAGACTTGTCCAGTAAGGATTTATCAGTTAGTAACACTATCATTCACGTAATCCATACTGTCAACTTCCAAAATAGGGTAGCTAATTGCTCAAACACAGCTATTGATAACAATGCACTATTAATATTATCTGCAGGGTCATTTATATACAACAGGAACAGCAAGGTCCCAACACAATTTCCGCACATCTGAAGATACTTCTACATCTGACAATAAAATTCTATGACTTCTCTACCAAAAGGTCCTCAATCCAGTCACAAATTTCACTCGACACCCCATAAGATTGTAGTTTTGATAATATGCATAGGTGAGTTACTGAGTCAAATGCTTTTCAGAAATGAAGCAACACAGCATCTTCCTGACACCCTTGATCCAAAGCTTTCAGTAGGTCGTGGGAGTAAAGAGTGAGTTGGGTTTCACATGACTCATGTTTTTGGAATACATGGTGCTTGGCAGTGAGGAGATCATTCTGTTAAAGATGCCTCATTATGTTAGCGTTCAGACTATGTTCTAATATTCTACAACACATCAGTGTGTGGGATATCGGACAGTAGTTTTGTGGTACACTTCTACTACCCTTCCCGTATACATGTGTAACCTGTGCTTTTTTCCAAGAACTGAGCGAGGATTTTTGTTCAAGGAATCTGCGATATATGAAAGTTAGACAAGTGGCCAACTCGGATGCGAGTGCAATCAGACCTGCAGCGAGGAAGAGAGGAGACGAGGATCAAGGGAGAGATGCCAGAGAGAGTAGCTCAGGGATAAAGTGCACTGCCAGCTTCAGTGCAGAAATGACACTGGCACAGTTAAAAGTAAAGATAGATTAGAAGGAAGAGGAATGAATAGTACAATTAGGAACTATGACAGTATAAGGGGTGGACAGAAAGAGGACAGGTAGTTAAGAGAGTGAAGGTGGACAACAAAAGGAGAGAAAAGCTTAATGAAAAAAATGAGGAGGAGGGATGTGTTAATGAAGATTAAGATCAGGATGAGATGGTGTCGAAATGTGAGGATGTCACAGATGGGCAGCTCCAAACTATGGAGTCCAGGAAAACAGTACCAGGTGGGGACTGGAGGGGGGAATGGGGGGGGGGAGGAGGGAGATCCAAATGACCTGTGTTGTGTAGCACCCTTGAATCATGTGGTGGAGTATATTGAGCAACTGGGTACCGGATGTCCCAAAAGCATAAAGTTCTTCCATGCACATTTGTATGCTCCACCAGTTTAGTGATGGTCAGGTATGTATATAACACAGTGCAGTGGACACAAGTTAATTGATAAACGACATGCACAGTTTTGCAAGTTGACCTGCCTTTGATATTGTAGGATTTACTAATGGTGGAACTGGAGTAGGTGGTGGTCGGTTGGTGCACGGAGAAGGATTTACACTATGACAATCCCAATGGCAGGAACTCTGGAGTGCGGGTAATGGTTTGGGAATGTCATATAGTCTGACTAGGATGGTACGGAGATTAGGAGGGTGTTAGAAGGTGACACTGGTTGGTGCGAGAAAGATATAAGTGAGAGATGATCCCATTTCAGGGCTCAACTTGAAAAAGCTGTAGCTGTGGCCTCATAAAGTTATACCCGATATTTGAGGCTGACTGCTGAATAAATCCACTGCTCCCAAAGTACATTTTCCACAAGGTCCATGACGATAAGATGTGACATATTAGGGCTTGTATTGACATTTTTAGGCAGTTGTTTTTTCCTCACTCTATTTGCGAGTGGATTAGTACAGGAAATTATTAGTATGGTAAAAGTTACCCTCTGTCATGCTCTGTGCAGTGATTTGAGCAGTGTGTATGTAGATGTAGGAAGTATAGAAGAAGTTGAGGCCCGGGTGGACCTGGGCACGAAGAGGGGTCCGTCGTCACTCTTTTGTAATTGAGAACTGCATTAACAAGAGGGAGAGAGTATTAAATTGCCCAGGAGATTTGTTTGTGAATAAAATCTGTGAGGTAGCTGTAGTTGAGGACAGTCTGAGAGAGACTGTCAGTGTCAGTGTATGTGTTGAGGGATTCTGTGGTGTTGTTGTGGTCTTCAGTCTTGAGACTGGTTTGATGCAGCTCTCCATGCTACTCTATCCTGTGCAAGCTTCTTCATCTCCCAGTACCTACTGCAGCCTACATCCTTCTGAATCTGCTTAGTATATTCATCTCTTGGTCTCCCTCTACGATTTTTACCCTCCACACTGTTCTCCAGTACTAAATTGGTGATCCCTCGATGTTTGAGAACATGTCCTACCAACCGATCCCTTCTTCTACTCAAGTTGTGCCACAAGCTCCTCATCTCCCCAATTCTATTCGATACCTCCTCATTAGTTATGTGATCTACCCATCTAATCTTCAGCATTCTTCTGTAGCACCACATTTAGAAAGCTTCTATTCTCTTCTTGTCTAAACTATTTATCATCCATCTTTCACTTCCATACATGGCTACACTCCATACAAATACTTTAAGAAATGACTTCCTGACATTTAAATCTATACTCGATGTTAACAAATTTTTCTTCTTCAGAATCGCTTTCCTTGCCATTGCCAGTCTACATTTTATATCCTCTCTACTTCGACCATCATCAGTTATTTTGCTCCCCAAATAGCAAAACTCCTTTACTACTTTAAGTGTCTCATTTCCTAATCTAATTCCCTCAGCATCACCCGACTTAATTCGACTACATTCCATTATCCTCGTTTAGCTTTTGTTGGTGTTCATCTTATACCCTCCTTTCAAGACACTGCTCATTCCGCTCACCTGCTCTTCCAAGTCCCTTTCTGTCTCTGACAGAATTACAATGTCATCAGCGAACCTCAAAGTTTTTATTTCTTCTCCTTGGATTTTAATACCTACTCTAAACCTTTCTTTTGTTTCCTTTATTGCTTGCTCAATATACAGATTGAATAACATCGGGGATAGGCTACAACCCTGTCTCACTCCCTTCCCAACCACTGCTTACCTTTCATACCCCTTGACTCTTATAACTGCCATATGCTTTCTGTACAAATTGTAAATAGCCTTTTGCTCCCTGTATTTTACCCCTGCCACCTTCAGAATTTGAAAGAAAGTATTCCAATCAACATTGTCAAAAGTTTCTCTAAGTCTGCAAATGCTAGAAACGTACGAGTAGGTTTGCATTTCCTTAATCTTTCGTCTAAGATAAGTTGTTGTTGTTGTGGTCTTCAGTCCTGAGACTGGTTTGATGCAGCTCTCCATGCTACTCTATCCTGTGCAAGCTTTTTCATCTCCCAGTACCTACTGCAACCTACATCCTTCTGAATCTGCTTAGTGTATTCATCTCTTGGTCTCCCTCTACGATTTTTACCCTCCACGCTGCCCTCCAATACTAAATTGGTGATCCCTTGATGCCTCAGAACATGTCCTACCAACCGATCCCTTCTTCTGGTCAAGTTGTGCCACAAACTTCTTTTCTCCCCAATCCTATTCAATACTTCCTCATTAGTTATGTGATCTACCCATCTAATCTTCAGCATTCTTCTGTAGCACCACATTTCGAAAGCTTCTATTCTCTTCTTGTCCATACTATTTATCGTCCATGTTTCACTTACATACATGGCTACACTCCATACGAATACTTTCAGAAATGACTTCCTGACACTTAAATCAATACTGGATGTTAACAAATTTCTCTTCTTCATAAACGCTTTCCTTGCCATTGCCAGCCTACATTTTATATCCTCTCTACTTCGACCATCATCAGTTATTTTGCTCCCCAAATAGCAAAACTCCTTTACTACTTTAAGTGCCTCATTTCCTAATCTAATTCCCTCAGCATCACCCGACTTAATTAGACTACATTCCATTATCCTAGTTTTGCTTTTGTTGATGTTCATCTTATATCCTCCTTTCAAGACACTGTCCATTCCATTCAACTGCTCTTCCAAGTCCTTTGCTGTCTCTGACAGAATTACAATGTCATCGGCGAACCTCAAAGCTTTTATTTCTTCTCCATGAATTTTAATACCTACTCCTCATTTTTCTTTTGTTTCCTTTACTGCTTGCTCAATATACAGATTGAACAACATCGGAGAGAGGCTACAACCCTGTCTTACTCCCTTCCCAACCACTGCTTCCCTTTCATGTCCCTCGACTCTTATAACTGCCATCTGGTTTCTGTACAAATTGTAAATAGCCTTTCGCTCCCTGTATTTTACCCCTGCCACCTTTAGAATTTGAAAGAGAGTATTCCAGACAACACTGTCAAAAGCTTTCTCTAAGTCTACAAATGCTAGAAACGTATGTTTGCCTTTCCTTAATCTTTCTTCTAAGATAAGTCGTAAGGTCAGTATTGCCTCACGTGTTCCAGTGTTTCTACGGAATCCAAACTGATCTTCCCCGAGGTTGGCTTCTACTAGTTTTTCCATTCGTCTGTAAAGAATTCGTGTTAGTATTTTGCAGCTGTGACTTATTAAGCTGATAGTTCGGTAATTTTCACATCTGTCAACACCTGCTTTCTTTGGGATTGGAATTATTATATTCTTTAAGATAAGTTGTAGGGTCAGTATTGCCTCACGTGTTCAAACATTTCTACAGAATCCAATTTTGTGGTGGAGCAGATATTTTTGCTGCAGATGTGAGTGTTTATCAGAGATGAGAGTATTGTCATGAGTGCCCCAGGGAAGTGTAATCAGACTGCTGTTGTTTTCTATATAGTCGTACATAAATGATTTGGCGGACAGGAGGAGCATCAATCTGCTGTTGTCTGCTGATGATGCTGCAGTGTATAGTAAAGTGTAAAAGCTGAATGACTGCATGAAGATTCAAGATGACTTAGACGAAATTTCTATTTGGTGTGATGAATGGCAGTTAGCTCTAAATGTGGAAAAATGTAAGTTAATGAGGATGAGTAGGAAGAACAAACCTGTGATGTTCAGATACAGTATTACTAGTGACCTGCTTGATACACTCCAGTCAGTTAAATATCTGGTCATAATGTTGCAAAGCAATATGAAATGGAATGAGCATATAAGGTTTGTGGTAGGGAAGGCGAATGGTCAACTTCAGTTTATTGGGAAAATTTTAGGAAAGAGTGATTCACCTGTGAAGGAAATCACATTCAGGATGCTGGTGTGACCTATTCTTGAGTACTATTCAAGTGTTTGGGACCTGTACCAGATCAGATTGAAGGAAGACATTGAAGAAATTCAGAGATGGTCTTCTGGATATGTTACTGGTAGGTTGGAACAACACGTAAGTGCTACGGTGATGCTTTGGGAACTCAAATGGGAATCCCTGGAGGGAAGGCAGCATTCTTTTCGAGAAATACTATTGCGAAAATTTAGAGAACTTGCATTTGAGACTGAGTACTGAATGGTTCTACTGTCAGCAACATACATTGCGTGTAAGGACCAAAGAGATAAGATATGAGAAATTAGGGCTCATACAAAGGCGTACAGACAGTCGTTTTTCCCTTGCTCTATTTGTGAGTGAAACAGGAAACAAAATGATTAGCAGTGGTACAGTGTACCCTCCACCACGCACCATACGGTGGCTTGTGGAGTATCTCTCTAGATGTAGATGCAGATGCCTGGGTTGTAGGGAAGGGAGCATTTGATGTAGACAGGGTGGCAGCTTTCATAAAGTGTAGGTATTGTTGGTTTTGATATGGACTGAGGTTTGGGTGTGAGTTTCAGTGAGGCAGAAGTCAGCATGAAAGGAATTTGCTTTGGGTCTGAAAAAAGACCAGGTGAATTTGATTTGGGAAAATTAGTTAAGTTTTTGCAGGAAGAGGAGAAGAAATTGTTCTTCACCACGAGTCCAGACCACAAAGATGTTGACAGTGAATCTGTATCAAACCAGGGTGGGGTGGGGTGGGGGGGGGAGCTTATAGGTCTTGGGGAAGGCCTCTTTCATGCACCCATGAAAAGGTTGTCATAGGAATGGGATGCCCTGGTCCCCATGGCTTTGCCTCTGATTTGTTTGCAGGTCTGGTCCTCAAATGTGAAGTAGTTATGGGTAGGGCCAGAGCCGGCTTGTGTGACAATAAAGGAAGTTTTAGAAAGACTTTCAGGCAACTGTTGGAAGAGGTGGCATTCTAGGACAGAGAGACCATGTGTATGTGGGTATTAGTGTAAAGCAAAGCTGTGTTGGTGGTACATAACAAGGATAGCACCCTGTGGGAGAGCATTGGAAATAAATTGGACACATTCCAGGTGGTGATTGGTGTAGGAGTTGGACACAACTATTGAGGTATTTGAGCAATTGGCTACACGGATTCTTAAGATGGTGAGAGGTTTTGTTCAATTTTATGGCTGGCTTCAAGGAGAACCACACTGAGTGTGTTAGCACATTAAGGGGCTGAAAGGTAGGATTTTCAAGAGAGAATGCATCTGTTGGGAATGGCAGTTTGGGAGGCAGTTTATTTGTCAAGGGCAAGGTGGGTAAGGAGTACAGATTTTTCAGTCTGGAATTTAAGGAGGGAATGGTAGAATAAAGGGTCACATCCAAAGATGGGTCTTGGCCTTTTGGAACAGAAACAAAGGTTAAGCATGTTGGGAATGTGCGTCTCGCGGGGAGCATGCAAGGGGTAAGTGCCTGCAGGTGCACTATTCTCTGTGCCCTCGGTGGCTCAGATGGATAGAGCATCTGCCATGTAAGTAGGAGATCCCGGGTTCGAGTCCCAGTTGGGGCACACATTTTCAACATGTCCCCAATGAAATATATCAAAGCCTGGTTACAGCTAGGGTGTACATTTAATTATCATTTCATTCTAGCAAAGCTGCATGGTCATCTATGGTAACTGTTCTTTTGGGAACAGATACTAACGTCATATATAGTTAAAAAATATGGCTTCCCGACCATCGACCTTCTTGTGTGAATGCACACACTATGCCCGAACTTGTAAGGGACTTGGTAGATTAATCTGCCACGAGTAATGAGAATGATGGGCAAACATCTATTAGGCGCACTACGAATGTAGTGGTGTGGACATGTTGGGAATCTGCATCTCACAGGGAGCATGCAAGGGATAAGTGCCTGCAGGTGCACTATTCTCTGTGCCCTCGGTGGCTCAGATGGATAGGGCGTCTGCCATGTAAGGAGGAGGTCCCGGGGTTGAGACCCAGTCAAGGCACACATTTTCAACATGTCCCCAATGAAGTATGTCAGTGCCTGGTTGCAGCTATGGTTTCCATTTAATTATCACTTGATTGTGGAATTAATCAGGCCATAAAAAGGAGTAATTTTGCTGTAGTGTTTCTAGAACAGTTTTGACATCTTGTGCTGAGTTTGATAGCATTATCTTTATGAACAATCAGTAAATCACACAGAGCATATTTCCTGATGGACTTCAATATGCTGTCACACCAATCTAGAAACTGGACAAACACAGAAAATCACTTTTAATTACAGAACTATATCACTCCTTCCAGGCTTTTCAAAAATGATTGAGAAAGTGGCATGTGATAGAATACGGACTCAATTAACTGAAGAGAACTTGTTAACCGCCTCCCAGTTTGGCATTTATAAAGGATTATCCACACACAAAGCAATACAAGGCCTCCGAAACAAAGTCTTAGCTAGTGGAGCTAAACAAGAAAAAAATCTTATTGTCATATTCTGTGACCCAACCAAACCCTTTGATTGTGTGGAACACAAAGTTATACTTTGCAAAATAAAGCATTACAGCATTAATGGTGTCTCTCTTGCATGGATGGGACCTTACCTCCATGACAGGAACAGACTGTACCTCAGGCTTGAAAATAACTTCAGAATGGAGGAACATAGCACATGGAGTGCCACAATGATTGGTACTAGGCCTGCTCTTGTTTCTAACCTACAGACACTGATCAGCCAAACCATTATGACCACCTGCTGAATGGCTGATTGGTACCACATCTGCACACACGTCACCTGGGGTGATGAGCTCTGATGCCAGTTCTACATCTACATCCATTCTCCGCAAGCCACCTGACGGTGTGTGGCGGAGGGTACCCTGAGTACCTCTATCGGTTCTCCCTTCTATTCCAGTCTCATATTGTTCGTGGAAAGAAGGATTGTCGGTATGCTTCTGTGTGGGCTCTAATCTCTCTGATTTTATCCTCATGGTCTCTTCGTGAGATATACGTAGGAGGGAGCAATATACTGCTTGACACTTCGGTGAAGGTATGTTCTCGAAACTTTAACAAAAGCCCGTACCGAACTACTGAGCATCTCTCCTGCAGAGTCTTCCACTGGAGTTTATCTATCATCTCCGTAATGCTTTCGCGATTATTAAATGATCCTGTAATGAAGCGCGCTGCTCTCCGTTGGATCTTCTCTATCTCTTCTATCAATCCTATCTGGTACGGATCCCACACTGTTGAGCAGTATTCAAGCAGTGGGCGAACAAGCGTACTGTAACCTACTTCCTTTGTTTTCGGATTGCATTTCCTTAGGATTCTTCCAATGAATCTCAATCTGGCATCCGCTTTACCGACGATCAACTTTATATGATCATTCCATTTTAAATCACTCCTAATGCCTACTCCCAGATAATTTATGGAATTAACTGCTTCCAGTTGCTGACCTGCTATTTTGTAGTTAAATGATAAGGGAACTATCTTTCTATGTATTCGCAGCACATTACACTTGTCTACTTGAGACTCAATTGCCACTCCCTGCACCACGCGTCTATTTGCTGCAGATCTTCCTGCATTTCAGTACAATTTTCCATTGTTACAACCTCTCGATACACCACAGCATCATCTGCAAAAAGCCTCAGTGAACTTCCGATGTCATCCACAAGGTCATTTATGTATATTGTGAATAGCAACGGTACTACGACACTCCCCTGCGGCACACCTGAAATCGCTCTTGCTTCGGAAGACTTCTCTCCATTGAGAATGACATGCTGCGTTCTGTTATCTAGGAACTCTTGAATCCAATCACACACTTGGTCTGACAGTCCATATTCTCTTACTTTGTTCATTAAACGACTGTGGGGAACTGTATCGAACACCTTGCGGAAGTCAAGAAACACGGCATCTACCTGTGAACCCGTGTCTATGGCTCTCTGAGTCTCGTGGACGAATAGCGCGAGCTGGGTTTCACACGACCCTCTTTTTGGAAACCCATGCTGATTCCTACAGAGCAGATTTCTAGTCTCCAGAAAAGTCTGTTTCAGTCACATCCCAGATGGGTTTGATCGGGTTCACATCTCGAGGGTTGGGGGGCCAGCACATCAATTGGGACTCGCCACTGTATTCCTTGAAACACTCGATCACACTCTTTTCATTGTGAAATGGTGCATTATCTTGCTGAAAAATGCCACTGCCATCAGGAAACATGAACATCATGAACTATGTGGTCTGCAACGAGTGTACAATACTCCTTGGCCCTCATGATGCCTTCCACAAGCTCCGCTGGACCCATGGATGTTTACATGAAAGTTCCCCAGAGCACAATGTAGTTGCCACCAGATTGTATCCATCCTGAAGTATGGGTGTCAAGGAGCTGTTCCCTGAAAGACTGGGATTCATCACTCTGTGCAATGCTCTTCCACTACCCCAACGTCCAGTGCCGATGGTCACGAGTCCATTTCAGTCGTAGTTACCGACATTATAATGTTAACATTGGCACTTGCCAGGGTCGTCAGCATCAGAGGCCCTTCGTTAGGAGTGTTCCGTCTTCTGTGTGTTCAGACACACTTGTACTCTACTCAGATTAACGTCCGATGGCACAGGTTGCTACCTGTCCTGTTTTACGAGTCTACTCAGCCTACAATGTCCAACATCTGTAATGAGGGGTGGCCACCCAACCCTCTGACATCTGGACTTGGTTCCACCTCGGTTTCGCCACATGTTGAAGACACTAATCACAGCACTCCTTGAACACCTGACAAGTTGTGCTGTTTCCGAAATGCTCGTGTCAAGCCTCCGGGCGGTTACAGTCTGCCCTCGCCCAATCTCAAATAGATCACGTACCTTCCACATTGTACACACAGATGGCATGCTCACCGATACAACATATACCGTGCATTTGTCGGACTACGTTATTCCTTGGCGGGTGACACTGCTATCGCCTGGACGGATTTATATTTATAGTAGGTCGATAATTTAGTTCTGTATCATTTTTTTATGGTACAATCTACATCGCACAAAATATTGTTCAACCTTTTAGTAAGGATTCGAAGCTTTCTTAATAAGCCAATAGTCCAAAATACTTTGAGCTGCTTTCATGCTATGCCTCCAACCCATGTTAACTAAGTGACAGACTTCTTTTAGTCAATAACGATTTACCGTTGTAACTTACATGAAAGCCATGGCCGGTATGCAAGGAATTATCTAACATGATTACGTCTTTCAAGTTCACCTATATTAGTTTTCTGTGCACTTCATTCATCTCACTGTTCACTTTTTTCTATGAATTTATTTTCGCATGACCGAGTGGACAGACAAACAGAAAAAGTGGATTGCTGGTGACACCGCGATCGACGCAACTTGAACTAAACATTTCGCCTTCTGAAAATGATGTTTCTACTGCAAGCAATTCTGGCACAGAAGAATTACTTTGACGCTCCTGATCAAACAGTCGCGCATCGGACATAACTCATGAGTGTTTAGAGCACACAGTGACCAGTGTTGAATTAATTCTCTGCACTGCAATCTGCAAACCACTGTGAACGTGTGACATGCATGACTCACTCTATACACACAGCAAGTTACACTGACATGCGTAACCGAAACAGATTTTCGGGAGTCTAGCAATGACTGATGCAGCAAATGGGCGATCGAAAGAATTTGAAAATGCAGTCTCGATATAAAAAAATTCTCACTTCCATGTCCGTGAGAGAGTGATTTTCGATGAACTAAAATGAAGATACAACAGGTTCACGTAATTTAAACGCCTTTAGAAATAGAATTAATGTTTGAAACAACTTAAAAAAAGAAATTTGTGATATTGAGGAGGGTGTAGTGATACTTTCGCGATTTTGATCTGCCTTCAGCTGTTGGGTAAGCAACGATTCGGTTTTTGTCGCCAAAGCTACGTACTACGTTGGTAGCTTTGGTCTCTGTTCATTTGTTTTAGAGTTATTCCGTAAATCCGTAATAGTATGTGGAGCGATATGTTTGTTGTTGGTTACAAACAAAAACAAAATAATAATAGTGTGGTAACGGGATTACTGTGTTCAGTCATGCACGATTTGAATTCAAAAAACGTTACCGAAGATCTGCAGTTTTTGTACATTTTAATACATGGCTGTAAGTGGTTGTACATCACTAGTGTACCACTTTTGCTGTTAATCAAGGCCTGTGAACAAATAGTACAGTAACTTGAAGAATGAGCATGTAATGCGATGCAGGTATTTATCATCCTTGTTATTCGTTTATTTTTGAAACTATGTTAGGTACGTCACGTTACATTGAAAAATGCATAAGCGTTGGCAGACAGACAGATGCTTTCAGTTTTGCCGTAGTTTAAGCTCAAAATATACATTTGAACTTCATCTCACTCATACCACTACTCTAACGCTTTTTGTACATTTTAATACATGGCTGTAAGTGGTTGTACATCACTAGTGCACCACTTTTGCTGTTAATCAAGGCCTGTGAACAAATAGTACAGTAACTTGAAGAATGAGCATGTAATGCGATGCAGGTATTTATCATCCTTGTTATTCGTTTATTTTTGAAACTATGTTAGGTACGTCACGTTACATTGAAAAATGCATAAGCGTTGGCAGACAGACAGATGCTTTCAGTTTTGCCGTAGTTTAAGCTCAAAATATACATTTGAACTTCATCTCACTCATACCACTACTCTAACGCTTCTTCCACTGCCTTAATTTTGTACCCAGCGTAGATAATACTAGATCAGACAAATTTGATTAAGTTTTGGACCTTGATGTCTCAGTTGTGTCAGATTTTTTGAACATCTGACCATACCCAGGTAGTTAACAAACACCGCGAATTCCAACAGCGTTTCCCTATGCTAGACTTTTTTCTTCGAAATCGTGAGAAACTGCGTGATTTTCCAAACCTTTTGAGAAATATTTCTGCATTTAGCTCTTTAACTATTGAAGCTAGATAGTTAACTCTTGTCAGTTGAAAGCACCTGAACTATGCGTTAATTACTGTGAGATTAAATTTTACTTTCAAAAATTGAAGAAAAAATCCATTTGAAAATCTCAAAAACACACTTTTTATTTTTCTAAGAAAAATATATTGCTGCCGTATTTCTGTTTGCCATTGATAAAATTTGAAGGTGAGGAGAGGATGAGTAGAAAGGGGAATTGATTTTTAAATGTACAAGTCTACTGCACTACATTGATTTTTCTTAAGTTACAAGGGATCATCAATAATGAAGAGTGGAAGTTTTGGTGTAGCTTCTATTCTAATTTTAGATGAAAGTTACGCTGTTATGTTATTGGAGAGATTTTTTGGAAATTTGTGGTAAGATCTTATGAGACCAAACTGCTGAGGTCATGGGTCCCTAATGTTATTAAGGGGCAATCAGTTTTCTTATGATACAAGATGACTCAAAAGTTCTCATAACCTATAATTTTGCTGAAAATTACTCATTTGTGCTTTGATGTATGAAATTCAGTCTTACCGGTGGACCGTCTGCCAATCCACAATGCATCCTTCGGTTGCATACTGTAATGAGGATAATACTGAACGCGGATACATGTATTACACATAGACATTTTAGAATGCGTAAAATGCAACACAGTGATATTTAATGTTTTCCATTCAACAGCCTATCTTAAAATGGCAGCATTCACAAGACTTCAACAATAATGAAGCAGCATTCACTGTCTTCTCATAACAAATTGTAAAAGTGCTTATGGCATATTTATGGGCCAGTGACAACAGACTTTCTGCTAATGCGGTGTTAATTTGAAAATGAAATTATGACACACAAACAGCTGTGCAATAATAGCTCAAGAAACCATTGTCGGAATCTGTTTTGAACAAAGGAATACCATCAGAGCCAAGCGATTCAGAAATCATCCCAGGGACTTCCCTCTCTCATTCCAATGTGTTAATTTTAGGTTGCACTTAAGCCATATGCTGTGAATGATAAATCAGGTGCACTGACCATAGACCATTCCTAAACAGAAGACTTCTACAGAAAATGTGTCATTGAATCTCGATTGATTGCATCTGCTTGAACCGAGAGTAGCTTAACATTTTTCAAAGTTGATGGTATGTTGCTTGCCAACATTCAAAGAAATTAAAAGTTAGTGTTCTGTGCCCAAAAGGATCAACAGCTTCATTGTTTTTTCCTCATCTATATTTTGAAATATCTTACACATCTTAACTGGTTGTATTCTAGGGTAAGCTGAGCCCAGTATGGCCAGTGGGAGAGTCTGTACTTTGATTTTTGATAAAATATCATAATATCCACTTTGTTTGTTCTTGTTTACAATTTGTTGTAAAATCCAAACGAAAGGCATCTTGGCATCTTACAAATGAGACTTCAGGTAACATAGCTCAAGTGACTGCTTTGTATAATCTTATTTTATTCATTTTTATTCTGTTGTGGGAGAAACGGATTGCTTAAACCTTTCCAAACAAAATGCAAATGATGTTCATTAAAGTCATTGTTAGCCTCTGTTTCTACCGTGGGTAACTTTTATTACTTAAATATATCATCATATTCATACTATATATAGGATTGATAAAGATGTAGTTCAGTTCTTAGTAAGACTAATACCATAGCTTTGCTTCTGGAGGAAAGTTGTTGGTTGGTCGATTTGGGAGAGGGGACCAAACAGTGAGGTTATCAGTCCTGAAGAAAAGTCATCATTTCACGGCTTGTTACTTAAACAACTTAAAATGTACATAATAGATTGGTCTTAACATTGTATCTCAAATACCCTTGCTTTCTTTATCTTGAAATTTAACCCATTGTATGTAAACAAAAGGACTGTTTTTCACACTTACCAAACTTTAAAAAAAAAATAAAAAATTGAGCATCACTTTAGATTTCTAATCAAAGCTCAAACCTAGACATTTACATTATTTATGTTGATGGTGATTGACAACTGTTTGAAATTAATTCGCTAAATAGGAATAACTTGGTGCCATTGTATTAGGTACAGATGTTGTACCTTCTGGTGTTATATGAAAATATGTGCCGGACTGGGACTCGAACCCGGATTTCCCGCTTATCGCAAGGAGTCCTCTTACCATTAGGCTATCTGTTCATACCTTCTGGACCGATCCAAACACTGCGTTGCTATACTGTAGTCTTACTTTCATCACTGAATGCCTGCAGCTTAATTCTGTATGCCTGCATTACTGGGAATAAGACTGTATAGAATAGAGACCTATTCATTATAATCTAGGGCCTGCACCAATATAGAGTATTACATTAATAATGATTAACAGCCGCTTGAATTCAGATCAAAATAAATTAACTGAATGTGAATTACTTGGTGTCAGCTATTTTAGGTACTAATGTTTTACCTGTTGGTGACATTTGAAAATTTGCACTGGACTGGTACTCGAACCCAGATACCTTGCTTATCGTGAGCGGTTGCCTTAGAATGAAGCTATCTGTGCACACCTCTTGGATCGACACAAACTTCTATACGTTACGTTGTCTTAATCCCGACACCATAGGTGCTGGTCGGTCTGGGAGGCAAGTACAGACAGCCTAATCCTGAGGCGAGCACATGTGATAAGTGGGAAAACTGGGTTCGAGTCTCCGTCCGGCACAAATTATCACGTGACCATCTGGTAGGACATCCGTATTGTAACAACTGATGTCAAGTTACTTGGATTCGGTGAATTTATTTCGATCTAAGTCATTTATGTTAACATCAGTTTCAGATTTCTAGCAACAGTAGTTTTGAAGTTTCATGGCAATCTCAAAAAATGATTCTCTTGTTAATTGAAAAACAAATAACCTGTGCTTCAACAGAATATTAAATTTATTAGGCCTACTTTTTGTTTACTCTGTGGGTATATACTGTAATTAAAAAATATTAAATACCTGACATTTTGATGTCAAAATCTTTTGGGGATTTGATATAAACTAGCCCACAGGTACCAGAAGCACAGGTGATAATTTCCACATTATCCATATTGGTATCATATATCACGTTTAATAATGATGACGATAAGATATGTAATAATAGTCCTAAGCCTCGATAGTACTAAGAAGAGGATTTGACATTTTGTATTAAATAGTCACAAGGGGACAAGATCACAATAAAGTAATGGACAGCACTAGATCTGCTGTTCCAAAAAGCTGACAAAACAGAATGGGGAAAAATAGCGCTGTATTGCACCACATGATCAAATAGTGTTCACTCAGTGACAAACCCCATTGCAGTGTCCTTGCTAATCAGTGAAATAACATTTTCACCTGTCAGCCCCAAACACACACACACACACACACACACACACACACACACACACACACACACACATTGATTACATTTTGTGTAATGTAGAATGGAGTATATGGGAAGCGGTCTGTTATTTTCAGTAATCACAAAGTTTTTCATGCTCAAATTGTAAACATTCTTAGTGTGCTATCCACATTTTTAGTGTCTCCCAACTTATCTTCAACCACGTTGTTGCCATTTGACCTGAATTATATCCCTAGCCGTATTGCTTAGCAATCTCCCACCACAATCAAGATTTCAGGTGAGAAAGAGTGCCTTAGTGTTGGCAGTAATAACACGCATTTAGAGGAGTGCATAAACATTTTCAGGAAGCTGTTTCTAGGAGTTCTATGTGACACGGTGGGGGTGGGACTAGTGAATACAAAAGGGAGGGGACCCCAAAATCACTGGAATTTCTTTGTAGAAAGCATTTACTTTATTGTTTTTCAAACACAACCTTGACCTTCTCCTAAGTACACTCCATTAGCATTAATGCACTTGTCCAAATGTTTATTCCAGTGTGGGCAATACCTTCTAAATTCGTCCTCTTTGTGAAGTGCTAATACCTTCGTGACACTGCGTCTTACATCTTTGATATCGGCAGAAAACTTTCCTTTCAAGTCTCTTTTTACCCTCAGGAACAGGAAGAAGTCAGAGGGTGGTAAATCTGGCGAAGAAGGCACGGGGTCAAGGTAGTCATCTTTGTTGAGGACAAAAACTGATGAACACTGAGAGCTGTGTGTGTGTGTTAGTGTTGACAAGATGCAGGGACCAATTGCTGGAATCCCATAAAGTTGGACGTTTTCACTCCAAACTCCTGTGCAGACTTTTCATAACTTCCATATAGAATTGGTGTTTACTGTATGGTCTTGAGGGACAAATTGTGAGTGTGCAATCAGTTTGATGTAAAAAAAAAAAAAAAAAATTGACAGTGTCTTCACGTTCGATTTCACTTGCTGAGCTTTTTCTGGACAATGTGGGCCAGTTAACTTCCATAGAATTGACTATTGCGTACTATCTGGATCATACCGATAGCACTGTGATGATTTTGTTGAAAAAGTTTAGATCATCTTTGAATGTATCCTTCAGTTTGTGACAGGCTCAAACGTGATGATTCTTTTGATCTGTGGTGATAATTTTCAGCACAAACTTTGCTGCCTCTTTACACCTCCCCAAATCAACAGTCAAAATGCACTGAATTGAGCTCCAGGACAACCCTGGCATGTCGTCAAATTGGTCAGTTGCCTGCATAGATCTTTGTTAATCACATCACGCATTTTGCTGACATTGTCCTTGCTTCGAGCAGTCGAAGGGTGATTGGAATGAGGCAGATCTTCAGTGGCCATTTCTCTGATTTTGAACTGAGAAAATTGTTTGTACACTTGAGTTTTACTGAGAGCATTTTGTTTGTGCTATGTTTTAATCATCACATCTGTTTCCGTTACTTGTCAAGAACATAGCAGAAACAGCTATGATGATGCAAACAGCTCACAAACAACACGCTCTCCATAAGACTCAAGTGGTTATGTAAATTTTGAAAATAAAATGAAAATGATAGTAATGATGAGGAAAATAATAAGAAATGATAATAGCAAGAAAAAAATGCATATGTTTACCTTATATAACAGGAACGTGTGCCTTTTAATAAGCAGACATAATTAACATGAAAGTTTAACTAAAAGGAATTGAAGAAAATATGTTTAAGGTCAAAACCGATTATTTTCCTTGACTTCAGTAAGTGTGGTAAAACTGTAATAAGCCTGATCATAAACTATTTGTACTGACATTGTTTCACTACTTCTGTGGACTACACTGCAAAGAGAACCAATTAGCTGTTAGCATGTCTTGCTTAATCATTAATCTTTTAGTTAAACCAGGTTAAGCAATTAATGTAACTACATGAAGTAAGTTAAATTAACCTCCCCTGAAAATCCATACCAATTAATATTACTGCCACCCAGAATAAAACAGTATAAACCCAGTTTTGTCACGTAATATACAAAACCCATTTTAACTTATACAACATAAGAACTTCGTATGTAATTTGTTGTTGGAGAGACCTAATCATTTATTCACACAATAACCTTAATCTGCACTTGTTAAGGCACCAACATCAGTAAATTATAACTTACCTCTCATAGAAGACTTAGAGGATGTTCCTTTTCTTCAAGCATTTTGATTACTGTTAGCATTACCATTTCTGGAGGACTCTCCCTTCTGGGCAATTCCAGCCAAAAACTAGCCAGTGTCTGTAGCAGGGGAAAAAAAGGAAAAGAATTGTGTCTCTGCAGAGAAAAAAGGGTTTAATTACTATTAGATACGTCGGTAAGTCAATTGTTATCCACAATTTAGTTATATTTTTGTTTATTTTGGTAGTACTGTCATTTTACGTTGATGACGCATACTTTGTTCATTGGCTGCTCCGCTGTCTATTTGCACCAAAGAAGAGCAACGTTCAGTGATACATTTTTTGTGGTCAGAAGGCGTATCGAGCCGAAATTCATCGAAGACTTTCAGTACAGTACGGGAATAGTGTTTTGCCACAATGGAGTGTCTAGGAATGGATTGAAAAAATTCTGAAATGGTCGCACAAGTGTTACACACGATGAAGGAGTCGAACAACCGTTTACCGCCACAAATGAAGAAACCACTGAGCATTCATGTGAAATGATTCTCTTAGATAGACAATTAACTATTGATGAAGTAGCACATCGTCTGCAAATTAGTCACAGTTCTGCCTATGTAATCATCCACAACAGACTTGCGTTTCATAAAGTTTGTGCAAGATGGGCCCCAAATTAACTCACACAGTTGCATAAATGAATGCGGTTGGACACCTGCAGAAAATATTTGGATTGCTATTGTAATGAAGGGAACAACTTCTTAGACAAGATCATTATTGGTGACGAAACATGGATCCATCATTACAAGCTGGAAAGTAAACAGCAGAGTATGGAATGGAAACAACCAAATTCACCATGCAAGAAAAAGTTCAAGAGACAACCGTCCGCAGGAAAACTGATGCTTACTGTTTTTTCTACGCACAAGGCCCAATACTGGAACATTATGGGGAAAGGGGCACAACAATAAACAATGTATGTTATAGAGAGATGTTTACTACCAGGCTAAAGCCTGCAGTTCGAAGCAAATGCACAAATGCTGAGGATTGCTGTCAAAAGGTGTTGTGTTGTTGCACGACAAAACCCTTCTGAATATTGCTGCCCACACTGCTGAAACGCCCCAGAAACTCAAATTTGAAGTACTGGATCATCCTCCATATAATACTGATCTTGCCTGTTCTGACTATCACTTGTTTGATCCAATCTAACAGGCATTAAAGGGCCGTCGATTGCCTTGGATGAAGCAGTGAAAGAAGCGGTGCATTCCCGGTTCACAGCTCAACTGAGAACCTTCTTTTATGAGGGAATCAGGAGGCTTATACAACGATGGACCAAGTTTGTTGAAACGCAAGGAGGCTATGTCGAAAAATGATGTTCTTGTTAAGTTTCCTGTTTGATTACAATAAAATTTTATAACTACTTTGTGTATAATAATTGACTTAACCTTGTAGGTTCTTCCTTGTAGCAAGGGGAGAAAGATTTCGCGCTACGTTAATCTACACCATGTAGGTGCTCACCCCCCTCCCTCTTTTTTTAATGAAAAGAAGGAAGAAGAAACATTACTTGACCTCAATACTAATGTTAAGATTCGTCATGAATTTTTACATCATTTGGTTCATCATAATAGACCCTAACAAATGGTACCTCCTAATCAGGGCACAAAGTCCTTAAGCCACCATCCAGTCACACTTATACAGGGTGTAAATGATAGAAGCTGCCATAATTATACAGCAGGTACATGTCATTGTGCTTGACAAAAAAAAATCTATTGAGATATCACTGTATCACATTCTTTATTTTTGTATTCCTAAAAGGCAGATATTTGTGCGTTTGATAGTTGATGCACTTCTGTTTACATTGTCATCTGACGGCGTACAGCGATTCTTGTCTATTAAAGACATTGACACAGTGGTCAGAGAAAGTTAATGGATGAAGCAGAGCAATGTAAGCATTGGACGTGTACAAGAATGCTGCGTGGTGTCTAGGTATTAAAATACTACCGAAACAAGCAGTTTAAACAGTCACTGGCTGGTTGACAACATATAATCTATTTTAAATAATCAATGAACTAAGTACAACCAGATGTTTTCTCTGTTGCAACATTACCATAAAGGAGGTCATGGTAGTAAAGAAAAGCTACATGAAATAAAATGTGTTTCCCGTAGTACAAAATGAATCAATTATAATTTGTTGTGCATTAATTACAATCAACTGTTTTCTCTTTTTACAATAAAACTGCAATGAAAATTAAATTCAGGTTGTTTCCCTTTGCTACAATAGTACTGTAATGAAACCCACATTACTTTGTTTAGTGTTACACCAGTGTTCAAAATGCCCGCCATTCATTTCAACACGTGCTTCATGACGGCGAACCCAGTCTTGTCGCACTCATTCACGCGTGTGCTCATTTGCCTTCACGGTATTGGCAGCATCGAAAATCCTCTGTGTAAGTTCATCCACACTAATTACTTTCTGGACATAAGTAATTCCCTTCATAGGGCCTGAAAAGTAAAAAAAATCCAGTGAATTTAAATCAGGACTGCATGCTGGCCATCAATATGCACAAAAACATCCTATCCATTGTCCTAGAAATCGTCCATTCAAAACCTCCATACTGTGTGACCAGTGTGGGGTGGAGCACCACCATGGAGGAACCATGTGTTGTGACGTATGGCTAATGGAACATTTTCCAATGAAGTTGTTAGCAATGTCTCCTCTAGATAGTTTCGGTAATTGTTAGGAATCCATCATGCAGGTAAAACGTAAGGGCCAATAATGAAATCATCGACTATACCTGCCCGTACATTTACAGAAAAGTGGTACTGAAAATGTGTTGCTACTACTTGGCATGGATTGTGTTCATTCTTCGTGTGCACGTTATGAAAATTAGTTATTCTGTCGTGAGTCAAACACTGTTCAATCTGTGATGAGTATTTTGTTTACCATGCGATCTGTTGTTGTCTACCTGTTTCCGATTCACTCTCGCTATATCTTTATGCGCAGGGGCAGGGGTGATCCTAGACGTCAGTCAAGGGGGGTTTTGGGGGAATGGAATATCGCTTAACTAAACGAGAGTTGGGGTCCTCCACCGACAAATTGCTAAAATTTGGTGTTGCTTAAAGTAGTTTTTGGTAACATGTCTACAGAATGTGTGTGCTCGTGAAAATAATACGATTTGTCCCAGATGTCCGGCAATTTCGAAGTTTTTTGTGTGGGGTCAGCAGTTTGTGTTGGTAGGCATACGCAGCATAGGCCTATTTAGCTTCCTTGGTTATTGTAAGTGGTATTCGTACATTAATAATCATCCAGTGTATATTATTAAATAATAAGATGCCCTTTTTAAGTTAAATGCTATTTATTGGTTTAGATAGTAAGCTGTTTGCTGCTCTTATTCATTTGTTGAAATGTGTTTGAAATACATTGTTACCTGTATTGCTATATTATCATAAAAGTGGTTGAATCTGTTGAAGTTATGTAGTTGCTGATTTCTGAAGTCATTTTATCCAGTGTAACATGATACTCCATTGGGGGGTGGGGGGGTTGGGGCTATAGCCCCATAGCTAACCCCTTGCCACCGCCCCTGCGCAGCACTAAATAATGCGAACCGATCGCTTACATAAGCGTACCTGTGTTGGAGGATGTGTGGGACAGGCGCCCTTAGTTTTTGATTCTCTTTAATGGATTCTTCCAGTCTACTACGCATAATGTTTCCACAAGTCACATCTAATCTGTGTGCGCTGTCCAGCGTCAACTTTTCCAAAAACATTGTCCCGAGTCAAACTCTTTTTTCCTGGAACATTTGTAGGAAATGGACAAACATTTTACTAGATGTTTTAAATCATTTGGTTGTGATTTACTAACATGATCTTTTTTTGGCAGCTTATACCAATTACATCTTGTATGTCGGTTCGTATATGCCTAAAATACTTCTCCTTAACTTTCTGCCAGTTACTCATCTTGTTCCCATTGTGATAATCTAACTACTTCTCATTTTATAGCATACTCTTACAGTTAATGAGACAAATGTATTATCATCTATGAAACTTCCAAAATAAATATAATCTTAAATCATTACAGTGCCAGATGTTTTATCTGCCAAGTGCCTGAACCTAGTCTGAAGAGCCAGTAGTTACTCAGATACCCTGAATTTTGAAACTACGTGTTGGTCAGTTGATAAGACTGTCAGCTTTTCCATGATAATAGCTTACCCTTGCTCTTTGTAGGAAGGTGCTTCCACAAACAGTGATGTTATTTTATTCCTTATTTGTCTTCCACATGCACACTACTGGCCATTAAAATTGCTACACCAAGAAGAAATGAAGATGATAAGTGGGTATTCATTGGACAAATATATTATACTAGAACTGTCATGTGATTACATTTTCATGCAATTTGAGTGCATAGATCCTGAGAAATCAGTACCCAGAACAACCACCTCTGGCCGTAATAACGGCCTTTATACACCTGGGCATTGAGTCAAACAGAGCTTGGATGGCTTGTACAAGTACAGCTGCCTGTGCAGCTTCAACACGATACCACAATTCATTAAGAGTAGTGACTGGCGCATTGTGACGAGCCAGTTGCTCGGCCAACATTGACCAGAAGTTTTCAGTTGGTGAGAGATCTGGAGAATGTGCTGGCCAGGGCAGCAGTCGAACATTTTCTGTATCCAGAAAGGCCCGTACAGGACATGCAACATGTGGTCGTGCATTATTCCTGCTGAAATGTAGCGTTTCGCAGGGATCGAATGAAGGGTAGAGCCACGGGTCGTGAAACATCTGAAATGTAACGTCCACTGTTCAAAGTGCTGTCAGTGTGAACAAGAGGTGACAGAGACTTGTAACCAATGGCACCCTATACCATCACGCCGGGTGATACGCCAGTATGGCGATGACGAATACACGCTTCCAATGTGCGTTCACTGCGATGTCGCCAAACACGGATGCGACCATCATGATGCTGTAAACAGAACCTGGATGCATCCGAAAAAATGACATTTTGCCATTCGTGCACCCAGGTTCGTCATTGAGTACATCGCAGATGGTCCTGCTTGTGATGCAGCATCAAGGGTAACCAGAGCCGTGGTCTCCGAGCTGATAGTCCATGCTGCTGCGTCGAACTGTTTGTGCAGATGGTTGTTGTCATGCAAACATCACCATCTGTTGACTCGGGGATCAAGATGTGGCTGCACGATCCGCTACAGCCATGCGGATAAGATGCCTGTCATGTCGACTGCTAGTGATACGAGGCCGTTGGGATCCAGCACGGCGTTCCGTATTACCCTCCTGAACCAACCAAATCCATATTCTGCTAACAGTCATTGGATCTCGACCAACACGAGCAGCAGTGTCGCGATACGATAAACCGCAATCGCGATAGGCTACAATCCGACCTTTATCAAAGTCGGAAACGTGATGGTACGCATTTCTCCTCCTTACACAAGGCATCACGACAATGTTTTACCAGGCAACGCCGGTCAACTGCTGTTTGTGTATGAGAAATCGGTTGGCAACTTCCCTCATGTCAGCACGTCGTAGGTGTCGCCACCGTCGTTAACCTTATGTGAATGCTCTGAATAGCTAATCATTTGCGTATCACAGCATCTTCTTCCGGTCGATTAACTTTTGCCCCTATAGCACGTCATCTTCGTGATGTAGCAATTTTAATGACCAGTAGTGTAATAAAATAATCTTCAGTCTTGATAAATTTGCTACATGATCAAAGTCCAAACAGAAAAGGGTAATAAATTCCTGTAGTAATTTCTTGATGCAAATACTTAGCCTCCTCATGTTAAGTTTCAGTACAGTTCAGATATCTAACTCCAAGGCATGAGATGACAAAAATATAGTAAATTTTGATTACAAATATGTGTAGCAAGTTGTTAGTAATTATTTTCTATTTTAACTGTCAAACCAAATTTCTTCCATTCCAGATTCATGTTACACTCCAGGACTGCCATGTGAGAGAGTCTGCTGTATGTAAAATCCATTAAAATTTGGTTACTCTTAAAGTATTTTCCTTTTCACTACATTCTTTACTATTATTTATCATTATTATTTACTCCTTCATACTGGGAAATAGTTATCGACAGAATTAGATAACAGAGTACCTTGTTATATGCTACCTCTGTATATACATCAGAGCAATTTTTAGTACTCACTGTCAGCTTTTCTGTACAAGTTTTTACAGAAGCATTTTTGCATGTAGCTTTCATTGACAGTGTTAGATATCTCTTACTCTGAGGTGCTCCTTAAGACATCCATGTAAAGTTGGAAGCTCTGTCGTGTACTTGGTGTGACATAAAGGCATTTTCTGACAAATTTCTAATGCCACACATCGCCCAAGGAATATCTCAAATAAACAATAATACAACACAAACAAAATATGCGTACTAATATGTAACAATACATGCAAAATGTGGGCCTATGTGCTTTACATTATTAATAAACTGCACAATTCCTCATTTTTAGAGTTCCGTATCTCAGCTGATAAAAATGGAACCCATACAGGATCACTATGTTATCCGTCCGTCTGTCTGCCTACCCGTGCGGCCATTTTTATTTTATTTATTTACGCGTCAAGTTCTGTAAAACCAAATTGAGGAGCAAATCTCCAAGGTCCTGGAATGTGTCAGTACATGACATTACAACATAAAAGTAATAACAGATAAAAATAAAATGTGTATGAGCCTGAAAAATGTCAAGCCATAAGTTTCAGTAAACCCAGTCAGCAATATAACATAAGAATCAGCTTGATTTTTAAGGAACTCCTCAACAGAATAGGAGGAGTGACCCATGAGGAAACTCTTTAGTTTATATTTGAAAGTGCATGGGTTACTGCTAGATTTTTGAATTCTAGTGGTAACTTCTTGAAAATGGTTGCAGCAGTATACTGCACACCTTTCTGCACAAGAGTTAAGGGAGTCCAATCCAAATGCGGGATTGATTTCTGCCGAGTATTAACTGAGTGAAAGCTGCTTGTTCTTGGAAACAAGCTAATATTATTAACAAGAAATGACAGTAAGGAATATATATATTGAGGCCAATTTCGTAATACCCAGACCTGTGAACAGGGGTCTACAAGAGGTTCGTTAACTTACGCGACTTATTGCTCGAACCACCTGTTACTGGGCCAAAACTATCCTTTTAGAATGGGAATAGTTACCCAAAAAACATAATACCATATGACATAAGTGAATGAAAATAAGCAGAGTAGACTAATTTTCATGTCGGGCGATCACTCAGTTCAGATTGCATTCGAATCGTAAAAATGGCAGCATTAAGTCTTAGAACAAGATCCTGAGTGTGTGCTTTCTACGACAGTTTACTATCTATCTGAACACCTACAAATCTGAACTGTTCAGTTTCACTAATCATATGCCCATTCTGTGAAATTAAAATGTCAGGTTTTGTGGAATTGTGTTAGAAACTGTTAAAACTGAGTCTTACTGTGATTTAGCGTTAGTTTATTTTCTACAGGCCATGAACTTATGTCGTGAACTGCACTATTTGAAACCGAGCCAATGTTGCGCGCAACATCCTTTACTACCAAGCTAGTGTTATCAGGAACAGACATATTTTAGAGTTACCCGTAATTATTTATTTATTTACATAGTTTATGCCCACATTGGAGCACTAAAATCAAACATAATACAACAGTCTACAATGATTAAATTTAGGTCTTAGCAGTCAGCAATTTCTTCGTTTTCCAAAACTTCTTCATTCGCAGTGATCTGGCTGCTCGTTCTTCTGCAGATATGAAATATTTCCTCCATTCTGATGGTTAGAATCTCAGCCGTGTGTATTTGTTCTCCAGAAGCAGTTTCTCTTCACTTTGTTGAATTTGGTGTGTGGTGATGTTCAGTTCATCCAGATCACTTTGTACTTCTTTAAACCAGATGTTTTTGGTTTCACTGTTCCAGAAGTAGTCAAAAAGTTGCTTCAGGATTCTAGTATTTGGAAGGTGAGATATGTGGCTGAAAAATGCAATCCTTGTTTTCTGCATTTTATCAAAAATGGATTCACTTTGTTTGTACACTACTGAATTTGGCAAAAGTCTCCTCTGCCCATTAACTTGATGTTTCTTACTGATAATTGTTAGGAGTATTCTTATCTCAACTTTCTGCAATTTGTCAGTTGGTGCTTGAGTATTTAGTCGGAATAGTGTTTCACTTGCATATGTTGCTTCCAGTTTAACGATGGAGGAGTAATGTCGAAATTTAGCATTTATTGAGAGAGATTGTTTTTAGTAGGTGGCCACATTGTTCTTTGCGCTCACAGAAGTTCTAATGTTCTACTATCTACTGATGCTCTTTCATTAACATTCCAGGTAATAATGTCACCAAGATATTTAAACTTTATTTTAATTATTTGATCATTATGGAGTATGATACGGGATGTGTCAAGCGAGAAAGCTGGGCATCATTTCTGTTTTCCCAAACGAAATTTGCAATCCGATCTTTGCCGCTAGTCGTTCTATTTGTTCTGTCTGAACCTTTGCTTCATTAATATTGTTTGCTAACAGCGCCAAATCATCTGCAAATGCAAGGCAGTTAAGCCGAATCTTTCATCCAGTCTTAACAGGTGGTGGGCGTATCTTGTTCCATTTGCACATGATTTTGTCCAGCACCCAATAGAACAATAATAGAGACAATCCATTGCCTTGTCATAGGCCAGTATGGATCTCAAAAGGTTTAGAGAATTCATTTCTGAACCTTACTCTAGCTTTAGTATATTGAAGGGTGACTGCAACGAGGTTGACACGTTTCTGACGTAATCCAAATTCTTTAAGAATTGACAGTAGAGATTCACGATGGATACTATTGTAGGCCTTTTTAAAATTGACAAACGTGATCACTAGTTTCTTGTCCCTGACCCTTCGATGTTTCATTATCCATATGAGACTAATAATTTGATCGGGACAGCTTCGTCCTGGACAAAAGCCTCCTTGATATTCGCCTAGTTCACCATCAAGCTGTTCATGAATTCTGAAATACAGAACCTTGGAAGAAATTTTATAAGTAATATCCAGTCGGGATATACCTCTATAATTATTTGGATCCAATCTATCTCCTTTTTTGTGTAGTGGATGGGTTATCGCAACATTCCATTCCTCTGGCAACTTTTCAGTATTCCAAATGTCAGTAAGATGTTTAAGTTCAGGATAATTTGTACATTTGCATATTTCTAAAGTTCTGCCACTAGTTGGTTCTCACCTGCTGCTTTATAATTCCGAAGTGAGTTAATCGCTGCTTGTACTTCATCTGGAAGTGGCGGTATAAGTCTTTCTAAGTGTGTTTTGTTTCTTGGATAGGGGTCAGATTCAGAATGATGTTCAGGTTCCACACTATTTAGTAACTATTTGAAATATTTAGCCAATATCATTGAATTGTCATAATTGTTGTGTGCTGCCTTTCCGTTTGTATCCTTCATCATAAGAGTAGGTGGAGTGTATTTCGACTGGTACCGTTTGAATGTCTGTTAGTAATGTCTGGTTTTGTGGTGATTGAAAGCATCCTCCATAGATTTTTACCGATTCCTTATGAAATTGCCTTTTGACCCAACTGATTTCTTTGGCAGTTGATCATCTAGCATTTATTAATTCCTCCCTGGAGCTTTCAGTTCTCTTTTGTCGGTAATTTAACCAGGTCTTACGTTTACATTGAATCACTACATCACATTCCTCATTCCACCAAGCATGTTTCTCGCGTTTCCATACAAGAGCTACTTCTTCAGCTAAGGCTTTTAATCAATTGACAGTGGCTTCTAGATTGTCACTTAAAGGTATTCTTGATCTCTCTTAATATATTTGATGATTAATATTATAAGTAGGATCATATGTTCTCTTTGTATCTAACTTTTGAGACTTGCATTTTCTTTTAGGTTTCAGTTAGATTTTAATTTTAGAAATGTGGTGGTCTGAATAAACATCAACGCCACGCAGCACTTAAAATAGACTTACTTATGGTATTTCTGATCCATGGCCACATCTATCTGGAACTCTACTAGCTTGATGTTAGGACATTTCCATGTCATTTACTTATGTGATCTTCTCTTAAACCTTGTCTTCAACACCAATCCATTTGTAGAATGAAATTCAATTAACCATTCCGCATTCCTGTTAATAAGTTTGTGAACTGGCCATCGCCCCACCACACCTCGAAATTTCTTCTCTCGTCTTGTCTTCGCATTACAGTCTCCAAGCAGAATTTTAATGTTAGTTTCTAGTATGGTCCTTACTAGTTGATCAAGTTCATCCCAGAATTTTTCTGTTCCATCCTTGTCAGTTCTATTTTTAACATTAGTTGGAGCATGAATATTTATCAGTGTGTATCTTTTGTTTTCCACATTAATTGTCAACAATGCCATTCTTGAGGAATTGGACGAAAGATCGTCAGTGGAATCAAATATTCTATTGTGTACCAAGAAACCCATGCCAAATTGGGGAAGATTTTCTATTATCCTTTCTCCTGGTGGTCCCTTATAAATTCGATATCCCCCTGATTCGATAGTGTCCCGGTGAACTCTTGAAGGGCTGTGATAACTATGTTCTCTTGATCTAAGACATCTGTTAAATGTTTCAATTTACCAACTTTCCTTAAAGAATTAATTTTAGCATCTTCTTATGTGGAATATGTTGCTTGTTGTTCATTCAGTGCATCGCTAGGTGCTCAGACTCGCCTTTGTACTCTACGTGACACCCCACCATATCCGAATGGTGTCTTCGCCTGGATAATCTCTACGTGACTGTCCAAACAGGTGGATTCTTTTAATAGAAGACTCCTCATATTTGTTTGATTATCTGATCAATGATTAAGTGTCTGACCAAGGTCAGGGTTTACGATTCCAGTTACCCGTAATACTAGAGGGCATATCATTTATATAAATAAGGAACACGAGTGGCCCCAACATTGATCCATCTGTTGAGACTCCTTTTTTCCAGGAATGGGTACAGGTATAAAGTGTACCAAGTTGGAATTTTTTGTCAGCTACTATGGTTCCTTGGCAGTGTAAAATATTTAAGCTTCTCCAAGTCAGTGCAGTATGGCCACTTATTTCACATATTTGACACCCACAAACCCACTCGTCAAATCCTATAGCGTGCTTTACATTGACTTACAATAGTAAAATTTGGCAAGAAGCACGGTTTCACAGTACGAATCTCAGTTGAATAATGGCTTTTTCAGTCTTCATTTTAAAATAGCCTTCACCTCCCAACAATGTGAGAAGTCTCCAGAAAGCCCCATATCTAACTACAGTCGGGAATAAATCCGAGATTCATCAGTGGGACTGGATTGTGTACATAGCATACACTTACGACACCACCTCCAGCTGGTTCATACCAACTTGTGTCAAAAATATACACAAAGACAAAAATGGTGAACAGTTTAGAGTCAGAAAGGAAATAGTTGCACAAAAATACCACACTCAGTTTCCATGAAAGCAGTTGGAATTTATGGATCTGCTATGTGATATAAGGCATGCGCATATGCAGTGTATGTGTGTTCGCAAAATGACTGGACAGAATTCACACCCACACTCAGAAATACACCTCCTATTGTTGTAGTCTTTCCAGGATTGGAAGGTAACTGTTGATGGTGAATACTTTGAAACACCAGCTCCACCCCAGACAGCACTAGCCTCCTCCTGCAAACCCTACAAATGCTATCGGTCGACTCCTCAATTTCAAGAATTCCAAACTGCTTTCACCCGATCGACTTAAGCAACAGAATTCAGGCATTTCCATTGCCTGTTATTGACACCCACTAACAACACGTACTGCTCAGTAATTGGTGGGAAGTATATCGAAGAGACATTGATAAGAATATTTTCTCTATTGAGTTTTAATTAGAGTGTGATGGTGAAGTTGTTTGGTCCTATACAAGGACAGTTTTAGAGTCATTCGAAGATAGTTTGACCACTGCACGGACCCTCATATGGAAGATACAACAACAGATACACTACTGCTAATTAATTTCAGTACACCCAATAAATGACATCTAGATTCTGTAGATAAGGTCTAATACCGTGGGTACGGTTGACGAAGCAAAGGAATAGTACAACAGTGGTACAGATGTCATGATTTTTGTTTGTGGTCATAGAGATACAACAGTATCCAACAAACAGTGTTGTATACATAAATATTATGTACCTATCTGATATGTTTGTTTACCTATTTGGCGACAGACGCCGCATTTAGTGGACCTGCATTTTCCCTGTAGTGATGTGATGTCCGCAGCGAATGACAAGCGTTGCTAAGATACATAACGTGTGGTTCCTGCATTTCAGTTCCTTCGTGACATTGAAGCAGAAGGGTGTGGTCTTTGCTTCGGAGACTTGGAGGTGGAGGTAAAAATCTGCGAATGACCAGCGCTATGTCCCCAAATACAGTTGCGGTTCACATCAGGAAGACGTCCAGGGCCCCAAAGGAACGAGCCCATACTATAAAAATTAAAAAGGAGCTTAAAGAGCTAAAATCGACAGCAGAGAACAATACATCTTATTCCCAACCCTTTTCAGTCGAAGAGTTAAATATGGCCCTGAACGATATAAAACCAAGAAAGGCCCCAGGGTTTGATGGGATTCACCCAGAATTTCTGCTCCACTGTGGTAAATTTGCAAGATTATGGCTTGCGTGATTCTTCTCTAACGTGTTGCAAACTGGACAAATTCCGCACACTCTCAAAAAGGCTAAAATTGTTGCCATATTAAAACCGGGCAAACTGAGTGACCAACCTCAGAGCTACCGCCCAATCGCCTTACTCAGCATGATCTATAAATTACTGGAGAGACTTATGTACAACAGAATGAGCGAAGTCATCCTGGAGGCTGTACCGGTAGAACAGGCGGGCTTCCAGCCGAAAAGAAGCTGCACGGATCGGGTCCTCGCTCTAACAACCTACATCGAGGCGGGCTTCCAAAGACAGCAAAAAACATCAGTGGTATTTGTTGACCTGACGGCGGCGTTCGACACTGTCTGGAGACAGGGCCTGATTTATAAGCTCCTCCGCATCGTGCCATGTCTAAAAACGGCTAACCTTATCAACGAAATGCTCTGCAATAGACAATTCCAGGTTGTCATTGGTAACAACAGAAGTAAATTCATGAAAATAATGGCCTGCCCCAAGACTCAGTACTGGCTCCACTGCTTTTCAGCATGTATATAGCCGATATGCCTAGGACGAGATCCAAAATGTTCGGATATGCGGAAGACTGGGCCTTGGCCACACAACACCCAGTGATGGAGGGAACTGAGATCACACTATCCAGCGATTTGACCACTCTAGGAAAATACTTCCATGACTGGAGGCTCCAACCCAGCCCATCCAAAACAGAGGCCACTTGTTTCCACCTGAATAACAAATTAGCAAACAAAGAGCTCAAGATCTGCTTTGATGGCGGCATTCTTCCATATAATAGAACACCAAAGTATCTGGGCGTGACACTCGATAGAACATTGAGCTATAAACAACACCTTGTAAACACTGCTGAAAAAGTCAGAACTAGAAACAACATTGTCCAAAAGCTTTGTGGCACTAGTTGGGGGTCCACTGCCTCCGTTCTGCGTAGCTCTGCACTAGGACTTGTCTATTCTGCAACAGAGTACTGTTCCCCAATATGGTTAAATAGTGCTCACATCAAGAAGGTGGATGCAGTCTTGAACCAAACGATGAGGGTTATCTCTGGAACGATCAAGTCAACTCCTGTCCAATGGCTGCCTGTATTGAGCCATATCCCGCCGCCACATTTGCGCAGAGAACACGCACTTGTCAGGGAGTGTCGAAAAATCCAAAATAGCCCAGATCTTCCTATCCACACCCTGAGTAATGGAATTGAGCAAAATAGATTGAAATCCAGACACCCCCTCTCGCAAGTGCCAAAGATCTGGTAAAGAACGCTTTTATTCTTGAGGACCGCTGGAGAGAAGAATGGGAGGAAAAGACACCGCCTCAGGTTAACACCTTACTGGGAACATCTAACAGACCTCGGGGCTTTGATTTGCTCCGCAAAATCTGGTCTACCCTTAACAGGATCAGGACGAGCCACGGCTGTTGTGCGGACTCCTTGTACAAATGGAGCATAGTTCCATCACCACAGTGCGACTGCGGCGCTGACAGGCAGACAATTCACCATATCGTGGTAGAATGCCCTCTGAGGGCCTACCCTGGGCCAACAAGGGACTTCATGGATGCGACTAACAGTGCAATCGATTATATTTCTAACCTAGATATTGTAACTGTTTTGTGTGTTATGTACTTTTAGATTTTTCATACGTGATTTGTACTTGCCATACGCTAAATAAATAATTGAAGTGTGCACACTGATAGTATGACTTCACGAGTGGAGATGTCCGTAGAAAAACTGGCTGGTATTGTAGCACATAGCCAAGCAGGTTTCTCTATCCGCCAAATTGTGAAACAGTGTAGTGTGTCTGTAGGGGGAGTGCAATACACCTTTCACTGCCAGGAGACAATAGGTAGCAATAAGGACATACCATGACCAGGACGAACTCGTAAAACAACCAAAAGTGAGATAAATATATCAGAATTACCAGTAAGAGAAACAGATTCAAAACAGCGCCTCAAATTCATGCTGAATTGGTAGAAGTGAACACGACAACAATATCTGTTGCAATAGTAAAACGGAGGCTGACAGAAATCGGGTTGAAAGGATATGTCACAGTAAGGAAACCCCTTCTAAGGAGATTTGAATGGGCTAGAAAACACCGTAGTTGGACACTGGAAGAGTGGATGAAGGTGTTACAGATTTTTGGAACCACAAGGATAACATTTGTTCTCCGATTTGTAGGGCAAACGGTAGCCGAGAAGTGTGTTCTACCTACAGTTAAACACGGTGGAGGTTCTATTATGGTTTGGGTATGTTTTGCTGTGGATAGAGTTGGTGACGTAGTGTAAATAGAGGGGTGTATGGATCAGAAGCAGTACCACCACATACTTCAATATCGGGCAATATGAAGTGGATTGCACTTAATAGGGAAGGGGTTCACCTTAAAACAGGTTAATGACTCAAAACATTGGTCAGCATACTGTTGAACTACATTGCATCAAAGGAAGAACAGAAAGTACTGAATGATATGGTATGGCCGTCTCAAAGCCCTGATTGTAATCCCATTGAAATAGTCTGGGATGAAGTGTACAGATATATCATGGAAGTTAATATATCCAGCAAGGAATATCTCTGGAGTATTGTTAAGGATGTGTGGAATCATATAGATCCAGAATACCTACAAAAACTGATTGACTGCATGCTTCGACTTTGTGAGACATTCATTAAATCCAAAGGAGGGTACTTTAATGAAAGTGAAATATAATGATTGCGATAGTATTATATATGTGGAAGTTAATATAATAATATTTTGTGAGAAATAATGTTCGATTTGTGTTGTAAATATGAAATAGCAGGGTGTATCGAAAATAATGAGCGGTAGTGTACCTCTGGCATAGAGAAACAAGGGAAACAGCTGAAAACAAGTGTCACCAGGTTGGTTTCAAAGAGTACTCTATGGCATTGGTCCTGTACTTAGCTTGCATTTATCATGAATCTCCTGCCCAACTCAAAGTCCAAAGTGAGTGGAAAAAAGCGTAAGTGGCTCCTGTATGTAAGAAAGGTTGAAGAACCGATTTACAAAATTACAGACTAATATCTTTAACATTGATTTGCTACAGAGTTCCTGAATGTATTTTCAATTCAAATGTAATAAATTTCCTGAATACTGAAATGCTTCTGTCCTTCAGTCAGCATAGTTTTAGAAAGCATCACTCATGTGTCATGTGAAACTTGGCTTTTCCTTTTCCCATATGATATCCTTTGAACTGTGAATGAAGGGCAGGATGTAGATTCCATATTCCTAGATTTCTAAAAAAACATTTGACACAGTGCCTCACTACAGACGGTTAACGGAGATACGAGCGTATGGAATAGGTTCTCAAATATATGAGTGGCCCATAAGTAACAGAACACAGTATGTTGTTCTCGATGGCGAGCGTGTCATCAGGGAAGTGTAATAGGAGCTATGTTATTTTCTGTATACAAAAATGATCTGGCAGATAGGGTGAGCAGCAATCTGCGGCTGTTAGCAGATGATGCTGTAGTGTATGGGATAGTATCATCACTGAGTGACTGTAGGAGGATACAGTATGACTTAGACTATATTTCTAGTTGGTGTGATGAAAGGCAGCTACCTCTAAAAGTAGAAATATATGAGTTAATGTAAATGAGCAAGAAAATGTTTGTAATGTTTGATTATAGCATTAGTAGTGCATTGTCTGTAATGTTTGATTATAGCATTAGTAGTGCATTGCTTGACAGTCATGTTGTTTAAATATCGAGATGTAACATTTCAAAGTGATCTGAAATAGAATGAGCATGTAAGGATTGTAGTAGGAAAGGCAAATGCTTGACTCGAGTTTATAGAGAGAATTTTGGGAAAGTGGTTCATCTGTAAAGGCGACAGCATATAGGACACTAGTGCGACCTGTTCTTGAGTAACCTATTCTAGAGTGCCAGGGATGCGCACAAGGGAGAATTAAATGAATACATTGGAGCAATGCAGATGTGGGCTGCTAGATTTGTTACTAGTAGGTTCGATCAGCCTGCAAGTATTATGGAGATGTTTCGGGAACTCGAACTCAAATGGGAATCCCTGGAGGGAAGGTGACACGCTTTTCGAGGAAGACTGTTGAGAATATTTAGAGGACCGGCATCTGAAGCTGACTGCAGATTGATCCTACTGCCACAAATGTACATTTCATGTAAGGACCACGAAGATAAGAGAAATTAGGACCCTTAAGGAGGCATGTGGGCAGTCATTTTTCCCTCACTCTGCTTGTACATGTAGAAGGGTTATGGATATCTCAGCCCTCTCCCTGGGGAACCGTAGCCCCCGTCGCCAGAATACCAGAAACCTAGTGTAGCAACCACAATGGCGAACACGACAAGGACACGTATGTGGCCAGGAAATGATATGCAACGAGTCTTTTTGCTACTGTGTGTTTCTTAACTATGAAAAGGTTTTTGGAATACTGCTACCAGTCACAAAATTTGTTGACGACTGAAATTATTTAATTAGCAACATACTTTGAGGTTAGGCATCATCATTGAGCTGCAGTGGCAGTAGAAAAATATTTAGCGCAAGGGTGCGTAGATGTTAAAGTTTATGTGTGTAGTCTTGGCAGCTGCTGTGGGCATCCTGCAGGGAAACAGAAGGATAGCTTAATAAGAGGCGATGCCTCTTTGTTGGTCTGCTGTTCACACAGAAAAATTTTAAATAACAACTCACTTTGCTCATCTGAAGTGGCTGTCTTCTTACGATGTGTTCAGCAACCTCCATTTCTATGAACATTTCTATGAATTTGTTAGCCATCGTTGGCAAATTCCCGAAGGTAACTCGAAACACGATATCGCAAAAGAACTTGACTGGAGCAAAGGAACACGGCAGTCAGAACAGACTGTGTTTTGATCTACCTATCAGTATGTCTACCCGTCTGTTGGCAGTCACTTGTGATGCATTCTACATATTATACTGTCACATCACTGATATTGCTCGACAACATATATTACAGAATGGGAGACTGTGACAATTTTATTTTAGAAATGACACTATAAAATTTTATTTTAAAGAATTTCAAAGATGTTGCTGGGACCTAGGTTTGTATATGATCTTAATGTGTATATGTGTTCTATTGAATTGAAGTTGGTCAAGAAATGTGGGTTGTTAAACTCCACTGTTTCATTTACGATCTTGTTTTTCAACTTTTAACGTGGATGACTCATCCGTTTCCTCCGAGATGGCCATTTTCCAGCTCTTTTTGAAATTATGTTGTTGCAACACTGTGGACTGTTTTGTCCATGTGTTTTGCTGTGGCTGACTTCTTAGGTTCATCAAGTCTCAAACGGTCAACAAGTTCTTTAAAATGGGTTTTAAAATTTCTGCCCATTTGATCACTGTAGTATTACAGTAGTTGCAATGACTGCATATAGCTCTGTAAGTTTGTAATTTGCTCAGTTCTTCTGTTGTTTGTGAGATGTCATGAACCAGTTAAGTTGTTGTTGGCAGAAGTGATCCTGATACCTTTGGTTTCCAACAGGTTGGCTGTTTTGTATAAAATGGCTCTGAATTGCCGTATAGTTAAACAGTTGGGTTTTTGTATGTTGGCTGATGGCCCTGTCAGTTTGTTTGCTTTTGTTTTCTGGTATGTGTTGTGATAGCGCACCTAGTTCATATTCATCATAGCCATTGTTTTGTGAAATCTATTTGATTGTGTGTGTTTGTGGGTCATTGTCGCCAGCATGAAGTGGGAATTTCTGTATTCTGTTTAAGAAAGCAGTGAATGCAGATTGTTTTGCATGTGTTGGGGTGTGTGTGTGGTGGGGGGATTGGCAGTGACAGTGACTGTTTGTGTTGGTTTCTGTGCACATTGATGTTCAGGGTCTGCTTTGTATTTGTTATTGTCATGTGAAAGAAGTTTATATTGTTATCTTTCTGGTGTTCTCTCTGTGTGAAATGGCTGTTCTTATGAAAGCTGTTGAATCTACATAACATCATTTCTATTTGCTCTTCAATTTGCTTATATGTTACGAATGTGACATCTACATATCTGCTGATTTTGTTACTGTTAAGTCAGGTATATGTACAGTACTGAAGTTGCAACATAAGCAGTAGCAGCATGCACTAATAAGTACCCCATGTGCATACCAAAGGAACCAACTTTACTTCCCCACCAAAGGGGTGACTGAACAACCTAATGAGTAGCAGACAGTTCATCTACGGAGGGGAGTGGTTGTCCACCATTGCAGTTATGTCCTTAAGTGCACATTTTAATTTTAAAGAAGTAGCCAATGAAATACAGTCAGTGAATTTTTAAAAAATACATTGTGTGATATATTTAAACAGCTGGAATCAGGGCAATTCTGATCAATGTAAACAAGACTTTTGAAACACTTGATTTATTCACAATATTTCTGATTTCGAGCTCTAACACCTAGACACAGGATTCGTTGACACCAAATATAAAATGAAAGATGAGATCTTATGATATCGAGATGCTGGAACCTGTTCAATATTATAACAAGAACAAATGAAATAGGCCAAATGACTTACAGTCTTTGGATAAACTATATATGTGAATCTAAAAAAAACTTAAGTCGTGCACAAAAGGATGCCATCTACTGATATCTCAGAAACACTGAACGAAACACTGATATGTTTCAGTTTGAACATTAAAACATTAACTTTCAAAATTCTTTACTCAACACTCATGTACGAGTACCATTTTGCTGCCTAAACAACATTACCAGATTGGCATCCACTGACAAGAGACCCCAAAACACTTCACATGCTCTCGGCTCAGCAAGTCACCTGAGCAAACTGCCCTAGTCAGAAGTCCACTGTGGTCAACCACATTTGGTTGCAAAAAGTCATTTATGCTTAGCATTTAAATTATAGACTATTGAAAATTATTAATTACAAATATTGAAACATCCTTTCATTTCATGCATAATTGTTATAAAACTCTCTTATTTTTTTATATCATTACATCACTGGAATACACACAGTAGACAAAACTCTTACTTTAATAATGAATTAAAAACAGTTTCAACCGCAATAAAACATTTGTTTACAATGTTTATCAGTTTCGGTTGCAATGTGACCATCTTCAAAAGATTTATACCACGATGCTAGGTAGTGGCAGTGAATGGAGCTGTTGTTATTACTCCATGAATGTCAAAAACTCACTTTGTGGAGTCATAATACCTGTCCCATTCAGCACTGCGCCACCGCCTACCGTCGTCATATAAATGGTCTGAAGATGGTCGCAATCTGACTGAAACCGGTAACACTTTTAAATAAATGTTTTATTGTGTTTGAGACAGTTTTTTATCCATTCTTGAAGTACTGTTAGCCAGTCTGATGTTTCTCCATGAGAATTGTTCTCAAAAATTTCTAGAAGTCTTTACTAAGTTTACTCCTACCATTTCCAAACTGTGTTATTCAAATATTTCCAGTTTCTTGGTGGATGACTTGTCTCGGCACTTGAATTTCGAAATCAGTTTCCTCTTCTCTTCTCTTCTCGGAAAATTCTCAGTAAAATTCACGCACATTACACAGGGTCAATGGACAGCAGTGCCACAACTATGATAGCTTTGCTATTTTGTTACACTTACAGAGTCACTTTCTAAAAACAGCTATTGAATTAAATTAAAACTTAGTTTCTGTAGGGAGTTATTCAACTCTTAGAAAATGGCTTTCCATGACTGCTACACGAATTACAGCTCTGTGGTGCTGACAATGGGGAGATCGAGTCACTAATTAAATTGTCGAAGACTAAGGATTCCCGTGGATTATAATGGGATGTGTAGCAGAATTTGTAAATGCTGTGGCACATATGTTAGCCCAGTAATTAGCCACATTTGTAATTTTTGCTTTGCGAATGGCCAGTTGTGTGAACTGCTCTATGAGAAAAGGATAATGTAGGGAATTTTAGACCCATTCCTATGCTATCTGTGTTCTCTGAAGTTTTTAAAAAGGACGTGACAAACAGCACTCGCTTTTCAGTGAGCTTTAAGAGCACGGAGGGAACTCACCGGCTGTGAGTTTGTGAATGGGTGTAGAGGCTACTATGACCATCCACAAGGAGGATCGGAAATGGGGGGCTGGGTAAACATCTTTGAAAATTCCAATATTATCAGGGTTGACACAGATTATGGAAATCAGGGAATATCAGGGAATTTCAAACACATGAGGGAAATATGAAAAAAAACACTGGAAATATTTGGATTTTGTCTCAGAAAATGAAATGGTTTGTTTACTGAGGTGTTATGCATCATCGCGGCTGGGTGCAGCCGAGTAGTGTGCGCCGCTTCCTTACTTCCCCATTCCCACTGCTTCTTCCCTTCCTACCACTCCCCTCAGCTTGCAGTCAGTGCTGCCACCACTTCTTGCCCCTAGCCTAGCAGCTGCCAAAGAGAGCCAAGGAGGCAAGAGTAGTAGTTTATTTGGATCTGATTCTCAGAAACTGCAGATGCAGTGGCCAGAGACAGAGGTTATGTGTGGCTGAGTTGTGTCTGAGTGGAGAGAGAGAGAGAGAGTGAGTGAGTGAGTGAGTGTGTGTGTGTGTGTGTGTGTGTGTGTGTGTGTGCGTGCGCGCGCGCTCTCTCATTTTGTGACAAATACTTAGGATGAACATTTAGTTGTGAGAGTGTGATTGTTTTTTCTACATGTCTGTCTGAGCCTCAGCAATCATCTTTATGGTGAGTTACCGTAGTACCTATCCTCATTATTATTGATTCTCAGAGTATTTGAGCAAGTTACCTGTTGCATGGATTGATCACCATGGTCTCATTTCTTCAACTAGCTGTCTGTTGTTCGTGCTGGCTGTGCGCGGGATTTCCGAGGTGGGTCAAAAGTGCAGGCTGCTCCTGTGGGTATCTGTAACGGATCGGGCCTGCCGACCTAAAGCCATTTGGTTCCCACTGAGGTGCAGGCCCTGCCTGTCGGATCTAGTCTCACCGACCTGCCCGCAGGCTGGGTCTGTTTGTGTGTGACGTAATGCAGCAGATTTTCACGGTTTATCCGTGGGCCCAGGACTGTGGTGTTCCCCGGCAGGCCAGAGGCCGTGGGCGATGGACTTCAGGAATTACAACTGTCTCGTCATAAGTATGTTGTACAGTGTGGCATTTTATAGACATTTTACTTGTTATAGTTAATTTTGGCACTTAAAAGTACTGTATATGTTAGAAAGTGTGGAAAATAAGAAGAAAAAGATTATGCCAGTTGGTGGCGGTTTGTGCTTGTATATTTCTCGAAAGAAAAATCCCTGAATACCTGTAAAATAATAGATAGAGCACAGTGGGTAATAACCGACAATAAAGAACATTGTAGAATCGATATTTCATTGGGGGTCCCCTGCAGTGTTGCTTTACACAATTCTTTCCCACCTTATACACTTCTTTCAAAAGGCCAGCTTTCTCCTGAGGTTATTTCTGAAATCAGTGAAGGTATTTTAAATCTGTCTTGCAACTCCAAGGAAATATGCATTTTTATCACAATATGTGTTTTGTTTTATTGAAGTAAAATAATATCAGTGGGCCGAATGAAACACACATACTATTTGGCTTGGTTTCCCCATCTAAAAACAGTTCATTACAAAAGAGTTTGATGTTAGTACTTAAGATTTTTGCTCACATCAGGAAACCCCATCTGATTGCTAGATTTTTAAAATATTTCCTCATTTGCTCTATTGTACCATAGCTGCAAAGACAGATTGTCAACTTACGTCTTAAGGTACCTTTGAGATCTCAAAATTTGTCATGGAAAAGTGCTAAAACTTGTCCGGAAATCAGGGAAATATCTTGGAAATTCGTGGCAACCCTGATTATTGTCTTTTAGTATTTGGGGCTGATGTATTGCACTTTTAGTTACAGTTATGGAGAATGTTCTAGAAGTGTTGAAATGTAGAAGCTTATCTCTATCTTTCTTTTTTTGTGTTGTGGTATTTTCTGAGAAATTGTTCATCTTCCTAAACACAAAGAGGCACAGGCAAACCTACATTTATACTGCATCTAGTTGATACAGGGTCTGTGTTAAACAAGAAACTATAATCAAGTGAGGAAGCTGGTTTATTTGAAAAACTATATGGTGTGTCCTCAGATGGAAAACCAGTCCTAAGCAAAGAAGGGAAAGCTGAAAGGTGGAGCAGTATGTATAAGGTCTCTACAAGAGAGGTGAACTTGAAGGCAATATTACAGAAATAGAAAATTACGTAGATCAGATGAGATGGGAGATACCATACTATGAGAAGAATTCGACAGAGCACTGAAAGACCTAATTCGAAACAAAGTCCTGGGAGTAGATGAGATCCAACTACTGGTAGCCTTGGGGGAGCCACACCTGACAAAACTCTATCTGGAGTGCAAGATGTATGCAACAGGCGAAATAACCTCAGACTCCAAGTAGAATGTAACAATTGCAGTTCCAAAGAATGTAGCTACTGACAGGAGCGAAAATTATCAAAATATCATTTAATAAGTAATAGTTGTAAAATACTAACAGGAATTATTTGCAGTAGAATGGGGAAACTGGTAGAAACCAACGTTGGGGAGGATCAGTTTGGATTTCGGAGAAATGTAGGCACACACGAGGCAATACTGACCCTATAACTTATCTTAGAAGATAGGTTAAGGAAAGTCAGACATACATTTATAGTATTTGTAGACTTAGACAGTGTTGACTGGAATATTCCCTTTGAAATTCTGAAGGTAGTGGTGATAAAATACAGGGAGCAAAGGGTTATTTACAACTTATACAGAAAAACAGAGAGCAATTATAAAAGTCAAGAGGTATCAAACGGAAGGAGTAGTTGGGAAGGGAATGGGACAATGTTGTAGCCTACCCTTGATGTTATTTAGTCCGTACATTGAACAAGCAGTAAAGAAAACCATAGAAAAATTGGGAGTAGGAATTAAAGTCCAAGGAGAAGAAGTAAAGACCTTGAACTTTGTCAATGAGATTGCAATTCTGTCAGAAACAGGAAAGTACTTGGAAGAGGAGCTTACGAAATGAGTAGAATATACAATGAACAGCAACAAAAGCAAAACAAGGATAGTGGAATATGATCAAATTAAATCAGGCAATTGTGAGGAAATTAAATGTAGTCAAATTAAATCAGGTGATGGTGAGAAAATTAGATTAGGAAACAGGACACTGAAAGTAGTAGATAAGTTTTGTTATTTGGGCAGAAAAATGACTGAAGACTGTCATAGTAGAAGGGATATAAAATGTTGGCTGGCAATGGCAAGAAAAGCTTTTCTGAAGAAGATTATGAAAAGGAAAGTTGCTACTCACCACATAGTGGAGATGCTGAGTCACAAATAGGCACAAAAAAAGACTGTCACAAGTAAATAAAGCATATCTAATATATGGTGAGTAGCAACTTTGCTTTTCATAATATTGTTACATCCCATCCTGTATTTTCCATTGTTGAATTTTCTGAAAAAGAGAAATTTGTTGACATCGGATACAGATTTAAGAGTTAGGAAATCTTTTCTGAAAATATTTGCCTCGAGTATAGCCATGTAGGGCAGTGAAAAATGAACTGTTAACAGTTTAGACAAGAATAGAAGTAAGGCAGTGAAAAATGAACTGTTAACAGTTTAGACAAGAATAGAAGTTTTCGAAATGTGGTGCTACACGTGAATGCTTAAGATTAGATGTGTAAATGATGTAACTAATGATGAGGTACAGGACAGAGTTGGGGAGAAAAGAAGTTTGTGGTACAACTTGACTGAAAGGCACAATTTGACTGAAAGAAGGGATCAGTTGAGGGGACTTATTCTGAGACATCAAGGGATCACTAAAGTGTGGTGGGTAACAATCGTAGAGGGAGACCAAGAGAGGAATACAGTAAGCAGGTTCAGAAAGATGTAGGCTGCAGTAGTTAGTATGAGATGAAGAGGCTTGCACAGGATAAAGTAGCATGGAGATGTCCATCAGACCAGTGTCGAGATTGATGACCCTGACAGCAATGTGTTGCTTCTGTAAATTTAAATTTGCCCAAAAATTTATGTATTCTTCTCCCAGAGAGTAAGCTAAAAATATTGTTTATAGTCAAGTTTCATGTTACAGTGCATTGAGCATGTAAAATATGTTGCTTTATAATTGGTAGACAGTACTGGCACTTTTCAAAATTTGTTTAATAGAGGACTTGCATAAATAAATAACTGTGCAGTGTTCCATCATCTTTCGGGCGTGCACTCGGGACAGTGACAATTCTTCTTGCGATATTTCGGCTAGAAACCTCCCAGCCATCTTCAAGGCGAGTCGGAGACTCAGTTCATAGCGTTTTCGCGTTCCTATTTACGCGGAGAGTCACGTGATGCAAAGCTGCTGAGGATTGAAAGCGCATGCGTCAAAGATATCAAAGTCGCCACTACTGCGCTAGTTATAGATAAGATGTATATAGCAAAGATACACATACAAGCGCAGAGTGCAAACAAAATAGTGCTGCTGCGAATCCACAGTGCTTGTAAATAAATAATTAATCTTTAAAAGTGGTAACATCTGTCGGAAGTGAAGAAGCAGAAATTCTTTCCGAACGAAGGTGTGAAATAAGCGGTTTCCAAGCATGCGCTTTCAGTCCTCAGCAGCTCTGTATCACGTAACTCTCCGTATAAATAGGCACGCGCAAACACTATGAACTCAGTCTCCTACTCGCCTTGAAGATGGCTGGGAGGTTTCTAGCCGAAATATCGCAAGAAGAATTGTCGCTGTCCCGAGTGCATGCCCGAAAGATGATGGAACATTATGTCCGCCGGGAAAACTTCAAGAATCACATAACTGTGCAGTGGTGAGTAATCAGCTGGCTTGTTATGAGAATGATATGCCTTGCCTTATGTATGCCAGTGCCTTTATCAGAGCAACTAAAATATTCAGTCCTATAAGTTCAGGTTTTTTAGTGTTAAATGAGATGGAAGAAACCTATGCAATATAAGAAGAATATTTCAACAGCTAAATGCTGCCAATTAGACTACTGGGTGTCGTACTTGTCATCAACATCTACACTCTGCATTCCACTGTGAGGTGCATGACAGAGGGCATGTCCCATTGTATCAGTTATTAGGGTTTCTTCCTGTTCCATTCACATAAGTAGCATGGGAGGAATGGCTGTTTGAATGCCTCTGTGCATGCAGTAATTATTCTAATCTTATCCTCACGATCCCTGTGTGAGCAATACATAGCGGGTTGTAGTATATCCCTAGAGTTATCATTTAAAGCTGGTTCTTGAAGCATTCTTAATAGATTTTCTTGGGATAGTTTATGTATATTCTCAAGAGTCTGCCATTTCAGTTCCTTGTGTATCTCTGTGACACACTCCCGTGGATTAAACAAATCTGTGACCATTTGTGCTGCCCTTCTCTGTACACATTCATTATCCCTCGTTAGTCCTTTCTGGTATAGACCCCACACACTTGATCAATATTCTAGAACCAGTTGCACGAGTGATTTGCAAGCAATCTCCTTTGTAGACTGATTAACTTCCCTAAGATCCTGCCATCTGCTTTGCCCGTGACTGAACCTTTGTGACCATTCCATTTCATATCCGTACAAAGTGTTACACCCAGGTATTTGTATGAGCTGACTGATTCACAACAGTGACTCACTGATGTTATAGTCGTAGGATTCTACATTCTTTTCATTTTGTGAAGTGCAAAATTTTACACTTCTCAACCTTTAAAGCAAGTTTCCAATCTTTGCACCTCTTTGAAATCTCGTCAAGATGTCACTGAATATTTATGCAGCTTCTTTCAGACAGTACGCCAACATAGGTACCTGCAGCATCTGCAAAAAGTCTGATGTTACTATTAATATTGCCTACTCACCAAGGGGCAGCAGGGGAACGCACACACACAAGGCTTTGACTTTTGCAAGCTTTCAGAGCCGGTGGCATTACATTGTATTATCAATAATTGATTATTTCCATTGTTATATTAATATTGTCTTAAAGGTCATTAATGTACATCACATATAGCAAGGGTCCCTACAAACTTCCCTGGGGCATGCCCGAAGTTACTTTACATCTGACGATGACTCTCCATCCGAGATCATACGCTATGTTCTCCCTACCAAAAAGTCCTCAATCCAGTCTCAAGTTTCACTTTATACACCATATGATCATACTTTTGACAATAACAACAGTCATTCTTATCCACTGTACCCACTGAACACTGTGTATGAGAATTTGTAACTTCATATCTAAATGCCCTTATAATATTGTGTAATGTTGATTTTTTTTAAGAAAGGGGAAAAAAAGAACAACAAAACTGTTTGTAAGATGGCTGTACGAATAAAACCAATTTAAAGAAAAAAAAGAGGAAATAAAGAAAAGAGGACAGATAATTGAGTGACCTTTTTTTTCTGCTTTCAGATACCTGGCCAATGAGATGAAGTTGTACCACTTCCATCAGTCCAGACATTTGTCAAAGAAGTGCAGTTTGTAAGTATTCTGAAACATTGATTGTCGAGTATGCGCTGCAGTAATGTGAATATTGACTGAATTCTGTCATGTTGACACAGTCTGTGTTTCGTGAGGGGGAAAAAGCTTTCATTAGCAAAGATCTCAGAAGTTAGTCTGTATTGTTGACAGTGGGTTTCAACAGTTGGAACTGTCGTTTTCTGGTCTTAAAAAATTTCTGTGATGAAACATGTGCCATTGTGAATTTGTAGCTTATGGATAAAACCCAGCACATAGGTTTTTCAAAAACACAACCATTTATAGTTAAAAAAGCAGCTTGTGCACACGAGCATGTTCACATACATAGCACTCACAGAGGCTCGTTAAGTCTTAAAATGTACAGTATACATTAAACTGTAGTTGCACCATATACTTCGGCTGAGGTGTGGATCCACAATGTGTGGAACATTTCTGCAAACATAAACAGATGTGCATTTTGCTGTGCTTCAAGAATTAACAAGCCTCTGCGAGCACTACTTATGCAAACGTGCTCATATGTACGAGGTGCTTTTTAACTGTAAATGGTTTTATTTTTGGACAATATTATGTATAATATCCTGCATTTTAATCAGTGTGGCATAAGGTACAAGCTCACAGTGGAACATGTTTCATAACAAACTTTTTTTGAAGACCAGAGGATGACAGAACTGTCAAAACCGGTTGTCCACAATAAAGACTAATTTATGGAATATTGGGTATTGAAAGTTTTGCTCAAGGAATAAATATTACTTCTGTTCCTTATAGCTATCGCAGAGAAGCTGTATGGATGCAGTTTCATATCATATCTGCTACAGTGAAAGACTGAAGTTGAAACAAGGCTGCTGGATAGACACAGGGTGTAATACCCCAGGCTAACTGGGAAATCTGGGGAGAACACAGGAATCTTTAAGATTTCTGATAATTTTTCATTGTTTTAGTTTCCAGTTAAATTTTTGTAATTTTGACGAGTAAGAACTGATATTCGTAACAAAAATTTTACTTTGGCCCACTACAGCAGGATAATATTGCAGAAAGAAAACATAAATGAGAGAATAACGCTAAAATAAAATTTAGTTGCAAAGAAAGTGCGCTATTTACTACAAAACAAACTGCACACACAAGTGTCTGCCAACAGCAAAATGTGTTGAAGGCTTTAGGATGAAGACTGTGTCATATTTTGTAACAACAAACTGCTTTCAATTAGTATGATGTCACAACAGTTTACTTTTATAACAGGTCATGGGAAAATATTGAGGATGGTGGTTTGAGAAGCGTAATTTACGAAGTAAATTTCCTATTATGCAAGATGACTTACGTCGCATGTGAGAATCTGTGATTAATTTCTTAAATCACAGAGCGTTTGACTGTCACTCAAAACTTAAGACTTTGAGGGACAGCTGTCTAGAAAAATTTTGAATCTAGAAACCAGCCATTTATGCCATTATTTAAATATTTCCAGAATATTAGACCGAGTAACACCTTACAGTGGTTAGCACACTGGTCTCCCATTCGGCAGGACGACAGTTCAGGCCTGCGTCTGGCCATTCTGATTTAGGTTTTCCATAAAAAAAACCTCTCCGAACAGGCCTCGGAAGGCTCAATGGTACCGAACGGCCGCCGTGTCATCCTCAGCCCACAGGCGTCACTGGATACGGATATGGAGGGGCACGTGGTCAGCACACCGCTCTCCCGGCCGTATATCAGTTTACGAGACGGAAGCCACTACTTCTCAATCAAGTATCTCCTCAGTTTGCCTCACAAGGGCTGAGTGCACCTCGCTTGCTCACAGGGCTTGGCAGACCAGATAGTCACCCATCTGAGTACTAGCCAATCCCGAAAGCACTTAACTTCGGTGACCTGACAGGAACTGGTGTTACTACTGCAGCAAGGCCATTGGCTAGGTTTCCCATGATTTCCCTAAATTGCTTCAGGCAGATGCTGAGATGGTTCCTTATAAAAGGGCATGGCCGACTTCCCCATCCTTCACCTATCAGATGGGACTGATGATCTCGCTGTTTGGTCCCTTCCCCATAATCAACCAACCAGCCAACCAACCAACCAATCTGCGTATTTGTGTTTGATATATCTTGAAAGGTAACACACTAAAAAAGGACAAGCTTAGTTTTTCATATCTGTTTTATTTCTGTCATAGATTACGAATTATACAATAACAGTGGCAAAGAGTAAAATTATCCTTCAAAAGTAGTTAGAGGTGAAATCTTGAGCAATTTTCCATGTAATAGGCTTTTCTATGGAAAAGTTGGAGTGCTTGTCAAAGGATCCATCGTATCCTTACAAAAAAAAAAAAAAAAAAAATGACAAAAAGCTTCCGATGACTGGTATATTGTAGGTGATAGCTTATCTTTTCATGTAGCTATACTGAATGTATATTAATTTAAACCATTAACTTTTCCTATTTGCATATTCGCTCTACTTAACAGTGATGTGGCTATTGGCCGACTACAACACAAGTCCTGTGCTCTGAATATCTGCTGTCATTGGCTGGGGAGTACTGTAACTTGAGCTATGATTGGTTGCAATGGCTCATCGCAATCTCGTTTTCGGTGCTTCGAAAGATACCGTGCTTTAATTGGTGGAATTTGTATTTATACTTTTGTAATTTGAAAATATGTGCTGTACATGATGGCTGCGCATCAAATATTTTATATTTTATATACAAGTTATTTTTTGCTGAAGTATCGGGAAGTTCCACACTTGTATACAATACCTTTACAATTCAAAGGATTTGTCAGTAGTTCGGCAGCGCCAAGGAAAAAGTGTATTGTCACTTAACAAAGGGAAAGTTTATTTTTAACTGGGAAATTTGGGAAAAAATCCGTCCCCCCTCCCCTCCCATTCTCGCCAGCGTATATACCCTGAGACAACATTGGTCCAGTATTACTGATATGTTTGAGAGCGCCAACCATTATATAATTATTGCATGTGCTGTGCAAGATATATGAGACAGACAAACTATCAGTTTAATAACTCATGAAACTTCCTGGCAGATCAAAACTGTGCACTGGACCAGGGCTCAAACCAGAGATCTTTGCCATTCTCAGCGCTTTACCTCTGCCAGTATATCTCCTACCTTCCAAACTTCTCATTCAAAACCTGTGGGACTAACACTTCTGGAAGAAAGGGTGTTGCAGAGACATTGTTTAGCCTGTGGCTCAGGAAGTTTCCTAATGGCATACACTCCGCTACAGAGTGAAAATTTGTTCTGGTTAATAATTCATGATATTGTCACAAATAATTTACAGAAGAATGGAAAAATTGCTAGAAACCGATCCCAGGGAAGGTAAGTGCAGGTTGTGGAGAAATGTAGCGGTATGTGAGGAAAAAATGACCCTGTGATTTATATTAGAAGATTAGTTAAAGAAAGGGAAACCTGGATTTATAGCATTTGCAGATTCGGGGAATGCTTTTGACAATGTTGACTGGAATGTACTCTTAGAAATTCTGTAGATAACAGGGATAAATTATAGTGACCAAACAGGTAACTGCAACTATTACAGAAATCAGACGGCAGTCACAAAGAGTTGAACGACGTGAGAGGGAGATAGTGGTTGGTAATGGAGTGAGGCAGGGTTGTAGCCTATCCTCGATGTGTTTCAATATGCACGTAGAGCATGCAGTAAAGGTAACCAAGGAGGAATTCTTAAATGAAATTAAAGTTCAGGAAGAAGAAATAAAAACTGAGGTTTGCCGAAGACACTGTAATTTCTTCAGAGTCGACAAATTAGTTGGAAGAGCAGTGTGGCGTGGGATGTGTAATGTCTTCAACAGAGGCTGTAAGATGAACACCATCGAAGGTAAAACAAGGTAAGTGGAAGGTAGATGAATCGTGATGTTGAGGAAGTTAGATTAGGAAATGAAAAGTGTTTTTCTATCTGTGCAACAAAATGCTGATGATGGTCAGTGAAGGAGAATATAAAATGCAGACTGTTAGTAGCAAGAAAAGTGTTTTGAGAAAAGAGAAATTTGTTAACATCAAACTAAAAGTATAAGTGTTTGGAAGTAATTTCTGAGGATATTTGTCTCGTGTGTAGACCGGTACTGAAATAAAACATGGTTGATAAACAATTCAGACAAGAAGAGAATAGAAACGTTTGAAATGTGGTGCTGTGGAATGATGCTGTAGATCAGGTGGGTAGATAGAATAACTAATCAGATTCGCCAAAAAAGAGTTTTGTGGCTCAGTTTCACTAAAAGAAGGGTATGGTTAATAATACTCATACTGAGCAATCACCAGTTTGGTAACGGGAAAGTAACTGGGGGGGGGGGTTAATAATTGGAGATAATGACCAAGGTTTGGCTACTGCTAGCAGGTTCTAATGGATGTAGGTTGCAGTATCATGCATAGATGAAGAGGCTTGCTCAGCATGGACTAGCATGGAGATTTGCATCAAACCAACCTTTAGACTGAAGGCTACATCATCAACAACAACAAACTTAATATTGAGGAAATTTAGAAACCACACATTATAATAACGGCAGAGTCTTCTTTTTATTTTTGTTTCACCCGACTTTGCGATATGTTAAATTAATCACTTTTTAATGTTTTGTGCCTTTCTGTTAGCAGCTCAGTATTGTTTCATTCTTTTGACCTTGCTTTCCTATCTTCTTCAGAGATGTGGATGTTCGTTAGGATTTGATTTTGGAACCTACCCCCCCCCCCTCTCCTTCCCTCCCTCCCCTCCCATTGTGTTCTTTTCCTCCTCTCTCTTTTTCTCCGATTTATTTTTGAACATAGCTCTTGTGATTTGGAGTTATCTGAAGTCCTTTTCCATTTCAGTAATCCATTTTTTTCCTGCAGAAGTAGTCATAATTTATTCAGTTGATCTATTTTGGTTCAGAATGAAGATGTATCCATAAAAATGAATTCTTTTTGTCCTAATTGTGTCTGAGAGTTTTTCGGTAGTTGGGTAAAGGGTTTCATTTTTGGTGCGGATTAATTGTTGTGAAATCTGGGGTCAAGAAACGTTTCTAATACCTTTGTTTCTTCTACTCCCGTCTTTCAACTAGGCCATGGTTGGTGATGGTGTTTCAGCTGCATACAGGGCTTCTGGTTTGACTACTACACTGTTGCAATGCTTATTTTTGCATTCTGTGAGAGGGACCTTTTGTTGTATGTGTTTTTTGCGAGATAGAAGACAAGATCAACTTTACTTCTAATTTCCATTGCCTTTTTCTCGAGCCCATTCCAGCTGACGGATTCTGCAAGGTATTTGAGTTCTTTGATTATCTCTACTTTTTGTTGTCCCACTTTAAAATGTTGTGGTGGTTTTTTTGTGTTTGTTGTTACATTGGTCTTTTTGAGGGTTTTGAGACCTTGAGACCTGCTTTTTCTGTTCAAAGGTCTGTTCTTTGGCTATTTCCCAGGTCTCAGCTAGTAGGGTTATATCATCTGCAAAGGATAGATAGTTGGCTTTGATGCCTTTTGTTTTGTGCTCCTAGGCAGATTCCACTATCTCTGTGTTCCAGTCTCTCCAACAAGTTTTTCTTGGGAGCACTTAACTAGCAGTGGGGGATTCCATCTCCTTAGCTTATACCAGTTTTTATTTCAAAAGGGTTAGTGTTTTCCCATGAATTTGGCTTTGGAATATGTGGTGATAGGGGTCTCTCTGATTGGATTTATATTTTTTGTTATCTAGGGCTAATTCTTTTAGTATGTATAAGGGATTCCTGGTGTATTAAGTTTCATGATTTTAAAAACTCAATGACAGTCATAACATATCATTTTGCTCTTCATTTTTGGTATGTCATGAAATTTTTGAGGTTTAGTGTTTGTTTTGGGCAGGCTCTTCCTTTCCTGAAGCCAATTTCATATACTTCAAGTTAATTGTCTAACAGGGATTTTGCTCTGTTTAGTAAGACTGTGGAGAGTATTTTGTATGTTATATCTAGGGGGAGATTCCTCCATAGTTGTGATCAGCTTGGGACACTTTCTTATGGAGTGGGTGGACGAGGGCCGTCTTCCATTCATCAGGGGTTTTTCATGTATTCATATTTCTTCAAAAAGTTGTGGTGAGCGTCTGTGACATTTTTTCCTCAAAGTTCAGCTCGATTTGGTCTCTCTGAGACCTTGTGGTTTTTGAGATTTGAAATGACTGTAATTCCTCAGTGATGGACGGTTCAGAGTTACGGCTGGTTGTCGAGCTCTTCAAGACCACTTTTCTGTGTTCTTCGTAGTTGAGATGGTTTTGGAAATATTGGAAATTGTTTGCACGTATTTCCATTTCTGTCTTCATTTTCCAAGTTCAGTGGGCTGTATTTGGTTATTTTTCGTTTAAAATTTGTATAAAAGTTCCTTGTGTTGTTTTTTTATTAAGATCATTGACTAATTTGTTTTCCACTTGCAGATAAATGACCAAGTGGATGAAGCAGCCACACTCTCACCGGTCCAGATATTCATCAAAGAAGAGTAAGGTGTAAGTATTCATGAAATACTGACTGTCAGTTACACACTGAAGTAATAAGATAACTCTTAATTGTATTTCATTTACCAGTAGTAGAAAATGCATATACATAAAATTTCTTATATACTATAGTTGAAAGTCAAACTGGAGAATATGCATTATAATAAGCCACAATTATACTGTGTATACACACACAGATTAGGTAGATATTTCTAAGGGACTCTTTGCAAATGATACAGTTGTGTACAGTGATTTCACATAACTAGAAAATTATTGTTAAATGCTGGAGGACTTGATGATGATGTGCATGTGGTTCAGGGACAGGCAAGTCAAGTACTGTAGATGTGTAAACAGATGAAAAGACTGTCGTTGCTCAGTTACTGGAAAAGGACACAACCAGCAATAGCAGCAGTTTCAGGAGAAATCAGATGGCAGAAAATTCGTGCTGGACTGGAACTCAAACCCGGATCTCTGGGACTCAAACCCAGATCTCCCGGTTTATGTGTTAGGTCGCCATAACCACTTTGTCTATCCGTACAGGAGTCATGACAAGAAACACTTCCATATGTCGTCATCTGTGCGCCACAACCTGCACTCTTGCACTTAATTTATAGGGATTGGAAAAATTTACGTTTCCGCTTCAAAATGCAAAATTACGTTTTAGATGCTATTTTGTAGTAAATTGTATCCAGATGAACTATTTTATCAGAGATAATTTGAAATAGCTTGATTCCTGCATAAAAATATTGAAAATGTAACCAGTTTTTGGTTAATGGTATTGTGCATCTTCTGGTGAAGGCCAATTTGTAAAGGTAATGTGTATAAGAACCTTTCTGCAAAATGAAAGTGTACAAATGCAACGACATATCAGTGCACTAAATGATCTGATGCCAGGCCAGTTGTGGGCGGTTGAATGGTCTATTTAAGATACGTGCTGTGTAATACAATGTAGTACTCAGCTGTGGGACCAAGTATTTTATAACAAAGAAATGTGTACATTTGTTTGTTAAAAAAGCCCAAAATATGGTTTAATGTGGACATTTCTAAAGTGTCAAATTAGGTGGAGTATGTTTTGAGCAGTGGTTGTATCGAATACTGCTAGATATTAGGCCTGCACTGAGTCGTTAACAATAGTCCGCCAACATCAGCGAGCAGTTGAGCTGTAGCTTTCCCCCAAATATTTTGTGTCACGTGTTGCTTATCGTTTTCTGATTTTGAAATAAGTGAAGCTACTAATCCTGATCCGTTACGGATTTCGATTACGAACCTTACAACGTTAGAAGAGATGGGTGATCCCTTTGACAATACTGTTGGCTGTTGCCATGTGAAAGGGAGGCGGGGTTTGTTTCTGCACACCACTCTTCTTCCCTCTGGCAGTCAAAATTCTAGTTTGTTTATGCTTGTTGTCATCTGCCACTGTAGCCTGTAGTGTCTGCACTATGTGCCAAAATTCTTCTCGTAAAGTTAACATAGCGTTATGATATGTTCAGTTCTGCTTCTATGCTAACTGCCTTGTCTGTTCTGTTTGTAGCATTGTAAAGCATGGGTTGCACATGTACGAATGCCCACAAAAGATAGAAATTAATAGTTTGTAGATTTTGTTATCATTGAATTGTGTAGAAAAGAGTGATAATGTCCAGAAACACCTTAAATTAGAGACGCATTCAGCTCACTGTCAGGAACAAGCTGTGGCTTTTCAACAGAACAATCATTTTTAAATTCTTAAATATAGCCAAATGAAGAAAACAAAGGCTAGTTTGGAAGAAAAAGGTTTTGGAAGTTTTTGCAAAAGTAAACATTACTGTCACAAAGTTCCCAATCAGCACCTTTCTGTAGCAGTCAGTTTCAAAGAAATAAGGCTTTGTGTATTTTCACTCACGTGACAACATTTGAGGTAGGTGCATCTAATCATTGAAAGAAATATGAAATCAACAAAAATAGATGCAAATTATGCCAAAAGAGAGAGAGAGAGAGAGAGAGAGAGAGAGAGAGAGAAATTTCAGTACGTGGGGTACATATAGAAGTTTGGGCCTGGCCAAGAGTTGTGCACAGATAGCCAAAACAGTTAAGGTGACCGCTTGTGTAAAGCAGGAAACCTAGGTTCGAGTTCCAGTATGGCACAAATTTTAGTTGTTTTCATTCCATTATACAGCTGATGGTTGTCCGTATTTGAAACTCCTAATACGTTTTGTGTATTCCATGTGGGCTGTGGTCAGCACAGTGCTTGTTCTTTTGGGCATGCATGTATGTCCAAAGGAACATTGCATCATACTTTTAACAACACAGGCACTGAAATATCATAAAATGTCTGTGTTTATACAGTGTCTGCATCGTCACAATATAATGCTCTTCAGACACGCATGCCTAAAAGCTGTGGATGAACATTATGAAATAAATCTACTTATTTCATATCTGCATTGATCTCAGCATTTTGTTACACACGAAAGTTTGTGCCGGACCAAGACTCGAACTCAAATTTTCCACACGTTACGAACGTTCACCTTAACTGCTTCGGCGATCTGAATGTTCCCCCAGGACTGATCCAGACTTCTATATATCGTGTAGTCACATCCCGTATGCCCACACAATTTGCGATTCTCGTGCAGGGAGAGAAGAGTGTTATATTGTCATTTTAGCCTCTCATTGGTGCATATTTGTAATATGCGAACTTTTTCACAACATTATATTATTGTATATAAATTAGTTGTCAGTTGACAGCTTCCACCAGCAATACACGAATGGGACCTGTGCTGGTTTTGCAGGCTCCAACCCTGTTGGCAGTTCCACTGTGCAAATCATTGTTCTTGCTGGTATTCAAGTAGCAAATGTATTTTAATGCGAAATGTTGTCTAAATGAAGAAAAAATGTAACCCTGGCCCTAATGACAATTAACAGCACTACGGAGGTCTAGATCGTAGTCAACTTAGAGAATTTTTATGTACTTTTTGTAGGAAGTACAGACATCAGACTTAATACTTGTTACGAGTTAAATGTTGAGAAAATTTCAAAACGATGTCATCCTCGAGCATTATGCACGAGTCTCTATAGACCATATGCTGAAGCTGTGGCGCGATCCCAACCGAGGGATGTTTGGTGAAGACTAGGGACCGTATTATACGCATTTGCATGCTGCATATGCATTTGCATATTTCTCTCCTTTTCACCAGTTATTGCATATTTTAATAAAAACTGGTGACGATACATATTTCACTCTGTTTACAATATTTTAAAAATTGAGACGGGTAGTCTCTAGCTCTATCTAGTTTTTATGTCTCACACATTCACCGCACCTAAAACTGCGTGTAATAGCTAACCGAAAGCCCACTGCATGGCGAAATCATTACAGAATAGGAACAGGAAGAGGCGTACAGAGTCAGTGCTCCTGCGCCTCTGGCCCCCCTGTTAATCCCCCCCACTGTCCCGCCGTATGCGTTCGCAACAAATAAATTAAATTACGCGAGCTTTTAGTCGCACATCCGCTGTTTCAGTTTAGCTTTCTGCTTACTCGTACACAGTTGAACGTGTTAATGATGTGCAGTGTATAACGTGTCGTGTGCCATACCACCCGAAAAAAGAATGGTCGTTTCGTGGATAGCTGATCGTCCCGGAACATTTACGTGTGACGGAATTATTTTATGTTTTCAAGTCTGTGAAAGAAAATGTTTTGTGCAAAAAAAAAAAGTTTCAAGTAGACCAGCATGCCGAGACAAATATTCCTATCACAGGAATGCAGAAGAAAAGGTGATGAAAAAAATTTCTGATAACAGCAAGTTGCAGTAGCAGGGACTTGTCCAGAGGTAACCAAAAAAGTCTGTTTAACATGGATCTGTGCAGAGCATTCATTGCAAGCAATATTCCTCCTCACAATCCTGTAAACTCTATCCTCTAAGGCTTCCTGCAGAAATATTGCTTAAATCAAAATATACCAGATGAATCGACATTGTGTAAAAGTTACATACCGACAATGTGCGTAATGTTCTGGAAGAAATACGCAATGAACTCGAGGGCAACATGATCTGAATTTCAGTTGATGAAACTGTAGACAGTTGTGACCTGTACTTTGCAAATTTAATTGTTGGTGTTTTAAAAGAAGAGCCTTCTTCTTCCTATTTAGTGTTATGCAAAGAACTTGAAAAAGTAAATCATTCTACGATCACTAGATTTGTGATTGAGGGTGTTAGAAAAATATATCCAAAATCTTCTGCAGATGCAAGTGTGTTTGTGTTTATTTGAGATGCTGCTCCCTATATGATCAAAGCAGGAAAAGCCCTCGGAGTATTTTATCGTAATTTGATTCGTGTGATGTGCTTTGTTCACTGAGCACATCGCCTTGCTGAATGTAATTAAACTGATTTCACCCACAGAGAAAGTGTTTCTAAAGGCTCCTGCTCACATCAAGACCTACAAAGAAAAACTACCAAATGTGCAATGATTATAAAGAGTCCGCCTCGATTGCAAATAGAAATCGGATGTTCGCCTAGGTTTCGGTGCAGATAACCACGCCTTCTTCGGAACACACTAAAACTACAAACTGCGTAAATAGGCATCGCCCAGCATTAATACAGTTTGTAGTTTTAGTGTGTTCCGAAGAAGGCACGGTTATCCGCGGCGAAACCTAGGTCAACATCTGGTTTCTATTTGCAATTGAGGTGGATTCTTAATAATCATTGAATTATTCCAGTCGTAACTCGTTGGGGTACGTAGGTTGAAGCTGTGTCATTTTACAATGATAATTTCAAGGCCATTAGAGGGGTAGTAAATGACTTTAATAGTGCAGAGACTTTGGCAGTTTGCCAATCCAAGGAAGCTTTTAATGATTCCAGTATTAAAAAAGACATTGCTGTGATTAGCACTACTTTTCCCATATGCCTGCAAGTATTAAAAAGCTTGAAACTCAAGGTTTGGCATTGAATGAATCTATTCAGTTAATGAATGAAATTATTCTAGTGAGCTGCTCATTTTCGGAGGTATTCCCGAGAAAACTTATAGAAAAGTTTGAAAACATTTTATACAATAACCCAGGCTTTGAACCCTTGTGCCATATTGATAGTTTCATTAATGGGATGGGTGAACTTTTACCAGAAACGGTAAGTGCCAACATAGCACCCAAATTCAAATACTGCCCAGTCACCTCAGTTGATGTAGAACGGTCCTTTTCTACTTATAAAAATGTTTTGAGTGATCGAAGACACAATCTTACCGTCAAACTTTTGGAGCAGTACTTGTTTGTATGTATTTACAATAGTAGAAAAATGTAAAATAAATTGTAAATGATGCTTTGGTCCAATAGTATTAATTAAAAGTTAATGATGTTAAAAATTTCATGATTGTGTGTTGTTTTTTAAATAAAATATTACTGGGTTTTTGAGTGTGCCCCCCCTGTGTGCAGTATATCTCGAAGTTGGTCCTGTACGTATCGATTGTTTTGTCGTGACTCAACTCACATCACGTCTGTTTGTTACCGACAACAATAGTGAAGAAGGAACAACTCTTGAAATACAGTATGAGTCCCCATTTTGCAAATTTTTAGAAAATAATCCCAGAAAGCCTCCCCCCCCCTTCCTAACCTCTACCAGAAATTATTCAGAAAGTGATATCAACATTCTAAATGTACCGATCTTTGGCATGGCTAGCACTCTTCCTCGTAATTGATATGCACAGGTTCGACTTTGAGATGTGATGCACGCAGTAACTCCTATGTTTTTTTATTATTTAATCTTGTAGATTTCTGAACTTTTTGTGCATTTTAAGCATTTTTCATGCATATTTTAAGATTTTTATGATGCATATAATCCAGTGATGACACACCCACAAGAATAGCATTTTAGAGCAGTTTTGAAAAAATTGTAAGCTTTCATCAACCTGAAGGTGGTTTTGAGCAGCACAGTGCTCTACTAGGGACAGTCCTACTCAAGGCCATACACCATTTCCCTCCTCTGACCTTTGAACTCATTCATCTACAGTTTGTCAACTCCAAACTGTGGTGGAACTTGCCGTTTTTCACAATAACAGATCCATCAGGAGGTTAAGGAAGTGATTAACGACAAATAAAAACGTGTAGCTACCTCAGCTCGTACACCACTCTTCACCTGTCTGTCAGCGATGTCGCGAACGACCGACAGTGGAAAGATGGTGTGCTCCAGCAGTCAGTACCTCGCTACCTGCCATGGCGCGAGCATCAGTGTGTGTGTGCAGATAATGGATGTGTGTTACTTAAAGTAGCATGCGGGATTATGATATTACGTGTGTTATCAGTTGCTTGTCTTATTACTGTGCTGACTAATAAAACATTATTATCTCAAAGTGTAGTGTTTGATTAGCTGCAAAGGTGTTACTCATACTGGCATGCTGCCAGCTTCATACTGTATTTACTTGAGTGTAAGATGCCCCTGAATATAAAATGGCCCAATTTTTTAATTTTTTTTATTTATTCATTTTTTTAATGAGAGGCTCCTTGAGAGAAATTTATTTTTAAGAGATTCTGATTTACTAGAATTACAAACTGTTTTATACACATAAAGTATCTGCCAAAAAGGTAACCTTATAACTATTCTAAACTTTTGCCATTTATTGATTGTCTAAATTTTGATAACACTTGGAGAAATAAAATAAACAACAAGAAATTGTTCACATGAATTTTTGTACTGTTTTCTTTTCTGCCTTTTATGCTTACAATCCATGTAGTATGTGCTACCACTATCTTGGGTCATCACCATCATCAACCTAATGGCACAGCCGTGAAATTTATACCTTCATTGTCACAAACATATGGCTGTTTCTTCAGAATATGTGGCTATTTCTGGGGTGGTTGTTATGTTGGAATTTGAGAACACAGCTATTTTTTCCTGTATACATACCAGATTTCACCTCTATGCTGAGATGAGTATGTTATAATCTCACTTCCAAACATGTCACCTCCCCCCACTCTGTGTAGAACCACCTGATATACCCCCTTTCATTCTTGTCATACGTCACGGAGAGTGTTGACAACATTGCAGCAAGAAACACAGAAGTACATCACTTGCCTAGATCTAGGCTTTTATTGTCTTGTGCAGTTATGAATACTATTGTTGAGTATTTGTCCAATTTTAAAGTCAGTTCAATTCCGACTACAAATGCATTTGGGCAAACTGCAGTTTAAACACAGTAGATGTTCATACACTGAAGTGCTGAAGAAACTGGTATAAGCATGTTTATTATAACACAGAGATTTGTAAACAGGCAGAATACGGCGCTGCGGTCGGCATTGCCTTTACAAGACAACAAATGTCTGGGGCAGTTCTTAGATCAGTTACTGCTGCTACAATGGTAGGTTCCCAAGATTTAAATGAGTTTGAATGTGGTGTTACAGCCAGTGCATGAGTGATGGGACACAGCATCCCTGAGCTAGCAATGAAATGCGGATTTTCCTGTACGACCATTTCATGAGTGTACTGTGTACTGTGACTATCGGGGATCTGGTAAAACAGCAAATCTGAGACATCACAATGGCTGGAAAACAGTCCTGCGAGAACGAGAGCGATGACAACTGAAGACAATTGTTCAATGTGACAGAACTGCAACGCTTATGCAAATTGCTGCAGATTTCAATACTGGGTTATCAACAAGTGTCAGTGTGTGAACAATTCAACGAAACATCATCGATCCAGGATTTCGGAACCGAAAACCCACTCGTGTACCCTTGATGACAGCATGACACAAAGCTTTAGGCCTTGCCTGGGTCCGGTCAACACCAACATTGGACTTATGATCACTGGAAACATTTGCCTGGTCGGACGAGTTTTGTTTCAAATTATATACAGTTATGGAGACAACCTCATGAATCCATGCACCCTGCATGCCATCAGTTGACTGTTTAAGCTGGTGGAGGTTCTGTAATGGTGTGGGGCATGTGCAGTTTGAGTGATATGGGACCCCTGATAAGTCTAGATATGGCTCTGACTGGTGACACATACGTAAGCATGCTGTCTGATCACCTGCATCCATTCATGTTCATTGTGCATTCTGACAGACTTGGGCAATTCCAGTAGGACAATACGGGGCAATTACAGCAGGACAATGCGACACCCCACCAACCCAGAATTGCTACAGAGTTGCTCCAGGAACACTATTCTGAGTTTAAACACTTTTGCTGGCCACCAAACTCCCGATCATTATTGAACATATCTGGGATGCCTTGCAACGTGCTATTCTCAAGAGTTCCATCTCCTCACACTCTTAGGGATTTGTGGACAGGCCTTCAGGATTCCTGTTGTCAGTTCCCTCCAGCATTACTTCAGGCATTAGTAGAGTCCATGCCACGTCGTGTTGCGGCACTTCTGCGTGCTCGCAGGGGCCCTACGTAATATTCGGCAGGTGTACCAGTTTCTTTGGCTCTTGAGTGTAGAAAGCAAAAGTAGTTGGTATAGACTACCACGCATAACAACATGATGAAATTTGCTGTGGGCTCAGTGCTTCCCTCCATGCAATCATCATAGCTCTCAGCCAAGCTGGTGTCACTGTTCTCCTTCCAAGCTTGAATAACTGTCAAAAACAGACTGCAATATCTGCTAGTATGCAGGTCATATGTAACAACACCAACTAATATGTAAATAAAAGATTGCATTTAAGATTCCGTTCCACTCTCGAAGTTTTGCTCATCCCGCGATCTACTGACGTCTGTCGGTACTATCTCCACAACGGGTCTTGCGACTGTAATTTATTTTTGCTTTGACAATTACAGTCTGTTTAATATGATCTACTTCCTTTGTTAGCCACGTCATTCTATATTAATTTTCCTTCTTGTTTCAACTGAATTTCACCAACGTGGTATACAGCTGAGTAAAATCAGGTAATGTTTTTACATGGTATTGTAATACATGAACAGTGGTCAAATTTCTCATTTGCAATCTACGTAGTAAATCATTACAGTGTCTCATAACCAAATAAAATTTTGATCTGGTTTCCGAATCAACTAATGTTCTTTGAAGGACAAAAATTTCTATATTTGAATGTTACCTTTACTTAAAAAATTGCATTAATGTTTGTATAGAATATTTATACATGTATGAGAATGTTTATTGGAAACCTGTTAAAATACAACAAAAGCTTGTAAGTTGATAGACTTTAATTCTATTTCCTCCTGTGTTTCACCAAACTGTCAAATGTCAATCAGTGCAATAGACGTTGTGGCTAGTTCATTATTTCTCGTGTATCTCTTGCAGTAGTCAGTGTCACGTGATCGTTCGAGTAACGTCGATACTGTACCGAGCACTTCGGTGTATCGGGAACTCTCGAGCTTGTTGGAATGTATCATTTGCCGAGCCCTGCCCTTCAGAATTATTTAAAATAAAATTGCACAAAGCTTCATCTTCATGATGACCACTGTAAATGTAATCCTACTACTGTGCACATTACTAAACAATGTGATAATGGTGACCTCAGAAAAGTAGTTCAATCAGCCAATTTAAGACAACCCTGTAGCTTTTGAATGGAACATTTGGAAAGAAACCTTGTCTTATAATTATGTAAATACTCTAGATGATGCAGGGTTTTTAATATGTTATCTGCTGATACATATTTCACCATGAGTGATCTGAAGATGATTGTGTGGTCAAATGAAATTAGTCTTCACATTTTAATGTTTTATAGTGCACGGGATCTAGACAGTAAAAAAGTTTTTACTGACTTGAGCTATTAATACCTGCTGGGTCGAAATGGAAACACAGTTTCCTTCTGTAATGTGTTTCTGTTGTTTTAGGGGAGGAGACCAAACAGCGAAGTCATCGGTCTCATCGGATTAGGGAAGGAAGTCGGCCGTGCCCTTTCAGAGGAACCGTCCTGGCATTTGCCTGGAATGATTTAGAGAAATCACGGAAAACCTAAACCGGGACGGCCGGACATGGGATCGAACCGTCGTCCTCCCGAATGCCAGTCCAGTGTCCTAACCACTGCGCCACCTCATTCGGTGTGTGTGTTTCTGTCGTGGCCGGATGACGGTGGGTCGAGTGGTGCCGCTAAATGACTGCCGCATCTGGGAGTGTGGTGGCTCATCAGTTTGCACGAGGGCCACACTGTTTTGGAAGACTTGCAGTATTGAGGGCTGCAATGTGGCGGGAGCTCTGTGTCTAGTGGTAGCCTGCATTGAGGTAGGCTGGCTTGCACCAGGACGTGGACAGTGCTGTGTCTACCCCTTTAATGTGGAGAGTGAGTGTGCTAGTGTTGTGTCCTGGGAATGGATTTGAGCCTCAGAAGGGCGGTTCTAGTGCTCCACGCAGTGGACCGTGTCAGAGGAAAATGTGGTACGTCATTGCCAGCTCTCTGAGAACAGAAGTAGCCCGTTTTCAGTGCCGTGTTGTTCCACTCGGTAAGTAAGTGTGGAGGGTAAGAATTGTAGAGGGAAACCTAGGTGTAACTACGGGAAGCAGGTCCCAAAAGATATAGATTGTGGTAGTTGTGCGTGAAGAAGAGGTCTGATCGGGATACACCGATGTGGGAAGCTGCTTATCTGTTGCAAAGCCATTGTACAGCAGGCATGTGAATCGGTACTGGGGATGTTATGCCACCAGTTGTCAGATGAGTGATACTTTTACCGCAACATGTTTGGGACTATGTTACCTCATTATTGAGTGCTATAAAATAAAAAAACCAGTGAAGAAATCACAATACTACACATACTGACCCATATAAAAATATTTGTATCTCCCTTTAATCATACCATAAAGCTTCTGTGCCATTAGGCATCATCAGCAGTAAAATCCAGCAGCAAATGTGCATTGTCATACATAAAACTCTTCTCAGAACATCTCATATTGGCAGGTTACACTCTCGAGGCACAGTTTGCGTGTTAAATTGGACGACACTAGTGTCACTTTAGCGATATCTCCTCAGGGAACAGCAACAGATTTATTCGAATTAGTGGCATTAGGTTTAATGTTTTCAGTTGTCTTCCGTATGGATGTACACAATGAAACACAGGTGTAGTAATTGTTTTTAGAATTTTTAGAACTTTTGATTTTCATAAATTTTACAGTAGAAAGTAACATTGTTGAGGGCTCTGACATATGCTTTGCAGTCGAGTGCTATTTTTAGTAGGTGACAGCGGCAGCTTTAGTTTAACAACTGTGCCTTGAGAGTATACCATACTAACATGAGATGTTCGAGGAAGAGTTTTATGTTTGACAGTGCATGTTTGCTGTTGCCTTTTGCTATTGATGATGACGCCTAATGGCACAAGAGCTTTGAGGTACATTACACTGTGGGCAGACATAAATATTTCAGTATAGGTCAGTAGGTAGAGTGTTGTAATTTATTGGTGGGTTTCCTTGTTTTATAGCACTTGATAAATGCGTTGTGGTAAAAATACCAGACATTTGACCACTCATGGTGTAACATACTCAGTACCATTAGCGTGCGGCGTAAAACAAAAGACTTTTGAATGAAGACCACAGCAACATGCAGTTGATATTGATGAAGTTATAATAAAATGAGAGATAATTATTATTCACGTATGGGCCCAGTAGGACCACGCGAGGTACAATCCATCAAGGTCACGTTTGATGGTTGGCCTTTCTTTGTGCCCAAATTTGTTTCATTCTTTCAGAATTAAGTCTCTTTCTTTCATTAGACCACGGTGTTCTAATCTGTTTTCTAATCATTGGCAGATTATTGACTGATTTCTTCCCCCCCCCCCCTCCCCCCCCACCCCCCCATTGACTAAACCAATGAGATACCTATTAATTGAATGTGCTTTAGCTGTAGCAGAGAAAGCGTGTTGATCAATTTCTTATCTACTACAGTTGATAGTGAGTGAATTGGAAAATACACATTGTATTGAGTCAAAATTGTACTGTGCAACAACCGAGTGCGGTGGTGCAGTGGTTAGACACTGGACTCGCATTCGGGAGCACGACAGTTCAATCCCGCGTCCGGCCACCCTGATTTACATTTTCCATGATTTCCCTAAATCACTCCAGGCAAATGCCGGGATGGTTCCTTTCAAAGGTCTCCTTCCCCGAAACAACCAACCAACCTACTGCGCATAAGTGTACAAGTAGGCTAGCTTGCTAGCTCTGTGAAGCTCTTTGCAAATGTTGCCATTGTGTACAGGGATTTGATATTGTTAGGAAATTATTGTTAAATGTAGTGAGTCTTGAAGATGATTTGCACATCGTTCAAGGACTGACAAATGATGTAATGTAAATTGTAAACTGCTCGATTACTAGAATCAAACACAACTATCAATAGGTGCAGTTAAGTGTGTGAGTAGTGAGTTTGTGTGTGTGTGTGAGTGAGAGAGAGAGAGAGAGAGAGAGAGAGAGAGAGAGAGAGAGAGAAATTGGGAGGGACAGGGGGGGGGGTCACCCTTAGTTATGTGGGATTTGAAGAAGGGAAGAGAGAGATATAGAACTAAAAGTACTGTCTAATTGAACTTTCCCAAAAATTTTGTAATGCAGGCTACATTCGATATTTGCTTTTCACCAGGAGAATGTGTCATACTTATAGGTACAGCCCGTATTTGCGTGCTGCCTATTGTGGATAATGAAGTCATAAATATTGTTTGATATCACATACAGTTGTACTGTTGTCCATAAGCATTGCCATCATACCAACTCAAATGCTTTTTGAAAGTTTAGAAATAATCTGTTCAGCTGTTTGGCCCAATCTGTGGCTCTCACAATGTCATAAGAGAAGAATGAAAGTTGGGTTCTGCACTGCTGATCCTTCTGGAATCAGAGCTGGTTGACACAGAGAAAGTAATTCTGTTACAGACAGCCATTGTAATGCTACAAGACATAATGTAGGGTAAGTTCATATGACTCTGTTGTGGACTTGGACTGGTTGCCAAACCACAAATGGGGTCTGCTTAGCAGCACGGTCACACACTCTCCTGTCAAAATTGTGTACAGTTAGTACCAATTGTTCATTGGTAGGACTGAGGGTGTTGCTCAATGTGTAGTTGCGTATGTTGCCTAACTTTGTATTTTTTATTTTAATTGCGATTGAGCTCCCTTTTGTTTGGATTAAAGTTAATGTTAACTAATCACTTTTAATATCTAGTGTACAGAGATACAGGTTTAATTCTTTTTTCAGGCGTATTGTAAGGCAGAAGAGCCTGTGTTGGTCTCACTTGTCCCAGTGCTTCTCAAAGAAGAACATGTGGTAAGATTTGTTATTAAGACATTTGCATTTGGTAATGAATTGGCTTAAGTGGAGACAATAATGACCTATGATGTATCTTAGAAGATAGATTGAAGCATACATTTTAGATAGATGTGTTAAATCTCTGACACTGTGGACTGGAATACACTATTTAATATATCAAAAAAATTAATCAATTTTTGAAAATATAATGTAATTGAATAGGTAAAAAATCTACTCACCAAGTGGCAGCAGGAGGAAACATGTACAAAGATATTGAAATCTGCAAGCTTTCAGAGCCAGTGGCTCATTCTTCTGACAGAAGAGTTGAAGGGGATGGAAAGAGGGGTGAAGGAAAAGGTCTGGTGAGCTTTAGGCACCAGAGAGGAGGAGACACTGATTCCAAAAGCCTGCGGATTTTAATACGTTTATATTTTTCTCCTGCTGCCACTGCTCGGAATGCACTATTTGGAATTCTTAAGTTGTCATGCATAAAATACAGGGAGCGAAAAGAAATGTCTTGTACAGAAACAAGACTGCAGCTGTAAGAGTCAAATTGCTGCAGCGCACCTATCACGGACTGCTGGCAGCCCAGTGTCTGCCAGCTGCACAAACCACGGCAGGACCGAGAAGTCGGCAAGTAGATTGTGTTAAGAGGACATTGCCAGTGGCCGCACCAAAACGACACTTGCTGCACGCTGTTAGCATTGGCGTTAGGCGATTGGGGCTGTGTTCCGCTTCTGTGACCCGGCCGAGCAGCCAGTCGAAAAGCTGCAGACTCTGCACACTGAAGATTTAAGTTCGTGCTATGGTAGCAGAAGGCAGTGACATTGCCAGTCAGGAACTGTCGAATTCACCACAGCCGCTGCCGTTCAGTTTGCCGTCCACTGCCACTCGCAACTGAGATGTCGCACGCCCTAGGAACGGTCTCCGCCAGCTTGGCATATCAAATGTGTTGCCACAGTTGCGAGCAAATCGTTTCTGAAAAACAGAAATTTTTAATATTGAATATTAATTTAAATCTTTGGGAGTCTTTTGTGAACGTCTTTATATGAAGTATAGCCTTGTATGGAAGAGAAATTTGGACGGTCATCATTTCAGGCAAGAGGAGAAGAGCTTTTGAAATGTCATACTACAGAAGGCTGCTGAAGATAAGTGGTAATGGATAATTAGTGAAGTAGTTCTGGATCAAATTAGAAAGAAAAGAAATTTATGTCACATCTTGGCTAAAAGATGATGTATGCTGGGGCATCAAGGGATTGTCAGTTTGGTGATGGAGGGGATAGGGTTAAAATTGTAGAGGAAGAACAAGGTTTGAATACACTAAGCAAACTGAAGTGGATGCAGGTTGTTGTACCTATAGTGTGATCAGGAAAGAGGCTTGCCAAAGATAGACTTCACGGAGAGCTGCCTCAAACCAGTCTTTGTGCTGAAGACCACAGCAGTGTTGAAACCGTAATTTTGTATGAAAGGTCAAATTGAGTGAGTTCGCCATAATGTTCCACGCTATACTGTAATTAGTGGCTGCTTAGAATGTGTGAACTGTTTCAAGAAGTGTTTAGGCCATACGGTATATAGTGCCGCACTTAATGCTGGAAATGGGTACTGCACTCAAACATGGTGGCAACAGAAGTACACATTAATGGTCACACAGTAAAGGTAACACTGTTTGTAGCATCTTCCACTGTGTAAATGTAAAACAAACTGTTGGCTTGTTTTATGAAAATGATAGTTGCTACTCACCATATAGCGGAGATGCTGAGTCGAAGGTAGGCACAACAAAATGACTGTCACAAATAAGCTTTTGTCAGAAACACACACACACACACGACTGGGGCTTTGGCAGCTGAAGCCACACTTATTTGTAATATATCATTCGTTCTGAATTTTACATTGTTTGATGTTGGCTTACCCCCCTCCCCCCCCCCCAATAGTGTTCATAAGGAGTTGTCCTCTGGGAGAAAGCACGTAAAATAAATAGCTATGGGCACCCACATGGGGTCATTCTATGCCAAACTATTCATGGGCTATCTAGAGCAATATTTTCTAACTACCCAGAGTCCAACCGCTCACCATTTCAGATTCATTGGTGACACCCTCATGATCTGGACTGAGGGTGAGGTCACCCTAGCCACATTCCCCCAAAACCTCAACACCTTCCTCAATGCTAACCTCCACCTCAAGAATAGCTTCATCAGTACCTCTGTCCATACCAAACCTTCCAAACACTGACAGTACCTCCACTTTGACAGCTGCCACCCATTCCGTACCGAGAAATGGCCTGCATACAGACTAACCACCCGTGGTCATCCCATCTGCAGGGACGAGCAGTGCCAGAGCAAATATACCGAGTATCCCACCGAGACCTTCGTAGACCGAAATTACCGTCCCAACCTTTTACAGAAGCAGATCTCGCATACCTTGTCTCTCCAGCCATCTACCACCTCCTACTTACTCAGCATCTGGCTACAGAGCAGCATTCATCTCGTGCCTCGGCACCACGTACGACTGGAGCAACGGTTTTCACTACCTCTCAGTGTGCCCTGAAATAGACCTGGAGGTAAGACCTATCTCGTACATTCTCCCAACCACATACTCCAGTCAGACATCTTCTACCCCATCAGAGGTAGGACTACCTGTGGAAGCAGTTTTTCTGAACTGCGCGGGTGGGAACTCTGCCTGCAATCAATCCTATTACCGTAACCCCCCTGGCCTCAGCCTTCATTAGTCCCTGTCCTCCACTTACCTATCCCCTTCCCTGCTCTCACTCCAGCAATACACGGTCTTCTATTCGACTAACACACCCATTAGTCACTAGTCTTTTTCCCCATCTCTTCTTCTCTCCTCCTTTCCCAATCGCCTCCCCTCCCATCCTCCCCCCCCCACTCCCCACAGTTACAAACCTCCCAAACCTAAATGCCCTACCCTATCCCCAATGCGCCCTTGCAAGCTCCCACAAGCAGCACGACACCTTCCCCCACCCCACTCTGCACCCCATGCTGCCTCCTTACCATCACAACAGGATAGCTGCTCCTGTCGGGCACATATACGACTCAGCTCAGCCACAGTGGCCACAGGTGGCAGAGAGAGAGAGAGAGGGAGAGAGAGAGAGAGAGAGAGAGAGAGAGAGAGTCAGTCCGTCCATCTGTCCGTCCATCCTCTAGTCCTCTGTATGGCTTTTCACAATATTGTTAAAATAAATAATGTTTTTATTCAGGAGAAATGAGCAGCAAGAATATTATGTAAAGTAGAGAGATGGTGGTGCCCCTTGCAGAGGCTGCTTTACGGATCTCGAAATTCTTACACTCACTTCTTGGTACATTTATGTTACAACAATTTTTGTTGCTTATAATAAAAATTTCCTTCAACTGAGATGTGATTTGCACAGGTTCCTGTGGGTCTAGTATTCGGAGTTAAGTTACGTACTCTGATGCAAAGGATTTCAACATATACTACAAACAGAAAGCAAAGATATTTGGGCAGGAACATTTGGCAGTTGATAAGAAAATAGAAAACATTCCTTGTTGGCCATTCCTTCTAAAATTATCTGAATCTGTAGATTTAAGAATTGAAAATTCATATTAGCTACATTACAAATAACAATGTTCATAGGAATCTACATCTACATCCAGATTCCGCAAGCCACTGTATGGTGCATGTTGGAAGGCATGCTCTACTACTACTAGTCATTTCCTTTCCTGTTCTAGCTGCAAATAGAGCGAGGGAAAAACAACTGTCTATATGGCTCCATGTGGCCGCTAATCTCTCTGAGCTTATCTTTGTGGTCGTTACAAGAATTGTACATTGGCGGCAGTAGAATCGCTCTGCAGTCTGCCACAAATGGTGGCTCTCTAAATTTTATGGATAGTGCTCCTCAAAAAGAATGCTGTCTTCCCTCCGGTGATTCCATTTGAGTTCTTGATGCATCTCCATAATACTTGATTATTGTTGAAACATATTAGTAACAAATCTAGCAGCCTGCTTCTGAATTCCTTCGATGTCTTCGTTTAGTCCGACCTATTGCGGATCCCAAACATTCGAGCAGAGCTCGAGAAGAGGTTGCACTAGTGTCCTACATGTAGTCTCCTTTACAGATGAACCTCACTTTCCTAAAATAAACCAAAGTGGACCATTCGCCTTCCCCACTGCAGTCCTTATATGCTCATTCAATTTCATATCGCTTTGCATTACGCCTAGATATTTAACTGACATGAATGTGTCAAGCATCTCATTATTTGTAAACTGTGGGTTTGTTTTTCCTACTCATCTGCATTAACTTACATTTTTCTACATTTAGAGGTAGCAGCCATTCACCACACCAACTAGAAATTTTGTCTGAGTCATCGACTATCCTCCTACAGTCACTCAACGATGGCAACTTACTGTACACCACAGCAACATTAGCTAACAACCGCAGACTACTGTCCACCAAATCATTTACATATGTAGGAAAACAACAACTTTCCTGTCACACTTTCCCGGGGCACTCCTGTCTCTGATGAACACACATCATCAGGCACAATGTACTGGGTTCTGTTACTCAAGAAGTCTGTGAACCACTCACAAAATCTGGGGACCTATTCCGTATGCTCGTACCTTCTTTAACAGTCGGCAGTGTGGTGCCGTGTCAGATGCTTTACAGAAATCTAGGAGTATGGAATGCTGCATGACAAACAATTTTGTGTTTTAAACAGCACTGTTGTGACCTCTCTGGTTATCTCAGGGTGACTGATCATAGGTGTACACTCTGGTGTTTTGCTGAGTTGTCGTTTCCATCTCGTGCACAATATTTCAACAACTGGACGAGCCTTCTTCTTTAGGTGCTGTGAGTTTTGTGCACTTGCTGGGTGGACTCCACTCCACACAGTCTGGTTAGAGTCTGGGAAGTGAGTAACAGCAAAACTCATAGCATCCGTGGAAGACGGCTGCGTGAGATGTCGAAATATTGTGCATAAAATGTAACTGACAACTTGGCAGAACGGCCGGTAGCACACAGTTACAGATTTTGTTCTTAGGATCTGCAGCTGTTTTCTTTTAAAACTGACAGTGTAATCAACTAAATGCACTCACAGAAACAGCAAGTGTCATATCGTGAAGCACCAGTCTGATACTTGTCAACCTTCACGGTGATGTTTATCATGTAACAGTTATTTCGTGATTAAAATTTCATTCCATTTTGAACTTATTCATCAATAGAAACTTATCTGGTTTTGATGGTGTTCCAGTAGAGTACTAAAGATTTATTCTCATAAAATAAGCCTCGTATTATTGGAAATATGTAATGCATCAACTGAGTCAAGACATTTTTCCAAAGAAACTGAAATACACCATTGTTAAACTCCTCTTTAAGTAAGGTGATAGGAGAGGTCAATAACTGCTGACCTGTTTCATTGTTGACATCATTTTCCAAAATGTAGTTGAATACCTGCAGCTGCCAGTCTTGTGATGGCTTTTGTTACCACTGGAAAGTTGGCATTGGTGATGTCAAGTTTCCAGACAAGGTGTGTGTGTGTGTGTGTGTGTGTAATTAATTTTCCTACATCGGAGCAATTTGATCACACCTCTTCTGCGACTCTGCGTAACGCATGCACGAGTCAAATGACATAAACCATACTGCGGTAGAGAATTTGAAGCCCTCAGCTGCTTTAGCCGTGTATGAAGCACCATCTGTTGCTAGAAGCAAAACATTTTCTCTGCTCACAACATCTTGTCACAGTAGCTTCACAGAGTTGTGAAACAAAATGGCAACTGTTTGTACTCTCTCTCAAGAGCTTCACGCATTAGGAGGAACATTTTTCCAGGCCTGTCAACTTTCAGAACACCCCATAACATCTGCAACATAATGTCCACCCACATTGGTACCTTTGTATAGGGACGTTGATCTTTAGTTCAGCAACACAATTTTTTTTTATTTTATTTATTTATTTATTTATTTTTGAGCTTCTCTTCATAGCACACTGATAAATAGTTCTTACTCAATATAGATTAACCTGGAACAGGATGTTTTGTGTACTTCTCAAGAACTGTCTGAAATGTGGATTCTTCAGCTTCTCAGATGGGATGTTGCAAGACACCATCATTTCACCTGTCTTTAAATGTTTGTACAATTGAAGATGAACCTGTCTGCTCAACTAACAGCATTTGTCTGCTGCCATTTTCAGCATTTCTCTTCAGACAGCTGCTGTATTTGGTGGTATTACAGTGCTGTTGCACATTAAAGTGCTGTTCTGCACTAACTTTGACTTCACTTAATTAACAAAATAACATTTCCCCACCAGTGCTGAAGAACTTATCATCAAACTCACAAACGAAACCTTGCAACTCCATGCTGATGGACGGCTTTTGTTGAACCACTTGCGTTTATATTCTGACTGAATAGTGTGACCACGTGTGCGCTGTTTATCATGTCGGGAGGTGCATTTGTTAGTTTTGAGAATGTTTTGTTTGCCCCACCCAACAGTGTCTTACATCAGCAAACTGACTAGTGTGTAATGCTACTTGTCTACTGTTGTTGTGATCTTCGGTACAGAGACTGGTTTGACGCTGCCCTCCATGCTACTCCATCCTGCGCAAGCTTCTTCATCTCCAAGTAACTACTGCAACTTAAATCCTTCTGAATCTGCTTAGTGTATTCATCTCTTGGTCTCCCTCTACGATTTTTACCCTCCACACTGCCCTCCGATATTAAATTGGTGATCTGTTGATGCCTCAGAACATGTCCTACCAACCGATCCCTTCTTCTTGTCAAGTTGTGCCACAAATTCCTCTTCTCCTCAATTCTACTCAGTACCTCCTCATTAGTTACATGATTTACCCATATGATCTTCAGCATTCTTCTGTAGCACCACATTTCAAAAGCTTCTATTCTCTTCTTGTCTAAACTAATTATCGTACTTGTTTCACTTCCATACGTGGCTACACTCCATACGAATAGTTTCAGAAAAGACTTTCTGACCCTTAAACTCATACTTAATGTTAACAAAGTTCTCTGCTTCAGAAACACTTTCCTTACCATTTCCAGTCTACATTTTATAGCCCCGACCATCATCAGTTATTTTTATCCCCAAATAGTTAAACTCCTTTACTACTTTAAGTGTCTCATTTCCTAATCTAATTCCCTCAGCATCACCTGATTTAATTCGACTACATTCCATTATCCTCTTGTTTTGCTTTTGTCGATGTTCATCTTACATCCCCCTTTCAAGACACTGTTTATTCAATTCAACTTCTCTTCCAGGTCCTTTGCTGTCTCTGACAGAACTGGTATGTCATCGGTAAACCTCAAAGTTTTTATTTCTTCTCTGTGGATTTTAATTCCTTCTCCAAATCTTTCTTTTGTTTCCTTTACTGCTTGCTCAGTATACAGACTGAATAACATTGAGGATAGGCTACAACCCTGTCTCACTCCCTTTCCAACCACTGCTTCTCTTTCATGTTCCTTGACTCGTATAACTGCCGTCTGGTTTCTGTAAAAATTGTAAATAGCCATTTGGCCCCTGGCACCTACAGAATTTGAAAGAGACTATTCCAGTCAACATTGTCAGAAGCCTTCTCTAAGTCTACAGATGCTAGAAACATAAGTTTACCTTTCCTTACCGTATTTACTCGAATTTAAGCCGCACTCGAATCTAAGCCGCACCTGAAAAATGAGACTCGAAATCGAGGAAAAAAAAATTTCCCGAATCTAAGCCGCACCTGAAATCTGAGACTCGAAATTCAAGGGGAGAGAAAAGTTTTAGGCCACACTTCCAAATCGAAACAAAGTTGGTCCATTGTAATATGAGACACAATTTAGGTTAAATGAATGACGATACAGCTGTAGTAGTTTGGTTCAAGTCGTAAGCTTACCAGTTAAGCTTTACCAGGTAGCCGTTGTTATGCGACAGGCGCTCAGTCCGTATTTATACGGGTACCCTTCCTTTTTCACGTGCTTCATCTGGTTTGAATTGATTGCTTATTTTTCTTTGATCTGACAAGTGCCGTTCTCTTTGTTATAGGTGTTTCCGTCACTCAGAGCTGAAAATGTATTACTGTACTGTGTCATGCATTGTTTGTCGCATTCTGAAAACGAGGGTTTACGGCCTGTCGGCGCTCGCGGCATGGCTTGCTTTTGTGCACGCTACCGCCGCTTACAATTAAAAAAAAACAAAGAGAGGAATCATCTCATTAGCGAAACAATGGCAAGAGACTGCTATTCGTTGCTACTTACACTGCTGCTTTCTTTGATAATGATCAACAAGAACCAAAGAACCAAATAATAGACTGCGTATGATAGAAGATGTTCTGAACGAGAATTTAGTGAAAATTTTTTCCGTTTGAAAATCTTTGCAGACGCCTCTTTAGTACATTACATTATGCACAGAAATTAGAGTCATCTTAGATTTAAAAATCTAATCAATTGCCGTGCTTCATTTCTGACTGTATCACTATTAGGCATAAGAATAATACGAATATAAACATGACATGGTATGTATATTCTTCCGCGTCTGCTGTTGTCTCACTCTAGTTTCGTAGTTTATTAGGTGGACAGGATTTAAATGAGATAGCAGCAAACACGAAAGAATACATGGCAAAATGTTTATATTCGTATTATTCTTATGGTGAAGAGAATACTGCATGTGATGCACAATTCTAAAAGTTCCTATTAGTAACCATTTCTTCTCACAGTTAGGAAAAAATTCATAAAGCAGAGCTGGCCATATTGGCAAATATCCCAAACAGTCTTGCCAGTCGGATTTTCGTAGTACATTGAAATGCTGCTACGTTCGAAGAGGAACAATACGGAATTTGTATTTACTTCGTTGGATAATGTATGAAAATGCAGTGGTCGAAACTCGGGGCGGAGAAAAAAAAAGCTCGTCTTCCACCTTCTTTTTTTATTTATTTACTGACGCAGAGGTTTTGGTGCTAGTATTTGTCTTTGTGCCTGCGAAGCATGCCTGCGTAGCGCTACATATATTCGACGACAGAAGTTAGTTGTGGCGGCACCTACCAACATTTTTCAGAATTTCCGTTTACTTTGCACTCGATTCTAAGCCGCAGGCGGTTTTTTGGATTACAAAAACCGGAAAAAAAGTGCGGCTTAGATTCGAGTAAATACGGTAATCTATGTTAAGATAAGTCGTAAGTCGTAGGTCAGTATGCCTCACATGTTTCAACATTTCTACAGAATCCAAACTGATTCTCCCCAAGGTCGGCTTCTACCAGTCTACTAAAGTCGTGATAAATAAAGCTTTGTAGTAATTGTTGTGTTTATTTGTGGCATTATAATCTGAAACATTGTCATGTGAGCAACATTTTCATGTTTTTATTCATGTGTCCATATAAGATACAACAAATATATAAAGTTTTGCAAACGTTGGCGGAAATATAACCTGTTACTGAAAAAAAAGATGTAAATATGACTTTGAATGCATAATAGAAGTACATTTATCTATACTATAACATCTGAATTTATGCAAAAATTGTTATTAAATTCACCATGAAGTTCAGGAAAAAATATGACTTGTCATAAAAATGTGGGCCCTTGTTATGATTACTTGAAGTGAAAAGTGAAGTGTCAAAAGTATTCACTAATGTACCACAAGGAAACAGAGAATTAAACCTTTTAAACATAATTTCCGTCATGTAAATTTCATACACCATGAAAACATTATAAATCTGACATCCATTGTAAATTTTTCCAGCTTGATGAATCGCCGGAGGACTTTGAAGTTGGCAGTCACCCATTGCTAATAAATCTGGTGAGTCACTGAGTTTTATAATATTTCAGTACTTACGACTAGAATACAAGTTGCAATAAGCTCAGTAAGAAGGCCTGACTGCAACTCATTTTCTCAATGAAATTGTGGTTCTGTTGTTTGTCTTCTTCTTCTTAGTTCTTCAATCGTCAGGTTGGTTGTCGGCAGGGCACAAAGCTTTTCTTTCTTGGGCCTTCATCTTGAGAGTGGTATGTGGTGCAGTCGTTACTGTCCATGATCTAGGCAAAGTATTCCAGTCTCGGTCTGCCGCTTGTGTTCTTATCTCATTCTGTACAGCGAAACATTCCAAACAAATGCCTTTATGAGGTCTTTCCTGAAATGTCTGTCTATGCAGCTGGGTGTGAAAAGGTTCCGCAGTTTATAAATATTTTAGCATACAGTCACTAATATTAGGAATAAGTCGAGAGCAATGTGTTTCGAGAGTCGAGCTCTCATCATCAGGCTGTCTAAGTTAACCCTACATAAAATGCACTTCAGAAGCACTGGAGGTCAAAATATAAGATTATTCAGACATGGAGACTATCATCTTACTTTAAAACTGGAAGCACTAGATTCCCTGCGTCCTTATCTGCATATTATTCAAAACATTGTTTATGTAAGGCAGTAAACATCAGTCACACCAGCTGCCTCTCAGTGCACGTCAGAGCTGCACACGTGTTTATAAATAAGTGGTGCCTTAAAAGCAGCACTTCGAAGGATGTGTGTTAACATGGATAAGGAAGCAGGGAATCTGATGCTACCACTTTTCAAGTAAGACAAGGACTTCGTAGCTTAGTAATTTTATTTGTTTTTCTATTTTTACCTTGAATGTTTTTGAAGTGCATTTTATGTAGGATTAATTTTGAAGCCGGATGATGGCAGCTTGACCCCAAAAACATGTTACTGTGGATTATGTTCCTAAAATTAGTGGTTGTATGCTAAAATATGTATAAAGATTGCCTTAAAAATAGCTACCTTTGGTGCTTAAAATGGACAATATTAGAAAGTTTCTTCTCTTGTTAAAATCAGTCTTTGTGTGATAGATTTGGCTTGCAATATTCTTCTTTGATCTTCCATTTGATGTAATTTTACTCCATCAGTAGGTGAAGGATTCGGTGGTTTACAGTTGCTCACTGAGCTTTGAGCAGTGATATTTTGCTTACTCACCACAAAGATCTTTTTTTTAGCTTCATTAATTTCCATGTTATAAGAAAAACTGAGTGTGGTTCCGTCTGGGCCAGCATCACTTGTAATTGAAGGGACTGGTGGAAGAAAGTGCTAACTCACAATAGCATAATTTGGGTTGTTACATGTTGTTCGATTAACCCTTTTATTACAGCAGTCTGCTTCGCTGAGCTGGTGCCACTGATCGGTGCAGCGTGCCGCGAATTGTGCACATTGCACGTCAGAAAGATGATGTGCAGGTTACTGTATTTAAGTGTTACATAACAATATATTTGGAGATTTTATAAGTATTATAAGAAAAGCCATTTAGGATCATTTGAAAGATTCTTAATAATGTAATTCAGTATGATAAATTTGAAATCAAGTTTCAACACACAACCCACATTACAATTTTTACACTTGTACTTAGTTCCCCCCCATGAACCATGGACCTTGCCGTTGGTGGGGAGGCTTGCGTGTCGCAGCGATACAGATGACCATACCGTAGGTGCAACCACAATGGAGGGGTATCTGTTGAGAGGTCAGACAAACGTGTGGTTCCTGAAGAGGGGCAGCAGCCTTTTCAGTAGTTGCAGGGGCAACAGTCTGGATGATTGACTGATCTGGCCTTGTAACATTAACCAAAACAGCCTTGCTGTTTTGGTACTGTGAACGGCTGAAAGCAAGGGGAAACTACAGCTGTAATTTTTCCCGAGGACATGCAGCTTTACTGTATGAGTAAATGATGATGGCGTCCTCTTGGGTAAAATATTCCGGAGGTAAAATAGTCTCCCATTCGGATCTCCGGGGGGGGGACTACTCAAGAGGAGGTCGTTATCAGGAGAAAGAAAACTGGCGTTCTATGGATCGGAACGTGGAATGTCTGATCCCTTAATTGGGCAGGTAGATTAGAAAACTTAAAAAGGAAAATGGATAGGTTATAGTGAGATATAGTGGGAATTAGTGAAGTTCGGTTGCAGGAGGAACAAGACATTTGGTCAGGTGATTACAGGGTTATAAATACAAAATCAAATAGGGGTAATGCAGGAGTAGTTTTAATAATGAATAAAAAATAGGAGTGCGGGTAAGCTACTACAAACATCATAGTGAACGCATTATTGTGGCCAAGATAGACACAAAGCCCATGCCTACTACAGTAGTACAAGTTTATATGCCAACTAGCTCTGCAGATGACGAAGAAATTGATGAAATGTATGATGAGATAAAAGAAATTATTCAGGTAGTGAAGGGAGACGAAAATTTAATAGTCATGGGTGACTGGAATTCGTCAGTAGGAAAAGGGAGAGAAGGAAACGTAGTAGGTGAATATGGATTGGGGGGAAGAAATGAAAGAGGAAGCCACCTTGTAGAATTTTGCACAGAGCATAACTTAATCATAGCTAACACTTGGTTCAAGAATCATAAAAGAAGGTTGTATACCTGGAAGAATCTTGGAGATACTAAAAGGTATCAGATAGATTATATAATGGTAAGACAGAGATTTAGGAACCAGGTTTTAAATTGTGAGACATTTCCAGGGGCAGATGTGGATTCTGACCACAATTTATTGGTTATGAACTGCAGATTGAAACTGAAGAAACTGCAAAAAGGTGGGAATTTAAGGGGCTCCGGAAAGGCTCAAAATCATGAAAAGTTCAGTTTTTACTTTTTTGCGTTTTCTGAATCTGCAGACTATTACCTTTTAATAGATATATAATTTATTCAATTCCGAAGACTACAACTATTTTTAAATTTTTTTGAAATGTGTTCTACATGGGCGTGACCCACTGTGGCGCTGTTAAACTGCTGTCAAATGGTGTTATTATTAACGTCCGTGTTCTTCAGGTACATTTTAGTGATGTGAGATAAAGTAAATGTTGTGGCTAATCTGTGATGGTTCAATATATATCGCTGATGTGATTGTCGATTGTTTCATGTTTATTTACTTTGTCGTTATCTCGAAAATATTCGTAATTAATTCTGTTTCTTGAGTCTCTGTTTTGTTGAAGTATAATAATGAGTAAAAGTATAGTTATTAGAAATCCTCTGAAGGCTTTTAAGAAAAGGAGAAATGTTGGAAAGCCAAAGGTATGTGTTATTACTGTAAACAATAAAGACGATAACCAAGTGAGTGAACCTAACCTCTCAAGTACACCTGCCCATAGCAGTCAACGTGGGAAAGAAAATACTTCACAGAAGAAGCTTGGTTCAATGAGTGAAAACTATGAATGTTTTATGGGCGAATCAGATGTGAATGAAATATTTGATATGTCTGTTCTCAAAGGAATTTTTTCAAACTGTGTAAGATGTATTCATTGTAGTGAAGTTGGTCTGGAACTCTCCATAATAAAGCACATCGGACTTGCTAGTGAAATACAACTGAAATGTGATAAGTGTTCATACATGACCACCTTTTGGAACAGTGTTGCAGTAACTGCAACTGAAGAAAATGGTAGCAAAATCTACGAACACAACAACGAGCGATGCTTGCTTTAGGCGAGGAATGCCTTCGGGCTGCAGACAGGTCTGTAAAGAGTCTAGAAATACAAGCAAGAGTAAACAGGAGGAGGAACAAGAGGAAGCTGGAGGAGGAGTTTGCAGAGGATGAAGATAATCCATCCTATGGACCTGGAATGCACTAAAAAGTTAATCCAATCTTTGTCGCTCGATTCCCAAAACTTTTATTTTCTCATACTAATTACATGTTTTCTAAGGATCTTCCAAACATATTTGTTTCAAACTTTCAGTAAATGTTACACAGTACCTTCTGCATAATTTAACACAGCCTTTTTCCAAAAAACTGTATATTTTTGAATATATAAATAAAAAACTGCAAAAAAATGTTGTGAATTTTCATTACAATTGAAAAAAAATCATCTTTAATAACTGAACTAAAATTTTGTAAAATCCCTGTGTTAAGTTGTAGCCCTTATTCCAATAAATAATCTGTAAAAAGTTCAACTTCCTACCTCAAATACTTTGTGAGGAAAGATGTAATTTATAAGCGTTATTTTAACATTGCAAGTATAGGGCGTTCCGGAGCCCCTTAAGGAGATGGGACCTGGATAAACCGAAAGAACCAGAGGTTGTAGAGAGTTTGAGGGAGAGCATAAGGGAACAATTGACAGGAATGGGAGAAAGAAATACAGTAGAAGAAGAATGGGTAGCTCTGAGGGATGAAGTAGTGAAGGCAGCAGACGATCAAGTGGGTAAAAAGACGAGGGCTAATAGAAATCCTTGGGTAACAGAAGAAATATTGAATTTAATTGATGAAAGGACAAAATATAAAAATGCAGTAAATGAAGCAGGCGAAAAGGAATACAAACATCTCAAAAATGAGATCGACAGGAAGTGCAAAATGGCTAAGCAGGGCTGGCTAGAGGACAAATGTAGGGATGTAGAGGCTTGTCTTACTAGGTGTAAGATAGATACTGCCTACAGGAAAATTAAAGAGACCTTTGGAGAGAAGAGAACCACTTGTACGAATATCAAGAGCTCAGATGGCAACCCAGTTCTAAGCAAAGAATGGAAGGCAGAATGGTGGAAGGAGTATATAGAGGGTTTATACAAGGGCGATGTACTTGAGGACAATATTATGGAAATGGAAGAGGATGTAGATGAAGACGAAATGGGAGATAAGATACTGCGTGAAGAGTTTGACAGAGCACTGAAAGACCTGAGTTGAAACAAGGCCCCGGGAGTAGACAACATTCCATTAGAACTGCTGATGGCGTTGGGAGAGCCAGTCATGACAAAACTCTACCATCTGGTAAGCAAGATGTATGAGACAGGCGAAATACCCTCAGACTTCAAGAAGAATATAATAATTCTAATCCCAAAGAAAGCAGGTGTTGACAGATGTGAAAATTACCGAACTATCAGTTTAATAAGTCACAGCTGCAAAATACTAACGCGAATTCTTTACAGACGAATGGAAAAAATGGTAGAGGCCGATCTCGGGGAAGATCAGTTTGGATTCCGTAGAAATGTTGGGACAGGTGAGGCAATACTAACCTTAAGACTTATTTTAGAAGAAAGATTAAGAAAAGGCAAACCTATGTTTCTGGCATTTGTAGACTTAGAGAAAGCTTTTGATAATGTTGATTGGAATACTCTCTTTCAAATTCTGAAGGTGGCAGGGGTAAAATACAGGGAGCGAAAGGCTATTTACAATTTGTACAGAAACCAGATGGCAGTTATAAGAGTCGAGGGGCATGAAAGGAAAGCAGTCGTTGGGAAAGGAGTGAGACAGGGTTGTAGCCGCTCCCCGATGTTATTCAATCTGTATATTGAGCAAGCAGTAAAGGAAACAAAAGAAAAATTCGAAGTAGTTATTAAAATTCATGGAGAAGAAGTAAAAACTTTGAGGTTCGCCGATGACATTGTAATTCTGTCAGAGACAGCAAAGGACTTGGAAGAGCAGTTGAACGGAATGAACAGTGTCTTGAAAGGAGGGTATAAGATGAACATCAACAAAAGCAAAACAAGGATAATGGAATGTAGTCAAATTAAATCGTGTGATGCTGAGGGAATTAGATTAGGAAATGAGACACTTAAAGTAGTAAAGGAGTTTTGCTATTTAGGGAGTAAAATAACTGATGATGGTCGAAGTAGAGAGGATATAAAATGTAGACTGGCAATGGTAAGGAAATCGTTTCTGAAGAAGAGAAATTTGTTAACATCGAGTATAGATTTAAGTGTCAGGAAGTCGTTCCTGAAAGAATTTGTATGGAGTGTAGCCATGTATGGAAGTGAAACGTGGACGATAACTAGTTTGGACAAGAAGAGAATAGAAGCTTTCGAAATGTGGTGCTACAGAAGAATGCTGAAGATAAGGTGGGTAGATCACGTAACTAATGAGGAGGTATTGAATAGGATTGGTGAGAAGAGAAGTTTGTGGCACAACTTGACTAGAAGAAGGGATCGGTTGGTAGGACATGTTTTGAGGCATCAAGGGATCACAAATTTAGCATTGGAGGGCAGCGTGGACGGTAAAAATCGTAGAGGGAGACCAAGAGACGAATACACTAAGCAGGTTCAGAAGGATGTAGGTTGCAGTAGGTACTGGGAGATGAAGAAACTTGCACAGGATAGAGTAGCATGGAGAGCTGCATCAAACCAGTCTCAGGACTGAAGACCACAACAACTTAGATTCTCATTTTCTGTCATTTGCACTTCAAACAACACACCTTCTATTCCCCCCCCCCCCCCCCTGCGGGTCCGAGGTAAGAATAGGCCCGATGTATTCCTGCCTGTCGTAAGAGGCGACGAAAAGGAGTTTCAACCGTTTCGGCCTTCCATGTGATGGTCCCCCTTTGGGTTTGACCTCCATTTTTCAAAATTCTACAGAAGTACGAGCCTTTTGGGGAAGGATGCCTTACGTGGTGTACCACTGGTCCTCAGTGCACTAAGACCTTGGCACTCAGCATTGTACCGGCGTTGTAACCATACCCACTATTCCTCAAATTGGGCCTAAACGCCTGATGGGTTGTACAAGTTACGCCCATAGTGCGTCCCCATCTGCACCTACGATCATGATGGACTTTCCATGGCACCAGAAATCCAGCACGGTAGTCAGCTCATTGTGGTGGGGTCGTCATGTACCCTCTAGGTTGTAGCCCCCTGACAACACAGGGATCATACTGCCGATACCTGAGCTGCACCCTCCCCACGTCGGCCAAGGAGTAAATGCCCGTCTCCTTGGGGCATCAGGACTCCCGGCAACGGTCATCCTGCCAGGTGGCCCTTGCTGAGGCTGCGTGGCGCCCATGGGGAGAGCCCCTGGTCGGAGTGGGTGGTATCGGGGCGGACGTTACGCAGATGAAACATAAACACGTATCAGGTCGCTCTGCGGCCGAGTCTTTCAAAAGGAAAGGTACTGTTTCTAGTTCTGGTTCTCCTGCCCTTTCCCCTTGGCCACTCCCTGGGAGGAGGGACAGACCCGCCGGTTTGGGGCGAAGTACTTCCCCCGCTATTTGGTCTGTTCTCGAACTGATGGGGGGACGTTCGCCACCTCTTTGTTCAGCACACTGAGGACATCTTCAGGGAAATCGAGGCTCTCAGTAAGATGCGTTGGGGGTCCATTCATATAAAGACGACCTCCGCCACACAGTCGGCGGCGCTCCAGGCGTGCGACCGCCTAGGGGACATCCCAGTGTCCATTGTCCCGCATCTGGCACTAAATAGGACGCAGGGGGTTATTTTTCATCAGGACCTCCTGCTGCAATCTGATGAGGAGCTAAGGGCCAACCTGGAGCGCCGAGGCGGGAATTTCGTCCGGCGTTTTCAGCACGGCCCCAAAGACCATCGCATCGACACCGGGGCCTTTATCCTCGCCTATGAGGGGGACGTTCTCCCGGAGAAGGTAAAGATGATGTGCTACTGGTGCGATGTGCGACCTTACGTCCCGCCTCCTATGCGCTGTTTTCGGTGTTTGCGCTTTGGGCACATGTCATCACAGTGTGAGGCAGAGCCCCTTTGTGGTGATTGTGGACGTCCTCTTCGTGAGGAACATACATGCACCCCACCTCCTCGGTGCGTTAATTGTCCTGGCATCCACTCGCCTAGATCCTCAGACTGCCCCGCATATCAGAAGGAGAAGAAGATACAAGAACTCAAAACTTTGGATCGGCTCTCTTATTCTGAGTCCAGGAAGAAGTATGACCGCCTCCATCCCATGCCGTTGACCACTTCATTTGCCTCAGTTGTGTCCACTCCTTCCGCCGTATCCTCACCCCTATCCTGTCCCCCCTCTGCCTCCTCCCCCCATCCGAGGTCTCTGCCTCTGCCTCCCAAATCCCTCCCTTCCAAATCCTCCTCCCCCATGGCCCCTGCCCCCTCTGCCCCAGGGGCCACTCTTCCTCCTCCTCCTCCCCCCCACCGCCTGAGAAGCGATCTTCTTCTCAGGCGTCCATCGGGGAAACGTTCCGGACCCCAGCTTCCGAGGTCCGGCGTTCCAAAACGGACCCCACGCGTGAGGAACTTCTTCGGGTCCAGCCCACCATCCCTGTGCCTCCTTGGACTTCCAAGAAGGCCTCCAAGAAGAAGTCTCTATCCCCCTCTCCACCCCGGCGCGTTTCGTCTGACGCTCCATCCGTGAGTCGCTGCTCCCTGCCGTCCTCAGTTTCGCCGGGACGCTCTGCTGCCAGGCGCTCAGCTGGCCTCTCGTCGGCAAATGATGCTGCCCCTCCTACACAACCAGGGACAGCGGCTGCAGCTGGCGACGACTCGATGGAACAGGATCCGCCTCCCGCCGGTTGTAGCGTTGTTCCCTCGAAACCTGGCCCTCCGCGGCCGTCGAGGTGACCAGCTCTTCCCCCCATCTCGTTCCCCCTCTTTTTTGAGTAGTAGCGATGGCGTTGTTTCATTGATAGCTGTCTGTATTACTCTTTCTGCTTTTACTTTTTCAGTTTGTACCATCTGCAAATGGCTCTGAGCACTATGCGACTTAACTTCTGAGGTCATCAGTCGCCTAGAACTTAGAACTAATTAAACCTAACTAACCTAAGGACATCACACACATCCATGCCTGAGGCAGGATTCGAACCTGCGACCGTAGCGGTCGCTCGGCTCCAGACTGCAGCGCCTAGAACCGCACGGCCACTCCGGCCGGCCTGTACCATCTACACTCCATCGTCATCTGCTGTTAGTCGGGCTGACATGATGCACCTGATCGTTCAGCTTCCCCCGCCGTTTTTATTGTTTGGCGACTTCAATGCCCATCATCCCCTTTGGGGATCTCCTGCATCCTGTCAAAGAGGCTCACTCTTGGCGGATGTCTTCAACAATCTCAATCTTGTCTGCCTCAATACTGGCGCCCCGACTTTCCTCTCCGACTCTACTCATACCTACTCCCACTTGGACCTCTCGATCTGTTGTACCACTCTTGCCCGTCGGTTCGAGTGGTATGTCCTTTCTGACACCTATTCGAGCTACCACTTCTCCTGTGTCGTTCGTCTCCTGCACCACACCCCATCCCCACATCCTTCGAGCTGGAACATACCGAAAGCTGACTGGGGACTTTACTCCTCCCTGACGACCTTTCCGGACCACGATTTTCTCAGTTGTGACAGTCAGGTCGAATACCTCACGGCTGTTATCATCAATGCTGCCGAACGTTCCATTCCTCGTACTACCTCTTCTTCTCGTCGCGTGTCCGTCCCCTGGTGGAACGAGGCTTGTAGAGACGCTATCCGTGCTCGACGACGTGCTTTACGCACCTTTCGCCGCCATCCTACGTTGGCGAATTGTATTGGATAGAAACGACTCCGAGCGAAATTCCGTAGAGTCATCAAAGACAGCAAAAAAGCTTGTTGGTCCTCTTTCACCAGCTCCTTTAACAGTTTTACTCCCTCTTCTGTCGTATGGGGTGGCCTGCGCCGGCTGTCGGGCATTAAGGCCCACTCTTCGGTACCTGGCCTGACCTCAGGTAATGAGGTCCTCGTTGATCCTGTGGCTGTCTCCAACGCCTTCGGCCGGTTTTTCACGGAGGTTTCAAGCTCCGCCCATTACCACCCTGCCTTCCTTCCCAGGAAAGAGGCAGAAGAGGCTCGGCGACCTTCCTTCCACTTGCTGAATCTGGAAACTTATAATGCCCCCTTTACTATGCGGGAACTCGAACGTGCACTTGCACTGTCCCGGTCCTCTGCTCCGGGGCCAGATGCCATTCAACTTCAGATGCTGGCACACCTTTCTCCGGCGGGCAAAAGCTTTCTTCTTCGTACCTACAATCGCGTCTGGACCAAAGGTCAGGTCCCCATGCGTTGGGGTGACGCCGTCGTTGTTCCTATACCCAAACCCGGGAAGGATAGGCACCTTCCTTCTAGTTACCGCCCCATTTCTCTTACAAGCTGTGTCTGTAAGGTGATGGAGCGCATGGTTCATGCTCGGTTAGTCTGGATTCTTGAATCTCGACGGCTACTTACCAATGTCCAATGCGGCTTTCGTCGTCACCTCTCCGCTGTTGACCACCTTGTGACCTTGTCGACATTCATCATGAACAACTTTTTGCGAAGGCGCCAAACGGTAGCCGTGTTCTTCGATTTGGAGAAGGCTTATGATACCTGTTGGAGAGGAGGTATCCTCCGCACTATGCACAGGTGGGGCCTACGCGGTCGCCTGCCCCTTTTTATTGATTCCTTTTTAACGGATCGAAAGTTTAGGGTACGTGTGGGTTCTGTATTGTCTGACGTCTTCCTCCAGGAGAACGGAGTGCCTCAGGGCTCCCTCTTGAGCGTAGCCCTTTTTGCCATCGCGATCAATCCAATTATGGATTGCATTCCACCTAATGTCTCAGGCTCTCTCTTTGTCGATGACTTTGGGATCTACTGCAGTGCCCAGAGAACATGCCTCCTGGAGCGCTGCCTTCAGCGTTGTCTAGACAGCCTATACTCATGGAGCGTGACAAATGGCTTCCGGTTCTCTGAAGAGAAGACGGTTTGTATCAACTTTTGGCGATATAAAGCGTTCCTTCCGCCATCCTTACATCTCGGTCCCATTGTTCTCCCATTCGTGGAAACAACAAAGTTTCTAGGGCTCACGTTGGACAGGAAACTGTGTTGGTCTCCGCATGTCTCTTATTTGGCGGCCCATTGTACACGTTCCCTTAATGTCCTCAGAGTTCTTAGTGGTTCATCTTGGGGAGCAGATCGCACTGTCCTGCTTCGCTTGTATCGGTCCATAGTCCGATTGAAGCTGGATTATGGGAACTTCGTCTACTCGTCTGCTCGGCCATCCCTCTTACGCCGTCTCAACTCTATCCACCATCAGGGGTTACGTCTTGCGACCGGAGCCTTCTACACTAGTCCTGTCGAGAGTCTTTATGCTGAAGCTACCGAATTACCATTGACCTACCGGCGCGACGTACTGCTGTGTCGGTATGCCTGCTGGCTGTTGTCTATGCCCGACCACCCCTCTTACCAGTCCTTCTTCGCCGATTCTCTCGACCATCAGTACGGGTTGTATGTGTCTGCCCTGCTTCCCCCCAGAGTCCGCTTCCGTCGCCTGCTTTGACAATTGGATTTTGCCCTCCCTACCACCTTCAGAGAGCGTGAGATCCCGACACCACCTTGGCTCCAGGCTCCGGTTCATATTTATCTCGACCTCAGCTCACTCCCAAAGGAGGGTACTCCGGCTGCAGTGTATTGCTCATGGTTTGTCGAACTTCATGCTCGACTTGCCTGTCACACCTTTATTTACGCCGATGGCTACAAAACTGACGATGGTGTCGGCTGTGCCTTTGTCGTCAGGGCCGCCACCTTTAAATACCGGCACCTCGACCAATGTTCGAGCTTTACGGCCAAGCTTTTTGCTCTCCATCAGGCCGTTCAGTATGCCCGCCGCCACCGCCATTCATCGTATGTACTCTGCTCTGACTCACTCAGTGCTCTTTAGAGCCTTGGAGCTCCCTATCCGGTCCATCCCTTGATTCAACGGATACAGCAGTCCCTCCATTCTTTCACTGATAATGGTTCTCCTGTCAGCTTTCTGTGGGTTCCCGGACATGTAGGAGTGCCTGGGAATGAGGCTGCAGATGCTGCAGCCAAGGCTGCAGTCCTCCTGCCTCGGCCAGCCTCCCATTGTGTCCCGTCATCTGACGTTCGTGGGGATGTTTGTAAGAGGATTGTGTCGTTGTGGTGGGATGCTTGGTCATCCCTCCAAGGAAACAAGCTCCGGGCAGTAAAACCACTCCCAACTGCTTGGACAACCTCCTCCCGACCATCTTGGCAAGAGGAGGTCCTTCTGACCAGGTTGCGGATTGGGCATTGCCGGTTTAGCCATCGCTACCTGCTCTCCGGTGACCCAGCCCCGCAGTGCCCTTGTGGTCAGGCATTAACAGTGCGCCATGTTTTATTGTCATGTCCCCGCTTTAGTCAATCTCGTGTTGTCCTGTCCCTGCCATCTACTTTACCGGATATTTTAGCTGATGACGCTCAAGCAGCTGCTCATGTTCTTCGTTTTATAACTTTGACTGGCTTGTCCAAAGACATCTAACCTTTTTACTTATTTTATCTGCATCTTTGTCAGGTCTTTCTGGTGTCCCCCCCCTCCCCTTGAGTTTTACTAGATTCCATGTGCTCTAACAACAGTCACTGGGCGCTAATGACCTCAGTAGTTGAGCGCCCTTAAGCCCCACCAAAAAAAAAGAAAAAAAACCTTATATTTCGGTTTCTTCCTACTTGTTTGTAAACCGAAGAAAAGTGTCTTTCTGTTAAGCTCAGTGGATGATTATTGCCTGTTCGGTGTTGATATTTTATGCTTCAATGATACTCTTCCAGTATCTCCCTAATTAACTGCAATTGAAGTTTTGCCATGGATATCAGTTCTTTCCTTTCGTGTTTATAAAGACAATAGGCATTTCACACACAGATGTCCAGCAAGTGAAAGAAATGTTTGCGATGCCATTGCAGAGATTTGAGTGTTGATTCCACAGTGCTTATAACCGTGTCAGCTTTATCAACTGCACCCATTGAATTATTATAATCCAATATGCATACAGGTATTTGGATAACTTTTACTATATCAAATTCATCTGAGTGCATGGTAGAAAGCATATAAACTTCTTTTTTATCCATCCACTTTTTGAATATTAAATTTTTGCATGATTGACACGTTGCCTGTCCTCATTTTAATCGTTCACCAGTTTTAGGCATTCCTTTCCTTCTCTTTCTTATGGTCACGCACACGTTTGTGCAATTATTGTGTAGCTTTCTAAATAAAGCTGCACTGAAATACCAATTATCTATGTGAACGGTATGGCCCTTTCCTAAATAGGGCTTTACAAGCACTTCAACTATCGCTCCTGACTTTCCAGTATCCTTATTTTTGGTATCCACCAGGGCAGATGATCCCATGTAAACAATTAAATCTTGCACAAATCCTGCCTCACAGTCACAGAGAAAAAAAGATTTTATTCCAAATCTGTTTCTTTTTGACGGGATGTATTGTTTGAAAGACAGCCACCCTTTATAAAAAAAAAAGTAAACTTTCATCTATGCACAGCTTTTGGAATGGCTGAAACGACTAATTTTTTTTTTGCAATAAATCAGTGATGATGTTCTGTATTTTGTATAACAATCATTGGTAGAACCGACATCATGGTTGAAATGCAGCATTCATAGTAATTTGGAATAGTGGTCTCTAGCCATTACTTCTCCAAAAATATTGCTTCACAGAAGCACCTTGCTTATAATAATTATTAGAGAGCGGATAATACTTGCTCAGTGTTATCTTGTGTGTGTTGTTGTGGTCTTCAGTACTGAGACTGGTTTGATGCAGCTCTCCATGCTGATCTATCCTGTGCAATCTCCTTCATCTCCCAGTACCTACTGCAACCTACATCCTTCTGAATCTGCTTAGTGTATTCATGTCTTGGTGTCCCTCTACGATTTTTACCCTCCACGCTACCCTCCAATGCTAAATTTGTGATCCCTTGATGCCTCAGGACATGTCCTACCAACCGATCCCTTCTTCTAGTCAAGTTGTGCCACAAACTTCTCTTCTCCCCAATCCTATTCAATACCTCCTCATTAGTTACGTGATCTACCCATCTAACCTCCAACATTCTTCTGTAGCACCACATTTCGAAAGCTTCTATTCTCTTCTTGTCCAAACTATTTATTGTCCATATTTCACTCCATTTAAATACTCTCAGAAATGACTTCCTCACACTTATATCTATACTCGATGTTAACAGATTTCTCTTCTTCAGAAACGCTTTTCTTGCCATTGCTAGTCTACATTTTATATCCTCTCTACTTCGACCATCATCAGTTATTTTGCTCCCCAAATAGCAAAACTCCTTTACTACTTTAAGTGACTCATTTCCTAATCTAATTCCCTCAGCATCACCCAACTTAATTCGACTAGATTCCATTATCCTCGTTTTACTTTTGTTGATGTTCATCTTATATCCTCCTTTCAAGACACTGTCCATTCTGTTCAACCGCTCTTCCAAGTCCTTTGCTGTCTCTGAGAGAATTACAATGTCATCGGCGAACCTCAAAGTTTTTATTTCTTCTCCCTGGATTTTAATACCTACTCCAAATTTTTCTTTTGTTTCCTTTACTGCTTGCTCAATATACAGATTGAATAACATCGGGGAGAGGCTACAACCCTGTCTCATTCCCTTGCCAACCACTGCTTCCCTTTCATGTCCCTCGACTCTTGTAACTGCCATCTGGTTTCTGTACAAATTGTAAATAGCCTGTCGTTCCCTGTATTTTACCCCTTCCACCTTTAGAATTTGAAAGAGAGTATTCCAGTCAACATTGTCAAAAGCTTTCTCTAAGTCTACAAATGCTAGAAGCGTAGGTTTGCCTTTCCTTAATCTTTCTTCTAAGATAAGTCGTAAGGTCAGTATTGCTTCACGTGTTCCTACGTTTCTACAGAATCCAAACTGATCTTCCCCGAGGTCGGCTTCTACCAGTTTTTCCATTCGTCTGTAAATAATTCACATTAGTATTTTGCAGCTGTGGCTTATTAAACTGATAGTTCGGTAATTTTCACATCTGTCAACACCTGCTTTCTTTGGGAGTAGAATTAATCTATTCTTCTTGAAGTCTGTGGGTATTTCGCCTGTCTCGTACATCTTGCTCACCAGATGGTAGAGTTTTTTTCAGGACTGGCTCTCCCAAGGCCGTCAGTAGTTCTAATGGAATGTTGTCTATTCCCAGGGCCTTGTTTCGACTCAGGTCTTTCAGTGCTCTGTCAAACTCTTCACGCAGTATCGTATCTCCCATTCCATCTTCATCCTCTTCAATTTCCATAATATTGTCCTCAAGTACATCGCCCTTGTATAGGCCCTCTACATACTCCTTCCACCTTTCTGCTTTCCTTTCTTTGCTTAGAACTGGGTTTCCATCTGAGCTCTTGATATTGATGCAAGTGGCTCTCTTTTCTCCAAAGGTCTCTTTAATTTTCCTGTAGGCAGTATCTATCTTACCCCTAGTGAGATAAGCCTCTACATCCTTACATTTGTCCTCTAGCCATCCCTGCTTAGCCATTTTGCACTTCCTGTCGATCCCATTTTTGAGACGTTTGTATTCCTTTCTGCCTGCTTCATTTACTGCATTTTTGTATTTTCTCCTTTCATCAATTAAATTCAATATTTCTTCTGTTACCCAACAGTTTCTACTAGCCCTCATCTTTTTACCTACTTGATCCGCTGCTGCCTTCACTACTTCATCTCTCAAAGCTACCCATTTGTCTTCTACTGTATTTCTTTCCCCCATTCCTGTCACTTGTTCCCTTATGCTGTCCCTGAAACTATGTACAACCTCTGGTTTAGTCAGTTTATCCAAGTCCCATCTCCATAAATTCCCACCTTTTTGCAATTTCTTCAGCTTTAATCTACAGTTCATAACCAATAGATTGTGGTCAGAGTCCACATCTGCTCCTGGAAATGTCTTACAATTTAAAACTTGGTTCCTAAGTCTCTGTCTTACCATTATATAATCTATCTGATACCTTTTAGTATCTCCAGGATTCTTCCATGTATACAACCTTCTTTTATGGTTCTTGAACCAAGTGTTAGCTACGATTAAGTTATGCTCTGCACAAAATCTACCAGACGGCTTCCTCTTTCATTTCTTAGCGTCAATCCATGTTCACCTACTATGTTTCCTTCTCTCCCTTTTCCTACTGTCGAATTCCAGTCACCCATGACTATTAAATTTTCGTCTCCCTTCACTACCTGGATAATTTCTTTTATCTCATCATACATTTCTTCAGTTTCTTCATCATCTGCAGAACTAGTTGGCATATAAACTTGTACTACTGTAGTAGGCATGGGATTCGTGTCTGTCTTGGCCACTATAATATGTTCACTATGCTGTTTGTAGTAGCTTACCCGCACACCTATTTTTTGATTCATTATTAAACCTACTCCTGCATTACCCCTATTTGATTTTGTATTTATAACCCTGTAATCACCTGACCAAATGTCTTGTTCCTCCTGCCACTGAACTTCACTAATTCCCACTATATCTAACTTTAACCGATCCATTTCCCTTTTTAAATTTTCTAACCTACCTGTCCGATTAAGGGATCTAACATTCCATGCTCCGATCCGTAGAATGCCAGTTTTCTTTCTCCTGATAACGATTGCTGCACCATATCATTAACTCATTGAAAAGACCTACACATACAAACAATGTACAACATTAGTTATCTGGCAAATACGTACATACAATACAGTACACTTTAGTTTCGTCACCTTCCACAGAATTAAATGTCATTTCTTTGAACTCCATTTTTTGTTGTGAACACTCTCCAAGTGGTATATCAGTTCTTGCCTCTGAGAGCATCAAAACGTATTGCACTCAGTACATGTCATCTAAATAACAAAGAAAACGGGTTTTTGCTTAATATCTTAATATCATACTGTGATGGAAAAGGAACGTGTAATCAGAATTAATGCACTTATTCATCCATCATGTTTAATACTGCCAATTATGAAGCAGAATCTTCAGGGATGTGGAACAACACAGTGAAGGTGCAGTGAGAAACTAGGGCCTGCATTACTTAAATATCTAAAATACGTTATTTGTGCTTCATGAAACTAGTGTAAAAATTCAGGGGAAAGGCCGCACCTCCAACTCTTCGTAAACGGTCTATCCATAGGGCCTACACCACAAGTGACACTTTACTTTGCTTAAGTGTACTAGTTACCTGTTAACTGTCAAAGAGTTTTACAGCAGTTCTGGCATTAGCCTCCCACGACTTGCCTAGTAATTAACCCTCTCAACCCTTTCATTTATAGCCTTAGCTTGGACCCATTTGTGGGCTTTTTGTGATACGTGAACGTTTCTGCTCAGTCTGCACTGCACAGAGGGTACTGCAGACGTTCACACCGGTGATATCTCCATAACATTTTTGCTAATATAGCACACTTGACTATAAACCAGCCATCTGGTTACGGCAGTTACATTATTACAATAAGGTTCACGCAGCATTTAAATGGTGACTGAGAGGTAACCAACATTTCTCCTACCTTTCCAGAAGCAGAACTGTGTCTCTTCATGTGTTTGTTTACGTCTGTCACCAGCTTATCATAAATATGTAATATTTCTTTCCTAAGCTCTACTTGTATATTCTTGCGATGCTTCACCCCCATACATCACACAAGCCTGCCACACCACCAGTCTGTGCAACATCAGCCATGGTGTAACGTACGGCGAGAAATCAAGAAAAGCACAACACATACACACACACCAAGATAGCTCCTGGGAAAATCATAACAACGAAGCGTTCAAAGATCTACATACCGGTAGCTACAACTAACTGGCTCTTACGGCCAACCAATGAGACATCGGTGCCAGTTGAAATAGCTATGTATAATGCCTTGTGGCTGTAGAAGGTGTAATGACAAGCGGCTCGCAAGCCCTGAGGAATCATGGGGTCAACAGAAGCGTCCGATTCCACCTGTCTGCATTGACGTAAGGGTGTTGTCGTGGGTGATGTCATTATGCCATGGTGTTTATGAGTTGGTTGTGTTTGTAGATGTTGTCTTGTTGTGTTTCATGGTGCCCTCCCGTGTGTGTTTGTTTGTTTGTTTTCTGCAGTTGTCTCGTTAATTTGATGGAAGTTTTGGATGGAGATGTTATTGTCTTATTTATACATATTTTTATGTTTGTTGCCATGTGTATGTAGCAACATCACAGGTGCCATATTGGAGATGCTTAGAATAGCCATTTCTGCCATATTGATGATGTCATGGGTCAAAGCAGACAGCTGGAATCTGACACTTCTGTAATCCAGGGATCATGACGTCATCTCTCCCGCTAGTCAATATCGCTGGCAGTTTTCAAACCATGGATTTCTTTGAACCTAGCCATCCTTTGCAGAAGCAGCTCGCAGGCCCTCAGGAATCATGACGTTATATCATGACATGAGGTCATCTCTCACGCTAGCCAGTATCGCTGGTAGTTTTTGAACCCCAAATATTCTTTGAGCCAAGCCATTCTTTGTGATGCTGTGTGGGTGTATGTACAATGCCAGATTTTGTGTTGCATGTGCGATAAAGCATTTCAGTTATGGAAAACTTTGTATCCTTCATTTTCCTTGTGTGTGCATATAGAGCCAAATATGGAAGTTACTGTGAAGTGCCTGCAGGATGACTGCAATTTTTTTTCAACGTCTTGGCAAATTTGAGAACACATGCTGCAAAAGCATATGCTTGCAGAGGAGAAAGGAAAGCTTATATTCCAGACAATGGATGGTAAGTAACTTCGTATAATAATTTTATGATGTGCAAGAAAAGTAAAGTGTCTGGTAAATCTACAGAATTTCCTTCTTTGTGCCTATAGTATTCTGATGCACTGTGTTACCCTGTAAAGTTTCTTTCAGTACAACTATGAGGATTATTTGTGGTAACAGCATATTATCATAAGAAATGGCTTCGGTATTTAAGTTGCAATCTTTGTAACTTTTGTTGGTCAAAATTTGTGTAGTAACTGTATTCTAACTTCAGTATCACTCTAATATTTTGTTTCAGTAACATGTTCCTTCACACTTGAAAATTTCTGAATGTTCAAAATGACATCAGTGACCATAGTCAGTATTTTTACAGTAAAATTGCTTTGAATTGCAGTGACAGAATCCAGATTTGTGAGTGGTGTTACCTATTTTTGTAATGGATGTTTCAGAGTTTCTGAAGTGAAAGTCCAAAGAAGAGAAGACAGCAAGAAGTAGCTATTTGTGTTTTTCATGGTTTATAGGCCTACTGGGGAAACTTGTCATTTAAAAAGATGAGTAACGCATCAAGCTTGGTACCTGTATGGTGATGCGGAAATCTGAGCATTGTTAATAAAGAAATTAATTTTGTGTTTTTTTCGTTTGATTCCTTTATCGTGTTGCCTATAGTTCACAAAATTTAATTGAAATACCAAGTTGATAATTTCAACATAAATTGGACTATGCACATAGCTGTCTCTAATGGCTTTGCTGCTTTTCTCAGGTAAAGTATGATTATTCACTAGTCCTTCAGTTTGCATGTTTCTAAATCAATTGTGGCAAAAGAAATCACTGACTCAAAGCATAATTTGCTTGGTACACATAATTGGAAATTGCTTATTTAGTTGTAATTTTACATTTTTAAGCATAATTTGCTTGGTACACATAATTGGAAATTGCTTATTTATTTGTAATTTTACATTTTTAGATTATAGTATTCTCTGAGAGTTTATCTTGCTGCCTTTCTTGGGTGTGGTTTTTCTATATTTAACAAGTTTACTGATATGGTTAATGACATGTTTCACCACCAGGTAAGGTATACAGCATTAAGCGTGCTGTGCTGTTGTCGCTGGTGGCAGCAGCATGGTAGTCAATGTGTTAAGGGGGGATTTGGGAACATGGAGAGTAAAGTATATGCATCTATAATAGTCTTGGCTAAAAACATACAGCTAGAATGCTAATTACTGTTTGAGCAATTATCCTTTAGACAGTTAATATCTTATGCTAAATATGTATTAAAACTGAATTCGTAAACAACTTTCTAGTCATTTAATCGTTTGGCTTTGTACAAATTGAAATAAAAATACTGCAGACCCAAAAATCGCCTGGAAATGGTAAGGAATATCAGATACAAGTAAGTATTTTTGCTCAGTAAGAATAAAGTGTAAAAATGCTGCTATCTGGTTATTACCATGAGACCACTGCACACAAAACAGGGCAGTGTAAGACTTTGTTCCCTAGTTCTCATTGGCTGAAGCAACTAAAACGAAATTTCTGAGAAATGCGGAAACTTTGTTATCCGTATATCCCCAGAATGATTTAAAATTTTTGCAGTGAAATGGCACTGATAGTGCATAACATATTTTGCAACTGAGACTAAGTACTTAAAAATTGATGTGGGGTATGTATTTCAAGACACACTTGAGAACCAAACCTGACATTTGTATTGACACACAAGTAAACACATCTGAAAGGCACACTGGGTTACACAAGCATTAGCTGTAGGTATGGAATGGGTAATTTACTCAGAAAACTTGCTGTATGAATTTTATTGTAAAGCACACTAAAGTTAAGGGAAAGATGCAGTGCACCGATGAGATACACTTGGATGGGCATGAATTGGTTTTGCTTAGATATATGGAAAATTAACTGTAGTATTATATTGACATATTTGGTGCAGTTTCCTGTGATAGCAACATGTGTGAGGTGCAAATTTGTGGACAGGAGAGATTACATTGAACCTGTCGTGCATGGTGCACTTTTAGTTGCAGTGCAAGGATGATGACATCAAGATTTGAAAATTAGGGGCCTAGAAATGAAACTCTCATCAGTTTTAATATTTAAAAATAAACATACATGAAAATTGACGCTTAATTAGGACTTTCAATTAAATTGCAAAAATTTTGTTGTTTTGCACATTAAGTGCAGCTGACACTTACAAGCACAGGGTTAGTGGCTTATGTTGACATTTATAAGTGTCGGCCACAGCTAACATATTGAAGATTTTAAAGTAACAAAGTAGTTGTTGACATTCTGATATTAATGGATAACAGTAAGAACCACAGCAATGAAATGATGTAAATTACTTAAACCAGGAGTTAAACAAATGTACATAGTCATCACACCCACTTCGTAGTCACTGCATATTTGTGTGCTATAGCTAAGACAGTAACCTTTTGTTTTCTCGTCTGATCTGGGACACATGTCAGATCTTACTTGTTTTGCTAGATCAACTCCCGGTTTACAAGTTTCACCTTTCAGAATTTTGGTAATTTGTAGTCCTACCTCCTGTGGAAAGTGGGGTTGATAGCTGTCTTTTCAGATAGGGTCTCATCAATTGCCATTTAAGGAACTTTAAGCAAAAATGTGATTATTCAATTTTCTGTCAGTGTAAAATATACCACTAATGTATTTACCAGAGAAATATTCATGATGGCACAGAAGAGTGAGAGTCCATCTTCTGGAGCACCTGCTGTGTGGAGTAAATTGTGCACTTCACATCCAGTGGTGCATCAATTTCTTCTTAAGTAGTATCACAGTACTCTACTATCTCAGGCTGTTTATTGTGATGCTCAGTGGAGCAGCATTATGCCTTGAAGATACTAAACTAACAGCCTTCTTAAGCTTTTGGATGTAATATATCCAAAAACAAACGACTTTTACATTTAGCTGTCAGGAACTCCTTTGGAATCTTTCTTTTTATTATTATTGTGTGTGGCCGTTTTGTGTCCTCTTCCCAGTTTGACATGTACATCTGATAAGCTTAATGAGGATATTTATGGTTACAAACAAAAACTAAAAAATTAAAAAATGTGGTGACTATGCAAATTTAGATAACACACAAGTTGGAATTAAATCTGCAGATATGATCCATCAATCCAAATACAGTTTCAAGATTATCCTCCAAAACTTTACAAGCTGAGGAAGTAAGCACAAAGATTTGGACATCATAGCATGTGTAAATAAACCAGATGTTTCAGGTATTACAGAGCACAGGTATACCAAAAAAGAACCTTATTATGCACCCATTAACAAAGCATTTCTGCTCATCCTTTAACAGGGAGATCAAGCCTTAAGGTGATGAGGCAAAAGTGGCAAAAATTAGGGCCCCAAAGATGTAAGTTCTTTAAGTGTTGAAGGTGACACTGAACTTTCTGCAATTAACTGTAGTTGTGAAAGGACACACAATTTTGGATATAGACAGACCTCCATCTGCAAGTACAGATACTGTTTTAGCTAATCTCCATCGGTTGCTTGTAGAGAGAAATAGTAAACACTCAGGGAAAATTGCTGGGTAATTATGCTGATATTTGTTCAGTCTTGTTGTTGTTGTTGTGGTCTTCAGTCTTGAGACTGGTTTGATGCAGCTCTCCATGCTACTCTATCCTGTGCTAGCTTCATCACCTCCCAGTACCTACTGCAACCTACATCCTTCTGAATCTGTTTAGTGTATTCATCTCTTGGTCTCCCTCTACGATTATTACCCTCCATGCTGCCCTCCAATACTAAATTGATGATCCCTTGATGCCTTAGAATATGCCCCACCAACTGATCCCTTCTCCTAGTCAAGTTGTGCCACAAATTTCTCTTCTCTCCAATTCTATTCGATACCTCCTCATTAGTTATGTGATCTACCTATCTAATCTTCAGCATTCTTCTGTAGCACCACGTTTCGAAAGCTTCTATCTCTTCTTGTCCAAACTATTTACTGTCCACGTTTCACTTCCATACATGGCTACACTCCATACAAATACTTTCAGAAACGACTTCCTGACATTTAAATCTATACTGGATGTTAACAAGTTTCTCTTCTTCAGAAACGCTTTTCTTGCCATTGCCAGTGTACATCTTATATCTTCTTTTTAGTCTGAGGAAATCTGATCTCACAAAAATCAGTTTTCACTCTTACGAATGATGAGTGGCACACACAGATCTGTGTGCACTGATATGTAATACAGGGTGCCCTCAGCTTTGTACTTTGCTGCCTTCGTTTGTTGATTTTTGTATGTAAATGGCAAAATACTGCTCCCCAAATTCAAAACTAGTTCTGTATACTGATGCTACATCCATTGTGTGCAGGCATAAAGATCACTATGAAACTGTATTACAAATTATATAGTTCAGTATTTAAATGAAAGTACTCTCATTGTCAACACAAGATAACAGCAGTAATGGATTTTAATCCCACAAGACATATTTTGAAATTCAGCTGTGCTGTGGAACTGATATTGCCATCAAAGCAATATATATCAAAATCATGGGAGTAACAAAACTGGGATACATATGTTCACTCACTGGGAAGTAAACTGGCTTAAAATGTATTTGCGATAAATATGTAGAGCAAATACCGAAACAATACCCATGTATTGTCTGCTTATCATATGTCAATGTATCGATTAGAAGTATTGGATGCCAAACATGAGCAAATCTTCATAAGCTTTTAAAGTTGGAGTAGAAGGCTGTAAGAATAATTTGTGGTCCAAAACTAAGAGACTCGTGCTGTGTTCAATTCCCTAAAGCTGGGATATTAACTGTTATAAATTTGTACACTGATCAGCCAGAAAGTTATAGCCACCTACCTAATACCCTGTATGATCAGCTCGGGCACGGATAACAGCAGTGACGCATCACAGCACGGAAGCAGTGCAGCATTGGTAGGTCTGTGAAGGGAGCTGACAACCCGTATGGACACACAGGTCACCTAATTCCTGTAAATTCTGGGGAGAAGTGCAATGAGCTCTGATGCCACTTCCAATCACTTCCCAGATGTGTTCAATCGAGTTCAGGTTTGGCTATTTAGGGAGCCAGCATACCAATTAGAACTCGCCACTGTGTTCCTTGAACCACACCATCACACTCCTGGTGTTGTAACATGGCACATTATCTCGTTGAAATATGGCTCTTCTAACAACCCTACCACAACAAAGGTCAAAATTTAATAATGTTTGTGGTGTTGCTCACGCTGCTAAATACTGCATTTTCGGGCAACAACAAAGCCACTGGATGAGTATCTCGGTTTTACACTGAATAAAGGCATTTTCGTATAGGCCTCATTATGTACTTTTAGCATCATTTAATAGAAATGCTTTATTATCCAGGATTGGTTTTAAGTTATTTCTTAAATAACTAATGTAATAAATTAGATCTCAGTTGAAATCAAACAGTGGAAACTTCAGGCTGGAATAACAACAATATGAGGAAAAGGCAGATCGCTGCTCACCATCAAGAAGACATGTTGAGTTGTCAACAGGCAACACAAAAGGACATGAAGCATTACCTTTCTGCCAAAGCCTTATTCAGAAAATTAAACACACATACACAGTCATTCATTCACTGTGTGTGTGGGGGGGGGGGGGTGTTTTTGTCTTCCTCTTTTAAAACAAAGAAGGCTTTGGTTTAAAGTGTCTTTTTATTATGCCTGTCCTGTCTGTAACTCAATGTGTTGTATTTTTAGTAACTAGTAATCTGTATTTTCCTTATATTGTTGATACACATCTTAGCTGTTAAGGTGAAAGGCTCTCTTCCTTCAAGTGAAGGCTCACCTACAAGTAAATTACTTTTAAACCTGTGCCTTATTGTATCAAAGTTTGTTGTAAAAAATGTCCATATGTGTAGCCCTTTGTTATGAACTCATGAATTAAGCAAAATTATCTTTGTATCATAAGATGATGAATAAAGTTCTTGTCATTATAATTACTATTATTATTATTATTATTTATTTTCTTTCTCAGACGTTATGTCTAGTTAAAAATGGAAAGTGACACAGATCTTGATCAAGCATGACTTCCTTTTAACTGTACGGTATATGTTACATTGCATTTAGGAACTTCCGGGTAATTGAACAGGTATCAATAATTACAGATTTCTGTAGTTGCATGTATAAGTTTGGATGTAGCTGTATTGCGTTGATGTACTGGTGGCTATTGTGTGGTATGACCCCTGTAGTTGATAGTACAATCGGTATAATGTCAACTTTACCCTGATTCCACATGTCCTTGACTTCCTCAGCCAGTTGGATGTACTTTTCAATTTTTTCTCCTGTTTTCTTCTGTATATTTGTTGTATTGTGTATGGATATTTCGATTAGTTGTGTTAATTTCTTCTTTTTATTTGTGAGTATGATGTGAGGTTTGTTACGTGGCGTTGTTTTATCTGTTATAATGGTTCTGTTCCAGTATAATTTGTATTCATCATTCTCCAGTACATTTTGTGGTGCATACTTGTATGTGGGAACGTGTTGTTTTATTAGTTTATGTTGTATGGCAAGTTCTTGATGTATTATTTTTGCTACATTGTCATGTCTTCTGGGGTATTCTGTATTTACTAGTATTGTACATCCGCTTGTGATGTGACCTACTGTTTCTATTTGTTGTTTGCAAAACTGCATTTATCTGTTGTGGTATTGGGGTCTTGAATAATATGATTACTGTAATATCTGGTGTATTGCAATCATGAATCCTTCTGTCTCACTGTGTATATTCCCTTTTCTTAGCCATGTGTTGGATGCGTCTTGATCTATGTGTGGCTGTGTTAGATGATAAGGGTGCTTGCCATGTAGTGTTTTCTTTTTCCAATTTACTTTCTTCATATCTATTGATATTATGTGATCAAAAGGGTTGTAGAGGTGGTTATAAAATTGTAGTGGTGTAGCCGATGTATTTATATGAGTGATTGCTTTGTGTATTTTGCTAGTTTCTGCTCGTTCTATAAAGTATTTTCTTAAATTGTCTACCTGTCCATTATGTAGGTTTTTTATGTCGATAAATCCCCTTCCTCCTTCCATTCTGCTTAATGTGAATCTTTCTGTTGCTGAATGTATGTGATGTATTCTATATTTGTGGCATTGTGATCGTGTAAGTGTATTGAGTGCTTTTAGGTCTGTGTTACTCCATTTCACTACTCCAAATGAGTAGGTCAATATTGGTATGGCACAGGTATTTATAGCTTTTGTCTTGTTTCTTGCTGTCAATTCTGTTTTCAGTATTTTTGTTAGTCTTTGTCTATATTTTTATTTTAGTTCTTCTTTAATATTTGTATTATCTATTCCTATTTTTTGTCTGTATCCTAGATATTTATAGGCATCTGTTTTTTCCATCGCTTCTATGCAGTCGCTGTGGTTATCCAATATGTAATCTTCTTGTTTAGTGTGTTTTCCCTTGACTATGCTATTGTTCTTACATTTGTCTTTTCCAAAAGCCATATTTATATCATTGCTGAATACTTCTGTTATCTTTAGTAATTGGTTGAGTTGTTGATTGGTTGCTGCCAATAGTTTTAGATCATCCATGTATAGCAAATGTCTGATTTTGTGTGGGTATGTTCCAGTAATATTGTATCCATAATTTGTATTATTTAGCATGTTGGATAGTGAATTCAGAGCAAGGCAGAACCAGAAAGGACTTAATGAGTCTCCTTGGTATATTCCACGCTTAATCTGTATTCGCTGTGATGTGATATTATTTGAATTTGTTTGGATATTAAGTGTGGTTTTCCAATTTTTCATTACTATGTTTAGGAACTGTATCAATTTAGGATCTACTTTGTATATTTCCAATAGTTGTAGTAACCATGAGTGAGGTACACTATCAAAAGCTTTTCGGTAATCAATGCATGCATAGTGTAGCGACCTTTGTTTAGTTTTAGCTTGATATGTCACCTCTGCATCTATTATCAGTTGCTGTTTACATCCTCATGCTCCTTTGCCACAGCCCTTTTGTTCTTCATTTATAATTTTGTTCTGTGTTGTATGTGTCATTAACTTCTGTCAACTTTAATGCAGTATTTCGGACATTACACAACAGTTTCTCCTACTCATCTGCGTTATATACGTTTTTCTACATTAGAGCTAGCTGCCATTCATCACACCAACTGGAAACTTTGTCTAAGTTATCTTGTATCCTCCTAAGGTCACTCAATGAAGACATCTTCACATACACCACAACATCATCAACAAACAACTGCAGATTGCTGCGCACCCTGTCTGCCAAATCACTTACATATACAGAAAATAATAGCAGTCCTATCACACTTCCCTGTGGCACTCGTGATGGAACTCCCGTCTCATCGTTGACAATGTACTGGATTCTATTACGTAAGAAGTCTTCAAACCACTCGTGTATCTGGGTACCTATACTGTATGATAGTCATAATCCGATATGAGTGATGGCACTGCAAGCCATGCTGGACAGCAACACTAATATAGCCTATGAATGCAGAGATTGTCATCTTAGCATATGCCATCTCCATGTTGTCATCATGATGTAATTTAGCCAATCATGGGCCATCCACTGGGCGTAAAACTGTGAACCTCACCACTTTTGTGACAGTCACACTTAGTCCATGCTGACGGTGATTGAGGCTATCTGAAAATCTTGGGATTTTATACAAATTTGATGTGGAAGTTTAACGTAACATTTTAGCCACATGAGTCAAATTAATGTGTAAAACTGATAGCTCAGCACCTTACAAAACTCTCTTCAGTGTCCTTGGGAGTCTCACCTACATGTTAATATATTTACTCACTAATAGTATTTGTTGTTAATAACAGGGGTAGTTTTGCTATGTTCAGTGAAATGAACTTGCAAAATACTGGAAGTAAAAATATTGTTCATGTAGACTACACATCCCTGTCTATGATTCAGGATAGAATTTTATATTCTAATACAACAGTCAAACAGGTTGCTACTAGGTACCAGGCAGAAAACTGGAAATTCTAAGATATTAAAAAAATACAAAGTGAAAAACTACTTTATTAGCCTCTCCTTCTATAATTAATTATAATTAAAAATAATGCTTGGATTCAAGGATGCATATGCTGTTTAACACTACAGTTCATATTAAACAGGATTTTAATGTTACTGCAATATGTGAGGCTGACAATACTCATTGTAAAATTATGAAATGCTTTGTGTGAAGTATGAGATAAGAACAGCACTAGAATAAAATAACATTTCTAATTTTCAGGTCCATTAGTTCCTTCCTCTGGGAAGATGGATATGTTTTGCAAGATTGGGAATGAGGGGAAGACCACCCATGTAGAGCACTTGTGTGACCCATTCATGAGTGCTTACCTAATGTTTGGATATCCACCAGGTCAGATTAAAGCAACACACTGAAGTGACTCGAAGGTGGGCTTCTAGATAGGTTACCAATAATTTCCATTATGGATCGACGAAGGTTACCGATAGGTTCAAATAATGTGCGAGTATTATAAAGATGCTTGACAAACTAATATGAAAATGGAGGGAAGACAGAGTTCTTTTTCTACAACACTACTGAGAAAATTTAGAATATATGAGAAATCAGGGCTCGTATGGAAGAATATAGATAGCCTTTCTTCCCTCACTCTACTTTTAAGTGGAACAGGAAAGAAAATGATTTGTAGTGGTACAAGATACCCTATACCATGTATCATTTGGTTGTTTGTGTAGTATGTATATACACTCCTGGAAATTGAAATAAGAACATCGTGAATTCATTGTCCCAGGAAGTGGAAACTTTATTGACACATTCCTGGGGTCAGATACATCACATGATCACACTGACAGAACCACAGGCACATAGACACAGGCAACAGAGCATGCACAATGTCGGCACTAGTACAGTGTATATCCACCTTTCGCAGCAATGCAGACTGCTATTCTCCCATGGAGACGATCGTAGAGATGCTGGATGTAGTCCTGTGGAACGGCTTGCCATGCCATTTCCACCTGGCGCCTCAGTTGGACCAGCGTTCGTGCTGGACGTGCAGACCGCGTGAGACGACGCTTCATCCAGTCCCAAACATGCTCAATGGGGGACAGATCCGGAGATCTTGCTGGCCAGGGTAGTTGACTTACACCTTCTAGAGCACGTTGGGTGGCATGGGATACATGCGGACGCGCATTGTCCTGTTGGAACAGCAAGTTCCCTTGCCGGTCTAGGAATGGTAGAACGATGGGTTCGATGACGGTTTGGATGTACCGTGCACTATTCAGTGTCCCCTCGACGATCACCAGTGGTGTACGGCCAGCGTAGGAGATCGCTCCCCACACCATGATGCCGGGTGTTGGCCCTGTGTGCCTTGGTCGTATGCAGTCCTGATTGTGGCGCTCACCTGCACGGCGCCAAACACGCATACGACCATCATTGGCACCAAGGCAGAAGCGACTCTCATCGCTGAAGACGACACGTCTCCATTCGTCCCTCCATTCACGCCTGTCGCGACACCACTGGAGGCGGGCTGCACGATGTTGGGGCGTGAGCGGAAGACGGCCTAACGGTGTGCGGGACCGTAGCCCAGCTTCATGGAGACGGTTGCGAAAGGTCCTCGCCGATACCCCAGGAGCAACAGTGTCCCTAATTTGCTGGAAAGTGGCGGTGCGGTCCCCTACGGCACTGCGTAGGATCCTACAGTCTTGGCGTGCATCCGTGCGTCGCTGCGGTCCGGTCCCAGGTCGACGGGCACGTGCACCTTCCGCCGACCACTGGCGACAACATCGATGTACTGTGGAGACCTCACGCCCCACGTGTTGAGCAATTCGGCGGTACGTCCACCCGGCCTCCCGCATGCCCACTATACGCCCTCGCTCAAAGTCCGTCAACTGCACATACGGTTCACGTCCACGCTGTCGCGGCATGCTACCAGTGTTAAAGACTGCGATGGAGCTCCGTATGCCACGGCAAACTGGCTGACACTGACGGCGGCGGTGCACAAATGCTGCGCAGCTAGCGCCATTCGACGGCCAACACCGCGGTTCCTGATGTGTCCGCTGTGCCGTGCGTGTGATCATTGCTTGTACAGCCCTCTCGCAGTGTCTGGAGCAAGTATGGTGGGTCTGACACACCGGTGTCAATGTGTTGTTTTTTCCATTTCCAGGAGTGTATATCAAAATACGGAAGAAAATTGTGGCTGTCTACTACATAAAAAATATTAGTTGAAACTGACCGAAAGCTTCATGATTTACTTAAAATGTTTTGTTTCACATTTATCTCTACCTGATACACTCTGACAATCAGTGACTTGCAACTATAACAATCATACAATTTGGAGATCTCAGTATTGCTTAGATACTATTAAAAATCCCTCATTCATCTCTTTTTGTCAAAAGATCACATAAAAATAAACTGGTTTTGAAGAAAACATGATTGACATATAGCTGTTTGTTTACAGATCAACAACGATCTAAATTTAAGCGTATCGGTAACACAGATTGGGTAAGAGCACATATCTGAGCTAGAGTACTATATTGGATTTCATGCCCCCCTGTCCCCTTCTTCCTTGAATGCTTGGCTGGAGTAACAAGTTTAATTGTAATATAGCCTGAGGTCTACATTCGGTTGAAAAGTGATAACTAGAATTGTGGAACTCAGTGGATGAGAAATAAAGGTTCTGATAACAGACAGATATCTGTGTTTGCCTAATACTTTGTTTGCGCCATATTTAAATGCACTTTCCCATAACTAACACATTTTCATAATAAAAAATAAAGCTACTAGGTCAAGCCCAAAAACATATATTAGAAAATAAGCAAGCATCCGACATGTGTTTTGATGCATATTAAGTACAGATATCATACACAAACTGGAAAAATGTAAGAGGCATTTCACTACATATCCCTTACATTTTATCCATTTTCCCACATTTGCTACTGCTTCTATGGGTGCAAAGACAAATTCTTACTGTAAATGTCTGAGTGGTAGTTACATTAGTAAGCTGCACTTAATAAATTAAACATTGTCCTGAATGCATAATATTTGTTATACTATAAAACTCTCTGCCATTCAACCAATAATTCATAATCATTTGGCTTCAATCAATCACGTAAGACTATTATGTAACTCCAACGATATTGCGGATTAGTATGTCACCTTAATCGAGATTATTCACATTCAAAGATTGTTTCTACATTTAATTCTTTTTATGGAAGCCTCGTTCAAACAATCTGGAGTGGCTTGACATTCCAAAACGACAACTGAAACAAGTCTGTATAAAGGCTGTGGCCAACAGGTGATGATGTCAGATATGTCAACATAGCTGCTTACAGGTCTAGATACCAGGCAACACTGTCACGCTTTCTGACGACAGCAAGAAGCGATTCCTGCAGGCTCGCGAGACGCAATTCTTACACGTTTGTGCTTTACTGGATGTCTCACGATATACAGCATATGCTTCAGCGTCCCCTGCCAAATGCCTACTATCAACATACAGTGTCCTTTTGTCTGACTACCTGTGCACTTTCACAGCATCCCTAGTGTCCTATTGAAAACCATCACATCCTCCATTGCCTCGTCTGAGAAGCAACAAATTACTGCGAACACTGTCAGGTCATACGGAGCTGAAGGCACTGTCAACCCAGACTTACTTTCGGCTGATTCCAACTATGCTGAACCTGACACTTCCCCAGTGTCTACTCACGATTAAGTTTGAACTTTCTCTGCCTCTCATTCTCAAATTCATGTTTTAACACGAGTAGTCACTGTATTACAGCAGCAACTGCATCCACACTAGTAGTAGCTAGTGTTTCCACCATTTGCATACTCTTACTTCTACCGCAATTCAATTGCCAACTGCTATGAAAAGAAAACTTCCCATTTAACCCTTCTCCACACACACTAAAGTCTAACCACTAATTAATTCTTCTGGTGAATCAGTGCTCATCTAGAATCTAGACTGAGTACAGCTACTAGCCAGATGTTCAGTTTGCTTACACACAGAACAAGTAGCTACTACAGGTCTGCCACACTGGAAATTGTGCCCGGACAAATTACAAAATGTACAGCTCACTGGCACAGGGCATGCAGAGGTATACAGACAAGTTTGGCATCGATTTACATTCTGCTGAAGAATACACAGTGCCTCTGTCGATCCCTATGACGGTGGTGCAATACGTGTACATGTGCCGGCACAAACACCAGTGCTGGAACTGCTGCTACAGCACCTGGCTACTCCATCCTTGTCATGAAATGACTACTGTCCTGGACTGGGTGGCACGACCAGCAGCACGTGTTGGCCGAGTCGAAATCCCCAGGCTGCTCTCTGGAGCTCGGCTGGTTATTCCCTCGAGCATTCCTTGCGTTCACCATATATAGCACCGAAGTATAACAGCCGGCATCCGTCACTGTAGTAAAGCCTCAGCAGCTCCAGTCGCCCACTCGGGGCAGCTCTTTCAGTGACAGGACAGCCTCAAATCGGGGAGGCCACGATATCACATCCCAGCTCCGCCCGTGCAGACAGTGGCTCGCAGTCTGTCGGACGGTATCGCCCAGAGAGCAAAGGACAGCTGCCCCCTGCTGCCCACACCTCTGCAGTACGAAGTTTGGGACCTGCCTCGTCACGACTGTGGCACATCTCTATAGCAGAGCTGACAGTTCATTCAGTGGGCCAGTTGCTGAAATTCATCCAGACGGTTGTTGCGGTTGGCCTGCAACAATCGTTACTCTCTCTGGTTCCAGACACAAAGTTTGGTGACATGACTGCTTGCTTTGAGCCTCTGGGCTCCCTTATTTATACTCCTTTCCTTACACCTCTGGCATAGTCTCTCTGGAGGGCACGAGTGGTACGTTCCTTAATAATTATGCAGTTGTAACTGCAACATATGGGTTTTCATGCCATGTCAATGCCCTTTATTCCACCTTATCACTCCACATCTGTATCCAAATTTGTTTATAGTGTCTGTCAGGCTATGCATCCTCACCTGTGAGCAGTGTTGTAATCATGCCTTGCAGAACTGCTTTTTTAGTAACAACATCGCTAGTGTTTGCTACCGGGCGTGTCCATCAGTATGTTAACTTCTACTTTCTGGCCACAGTTGTGTAAAATTTTCAAGTATTTCCCAGATCAATGCCTATACTTTTTTTTAAGCAGCAATTCTTTCTCCTGCCGATTATGGTTTCCAAGAAAATAAAACAGCTACTGATACAAAATTTGAATTTCTTGATACTGCTCTACATATTTTTGATGAAAAATTCCCAGCTGTAGGTGTCTTTCTTGACCTCACAGTGGCCTTTCATGCAGTAAACCACAACATACTCTTACAAAATTTGGATTTGCATGGGTAAGGGGCACTGCCCATGGCTGTCTCAGCAGTTATATTGAAGACTGAATACAATACGTCCACATAAATAAAATCAATCACGACTCCTAGAAGCAGTCACTTTGAGACAAGTCATTAAACATGATGTGCCATGAGGATCAGTTTTTAGTACCTCATTACCTCTACTTGCCCCCACATACCCACTAGTAAAGCGTTTCCATTTGCTGACTATACTGATGTCCTTACATCAAATACAGATGAATCTATCCAGTCAGCAGTAAAAAGGAATACAATCCAACTAGACTGATGGCTTGAAGTGAATGGACTGGACTTCAGTGGAAAACAGACAGTATGCCTAACCTTCCACACCATTCAGAACAGAACTCTCCAGGCTCCAACAGTAACACTAAGTGACAGTAACGTCGAATTCTTGAATTCACCACACCAAATTCTTAGGGATCCACATGACTGACACACACACACACACACACACACACACACACACACACACACACACACACATGGATAAACGACATCAACGCAGTGTGCGTTTTGTGCTTTTACCAGTGGGGGGATGTCTTAGGGGGTTAGTACAATTACATATGTTACTACCTTGGACCGTGGCGTTACCCATGGTTAAACAGTTATTTATAATTAGATGTTAGTGCCGAAACTCACTACTCACGTGTATGCATTATCAGAAAAGCCATCCCTTGTTATATCTTTAAAAGTACATTATAGGTAAAACTTATTTACAAAATTCTTCTACACACAGGTATACTACGGGAATTAAAAAGTAAAGCTGTGAACACCGGGCGTGAGTCGTGCTTCGGTAGCTCAGATGGTAGAGCACTTGCCTACGAAAAGCAAAGGTCCCGAGTTCGAGTCTCGGTCGGGCACACAGTTTTAATCTGCCAGGAAGTTTCAGTTCTTGACATGATATTCTGAAATTAGGTTTTTCTGTCGTATGTTACCTAGTTTGTTGATGAACCCACATGTTTGCTCTTAATGTGTCATACAGAATTTATGCTCTCCGCTGCAGAGTGAAAATCTCATTCTGGAAACATCGCCCAGGCTGTGGCTAAGCCATGTCTCCGCAATATCTTTTCTTTCAGGAGTGCTAGTTCTGCAAGGTTCGCAGGAGAGCTTCTGTAAAGTTTGGAAGGTAGGAGACGAGATACTGGCAGAAGTAAAGCTGTGAGGACTGGGCGTGAGTCATGCTTTGGTAGCTCAGATGGTAGAGCACTTGCCCGCGAAAGGCAAAGGTCCCGAGTTCGAGTCTCGGTCGGGCACACAGTTTTAATCTGCCAGGAAGTTTCATACCTTGAATCTCAACTCCTTTATTGCGTCGGCTGTCCGTTTGGCAGAATGTGGGCGAGCGTTATGTTGCTGCAGGATGACACCTCTTCACAGTTCTCCTCGACGTTTGAATCTGATTGTAGGTTATAGTTTCGTACGCAACACCTCACATCCATCATACAATACAGACCTGGCTCTAAAGCCTCATTTACGTTGGGGCGACGTCTTGTAGCATGCTACAACAGGCAATATCTTGCGGCGTATGTTGCATGCGGCAGGTTAATTTATACCAAAGCAACATAATTTGTGCCACACGTGTGTCGGTCTCGCAGTATAAAGGATGATACAGTATCGCAGCGTCGGCCTACTTGGTGCTTGCACATGCAGCTAACAACGGAAATGAAAACCAAAGAAAAAGAAAACGATGGTGGAAGAGAAGAGTACTTAAAGAAGATCCACGAAATAGTATCCCAGGAACTAGATGCAGACGATGGTGCGGTATTTAGTAATGTGTTCTCTCGTCCCAGGCGCGATAGTCCGCGCCATACCGTTGCCAAAATCTTGCCTAACGGTAAATGTTCGCACAGGTACCGGGACGGTCACCACCCTGTGTCAGGGCCCGGGGTGGGAATTTCAGCCCCCAGCTCACCCAACTCTGCGGTACGACTGCTGCGGTATGACTGCCACACTACTTCCCTCGCAAGCTCGCAAGAAAACGGATGACACACCCTAGACGAAAGCAACAATGACGACATGGGAATGATGGTTTAGTTCTAAATGTTTTGAAATGGTTAACTACTACGTAACACTTCTTCAAAATTAATAAGGAAACACATTAATAGTATTAATAGTAAGACTGTATTAAAAACTTTCAGTGTTCAGATCCACAAATTTAAATTACATGTAAAGTTTTACTCCAGTGCGTGGGAAATGAACATCCCAGGTTGGGATGCATAAATTACAGCCAGAGGAGGGGATGGTCTGATACAGAGGGGATGAAATCCCCCCAATCCCCCCCCCCCTGCAAATCGCACACTGCCTCCTGGAATGCAAATGAACACATTTGAGTGATTGGCTAGAACAGAGTTTGTTTGACAGTTGGTTTCAGACTCACTTCCTCCTGTTTGCCTCAGAGAAAGGACGACGGAGAGTAATTATTAGAGATAATCCCTCTTCTCACATCTTAATGAAAACTACGGGGCTGTGTGAGGAAAACAACACAAATTTCATTTGCATTCCACCGAACTGTACTAGTCTTATGCAGTCTTTAGATGTGGCTTATTTTTCTTCTCCGAAGAATGACTGGAGAGAGATTCTTTGTCAATGGAGGTAGACTGCAAATGGAAAAAAGAAACATCGTTTTGCGAAGGGTGTATTTAGTGGCCCACTGTCGAAGATTTTTTAGAGGAAACAGACAGCTACAAATTTAGTGAAAGGATTGAGAAATGTCAAATGCGCTGGAAGTGTGATAATGCCAGAAATAAGCCGTGTGTTATGAGAAGTGTCTAAACTGAATTCCAGAAACAATTGGAGAAGGCGAGAAAGACAGTCAGAATTCATTGTAAGGATCGTCAAAACGTATTTGTTCCGCATAGAGCCATGGATGATATGGACGTTGTTTCTGGATATGGTACGCATTAGAAGAACAATCATACAGGGTGTTTCAAAAATGACCGGTACATTTGAAACGGCAATAAAAACTAAACGAGCAGCGATAGAAATACACCGTTTGTTGCAATATGCTTGGGACAGCAGTACATTTTCAGGCAGACAAACTTTCGAAATTACAGTAGTTACAATTTTCAACAAAAGATGGCGCTGTGGTCTGGGAAACTCTATAGTATGATATTTTCCACATATCCACCATGCGTAGCAATAATATGGCGTAGTCTCTGAATGAAATTACCCGAAACCTTTGACAACGTGTCTGGCTGAATGGCTTCACATGCAAATGAGATGTACTGCTTCAGCTGTTCAATTGTTTCTGGATTCTGGCGGTACACCTGGTCTTTCAAGTGTCCCCACAGAAAGAAGTCACAGGCATTCGAGTGTTGGATTCCCTCTCTTCTTCATCGAAGAGTTTCACTGCCTGGGCTACTCTCAGGGTGCACCTTCGACGTGGAAGATCCCCGCCGGTTCCCTGCCGTGTCGTCAGCTTACCGTCCGTAGTGCCTGCCGGTGCTCGCCGCCGCCGCAGCTGCCGCCTTCCGGTCCTCGCCGCCGCCGCCGCCGCCGCCGCCGCCAGCCGGTGCTCGCCGCCGCCGCCACCGCCGCCGCCATCGCCGCCAGCCGGTGCTCGCCGCCGCCGCCGCCGCCGCCGTCGCCGCCAGCCGGTGCTCGCCGCCGCCGCCGTCGCCGCCAGCCGCCGCCGCCGCCAGCCGTCGCCGTCGCCGTCGCCGTCGCCGTCCGCCCTGGTCGTCCGACCGTGTTCTTCGTCCGTCTGCGTCTTCGCCTGTTCCCAGTTTGTGTCTTTTCCTTTTAGTGCTGTGCGTTTTTTCTTCCTATCGTCATGTCCGCGCCCCCCACCACCACCGTCACCGCTACCACCACCGCCATCGTCTATACCTCACCTTCCGCCGCTTCCACTACTATAACTTGGTGTGCCCAATCCCACCCCCCTCCTTCCATCCCACCTCTCCTCACTCTCCCTTCGCCCTCGCTGTTTGTCGCCCCCTCTCCCCCTTCTTCATCGCGCTCTGATCCTTTCCCCCCACTCCCCCAGCCTGTCACTGCTGCTCCGGCTAGGGTGGTGGCCCGTCGGGCCACTGTCCACGCCCAGATCTCCCCGTCGCCTTCGCCATCACCGCCACCGCCGTCATCATCGTCGCAGTCACCGTCGCCTTCACCATCACCGTCTCCGGCGCCGACTGCTGCATCCACGCCGGGACCTGTCCCTTCCCGCCACCTCCCAATCGCTCCCATCCCTCATGTCACCACCCGCCCTTCTGCCGCCGTCAAACGCCCTAGTGGCACCCCCACCTCCTCCGCTCCCAAAAAGGCCCCGCCCTGACCTCCTTCCCCCCCCCCAGGGTGCCATGGATGTCTCCCCGCCTGGCCCTGCTCCCACCTCCTCCTCCTCCTCCTCCTCCTCCTCCCCCCCGGTCTATACAAGTATCTCCTGTCCCGTCCCGATCCTTCCTTTCTCGAGGCCCGGAACCTCTCCCTCATCCTCCGCCAACATTTCCCTGGTGCCCTCATCTCTCTCCTTACTCCCAGACGGGATTCTGTTCTCATCTCCTCCCCCAGCCCAACCCTCCATACTGACATCCTCTCCCATCTCCCCATCTCCCGTTTTGGGCCCAACGCCTCCCTTACCCCTGCTCCTTCATCTCCTACCCGCCAACCCCAACCCCCGCGTCGCCCGCCAACTCTCACTGCCGTGATCACTCGGCTTAGTCCAGTGATCACGGAGGAGGAGGTGTTGGCGGAGCTCAAGGTGCATCCCCATTTGGAGGTGCGTGCGGTTCGCCGCATACATAATGCTGCCGGCCCCACCCGCCTTATGCGGGTTTTCTCTGAGGACACCCCCTCCATTGACCGTCTCCTGAAGGAGGGTGCCCTCCTCTTCAATCAGCGGTACAAGTTCGACCCCTCCCGTTCCCCTCCTCAATCCCTGCGCTGCCAGAGATGTCTGCGCTATAATGCACATCCAACATCAGAGTGCCGCGAGGCCCCCACCTGCCCACATTGTCGGCAAGCGCACTTCCTCCGGCAGTGCCCCAACCTCCAATCCCCTCCCTCCTGTAATACCTGCAGCCTCCCCCACCCCACCTACTCCCAAAAGTGTAAAGCCCGACCCCCTCCCACCACTCCTGAACTCACCGTACCTGTCCGTCCCCTGGACGCCCCCACCCCTCCTGGCAATTCCCTTCGTCCCCCCCCCCCCCACCGCTGAGGACATCATCAGGTTCCTCACCATTGTCCTCCAAAACGTTCATCCCTTTCAGCGCCCCCACACCCTACAACAGATCTCCCTCGCCACCCGTTCCATATTCCACCTTAAAATGTACGCCACCTATTCCAATAACCAGGCCCATTTCACCTTCTCCCGCCTTGACACCCTCGTCTAAATCCTTATCATGGCGCGACAGCATCGTATCCTTTTCAACAATATCCGCTCCCTTCCCGCCAACAAGAACCTCTTCCTGCACACCCTTGCTACCCACCATGTGGATGCATTCCTCCTCAATGAAACCTTCCTCCAACCCCACCACTCCATCCACACCTCCCCCTATCTCCTCCACCGCTCCGATAATCCCCTCCCAGTTGCGTGTGGCGGAGTTGCCATTGGCCACCACCGCCAGATCCCCTTTCGGCTCCAACCTCTCCTTCCCGACCCCACCGAACACCTGATCCTTAGTCTCTTCTTCCCCGGCCTTACCATTACCTGTGCCACCATCTATGTCCGCCCCAACGCCCCTCTTCCTTTCGACTTCCTCTCCCACATCGACCGTACCTTCTCCTCCTATGTGATCGCCGCCGACCTCAACATCCATAGTCGCTCCGCTGCCCAGTTACGGCGGTGGCATCGGTTCCTCTCCTCCCTTCAAGGCGACCTCATCCCCATCCCCCAGCACACCCGTCCCGTATCCAACTCCACTCCCAATGTTATTCTCTCCTCCCCCAACCTCCTTGGTCGCATTACGGTGGATGTCCTGGAACCTATTGGTAGCGACCATCTCCCTGTCCTCCTCACCGTTTCAGACGGTCGTCGCCCCCGCCCCGACCCTCGTCATGACCCTCCCCCTAAGTACATCCATGACTATTCCCGTGCCAACTGGAATGCCTACCGGGATACCCTCTCCACTCAGGTCGATAGCCACCCTCTCGCCTACCGCCGTCCCGATGATGTCACCCATGCCGCCTTCTTTCTCCAGCAGACCTTGTCTGAGGCCGTGGAGGCCCACGTCCCTACTGTTGCCATCCACCCTCACCGTCCTACCTTACCACCACAGGCCGTCCTCCTCCTCCGTGAATCCCGTCGTCTCTACCGTGCCTTCCTCCGCACGCGTGACCCGGACACCCTACGACGCCACCGGCAACTACAGCGACACATTCGAAATTTGCTCGCGGCTAAGAAACGCTGGGACTGGCGACAGACATGCACCCGTTTAAATGCTACCCTCCCTATAAACTCGTCCAAGTTCTGGTCCGCCTTCCGTCGCCTTACCGGAACTAAGCCCTCCCCCTACTATCCTCTTCTCCACGATGATCACCCCTTCCCTGACGCCCTTAGTAAGGCCAATCACTTTGCCTCCTACCTGTCCGATGTGTTTTCCATCCCTGATGATCCCCAGTTCGATTACTCCCTCTTCCCAGATATCCGCGATCGAACTGACACCTCTGTCCCTCCCCTCGCTCCTGGTTTCCAGTACTTGGACAACATTCCACACACGGAACTTAATGCCCCCATCACTACACAGGATCTCATTACTACCCTCCGCACCAAACGCAACACCGCTCCTGGTCACGATCATGTCACCTACCGTCACCTTCGTGAATCTCCTGTCTCTTTTCTCTCCACCCTGGCCAGGCTCTACAATGTAGTCCTGTCCACCGGTTACTACCCCAACCTGTGGAAAGCCTCCCGTATCCTCATGTTCCTCAAACCTGGCAAACCGCCGTCCGCCGTCTCCTCCTACCATCCCATCAGCCTTACCTCGGTCTTTAGCAAGGTCCTGGAATCTATCCTCACCCGCCGCATCCACCAGCATCTCCGCCAGCACCGCCTCCTCCCCGTTACCCAGTGTGGCTTTCGGCCGTCCTTCTCTTCCGACGATCTTCTCCTTCACCTCACTCATCTCCTTTCCGAACAGCTCAATTCCCGTCGCTCCGCAATCTTCCTCTCTCTTGACCTCGAACGCGCTTATGACCGCGTCTGGCATTCCGGTCTCCTCTTCAAGCTCCAAACCTTCGCCCTTCCCATTAACTACGTTCGTCTGATCGGTTCCTTTCTCTCCTGCCGTCCTTCCCACGTCACCATCCATAACACCGATTCCTACACCTTTTTCCCCTCCGCCGGTGTGCCCCGAGGCTCCGTCCTCTCCCCCCTTCTGTACTTGTTGTACACGGCGGAAATGCCGCCGCCGTCACCCCCCATCCACCTTCTCCAGTTTGCCGATGCCACCGCCTTCCTTGCCCTTGCCCCCACCCTGCAACGCTCCCAACACCTTCTCCAATCCCATCTTGACCGGTTCACCGCTTGGTGCAACCAGTGGTTGCTTAAGGTCAATCCTTCCAAAACCCAGGCGATCATTGTAGGCAAAACCACTCCTTCCTTCCGCCTCCTTGATTTCTATCTCACTGTTTATGGCCGTCCCATCGCTCTCACCCCCACCCTTAAGTACCTTGGCGTCACCCTCGACCGTCGCCTCTCCTGGACTCCCCATCTCCAGACAATCCAAGCCAAGGCACGTTCCCGACTCCGTCTCCTCAAGCTCCTTTCCGGCCATACGTGGGGTCTGGACCCCTCCACCATCCTCCACACCTATAAGTCCCTCATCCGCCCTATCCTCTGTTACGCCCATCCAGCCTGGATCTCCGCCCCCCCTTCCTTTTATAAATCCCTCCAAATCCTTGAACGCCATGCTCTCCGCCTTGCCTATCGCATCCGTCTCCCCTCCCCCATGCGGATCCTGTATGATCTTATCCCCTTCCCCCACCTCCTCCTCTTCCTCGAAAGGATACGAATCCTATACACCTCCCGTAAACTCGATCCTCCTCACCCGCTCGTCTCCCCGATCCTCTCCCACCCCCGCCCGCTGCCGCGCCTGTACTGGCATGTCCCAACCGGTCTCCATCTCTCCACCCTCCTTACCCTCTCCCAAGGTGGTTTCCGCCAGCTCCCTCTCCCTGATGATGTCCTCGTCCCCTCCATCTACCCCTCTTATCAACTTTGACCCTGCCCCCCCATTTCCGGTGTCCTTTCCCTTAGGCACCCTCCCTCCCTTCTCTTCCCTTCCCTTCTCTCTCCTTTCCCCCGTCCCCTCCCTCCACCCCTATTCCCCCGAGCTTCCTTTCCCCCTTCCTCCCTCCCCCCTTTCTCCCCTGCCCGTGGCATCTCTGCTATCCCATCTCGCTCTCCCACTCCCCTTCCTCCTCCTCCTCCTCTATTGGCAGGTCCCCGGACTCGCACACGCTCAGTGGACATTCGCGCGCCGGAGATCACCGCCGTCAGTGTATCGTGTGTGCCGTCATGTTTAGTGTTCAGTGTTTCACCATCACACTCCATCGTTCACCAGTGCCATCGTCTTCTTCAGTGTTTGTGCATCGTGTCAACAGTTCGTCGTGTGGATTGTCATCGAGTGTGAACGGCTTCTTGTGTTTTTATGTTCATGTGTCTACTGTTTTTTCCCGTCGTCTTCTATGTGATGTCTCTTCTCTGTTTATCTCATTGTGGTCTCCTCGGCTGAAGAGCGGCGTATTGTGCTGCTGCCAGCCTACCTGATTGTTCAGGTGTTAAAATAACAATAAAGTAAAAAAAAAAGAAAAAAACGTATAGTTGCTGGTCCATCTCCGCCAGCACCGCCTCCTTCCCGTCACCCAGTGTGGCTTTCGGCCATCCTTCTCTTTCGACGATCTTCTCCTTCACCTCACCCATCTTCTTTCCGAACAGCTTAATTCCCGTCGCTCCGCGATCTTCCTCTCCCTTGACCTCGAACGCGCTTATGACCGCGTCTGGCATTCCGGTCTCCTCTTCAAGCTCCAAACCTTCGCCCTTCCCATTAACTACGTCCGTCTGATCGGTTCCTTTCTCTCCCGCCGTCCTTCCTATGTCACCATCCATAACACAGATTCCTACACCTTTTTCCCCTCCGCCAGTGTGCCCCAAGGCTCTGTCCTCTCCCCCCTTCTGTACCTTTTGTACACGGCGGACATGCCCCCGCCGTCGCCCCCCGTCCACCTCCTCCAGTATGCCGATGACATCGCCCTCCTCGCCCTTGCCCCCACCCTGCAACGCTCCCAACGCCTTCTCCAATCCCATCTTGACCGATTAACCGCTTGGTATAACCAGTGGTTGCTCAAGGTCAATCCTTCGAAAACCCAGGCGATCATTGTAGGCAAAACCACCCCTTCCTTCCGCCTCCTTGATTTCTATCTCATCGTCTATGGCCGTCCCATCGCCCTCACTCATACCCTTCGGTACCTTGGCGTCACCCTCGACCGTCGCCTCTCCTGGACTCCCCATCTCCGTACAATCCAAGCCAAGGCACGTTCCCGGCTCCATCTCCTCAAGCTCCTTTCCGGCCGTACATGGAGTCTGGACCCTTCCACAATCCTCCACACCTATAAATCCCTCATCCGCCCTATCCTTTGTTATGCCCATCCAGCTTGGATCTCCGCCCTTCCTACCTTTTATAAATCCCTCCAAATCCTTGAACACCATGCTCTCCGCCTTGCCTATCGCATCCGTCTCCCCTCCCCCACGCGGATCCTGTACGATCTCATCCCCTTCCCCCACCTCCTCCTTTTCCTTGAAAGGATACGGATCCTGTACACCTCCCGTAAACTCGATCCTCGTCACCCGCTCGTCTCCCCAATCCTCTCCCATCCCCGCCCGCTGCCGCGCCTGTACTCCCATGTCCCACCCGGTCTCCATCTCTCCACCCTCCTTACCCTCTCCCAAGGTGGTTTCCGCCAGCTCCCTCTCCCTGATGATGTCCTCGTCCCCTCCGTCTACCCCTCTTATCAACTTTGACCCTGCCCCCCCATTTCCGGTGTCCTTTCCCTTAGGCACCCTCCCTCCATTCTCTTCCCTTCCCTTCTCACTCCTTTCCCCCGTCCCCTCCCTCCACCCCTTTTCCCCCGGGCTTCCTTTCCCCCTTCCTCCCTCCCCCCTTTCTCCCCTGCCCGTGACATCTCTGCTATCCCATCTCGCTCTCCCACTCCCCTTCCTCCTCCTCCTCCTCCTCTATTGGGAGGTCCCCGGACTCGCACACGCTCAGTGGACATTCGCGCGCCAGAGATCGCCGCCGTCAGTGTCTCGTGTGTGCCGTCATGTTTAGTGTTCAGTGTTTCACCATCACACTCCATCGTTCACCAGTGCCATCGTCTTCTTCAGTGTTTGTGCATCGTGTCAACAGTTCGTCGTGTGGATTGTCATCGAGTGTGAACGGCTTCTTGTGTTTTTATGTTCATGTGTCTACTGTTTTTTCCCATCGTCTTCTATGTGATGTCTCTTCTCTGTTTATCTCATTGTGGTCTCCTCGGCTGAAGGGCGGCGTATTGTGCTGCTGCCAGCCTACCTGATTGTTCAGGTGTTAAAATAACAATAAAGTAAAAAAAAAAAAAGAAAGAAAAATCATGTGGCAAATGGTCATCCTTACTGACATGTTTCGATTAATTTTTGGCCGGCACAGACCGCATTAGAGTCTGTGCGCTCCAATGTATGTGAATGATGGTCTGTGCAGTCTAATAGTAGACACTTTCCTTGAAAACCACGATTTTGACCTAATGTGATACAAAGTAGCAGCTAGATTTCGAACAGCTGGGCTTGCAGAAGACAACCCATACCCTCTGATGTCCAGGCCTCACGGCGCAACCGTGAGGTCATCGCCGCTAGGTCGCTGCTGCAAACCAGCGTTAAGGCAAGAGCGTTTACTTCTTTCCCGAAAGTGTAACGGTGTGTCATTTACGAAGAAGTGGTGCCACTCTTTATCATTTACAAGGAAACTGTGTCGTTGCCGTATGCTAAGGTGCAAAATGCATGTTAAGCTAGTTACAATATACTGTGGCTTCTTTCTGTTCTGCTGGAGGTCGTATTCAAACTTTTACTACGTGCGAAGAGAAACGTGGCGACAGAAACAGACACCATAGCGTGTAAATTACACTAACAGAGTTACTGTGGCAGTGATATCTACACTAAAATTTAGTAGATAAGATGTCATAATTATTCTGGTGATCGTAAGTTTAATTACTTCGACAAAAATTTGATTCACTGAGACATAAATGACTCATTCACACAGAGAAAGTAAAATTATGTTCTACTATTATTTTTTAAAAAAGCTTCAAATATTTACCGAAAATTGTGAAAAAGAATATAATAGACATACAAATAATAATAAATAAAATATAATAACATAAAATAAATAATAGAAATTCAATAGGAGAAAAGAATATAAAATAAAAATAACGGCGCTCGATATAGGCGTTCCGATATAAATATGTCGATATGTCGGCGTTGAATTTCTCGTCGTTGAAAATCGATATATTTTGGAAAGGATATCGATATTTTAGGAACAGCTCTAGATTTTATGGCCAGACTCCCTTACCGTTCGACAGCTGGAGTGATACTAGCGCCCCGTGGGGTGAGAAAGCAGTCACATGCGTATTAAGGATTGTGTTTTGTTTTCGGTTATTTTCTACTTAATTCAGGAAACAGCTGTTATATTTTTCGTTCCATGTATTAGCAAGTTATCGAGAGACGTGAAGTATCATGAAATACATGTGAAAACAGCCAAACCACACTGGTTCAATGATGTAAGCTGTAACTAATTCATTAAGAAATTCTTTGGAATACGTGTATTTGCATCGTACTGCGCTGAAAGAAAGAGAATGTAAACGCATATGTCATGCACGAGTAGCACATATTTCTGTTGTTATTGCCGTGGGCACTTTCCAAGCTACTTAAAAAAATTTCATGGTGTCTAGTGATTTGCCCTTTCTAATCTTCACTCGACTTCCTAATACACAGGTATTTTTGTAATTGTAATTACTTTTGCTTCAAAAGTGCACGTGTTTCTTGCCGTTTGTGGGCCAGGTTTAGCAAATAATTCTTGAAATGAATTTTTCCGTGTCGAGCAACAGTTTTATTACTTCTGACATTTTCCCATAAGCTACAGTTGTGGGGGCTCATTTTTTACGTTAAATAATGTAGGTATTACATTCCATATACGTCTCCTACGTTCCACGTATACTGATGTGGCTGAAAATGTAGCGAATAAAACTCTGTTTTGTTGGGTAGATACAAGACATATCTCAGCAGAAGGTCAGCTCTTCCGGAGTTTACTAGGACTTTCTTGTTGCAGGAGAATCGTAAATAAACTGCCCTGTAATGTAGCGCTTCATACCGCCGAGGGTGCTTACAACAGAAACTCCCAATGGCAGCCCCATCAGATTTGGTGGCTCGGTGGATAGCCTGTCTAAAAATGAACACAGATCAAGCATGGAAACAGGAAGAGAGTGTTCTGAACTGTGGAAAAAGAAAAAAATACGAATAGTGAACGGACAAGTGATTGACCTGAATAGCCACGGTGTTGTGGTTAAGTGGTCATGGTGTTGGACTATCAAGTAAACGGGTCATGTTCAAAACTCTCTCATACCATTTACTTTTTCTTCCTTTCTTCAAAACATTATGAACTTTCTGTCCCGTCAATGTTTCTTCTCTTTCTGTTGGCTAAGCAGTTGTCATACTATACGTTGGTTATAGAATATGATTCATGTGGTAAGAATACGTTACCGTCGCTAGTAAACGTGAATAGTGAAAGCAGTTGAGATACCACACACACGTCTCACAGAAATGAAAACAACAAATAAATGGGTGTGAACTTAAAACGTCCCCTTTGAACAATTATTACAAGACTGTGCTTAAACTGACACACAATATTTTTAGCGCAATGCAATCTGACTTTCAAAAATCCCTACAAAAGAATGGCCCTGGCTAACATTAACCTATACCTTTCACAAATCACTTACCTCACAAAAATCTTCGTTACTCTAGCTACAGCAATACAGCGAGCGCCACTACTGCCAGCTAAATAAAGGATTCAAACAAACGAAGGCACTAACTACTGATATGCATAGTTAGCAAATGAAAGATTTTGATAGACAACAATCAATGTATTTAATGGTCTCGTCCTGGAAACTATCCTGGGATTCCGCTAGTAGTTTCCGATGCACGACTGCATGTTTACTGTAACCCTTGGACCTCCACATTGACGATGAAACACAGAAATGTCATTGGGAAAGAATACAAGAGGCACCATGCTCACTTCTGCCCAGGGGAGTAACGCTGCAAATGGTCTCGTCTTGGAACCTTTCCTGGGATTCCAGTAGTAGTCTCAGATGCAACACTGCATGTTTACTGTAACCCTTGTTCCTTTACATTGACGATGAAACAAAGGAATTTCATCGGGATTGAATACAAGATTCACCATGCTAACTTCTGTCCAGTGGAGTAACGCTGCAAATGGTCTCGTCTTGGAACGTTTCCTGGGATTCCAGTAGTAGTTACCGATGCACCACTGCATGTTTACTGTAACCCTTGGACCTTCACATTTACGATGAAACATAGAAATTTCATCGGGATTGAATATAAGAGGCACCATGCTAACCTCTCTCCAGGGGAATAACACTGCTAATGCTCTCGTCCTGGAACCTTTCCTGGGATTCCAGTAGTAGTTTCCAATGCACCACTGCATGTTTACTGTAACCTTTGGACCTTCACATTGACAATGAAACACAGAAATGTCATTGGAATTGAATATAAGAAGCACCATGCTAACTTGTGTCCAGGGCAGTAACACTGCTAATGGTCTCGTCCTGGAACCTTTCCTGGGATTACGGTAGTAGTTTACGATGCACCACTGCATGTTCACTGTAACCCTTGGACCTTCACATTGACGATGAAACACAGAAATGTCACTGAGAAAGAATACAAGAGGCACCATGCTGACTTCTGTCCAGGGGAGTAACGCTGCAAATGGTCTCGTCTTGGAACCTTTCCTGGGATTCCAGTAGTAGTTTCAGATGCACCACTGCATGTTTACTGTAACCCTTGGTCCTTTACATTGACGATGAAACAAAGGAATTTCATCGGGATTGAATACAAGAAGCACCATGCTAACCTCTCTCCAGGGGAGTAACACTGCTAATGCTCTCGTCCTGGAACCTTTCCTGGGATTCCAGTAGTAGTTTCCAATGCACCACTGCATGTTTACTGTAACCCTTGGACCTTCACATTGACAATGAAACACAGAAATGTCATTGGGATTGAATACAAGAAGCACCATGCTAACTTGTGTCCAGGGGAGTGACACTGCTAATGGTCTCGTCCTGGAACCTTTCCTGGGATTCTGGTAGTAGTTTCCGATGCACCACTGCATGTTTACTGTAACCCTTGGACCTTCACATTGACAATGAAACACAGAGATGTCATTGGGATTGAATACAAGAGGCACCATGCTGACTTCTGTCCAGGGGAGTAACGCTGCTAATGGTCTCGTCCTGGAACCTTTCCTTGGATTCCGGTAGTAGTTTCCAATGTACCACTGCATGTTTACTGTAACCCTTGGACCATCACATTAACGATGAAACACAGAAATGTCATTGGGATTGAATACAAGAAGCACAATGCTAACTTGTGTCCAGGGGAGTAACACTGCTAATGGTCTCGTGTTGGAACCTTTCCTGGGATTCCGGTAGTAGTTTCCGATGCACCACTGCATGTTTACTGTAACCCTTGGACCTTCACATTGACGATGAAACACAGAAATGTCTTTGGGATTGAAGTTAAGAGGCGCCAAGCTAACTTCTGTCCAGGAGAGTAACACTGCTAATGGTCTCGTCCTGGAACCTTTCCTGGGTTTCCAGTAGTAGTTTGCGATGCACCTCTGTTTGTTTACGGTAACCCTTGCACCTTCACATTGACGATGTATCACAGAAATTTCATCTAAACTGAATACAAGATTCACCATGCTAACTTCTGTCCAGTGGAGTAACGCTGCAAATGGTCTCGTCTTGGAACGTTTCCTGGGATTCCAGTAGTAGTTACCGATGCACCACTGCATGTTTACTGTAACCCTTGGACCTTCACATTTACGATGAAACATAGAAATTTCATCGGGATTGAATATAAGAGGCACCATGCTAACTTCTGTCCAGGGGAGTAGCGCTGCAAATGGTCTCGTCTTGGAACGTTCCCTGGGATTCTAGTAGTAGTTTCCGATGCACCACTGCATGTGTACTGTAACCCTTGCACCTTCACATGGACGATGAAACACAGAAATGTCATTGGGAGCGAATACAAGAAGCAACTTGCTGACATCTGTCAGGGGGAGTAACGCTGCTAATGGTCTTGTCTATGAACCTTTCCTGGATTCCATTAGTAGTTTCCGATGCACCACTGCATGTTTACTGTAATTCTTGGACCTTCACATTGACGATGAGACACAGAAATGTCATTGGGATTGAGTACAAGAAGCAACATGCTGACTTCAGTCAAGGCCAATAACGCTGCTAACGGTCTCGTCTTTGAACCTTTCGTGGGATTCCAGTAGTATTTTGCGATGCACCACTGCATGTTTACTCTAACTTTTGGACCATCATATTGACGATGAGACAAAGAAATTACATCGGGATTGAATACAAGAGGCACCATGCTAAGTTCTGTCCAGGGGAGTAGCGCTGCAAATGGTCTCGTCTTGGAACGTTCCCTGGGATTCTAGTAGTAGTTTCCGATGCACCACTGCATGTTTACTGTAACCCTTGGACCTTCACATTGACGAAGAAACACAGAAATGTCATTGGGATTGAATAGAAGAGGCACCATGCAAACTTCTGTCCAGTGGAGTAACAATGCTAATGGTCTCGTCCTGGAACCTTTCCTGGGATTCCGGTAGTAGTTTCCGATGCACCAGTGAATGTTTTCTGTATTCCTTGGACCTTCACATTGACGATAAAACACAGAAATATCATTGGGATTGAATATAAGAACCAACATGCTGACTTCTGTCCAGAGGAGTAACACTGCTAATGGTCTCGTCCTGGAACCTTTCCTGGGATTCCGGTAGTAGTTTCCGATGCACCACTGCAAGTTTACTGTAACCCTTGGACCTTCACATTGATGATGAAACACAGAAATGTCATTGGGATTGAATATAAGAAGCAACATGCTGACTTCTGTCCAGAGGAGTAACACTGCTAATGGTCTCGTCCTGGAACCTTTCCTGGGATTCCGGTAGTAGTTTCAGATGCAGCACTGCCTGTTTACTGTAACCGTTGGACCTTCACATTGACGAAGAAACACAGAAATGTCATTATGATTGAATACAAGACGCACCAAGCTAACTTCATTCCAGTGGAGTATCGCTGCTAATGGTCTCGTCCTGGATCTTTCCTGGGATCCTGGTAATAGTTTCCGATGCACCACTGCATGTTTACCGTATCCCACAGACCTTAACATTCACGATGAAGCACTGAAATGTTATTGGGATTGAATACAAGAGGCACCATGCTGACTTCTGTCTAGGGGAGTTACGCTGCAAATGGACTCGTCTTGGAACCTTTCCTTGGATTCCAGTAGTAGTTTCCGATGCATCACTGCATGTTTACTGTTACCCTTGGACCTTCACATTCACGATGAAACAAAGAAATTTCTTCGGGATTGAATACAAGAGGCACAATGCTAACCTCTGTCCAGGGGAGTAACGCTACAAATTGTCTCGTCATGGAACCTTTCCCGGGAATCCAGGAGTAGTTCCCGATGCACCACTGGTTGTTTACTGTAACCCATGGACCATCACATTGACGATGAAACACAGACATTTCATCGGGTTTGAAGAGGCACCATGCTGACGGATGTCCAGAGGTGTGACTCTGCAACTGATCTCGTCCTGGAACCTTTCCTGGGATTCCTGTAGTAGTTTCCGATGCACCACTGCATGTTTACTGTAACCCTTGGACCTTCACATTGACGATGAAACACAGAAACGTCATTGGGATTGAATAGAAGAGGCAACATGCTGACTTCTGTCCGGGGGAGTAACGCTGGTAATGGTCTCCTCTTGGAACCTTTCTTGGGATTCCAGTAGTAGTTTCCGAAGCAGCACAGGATGTTTACTGTAACCCTTGTACCTTCACATTGACGATGAAACACAGAAATTTCATCGGGATTGAAAACAAGAGGCACCATGCTGACTTCTGTCCAGGGGAGTAACGCTGCAAATGGTCTCGTTGTGGAACCATTCCTGGGATTTCATTAGTAGTTTCCGATGCGCCCCTGCATGTTTTCTGTAACCCGCTGACCTTCACATTGACGATGAAGCAAACAAATTTCTTCGGGAATGAATACAAGAGGCACCACGCTAACTTCTGTCCAGGGGAGCAACCTTGCTCATGGTCTCATCCTGGAACCTTACCTGGGAATCCGGTAGTAGTTTCCGATGCACCACTGCATGTTTACTGTAACCCTTGGAACTTCACATTGACGATGAACCACAGAAATTTCATGTAAATTGAATACAAGATTCACCATGCTAACTTCTGTCCAGGGGAGTAACGCTGCAAATGGACTCGTCTTGGAACTTTTCCTGCGATTCTAGTAGTAGATTCCGATGCACCACTGCATGTTTACTGTAACCCTTGGACCTTCTCATTGACGATGAAACATGGATATTTCATCGGGAATGAATACAAGAGGCACCATGCTGACTGCAGTCCCGGGGAGTAACGCTGCAAATGTTCTCGTCTTGGAACCTTTCCTGGGATTCCAGTGATAGTTTCAGATGCGCCACCGCGTATCTACTGTAACCCTTGAACGTTCATATTGACGATCAAACACAGAAATATCAACGGTATTGAATACCAGCGGCAGCATGCTGAATTCTGTTCAGGGGAGTAACGCTGCAAATGGACTCGTCTTGGAACTTTTCCTGGGATTCTAGTAGTAGATTCCGATGCACCACTGCATGTTTCCTGTAACCCTTGGACCTTCACATTGACGATGAAACATAGAAATTGCATCGGGATTAAATACAAGCGGCACCATGCAGACTTCTGTCCAGGGCAGTTACGCTGCAAATAGACTCGTCTTGTAACCTTCCCTGGGATTCAAGTAGTAGTTTCCGATGCACCACTGCATGTTTACTGTAACCCTTGCACCTTCACATTGACGATGAAACAAAGAAATGTCATTGGGATTGAATGGATGAGGCAAAATGCTGACTTCTGACAAGGGGAGTAACGCTACAAATGGTCTCGTTTTGGAACCATTCCTGGGGTTCCAGTAGTAGTTTCCGATGCACCACTGCATGTTTACTGTAACTCTTCTACCTTCACAGTGACGATGAAACAAAGAAATTTCATCGGGATTGAATACTAGATTCACCATGCTAACTTCTGTTCAGGGGAGTAACGCTACTAATGGTCTCGTCTTGGAACCTTTCCTGGGATTCCGGTAGTAGTTTCTGATGCACCACTGCATGTTTACTGTAACGCTTGGACCTTCACATTGACGATGAAACACAGAAATGTCTTTGGGATTGATTACAAGAGACACCATGGTAACTTCTGTCCAGGGGAGTAACACCGCTAATGGTCACGTCCTGCAACCTTTCCTGGGATTCCGGTAGTAGTTTCCGATGCACCACTGCATGTTTACTGTAACCCTTGGAACTTCACATTGACGATGAAACACTGAAATTTCATCGGGATTGAATACGAGAGGAACCATGCTGACTTTTGTCCAGGGGAGTAACGCCGCCAATTGTCTTGTCTTTGAACCTATCCTGGGATTCCGGTAGTAGTTTGCGATACACCACTGCATCTGTACTATATCCCTTGGACCTTCATGTTGACAATGAAACATAGAAATTTAGACGGGATTGAATACAAGTGGCACAATGCTGACTTCTGTCCACGGGAGTATCGTTGCAAATGGTCGCGTCTTTGTCCCATTCCTGGGATTCCAGTAGCAGTTTGCGATGCACCGCTGCATTTTTACTATAACCCTTGGACTTTCACATTGTCGGTGAAACACAGAAATTTCATCGGGAATGAGTTCAAGAGGCAATATGCTGACTTCTGTCCAGGGGAGTAACGCTGCAAATTGTCCCGTCTTGGAATCTTTGCTGGGATTCCAGTAGTAGTTTCGGATGCACCACTGCATGTTTGCTGTAAGCCTTGGACATTCACATTGACGATGAAACACCGATATTTCATCGCGATTTAATACAAGAGGGAAGATGCTGACTTCTGTCCAGGGGAGTAACGCTGCAAAAGGTCTCGTGTTGGAACTATTCTTGGGATTCCAGTAATAGTTTCCAGTGCACCACTGCATGTTTACTGAATCCGTAGGACAATCACATTGACGTTGAAAGAAAGATATTTCATAGGGATTGAATACAAGAGGCACTATGCTGACCTCTGCCCAGGGGAGTAACGCTGGAAATTTTCTCGTCCTGGAACCTTTCCTGGGATTACAGTAGTAGTTTGCAATGCATCACTGCATGTTTACTGTAACCCTTGGACTCTCACATTGACGATGAAACACAGATATTTCGTCGGAATTGAATGCAAATGGCACCATGCAGACTTCATTCCAGGGGAGTAACGCTGCAAATGGTCTCTCCTTGGATTCCAGTAGTAGCTTTCGATGAACCACTGCATGTTTACTGCAACCCTTGCACCTTCACATTGACAATGAAACAAAGAAATTTCATCGGGATTGAATTCAACATGCTCCATGTGGCCTTCTGTCCAGGGGAGCAACGGTGCAAATGATCTAGTCTTGGAACATCTCCGTGGATTCCAGTAGTGGTTTCCGATGCACCACTGCATGTTTACTGTAACCCTTGGACTTTCACATTGACAATGAAACGAAGATATATCATCGGGATTGATTACAGGAGCCACTATGCTGACTTTCGTCCAGGGGAGTAACGCTGCTAATGGTCACGTCTTGGAACCTTTCCAGGGATTCCAGTAGTAGTTTCCGATGCACGTATGCATCTTTAGTGTACACCTTGGACCATCACATTGCCGATGAAACACAGAAATTTCATCGGGATTGAAGACAAGCGGCACCCTGATGACTTCTTTCCTGGGGGGTAACGCTGCAAATGATCTCGTCTTGGAACCTTTCCTGGAACTCCTGTAGTAGTTTCCGATGCACCACTGCATGCTTACTGTAACCCTTGGGCCATCACATTGATGATGAAACCAAGTAATTACATTGGGATTGAATACAAGAGGCTCCATGCTGACTTCTGTCCAGGGGAGTAACGCTGCAAACAGTCTCGACTTGGTTCCTTTCCTGGGATTCCAGTAGTAGTATCCGATGCACCACTGCATGTTTACTGTAACCCTTGGACCTTCACATTGACGATGAAACACAGAAATTTCGTCGGGATTGAATACAAGAAGATCTATGCTCACTTCTGTCCAGGGGAGCTCCGCTGCGAATGGTCTCGTCTTGGAACCTTACCTGGAATTCCAGTAGTAGTTTCCGATGCACCACTGCATGTTTACTGTAACTCTTGGACCTTCGCATTGACGACGAAACAAAGAAATACGATCGGGACTGAATACGAGTGGCACCATACTGATTTCTGTCCAGGGGAGTAACGCTCCTAATGGTCTCGTCCTTAAACCCTTCCTGTGATTCCAATAGTAGTTTCCGATGCACCACTGCATGTTTACTGTGACCCTTGGACCTTCACATTGACGATGAAACACAGAAATGTCATCGGTATTAAATACTTGACTTGTGTCCAAGGGAGTAACGCCGCTAATGGTCTCGTCTTGGAACCTTTCCTGGGATTCCAGTAGTAGTTTCCGAGGCACCACTGCATGATTACTGTAACCCTTGGACCTCCACATTGACGATGAAACACAGAAATCTCATCAGGATTGAATAGAAGAGGCACCTTACTGACCTCTGTCCAGGGGAGTAACGCTGCAAATGGTCTCGTCCTGGAACCTTTCCTGCGATTACAGTAGTGCTTTTCGATGAACCACGGCATGTTTACTGTAACCCTTGCACCTTCACATTGACAATGAAACAAAGAAATTTCATCGGGATTGATTACAAGAGGCACCATGTTGTCTTGTGTCCATCAGAGTAACGGTGCAAATGGATTCGTCTTGGAACCTATCCTGGGATTCCATTACTAGTTTCCGAGGCACCACTGTATGTTTACTGTTACCCTGGGAGCTTCTCATTGACGATGAGACACAGAAATTTCATCGGGATTGAATACAAGAGGAACCATGCTGAGTACTATACTGGGGAGTGACGCTGCAAATGGTCTTGTCATGGAACCCTTCATTAGATTCCAGTAGGTGGTTCCGGTGCACCACTCGATAATTACTGTAACCCCTGCACCCTCACATTGACGAAGATACAAAGTAATTTCATCGGCATTAAATACAAGAGGCACCGTGCTGACTTCTGTCCGGGGGAGTAACAGTCAAAATGGTCTCGTCTTCGAACCTTTCCTGGCGTTCCAGTAGTAGTTTCCGATGCACCACTGCATGTTTACCATAACCCTTGGACCTTCACATTGACGATGAAACACAGAAATTTCATCAGTGTTGAACACAAGAGGCACCATGCTGACTTCTGTCCAGGGGAGTAACGCTGCAAATAGTCTCGTCTTGGAACCTTTCCTGGGCTCCCAGTAGTAGTTTCCGATGCACCACTGCATGTTTACTGTGACCCTTGGACCTTCACATTGACAATTAAATAAAGAAATTTCATCGGGATTATTTACCAAAGGCACCAAGCCGACTTCCGTCCAGGAGAGTAACGCTGCAAATGGTCTCGTCTTGGAACCTTTCCTGGGATTCCAGTAGTAGTTTCCGATGCACCACTGCATGTTTACCATAACCCTTGGACCTTCACATTGACGATGAAACACAGAAATTTCATCAGTGTTGAACACAAGGGGCACCATGCTGACTTCTGTCGGGGGGAGTAACGCTGCAAATAGTCTCGTCTTGGAACTTTTCCTGGGATCCCAGTAGTAGTTTCCGATGCGCCACTGCATGTTTACTGTAACCCTTGGATCTTCACATTGGCAATGAAACAAAGAAATTTCATCAGGATTGAACATGCTCCATGTCAACTTCTGTCCAGGGGAGCAACGCTGCTAATGGTTTCGTCCTGGAACCACTCCTGGGATTCCAGTAGTAGTTTCCGATACTGCACTGCTTGTTTGCTGTAACCCTTCTCCCTACACATTGACGATGAAACAGAAAAATTTCATCGGGATTGAATACAACAGGCTCCATGCCGACTTCTATGCAGGGGAGTAACGTTTCAAACAGCCTGTGGTTGCGACCTCTCCTGGGTGTCCAGTATTAGCTTCTGATGCACCACTGCATATTTACTGTAACCCTTGCACCTTCACATTGACAATGAAACAGAGAAATTTCATTGGGATTGAATACAAGAGGCACCATGCTGACTTATGTCCAGCGGAGTAACGCTGCAAATGGTTTCGTCTTGGAACCCATCATGGGATTCCAGTAGTAGTTTCCGATGCACCACTGCATGTTTACTGTAACCCTTGGACCTTCGCATTGACGATGAGACCAATAAATTTCATCGGGATTGAAAACAAGAGGCACCATGTTGCCATGTGTCCAGGAGTGTAACGGTAAATACGGTCTCGTCTTGGAACCTTTTCTGGCTTTCCAATAGTTGTTTCCGATGCACCACTGCGTATTTACTGTAACCCTTGGACCTTCACATTGACGATGAAACACAGAAAGCTAATCAGGTTTTAACACATGAGGCACCATGCTGACTTCTGTCCAGGGAAGTAACGCTTTAAATTGCCTCGTCTTGGAACCTTTCCTGGGATTCTAGTAGTAGATTCCGACGCACCACTTCATGTTTACTGTAACCCTTGGAGCTTTACATTGACGATGAAACACAGAAATATCATCGGGATTGAATACAAGAAGATATATGCTCACTTCTGTCCAGGGGAGCTCCGCTGCGAATGGTCTCGTCTTGGAACCTTACCTGGAATTCCAGTAGTAGTTTCCGATGCACCACTGCAAGTTTACTGTAACTCTTGGACCTTCGCATTGACGACGAAACAAAGAAATACGATCGGGACTGAATACGAGTGGCACCATACTGATTTCTGTCCAGGGGAGTAAAGCTCCTAATGGTCTCGTCCTTAAACCCTTCCTGTGATTCCAATAGTAGTTTCCGATGCACCACTGCATGTTTACTGTGACCCTTGGACCTTCACATTGACGATGAAACACAGAAATGTCATCGGTATTAAATACTTGACTTGTGTCCAAGGGAGTAACGCCGCTAATGGTCTCGTCTTGGAACCTTTCCTGGGATTCCAGTAGTAGTTTCCGAGGCACCACTGCATGTTTACTGTAACCCTTGGACCTCCACATTGACGATGAAACACAGAAATCTCATCAGGATTGAATAGAAGAGGCACCTTGTTGACCTCTGTCCAGGGGAGTAACGCTGCAAATGGTCTCGTCCTGGAACCTTTCCTGCGATTATAGTAGGGCTTTTCGATGAACCACGGCATGTTTACTGTAACCCTTGCACCTTCACATTGACAATGAAACAAAGAAATTTCATCGGGATTGATTACAAGAGGCACCATGTTGTCTTGTGTCCATCAGTGTAACGGTGCAAATGGATTCGTCTTGGAACCTATCCTGGGATTCCATTACTAGTTTCCGAGGCAGCACTGTATGTTTACTGTTACCCTGGGAGCTTCTCATTGACGATGAGACACAGAAATTTCATCGGGATTGAATACAAGAGGAACCATGCTGAGTACTATACTGGGGAGTGACGCTGCAAATGGTCTTGTCATGGAACCCTTCATTAGATTCCAGTAGGTGGTTCCGGTGCACCACTCGATAATTACTGTAACCCTTGCACCCTCACATTGACGAAGATACAAAGAAATTTCATCGGCATTAAATACAAGAGGCACCATGCTGACTTCTGTCCGGGGGAGTAACAGTAAAAACGGTCTCGTCTTGGAACCTTTCCTGGCGTTCCAGTAGTAGTTTCCGATGCACCACTGCATGTTTACTGTAACCCTTGGAGCTTCACATTGACGATGAAACACAGAAATATCATCGGGATTGAATACAAGAGGCACCATGCTGACTTCTGTCCAGGGGAGTAACGCGGCAGCTGGTCTGGTGTTGGAATCTTTCCTGGGATTCCAGTAGTACTTTCCGATGCGCCACTGCATGTTTACTGTAACCCTCAGAACTTCACATTGACGATGAAATAAAGAAAGTTGATCCGGATTGAATTCAAGAGGCACCATCCGGACTTCTGTCCAGGGGAGTAACGCTGCAAATAGCCTCGTCTTGAAACTTTTCCTGGGACTCCTGTAGTAGTTTCCGATGCACCACTGTATATTTACTGTAAGCCTTGGGCCTTCACATTGACGATGAAACAAAGAAATTTCACAAGATTGAATCCAACAGGTTCCATGCTGATTTCTGTCCAGGCAAGTAACGCTGTAAATGGTCTCGTCTTGGGACCTTTCCTAGGAATCCAGTAGTAGTATCAGATGCACCACTGTATGTATACTGTAAACCTTGGGCCTTCACTTTGACGATGAAACCTAGAAATTTCAGCAGGATTGAGTACAAAAGGCACCATGCTGACTTATGTCCATGGTAGAATCGCTGCAAATTGTCTCGTCGTGGAACCTTCTCTGGGATTCCAGTAGTAGTTCCCGATGCACCACTGCATGTTTGCTGTAGCCCTTGGACCTTCATGATGACGATGATACAAACATATTTCATCGGAATTGAAAACAAGAGGCACCATGATGACTTCTGTCCAGGCAAGTAACGCTGCAAATAGTCTCGTCTTGGAACCTTTCCTGGGATTCCAGTAGTAGTTTCCGATGCACCACTGTATATTTACTGTAACCCTTGGGCCTACACATTGAAGATGAACCACAGAAATTTCTTTGGGATTGGCTACAAGAGGCACCATGCTAATTTTTGTCCGGGGAAAAATGCTGCAAACGTTCCCGTGTTGGAACCTTTCCTGGGATTCCAGTAGTATTTTCCAATGCACCTCTGCATGTTTACTGTAACCTATGGACCTTCTTATTGACGATGAAACAAATAAATCTCTTCGGGATTGAATACAAGAGGCACCACGCAGACTTCTGTCCAAAAGAGAATCGCTGCAAATGGTCTCGTCTTCGAACCTTTCCTGCGACTCACGTAGTACTTTCCGATTCATCACAGCATCTCTACTGTAACCCTTGGGCCTTCTCATTGATGATGAAAGAAAGAAATTTCATCGGGTCTGAATACACGTGGCACCATACTGACTTTGTCCAGGGGAGTAACGCTGCTAATGGTCTCGTCCTTAAACACTTCCTGGGTTCCAGTAGCAGTTTCCGAACGCCTATGCATGTTTACTGTAACCCTTGGACCTTCACATTGACGATGAAACATAGAAATGACATCGGGATTAAATATAAGAGGCACCGTGCTGACTTCTGTCCAGGGGAGTAACGCCGCAAATGGTCTGATCTAGGAACCTTTCCTGGGATTCCAGTAGTAGCATCCGATGTACCACGGCATGTTTACTGTATCCCATGGACCTTCACATACAAGGTGAAAATCAGAAATTTCATCAGGAATGAATATAAGCGGCTCCATGCCGACTTCTGTCCAGGGGAGTAACGCTGCAAGTAGTCTCGTCTTGGTACCTTTCCTGGGACTCCAGTAGTAGTTTCCGATGCACCACTGAATGTTTACTGTAACCCTCGGACCTTCACATTGACGATAAAAAAATTATATTTCATCGGGATTGAATACAACAGGCTCCAGGCTGACTTCTGTCCATGGAGTAACGCTGCAAATGGTCTCCTTTTTGAACCTTTCCTGGGAATCCAGTAGTAGTTTCCGATGCACCACTGCATGTTTACTGTAACCCTTGGACTCTCACATTGACGATGAAACACAGATATTTCATCGGAATTGAATACAAATGGCACCATGCAGACTTCATTCCAGGGGAGTAACGCTGCAAATGGTCTCTCCTTGGATTCCAGTAGTAGCTTTCGATGAACCACTGCATGTTTACTGCAACCCTTGCACCTTCACATTGACAATGAAACAAAGAAATTTCATCGGGATTGAATTCAACAGGCTCCATGTGGCCGTCTGTCCAGGGGAGCAACGCTGCTAATGATCTCGCCTTGGAACCTCTCCGTGGATTCCAGTAGTGGTTTCCGATGCACCACTGCATGTTTACTGTAACCCTTGGACTTTCACATTGACGATGAAACGAAGATATATCATCGGGATTGATTACAGGAGCCACTATGCTGACTTTCGTCCAGGGGAGTAACATTGCTAATGGTCTCGTCTTGGATCCTTTCCAGGGTTTCCAGTAGTAGTTTCCGATGCACATATGCATCTTCAGTGTTCACCTTGGACCATCACATTGACGATGAACCACAGAAATTTCATCGGGATTGAAGACAAGCGGCACCCTGATGACTTCTTTCCCGGGGGGTAACGCTGCAAATGATCTCGTCTTGGAACCTTTCCTGGAACTCCTGTAGTAGTTTCCGATGCACCACCGCATGCTTACTGTAACCCTTGGACCTTCACATTGATGATGAAACCAAGTAATTTCATTGGGATTGAATACAAGAGGCTCCATGCTGACTTCTGTCCATGGGAGTAACGCTGCAAACAGTCTCGACTTGGTACCTTTCCTGGGATTCCATTAGTAGTTTCCGAGGCACCACTGTATGTTTACTGTTACCCTGGGAGCTTCTCATTGACGATGAGACACAGAAATTTCATTGGGATTGAATACAAGAGGAACCATGCTGAGTACTATACTGGGGAGTGACGCTGCAAATGGACTTGTCATGGAACCTTTCATTAGATTCCAGTAGGTGGTTCCGGTGCACCACTCGATAATTACTGTAACCATTGCACCCTCACATTGACGAAGATACAAAGAAATTTCATCGAGATTAAATACAAGAGGCACCATGCTAACTTCTGTCCGGGGGAGTAACAGTAAAAATGGTCTCGTCTTGGAACCTTTCCTGGCGTTCCAATAGTAGTTTCCAATGCACCACTGCATGTTTACCATAACCCTTGACCCTTCACATTGACGATGAAACACAGAAATTTCATCAGTGTTGAACACAAGAGGCACCATGCTGACTTCTGTCCAGGGGAGTAACGCTGCAAATAGTCTCGCCTTGGAACCTTTCCTGGGATCCCAGTAGTAGTTTCCGATGCACCACTGCATGTTTACTGTGACCCTCGGACCTTCACATTGACAATTAATTAAAGAAATTTCATCGGGATTATTTACCAAAGGCACCAAGCCGACTTCCGTCCAGGGGAGTAACGCTGCAAATGGTCTCGTCTTGGAACCTTTCCTGGGATTCCAGTAGTAGTTTCCGATGCACCACTGCATGTTTACCATAACCCTTGGACCTTCACATTGACGATGAAACACAGAAATTTCATCAGTGTTGAACACAAGCGGCACCATGCTGACTTCTGTCCAGGGGAGTAACGCTGCAAATAGTCACGTCTTGGAACCTTTCCTGGGATCCCAGTAGTAGTTTCCGATGCACCACTGCATGTTTACTGTAACCCTTGGATCTTCACATTGGCAATGAAACAAAGAAATTTCATCGGGATTGAACTTGCTCCATGTCAACTTCTGTCCAGGGGAGCAACGCTGCTGATGGTTTTGTCCTGGAACCACTCCTGAGATTCCAGTAGTAGTTTCCGATACCGCACTGCTTGTTTGCTGTAACCCTTCACCCTACACATTGACGATGAAACAGAAAAATTTCATCGGGATTGAATACAACAGGCTCCATGCCGACTTCTATGCAGGGGAGTAACGTTTCAAACAGCCTGTGGTTGGGACCTCTCCTGGGTGTCCAGTATTAGCCTCTGATGCACCACTGCATATTTACTGTAACCCTTGCTCCTTCACATCGACGATGAAACAGAGAAATTTCATTGGGATTGAATACAAGAGGCACCATTCTGACTTATGTCCAGCGGAGTAACGCTGCAAATGGTTTCGTCTTGGAACTCATCATGGGATTCCAGTAGTAGTTTCCGATGCACCACTGTATGTTTACTGTATCCCTTGGACCTTCGCATTGACGATGAAACAAATAAATTTCATCGGGATTGAAAACAAGAGGCTGCCATGTGTCCAGGAGTGTAACGGTAAATACGGTCTCGTCTTGGAACCTTTTCTGGCTTTCCAATAGTTGTTTCCGATGCACCACTGCGTATTTACTGTAAGCCTTGGACCTTCACATTGACGATGAAACACAGAAAGTTCATCAGGTTTTAACACATGAGGCACCATGCTGACTTCTGTCCTGGGAAGTAACGCTTTAAATTTCCTCGTCTTGGCACCTTTCCTGGGATTCTAGTAGTAGCTTCCGACGCACCACTTCATGTTTACTGTAACCCTTGGAGCTTCACATTGACGATGAAACACAGAAATATCATCGGGATTGAATACAAGAGGCACCATGCTGACTTCTGTCCAGGGGAGTAACGCTGCAAATGGTCTCGTCTTGGAACCTTTCCTGCGACTCACGTAGTACTTTCCGATTCATCACTGCATCTCTACTGTAACCCTTGGGCCTTCTCATTGATGACGAAAGAAAGAAATTTCATCGGGTCTGAATACACGTGGCACCATACTGACTTTGTCCAGGGTAGTAACGCTGTTAATGGTCTCGTCCTTAAACCCTTCCTGGGATTCCAGTAGTAGTTTCCGATGCGCCACTGCATGTTTACTGTAACCCTTGGACCTTCACATTGACGATGAAACACAGAAATGACATCGGGATTAAATACAAGAGGCACCGTGCTGACTTCTGTCCAGAGGAGTAACGCTGCAAATAGTCTCGTCTTGGTACCTCTCCTGGGAGACCAGTAGTAGTTTCCGATGCGCCACTGCATGTTTACTGTAACCCTCGGAACTTCACATTGACGATGAAACACTGAAATTTCATCGGTATTGAATGCATGATGAACCATGCTGACTTCTGTCCAGGGGAGTTACGCTGCAAATGGTCTCGTCTTGGAACATATCCTGGGATTCCAGTAGTAGTTTCCGATGCACCACTGCATGTTTACTGTAAGCCTTGGACCTTCACATTGACGATTAAATAAAGAAATTTCATCGGGATTGAATACAACAGGCTCCATGCCGACTTCTGTGCAGAGGAGTAACGTTTCAAGCAGCCTGGGGTTGGGACCTATCCTGGGAGTCCAGTATTAGCTTCCGATGCACCACTGCATATTTACTGTAACCCTTGCACCTTCACATTGACGATGAAACACAGAAATTTCATCGGGATTGAATACAAGAGGTACCATGCTGACTTATGTCCATCCGAGTAACGCTGCAAATGGTTTCCTCTCGAAACCCATCATGGGATTCCAGTAGTAGTTTCCAATGCACCACTGCATGTTTACTGTAACCCTTGGACCTTCGCATTGACGATGAAACAAATAAATTTCATCGGGATTGAAAACAAGAGGCACCATGCTGTCATCTGTCCAGGAGTGTACCGGTAAATACGGTCTCGTCTTTGAACCGTTTCTGGCATTCCAATAGTAGTTTCCGATGCACCACTGCGTATTTACTGTAACCCTTGGTCCTTCACATTGACGATGAAGCACAGTAAGTTCATCAGGTTTTAACACATGAGGCACCATGCTGACTTCCGTCCAGGGGAGTAACGCTTTAAATTGCCTCGTCTTGGAACGTTTCCTGGGATTCTAGTAGTAGTTTTCGATGCAACACTGCATGTTTAATGTTACCCTGGGACCTTCACATTGACATTGAAACAAGGAAATTTCATCGGGATTGAATACAACAATCACCATGCTGACTTCTGTCCAGGGAAGTAACGCTGCAAATGGTCTCGGCTTGGAACCTTTCCTTAAAGACCAGTATTAGTTTCCGATGCACCACTGCATGTTTTCTGTAACCATTGACCTTCACATTGACGATGAAACACAGGAATTTCATCGGCATTGAATCCAAGAGGCACCATGCTGACTTCATTCCAGGGGAGTAACGCTGCAAATGGTCTCGTCTTGGAACTTTTCCTGGGACTCCTGTAGTAGTTTCCGATGCACCACTGCATTTTTCCTGTAGCCTTTGGACCTTCACGATGACGATGAAACAAATATATTTCATCGGGATTGAAAACAAGAGGCACCATGATGACTCCTGTCCAGGGGAGTAACGCTGCAAATTGTCTCGTCTTGGAGCCCTTCCTTGGAGACCAGTATTAGTTTAAGATGCACCACTGCATGTTTACTGCAAACATTGACCTTCACATTGACGATGAAACACAGAAATATCATCGGCATTGAATACAACAAGCACCATGCTGATTTCATTCCAGGGGAGTAACGCTGCAAATGGTCTCTCCTTGGAACCTTTCCTGGGATTCCAGTAGTAGTTTCCGATGCACCACTGCATGTTTGCTGTAGCCCTTGGACCTTCACGATGACGATGGAACAAACATATTTCATCGGGATTGAAAACAAGAGGCACCGTGATGACTTCTGTCCAGATGAGTAACACTGCAAATAGTGTCGTCTTGGTACCTTTCCTGGGATTCCAGTAGTTGTATCTGACGCACCACTGCATGTTTACTGTATCCCATGGACCTTCACATACACTGTGAAAATCAGAAATTTCATCGGGAATGAATATAAGAGGCTCCATGCCGACTTCTGTCCAGGGGAGTAACGCTGCAAGTAGTCTCGTCTTGGTACCTTTCCTGGGACTCCAGTAGTAGTTCCCTATGCACCACTGAATGTTTACTGTAACCCTCGGACCTTCACATTGACGATAAAAAAATGATATTTCATCGGGATTGAATACAACAGGCTCCAGGCTGACTTCTGTCCATGGAGTAACGCTGCAAATAATCTCCTTTTTGAACCTTTCCTGGGAATCCAGTACTAGTTTCCGATGCACCACTGAATGTTTACTGTAACCCTTGGACCTTCACATTGACGATGAAACAATGAAATTTCGTCGGGATTGAATACAACAGGCTCCATGCTGACTTCTGTACATGGAGTAACGCTGCAAATGGTCTCCTTTTTCAACCTCTCCTGGGAATCCAGTAGTGGTATCCGATTCAAGACTGAATGTTAACTGAAACCCTTGGACCTTCACATTGACGATGAAAAAGAGAAATTTCATCGGAATTGAATACCACAGGCTCCATGCTGACTCCTGTCCATGGAGTAACGCTGCAAATGGTCTCCTCTTTGATAGTTTCCTGGGATTCCAGGAGTAGTCTCCGATGCACCACTGAGTGTTTACTGTAACCCTTGGACCTTCACATTGACAATGAAACAATGAAATTTCACCGGGATTAAATACAACACGGTCCATACTGAATTCTGTCCATGGAGTAATGCTGCAAATCGTCTCGTCTTGGAACCTTTCCTGGGATTCCAGTAGTAGTATTCGATGAACCACTGAATGTTTACTGTAACCCTTGGACATTCACATTGACGTTGAATCACAGAAATCTCATTGGGATTGAATACAAGGGGCTCTATGCTGACTTCTGTCCAGGAGAGTAACGCTGCAAATGATCTCGTCTTGGAACCTTTCCTGGGAATCCAGTAGTGGTATCCGATGCACCACTGCATATTTACTGCAACCCTTGGACCTTCGCATTGACGATGAAAAACAGAAACTTCATCGGAATTGATTACAACAGGCTCCATGCTGACTTCTGTCCATGGAGTAACGCTGCAAATGGCCTCCTCTTTGAACCTTTCCTCGGAATCCAGGAGTAGTATCCGATGCACCACTGAATGTTTACTGTAATCCTTGGACCTTCACATTGACGATGAAACAATGAAATTTCATCGGGATTGAATACAACAGGCTCCATGCTGACTTCTGCCCATGGAGTGACGCTGCAAATGGTCTCCTTTTTGAACCTTTCCTGGGAATCCAGTAGTAGTTTCCGATGCACCACTGCTTGTTTACTATAACCCTTGGACTTTCACATTGACGACGAGAAACAGAAATTTCATCGGAACTGAATACCACAGGCTCCATGCTGACTTCTGTCCATGGAGTAAAGCTGCAAATGGTCTCCTTTTTGAACCTTTCCTGGGAATCCAGTTGTGGTATCCGATGCACCACTGCATGTTTACTGTAACCCTTGGACCTTCACATTGACGATGAAAAACGGAAATTTCATTGGAATAGATACAGCAGGCTCCATGCTGACTTCTGTACATGGAGTAACGCTCAAAATGGTCTCCTTTTTCAACCTCTCCTGGGAATCCAGTAGTGGTATCCGATGCACCACTGAATGTTAACTGAAACCCTTGGACCAGTCACATTAACGAAGAAAAACAGAAATTTCATCGGAATTGATTACCACAAGCTCCATGCTGACTTCTGTCCATGGAGTAACGCTGCAAATGGTCTCCTTTTTGAACTTTTCCTGGGAAGCCAGTAGTGGTATCTGATGCACCACTGCATGTTTACTGTAACCCTTGTACCTTCACAATGACGATGAAGAACAAAAATGTCATCGGAATTGAATACAAGAGGCTCCATGCTGACTTCTGTCCATGGAGTAACGCTGCAAATGGTCTCCTTTTTGAACCCTTCCTGGGAATCCAGTAGTAGTTTCCGATGCGCCACTGAATGCTTACTGTCAATCTTGGACGTTCACATTGACGATGAAAAACAAATTTCATCGGAATTGAATACAACAGGCTCCATGCTGACTTCTGTCCGTGGAGTAACGCTGCAAATGGTCTCCTCTTTGAACCTTTCCTGGGAATCTAGTAGTAGTTTCCGATGCACCACTGCTTGTTTACTATAACCCTTGGACTTTCACATTGACGATGAAAAACTGAAATTTCAACGGAACTGAATACCACAGGCTCCATGCTGACTTCTGTCCATGGAGTAACGCTTCAAATGGTCTCCTATTTTAACCTCTCCTGGGAATCCAGTAGTGGTATCCGATGCACCACTGAATGTTAACTGAAACCCTTGGACCTTCACATTGACGATGATAAACAGAAATTTCATAGGAATTGAATACCACAGGCTCCATGCTGACTCCTGTCCATGGAGTAACGTTGCAAATGGTCTCCTTTTTGAACCTTTCCTGGGAATCCACTAGCAGTTTCCGATGCACCACTGAATGCTTACTGTAACCCTTGGACCATCACATTGACGATGAAAAACAGAAATTTCAACGGTATTAAATACAAGAGGCTCCATGCTGACTTCTGTCCATGGAGTAACGCTGCTAATGGTCTCCAGTTTGATTATTTCCTGGGAATCCAGTGGTAGTATCCGATGCACCACTGAATGTTTACTGTAACCCTTGGACCTTCACATTGACGATGAAACATTGAAATTTCATCGGGATTAAATACAACAGGGTCCATGCTGACTTCTGTCCATGGAGTAATTCTGCAAATGGTCTCGTCTTGGAAGCTTTCCTGGGATTCCAGTAGTAGCATCCGATGCACAACTAAATGCTTACTGTAACCCTTGGACATTCACATTGACGACGAAACTCAGAAATTTCATCGGGATTGAATACAAGAGGCACCATGCTGACTTCTGTCCAGGGGATTAACGCTGGAAATGGTCTCGTCTTGGAATCTTTCCTTTGAATCCAGTAGTAATTTCCGATGCACCACTGCATGTTTAGTGTAACCGTTGGACCTTCACATTGACGATGAAAAAAAGAAATTTCATCGGATTTGAATACAACAGGCACCATGCTGACTTCTGTCCAGGAGAGTAACGCTGCAAATGGTCTCGTCTTTAAACCTTTCCTGGGAATCCAGTAGTATTTTCCGATGCACCACTGCATGTTTACTGTAACCCTTGGACCTTCGCATTGACGGTGAAGAACAGAAATTTCATCGGGATTGAATACAAGAGGCACCATGACGACTTCTGTCAATGGAGTAACACTGCAAATGGTCTCGACTTGGCATCTATCCTGGGAATCGAGTAGTAATTTCCGTTGCACCACTGCATGTTTATTGTAACCCTTGGACCTTCACATTGACGATGAAAAACCGAAATTTCATCGGAATCGAATACAACAGGCTCCATGCCGACTTCTGTCCATGGAGTAATGCTGCAAATAGTCTCGACTTGGAACCTATCCTGGGAATCCAGTAGTAATTTCCGATGTTCCACTGAATGTTTACTGTAACCCTTGGACCTTCACATTGACGATGAAAAACAGAAATTTCATCGGGATTGAATACAGCAGGCACCATGCTGACTTCTGTCCAAGAGAGAAACGCTGCAAACGGTCTCGTCTTGGAACCTTTCCTGCGAATCCAGTAGTAGTATCCGATGCACCACTGCCTGTTTACTGTAACCCTTGGACCTTCACATCGACGATGAAAAACAGAAATTTCATCGGAATTGAATACAACAGGCTCCATGCTTACTTCTGTCCATGGAGTAACGCTGCAAATGGTCTCCTTTTTGAACTCATCCTGGGAATCCAGTAGTAGTTTCCGATGCACCACTGAATGCTTACTGTAACCCTTGGACGTTCACATTGACGATGAAAAACAAATTTCATCGGAATTGAATACAACAGGCTCCATGCTGACTTCTGTCCGTGGAGTAACGCTGCAAGTGGTCTCCTCTTTGAACCTTTCCTGGGAATCTAGTAGTAGTTTCCGATGCACCACTGCTTGTTTACTATAACCCTTGGACTTTAACATTGACGATGAAAAACAGAAATTTCATCGTAATTGAATACCACAGGCTCCATGCTGACTTCTGTCCATGCAGTAACGCTGCAAATGGTCTCCTTTTTGAACCTTTCCTGGGAAGTTAGTAGTGGTATCCGATGCACCACTGCATGTTTACTGTAACCCTTGGACCTTCACATTGACGATGAAGAACAGAAATGTCATCGGAATTGAATACAGGAGGCTCCATGCTGTCTTCTGTCCATGGAGTAACGCTGCAAGTGGTCTCCTCTTTGAACCTTTCCTGGGAATCTAGTAGTAGTTTCCGATGCACCACTGCTTGTTTACTATAACCCTTGGACTTTCACATTGACGATGAAGAACAGAAATGTCATTGGAATTGAATACAAGAGGCTCCATGCTGACTTCTGTCCATGGAGTAATGCTGCAGATGATCTCCTCTTTGAACCTCTCCTGGGAATCCAGTAGCACTTTCCGATGCACCAATGAATGTTTTCTGTAACGCTTGCACTTTCACATTCAGGTTGAAACACTGAAATTCATCGGTATTGATTACAAGAGGCACCGTGCTGACTTCTGTCAAGGGGAGTAACGCTGCATATGGTCTCGTCTTGGATCCTTTCCTGGTATTCCAGTAATAGTTTCCGATACACCACTGCATATTTACTGTAAGCCTTGGCCCTTCTCCATCGACGTTGAAACACAGAAATTTCATAGGCATTGAATACAAGAGGCACCATGCTGGCTTTTGGCCAGGGGAGTAACGCCGCAAATGATCTCGTCTTGGTACCTTTCCTGAGATTCCAGTAGTAGTTTCCGATGCACCACTGAATGTTTACTGTAACCCTCGGACTTTCACATTGACGATGAAAAACAGCAATTTCACCGGGATTGTATACAATAGGCACCATGCTGACTTCTGTCCAGGAGAGTAACGCTGCAAATGGTCTCGTCTTTTAACTTTTCTTGGGAATCCAGTACTAGCTTCCGATGCACCACTGCTCGTTTACTGTAACCATTGGACCGTCACATTGACGATGAAACAATGAAATTTCATCGAGATTGAATACAACAGGCTCCATGCTGACTTCTGTCCAAGGAGTAATGCTGCAAATGGTCTCGTCTTGAACCTTTCCTGTTTTTCCAGTAGTAGTATCCGAGGCGCCACTGAATGGTTACTGTAACCCTCGGACCTTCACATTGACGATGAAGCACAGAAATTTCATCAGGATTGAATATAAGAGGCACAATGCTGACTTCTGTCCAGGGGAGCAACGCTGCAAATGGTCTCGTCTTGGAACCTTTCCTGGGATTCCAGTAGTAGTATCCGATGCACCACTGAATGTTTACTGTAACCCTTGGACCTTCACATTGACGATGAAACACAGAAATTTCGTCGGGATCGAATACAAGAGGCACTGTGCTGACTTCTGTCCAGGGGAATAACGCTGCAAATGGTCTCGTAGTGGAACATTTCGTGTGATTCTAGTAGTAGATTCCAATGCACCACTGCATGTTTATTGTGACCCTTGAAACTTCACATTGACGCTGTAAAACTGGATTTTCATCGGAATTAAATACAACAGGCTCCATGCTGACTTCTGTCCATGGAGTAACGCTGCAAATGATCTCCTCTTTGTCCTTCCCTGGGAATCCAGTAATAGTTTCGACGCACCAATGAATGTTTTCTGTAATCCTTGGACCTTCACAATCACGATGAAACACAGAAATTTCATCGGGATTGAACAAAAGAGGCACCGAGCTGACTTCTGTCCAGGGGAGTAACGCTGCTAATGGTTTCGCCTTGGAACCTTTCCTGGGATTCCAGTAGTATTATCCGATGCACCACTGCATGTTTACTGTAACCCGTGAACCTTCACATTGACGATGAAACACAGATATTTCATCGGGATTGAATACAAGAGGCACCATGCTAACTTCTGTCCAGGGGAGTAACGCTGCAAATTGTCTCGTCTTGGAACCTTTCCTGGGATTCCAGTAGTATTATCCGATGCACCACTGCATGTTTACTGTAACCCGTGAACCTTCACATTGACGATAAAACAAAGAAATTTGATCGGGATTGAATACAAGTGGCACCATGCTGACTTCTGTCCAAGGGAGGAACGCTGCAAATGGTCTCGTATTTAACCTTTCCTGGAACGCCAAAGGTAGTAACCGATGCACCGCTGTATGTTTACAATAATTCTTGGACCTTCGCATTGACGATGAAACACAGAAATTTAATCGGGATTGAATTCCAAAGGCACCGTGCTTACTTCTGTCCAGGGGAGTATTGCTGCAAATTGTCTCGTCTTGGAACCTTTCCTGGGATTGCAGTAGTGGTTTCCGATGCACCACTGAATGTTTACTGTAACCCTTGGACCTTCACATTGACGATGAAACAATGATATTTCATCGGGATTGAATACAACAGGCTCCATGCTGACTTCTGTCCATGGAGTAATGCTGCAAATGGACTCGTCTTGGAACCTTTCCTGCGATTCCAGTAGTAGTTTCCGATGCCCCACTGTATGTATACTGTAACTCTTGGACCTTCACATTGACGATGGAACACAGAAATTTGATCGGGATTTAATGCAAGAGGCACCGTGGTGACTTCTGTCCAGGGGGGTTACGCTGCAATTGGTCTCGTCCAGGAACCTTTCCTGCGATTTAAGTAGTAGTATCCGGTGCACCACTGCAAATTTACAGTAACCCTTGGATCTTCAGATTGACGATGAAAGAACAGAAATTTTTGACTTATGTCCAGGTGCGTAACGCTGAACTGGTCTCGTCTTGGAATCATTCCTGGAGTCCCAGTAGTAGTTTCTGATGCACCACTGCATGTTTACTGTAACCCTTGGACCTTCACATTGACGATGAAACACAGAAATTTCATTGGAATTGAAGACAACAGGCTCCATGCTTACTCCTGTCCATGGAGTAACGCTGCAAATGGTCTCGTCTTTGAACCTTCCCTGGGAATCAAGTAGTAGTTTCCGATGCACCACTGCATGTTTATTGTTACCTTTGGACCTTCACATTGACGATGAAACATATTAATTTCATCGGGATTGAACACAACAGGCTCCATGCTGACTTCTGTCCACTGGAGTAAAGCTGCAAATGGTCTCGTTTTGGAACGTTTCCTGGTATTCCAGTATTAGTTTCCGATGCACCACTGCATGTTTTCTGTAACCCTTGGACCTTCACATTAACCATGAAACAAAGAAACTTCATCGGAATTGAATACAAGAGGCACCATGCTGACTTTTGTCCAGGGGAGAATAGTTTCAAATGGTCTCGTCTTGGAACCTTTCCTGGGATTCCAGTAGTTGTTTCCGATGCGCCACTGCATGTTTACTGTAACCCTTCGACCTTCACACTGACGATGAAACAGAGAAATTTCGTCGGGATTGAATACAACAGGCTCCATGGCAACTTCTGTGCAGGGGAGTAACGTTTCAAACGGTCTGTGCATGGGACCTTTCCTGGGAGTCCAGTATTAGTTTCCGATGCACCACTGCATGTTTACTGTAACCCTTGGACCGTCACATTGACGATGAAACAAAAGAATGTCATCGGGATTGAATACAAGAGGCACCATGCTGACTTCTGTTCAGGGGAGTAACGCTGCAAATGGTCTCGTCTTGGAACCTTTCTTGGGATTCCAGTAGTAGTATCCGATGCACCACTGCATGTTTACTGTATCCCTTGGATCTTCACATTGACGATGAAACACAGAAATTTCATTGGGATTGAATACAACAATCACCATGCTGACTTCTGTCCAGGGGGGTTACGTTGCAATTGGTCTCGTCTTGGAACCTTTCCTGGGATTCCAGTAGTAGTATCCGATGCACCACTGCAAATTTACAGTAACTCTTGGATCTTCAGATTGACGATGAAAGAAGAGAAATTTCTGACTTATGTCCAGGTGCGTAACGCTGAAATGGTCTCGTCTTGGAACCATTCCTGGGGTTCCAGTAGTAGTTTCCGATGCACCACTGCATGTTTACCGTAACCCTTGGACCGTCACATTGACGATGAAACAAAGGAATGTCATCGGGATTGAATACAAGAGGCACCATGCTGACTTATGTTCAGGGGAGTAACGCTGCAAATGGTCTCGTCTTATAACCTTTCCTGGGATTCCAGTAGCAGTTTCCGATGCACCACTGCATGTTTACTGTAACCCTTGGACCTTCACATTGACGATGAAACAAAGAAGTTTCATCGGAATTGAATACAAGAGGCACCATGCTGACTTTTGTCCAGGGGAGAATAGTTTCAAATGGTCTCGTCTTGGAACCTTTCCTGGGATTCCAGTAGTTGTTTCCGATGCGCCACTGCATGTTTACTGTAACCCTTCGACCTTCACATTGACGATGAAACAAAGGAATTTCATCGTGATTGAATACAACAGGCTCCATGCCGACTTCTGTGCAGGGGAGTAACGTTTCAAACGGTCTGTGCTTGGGACCTTTCCTGGGAGTCCAGTATTAGTTTCCGATGCACCACTGCATGTATACTGTAACCCTTGGACCTTCACGTTGACGATGAAACACAGAAATTTCATCGGGATTGAATAAAATAGGCACCATGACGACTTCTGTCCTGGGGAGTAATGTCACTCGGCTGAAGAGCGGCGGATTCTGCTGCTGCTAGTCCGTCTCAGGCCATAATGGGCGGGGGATGAAATCACAATAAAGAAGAAGAAATGGAATAACATTCTGTTGAGGCGAAATTCGTCGTCAGTTGTAAGTTCTCAGATCTGACGACCAACATACATTTCTACTTTAAACCCACGTAAGGATTCTGAAACAGCTTTGATGCGTAGCCTGAGCAGACATTGGGCTTTTAATTCGCCTCTTTTAAAGAGAGTGTCCAGATAGTCCTCAGTGTTTCGACACTGGGAAACCGTAACGAATTCTGTTTCACGTGTGCTTGTTATGGTCGGCAACCGCTTACATCTTAAGCAGAGCCGACTACTTACTGCCATGAACCTAGCCCGAGAAACGCATATGCAGAAGTGGATACCTACTTTAGAACATTTACGTATATTCTACACACATCGTGGCTGGCCCTGTTCCATAATAAGCAATCGCGTCGTCTGAATATTGCCACTCGCAACGTGTCTATTACGAGCGACTCTGTACCGCCTCATATGCAGCCCCTACAGTCGACAGAGTTGGGCGTCATACTCTTCTCACTGAGACGATACGTTTAGCATTCCAAAAGATTCGTCCTATTTTGAAGTTTAAGCTTTTAATGGGGGTATATCTTTGTTCTGCTGCAGCTTTATTTCGCTTTTAAAACATATAAATGGCGTACAATAACAGAGCGTTTGGAACACGCCGGATCACAAGTGCCAAACACCCAAATTCCCATTTCTTTGTTTTCTGCCTCCACCATCGATTCGCACAACTTGTGTTGCCAATGTGCTACCATTGTAGTTCAGCCGGCCGGAGTGGCCGAGCGGTTCTAGGCGCTACAGTCTGGAACCGCGCTATCGCTACAGTCGCAGGTTCGAATCCTGCCTCGGGCATGGATGTGTGTGATGTCCTTAGGTTAGTTAGGTTTAAGTAGTTCTAAGTTCTAGGTGACTGATGACCTCAGCAGTTAAGTCCCATAGTGCTCAGAGCCATTTGAAACATTTGAACCATTGTAGTTCCATCCTCCGCCCCGAAGCAGTTGTATGATTTCCTACGCATTCCATTCGTGTATCAAATCAGTATCTTAGTTGACTTGATAATGACAGCGAAGAAATATATCATTGGCAGCTTTTTATACGAAATTTAGTGTACAGCCTCTCATATGTCTGAATAGTCCATACTAGAAAACTGTACTAGAAATTGGTGCGAATCGTGTATGTACCTAATCTTTGAAAACCACGCCCCAATCAGGACAAACGCAGTTGCTCTGCTGAAACTACTGTATACTGTTGGAATCTTTAATTTCTCGTTAATTCACTGACTTTTCGTAGGAAAGCATCTACAGTACTCTCAGAAATGTTCTCAGAACATTTCTGTGAATGACGCATACTATTTCTGTTTCGCTCAGACCGATGTTTAAATGTAAATATCAACAGTTGCAGCTACTATTCTGGAGGTTATCCACATTACGTTTCTGGAGGCAATATTTAGCAGCTTTCAGTGTAGTCAATATTGGTGACAAATGAAGCTACATTGTTGTTAGATCATAAAAAACAGATAGCACCCATCTGTTCCGAAAGATTATGTTCAACCATACCTCCATATAGCTCACAACGTCACGCATATGTTACTCTAGGTCTGTGGATATGCATTGAAGAGCCAAAAAACTGTTAGACCAGCATAATATCGTGTAGAGCCCCAGATAGCAGGCAGAAGTGCCACAACACGACTTGGCATTGACGCGAATAATGTCTGCAGTAGTGCTGGAAGGAACTGACGCCATCAATCCTGCAGGGCTGTTCATAAATCCGTAAGAGTAGAAGAGTAGGAGGGCGTGGATGCCTCTTCTGAACAGCAAGTTGCAAGACACCCCAGATACGCTCAATAATCAGAATGCGATTTTTACTCTGCAGCAAAGTGTGCGCTGATATGAAACTTCCTGGCAGATTAAAAGTGTATGCCAGACCGAGACTCGAACTCGGGACCTTTCCCTTTCGTGGGCTTGTGCTCTACCAACAGAGCTACCTAAGCACGACTCACGCCCCATCCTCACAGCTTTAATTCCGCCAGTCCCTCGTCTCCCACCTTGTGAGGATGGGACGCGAGTCCTGCTTAGGTAGCTCAGTTGATAGTTCCGCTTGGGACGCGACAGCGATCGGACGTGTCGGTACTCCCGCGTAGTCGTAGCGCTGCAAGCCGTGTTTATAATAATTATTGCATTGTGACCTGTGATATTCTCAGTGTCTCAGTGCTTCTTCACTACCGTCGTACTCAAGCTTCTTAATTCACTCACAGCGGTCCCAACCGCTCATATAGTGCAGTTATGGCTCCCAGTGTACCTCGTAAGAATACCCTGTGTCTCGCATTTGAGAAATCTTCCAGGAATGTACAACCGAGTTCTCTAGAAATCCATGACTGGATAGTAGATATTATTGGCATCACATCCGACCAGGTCCACACAGCATATTATGACATTGGCGGAATACTGTTCCTTTGTGAAGTTTTTAGGCCAGATACAACTGGGAAAATTTTGGTGAATACTGGTGGGATGGCAGAGTTCCGACATCGTGACCAGTCGGTGAGTACAGTTTCAATAACTGACGCTGACATTGAGTATAAACAAGTGCGAGTGTTCAATTTGCCTCCTGTGGTTGAGAACTGTTTTCTTAGAGATGTCCTCGCCAAATACGGTGACATCCAACAGATTAGAAACGAAAAATGGTCGAGCCGTCACAAACTCCAATGTTATAGTGGCGTTCGCTCAGTTGACATGGCCGTTAAAGTCAATATCCCATCCTATATAATGGTTTGTGGTTATAAGGCTCATGTCATTTACGAGGGGCAAGTAGGCACTTGTTTTATCTGTAACACGAGTGGCCATTTACGAGAGGATTGCCCACGGCGCGTTGTCTTACTTCGAAACAATCTGCAACAACGACAGAGATTAACATTGGCTGATGTCCTAACTCAAAATCAGACGCCTTCTGTTACGGACTCCCAACCGAGTGCATCTGTGTCAGAGGACAACGATATCGGTAACGGCACCTCCCCACCCTTGCCTCAGAAACCCGTGGCCAGTCACCCCTCAGCCACCGGTGTTGCATTATCTGTCGGTAACAAACGACGGCGTACTATGACGGTAGTGGTTCTGGCGACCAGGTAGTAAAAAATCAAACCCATTCAACCGCCCGACGCAGAAACTGTCAATACGAGTGCAGTCGAGTGTTTACAGCAATCCGTTCCGATGCCGCTAGCCGACTCGCCGCAGGTGTCCAACACACAAGAGGCGGCAGTCAGTCAACTGCAACTCATAAACATAGCGGGTGAAGCACGCGGTGTAGAGCATAACATAAACAGCCGCCACCTCGAAACTACTCCCAAACAACACGAGGACCCGGACAGCTGTATACAAACAGCCAGTGCGGCTTCAAACAAACACAGTGAGCCTACTGAAGCCGCGTCTTCGGACTTGCCGTCACCCGTTCCGAAGCAAGGACTTTCACATACTGCTTACAGCGACGCCGACTCCGACGTCTTCAATGACACTTCGGACGACTTTGCGACGGCAAAATAAAGTTCAACCAAAGGACTCCGTGGCTGGAAGTAACTCAAAAAGTAAAGTCAGCGCAAAAACTGGCACAAAACCTGCGGATGTAGGTTCCAAGTCCGACGGTGAGATGGACTGGGCTTCCTACGCTTCCCATCACCCACAAGTCTCGGACGATCATGAGTCAAGCTTATAAGTTTTCGTCCCTGAACGTTAATAGAGTTAGGACAGATTTAAAATTAGCAATGCTACGGCAGTTTATCTATGAGTCGGAAGCTGATATAGTTCTGTTACAGGAAGTGTCTATCTTAAGTTTTCATGTATCAGGGTTTGCAACAATCGTAAACACCGTGGCGGACGGGGGTACAGGCGTCAATATCTATGCTCCATCTGGAACGACCTTAAAATCAGAAAGAGCAAACTTCTTTAAACAAGACATCATATACTTGTTACGCCGCAACCCAACCCAGTTGATAATTAGTGGTGATTTCAACTGTGTGATCCACAGGAAAGACCAATCGGCAAACTTTAATTACTGTAGGGAACTACATGATCTGGTGCGTCACCTGCAGCTGAAGGATGCGTGGGAAATAAAATTTCCTACCCTGGTAAAGTACACTTATCTGACCACCACCGCATGTAGCCGTCTAGGCCGTTTGTACATCTCTGAGAACATTTTCCAACATATTCTGGACGGCGATGTCATTGCGGCTAATTTCTGCAACCATTGCGCCTTCTGTGTCACGATAAATCTGGCCAAACAGCACACTAAATGGCATAGGATTCCGTGGAGCCTAAATGTTTCTATTCTCGCCGATGCCTTGCTACAAGATGTCATCTCCACGACATGGGCGGATTGTCTCAAACAATGCTGCAGATATCCGAGCAAGATAGCCTGGTGGAATGCTGTGGTCAAACGGAAAATGCGATTATCCTTAAGAAACTACAGTTGACAACGGGCGCAAGATGTCAAACGCACGATTTATTTTTACCAGACAGTTCTGCGAGAGTTGTATGCGACTACGACGCCAACCAACACACAGTTGGCGACCATCAAACAAATAAAGGCGAAGCTTATAGGCATAAAGCGAACGCAGCTTGAAGGACTGAAGATCAGATCTAAAGCAAAATCGCTTCCAGAGGACGAAATTGCATCGCTGTATCACCTCATAAAACATCGTGCTCATCGCAAGCGAGCTTTTATCAGGGAGCTGGACACAGATGATGGACTCCGTTTGACCGGCGGAGTGATATTCTTACTGCAGTTTACCGGTACTTCACGGATCTGTCCTCGCAATGCGATACGTATGGTGATGACGGCGGCGATATCGTGCGTGCTCTGCCCACCGTAGTCACGCCTGCGGACAACTCGGCGGTCGTGCAGGATTTTGCTCCAGACGAAGTCCTTGAACTGAATTCTGGCTCGCCATCGAATAAATCCCCTGGCCCTGATGGTTTGCTACGGGAATTTTATGTGCGCTTCTGGCCCATAATCGGACACGCATTTACAGATGTTCTCAATGTAGTGATGCGAGGGAGTGACGTGCCGGCCGAAATGCAGGAAGGCCGAATTGTATTGATACCAAAAAGCGAACACCGAAAAACCTTAGATAACTTCCGACCTTTTACTTGACTCAACTTTGATTACAAAACCTTCGCCAGAGCACTCAACAGCAGATTGTCTCCGTTAATGAAGCAAGTGATTCACAACCATCAATTATGCATCCCTGGTCGCACTATTATGACGCCCCTTTCGGAATATAGAGATGTAATAGCCATAGCGTCAGTCACTAACGTGAATCTCGCATTGCTGTTTATCGAGTACCTCCTACAGCTGCTGCAGCGGTGTGGTTTTGAGCAACGGGTTATAAATGTCGTGCAACATTTCGTCACGGGCATTACAACCAGAATCAGCGTAAATGGACAGCTTACTCAACCCATCGAGGTCCAAAGAGGAGTGCCGCAGGGGAGCCCTCTCTCCATGATGTTATTTGTTTTATCGCTTGAGCCGCTCGTACGCTCTGTTCATGACAAACGTGCGGGCCTTTCGATCGCCGGGACGTCCTTCGTGGTTCGTGCTTACGCCGACGACGTCGGAGTGTCACTGCGCAACGTCGGAGACGCATCAACCCTCGAGACCGCGGTAGACGAGCACTGTCGTGCTTCCGGTGCTAAAATCAACGCCGGTAAATGCACCTTTGTCAGCATTCGAGGATTCGACGCAGTTATTATACCTTGGGCGAAGCGTGTCGAAGCCCACACCACTCTGGGGGTGATTATCGACAAATGCCCGCTAAAAATGAATGCAAAAAATTGGAAGCAGGTCACCAATAAGATGCAAGGTGCCATCTATGAAAACAATTGGCGGTCCGTTAGCATTCTCCAACGCATACGACTCCTCAGCAGTTATATATTCAGTAAAGCGTACTATATGGCCCAACTATTTCCAGTCCCCAAGATGCGGGCCAAACACGTGATGAAACTCTCTAATAGATTTATCTGGCAAGGGCATCTGTTCAAAGTGAAATACACCACGCTGACGTCTTCCAGACAGGCCGGCGGACTCAATATGCCTGACATTAACCGAAAGTGTACTGCGTTATATGTTAAACGAATGACCCATTTGTTGGACAAGGAACCTCTCAGCGTAACCAGTTGGCTCTTCCGAGCCTTACAACCCACCGATATGCATCCACCCATTGACGTACGTAAAATACACTCCTGGAAACGGAAAAAAGAACACATTGACACCGGTGTGTCAGACCCACCATACTTGCTCCGGACACTGCGAGAGGGCTATACAAGCAATGATCACACGCACGGCACAGCGGGCACACCAGGAACCGCGGTGTTGGCCGTCGAATGGCGCTAGCTGCGCAGCATTTGTGCACCGCCGCCGTCAGTGTCAGCCAGTTTGCCGTGGCATACGGAGCTCCATCGCAGTCTTTAACACTGGTAGCATGCCGCGACAGCGTGGACGCGAACCGTATGTGCAGTTGACGGACTTTGAGCGAGGCCGTATAGTGGGCATGCGGGAGGCCGGGTGGACGTACCGCCGAATTGCTCAACACGTGGGGCGTGAGGTCTCCACAGTACATCGATGTTGTCGCCAGTGGTCGGCGGAAGGTGTACGTGCCCATCGACCTGGGACCGGACCGCAGCGACGCACGGATGCACGCCAAGACCGTAGGATCCTACGCAATGCCGTAGGGTACCGCACCGCTACTTCCCAGCAAATTAGAGACACTGTTGCTCCTGGGGTATCGGCGAGGACCATTCGCAACCGTCTCCATGAAGCTGGGCTACGGTCCCGCACACCGTTAGGCCGTCTTCCGCCCACGCCCCAACATCGTGCAGCCCGCCTCCAGTGGTGTCGCGACAGGCGTGAATGGAGGGACGAATGGAGACGTGTCGTCTTCAGCGATGAGAGTCGCTTCTGCCTTGGTGCCAATGATGGTCGTATGCGTGTTTGGCGCCGTGCAGGTGAGCGCCACAATCAGGACTGCATACGACCGAGGCACACAGGGCCAACACCCGGCATCATGCTGTGGGGAGCGATCTCCTACACTGGCCGTACACCACTGGTGATCGTCGAGGGGACACTGAATAGTGCATGGTACATCCAAACCGTCATCGAACCCATCGTTTTACCATTCCTAGACCGGCAAGGGGACATGCTGTTCCAACAGGACAATGCACGTTCGCATGTATCCCGTGCCACCCAACGTGCTCTAGAAGGTGTAAGTCAACTACCCTGGCCAGCAAGATCTCCGGATATGTCCCCCATTGAGCATGTTTGGGACTGGATGCAGCGTCGTCTCACGCGGTCTGCACGTCCAGCACGAACGCTGGTCCAACTGAGGCGCCAGGTGGAAATGGCACGGCAAGCCGTTCCACAGGACTACATCCAGCATCTCTACGATCGTCTCCATGGGAGAATAGCAGCCTGCATTGCTGCGAAAGGTGGATATACACTGTACTAGTGCCGACATTGTGCATGCTCTGTTGCCTGTGTCTATGTGCCTGTGGTTCTGTCAGTGTGATCATGTGATGTATCTGACCCCAGGAATGTGTCAATAAAGTTTCCCCTTCCTGGGACAATGAATTCACTGTGTTCTTATTTCAATTTCCAGGAGTGTACATTACAAACTACGACATGTCAAGCAGTTTTTTCTTGAAGTAAGCTATATTAATGGACATTATTTCACGCAGGATTTACCGACGACGCACCTGTTATTAAAAAGATGGACATCTCCAATACTCCTGAAATGGTTCAAATGGCTCTGAGCACTATGGGACTCAACTGCTTTGGTCATCAGTCCCCTAGAACTTAGAACTACTTAAACCTAACTAACCTAAGGACATCACACACATCCATGCCCGAGGCAGGATTCGAACCTGCGACCGTAGCAGTCGTACGGTTCCGGACTGCGCGCCTAGAACCGCGAGACCACCGCGGCTGGCCAATAGTCCTGAATCCCATTGAACTTAAATACCCGAGTGTTCATTGGAAGGCAGTTTGGGAAAACGTAAGTTTAACTGTCCACACTGCTGAAGTGGCGTCCGCATGGTATAAAGTGGTAAACGATGTTATACCCACTAATGAAAGGTTGCATAGAATCGGTTTAAGTGCTAGTGATAAATGCGTCTGCTGTGGTCTGGTCGACACCTTACGCTGTCGCTTCACTTGTGGCGGCCATCTCATTAACTGGAAATGGGTGCAGCAGAGGCTGGGCCTGATTACCCGCAGCAGCCCAGACAGCCACTGCACCGACATCCTGCTCTGGACGGACGCGAAACATTTTCCCGCTACCGAGAACAACACCGTGATGTGGATGTTAGGACAGTATGTGACATATGTCATCATCCACAATAGTGAAGATAATCTCATTAGTTTCGAGGCTTACATGAGAATGGTACGCTGGAAGATGAAACGTTACCCAAATTTCAGGATGATGTTTGCTAACATGTTAGACATAATTTTTGAAAAACAAGGCGTAGGGTAATTCTCGATGCCGGTAAGGACACAAATCACATGCAAGACTATGTAGTGAACAAAACACACAATGAATAAGGGGTTATACCAGTTCCTAGGGCTACTCCCGGCTTCTCAATGGTGGTATTAACTTCATTATGACGTTTTCATTAATTTATGTTCCTGTGCATCTCTTGTTATCCGTTTGTATGCTCCAAATGACGTTGAGTTTGGACGGTTATGAATCAAATGACAGAACTGTCATTCCAGTTAAGACAATTATATGTATGTTTGCGTTTCGGTTCTATGTCTCTGTCTGGACTGAAGAGGCTATTGTCAGTTTACTATTTTTGTTCTATTTTGTAAGCTTACAAATGGCACTATATTGAAATGTCTTCTTCAGTCTATTGTACGAGGACAGTTCAATAAGTAATGCAACACATTTTTTTCTCGGAAAATTTTGGTTGAAAAAACCGGAAATTTCTTGTGGAATATTTTCAAACATTCCCGCTTCGTCTCGTATAGTTTCATTGACTTCCGACAGGTGGCAGCGCTGTACGGAGCTGTTAAAATGGCGTCTGTAACGGATGTGCGTTGCAAACAACGGGCAGTGATCGAGTTTCTTTTGGCGGAAAACCAGGGCATCTCAGATATTCGTAGGCGCTTGCAGAATGTCTATGGTGATCTGGCAGTGGACAAAAGCACGGTGAGTCGTTGGGCAAAGCGTGTGTCATCATCGCCGCAAGGTCAAGCAAGACTGTCTGATCTCCCGCGTGCGGGCCGGCCGTGCACAGCTGTGACTCTTGCAATGGCGGAGCGTGCGAACACACTCATTCAAGATGATCGACGGATCACCATCAAACAACTCAGTGCTCAACTTGACATCTCTGTTGGTAGTGCTGTCACAATTGTTCACCAGTTGGGATATTCAAAGGTTTGTTCCCGCTGGGTCCCTCGTTGTCTAACCGAACACCATAAAGAGCAAAGGAGAACCATCTGTGCAGAATTGCTTGCTCGTCATGTGGCTGAGGGTGACAATTTCTTGTCAAAGATTGTTATAGGCGATGAAACATGGGTTCATCACTTCGAACCTGAAACAAAACGGCAATCAATGGAGTGGCGCCACACCCACTCCCCTACCAAGAAAAAGTTTAAAGCCATACCCTCAGCCGGTAAAGTCACGGTTACAGTCTTCTGGGACGCTGAAGGGGTTATTCTGTTCGATGTCCTTCCCCATGGTCAAACGATCAACTCTGAAGTGTATTGTGCTACTCTTCAGAAATTGAAGAAACGACTTCAGCGTGTTCGTAGGCACAAAAACCTGAACGAACTTCTCCTTCTCCATGACAACGCAAGACCTCATACAAGTCTTCGCACCCGAGAGGAGCTCACAAAACTTCAGTGGACTGTTCTTCCTCATGCACCCTACAGCCCCGATCTCGCACCGTCGGATTCCCATATGTTTGGCCCAATGAAGGACGCAATCCGTGGGAGGCACTACGCGGATGATGAAGAAGTTATTGATGCAGTACGACGTTGGCTCCGACATCGACCAGTGGAATGGTACCGTGCAGGCATACAGGCCCTCATTTCGAGGTGGCGTAAGGCCGTAGCATTGAATGGAGATTACGTTGAAAAATAGTGTTGTGTAGCTAAAAGATTGGGGAATAACCTGGTGTATTTCAATGCTGAATAAAACAACCCCTGTTTCAGAAAAAAAATGTGTTGCATTACTTATTGAACTGCCCTCGTAGGATACAATTCATGTTGAAACAGTTCCAGCACTTCAATATTTTGCTTTTGTGCTTATTACATATATGGCTGTTTTAATAAAGGAAAAAAGGTAAAAAAAAGTTGGTAGAGCACAACCCCACGAAAGGCAAAGGTCCCGAGTTCGAGTCTCGGTCCGGCACCACGGTTTTAATCTGCCAGGAAGTTTCATATCAGCGCACACTCCGCTGCAGAGTGAAAATCTCATTCTTGCTGTAAAAAATACTGTATGTTAATGGACTTCTCTATCGATTGTGAGGAAAGTAAAAGTCACAAAAAATTGATGTTTGCTTATCTTACAGTTTCGCATCAGAGCTTGATAATGAGATGTCTATTTTTCCGATATTCGTCACAGTTATTCCGATACTTAATTTACAAGTAAGCTAGTGCATAAAATTTGAATTGTGTACAGTGAAAAATGTGGTCGCTGGCTACTTTGCGTATGGTTCACGTTAGGTCATACATCGTTGCCGATAAGAAGAAGCTAACATATCGAAATTATTTTTAAAGTTGAGATAAGAATGATATCGATCTCCGTTTCCGAGATTTGGGCTCACATATCTCCGGGAGCGTCGCGACTAGCCGCCAGTTTTGTCGACGCGCAACGTGAATCATGTGGTCATCACACGATAGAGAATGCATTTGTTTTGTTTCGCTGACACATTTGGACCTAGTGAAATCATTTTGTGGTATATTTCTTCGGTATGAGTTACTAATATTGCTCTATATGCTCTTGACCATTTCATTTAAAACGCCACGAAAAGTAGGTTTCTTAAAAGTAAAGACATGCTGCCTTCAATATATTTTCTTCTCATTCTTGGGAAGAGGATAAATTAATCACCTCTAGTATTTTCCTCTGAACCTGGACGAGGATACCCTAGTAGAAGTAGACGTCCTAACAAAACCAACAAATGTCAAAAATTTACGTTTTTCAACAGAGCGAAGAAACGTTCAAATTAGTTTAATATCGCCTTGCCATCAATTATATTTTTTATATGATGTGGTAGGTAAATCATAGCGACACTGGGTTTGAGTATTACTTCCCGTGAGTATCGCATTGTAGCTTCACAGTACATCATGCGGTAAGTACGGATGGGAATGCCATCTGTCGCTCAGCTGTATTTGACCTTCACTTGTCAGTAGCGGCGCATGTTTCCCAAGTTGCAGTCTGTCATTGACATGATGGAGAGAAGTAGAGCCGCATTCGATTTCACTTTAAAGTAATTAGATATTTTACAGCAAGATGAAGACGATGATACACTTACGTTGTTGTGGCTGCACTACAAAAGGAAAAAGAAGAAGGTTCATTGTCTTTTTGCGACACGTGACGATGAAGGCTGTTAGAACATTTTGATTAACAGGCACCTTTTAAATGACGATACGAAAGTCAAAAATTATTTCAGATTAAGTGTCAGCCAGTTTGCTCATGTTTTGGAACTTATAGAAAGTGACATAGAGAGAAAATCTGGCAACCGGGTCAAGAAACCTATCAGTGCAGCTGAAAAACTCGCAGTGACGCTAAGGTACATGTAGTTTTATTATCTTATGTACATTTGCGGCGCTGGGATCAGAACAATTGTTTGTTCATCTGAGACTTTTGATGCAGCTTGTATTTCTTTCATCTCAGGCTTTTAGCAGATTTATTGATATGGATTCAACTTTGGTATTGTCTTTTAAATCAGTCCCAGTGATGGAAACCGTATTGTCTATCATTTCATTCAACTGAGAGAGCAAAATATTGCAGACATATCTGGAACAAAGCCTCTCTTGTTATAGCTCGTTAAATGTATCAACAAAAGTTGTAAGGAAATGCATGAGAATGTGTCCTATAATATTTACCTTTACGTAAATTCATCAGATTCGGTCATAAACCTGCCAGTTTCAACTGTGCACCAATTTCTTCCCAAATTCTGTCTCTGAACAAAGTGTCCCTATATTTAGGGTTCTTCAAATCGTAAAGGCAAGGATGTTGCGAGACCAGCTCACAGAGCATCACATCCTGTGAGTGGCTCATTTCAGTTTTCCTTGACTGGCTCGACATCTTTCTGGCAGCCGTACGTCTTTGTGTCGTCCAACTTCCGTCGCAACACTGCTCACTGGTGCAGTGCTGCGGCAGCTGCCGCAACAGTCGCGCGTCGCATCCCAAACTCGAACTGCGCATGCGCCAGCAGGCAACTGCTGACGTCACGTAGCGACCCGTCGCAGACGCCAGTGTGCGTCGTGTCTTGGACAACGTACGTTTATACTCAGGTGGATCACATAGGCGACAGAATTCTTTAGTGGGTAGTAAAAGTACCGTGTAATATGTTCCTCAATAATTAGCTATAATGGTAATAACAGCAAAAAGAGAAAATTTTCAACTGTAAAGCAGTTTACAATAAATTTTGTATCATGTTAACAAACATTTACATTTGTCATTTTCCTCTCATTCCTAATTTTCTCTTCTCGATACGTGTAATTGCTTTGTTAACACTGAAAGTGCATGATACTAAGCCTATTTTTTACTAACAAACATTTCATTTCATTAACGGCAGTATGCTGGTACATATTTGACAGTTCTGATGACACAGACAGAGGGACGTGTCAGATTTATGAAATTTATCTTTTTGTTTTCTTGGTTAAATCTCGGTTACGTGAGAATCTACAATTAAACTGATCCTGACGACAACATCGATACGATCTTTGGTGAGTCATTTATGTATCAGTGAATTACATTTTTGTTGAAGTAATTAAGCTTATGGTCACCAGAGTAGTTACTTCATCCTGTCTGATAAGTTTTACTAAAACTATCTCCATCACGTTGTATAATTTACGGGCTATGGTGTATGGCGGTTTCACTCCCAAATTTTTGTTAAGAAACGGTAAAATTTTGAAAATGATCTCAAACACAAAAGAAGGAATTTACAGAGCATTGCAACCAGCATAACATGCATTTTTCACTAAAGCATTCAGGAAAGGCATAGTGTCTTTTTAAATGATAAAGGGAGGCATTGTTTCATTGTAAGTGGCACACAGATTGATAGTAGAGAACTAAGTCTCGTGAATGTTTTACATTTTCACGAAAGAACTACAGCCTCTAGCGGCGATGCAATGACGGTCTATCGGTAATGACGTCACAGTTGACCATGAGGTCTGTGTATCAGAAGCTGTGGGCTCAACCCCCTGCAGTCTTCTGCAGGCCTAGCTGTCGAGAGCTGAATGTGACGTCGGACTGCCTGGTTACGTCGTTCCAGCGTCGCCCTCAATCGAACATTTTTAATGGGCTTAAGTTCTCTATTCATCGAATTCTATTCCAGTATCGAAAGTGCTCCGCTGCAACAGAAAGAAGTTGAAGCACGTTTTATTATGTTACGCGTTACAAGGGAAATGATCACCAGTGTAGAACATTATGAATTTATAGCGACTTTATCTTTTCTTGCAGAGGAATTCTGTCTTGCTCGTTCGAAACGCGTCAGTTATAGTGCTTCTGGATTGTGAAATGATTAACCTATTGATATTATAATGAAACTCTGTATATTAAACACGATTATCTAATTTTTGAATAATAATTACAACATTGCTTTCAAATCCTCAAGTTTCCTCATTCATGTGTCGTAATATGAACTAACTCACAAGCAAGACACCCTATTCCAGCGTAAACTTGCCCACTGTTTCTATGTTTCGATACAGTCTATCGATACGCGGAACTGTTTCAGTGTTTCGGAACGGCTGCACTTCAGTGGTGTTTCATTCTGCCCCTGTCTCGGATAACCGGACCAGATTCGATCTCGAGCCAGACACTGTAAGAGGTCTGAGCAGATGTAATTTCGATGTATTGCTCATGCACTGCCTGCAATAGGCAAGGTATAAGAGAATCTCTGACCAGAGAGCAATGTTGACTGCAGTAGGAACTGTGTAGCTGTAGCAGTAAGTTGTTTCTAGTCTGGAGTCTGCTCTGGTCTGGTCTGGTGTATCGTGTTGGCTGGCCCGGTCGCGGTGCAGCGATGGCGGAGCCAAAGTATTATTGTACAAGGTAAAAAGCAGCCTCACGCATATGTAGTAATGTTATCTCAAGTCGCATGTAAATGTTTTAAAACTCTCGTAATAATAATCTTCCTTATCAATAGCAACTTTTAACAACCATTCATCTCAATTTAAATAATTTATTAATTTCTCCCATCCATGATCATCCCGATTATTCAAATAGAAAAATCAGTTCCTTCCTTTCATAAATGAGAGATATATCGGCCAGCATTGCACAGAGCTGTGCAGGAAAATTTATTGTAAGAGCAGATATATCCGGCGACTTTATTGAGGTAAGAATTTTTCCTTTTTTATTCAGAATGATCTTTCAGGGCCATGACGCAGCACTGCTGTCATCCAAAATTTACCAGGTTAAATTCACAGTGAATTATTGAAAAGTCATAAGTGAGTTACAATTTAATTGAGAGGTTAGTTACATCGTTTTATTACTAGGTTACTGAATTTATTTTTTTATTGGGTCGTTACACTGAATGTGAACGACATAATTATAATTTTTACTGTTGTGAGGTTACGCTAAGTGTGAATGAATTTTGAGCTTAGATTAAATCAGAAATAACTTTGTGTGGGAGGACAAATCAGAAAGAATTTTGTGTGGAGGTCAAATGTGAATGAATTTCTGTAGGGAGGTTATAAATGAGAAAAAATTTTGTTTTGAAGTTACACTAAAATTAGAATCTTATCCATTTTTGTGGGGAGGTTACAACACAGAAACTGTATCGTTGTTTCAAAATAAGGCTGTTTCAGTCCACCTGTGCTTGGAACGGAGTAATTGTATCGAAACAGTGATGTTTCATTCCGCTCTGTGTCGGACGAGATTCGGGCTTGGCACAGGTACTGAAACAACAACATAACACTTCATGAAACACTTTCAAGAGTGTCGAAATCTTTTTGACAAACGATAGCATGAAGCTTAAGATGTCCGAAAATAAAGCTTCGTTTCTAGCTGACTGTCCTATTACGAAATGGCGTAACATCTGCTTTATAAACACTAACCAAACAATAAAACAACGCATACTATTCACATTCAAAATAATAAATATGTGAAAATCATTCAGTTAAATTACAGTTTTTTATAACATACGCTTCTTTGTTCATGTACAGTAATCACATTAAGAAACGCAAGTAAGCCTACAACATTTTGAATAAAAAAAGGCGTAGAGTGACAGGTATTAGACATATACGTAAATTTGATGTAGGCATAATTGCAAGCAATCTGTTTGACGTATCACTGATAGTGTAATGGTGAACGGGAAAGGCTGGGAAGCATGGTGAATTTATAGTAACGGTTCGAAACACCTTGAAAGACAAAATTGTTTCTGTTATATTTTGTTATTTATTCGAATTATTTGTGAGTCTATAGTCACTGTGCCTATTATCCACAGTGATTCCCTTTGTGTGAATGGAAATTAGCAGGATGGGTATATTACCCATACTATCAGAATATGGGAATCCCAGTAGCATATCCGTTGTTTCTGTAGTTTGCTCCCACCTCCAGTTCCGTTCGTGGTGGCTCTTCTGTCTTCAGCTATGGCTGTCCTCAGCCAATTGAAAAGTATGAAAGTCACACGACACGAAAGCAGCGCATTTGCTGCAGGAAATACGAAACTGCCGAGACGCCTAAGTGATCGTTTCATGCTTTCTGCGACATCATTAGCGCTCTCGCACTTCATTTGTGTTTATATGGATATACATACATACAGAGTAGACAGTCACGATGATAAAATGTGTAGGTTTATTAGATTACAAAACACAAACTGTTTCGAAACAGCATATCGAAACATTACATTGTATTGTTTCATTTGTTTCGTAACAGTTACGTGTTTCAGTTTACCCATCACTACTCCATTGCTCTACATTATCAACATAGAACACACACGACATATGCTCGCCTCACGTTAGGAGATACAAACCACAATTGGTTTCTCTCTTCAAATATTATTTCAAAACAAAAGTTATAAGCTACAATTCATTGCTTTTTTTTTCTTTATTGTTATTTTGAACCTGTACAACAGGCAGGCTGTCAGCAGCACTCTACGCTGCTCTTCAGCCATAGGAAACACAATGAGAAAAAAACAGTGAGAAAACACATACGTTACAGAATGGTGGGCAAGAAAACAGTAGACACATAAAGACAAACACGGAGCCGTTCACACTCGACGATAATCGACTGCAAACTGTTGATACAACGCACTGAAGATGACGATTGCACTGGTGAACGATGGAGTGTGACGGTGAACACTGAACACTAAACATGACGGCACACACGAGACGCTGATGGCGATGATCTCCGGAGCGCGAATGTTCACTGAGTGTGTGCGAGTCCGGGGACCTGCCAAGAGGGGAACAAGGGGGAGGTGGGGCAGAGGGGAGAACAAGGATGCCAATGGCTGAGGATATGGGGGCAGGAGGAGAGGGACAGAGGAGGGGAAGCCCGGAGAAGGAGTGGGGAGAAATGGAGGAGGGAGGTAAGAGGGAAAGAAGGGAGGGAGGGTGCCCAGAGGAGCAAACACAGGAGGAGGGTGTGAGGATCAAAGTTGGTAGGAGGGGTAGATAGAGGGGAGGAGGGCATCATCAGGGACTGGCGGAAGCCACCTTGGGAGAGGGTAAGGAGGGTGGAGAGATGGAGACCGGGTGGGATGTCGGAATACAGGTGCGGCAGCAGGCGGGGATGGGAGAAGAGCAGCGAGATTAACGGGTGAGGAGGATCGAGTTTACGGGAGGTGTACAGGATCTGTATCCTTTCAAGGAAAAGGAGGAGGTGGGGGAAGGGAATGAGTTCATACAGAATCCGCGTGGGGGAGGCGAGACAGATACGATAGGTGAGGCGGAGAGCATGGCGTTCAAGGATTTGGAGGGATTTATAAAATGTAGGGGGTGGGGGCGGAGATCCAAGCCGGATGGGCGTAACAAAGAATAGGGCGGATGAGGGATTTATAGGTGTGGAGGATGGTGGAGGGGTCCAGACCCCATGTACGGCCGGAGAGGAGCTTTGAATCAGGAGCGTGCCTTGGCTTGGATTGTCCGGAGGTGGGGAGTCCAGGAGAGGCGACGGTTGAGGGTGACGCCAAGGTACTTAAGGGTGGGAGTGAGGGCGATAGGACAGCCATAGATGATGAGATAGAAATCAAGGAGACGGAAGGAAGTGGTAGTTTTGCCTACAATGATCGCCTGGCTTTTGGAGGGATTGACCTTGAGCAACCACTGGTTGCACCAAGCAGTGAACCGGTCAAGATGGGATTGGAGAAGGTGTTGGGAGCGCTGGAGGGTGGGGGCAAGGGCAAGGAAGGCGGTGTCACCGGCGAACTGGAGAAGGTGGATGGGGGGTGACGGCGGTGGCATGTCCGACGTGTACAAAAGGTACAGAAGGGGGGAGAGGATGGAGAATTGGGGCCAACTGGCGGAGGGGAAAAAGGTGTAGGAATCCGTGTTATGGATGGTGACATAGGAAGGACGGCGGGAGAGAAAGGAGCCGATCAGACGGACATAGTTAATGGGAAGGGTGAAGGTTTGCAGCTTGAAGAGGAGACCGGAATGCCAGACGCGGTCATAAGCACATTCGAGGTCCAGGGAGAGGAAGATGGTGGAGCGACGGGAATTAAGCTGGTCAGAAAGGAGATGAGTGAGGTGAAGGAGAAGGTCGTCGGAAGAGAAGGACGGCCGAAAGCCACACTGGGTAATGGGAGGGAGGCGGTGCTGGTGGAGATGCTGGTGGATGCGGCGGGTGAGGATAGATTCCAGGACCTTGCTGGAGACCAAGGTAAGGCTGATGGGACAGTAGGAGGAGACAGCGGATGGTGGTTTGCCAGGCTTAAGGAACATGAGGATACAGGAGGTTTTCCACAGGTCGGGGTAGTAACCGGTGGACAGGACTACATTGTAGAGTCTGGCCAGGGTGGAGAGGAAAGAAACAGGAGCTTCGCGAAGGTGACGATAGGTGATACGATTATCACCAGGAGCGGTGTTGCATTTTGTGCGGAGTGTAGCAATGAGATCCTGTGTAGTGATAGGGGCATTGAGTTCCGTGTGTGCAATGTTGTCCAAGTACTGGAACCAGGAGCGAGTGGAGGGACAGAGGTGTCAGTTCAATCGCGGATATCCGGGAAGAGGGAGTAATCGAACTGGGGATCATCAGGAATGAAAAATACGTTGGAGAGGCAGGAGGCAAAGTGATTGGCCTTACTAAGGGTGTCAGGGAAGGGGTGATCATCATAGAGAAGAGGATAGTAGGGGGAGGGTTTAGTTCCGGTAAGGCAATGGAAGGCTGACCAGAACTTGGACGAGTTGATAGGTAGGGTAGCATTTAAACGGGTGCATGTCTGTCGCCAGTCCCGGCGTTTCTTAGCCGTGAGCAAATTACGAATGTGTCGCTGGAGTTGCCGGTGGCGTTGTAGTGTGTCCGGGTCACGCGTGTGGAGGATGGCACGGTAGAGACTGCGGGATTCACAGAGGAGGAGGACGGCCTGTGGGGTTAAAGTAGGACGGTGGGGGTGGATGGCGACAGTTGGGATGTGGGCCTCCACGGCCTCTGACAGTTTGCTGCAGAAAGGAGGCGGCATGGGTGACATCGTCGGGGTGGTGGTAGGTGAAAGGGTGTCTATCGACCTGGGTGGAGAGGGTATCTCGGTAGACATTCCAGTTGGCACGGGAATAGTGATGGACTACTTAGGGGGAGGGACATTACAAGGGTTGGGGTGGGGGCGACGACTGTCTGAAATGGTGAGGAGGACAGGGAGATGGTCGCTACCAATAGGCTCCAGGACATCCACCGTTATGCGACCAAGGAGGATGGGGGAGGAGAGGATAACATCGGGAGTGGAGTTGGATTTGGGACAGGTGTGCTGGGGGATGGGGATGAGGTCGCCTTGAAGGGAGGAGAGGAACCGATGCCACCACCATAACTGGGCAGCAGAACGACTATGGATATTGAGGTCGGCAACAATCACATAGGAGGAGAAGGTACGATCGATGTGGGAGAGGAAGTCGAAGGGAATATGGGTGTTGGGGCGGACATAGATGGTGGCGCAGGTAACGGTAAGGCCGGGCAAGAAGAAACTAAGGATCAGGTGTTCGGTGGGGTCGGGAAGGAGAGGTTGGAGCCGAACGGGGATCTGGCAGTGGTGACCAATGGCAACTCCGCCACGCGCAATTGGGAGGGGATTATCAGAGCGGTGGAGGAGATAGGGCGAAGTGTGGATGGTGTCGTGGGGTTGGAGGAAGGTTTCATTTAGGAGGAAGGCATCCTCGTGATGGGTGGCAAGGGTGTGCAAGAAGAGGTTCTTGTTGGCAGGGAGGGAGCAGATATTGTTGAAAAGGATACGTTGCTGTCGCACCCTGATAGGGAATTAGACGAGAGTGTCAAGACGGGAGAAGGTGAAATGGGCCTGGTTGCTGGAGTAGGTGGCATACATTTTGAGTTGGAAAACGGAACGGGTGGCGAGGGATATCTGTTGGAGGGTGTGAGGGAGCTGAAAGGGATGAACATTCTGAAGGATGATGGTGAGGAACCTGATGATGTCCTCAGCGGTGGGGGGGGGGGACGAAGGGAATTGCCAGGAGGGGTGGGGGCGTCCAGAGGATGGACGGACGGTGAGTTCAGGAGTGGTCAGAGGGGGTCAGGCTTTACACTTTTGGGAGTAGGTGGGATGGGGGAGATTGCAGGTATTGCAGGAGGGAGGGGATTGAAGGTTAGGGTACTGTCGGAGGAAGTGCACTTGCCTACAATGCGGGCAGGTGGGGGCCTCGCAGCACTCAGCTGTTGGGTGCACGTTATAGCGCAGACACCTCTGGCAGCGCCTGGATTGAAGAGGGGAATGGAAGGGGTCGACCTTGTAGCGCTGGTTGAAGAGGAGGGCACCCTCCTTCAGGAGATGGTCAATGGAGGGGGCGTCCTCGGAGAAAACCCGCATAAGGCGGGTGGGGCTGGACGAGTTGAAAATGCGGCAGACCGCCCACACCTCCAGCGTGGGATGGGCCTTGAGCTCTGCCAACACCTCCTCCTCTGTGATCAACGGACTGAGCCGGGTGATCACGGCGGTGAGGGTTGGCGGGCGACGCAGGGTTTGGGATTGGCGGGTAGGAGATGGAGAAGGAGCAGGGGTGGGGGCGTTGGGGCCAAAACGGGTGATGGGGAGGCGGGAGATGATGTCAGTATGGAGGGTTGGGCTGTGGGAGGAGATGAGAACGGAATCCCGTCTGGGAGTGAGGAGAGAGATGGGGGCACCAGGGAAGTGTTGGCGGAGGAGGAGGGAGAGATTCCGGGCCTCGAGAAGGGAAGGACTGAGGCGGGAGAGGAGGTATTTGTATAACGAGGGGGGGAGGAGGAGAGGGAGGAGGAGGCGGAGGGACTGGGGCCAGGTGGGGAGACATCCATAGCACCCTGGGGGAGGGGGAAGGAGGACGAGGCGGTGCCTTTTTGGGAGCGGAGGAGGTGGTGGTGCCACTAGGGCGTTTAACGGCGGCAGAAGGGCGGGTGGTGACATAAGGGACAGGAGCTATAGGGAGGTGGTGGGGAGGGACAGGTCCCGGCGTGGACACAGCAGTCGGCGCCAGAGATGGTGGTGGTGGGGGCTGATATGACGACAGGGGGAAAGAAAAAAGCACAGAACGGAAAAGAAAGGACAAAAACTGGGGACAGACGAAGACGGATGAAGACAGAGATGGAGGAAGATGAAGACAGATGAAGACCGGAGTCCCATGCTGCTGGCGCTGACGCTGACTCGACGACTGGTGGCAGGAATGCTGCTTCTGCTGCGGACGGGGCCGGCTGAAGGCCGGCTGGCTGACTCGACGACGGGTGGCAGGAATGCTGCTTCTGCTGCACGGGTGGCAGGAATGCTGCTTCTGCTGCGGACGGGGCCGGTTGAAGGCCGGCTGGCTGCTCGAGGGCATGTCATGAAACACATTTTCATCAAAACTGTAAACTTTTCAGCAGGACCGCCTTCAAACTCGGCTTTTTGTTTCTCTAAAAAAGATATCGATTACATTCTCAATTACAGCAGCCCCTTCGTTACAATATTGACTGTAAATTTGTGAGATAGTTCAGAACTATGTCTCTCTAACAATGCCTTTCCCCAGGCCCATCCAAGCATATTATCTGCAAGGCAGTCCACTGTTCTTTTTCTGGTAACAAGATATGATTTAACCATGCACAAGAAGTCAGATAGTGATATTGGAAGAACCGTGTCACTGACAATGGTACAATCTCTTACAAAATATCTCTCTTCAGTCTTGGTAAGAACAGTGGGCCATCCAGCTTTTACGTCATTCTTGTTTCTCAAATTGTTCACAATGGTTTGTCTTGGAATTTAATATTTCCTTGCAGCTACCCTGTGTCCATTTCGTCCAGAAGTAATTTTTCCAATATCTTCTTGATTTTCATTCGAATGACCGGTTTCATGCCGTATTCCTGACAACCAGGTTTTACACATTTCTGTCATTCTGTAGTCTGTAAAAGAAAAACATAGTAAGCCAACAGTACTATTTTAATTCGTGGCTAAATAGAGGCTTAGAATGAATATTTACGCTTATTTATTGTTGCACCTACAATACTCTTCGAATAATTTGGAAGAGTGTAGAACATTTCTACTTCCTTCTGCATAAGCCTCTATTGTTCTTCTCGATAGCTGCACTGCCTCCAAAATTTCCTGAAAGATGTTACTTCTACTAATAGTCAATAGCGATATTGTGGTCAACACTAGGCGTAGACTTAAAACACTTTCATCTTTAATTACACTCTCAGTGTAAAGTGTTCACCGATATGGTCTGATATGTGTCTCACATATAGTCCGAATCAAAGGAATGCTGAGAGCTACCTACTACACAGGCTCAAAGATTGTTAATTGTCCTAGAGTTAGTAATCACACAACACAGTCCAGCAGCTGAAAAAAATTCACATGTGACAAAATTTTAACTTATCAGTTCACCATATCACTGCCCTCATACACATTTAGAGAACACGAAACAATTGAGATAGTGCACAAAAATAATCATGTTCATCAACACTGCCCTGCTAAGCCGTCACTGTTCATGGGAGTCAATAATCACGAATTTTTCACTTGGAGTTAATTATTAATTACTGTCAAAAAAGTCACAAATGAAGCCCAGAGTTGAAGAAAACGAACCGTACACAAACAGCGCGAATATTTCAGAATGTTTGTTATTGTACTATGGCACACATCTCACAACAATAGACACACGTGTTGCTCCACTTACCCCCAGCCGCAGACTGCCTGACCTCAGCTGTGCTAGGTCTATATGTACATTCGCCTAGGAACAATGTTATTGATGGCAGTCATTTTGCGTAAAATATTTTGTGATCCTCAGAACACTGGCTTCCGAATTAGCTACTTAATTAACAAATGCTGCAAATCAAGGAGAACATAAAAAAATCATTAAAATAATTATAATGCCCAAATTCAGAATAATCGTTGTACTATAATAGTGGTAATTTTTTACTGGTGCAATGTTACTCTAAAACGACATGAACTTGCAACTAGCTGTGTCACAGTGTTTACTTCGACACAGTAACTAATAGCTTGAAAGAACATTTCACCACCGTAAACAGAAAGAATTATTTGACTGCTTCAAAATGAAACATTATGAAGGAGGTCATGGTATTGAAATCTCTGCCTATATTGCTTTCTTCACAACAAAAGCGGTAAGACTTGTTTCACATTACTTCTTGCAAACGTGACGTCATTTTGGTGTCATACGCAAAAATCGACCACCGCGTGATCGGCTATCGAATTTCGTTTGCGTTCAATATGGGCCTCTCACAGGACTTTATTTTCGCGTACGCGATGTTTACAAAAAACGTCGTTCTTGGAATGATTTGTTATAATCATTGCTATAATAAAAGTCACATAATGATTTATCGACGGTTAATGTCTTCGTATAGGAGTGTTCTCGGGAGTGAGTTGTTATCGTCAATAATTTACAATTTAAAGATGAAACAGCATATTTTATAATCCGCGGTATGCCGTTTCATGGTTATGAGGCGCTGAAAATTTATCGCAAAGACGTTACCATTATCACCCTTCAAGAGAGAATATGATAACGAAGACTGTAAGTAGGCTATTTAGGTTTTTTTTATTGGTAACGCCACCTCTGTATGAAAATCACTGGCTGTGCTGTGTGCAGTCTGTGGCTGCTTTGCATTGTTGTAATACTCGCCATTGTAGTGTTAGGCAGCTGGCTGTGAACAGCGCGTAGCGTTGCGCAGTTGGAGGTGAGCCACCAGCAGTGGTGGATGTGGGGAGAGAGACGGCGGAGTTTTGTAATTTGTCATGAACTGCTACATATATTATGACTATTAAGGTAAATACATTGTTTGTACTCTATTAATATCTTTCATTTGCTAACTATCCCTATCAGTAGTTAGTGCCTTCCGTAGTTTGAATCTTTTATTTAGCTGGCAGTAGTGGCGCTCGCAGTATTGCAGTAGTTCGAGTAATGAAGATTTTTGTGAGGTAAGTGATTTCTGGAAGGTATAGTTTAATGTTAGTCAGGGCCATTCTTTTGTAGGGATTTTTGAAAGTCAGATTGCGTTGCGCTAAAAATATTGTATGTCAGTTTAAGCACAGTCCTGTATAATTGTTCAAAGGGGACGTTTCATATGTCGACACTTAGCCGAGGATACCTCACTGGAATCTTCTTATTTTTTCTTGTAGTTTGTGTAATTAGTGTAGATTTTGTTTATTGCTAGTGCGTAATTGTAGAAAGAATCTCCTTTGTAGTTGCAGTCTTTCATTGTTGTACAGTAAAACAGTTGTGGCATGCATGTAGATTTGCACCAAGTATTTCGCTGCTGCGCTTGCAATTAACTAGATATTATTTTCAGTGCTATGTTAATGTGTTCTCTCATTTTGGCTCTTCAAATTGTGTATTTCTGTGTTGTCGTGTGAAATATTGTGACAATAATGGCGTGTGAAAAACGTAATACTAGGCTTCAAAGTAAAGTGAGAAATGACAGTGAAGACGAAAGCAGTGTGTTAGCACCGCAGAGTAATGAATTAACTAATGTTCAAAGTAGTAATTTGGTAATTGTGCTTAGGGAAATGGAGCGGGCTGTAAATAATGGTGTAGGCAGTGAAACAATTAGTGAACAGGGAAGCGTTATCGATCGATCGGTCGGCAACAGCTCGCCTCAGGATTCCGAAATGACAGGACACAATCTTGCAAATACTGTAGATTCAGGTTTTGCGTCCTCACCGTTTTCTCAAATAAATCAAGACACATTTTCTGCTTTACAAAATGCGAATATTGCCGGTTCAAATGCACTGCCGAATAGCACTGAGGAACATGTTTCAGACACCAGTGCACTGTTATTACAGTTAATGCAACAAATGGGACAAAGGCTACAAAAGTTAGACACAACGCTTGAACAAAATCAGAAACAAATGGGACAAAATCTTCAAAAGTTAGACACAATGGAACAAAATCTTCAAAAGTTAGACGCAATGGAACAAAATCTTCAAAAGCTAGACACACTGGAACAAAATCAGAGACAAACACAGCAACAGCTTCAAAAGTTAGACTCATTGGAACAAACTCTTGAACAAACGCGTGAAGATTTAACTACTGAGTTACATAACATTGAATCGAAATGTCAAAAAGTCTGTAATGACGTAAAAACTCAAATTTGTGAGCATTTTCAACCTATTTTTTCGCGGCATGAAAATGCATTACAGAATCACGAAGCAGCCATAAAAGAACTGCAAATTATTGTTCATGAAAATCATGAGACCTTGCAAGCTAAAATTGACTCAGTTGCGTCTACCGATTCGGTTACGGAACTTGCAAAAACTCAGGAAAACTTAAAGGACACAGTAGAAAGGCACATGGAGGAAATTAGTACTTTATCAGAGAAAGTAGTTGAACTTTGGGATCAGCTAAATAATTTATCTACGAAGGTAGATGATAATCTGAATGACACAAAACCGGTAGTCTTTAATGACACAGAAGAGTGCGAACAAATTAGGAAATTCAAACAAAATCAGAATCAAATTAATACGCAACACCAAAGAGAAATCCGCGAAGTACAAGATCAGCTGACACAGGTAGAACAAGAATTACATATTTCAGAGGACACTTACGCCCCAATACGGGAAGAGGGACATAGAAATACGGAACAGCCACAAAATAATAACACAGCGCATTTCGGAAATAATGAAAGAAATTGGCAAGGTGCACCGAATTTTGAAATGGAACCGCCGAAACGACGTAACAATGACCGATATGCGACTCGCCGACATGATGTCTTTGACTATAAGCTGTTCATTACTACACGTAAATTCAAAACATTTAAGAATTCTGGCAACGACATTCATCCACAAGCATGGCTCCATCAATTCTCTCATTGTTTTCCTCCCAATTGGTCGTTAGAACACAGATTAGAATTTATGTGTGGCTATTTAGAGAATGAACCAGCTGTAAGAATGCGATCGGTCATTCACGATTGTCACAGTGAAGGAGAATTTTACCATGCCTTCCTCTCAGCATATTGGTCTCAAGCTACACAAGACCTAGTAAAACATAGCATCATGATGATGAAACACTTTGAACAATCTGAATTTTCCAGTCTTGTGAAATATTTTGAAGACATGTTGCATAAGAATCAGTACCTGTTAAACCCATACAGCCCCCTCAGAACTCATCCGCATTTGCTTAATCAAATTGCCTGAACATTTACGACATATTATTTTAGCAGGACGTTGCAAAGATGACATTGAAGCTTTTCAGGGTCTGTTACAAGAATTGGAAATTGACACTGACAATCGGGGAACGCGGAAACAGGAGCACAACAATTACAGGTCACATCTGTCACAATTCCACGATGAAAGAAATAATAACTGGACACGACAAGGCTATTCTCACAACACATATTGTGACCAAAACAGACACCACCCGTATGACAACCGTTGGCAGAGTAGTAATAATTACAAGGAAAGATCACCCCTCCACGGTAGTGACTATCACAGAGACAATCAGAGAAACAGACAATTTGGGAACCAAAATAGTTATTATCAAGGGAGACAGAATAACTTTAGACGCAACGGTCCAGCGCGCAGTTACGATTCAGGGAGAAATTCTCCACCACTTAACCGACAAGAAAGAAACTACAGGAACTACCGACATGACGACAGACAATGTGATCGTAACGACAGACCTGAATTGCATCAGAACTGGAGGGATTTAAACAGGGCAGGGCCCTCTCGTCACGGTGAATTTGTAGAAGTTAGGTCTCCAAATCCCAATAACGACACGCGCCAACAAAGAGACAATAGGCAATGACTCACACCGCTGGGAGCCACAAAACGTACTTATGAAACTGACGACGCAGCTGCCGTAGCTAGTATATACGTAAAAATGGAAGACATTAGGGACATCTTACTCCAGGAACACGACATAAAACATAACAACATTGCATATCCTGTGATTCACATTACAGTAAATGATGTAAAATTTACGGCAGTACTTGACTCTGGCAGTCCCATTTCAGTAATTAGTGAAACAGCCTTTAGCAAATGCAACAAATCGAACGATTGTCCCACACTTCCGTTACGTAAGATTAAATTACAAGGTGCAATCTTTGAAAAAAGTGTAGATGTACGCCAACAAACCAACTTAGAATTCTTTTGTCAAAGCCACAGCTTCTCTATGAGCTTTCTTATTGTTCCATTATTGTCGACGGAAATTATATTGGGAGTAGACATTTTGAATGAATACAAAGCAATCTTAAACTTTCACGATGCTGAAATAAGTTTAGAAAAAGAAGGTAAGTCAGTAGCTTTGAAATTTGAAGATTGGCTCTCAAATCATGACGAAGAAATTAATCAGCTTTACCTTCTGTTAGACAACAGTTCGGAATTTTCTACGGAACTAGACCCTAACAATCACTCTGCAAGTACTGACAGGGATGATATCGACGGCATATTTGAAACTAATGAGTTAATTCAGAATAAAATTCAAACAATTGAGAATTGTAATGACACTGATAGGCAGGACCTCTTTGAGATTTTACAAGCACATTCCACAATTTTTACTCACAAAACAGGAACAATCAAGGGATTTCAATACCAATTTCGTGTTTGTGAGCATACTAAATTTTGTGTTAGACCATATGTAATTCCAGCACATTATAGGGACCGTGTTAGAACAGAAATACAATCTATGCTTGGCGAGGACATTATTGAGCCTGCAGTAAGCTCATACAACAATCCGTTACATGTTGTTGAGAAGAAAAATGGATCGATCAGGCTTGTCTTAGATTCGAGACATATCAATACTATCATTATTCCTGAAACAGACAGGCCGCAGACGATGGAAGAACTTCTTCAAAATTTTAATGGTGTAAAAGTGTTGTCTTCCATTGATCTCAGATCCAGCTTTTATCAGATCGAACTTCATCCAGAATGTAGAAAATACACAGCTTTTCTTTGTTTCTGCGTTTGTTATCAGTTTCGGAAACTTCCTTTTGGTTTGAACATTTCTTCGGCAGCATTCATTCGCGGGCTAAATTCCATATTACCTGAGTTCTTAAAACGTCACATCACCTTATATGTAGACGATATTCTGATAGCAGAAGCCTCATGGGAACAACACAATCGCATCCTCAACAGCGTGTTACATATTTTTGCAGAATCTGGCATTACAGTTAACTTGGAAAAGTCTGAATTCGGTAGGACTAATGTGAAGTTTTTGGGACATATTATTTCTTCTGAAGGCATTCAGCCGGATCCTGAAAAGTTAGAAGCAATCAGAGCCATTCCAGTTCCATCCACAAAAAGACAAGTCCGCAGTTTTCTAGGTCTCGTAAATTTTTACCGTCGTTTTCTGAATATGCAAATTCTTGTTACACCAAAACTTTGTTCTCTCACTGGAAAAAATACTATTTGGAACTGGGATGAACAAGCACAATTGGAATTCAATTCTTTAAAAGAAGCGTTACTTCACGCGCCAATCTTAGCTCATCCAGATCTGTCACAAGATTTCTGCCTTAGCACGGATTCTTCTAAAGTCGGTCTTGGTGCCCATTTATTTCAAGAAGCCATAGAAAATGACACTACCATTCAGAAAACCATTGCTTTTGCTAGCCGAGTGCTAACAAAATCTGAAAAAAATTATTCCGTTACTGAATTAGAAGCTTTAGCTATCGTTTGGGCATTTAACAATTCCGTTTCTTTCTTTCTGGTAAGCACGTAAAAGTATACAGTGATCATCGTGCATTACAATTTCTTATGTCTTCAAAATTAAATCATGACAGGTTAAAACGTTGGGCATTGTTTCTGCAAGAATTCCGCTTCACATTCCCGGCAAGGAGAACATTGTTGCGGACGCGCTGTCACGCGCACCGGCTGGGCTTGAGAAAAGTAACACAGAAGGCAACATTGAGAAAAATTTCAGTGTTCTTTACATTCAGAAAGTAGCATTTGAGAACTTCATCACCACATCTTTAAAGGACATTGCTCATGAACAAGATAAAGATCCGATTTGGAAAGACATCAAAAGTAAATGGCATGGAAAGACACACACTCAGATTCGGCATTATTACCTGGTTAGAAACAACATACTCTTCAAACGCTGCACTGTTGATGACAAGCTATGGGTACTTTGCATTCCAGACGATTTTGTTAATAAGCTCATTTGGTACATTCATTTCAGCTACGCACATTTTGGCCCACGAAAATGTTATCATATTCTTCGAACGACTTGTTATTTTAACAATATGGAAAAGCGAATTCGAAGAGTCTTGTCTATTTGTAAACTTTGTCAAAAGGCGAAACCATCTACTATCTCACATCGTGCTCCGTTGTTTCCTATCATTCCTTCCAAATTAAAAGAATTTGCTGCTGTTGATCTCTTGGGACCGCTTGTCAGAACATCTAATGGATTTTCGTACGTTCTAGTCGCTGTTGAACTTACTTCAAAATTTGTTTCTTTCACACCGTTACGTAAAGCCACTGGACGGTCTGTATCCAACGCCTTTGTTAAAAATTTCTTACGTGAAGTTGGACACGTTAGTAAAGTCATTTCAGATAACGGATCGCAATTCAGATCTGCTGTTTGGTCACGCATGCTTCGCAACCATAAAATCAAAGCTGTTTTTATTTCATTGTACTCACCACATTGTAACCCCTCCGAACGGATTATGGAAGAAATCAATAAGCTTTGCAGACTTTATTGTCACAGAAAGCATCAGCATTGGGACAGATATTTACACTTATTTCAAAACGTGCTGAATGAAATGCCTCACGACTCCACTGCTTTGCCACCTACTCTTGTACTGAAGAATGAAGAACCACCGAACAGAATCAGAGAGCTTGTACCTTTCCCGAATACACGTAAACTTCGACACAAAGACATAATTGATTTGGCTCTTAAAAATATAAAATCTGCAGCAGACAAAAGGAGAAACCTACACGGTAAAGCAAATGCAAAGAAGTTGTATATTGGTCAGAAAGTTCTCATTAAAGCTCATTCATTGTCACATAAGAAGAAACACTTGAGTCACAAATTCTTTCTAGTTTACAATGGACCTTACAGAATCCGACGTATACCACATGATAATTGCGTTGAAGTTGAAACTCTGCGTACTAGGAAGAGTAAAGGTTTACACCACATTTCACATGTAAAACCGTTTGTTGAAAGATAATCTGCTTTTTAACTTAGTCTTTGTCATAAAATTTTTCGCTTCACATTACTAATATGCTTTGTCAGACTTAGAATCTGTTAACATACAACAATGTTTGAAGTTAAATATCCAATCAAGAACCAAGAGAACTTATTTAAACAGAAATGACGAATGCATTGTTATAGTGAACAGACGTCACAGTGTTATTGTGTGTGTACATTCTTGCTTGTTAGTTGCACGATTATGGAACGACTATAAGGCTTACATACTTAGAACATTTACCAGTACTGCTAATGATATTTTAATGCAACATTTTGGTTTACTTGAAAATACATTCTGGATTTAAAGTGCTTTCTGTGAGATATCAGACGACACAGTGGTTAGTTTATGTGACAACTACACGATTTTATCACGACGCTACTAATGAGTGACAATTTACAATGTTGCTTTTGCAGTGTTTCGGTTTTATATCTGCACAGTTTTCTGTTTTATTCTGGAAAGTAAAACATGTTTTAGTAGTAACTATTGTGGTATAGCTACAATGAGACTGCCTTTTCCGTAGCACAACAATACATTACAGCACAGTACTTTCTTCATCATGGCAATAAGCGTAATAACTAAGATATCTATACATAAAGCATTTCACTTTTGTTTATCATGAGGTAAGTACATTGACTTCTGCAGAACTTAGCTTTCAGAGGACGATAAGTACGACACTTCCACAGAATTATCTTACAGCAAGACGCACATTTAGCGCTACAGGACATGCATTTGAGTGATTAATTTTGTACTTAAAACATTTATTTTTAAAGATATTTGAAGTACAATGATACAAAGATTTTCAGTGATACATTTCATTTCATTGCTGTAATCTGTAACACCTGAGGGTATAATTACATTAATCCTCAGGGGGGTACACGCTTACTTTGTGTATCATGTGTTTGGCAAGCACAAGGAGCCCTAGCTAATATGGTATTTGCTTATACAACTTTACACATCGGTACCATATTTCTCTAACACAGAATTACACAGCTATCTGATCATTTAACAGAGAAAGAAACTTTTTTTGCTACATCAGCGACACATGTTTACGCAATTACACAGTTGGGTAACTTCACACTTATCAAATTGTATTTTGTCTGTACTTTGTGAACTGCTCATATTTTTCGGAACCATTGTGATACTACGAGAGCTTTGAATGATGTATTTGGTATGAGATCATGATTTTTAAAGTATGTTTGAGGTAGATGACATTATTGAAATGAGCAGAGAATATTTTTTGGGGTTTGAAATTATTGCAGAAAGATTTGACTGAGGTGTTATGATGTTATTATTACGATGACGATGTGTATTATGTTGTTGAGGAATGTTTATTATGCTACGTATTTCTCATGATGAAATATTGAAGAAGTGTCGACGAATATGTATATGTATAATGAGGTAAGGAATAATGAGTAGTGTTTAGGGACTCTGATTTGTGGAAAAGGTTGTGGGAAACCAAGAATCGTACTTTAAGAGTTATGAAATGTGTGTAAATGCGTGAATGTATCACAATGCTGGCGACAATTTTTTGGACTCTGTTATATTTACAGGATTTTGTTTCTACAGATTTTTAACACAAATTCTCAACCTGTGAATTTTTTTAATGAGACTGTCACTGTAGTGGAAACTGGTGTCGTAAATATTTCGGTAAGAAAGTTAAGTGACCACCTGCACGTAATGCATCGTGAGCGGCCAGGTGTGCCAGCCGCCTTGAGAAAAAGCCATTAGGTGGTAGAAAAAAAAAGGGGAAGGCCATTATCCTCGCTATCGACATTCCTTTGTAGAAAGCATCGTAAATACGACACCCTCAAACTTGAAAACATGATTACACTGTAGAGTTCTTAATTTATGATATTTACTGAAATGAAATGATGAGAAACATTTTACGTCTATTGTCTTGCTAGTTGAAAGATTGTTTACTGCATTATGAAATGCCATATGGCTAGTGAATGACGTTTGACGCCTTACTTTGCCTATTTTGTTTAATATTTAGTTCCTAGCTGCACTTCAGAATTGGTTATTATAAAATTTAATATATGTACTAATATCACTATTTTCTGTCTACAGACCCAGTAAAGAATACGTTTATGATATACTTTCTTAGAAAAGAGAGCACAAATAGACATTTCCTTTCACAGGAATTGCATAAATAATTTTTTTATTGACTTGGTAACTTTCTTTCAGAGTAAGTTTTTGTGATGCATCACTCTAGTGTTAAGATGTGACATAGGTATTAGGCATGGCCATTTTTAGTGTAATATTTTTCTGCTTGAGCTATGTCATGTTTAGATATAAGTTATTTCATTTTTGTGCTACTGAATTTTAATTTGTGTTACTCTGCTAAGCCAGATTTATTTTTCTTGTTTGCTGCGCATTACCTCATATTAGTTGTAATGTTGAATTGCTTGGTAATTTACATTTACTGTAGCTTGCTTTGCAAATTTCCATTTTTTTATTGCTGTTTGTATTAATTGTTTTTTGCTGCTGCATTGCCTCGCCCTTGGTTAAGCATCTGAGCTCAGTAGATTTAAGTTAGCTTAAGAGGGGTAGACTATATAAGAAACTGACTATGGAGAGTAGGTAAAGAATGCGTTGCGAAGTTATATGAAAAAGATTTGGGCCAAAATGAGTATTGTACACTGAGAAATAATTATATTGAAAGAAATATGAATAGAATACAGAAAGCAGGTATAGATAGGACTTTTTGGGAATAATGATGAATGAAGGGAGATCTCCAAGAAGTAAAGAAAGTTTTGTTTGCAAAATACTGCAGTACAACAAACCCTGTCCTTTCCTTTTGTATTATCCCACTATATGTTTGTGTACCCTTGTGTATTTGTTTTCTTCCTGTCTCTGTGTAGTTTCATAGGATTTTTTCTTCTTCTAATACTAAGCTACATTCACTATGATGAGGAATGCTGTTATCCTCAAATATAATTGGCATTAATAATATGTTATTTACCTTGTAAATATGCTTAGACATTATTTATTCTGTTTTGTTTTAATGCTCATGTGTAAAGCTGATGTTCCAAAAGTTATTCTGATCTTTTATGTATCTACTTATCTCATAATTCCTGTAACATTGATGTATATGTTTATTTCTATTCTGTCGTAAAGCCTGTACTACAAATGTTATCTGTATTGTCATGTTCTTTAATGATGTATTTTGTACCTTTGTAATTGTATTCTTATGTTATAAAATTGTAATTGACACCAGTTCATCATATTATTAACTTGTAAGTTACATTTCACTGCACACGTTTCTGTTGGTCATAGTATATGGACAATATGTGAGAAGCAGCGACTGTTAGTGTTTGCACGTGTGTTAATAATTCAGCAAGGGACTGGATAACAGCATTGCTGGTTCTAAGGACAATTCCAAAAACTTTGTGAGTGCACAAGTGGTGGTTATGGACTTGCTATATTATCCGCAAGACTCTTCAATGGTGATTGTGCACCTGCACAGTCACAACAGATGGCTGCTGGCTATCTCTACAAGGACTACAGTGGGTCTGCATCTTTGATGACCCACCAGTACCATTATCTCTACAAGGACTACAGTGGGTCTACATCTTTGATGATCCATCAATACCATTATTTCTACAAGGACTGCAGTGGGTCTGCACCTCTGGTGGCCCACCAATAACGTAATCTCTACCAGGACTACAGTGGGTCTGCTCTGTGATGACCTACCTACCAATACTCTTCAAAATTTCGACTGACTCTGCTGTGGGTTTGCTCTGTTGTGGCCCATTACCTGTATGCATGTCAAGAGTCAGCACTGTCTTTCCGTTGGAAGGACAACACTACTTCTTCAAGATTGCATGGAAATACACTACTTCCGTTGCATGTGCATTTTCTTCTACTGCTCAGACTTTGAGAAAAACACTACTGTTTTACCGTGATGAACGATCAGGACTGTCTTTATAGACTGTGAGAAAATTTGAGGTTTTGACCAACATAGTATCAATAAGTGTGTGCATTTGATTTCTTTGTTATTGTAATTATGAAAAATTTTTTTAAATTTGTATTGGCCACTGCCCAATCCAATTTGGTAAATTTTTTGTGGGGAGCATGGGGGCTATGTAAGTAGGCTGTTTAGGTTTTTTTTATTGGTAACGCCACCTCTGTATGAAAATCACTGGCTGTGCTGTGTGCAGTCTGTGGCTGCTTTGCATTGTTGTAATACTCGCCATTGTAGTGTTAGGCAGCTGGCTGTGAACAGTGCGTAGCGTTGCGCAGTTGGAGGTGAGCCACCAGCAGTGGTGGATGTGGGGAGAGAGATGGCGGAGTTTTGTAATTTGTCATGAACTGCTACATATATTATGACTATTAAGGTAAATACATTGTTTGTTCTCTATTAATATCTTTCATTTGCTAACTATCCCTATCAGTAGTTAGTGCCTTCCGTAGTTTGAATCTTTTATTTAGCTGGCAGTAGTGGCGCTCGCTGTATTGCAGTAGTTCGAGTAATGAAGATTTTTGTGAGGTAAGTGATTTCTGGAAGGTATAGTTTAATGTTAGTCAGGGCCATTCTTTTGTAGGGATTTTTGAAAGTCAGATTGCGTTGCGCTAAAAATATTGTATGTCAGTTTAAGCACAGTCCTGTATAATTGTTCAAAGGGGACGTTTCAAGACGTAAGAAACATATCACAACTGTGACGTCACCGCCACTGGGCTGTCGCCACAAACCAGCATCAGCGCAAGAGCGTGTACTTCCTCCGTGAGAGCGTAACAGACTTAGTTCTCGACTGTCGGTCTGTGTGCCATTTACAAAGAAAATGTGTCATTCAGTAATTGTTCTGGTGATCACGAGTTTAATTACTTTGACAGAAATGTAATTCACGGAGACATAAATGACTCACTAAAGATCGTATCGATATTGTCGCTGGGATAGTTTAGTTCCTCATGAAACCAAGTTTTAATCAACAAAGCCAAAAGAGAGATTTCATAAATCTGATACGTCCATATGTCTGTGTCATATGTACCAGAATACTGCTAGTTACGGCTACGTAAATTTTTTTAACATAATTATTGAGAAGCATATTACACCCAATTTTACAACACACTAAAGAAAGCTCTGATCTGTGTGATCTACCTTACTACAAGAAAACTCCCTTAGGAAGAAGTCTTCTCTTTTAATTACATCAACAGTAAATTTCTTTGTGAAGAGCATATCATGAAGCTGTGTTCATGTTCTCTAGACACCAAGTTTTTAGCAACCAAATAAGTAAAACTTATAGCAGTAATTACCTTGTTATTAGGATAATACGACCTACTTCTGTCCGCCTATCTTATACGTTCATCAAATATGTTTTAGATTTCTCACATCTCAGCTTCTTAAGAACAGCTCTGGCATAATACCCTGACACGTATGTGAAAACAGGCAATTATTCCTGAACAGACTAAATTTGTTCCTCACTGAAATCCATTATACTCTAAATGTTTGTTGGTGGTGATGGAGGTAAGGTCACATCATCTACAGTCAGTTTTAAAAGAAGCTGAATCTATTCCAACTTCTCCAAGAGCAGATGATGGAATTTTCCAGGGCAGTAAGGTCTGAATTCTTAGCTTGAATTGAATGTCAAATAGCTTTCTGAAAATACCAATGATACCTATTATTGGGATTCTTCCATTGTAAGCTGTTTTCCAGATCTCGCTTCTAGATCATCTGAACATTTAGTGGCAGAACATCGTTAAACATGGAGCCCTCACTGCAATACTCGGTCATTTCTAGAATGTGAATGGTATCTGATATGACTGAATATGTGTTATTGCATAATCCATATGTGCACTAAGGGAAACATTTCCATATATCCAACCACGATAAGAAATCTTTCTAAATATCTGATAAAATCGTGGTTTTTGCAGAACATTCTTGAAATGTCTGTATCTACCAAGTAAGGTAACATTTAAAAAGTTCCACCATGTTTAAATTAATTTTGATGAATTTAGGAGTGCTCTCAAAACTTAGTAAGATGATGTTCCCTCAAGGCTAAGAAATCTTGAACAACCATCCCAGTGGAACTATTAAGCACCGATTTGAAATTTTGTCACTCAATTTGCGTTTATAAACAGACTTTGAATTAGATTTTTTGGCAGGTTTTGTTATCAGTGTACACTCAACGTTATGTAGCTTTTTAACTGCAGAGAACTTGTCCACAAGCAGTTGTATACTTTCTGAAACTTATTCAAACTGTGGGCACTTCATTTCCTCATCACTATCTTTTTATCGTTTCAGTTGTTTGTGACTTACTTTAATATGTGAGGAGAATATAAAACATAAAGAGAGATTGTGTGTCATCAAAAGGGTGTTTGTAAACAATTGATAGTTGAGGAGGGGAAGCAAATCATGATGTGGCCAATCTGATAATTGAATTATTCTCACTAACAACACAGGCTAATTAAAACCAGTAGCATGTAGTCTAAAAACTATTTTCTTAATTAGAGTGAACGGTTCTTCACCATTCATGTTGCTAACTGGAGGGATAAAAACCTGAGCTCTAGTTGCCACATTTTTAGAACTGCCTGCAGATTCCAAAATATTATCTAATGTGAAGTCCAAACAAAACCTCAATTGAATTTTGTCGACTGTTAGTGAAACAAATTGATCTGATTCACAAAGGAACTGGATTTTCTGTGTTGTATACGACAGAACACTGCCACCTAGCTGCTCACCTGCTCAGTGTGTTTCAAAATGTGGAGAAATCTTATGTAGTGTATTAGGATGGGATAGCACAAGACAGTGTGTGCTCCTTATAAACTTGTAAGCATGTGGTGATATTGAAAATCAAATACTACAAACATAATATAATTTAGCGAGTATCTGTAATGATTCCTTTGCACACCCATTAAATTCACATGCTCACATAAACAATTAACGTTGCTGCTTTCAGTTTCTCCAAAAACATTTACCATATTTTTCAAATCATTGGTTATGAATAGCAAGTAGTCTGCTGTGAACTATTATTGTTCTTTCTGGTGAAATTTTCCAAATTATCAATAATGTCAAATAAGTCATTTAAATGGGTTATAGTTAATGGGAAACTCTTTGTACCAAGTTTGGAGCCATGTGCAGTCGATATTGGTTAGTAAACACTTGCGTGTGCTGTCATAGGACAATACTCTAGTGTGTGGGTGTCATACCAGATAGCACCGATAGCGGCTACTGAAGGTATACAGAGAAGGGCAGCACAAATTGTGACAGGTGTGGCTGACCCACGGGAGAGTGGCACGCAAGTGTTGAAACAACTCAGTCGGTAGACGCTTTAAGAGAGCCACAAGTTACCCCACCAGAGGCCACTTACGACATTTCGCAAGCGAGGAGTCCAGAGGCGCTCTCCAGCCACTACGCGTCGCTGCCGTGAAGAGGCTGAAGGCAGAGTCAGGCCGACCACAGCACGCACTCCGTACGCGAACGGAACGGGAAAAAATTTCGAAACTTGTTGCTGTTCCAAGTACTCTCTGCCTTGCACTTCACAGTGGTTTGCAGTGTAGTCCGGGGATGTAAATGTGACGGTCAATTTGGTGCTTGTAAATACGTCGCGCAAGTGGACGATTTAATAGCAAAATTGTGTACAATTGCGCGAGAAATGCAGCCATCAACGGAAATATACGGCACTTTTCAAAAGAAAACTTTTGCGTCTCCGTATGCGTTTTAGAATGTGGTACGATGGTGATGTACTCTCGCCACCGTGAGTGATGTAATCGCTTGCCGATTCATGGACAAAATGTGAATATTAAGTAACTGAAGACACAAATATTTTTTGCTGGGGTCCGCCTTTAACAAAACACTATTTTGTTTCACAACCCAAACATATTTCACTACAGTTGCAGCAACATCAGTGGGCTTTTATTTTATGGCTGTTAGACATAAAGAAAGTTCTTTGCTGTTTGTACACACGTAAATATTTGAGTAGGCTGTTTAGGTTTTCTTAGCATTCTGTATGAAAGTCACTGGCTGTGCTGTGTGCAGTCTGTGGTTGGTTGGCATTGTTGTAATGATTACCATTGTAGCGTTGGGCAGCTGGATGTTAACAGCGCGTAGCGTTGCGCAGTTGGAGGTGAGCCGCCAGCAGTGGTGGATGTGGGGAGAGAGATGGCGGAGTTTTGAAATTTGTTAGACTGGATGTCATGAACTGCTATATATATTATGACTATTAAGGTAAATACATTGTTTGTTCTCTATCAAAATCTTTCATTTGCTAACTGTGCCTATCAGTAGTCAGTGCCTTCAGTTGTTTTAATCTTTTATTTAGCTGGCAGTAGTGGCGCTCGCTGTATTGCAGTAGTGCGAGTAACGACGATTTGTGCTGAGGTAAGTGATTTGTGAAAGGTATAGGTTAATGTTAGTCAGGGCCATTCTTTTGTAGAGATTTTTGAAAGTCAGATTGCGTTGCGCTAAAAAATATTGTGTGTCAGTTTAAGCACAGTCTTGTACAAATTTTTCTAAGGGGACGTTCCACATATTATTTTTTGAAATCGCAATTACAAATTTTTGAGGGACATTTCATTATGTATTCATTACTTTTTACCACATGTTGTAGTTTTCATGAGGTATTATGTCTTTATAGTCCTTGTTTTCTTTCACAGTTTGTCATCTGCAACCATATAGAACTCAATGTAGACAAGTTGTATAGCAAAAAGTACGATTTGGAAACTGTTATGGCTATGCCTGAGATTATTTAATTCTATGTGGAAGGTTGCGTGTGTGTGAGTGTGTGTTTGTGTGAAGGGTAATGGGGGGGGGGGGTTTCTACAGGTTGGTGTTATCTAATAATTCTTTGAGGGCAGAGAACAGAGTTCCATTGCAGAAAACTGTATATTCATTTATTGCTTGTTTTCCTTCAACTATGGCTTCTTGTATTAGACAGTTTTCTTCAATTATTATTATTATTATTATTTTTGGGTTCTGTTGTTGCATTAGAGAATTTTCAAGACAGTGTTGTTGTCTGTTGGGTTATTTATCTTGTACATAATGTGTTCAGCAAATGTGGAATGACAGCAGTTATTTTTTAATGCTCTTCTGCATTCTGTGTATCTGGTATTAAAGTTTCTGCTTGTCTGTCCTATATAAACTGTTTCGCAATCCTGACATGTTAGTTGGTAAATAGCAGATGGGTTGTCATTGTCTGTCTTTCGTTGGTTGTTCTTGGCTTTCTCTGTGTTGAGTTGTCTGTCCTGTAGGCTAGTTTTAACCCTTGTTTTTGAGTATGTTGCCTATTCTGTGGGCTGCCTTGTTGTTGTATGTGAGAGTGAACCAATTGTTTATTGTTGTGGGTGTTTATTGTTCATCTGTGCTCATATGTGTGTTCTGTTTGTTTGTAAGTTGGTGAGAAGGCATTTGTTTTTATGTGTTGGGTGTCCTTTCTGATTGTGTTTCAATTTTGTGATTCAATTTACCTACAGTATTTGTATAGTATCCACTCTGTACAGCTATTTGCCTGATTGTCTGTAATTCGTTGTTATAGTTGTTTTCAGTGAGTGGTGTTTTGTTCAGTCTGTGCAGCATATATTGGAAACTGGATATTTTGTGGGCAATGAGATTATTAGAACGTTTGTGAGTGGCTGTGCTGCTGCGATACACTTTTCTGAAAATGGAGAAATGGTGTTGGGTGTTGCATCTATATACTGTGAAATCAAGGAAACTTAACAATCTGTCGTTTTCTGTTTCCGTGTCTCTAGTTTTACCTTCGTGGTCTTTTCGCGAGATAAACGTAGGGGGCGGCAGTGTATTGATTGACTCTTCTAGCAATGTACACTCTCGGAACATTAAGACTAGACTGTGACATGACCCAGACTGCCTCTCTTGCAACACCTGCCACAGGAGTTGGGTGAGGATCTACAGTGTCAATAACATATCGCTTAAAATAGACTGTGTTTTCCCATATACTTGGTACTTAGTAAAGATTTTTTTCTCAAGGTCGTTGAAGAAAATATCTGTCAAGATTCCTAACGAAAGCTTGTTCTTGATAGTGATACTTATCATTGAATTGGAAATAGTTGAAAGACAATGATAATTCTAAAAGTTGTATTAGCTCTATTGCTTCTGCAGACGCAATTCTTTTATGCCTAATAAGGATCTGTCTGTTGATGTTAATAGTTACTGCAAAAGTGAGATTCGTATACAAGTTTCTTATATTAGAAGAGACAATAGTGGACATATCTGGCACCATGATGGGTTTTTCCTGAAGCATACATTTAGCGAGCTAGTGATGAAATGTTATTACGTTTTGCTTTCCAGTTATCCACACTGGCTACTCAGTTTCTCGGTATTATTACAAACTTGAACCACGGTAATTTTCGTCTGATAATACTCAGCATTATTCTCGCAAATGCAGTTTGCCACTTTACTCACTCGACAGCTCTCGTATTCCGCCAATTCACGCATTTCCTTGGATTCACAATTAAGATGTGGTCAGCATGTGCATATCTATGTTTTGAAGAGGAAACATCACATTGCAGTTACTCCCGTTAAACGACGCACAAACGACAAAATGAAAGCTACGAAAATAAGTAACAGAGGGACAGGAAAGCAACTGAAATCGCTGTTACATTGGGAATGCCACTTGACGTGACGGTACACCAGTTCGATTCTACACAGAATTCGTGAAACTTGTCCCCATTCTAGCAGCAGTGCGCCATAAGTTTTTCGAGGAGATCGATGAAAAGACGCACAAAACTATAGGCCCGTATCCCTGATGCGAGTCTCTTGTAGAAGTTTGGAGCACGCCTCATGCTCTCGGACTGTGACGTTTGTGGGGACTGGAAGTCTCCCATGTAGCGACCGAGGTGGGTCCAGGAGACGACGGCCGTGTGGAGCCCAGCTCGCTCCGTTCGTCCACGAGGCGCAGAGAGCAGCAGACGCGGACGCCCAGGTAGGGGCAGCCACATTCCTTCACTTCTCTACGGCATTCGACACAGTTCCCCACGGATGGATAGCCAACGAAATTCTAGAGTACAAAATACGAGACCAACTGTGTGACTGGATTGGAGAGTTTCCAGCAAACACAACTCAGCGTTCCAGTCAGACATACGTGTAACTTGGTCTGTGCCCCTAGGGAGTGTCGTAGGACTGTTACTTTTCACGATATATATGGAGAACCTAGTAGATATCGTCAGACGTTCCATGAGGCTTTACTCGTGTAATGCCGTTGTATGCAGAGAAGTCGCGACGGTAGAGGACTGTAGCGAAAGGCAGCGAGACCTGCATTGGGTCGACGCAGGAAGCAACAAAGGAGTTTCAGCACAAACAGACGTAGCGTATTGCGAATACCCTGGAGCCCCAATGAACCTGGTATAGGCATGCGTATCCAATACAGAGATACCTAAACAAGCAGAATACGGCGCTGCGGTCGGCATCGTCTATATAAGACAACAAGTGCCTGGCGCGTTGTTATGACGTTACAGTCGGCACGCGAGCGATGGGACGCAGCATCTTCGAGGCAGTGACGCAGTGGGCATTTACCCCAGCGACCATTTTAGGAGTGTATCGTGATTATCAGGAATCTGGTGAAAAATCAAATCTCCAACATCGCTGCGGCTGGAAAAAAATTGTACAAGAACGGTACCAGCAACGAGTGAAGAGAACCGTTCAACCCGACAGAAGTGCAACTTTGCAAATTGCTGCAGATTCCAATGCTGGGGCACCAACAAGTTTCAGCATGTGAACCACTCAACCAAACATCATCGATATTGTTTATCTGAGCCGATGGCCCAATCGTGCAGCTTTGATGACCACAGAACAAAAAGCCTTACACATGGCCATATGCCTGTCAACACTGACATTGGACTTTTGATGACAGGATACACATTGTTTGGTCGGACGAGTCTCATTTCACATTGCAGTTCTGCTCATACACGTACAGGTATGGAAACGACCTCATGAATCCATGTGTAGAAGGGTAACATTCATACCACCCCACTCTCCATTGTTGTCAAATGTATTCAAGATGGCGGCGATAACGTCATCCAAGATGGTGGCCTGTAGACTTGGCAACAGAGCATGACATCATCCAAGATTGCGGCCGTCACGTCATCTGATGACATGAGTACCAATATCGTAGATGGTGGCTTTTGGCAGGGAAGTATCACGGCACCCCCCCTCCCCCCCCCTGCCATGCCACCATCTTCGGAAGATTAGATTTTTTCGGGTAATTGAATTACGTGCTTCTATGGGTACCCACCCCTCCCCTTTCCGACTTTGTTGCATAATGGTGTGTCATCCTCTTGGAAAATGGGTGGGGATTTCGAATTTTGGAGGGAATTTTGCTCCAAGAACTTACTCATGCTGCTGAGGGGGGGATAAGATGGTGTTGTCCCCACTAGAGTCTGCTCATGTCGTTCAATTTGTATAAATTTGTATAAGTTTGAAATGTCCTGACAGCTTAAAACTGTGTGCCAGACCAAGACTCTAAATGAGGAACTCAGTCTGGCACACGGTTTTAATCTGCCAGAATGTTTCATATCAGTGCACACTTGTTTAAATTTGTTCGAATTTGTATAAATCTGTCGAAATTTGTTAAAATTTGTTATTCACCTCCAGCATTAGTGGCTTAGTGTAGTGCTATGACCACAAGAGGCTGAGATATCAGTGCTTGTTGAGCTATAGGTGTGGAATTAGCGTGTGTTCAACTAGCGAGATTTTGATGCCAGACAGGGGGAGTTGTAATAGCTGTGTTACATGCACTCATCCAGCCAAGGACTGCATCCACAGCTCAATGCATGAAGAATGGAAGCGGGCATTAATGCATGAAAATATGAAGAGGAAGAAGAATAAGGTCCTGCAAATAAATGCTTTGCATAACACAATGCATGGAAACACCTGTCTCTGCTGGAATTGTCTGTCATTTCTAAAACCTATGAATAAGCCCCCACTATACAAGAGACAACTCCTTCCAATCCCCCAGACCAGAGAACTGAGCTGGCTCCTACCGTCAGTGGGTCATTCCCACTACAAGCCACAGCCACCGCCGCGCCGAGCACACACACACAGAAACATCCTACGAAATCGGACACATATATGTTCCGTCACTGTACTTACAAACAAATATTAGGATCGCGGTCTCATTTGGATGACATGCGACAATGGGCAAAGTATCAGATATACACCCCGCTGACGGCTGTGGCTCTGGAAATTGAAATATCTGTACCATTATTATGACTTGACATACTCTTTGCTTTGCTATCACAGTATTCCACGTCAAATCCATACCTTCCTTACGACTGGACACCGTCATTTCCTTTGCACATGTCAGAGCACAAACACATACTTTATAAGCCTGGCGCTCAAGGGGAACTTATCACACGTCCCCTACTACTAAGTATAATCTTTCGTAAATAACTGATTGCTGGCGATAAGAAATAATACTGACCGGGAATCAATGATGGACGGACATGTCTCATAAATTTTTCTTGCGAGTGGTACAGCTGTCACAGAAAGAGAGGCACAATCGTCTTATAAACCGTCAGACGTTGTTATTAACATGTTCTAGCTGCAAGAAACGTCATCAGCACCACTAGAGCTCTGGATTAATATTCAAGCAGTAAATATAGGTGATAAAAGATTCGCTTCTTGGAGCAAAATCTTCTTACATCATGCATTAAAACATAGCAACAAAAATGTAATAAACGCCGGCAGGGATGTGACATGAACGTCACACGAAGCATCGTTCTACAACATTTACATACTGTGTAAGGTAAAGCCCTATGACACATCCCTGTGGTACTGCAGAAATAACAGTTACGTCTGTCTATTTTGTTCCGTTAAGTGCGACGTGTTGAGTTCTGTCCGTAAGGAAGTCTCGTAGCAAGTGGCAAATCTATTGCGATACCTGCTAAGCTCGCATTTCTTAACTAAACGGCAGTGTGGGGCGGTGTCAAGTGCCTTGCTGCTGTCAACAAACACGGCATGAACCTGAGCAACGATGTCTTGTGGAGGAACAGAGCGAGCTGAGTTTCGCAAACTCCTTGTTTGCAGAATCCGCATGCGTTTTTATAGAAGATATTTTCGTTACCCAAGAACGTCAAAATAGTGCGCGCTGAACATGTCACGCTGAACATGTCCTATAATTTTTAAATAGATTTACGTAAACGATAAAAGTCTGTAGTTATGTGCATCTGTCGTACAACCCTGCGCTTTCCTCCTGTCGCTAAATGCCCTTCGTTGCTCCAGCGATCTGCAAAGATAAACTGCTTGTAGAAATGAGGAAACGCAGATGCCAGACTGAGATTCATTGGAAGAATCCACAGGAAATATAATCCGTCAAAAAGGTAGTAGCATACAACACAATCGTTCTACCAATACTTGAATACTGCTGATCAATATGGAATCCGTACCACGTAGGGCTGATAGAGGAAACAGATTATCCAGAGAAGAGCAGCACGTTTCGCCACAGGATCGTTTAGTGAGCGCGAAAGCATCTCGGAGATCCTCACCCAACTCCTGTGGCAGATTCTGAAAGAGAGGCGTTCTGCGTCACATCACGGTCTATTGTTAATGTTCCGAGAGCGTACATTGCTAGAAGAGTCAATCAATACACTGACACCTCCTACGTATATCTCGCGAAAAGACCACGAAGATATAAAACTAGAGACGTTCACCACAGAAACAGACAACGACAAAATGTTAAGTTTCCTTGATTTCACAATATATAGACGCAACAACCAACACCAATTCTCCATTTTCAGGTATGTGAACTCCACCAGCACAGCCATTCACAAACGTTCTAATAAACCCATTGCGCACAAACTAGCCAGTTTCCAATACAAGCTGCACAGCCTGAACAAAACCCCACTCACTGAAAACAACTGTATCAATGAATTACCGACGATCAGACAAATAGCTGTACAGAATGGATACGATACAAATGCTATAGATCAACTGAATCACAAAATTAAAACACAATCAAGAAGGACACCCAACACATAAACACAAAAGCCTTCTCACCAACTTACAAACAAACAGAACACACATATGAGCACAGATGAACAAGAAACACCCACAAAAATAAACAGCTGGTTCACTTTCACCTACAACAAGGTAGCCCACATAATAGGCAACGTACTCAAAAACCAATGGTTAAAATTAGCCTACAGGGCAGACAACTCAACACAGAGAAAGCCAAGAACAACCAGGAAAAGACAGATAAACACAACAGATCTGGTATTTACCAACTAACATGTCAGGATAGCAAATCAGTTTATACAGGACAGACAAGCAGAAACTTTAATACCAGATACACAGAACGCAGAAGAGCATTAAAAAATAACTACTGTCATTCCACATTTGCTGAACACATTATGTACACGATAAATAACCCAACAGATATCAAGACTGCCTTGAAAATTCTCAAATGTGGCAACAGCACCCCACATAAAGTAATAATAGAAGAAAAGTATCAAATACAAAAAGCCATAGTTGAAGGAAAAAATTTAATAAATGAATATACAGTTCTCTGCAATGGAACTTTGTTCTCCACCCTCAAAGAATTATTAGATAACACCAACCTGTAGAACCCCCCCCCCCCCCCCCATTACCCTTCACACAAACACACACACACACACACACACACACACACACACGCACATAGAAATAATTAATTTCAGGCATAGCAATAACAGTTTCCAAATCGCACTTTTTACTAAACAACTTGTCTACATTAAGTTCTATATGGTTGCAGATGACAAACTGTGAAAGAAAACAAGTACTATAAAGACATAATACCTCAGGAAAACTACAACATGTGGTAAAAAGGTATGAATACATAAGAAATGTCCTTCAAAAATATGTAATTGCGATTTCAAAAAATAAAATTTACGTGTGTAGAAGCAACGAAGAACATTCTTTATGTTTAACAGGCATAAAATAAAAGCCCACTGATATTGTTGCAAATGTAGTGAAATATGTTTGGGTTGTGAAACAAAATAGTGTTTTGTTAAAGGCGGACCCCAGCAAAAAATATTTGTATGTTGAGTTACTTAATATTCACATTTTCTCCATGAATCGGCAAGCGATTACATTATTCACGGTGGCGAGAATACATCACCGTCGTACCAGATTCTAAAACGTATATGGAGACGTAAAAGTGTACTTTTGAAAAGTGCCGTATATTTCCGTTGACAGCTGCATTTCTCGCACGATTGTACACAATTTTGCCATTAAATCGTCCACTTACGCGACGTATTTACAAGCACCAAGTTGACCTCCTTACGGCAGCGTAGTGGCTGGATACCGCCTCTGGACTCCTCGCTTGCGAAATGTCGTAAGTGGCATCTGGTGGGGTAACTTGTGGCTCTCTTAAAGCGTCTGCCGAATGAGGTGTTTCAACACTTGCGTGACACTCTCCCGTGGTTCAGCCACACATATCACAATTTGTGCTGCCCTTCTCTGTATACGTTCAGTAGCCGCTATCAGTGCTATCTGGTATGAGACCCACACCCTATTGTGCTATGACAGGACACACAAGTGTTTCCTAACCAAAATCGACTGCACATGGCTCCACTGTCCGAGTATCCTGCCAGAGGTCTGAAGTCATCGTCACTAAATGTCGACCCAGCTCACTAGTTTTCAGTTCGTCAGGATGCGATAACACAGCAACTAAGATGACACGAAACATAAAAGAGTGCCCCCAAAACAGCACTGTGTGAAATTCTTGTAACAACTGGGAACGGAACTTCGGACACTCACGCTCCCCGTATGTCTGCTGCGTCAAATTTGTATAAACATGCAAGATCAGGATGGTAACCGCCATCGGCTTCAGCCCCTCCATCTAACTGCAGTCCTACTGTCGATGTCTGCGACTATCTTTCCGCACAGCTAGACTTAAATGTTTCGAATTCCTGTGTAGTCTCTTAACGGTGAGACAGTACCCGTGCTGACAGTTAAAATTATTGCTGATCATCATACGATGACGGCCTCTCTGTTGATGGAAATGTAAAACGTGAGTGCTGGCCGCTGGATCAAGTTGAAGTAATGTAAATAACTGTGCCTAAAACTCAACAGCGGATATGAATACCTTTCTTAAGTTCTCAGAGGGTATCAAACTGCACAAAAATTGGCATATTATAAAGTCAGATGGTGCCTTAATTTTGTTCTAACAGAAGCGACAGATATTTCTACACTTTTGCGTTTCATTGTGATAAATACTGCCCAGACTACATATTTGGTAAAAGTGAAAACACCAAACTTGGTACAAAGAGTTTCCCATTAATTATAACCCATTTAAATGACTTATTTGACGTCATTGATAATTAGGAAAATTTCCCCAGAAAGAACAATAGTAGTTCACAGCAGACTACTTGCTATTCATAACCAATGATTTGAAAAATATGGTAATTGTTTTTGGAGAAACTGAAAGCAGCAACGTTAATTGTTTTGAAAGGGTACAGTACCGCCCAACATTGAAAATAGGTACAACATACTTCATTAATTTTGTCAGAACAACACATTTTTTTTGTAAAATAACTCAATTTCAATTAATACAGTGAAGCCGGATACCAGTGTGGGAAAGAATGACAAGTTATTTATTTAATTGATCACATGTGCACTCCCACAAAGCAAATCCCTACATCCAGTTTGGTGAGATCTGTGAAATGAATGAATGTATGGTCGTCTGCTAACCGCAGATAGTGAATGTGAATATATGACCATCTTTGAGTCGATCCTTTGGCCACCTTTGGTGGGACCAAAGAGATGAAATTTACCTGAGCTCTGAGCGCCTGAAATGTGGCTGACCAATACGGTAGCAAGGTGCTCCCCCACTTCGACAGAGGTGTGAGAGGACCTGGAGAACGGCCATGTTTCAGGACTCTGCCACTGGATCTTGTGCTGTTAAGACCTGTTTTAGTAGTGCTCCGTAATGACAAAAGAGTGGAGACATGGTATGCATGTGGAATATTTAAGAGTACTTTGAAATAATAATTTCTCTATTCCAGGAACTTTTGTGGGGAGAATTAAATGTCAGGCAGGTAATATTAATGGGATCGTCGTAATCTTCGGAAGTGACCAACAGTCACAATGAAACCACGTGTAGCAATAAGTTGAAATACTTCCGTGTGCTTGAGTTAAGCTGAATTACTAGCGTGTGTACAATAAGTTAAAATATTTAAGAAATAGCGTGTGTACTATAAGTTGAAATATTTAAGAAATGGCTTGTGCAGGACTTGAAATTAGAGACGAGTACTTCCACGTGGTGAGTACTGTGTGAGTCTGAAACTGTGTATGAGACAAAAGATAAAGAGAAGTACTCGTCCACGGTATCAGTTAAGGACTCGCGTGTGTGATGAATACGTTCTTAATATTACTTTGCGTGATACGATTCTGTGTGACGCTAGATTCAAACTCTGAGAGAGAAGCAAGGTGAGTCGGCCGTCTATCCAGCAACGCCACTTGGCTTGCATTGCACAGGAAGACGTGCATATATCTCCAGAGTTCATAGTAGGAAAGTAAAATTACGAAGTGGGGCAGTGTCGTGTGAAACTGGGATGAATATTAATTGAAGTGGGAAAGCTGAAAGTGATAATGTCGTGACTATTCTCTGTGTAGTATTTCATATTGTAGTGTGGTGTATGTCATGTAATTTGGGTATGTGTGGTTTGCATGGGAGAGTAGCAAGGTAGTTTCAAAAGATTAGTGGGTTATGCTTGTTCCTTCTGTACTGCTCAGTCTGGAGGATAGTTTCGTGATGATGATTGTGAGAGTCGAAGTGTGAGAAATAATAAAAGATCCACCATACTATCCAGAAAGTGCACTGTAGCGTTAAATAATTACGAGACCATAATATAAAGATTCACCAATGTAAAGCCATGCCCACTGGGCGGAATTTCTCATGTGTTATTGTTGTAGGTTATAGAATTTGTGTGTTTAGGTTAGAGAATTTATCAGAATAAAAATGATAGTGAAAAGAAAAAGATTGGTGGACTTTTCCTTCTAATTGTATGTTGTCATAATGTCCCAAATTTATAATGTGTGCGCCATTCATATTCAGTGCGGTGGCCACGTGTTGACAAAAGCCGTTAAATAAAAGACAAAAAGAAAATGTGGTATTGCCGGTGCGTAGTGTACAGTCAGAGTTCTGTAAATTACTGATACTCAGATGCGTGTTTCCGTTGCGTATTAATCATATAGGAGGATAACTTGTAACTTAAGTGTGAGTACTAGAGTTCATGTTACTCGATAAATAAGAATGAATCCACTCGCTTGGCAGACCACTCAGCTTGCAGGCCTGACTGCTTGATGCCACAGTATGAGCAAGGCATGTGGGTACCTCTCAGTTTATATGAGCATGTGAATTTAATGGGTGTGCAAAGGATACTCCCTAAATTATATTATGTTTTGTAGTATTTGATTTTCAATATCACCACATACTTACGAGTTTATAAGGAGCACACACTGTCCTGCGCTCTCCCATCCTAATACACTACATAAGATTTCTCCACATTTTGAAACACACTGAGCAGGTGAGCAGCTAGGTGGCAGTTTTCTGTCGTATACAACACAGAAAATCCAGTTCCTTTGTGAATCAGATCAAGTTGTTTCACTAATAGTTGACAAAATTCAATTGAGGCTTTGTTTGGACTTCACATTAGACAATATTTTGGAATCTGCCGCCAGTTCTAAAAATGTGGCAACTAGAGCTCAGGTTTTTATCCCTCCAGTTAGCAACATGAATGGTGAAGAACCGTTCACTCTAATTAAGAAAATAGTTTTTAGACTATATGCCACTGGTTTTAATTAGCCTGTGTTGTTAGTAAGAATAATTCAATTATCGGACGGGCCACATCATAATTTGCTTCCCCTCCTCAACTATCAATTGTTTACAAACACCGTATTGATGACACACAATCTCTCTTTATGTTTTATATTCTCCTCACATATTAAAATAAGTCAGAAACAACTGAAACAATAAAAAAGATACTGATGAGAAAATAAAGTACCCGCAGTGTGAATCAGTTTCAGAAAGTATAAAACTGCTTGTGGCCAAGTTCTCTGCAGTTAAAAAGCTACATGACGTTGAGTGTACACAGACAATAAAAGCTGCCAAAAAACCTAATTCAAAGTATATTTCTAAAAGTGACATTGAGTGACAAAATGTCAAACCTGTGCTTAATAGTTCCACTGGGATGGTTGTTCAAGATTTCTTAGCCTTGAGGAAAGATAATCTTACTAAGGTTTGAGAGCAGTGCTAAATTCATCAAAATAAATTTACATGTGGTGTAACATTTTAAATGTTACCTTACCTGGTAGAGATAGCCATTTCAAGAATGCTCTGTAAAAACCGCTTTCCAGCTCAAGTGACGAAATTATTAGATATTGCGAAAGATTTTTTGTGATGGTTCTATATATGGAAATGTTTCCCTGATTACACATATGGATAATCCAATAACACACATTCAGTCATATCAGATACCACTCACATTCAAGAAATGACAAGTATTGCAGTGAGGGCACCAATTTTAAATATATTCTGTCACGAAATGTTCAGACAGATGCTCTAGAAGCGAGATTTGGAAAACAGCGAACAATGGAAAGATCCAAATAATTGGTATCTTTGGTATTTTGAGAAAGGTATGTGGCATTCAATTCAGGCTGGAAAATTCCATCATCTGCTCTTCGAGAAGTTGGAATAGATTCACATTCTTTTAAAACTGTCGGCCACGGTGGTCTAGCGATTCTAGGCAGTCAGTCCGGAACCGCGCGACTGCTACGGCCGCAGGTTCGAATCCTGCCTCGGGCATGGATGTGTGTGATGTCCTTAGATTAGTTAGGTTTAAGTAGTTCCAAGTTCTAGGGGACTGATGACCACAGATGTTAAGTCCCATAGTGCTCAGAGCCATTTGAACCATTTTTAAAACTAACTGAGTAGATGATGTGAACTTACCTCCATCACCACCAACAAACATTTACAGTATAATGGATTTCAGTGAGGAACGAGTTCAGTCTGTTCAGGAATACTTGCCTGTTTCCACTTACTTGTCAGGGTATTATGCCAGAGCTTTTCTTAAGAAGTTGAGATGTGAGACATCTAAAACATATTTAGAGCTAAATAAAAGACTTTTAGTAATAGAAAATGATGAAAATATAAGAAAGATGGACAGAAGTATGTCATAATGACCTAATAATGAGTTTATTAATGCTGTTATTTTCATTTATTTGGTTGCTAAAAACTTGGTGTCAAGAGAACATAAACGGAGCTTCGTGAGATGCTCTTTCCAGAGAAATTTACTGTTGGCGTAATTATGAGAGAGGACTTCTTCCTTAGGGAGTTTTCTTGTAGTAAGGTTGAAAGGTGGCTACACTGAGCCACAGCGCCAGAGATTGTGCCAAAGAGTTTTATTCGGCTGCCTCCACTGGCAGTGCTTGTCGACATGTGGCAGTAGTCAGTGCTTGTGGAGTGGTGGTAGCAAGTCGGTGTTGAGATGTTGTAGTAGGGAGTGCTTGTTCCATGTTTTATGCAGTTTGTTTGATGGGCTAGACAGCAGTTGTTGTTCAAATGGAGATATTGTAATGATCAGAGTGCTTTTCGTCAATATATATGAAGGCAAAGACAATTCCCTTTTCTTTTATTATTTCAGCGTCTTAAATAATGCGTCATTGCAGGTTCAGTCAACAAAGCATCTGGCTTGTGTTCTTGTATTAGAGCGAAATTCTGGTTTCCTTACGCAATTACAGTATTTCTGTTTATTTTTTTTAATTACTTCAGTACAAATGGTGTTTAAAATATCTGGTCTTATTGAGGAAGAACTGTGCCAGATGTGTAAGTTGAATCACACTTCCACACACAGAACAGGTACACTTGTGCCTTGTTGTTTCGTAGCTTTCATAGTTGCTGGGGACTTAATTAATTAATTGCGTTAACGGAAATTTCATTTCATTCTTTGTTGTTGTTCTATGCAGTCAGATTGCGTACAAATACTAGTCAGGGCCAACCGGTTACGAGACTTCGTAACTGGACAGACAGCGACTGAAAATTAAAATTATTTGTATTCTTTTTTATAATTAAGCCCCCATGCTCGTGGCGAAACAACAAGGCACAAGTGTACCTGTTCTGTGTGTGGAAGTGTGATTCAGTGTACACATCTAGCATGGTTCTTCCTCAATAAGACCAGATATTTTAAACACCATTTATACTGAAGTAATTAAAAAAAATAAACAGAAATACTGTAATTGCGTAAGGAAACCAGAATTACACTCTAATACAAGAACACAAGCCAGATGCTTTGTTGACTGAACCTGTAATGACGCATTATTTAAGACACTGAAATAATAAAAGAAAAGGGAATTTTTTTTGCCTTCATATATATTGACGAAAAGCACTCTGATCATTACAATATCTCCATTCGAACAACATCTGCTGTCTAGCCCATCAAACATACTGCATAAAACATGGAACAAGCACTCCCTACTACAACATTTCAACACCGACTTGCTACCACCACTCCAAAAGCACTGACTACTGCCACATCTCGACAAGCACTGCCAGTGGAGGCGGCCGATAAAACTCTTTGGCGCAATCTCTGGCGTTGTGGCTCAGTGTAGCCACCTTTCATATGCCCTTCCTCCACGGGCCACAATTTGATGGTATTTTTGCCAACATTGGTGGTGAAAATACCACAAAATTCGTCAAAAAAATACAGACAAAAATAAAAGATAATATTAATAAGTAAATATCACGTAATTAAATAAATTTTGGCTTTGCACTGACCTTTCAATAACCTAATATATAAAATACAGTAAGAAATACAAAATCTTTCATACATGTGACTTTATATAATAGTTTACACAAGTATTATGTGGTTAAACAATTCAATCAATACCGTCAGCAATGACGAATATGTGCAGGTAAGGGTCTCTTAACTTTCATAAACAGTAAATACACAAAAAATCAGTTTATACAAATATTCACGTATATGCTTTCCATGATTCAATAAACAAGCAGTTGACAGTTCCAGCAGTAGCACCCAGCAATGGTCAACAGGTGCAAATAGCAGTCACATAATATTTCATCAGCAGTAATTAAACAGCTCCAACAGTGGCACCCAGCAATGTTGAACAGGTGCAGATACCAACAAGTGACATCATTCAGCAGAAGCAGTTCCATTAGAGGCACCCAGCAATGTTGAACAGGTGCAGACAGCAACAAGTGACATCATTTCAGTAGAAGCAGTTCCAATAGTGGCACCCAGCAATGTTGAGCAGCTGCAGACAACAACAAGTGACATCATTTCAGTAGAAGCAGTTCAGTCAGTGGCACCCAGCAATGTTGAGCCGGTGCAGACGCCAACAAGTGACATCTTCTCAGTAGAAGAAGTTCCATCAGTGGCACCCAGCAATGTTGAACAGGTGCAGACATCAACAAGTGACATTATGTCAGTAGAAGCAGTTCCATCAGTGGCACCCAGCAATGTTGAACAGGTGCAGACACCAACAACTGACATCATTCAGCAGAAGGAGTTCAATTAGTGGCACCCAACAATGTTGAACAGGTGCAGAAACCAACAAGTGCCATCATGTTAGTAGAAGCAGCTCCATTAGTGGCACCCAACAATGCTGAACAGGTGCAGACACCAACAAGCAACATCATTCAGCAGAAGCAGTTCCATTAGTGGCACCCAACAATGTTGAACAGGTGCAGACACCAACAAGTGACATCATTCAGCAGAAGCAGTTCCATTAGAGGCACCCAGCAATGTTGAACAGGTGCAGACAGCAACAAGTGACATCATTTCAGTAGAAGCAGTTCCAATAGTGGCACCCAGCAATGTTGAGCAGCTGCAGATAGCAACAAGTGACATCATTTCAGTAGAAGCAGTTCAGTCAGTGGCACCCAGCAATGTTGAGCCGGTGCAGACACCAACAAGTGACATCTTCTCAGTAGAAGAAGTTCCATCAGTGGCACCCAGCAATGTTGAACAGGTACAGACATCAACGAGTGACATTATGTCAGTAGAAGCAGTTCCATCAGTGGCACCCAGCAATGTTGAACAGGTGCGGACACCAACAAGTGACATCATTCAGCAGAAGCAGTTCAATTAGTGGCACCCAACAATGTTGAACAGGTGCAGACACCAACAAGTGCCATCATGTTAGTAGAAGCAGCTCCATTAGTGGCACCCAACAATGCTGAACAGGTGCAGACACCAACAAGCGACATCATTCAGCAGAAGCAGTTCCATTAGTGGCACCCAACAATGTTGAACAGGTGCAGACACCAACAAGTGACATCATTCAGCAGAAGCAGTTCCATTAGAGGCACCCAGCAATGTTGAACAGGTGCAGACAGCAACAAGTGACATCATTTCAGTAGAAGCAGTTCCAATAGTGGCACCCAGCAATGTTGAGCAGCTGCAGACAGCAACAAGTGCCATCATTTCAGTAGAAGCAGTTCAGTCAGTGGCACCCAGCAATGTTGAACAGGTGCAGACAGCAACAAGTGACTTCATTTCAGTAGAAGCAGTTTCAGTGGCACCCAGCAATGTTGAACAGGTGCAGACACCAACAAGTGACATCATTTCAATAGAAGCAGTTCCATCAGTTGCACTCAGCAATGTTGAACAGGTGCAGACACAAACAAGTGACTTCTTCAGTTGAAGCAGTTCCACCAGTGGCACCCAGCAATGTTGACAGGTGCAGACAGCAACAAGTGACATTATGTCAGTAGAAGCAGTTCCATCAATGGCACACAGCAATGTTGAACAGGTGCAGACACCAACAAGTGACATCAGTCAGCAGAAGCAGTTCCATTACTGTGTAACGCCGGAAATACATATCCTCCTATTTCCATCTATTGTACTATTATTTTTTTCCCTTGTTTTGATACCTCAAGATATGACATTTCTGTCTCTTTATACATTGTAATTGTTTTACTGTTTGTATGTATATATTTATGCACTCATGTCGATGTATAATTGGTTTGTTTCGTAAATATTATTTGTATTTTTACGCTGGGTCTTGCCTAGGGAAAACTGTTATCGAAAGATTACATCGATGGGTCGTGTGAAGAATCAAAGTGTGCAAGATCTTTGGTAGTGTTAACTCTGCCGCGTGGAGCGCGGGCAGAGAGAGTCTGGCTGGAGTAGCGAGTGGAGCAGGTGTGTTGTGTGACGCTCCCGCGAGTTGCCGCCCTTTCGGGGTTTGGCAGCATGTAATTGCGCTCGACTCGCGATGATAGTTTCTGACATGGCGTCGCGGACGGGAAGCATTAGCTGGCGCACATCAAGAGCCCGTTTCGCCTGGTGACCGTGTCGAGAAGAAGGCGCGCCAACATCCAGCTTCTGCAACAGCGACGGCCGACAATGAGTGACTGTCGCCACCTCCTCGATCGACGGCTTCAAACCTTCAATCAACCAACAAGGAAGACTAAAAGCACGTAAAGTTTCAGAACTGTATGGCAGACCTCAGCTTTTCAAATTGTTCCAATTGCCTCGCAAAATTACAGCAATTTAGCATGAACCTTTGTTGCTCATTGTCCCAATTGCATTGCCAAGCAGGGTCCCTTCCTTTTCCGAAATGAGCCCGAGGGTCGTTGAAATTCAAACGCCAGCATCATTCGATTTCACTGCTTTAATTTCAAAGTTCAGCTGGCTACAATATTTAGATTGCACAAGCACAAATTAAGAGTGCCAGTTTTGTTACCGTATTTTAGTTACCTGTGACTGCAGCTCAGCTTGGTACGTACTAAATTTTACTATTGTTAATTGTTCAGGATCATTTAATTCAAGTTCAAAGTTAATTCTCTTATTTCTAAATTGCGTACATTCAAGTAGCTTTTGAAATGATTGTTGAGGTAGTCCAAGACTAACCTTATTTTACTGAATGTCGATGTGCTTCAGAAAGAAAGCTCACTATTAACTTCAGTCACTAAATCAACTTTCGATTTTCCAGTTTTATTAATTCTTTTGCTAAATTAAGTCAGAGTGTAGCGAAATTTATTACTTCTGACAAACTTTCAGTTTTCACACTACACGTGTCAACCTTCAGTTGCCACGCTTCTAGTGCTAATTATATGTGTAATTACCTTTCTTTTTCTGTTACTATAGTAATTGTCCTTAGGACTGGCGACCGTAATTTCCCCCAAATCTCAAATATCTAATTACCGCTAGTTAATTATTAACGTAATGGCCGCACATTTACTTTCTTCATTAACTTTACCCCTTTTCAAAATTAATTTCCACCAGTTTCATTTGCATTTTTCCTTTCCTTTAGATGTAACCCTTTCCTCCCTCTTTACCGACAGATTAGCTTCGGTGACGATTGCTTTTCCCAAATTTCCATTAGGTACACGCGGTTTAATTTTTCACTGTCATTAAGGTCGATAAGTGAGGGGGAGGTTACACGTGGCGACCTGGTGACAGGACAATCTTCGGATTTGTGGTTGTTCTGGACACGAATTTTGTATGTTGCAAATCTCGTAACGAAGTACTGGTTACGTACAGGCCGTTACGTCAGCGAGAATAAGTAGTGGGAGTAATCCTAATTATATTTGAGATTTGGCATTTATATTGAAAATTATTAAAATGAGTGAAGGCAACAATTGCCAAAATTTGGTAGACTTGGATACGGAACAATCGGTCGAACAGTGGGAAACGCGCACCGCTGTACCCATTGTTCAGGGGCAGGCGGCGAACATGAAAGACGCGACCGCCGAAACGCAACAAAGAGCAGAAATGGAATTCCAAACTTTAGAAAATGTTTCGGAATCGGAAGTGAAAATCAAATCTGAATCCCTTGATGACGAATACGGGGGGAAAATTAAAGAGGAAGCCGCTGCGGAAGTAAAACCGGTAGTTTCCGGGAATTTAACTGATTTATTGAATGTTTTGATTAACGAAATCAAGAGTCAATCGGCCAAGCAAGAAGATCAGGCTGCCAAGCAAGAAGCTCAGTCTGAAAAATTTGAACGGATGCTAGACAATCAGAACAAAGCTATTAACGTTGTTATCAACAATGTTGGAGTTGTTAACACAAAAGTTGATAAAATCAAAGAAGATATTGTTGTAATTAATACCGAAATCGGTAATCTTAAACAGGAAATGATAGGCGTTCAGGCGGAAATTGCGAGCATAAATACACGTTTTAATTCTGAAATTAGCAGAATCGAGAAAAGTGTAGGAGAATCAGTTGCTCCGATCATCGAGAATAAGGTGACGGAACAAATTCAATTAGTGAAATAAGAGGATCAAAAGAAGGTGGAAACTTTAAAGGCTTTAGTATCCGAAGTAGATACCAAAGTGACCAAGCAGGCTAATACCTGCGAAGAGAAAAAAAGGGAAGTAGAAACGCTTGCGACAACCACTTGCCAAGTAATTACGAGAGTTTCGGAATTAGAAAAGAAACTTGACGAAAAATAGAGCTATGTGCCAATCTATGCACATAGTTCGGAATTGTTGACGAAAGAGGAGCGGTTCGACCCCTTGAAAAAAGGCGGTATACACGCGACGGATTTCATTAAGAATTGTGAAAGAGTTTTACCCAGATCATGGACTGATGAGAGAAAAATTAATGCGATTGTTGATGTGTTGGCTGGTGATGCCAAGCGTTGGGGCTTAAACCTCAACATTACGAACCTGACTTTTGACGAATTTAAAAATTTGTTTCTGGCTGAATACTGGTCAGAGCAAAAACAGCAAAGTGTCTGGCGCGAATTTGTCGTATCGAGGCCTTTCGATGCGAATTCGCGCGGTTCGATGAAGGAGTTTTGTGAGGGCTGGATCCGCAAGTTGGAATACTTGCGTGATCGCCGCACGGTATCCGAAATAGTCTGGGAACTCTACAAAAAGCTTCCAGATGATATAAAACGCTACGTAGGAAGCAATTACAGAACAATAAATGATTTCCTGGAAAGAGTGGAGGACGAGGACTATTGGCGCAATAATCGCGACAGTGGTAGAGGCCGTGGTAACAACAACGGGTACTGCAGCAACCACAACAACAATAACCATGGGAATAATGCATACCGCAACCATGGCGGCAATAACAATAATGGTTCGGATCGTAATAACAATCGGTACAATGCAAATAATAACAGGAATGACGGAAACCAGTATCATACTAACGTGATACGGGCTTCACAGAATAGTAATAACGCCAGAGGGTGTGATCAGCCGCCTCAGCAGCATCCGGGGACCGTATCTGCTGGGACGAGACAGGGAAACCATTAGCCGCGCCGGTGAGGGGCCGACCGGGCGTGGAGAAATTTTGGCGGCCCAATAGCAGGAGAAAACCCAGGTGTCGTCGATATGAAAATTCCGGGTGGAATAATCAACGGCGGGAGAGTGTGCCAGTGTTAGGAGAAAGGAGTGCGCCCACAAGTAGTAGATCAGCTGTATACACTGCAGTAGGAAGTACATTCACTGTCAGTGAGAACAATTTAATTAGTGTTCCGGAAATCGATTATAAAGTGGCAGCTGTAATACCCACAGCGGAACTGGAGATTGAGTTTAAGAATGATTCGCAAGTGTTGAAAGAAGATCAGATGTCGGATAAAACGTCCGTCATCGAGCGAGGGGATGCAGAGAGGGATGAGGTCTGGTTAAGGTAGTTCGGTCGCTTATACGACGAACTAAGAGATTATAGGGGCCTGTACGGGAAAAGTGTTTATGGGGAGCGCGGGCAGGATTTGCCACGTCTCGTCCCGCAGGAAGATAGTGATTGTGAAGTGATGGAAAGTTCTGGCCCTAACCGGCAGACTTTACTAGAAATAGTTGATATTAAGGGGGAGCACGAGCAAGATGCGTCGTGTTTCATCCCGCAGGAGTTGAATGTTGAAGTAGTAACGGAAAGTTCTGGCCCTAACCGGCAGACTTTACCGAAAGTTGTAGTGGTAGAAGTAGCCGACCCATCCGACGCGAACATCCAGTTTAAACATTGCGAGAGTATTAAGGAGAAAGATTACGAAAATTTTAGTGATAGCCGGACACGACTGGTAGAAAAGCACGTAGATTACAGCGTGTATGAGGTTAGAGCTGACATTATACGGTCAGAAGATAACAGTGTGGGTTGCGCAGATCTAGAGGAAGTAATTGCAGATACTACTGGGCACATGTCTCCAGGTAGATTGGCAGATGAGATCAATCTGATTAAAGAGGAATCAACGAAGGTGACAGTTAGTGAATTGATAGCAAAGCAACACTCACTAGTTGACGAGTTACAGGAAAAGGTTTCGGTATTGGAGGCGACGCTACAGACTAAGCCTCAGGACAAACGTGTTGAAATTAAAACTGTATGTGAACAGAGGCTGAAAAAGCCGCCAGATAAACAGGATTTAGGATCAAAGCCGGATGGTTCTTTCTGGAATGACCTGGATATAGACGAGGATTTACTGTGGGAAAATAAAGAAACAGTCGAGGACAAGTGTAGACAGATAGTTGTGTCTGTTAATATGCACGACCTACAACTAAACGTGTTGATTGACACCGGTGCAGAATTGAGTGCTGTATCTGGGAAAATTTTTGAGTTACTGAAAGACAGACCTGGCATCGTAGTTATGCCAGTAACAGGAGTGAAAATCATCGGCGCTACTGGGAAGGCCAGTAAATCGGTCACAAAACAGATTTTTGTCAACTTCGAGATATGTGGGGCACGATTTGAACAAGAGTTTGTCGTCGTGCCAGACTTAACTACGGAAGTAATTATCGGGTTGGATTGGCTATTAAAGTACCGTGCAGTGATTAACTGCGAAAGCAAAACTTTGACATGTATGTCACTAGATAAAACAATAATAGTTAGTTTTGACGAGGCAGGAGACGGTGTGCATAGGCAATACCAGCCTATACACATTGTTAACTGGTCGGATGCTATTGATGTAGGTATTAATTTGAACTACTGTAATGTGAGGAATCTCTGCATTGACAATAGTGTAGAAAGTGAATTGGAAAGTATTGTAGACGGTGTGTCAAACGTAACACACGAACAAAGACGAGGCCTGTATGAAGTAATAATGAGGAATAAGAGTGTGTTTTCAGACAAACCGGGACTTGTGGAAGGATATAAATGCAAGTTACATGTAATTCCGCACGAACCATTCTTCGTGAGACCGTATGCTATACCGCTGTCCAAAAAGGAAGCAGTGCAACGGGAGATAGATAAGATGATCGAATGGGGAGTGATTGAAAGAAGTACGAGTCCATACAATAACGGTTTGGTCATTGTAGCAAAACGGGATGGTAGTGTGCGTATTGTGATTGACGCACGCACGTTGAATAGGGTCGTTCAACGTGAAACAGACAGACCAGAGAGTATGGAGGAGATTTTGCAACGTTTTCATGACGTTAAGTTCATGACTAGCCTCGATCTGACAGCTAGTTACTGGCAAATAGAACTTGAAGAAGAATCTAGGCCATACACCGCCTTCTTGTTTGCGGGCAGGTGTTATCAGTATAGAGTACTGCCGTTTGGACTTAATATATCTGTGTCCGTATTCATCAGGGCCCTAGATAAAGTGCTAGGACCGGCTTTGAGTTCAAGATTAACTGTGTATGTTGACGACCTATTGTTGGCCAATGCCACTTGGCATGACCATTGTGACCTGTTAGATGAAGTTTTGAGAGCATTGCGCCGTGGCGGAATGACTCTAAAGCTAAAGAAATGCGAATTTGTGAAGCAGGAACTGAAATTTTTAGGGCATGTAATTACCACTGCTGGTATTACGAAGGACCCAGAGAAACTAGAGGCAATAAGGAATTGTCCTCCACCCAAGTCTAGGAAACAGTTAAAAAGTTTTCTAGGGTTATCGGGATTTTACCGTAAATTTGTTAAAGGACAAGTGTTTAATGATGAAAATTTGAATAACCTCTTACGCAAAAACGTTCCGTTTGTGTGGACTGACGGGTGTCAGGCCGCTTTCGAGAGATTAAAAGACGAGTTGTTAAGATCTAACATACTATTTCATCCTGATTTATCGCTACCCTTCCATCTGGGAACGGATTCGTCGAATTACGGGGTGGTGTAGAACTGTTCCAAGAGGTTGATAAAGGAGAGGATAAGGAACACCGGACGATAGCGTTCGCGAGTCGAACTTTATCAAAAAGTGAGCGAAACTACACGATTTCTTAGAAAGAGTGTCTCGCTATCGTGTGGGGATTCAAAAAGTTCAAGGGTTACCTATGGGACCGTAAGGTGATTATTCATACGGACCATAAGGCGCTCACTTATCTGAAGGATTGTAAACTACTTCACGAAAGACTGACTAGGTGGTCGCTGTATTTACAGCAATTTAACTATGACATCTGTTACGTAAAAGGGACCGACAATTGCGTAGCGGATGCGCTGTCGTGTTTGCCCGAGTCTAATCAAGAGATATTGAAAGATGAGTCAGATGGAGTGGTCAAATTATACTATTTTAAAGAAGTTGAGGGACGTAAATTAATAATGAACATCTGTAAGAATCTACGTCGTCATCAGAACGAGGACGGTTGTTTAAATATGGTGAAAACCCGATATGACGAAAGGAGTCCAGAAGGAGAAAAATTAAGGAAGTATTACAAGATATATGATCATATCTTGTACATATGTAAGAGTGAAGATAGTAATATTTGGCGGGTATGCTGGCCCACCAAATACGTCACGGAAATAATTGACTACTACCATTTGGCGTATGGTCACTGTGGACCAAAGAAATGTACGGAAAAGCTGAGTGAAGTAGCGCATTTTAACAACATGTTAAAACGCGTTACTGACAGAGTGAAAACTTGCGATTTATGTCAGAAGGTGAAGGTTACCAACTGTACGAGTCGTGGTCCTATGCAAAGTATAAGGCCTAACGACAACTTTGAATTACTGTGTGTAGACTTGTACGGATCTTTGCCCAAGTCATCAGGAAACTTCGCCTACATTTTAGTAGTGCTAGAAGCTTTTTCCAAGTTCATCAAACTATACCCGATTAGGAAAGCTACAGCCAAAGCAGTCTATAGCAAGCTTGTGAACGATTATTTTGTTCATATTGGTAAGCCCAAGGCGATTCTATCAGACAATGGGGCACAATTTACTTCTAAGTTGTGGAATGAAGGCATGGAAAGTAATGGGGTCGAGGTGATCCATATTTCAGCTTATTGTCCGGCTGGGAATCCCGCTGAGAGGTATATGCGCGAGCTAGGCCGACTTTGCCGTACCTATTGCCATCAAAACCATAGGGCATGGGGCAAATATGTAGCAGTATTTGAGAGAATTATGAACACCTTGAGACATGAATCTACGGGATTTTCTCCAGAGGAAATCCTGTTGGGTGACAGAAGTAAAAGTTTAGTGGAAGAGATAATCAAATTCCCTAATTCCCTCCACGGATTGACATTAGTATTTGTGTGAAAAAAGATCGTTTGCGAGAAGTAATGAAGCTTAAAGCCGATGCTCGCATACGTCGTCATGACGCTAAATCGCGTTTTGCTAAGTTTGCGATCGGAGACTTAGTACTTGTAAAAGCTCATGAGAAATCGAGCGAGATAGACAATGAAATCTCCAAATTTAAGTTTGTTTATAATGGACCATAAAAAGTCATTGGTATACCTCACACAAATGCTTATTGCTTAGAGTATCCAAGCTCTGGAAAACTATTAGGTATACGGAACATTGTAGACTTGAAATTGTACCAACCTAGGATCGATTAATACCACACAATGGGTAATTTATACAGTATGTAAAATAGAGTGTAAGATTTAACGATTGCTAGATTGCCATGCTTTTGACTGACCAAGGTCATTAAAGATGTTGTAATTGATAAGTAATTAATTTTGATTAATCTATTTAATTTTAATCAATTTAATCATGATCTAATCAACTGAAAACTCCAAGCTGCTAGTTTAAGTTTTCAGCTGAGTCACAGTAAATTAAGCAATGTAAATATGATTTTGTAACTAGCTGTAAGATTTCATGAATATGTGTTTTACTAGTCACTGCCGATGTACTTAGACGCTGTTTTAAGTTTCAGGCTAGTACATGCGTGTGATGATGGACAGTGTTGAGTTATCCACTGTGATAGTATTAAGGGACTCCTTGAGATTACTCGGGAGTGAGTTTTTCCTAAAGAGTTCAGTGAAACGGACGTTCTGGAAATGCCGTCACACAGGCGAGTGAGATCAAGCGTGCCGTACAGGCGGGCGCAACAATACTTGCGAGGCGAGGCCGCTGTCGGCTCTTGTGCCGCTGTCGGCATTCTTTGTACTTGCGAGTACGGAAGGCGGAATTGTTTTTCTTCCTGGACAGCTGATATGAAAGAATTCTGTTGTCAATATTTATGTTTTTGTCGATCTGCTGAATATTATTTTCTTGTTTAGCATTAAGTGGACTCTCATGGCAAGCGTATTAATTACGAAAAGGTTATATAAAATGTGTATTCTATGTAATTAATAATTAATTTGCGTATTTTGATCTACCTGTTTTTATGATCACGTACTCTGATTAATTTTGTAAGTAGTATTCCATTTCATGATAGTGTTACGGATTTTGACGATTTTGGAATAGCTAAACCATTTTCTATATCTTCTATGAATTTTAATATGTTGTCAACCTGTTTTATTTTGTGCAAGATGACAGAGTGAAATAAGATTAGGAGTGTCTCCACTCAATTATTATGATCTAAAAATTGATTTATGATTAATTAGACGAATGCTAAATTTTGTTGATGTTTTAAGCATATGCATTTCCGCTGTTTCTTTTTTGGGACATTTTCTGAGTCTGTTTATGTTACACGAACATCCTCAGACAATGTGGGGCACGTGTAACGCCGGAAATGCATATCCTCCTATTTCCATCTATTGTACTATTATTTTTTTCCCCTTGTTTTGATACCTCAAGATATGACATTTCTGTCTCTTTATATATTGTAATTGTTTTACTGTTTGTATATATATATATTTGTGAACTCATGTCGATGTATAATTGGTTTGTTTCGTAAATATTATTTGTATTTTTACGCTGGGTCTTGCCTAGGGAAAACTGCTATCGAACGATTACATCGATGGGTCGTGTGAAGAATCAAAGTGTGTAGGATCTTTGGTAGTGTTAACTCTGCCGCGTGGAGCGCGGGCAGAGAGAGTCTGGCTGGAGTAGCGAGTGGAGCAGGTGTGTTGTGTGACGCTCCCGCGAGTTGCCGCGCTTTCGGGGTTTGGCAGCATGTAATTGCGCTCGACTCGCGATGATAGTTTCTGACATGGTGTCGCGGACGGGAAGCATTAGCTGGCGCACATCAAAAGCCCGTTTCGCCTGGTGACCGTGTCGAGAAGAAGGCGCGCCAACATCCAGCTTCTGCAACAGCGACGGCCGACAATGAGTGACTGTCGCCACCTCCCCGATCGACGGCTTCAAACCTTCAATCAACCAACAAGGAAGACTAAAAGCACGTAAAGTTTCAGAACTGTATGGCAGACCTCAGCTTTTCAAATTGTTCCATTTGCCTCGCAAAATTACAGCAACTTAGCATGAACCTTTGTTGCTCATTGTCCCAATTGCATTGCCAAGCAGGGTCCCTTCCTTTTCCGAAATGAGCCCGAGGATCGTTGAAATTCAAACGCCAGCATCATTCGATTTCACTGCTTTAATTTCAAAGTTCAGCTGGCTACAATATTTAGATTGCACAAGCACAAATTAAGAGTGCCAGTTTTGTTACCGTATTTTAGTTACCTGTGACTGCAGCTCAGCTTGGTACGTACTAAATTTTACTATTGTTAATTGTTCAGGATCATTTAATTCAAGTTCAAAGTTAATTCTCTTATTTCTAAATTGCGTACATTCAAGTAGCTTTTGAAATGATTGTTGAGGTAGTCCAAGACTAACCTCATTTTACTGAATTTCGATGTGCTTCAGAAAGAAAGGTCACTATTAACTTCAGTCACTAAATCAACTTTCGATTTTCCAGTTTTATTAATTCTTTTGCTAAATTAAGTCAGAGTGTAGCGAAATTTATTACTTCTGACAAACTTTCAGTTTTCACACTACACGTGTCAACCTTCAGTTGCCACGCCTCTAGTGCTAATTATATGTGTAATTACCTTTCTCTTTCTGTTACTATAGTAATTGTCCTTAGGACTGGCGACCGTAATTTCCCCCAAATCTCAAATATCTAATTACCGCTAGTTAATTGTTAACATAATGGCTGCACATTTACTTTCTTCATTAACTTTACCCTTTTTCAAAATTAATTTCCACCAGTTTCATTTGCATTTTTCCTTTCCTTTAGATGTAACCCTTTCCTCCCTCTTTACCGACAGATTAACTTTGGTGACGATTGCTTTTCCCAAATTTCCATTAGGTACACGTGGTTTAATTTTTCACTGTCATTAAGGTCGATAAGTGAGGGGGAGGTTACAAGTGACACCCAACAATGTTGAACAGGTGCAGACACCAACAAGTGACATTATGTCAGTAGAAGCAGTTCCATCAGTGGCACCCAGCAATGTTGAACAGGTGCAGACACCAACAAGTGACATCATTTAAATAGAAGCAGTTCCATCAGTTGCACCCAGCAATGTTGAACAGGTGCAGACACCAACAAGTGACTTCTTCAGTAGAAGCAGTTCCACCAGTGGCACCCAGCAATGTTGACAGGTGCAGACAGCAACAAGTGACATTTTCAGTAGAAGCAGTTCCATCAGTGGCACCCAGCAATGTTGAACAGGTGCAGACAGCAACAAGTGACATCAGTTCAGTAGAAGCAATTCCATCAGTGGCACCCAGCAATGTTGAACAGGTGCAGACACCAACAAGTGACATCATTTAAATAGAAGCAGTTCCATCAGTTGCACCCAGCAATGTTGAACAGGTGCAGACACCAACAAGTGACTTCTTCAGTAGAAGCAGTTCCACCAGTGGCACCCAGCAATGTTGACAGGTGCAGACAGCAACAAGTGACATTTTCAGTAGAAGCAGTTCCATCAGTGGCACCCAGCAATGTTGAACAGGTGCAGACAGCAACAAGTGACATCAGTTCAGTAGAAGCAATTCCATCAGTGGCACACAGCAATGTTGAACAGGTGCAGACACCAACAAGTGACATCATTCAGCAGAAACAGTTCCATCAATGGCACCCAGTAATGTTGAGCAGGTGCAAGTAACAGTCCATGATATTCACTATCACTAATTAGACACTTCATCAGCAGTCATCAGCAAATATTAAACATGTCCTAGTGGCACCAATCATGTAGAAAAAGTGCAAGTAACAGTCCATAATATTCACTATCAATAATTAGACAGTTCATCAGCAGTAATTAAATATTTCCAGGTGGCATCCACCATGTTGAATAAGTGCAGGTAATAGTCCATAATACTCACTATCACTAATCAGACAGTTCATCAGCAGTCATCAGCAGAAATTAAACATTTCGTTGTGGCACCAATTATGTTGAACAGGTGCAGGCATGAACAACAGTTTGAATGCACACACAATTGCTTTTACAAAATTATCATCAATGCTCTTACTCTAAACATACAAATTATAATAAACACACAAGTGATATCAGATAATTGTCATATTAACTATTACAAATACACAAATACCAGTAAACCTATAATATTTATAGGTGTCAGTGCACGCCACAACAAACAAGTTAAATAATATTTAGGAGATAGGTCGGTGACAATTATTTGGGATTAGGAAAGGAAAACACACAAAACACACTCACTCATCTTTCATCCACATTAAGTGCTACTGTGTAGTTGAATAGTGTTAACTGTGTAAATGCAATTCTGTCGAAATTTAATGTTCAACTTGTGTATCAAGTAGTAGTGGCACAGTGTATAACAGACAATAATACACTCCTGGAAATTGAAATAAGAACACCGTGAATTCATTGTCCCAGGAAGGGGAAACTTTATTGACACATTCCTGGAGTCAGATACATCACATGATCACACTGACAGAACCACAGGCACATAGACACAGGCAACAGAGCATGCACAATGTCGGCACTAGTACAGTGTATATCCACCTTTCGCAGCAATGCAGGCTGCTATTCTCCCATGGAGACGATCGTAGAGATGCTGGATGTAGTCCTGTGGAACGGCTTGCCATGCCATTTCCACCTGGCGCCTCAGTTGGACCAGCGTTCGTGCTGGACGTGCAGACCGCGTGAGACGACGCTTCATCCAGTCCCAAACATGCTCAATGGGGGACAGATCCGGAGATCTTGCTGGCCAGGGTAGTTGACTTACACCTTCTAGAGCACGTTGGGTGGCACGGGATACATGCGGACGCGCAATGTCCTGTAGGAACAGCAAGTTCCCTTGCCGGTCTAGGAATGGTAGAACGATGGGTTCGATGACGGTTTGGATGTACCGTGCACTATTCAGTGTCCCCTCGACGATCACCAGTGGTGTACGGCCAGTGTAGGAGATCGCTCCCCACACCATGATGCCGGGTGTTGGCCCTGTGTGCCTCGGTCGTATGCAGTCCTGATTGTGGCGCTCACCTGCACGGCGCCAAACACGCATACGACCATCATTGGCACCAAGGCAGAAGCGACTCTCATCGCTGAAGACGACACGTCTCCATTCGTCCCTCCATTCACGCCTGTCGCGACACCACTGGAGGCGGGCTGCACGATGTTGGGGCGTGAGCGGAAGACGGCCTAACGGTGTGCGGGACCGTAGCCCAGCTTCATGGAGACAGTTGCGAATGGTCCTCGCCGATACCCCAGGAGCTACAGTGTCCCTAATTTGCTGGGAAGTGGCGGTGCGGTCCCCTACGGCACTGCGTAGGATCCTATGGTCTTGGCGTGCATCCGTGCGTCGCTGCGGTCCGGTCCGAGGTCGACGGGCATGTGCACCTTCCGCCGCCCACTGGCGACAACATCGATGTACTGTGGAGACCTCACGCCCCACGTGTTGAGCAATTCGGCGGTACGTCCACCCGGCCTCCCGCATGCCCACTATACGCCCTCGCTCAAAGTCCGTCAACTGCACATACGGTTCACGTCCATGCTGTCGTGGCATGCTACCAGTGTTAAAGACTGCGATGGAGCTCCGTATGCCACGGCAAACTGGCTGATACTGACGGCGGCGGTGCACAAATGCTGCGCAGTTAGCGCCATTCGACGGCCAACACCGCGGTTCCTGGTGCGTCCACTGTGCCGTGCGTGTGATCATTGCTTGTACAGCCCTCTCGCAGTGTCCGGAGCAAGTATGGTGGGTCTGACACACCGGTGTCAATGTGTTCTTTTTTCCATTTCCAGGAGTGTAGTTAGTCAACATCATAGTCATCATGTCAAGACCAATGTTTGCCAAGCCAAATCAATATACGGTTGCTGAACAACTGTCAGTGTGCCGAGATATGCAAATACTTCCTCTCTCCAAAAAAAAGTATATACTTCTTAGTGATTTAACAAAGTGTGTATGTAGACAATCTACCTTCTACTTGAGTGTTCTAGTCTGCCATCTTCATCCTCCTTGTTCCATATAAACCAACAAAAAAAATATTCTCCTCACTTTCTTTACCTCTTATCCACCAAAACTCCAATAATCATCATCACATAAACTTAATACTTCAATAATACGTCTTACGTCGATACATATAAACCTTATCATCAATACCATTTACCTTACCTCTTGTCCACCAAAACTCCAATAATCATCAACTTCACATAATCTCAGTACCTCAATAATACCTCTTCAATACATCGATACATTTAAACCTTAACATAATATCATTTCACTTCCATAACAACTCTTTCCTCTAGTCAGTCTCCTTGAACAAGTACAGATAAAATCCTAGTGCAAACTTCAGTTCATCATCCCATACAATCTGAAGACACAATGTCCACACACAACCTCTGTGTAATCCATGTGATCCAAATCTTCAACTCATTATGAATTATAAGATACATTTTGGTTACCTTGCCCATTATTAAACAAAAGAAATGCATACATGACCTCTAACAGCCTTTAGTTCGAAGAACTTTCAGTAAGTAAGTACGATTACGAAGTGTGAATAATCTTGATATTTCAGTGTGTACACCACTTCAAGAATTATGGCAAACAGAAGCAAACATGTGGAGTATTTCTTGTGTCAAGTATCACTTGCTATTTCAATTGCTCACGAAGAATGCAGTGTAATAACTGTCAATGGTCTAAACCTAGTGTTGGTATGTCATGTCGTTAGCTTCCTTCCTATTAGCATAAATTTATACAGCTTCCATAAAACCTCCAGTTCATGTGACTTCAATGAAGTTTCTTGTACTAATGTCGTTCGAAGCATTATAGCAGTTCATTTTGTTATCTTATAAGGCACTGAGCGTAAGCAAAACATGCAATAGCGAGTAAATATACCAGTAGAGAACAGAATGTCAACAAGTGGATGCAGCACAATTCCTACAATGAGGCTCTGCCAAGCGAACAATCTACAATTAATACCATAGTGTGACCTAAACTCTATGTTCGTACACCTCATATCGGCATTTCTATATACCAAATTAAAGAGTAGTTATGACAACAAACAGAAATGTATAAATATGCAATCCATACACAAAGCAGCAAATATGTTATCTTACATAATAAACAGGTCATTATCATCATATCAGCATAAGTAAATAAATGTTCATACGTAATCTTAATAAGTAAACATGATGGCGCAAGCAGATAAATCACAAAGTATAACTTACATACATAACCATATCAGCACAATTAATCAGGTGACAATTATAATTCAAATAAATAAGCACAGCAGGCACATCATAGAAAAAAATGTGACATCAGTGAAAAAGCATAGCAGCCAAGCGATGCATAATATACATAAGTAACAACCCTGTTCATTAATCAATCATTGTCAAAATCAGTTAATGTACGCAAGCACGTCGCTTCACAAGTAAATTCATAGAACATGAAATTTAGCACAAAGTATGAGTTACGTAATCGCAAGCAGCAAATTACGTCTAAAATACTTACCTAAGTGGAAATATGTTACCTGAAAAATAAACTCAATTAATCGTTACCTTTTTAGTTTATTAGTTTCATCTTCGAAATTACATTCTTCCTGAAATTTTCTCGATAGCAACTCCTCTTAACGTCGGACACACACAGAATTTACCTGAAGGTCTTAAATATTTTATACAACCGTATCCTGAAAAATACTGAACGTTAATAACATAATTTATCAAGTCACTATAGCTTTATACTGAATTTAATCGGAGAAATTAGACTGTGTATTTGTTTACGGCTGTCAGTGTATTCGCACTGAGCGCTCGACCAGCTGTAGGCGCGTGACGTAGGAAGTAATTGTTTGCGGTCAACGACTGCCTTGTGCGGCGCGCAGACTTCATTGTTGCTTTGAGTATGTGCCGCCGCCGGAACACGGCGCGGTATCCTTGTACTCTCCATGTGTTTACGTATAACTGTTAGTTTCTCGAAAGAATGTCATTCCACAAAAATTTTAACGTTCGATATATGATGTACTCCCTTAGAGCGTCGAGATTTAAGAGTTTCTACTTCAACAGTGTTATCGTGAATAATTTTGCAAACTCTATATGGACCGTTATAAAGCAGAAAAAATTTGCGACACAAGCCTTTTCCTTTGTGAGACAAACGATGAGACTTAATTAACACCTTTTGACCAACTGACAAGATTTTTTAAACGACCAGGACGTTTAGCTGATTTCTCTCTTCTAGCAGCCGCAGACGCAATATTTTGTAGAGCCAGGTTGACAACTTCAGCCCGCATCTCGTGGTCGTGCGGTAGCGTTCTCGCTTCCCACGCCCGGGTTCCCGGGTTCGATTCCCGGCGGGGTCAGGGATTTTCTCTGCCTCGTGATGGCTGGGTGTTGTGTGCTGTCCTTAGGTTAGTTAGGTTTAAGTAGTTCTAAGTTCTAGGGGACTGATGACCATAGATGTTAAGTCCCATAGTGCTCAGAGCCATTTGAACCATTTTGACAACTTCAGAATGCCGCAGTTTCCGTGTAGGCGGAAAAGGAACGATTTCAGAAATGCGATTTGTCGGTGCTTTATTTTTTAATATCAATATAGGCGGTAAAGAAGTTGAATCATTAGGGAGTTCATTCAGAATGTTTTGAAAAATATGAAGATACTGATCCCACGTTCTGTGATTCTGATGACAATACAGTCGACACAATTTATTGATTTCCTTCATCCATCTCTCTGAAGCGTTAGATTGAGGGTGAAAAAGTGAAATGAAAATTGGTTTAATCTTACGACGCCGTAGAGTACGAAGCCAAATTTTAGAGCTAAACTGTGATCCATTATTTGATATAACCTTATCAACATGACCCACTTCACTAAGAAAATGGTTGATGAAAGCGTTAGATACTGAACGAGCTGTTGCTTTGCATAAAGGTGTAAAACACACATACTTTGATGTCAATTCCACTGCTACGAAAATGTACGCAAAACCATTAGTAGAACGAACCACTGGACCAAACAAATCGACTGCAGCTATGTCCTTTAATTTCGCTAAAATGATGGGAAACAACGGTGCTCTATGAGAAATAGTTGGCGGCTTAGCCTTTTGACATAATTTGCATTTGGCAACAACAGATCGAATACGTTTTTCCATATTACTGAAGTAGCAATTTTCTCGTAATTTATGAAAGCATTTTCTGGGACCAAAGTGTGCATAACTGAAATGTGTGTACCAAATCAGTTTATTAACCCACTCATCAGGAATACAAACTAACCAAACAGAGTTGTCGACCGATTTTCGTTTAAAAAGAATGTCATTACGAACTAAATAATATTGTCTGATCGCTATGCTTTCCTTTCTCCTCCACTTCTCCTTAATGTCCTTCCAGATTGGATCCTTATTTTGCTCCTTAGCGATGTCCTGATGTCCTGGAGCGAAGACAAAATAAAATTCTCAAACGCAACACTTTGAATATACATCAAACAATAATTGTTTTCCTTGCAGTCCTCTTCAGCACTTTGTTTCAAACCCATAGGTGCACGTGATAAAGCATCAGCAACAATATTTGAAGATCCCTGTATGTAAACAATACTAAAATCAAATTCCTGTAGGTACAGCGCCCATCGTGACAATCTTCCATGAGTTAATTTTGTTGACATAAGAAATTCCAGAGCTCGATGATCGGTGTAAACCTTAGTATATCTGCCAAACAAAAATGTCCGAAATTTTGTAAAAGCCGAAACAACAGCCAAAGCTTCAAGTTTCGTAATCGAATAATTCTTTTCGGATTTAGAGAGAACACGACTTCCAAATGCAATAGTCTTCTGTACTACAACGCCGTTTTCTTCTATCTCTTGAAATAAATGTGCACCTAGGCCTTTGTATGATGAGTCCATCGCCAAACAAAAATCTTTAGATAAATCCGGATGTGAAAGAAGTGGAGCAACAACTAAAGCATCACGAAGTTGTTCAAATTCTGAGTGAGCTTCCTCATCCCAACACCAACTAGAATTCTTTCCAGATAGTTCACATAAACGAGGTGTGGCCAAATTGTCCAATCTAACAAAGCGTCTAAGAAAATTACAGACACCAAGGAAACTACGAACATCACGTTTTGTGGTAGGAACAGCATAATTACGAATAGCGTCTAGTTTCTCTGGATCAGGAAGAATACCTTCTGTAGAAATAATGTGACCAAGAAATTTCACCTGAGGACGACCAAATTCAGATTTTTCCAAGTTAACTGTAATGCCAACTCTTGCAAAGATACGTAATAATGAATTCTAAATTTAGTTATGCTCACTCCAAGAATGTTTAGCAATAAGAATATCGTCAACATATGAAGTAATATTGTCACGAAGATAAACAGGTAAAATTTCGTTTAAACTACGAATGAATGCTGCTGAAGATACAGTAAGTCCAAACGGTAATTTCCGAAACTGGTAACAGTTACCAAAAGCTAAAAAGGCAGTGTATTTTCTACAATCAGTGTGGAGTTCTATTTGCCAAAAACTTGCGCGCATATCAATCGTTGATAAAACTTTAATTCCATGGAAATGTTGAAGAAGTTCATCTAAATTTTGTGGACGGTCAGTTTCAGGAATGATGATATCATTTATCTGTCTGGAATCCAGAACCAAACGAATTGACCCATCCTTTTTAAGAACGACATGTAATGGGCTGGTATAAGGACTGACTGCTGGCTCAATAATGCCTTGATCTAACATGTATTGAAGTTCACTCTTAACCCTGTCTCTGTAAGCCAAAGGAATAGCGTACGTTTTCCCCCGAAATGGTGTGTGTTCTTTTACTTTAAATAAATATTGTAAGCCTTGTAAAGTTCCTGTGTGATGACTAAATACTGTAGCACGTGAAGTCAAAATTTGGTGCAGTTCTTCTCTTGCAATGTCATCTGGCAATTCAGCTTTATTAACCTTTTCATTAATTAATTCTTCGCTATTAATTATATCATCCATCGTATCTCTGTATCTATTGTCGTTGTCATGAATGAACACATTGTCGTCATAATGCTCAACGAAAACATCAGAAGCAAGAAACCTTAAACATTTTGTATCTGATTCAGATCTTGCTAAACACTCGAAAAATTTCTAACATTTTGGCATTCCGGCAACAGTCAAATTCACACTTCCTTCTTTAAAGTTCAAAATTGCCTTATGTGTGTTAAGAAACTCCGTACCTAATATAATTTGTGTACTGAGTAATGGAACAATAATAAAATTAGCAGAAAATTCGTATCCTTGACAAATGAAATTTAGGTTGGTCTGTTGTTTAACTTCCACACTTTTTCCAGAAATAGCGCCTCGAATTGTAGTTTTAGAAACAGGTAACACAGGACAAGCAATGGTTCTTACACATATACGAAAAACTGATTCACTAATGACATTCAATGGGCTCCCAGAATCTAAAACCGCAGTGAACTTATTCTTACCCACACATACTTCAACAACAAAATGTAAAAATGCGTCTACATTATTTTCCTTTTCGTCTAGCAAAATGTCTCTCATGTCTTCCAGGCGTACGTAGTGTAAAGTCGTAGTGTCATTACTTTCTGAACCCTCTATATTGCTGCCAGAAGCCGAAGCTACATGTCATTGTCGATTGCTTACGTCACGTCTTTGATTATTCGCGTCATTTCCTGGATCAATTTCTACGATTTGCACTTGTCTCTCTGAAGTTCTGTCACGTGGGGGATGCCAATTACGTCCCTTCTGTCTGTTAGATACAAATTCTTGGTTGTGTCTGTTATTAAAATTTCTATTTTCCTGTCTGTCTGCATGACTACTTCTTGTGTAATTTCGACTATCACTTCAGAAATTACTGTTAGACCTACTACCCTGGTTATTTCTGTAATAAGAATTTCTATTACTGTATGAATAATTTCTGTCTTGATGATACCGATTACTGTTTCCGTATGATTGATCATTCCGGTACGAATTACCGTTATTATAATTGTCTGTGTAATTTCTGTTAGAACGTCTGTTATTGTCATAAGGCTGGTATCTATTGTCCTGTCTGTTACGTCTGTCATTCTCAAAATTACCCATATAACGCCCGTTCCGATCACTATCCCTTTTCTCTGAAAATCTATTGTAATTACTGTTACTGAAAAATTACAGGAAGTCCGGTCGTCGTTGTCATACTCGAGTTCTTGTAGCAAAGTCTTAAAAGTCTCAATGTCGTCTTTACATCTTCCAGCTAAAGCAATTTGTCTTATGGATTGTGGCAGCTTAGTTAAACAAATGCGAATTAATTCAGTCGGGCTATAAGGGCTGGAAAGGAACTGATTCTTTCGAATCATGTCTTCAAAGTATTCTGCTGGCGTGCGGAACTCAGACTGTTTAAAATTACGCTGCATAATAAGACTATGTTTGACTCTGTCTTGTGTGTTTTCGGACCAATATGTCGATAGAAATGCATGATAAAAATCATTTAAATTATTACAATCTCTAATAAGTGCGCGCATGCGCGTCGCCGATTCGTTTTCTAAATATCCACACATAAATTCCAGTTTGTGACTTAGTGGCCAATTTGGTGGAAGTGTGTACATAAATTGATCTAACCATGAACATGGATGTATGTCATTCCTGGAATTGCGAAAGATCTTAAATTTCCGAACAGTCAAAAAGTGTTTATAGTCAAAGTTTTCGCCTCGTGGCGACAAAGACCTACCGTGTCTGTCCCAGTCACAATGACGATTATTGTCAAGTTCGCGCGCCTGGCACTCTCTTGTTGCATCCCATAAATGAAACAAATTACTTTCTTCAAACCCTTCTGCTATCTGTGATTCTAAATTTCTTCGTGCATGGGGGCTTAATTATTAAAAAGAATGCAAACAATTTTAATTTTCAGTCGCTGTTTGTCCGATTACGAAGTCTCGTAACCGGTTGGCCCTGACTAGTATTTGTACGCAATCTGGCTGCATAGAACAACAACAAAGAATGAAATGAAATTTCCGTTAACACAATTAATTAATTAAGTCCCCAGCAACTATGAAAGCTGCGAAACAACAAGGCACAAGTGTACCTGTTCTGTGTGTGGAAGTGTAATTCAACGTACACATCTGGCACGGTTCTTCCTCAATAAGACCAGATATTTTAAACACCATTTATACTGAAGTAATTAAAAAAAATAAACAGAAATACTGTAATTGCGTAAGGAAACCAGAATTACACTCTAATACAAGAACACAAGCCAGATGCTTTGTTGACTGAACCTGTAATGACGCATTATTTAAGACACTGAAATAATAAAAGAAAAGGGAATTTTTTTACCTTCATATATATTGACGAAAAGCACTCTGATCATTACAATATCTCCATTCGAACAACATCTGCTGTCTAGCCCATCAAACAAACTGCATAAAACATGGAACAAGCACTCCCTACTACAACATCTCAACACCGACTCGCTACCACCACTCCACAAGCACTGACTACTGCCACATCTCGACAAGCACTGCCACTGGAGGTGGCCGAATAAAACTCTTTGGCGCAATCTCTGGCGCTGTGGCTCAGTGTAGCCACCTTTCGAGGTAGATCACACAGATCATAGCTTTCTTCAGTGTGTAGTGAAATTGGGTGTAATATGTTTCTCAATAATTATGTTAAGAAAATTAACGTTGCCATAACTGTAGAAACAGCTAAGAAAGAAGATTGTCAACTGTAAAGTAGTTTGGAATAAAATTTGTGACACGTAAACCAACATTATATTTGTCATTTTCCCCTCTATCCAAATTTTCTCTTACCAATATGCGTAATTGCATTTTTAACACTGAAGTGCATAATCATACTAAGCCTATATTTTACTTACAAAGATTTCGTTTCATTAGCAGCAGTATTCTGGTACATATGACACTGGCATAAGGACGTATCAGATTTATGAAATCTCTCTTTTGGCTTTGTTGATTAAAACTTGGTTACATGAGGGACTAAACTATCTGAGCGACAATATCGATACGATCTCTAGTGAGTCATTTATGTCTCCGTGAATTACAATTTTGTCAAAGTGATTAAACTCGTGATCACCAGAATAATTACTGCATCCTGTCTGCTTTTACTAAAACTATATCACACTAACTGCTATAGCATACTTTAAAGGCTATGGTGTATGTTGGTTTCACTAGCAATGTTTTTCTTAAGAAGCAGTAAAATTTTGTATTTGATCTCATATCCAATAGAAGGAAATCACAGAGAGTTGCAGCTAGCGTGTCATGCATTTGGCACTATAGCCTACAGGAATGGCACAGTTTCTTTGTAAATGGCACACCGACTGACAGTCGCGAACTAAGTCTGTTACGCTCTCACGGAAGAAGTACACGTTCTTGCGCTAATGCTAGTTTGCAGCGACAGCGTAGTGACGGTGACGTCACAGTTGTGATTTGTTTCTTGTGTCTTCGTTATCATATTCTCTGTTGAAGGGTTCAACGGTTGATACGTTATTAACTGACTTTATAAATGGTAACGTCTCTGCGATAAGTTATCAGCGCCTCGTAACCATGAAACGGCATACTGCGGATTATAAAATAAGCTGTTTCATGTTTAAATTGTCAATTATTGATGATAAGAACTCATTCCTAAGAACACTCTTATAAGAAGACATTAACCGTCGATAAATCATTATGTGACTTTTATTATAGCAATGATTATAATAAATCATTCCAAGAACGACGTTTTCTGTAAACATCCCGTACGCGAAGATAAAGTCCTGTGAGAGGCCCATATTGAACGCAAACGAAATTCGATAGCCGTGGTCGATTTTTGCGTATGACGTCAAAATTACGTCACGTGTGCAAGAAGTAAAGTGAAACGAGTGTTACCTCATTTGTTGTGAAGAAAGAAATACAAGCAGAGATTTCAATACCATGACCTCCTTAATGTTTCATTTTCAAACAGTCAAATAATTCCTTCTGTTTACAGTGGTGAAATGTTATTTCAAGCGATTAGTTACTGTGTCGAAATAAACACTGTGACACATCTAATTGCAAGTTCATGTCATTTTATAGTAACATTGCACCAGCAAAAAATTACCACTTTTCTAGCACACTGATTATTCTGAATTGGGGCATTATAATTATGTTAATGATTTTTTGTACCCCTTGATTTGCAGTATTTGTTAATTAAGTAGCTAATTCGGAAGCTAGTGTTTTGAGGATAATAAAATATTTCATGCAAAATGATTGCTATCAATAATAGTGTTCCTAGGCGAATGTACGTATGGTCCTAGCACAGATGAGGTCAGTCAGTCTGCGGCTGAGGGTAAATGGAGCAACACATGGGTCTCATGTCGTAAGCTGTGTGCCGTAGTACGATAACAAACATTCTGAAATATTCGCGCTATTTGTGTACGGTTCGTTTTCTTCAACTCTGGGCTTCATTTGTGACTTTTTTGACAGTAATCAATAATTAACTCCGAGTGAAAACTTATTAGAGGAACATCCGTGATTTTTGACTCTCATGAACAATGACCGCTTAGAAGAGCAGTATTGACGGACTTGATTATTTTTGTGCACTATCTTAAGTGTTTCGAGTTCTCTAAATGTGTATGAGGGCAGTGATATGGTGAACTAATAGGTTAAATGTTTGTCACAGGTGAATTTTTTTCTGCTACTGGACTGTGTCGTGTCGTTACTAACATTAGGACAATGTGACAATCTATGAACCTGTGTAGTAGGTAGTACTCTGCATTCCTTTGATTCGAACTATATGTGAGACACAAATCTGGCCATATCGGTGAACACTTTACGCTGAGAGTGTAATTAAAGATTAAAGTGTTTTAAGTCTACCTCTAGTGTCGACCACAATATCGCTATCGACTATTAGTAGAAGTAACATCTTTCAGGAAATTTTGGAGCCAGTGCAGCTATCGAGAAGAACAGTAGAGGCTTATGCAGAAGGAAGTAGAAATGTTCTACACTCTTCCAAATTATTCGAAAAGTACTGTAGGTGCAATTATAAATAAGCATAAATATTCATTCTAAGCCTCCCGTTAGCCACGAATTAAAACAGTACTGTAGGCTTACTATGTTTTTCTTTTACAGACTGCAGAATGACAGAAACGTCCAAAACTAGATTCTCAGGAATATGGCACGAAACCGGTCATTCGAATGAAAATCAAGAAGATATTAGAAGAAATTACTTCTCGGCTAACTGGACACAGGGAAGCCGCAAGGAAGTATTACATTCCAAGACAAACCATTGTGAACAATTTGAGAAACAAGAATGACGGAAAAGCTGCAAGGCCCACTGTTCTTACCCAGACTGAAGAGAGATGTTTTGTAAAAGACTGTATCATTGTCAGTGATACGGTTATTCCAATATCAGTATTGACTTCAGGTGCATGGTTGAATCATGTCACCTGAAAAAGAACAGTAGACTGCCTTGCTGATAATATGCTTGAATTGGCCTGGGGAAAGGTATTTTTAGAGAAACATAGTTCTGAACTGTCTCACAAATTTACAGTCAATATTTAAACGAAGTGTGCTGCTGTAACTGAGAATGTAATCAATATCTTTTTTAGAGAAATACAAAGCTGAGGTTGAAAGCGATCCTGCTGAAAAGTTTACAGTTTTGCTGAAAATGTGTTTCATGACATACCAGCAAAAGAAAGCTCTTATTTCGTTGGACATGTCGACGTCCTGAGAAAACTGAGGACACATCAAGACTGTGTTTCACTCTTATGTTGTTGGGGAATGCAGCAGGAGAATTCCTTCCGCCTTATCTTATTGATAAAAGTAAACGAAAATGGACTGACTGGATATACAGCCACCTCCTGGAACGCAAATAAACACAGCAGAGTGGGTCGCTAGAACAGAGTTGATTGACAATTGAATTCAAACTCACTTCCTCATGTTTGCCTCAAATAAGGAGTGAAGGAGATTAATATTTGAAATATTCTCTCTTCTCAAATCTCAATGAAATCTTCAGAGCTTTGTGAGAAAAAGAACATATAGTTCATTTGCATTCCACCGAACGCTACTAGTCTTCTGCGATCTTCAGATCTTTTTTATTTTTCTCCTCTGAAGAGATTCTTTGTTACAGCGTTTTCTGAAGGGTACATTTAGCGGCGCATTGGCGAATATTTTGCGTTTAGGTGAACAGACAACTACTACAAATTTAGTGAAAGGATTGAGAAATGTGGATATTAAATGCGATGGGAAACTTAGAGTATCTCCCTGTTGCGCTAGAAAGAAGTTTTGTGTTATGATACATGTGGGAACTGAATTCCAGAAACGTTCGGAGACGGCGAGAAAGACAGTCAGACTCCAATGTGAGGATCGCCAAAACGTGTATGTTCCCCATAGAACCAGGGATGATATGGACATTGTTTCGGGAGAGGATGTGCATGAAAAAGAAAGAAACATATTTCATAGCCATGTTCTTATTTAATTTGAAATGCTGTTTAATTCGCCTAAACTTTGAGGAGTGGTTTATATTTCATCAGTCTGACCCTTTGTGGGGAACTAATGTATCAGTAAAGAAGTCGATGTTCTTCCATACAGGTGTTAATACTACATAGTTCACCAACACATACTGCCGTGAGCAAAAGACTAACTACCGCCCTGCCATCTGTTGGCAACGCCAGGCAACAGTTGTGTGGCCCGCCCTTCGCCGACCAGTAGCAGCCGACAGCTGGAAGTCACATTTATTTCGCGTTTTGACGTCTTGTCAGATAGTATTTGAAGTAGAGTTCATCTCAACATTGATATATCTCTTGTTCTTTAGAGTTTGATGTAAGGGCTCGAATATTTGCAGTACTTACCACAAAAATATTTAACACTCGTTATGGTAGTTCGTGGCAAATGCTATATAGTTCGCAGCTATTGAAGTAGTAGCCCTTCCCCCACCCATGATGCCATGGATGTCTCCCCACCTGTCCCTGCCCCCTCATCCTCCTCCTCTACCCCCCTCCTCCTACTGCTACCTCCTCTCCCGTCCTGATCCCTCTCTCCTTGAAGCCCGGAACCGTGATTTCGGTCCTCATGTCCTCCCCCAGCCCAACCCTCCACACATACCTCCTTTCCCGCATCCCTGTCACCGGCTTTGGCCCTCATGCCTCTCTCACCCCTGCTCCATCACCACCTCTCCCGCGCATCCCTGTCACCGGCTTTGGCCCTCATGCCTCTCTCACCCCTGCTCCATCACCACCTCTCCCGCCGTGATCACTCGGCTTAGTCCAGTGATCACGGAGGAGGAGGTGTTGGCGGAGGAGGAGGTGTTGGCGGAGGAGGAGGTGTTGGCGGAGCTCAAGGCGCATCCCCATTTGGAGGTGCATGCCCCATTTGGAGGTGCATGCGGTTCGCCGCATACATAATACTGCCGGCCCCACCCGCCTTATGCGGGTTTTTTCTGAGCACGCCCCCTCCATTGACCGTCTCCTGAAGGAGGGTGCCCTCCTTTTTAACCAGCGGTACAAGGTCGACCCCTCCCATTCTCCTCCTCAATCCCTGCACTGCCAGAGGTGTCTGCGCTATAACGTGCACCCCACAGCTGAGTGCCGCGAGGCCCCCACCTGCCCGCATTGTCGGCAAGCGCACTTCCTCAGGCAGTGCCCTAACCTCCAATCCCCTCCTTCCTGCAATACCTGCAATCTCCCCCATCCCACCTACTCCCAAAAGTGTAAAGCCCGACCCCCTCCAACCACTCCTGAACTCACCATCCCTGTCCGTCACCTCGACGCCCCCACCCCTCCTGGCAATTCCCTTCGTCCCCCCCCCACCGCTGAGGACATCATCAGGTTCCTTACCACCGTCCTCCAGAATGTTCATCCCTTTCAGCGCCCCCACACCCTCCAGCAGATCTCCCTTGCCGCCCGTTCCATATTCCAACTCAAGATGTACGCCACCTACTCCAACAACCAGGCCCATTTCACCTTCTCCCGCCTTGACACCCTCGTCTAAATCCGTATCATGGCGCGACAGCAACGTATCCTTTTCAACAACATCCGCTCCTTTCCCACCAACAAAAACCTCTTCCTGCACACCCTTGCGACCCACTGCGTGGATGCCTTCCTCCTCAATGAAACCTTCCTGCAACCCCACCACACAGTCCACACTTCGCCCTACCTCCTCCACCGCTCCGATAATCCCCTCTCTATTGCACGTGGCGGAGTTGCCATTGGGCACCACTACCAGATCCCCGTTCGGCTCCAACCTCTCCTTCCTGACCCCACCGAACACCTGATCCTTAGTGTCTTATCCCGGGCCTTACCATTACCTGCGCCACCATCTATGTTCGCCCCAACGCTCCTCTTCCCTTCGACTTCCTCTCCCACATTGACCATACCTTCTCCTCCTACTTGATCGCCGCCGACCTCAACATCCATAGTCGTTCCGCCGCCCAGTTACGGCGGTGGCATCGGTTCCTCTCCTCCCTTCAAGGCGACCTCATTCCCATCCCCCAGCACACCTGTCCCGAATCCAACTCCACTCCTGATGTTATCCTCTCCTCCCCCAACCTCCTTGGCTGCATAACGGTGGATGTCCTGGAGCCTATTGGTAGCGACCATCTCCCTGTCCTCCTCACCATTTCAGACGGTCGTCGCCCTCGCCCCGACCCTCGTACTGATCCTCCCCCTAAGTATGTCCACAACTATTCCCGAGCCGACTGGAATGCCTACCGGGACACCCTTTCCACCCAGGTCGATAGCCACCCTCTCACCTACCACCACCCTGACGATGTCACCCATGCCACCTCCTTTCTCCAGCAGACCTTGTCTGAGGCTGTGGAGGCCCACGTTCCTACTGTCGCCATCCACCCCCACCGTCCTACCTTACCCCCACAGGCTGTTCTCCTCCTCCGTGAATCCCGTCGTCTCTACCGTGCCTTCCTCCGCACGCGTGACCCGAACACACTACGACGCCACCGGCAACTCCAGCGACACGTTCGTAATTTGCTCGCGGCTAAGAAACGCCAGGACTGGCGACAGACATGCACCCGTTTAAATGCAACCCTACCAATCAACTCGTCCAAGTTCTGGTCGGCCTTCCGTCGCCTTACCGGAACTAAACCCTCCCCCTACTATCCTCTTCTCCACAATGATCACCCCTTCCCTGACACCCTTAGTAAGGCCAATCACTTTGCCTCCTACCTCTCCGATGTTTTCTCCATCCCCGACGATCCCCAGTTCGATTACTCCCTCTTTCCGGATATCCACGATCGAACTGACACCTCTGTCCCTCCCCTCGCTCCTGGTTTCCAGTACTTGGACAACATTACACACACGGAACTCAATGCCCCTATCACTACACAGGATCTCATTGATACACTCCACACAAAACGCAACACCGCTCCTGGTCACGATCGTGCCACCTACCGTCACCTTCGTGAAGCTCCTGTCTCTTTCCTCTCCACCCTGGTCAGGCTCTACAATGTAGTCCTGTCCACCGGTTACTACCCCGACCTGTGGAAAACCTCCCATATCCTCATGTTCCTTAAACCTGGCAAACCGCCGTCCGTCGTCTCCTCCTACCGTCCCATCAGCCTTACCTTGGTCTTCAGCAAGGTCCTGGAATCTATCCTCACCCGCCGCATCCACCAGCATCTCCGCCAGCACCGCCTCCTTCCCGTCACCCAGTGTGGCTTTCGGCCATCCTTCTCTTCCGACGATCTTCTCCTTCACCTCACTCATCTCCTTTCCGAACAGCTTAATTCCCGTCGCGTCGCAATCTTCCTCTCCCTTGACCTCGAACGCGCTTATGACCGCGTCTGGCATTCCGGTCTCCTCTTCAAGCTCCAAACCTTTGCCCTTCCCATTAACTACGTCCGTCTGATCGGTTCCTTTCTCTCCCGCCGTCCTTCCTATGTCACCATCCATAACACAGATTCCTACACCTTTTTCCCTTCTGCCGGTGTGCCCCAAGGCTCCGTCCTCTCCCCCCTTCTGTACCTTTTGTACACGGCGGACATGCCGCTGCCGTCGCCCCCCGTCCACCTTCTCCAGTTTGCCGATGACACCGCCTTCCTTGCCCTTGCCCCCACCCTGCAACGCTCCCAACGCCTTCTCCAATCCCATCTTGACCGATTCACCGCTTGGTGTAACCAGTGGTTGCTCAAGGTCAATCCTTCGAAAACCCAGGCGATCATTGTAGGCAAAACCACCCCTTCCTTCCGCCTCCTTGATTTCTATCTCACCGTCTATGGCCGTCCTATCGCCCTCACTCCCACCCTTAAGTACCTTGGCGTCACCCTCGACCGTCGCCTCTCCTGGACTCCCCATTTCCAGACGATCCAAGCCAAGGCACGTTCCCGACTCCGTCTCCTCAAGCTCCTTTCCGGCCGCACGTGGGGTCTGGATCCCTCCACAATCCTCACAACCTATAAATCCCTCATCCGCCCTATCCTTTGTTATGCCCATCCAGCCTGGATCTCCGCCCCCCCTTCCTTTTATAAATCCCTCCAAATCCTTGAACGCCATGCTCTCCGCCTTGCTATCGCATCCGTCTCCCTTCCCCCACACGGATCCTGTATGACCTTATCCCCTTCCCCCACCTCCTCCTCTTCCTCGAAAGGATACGAATCCTATACACCTCCCGTAAACTCGATCCTCCTCACCCGCTCGTCTCCCCGATCCTCTCACACCCCCGCCCGCTGCCGCGCCTGTACTCCCATGTCCCACCCGGTCTCCATCTCTCCACCCTCCTTACCCTCTCCCAAGGTGGCTTCCGCCAGCTCCCCCTCCCTGATGATGTCCTCCTCCCCTGCATCTACCCCTCCTATCAACTTTGATCCTCCCCCCCCCTCCTGTGTCCTTTCCTTCAGGCACCCTCCCTCCCCCCTTTCCCTTCCCTTCTCTTTCCTTTCCCCCCTCCCTCCTATCCTCTCCTCCGGGCTTCCCTCCCCCTTCCTCCCTCCCCCTCTCTCCTTTGCCCATGGCATCTCTGCTCTCCCCTCTCCCATTTCCCCTTCCTCCTCCTCCACCTCCACTCTTGGCAGGTCCCCGGACTCGTACACGCTGAGTGGACATTCGCGCGCAGGAGATCATCGCCATCAGTGTCTCGTGAGTGCCGTCGTGTTTCGTGTTCAGTGTTCCCGTCATACTCCATCGTTCACCTGTGCCATCGCCATCTTCAGTGTTAGTGCGTCGTGACACCAGTTTGTAGTGAATTATCGTCGAGTGTGAACGGCTCCGTGTTTGTCTTTATGTGTCTACTGTTTTATTACCCACCGTTATGTCACATTTGTGTATTCTTTCTGTTCTTTCTTTATCTCCTCTACGGCTGAAGAGCGGCGTACCATGCTGCTGACAGCCTGCCTGTTTGTACGGGTTTGAAAATAACAATAAAGAAAAAAAAAAAAAAAAAGAAGGAGTAGCCCTTCCCCCACCCATGATGCCATGGATGTCTCCCCACCTGTCCCTGCCCCCTCATCCTCCTCCTCTACCCCCCTCCTCCTACTGCTACCTCCTCTCCCGTCCTGATCCCTCTCTCCTTGAAGCCCGGAACCGTGATTCGGTCCTCATGTCCTCCCCCAGCCCAACCCTCCACACATACCTACTTTCCCGCATCCCTGTCACCTGCTTTGGCCCTCATGCCTCTCTCACCCCTGCTCCATCACCACCTCTCCCGCCGTGATCACTCGGCTTAGTCCAGTGATCACGGAGGAGGAGGTGTTGGCGGAGGAGGAGGTGTTGGCGGAGCTCAAGGCGCATCCCCATTTGGAGGTGCATGCCCCATTTGGAGGTGCATGCGGTTCGCCGCATACATAATGCTGCCGGCCCCACCCGCCTTATGCGGGTTTTTTCTGAGCACGCCCCCTCCATTGACCGTCTCCTGAAGGAGGGTGCCCTCCTTTTTAACCAGCGGCACAAGGTCGACCCCTCCCATTCCCCTCCTCAATCCCTGCGCTGCCAGAGGTGTCTGCACTATAACGTGCACCCCACAGCTGAGTGCCGCGAGGCCCCCACCTGCCCGCATTGTCGGCAAGCGCACTTCCTCAGGCAGTGCCCTAACCTCCAATCCCCTCCTTCCTGCAATACCTGCAATCTCCCCCATCCCACCTACTCCCAAAAGTGTAAAGCCCGACCCCCTCCAACCACTCCTGAACTCACCATCCCTGTCCGTCCCCTGGACGCCCCCACCCCTCCTGGCAATTCCCTTCGTCCCCCCCCCACCGCTGAGGACATCATCAGGTTCCTTACCACCGTCCTCCAGAATGTTCATCCCTTTCAGCGCCCCCACACCCTCCAGCAGATCTCCCTTGCCGCCCGTTCCATATTCCAACTCAAGATGTACGCCACCTACTCCAACAACCAGGCCCATTTCACCTTCTCCCGCCTTGACACCCTCGTCTAAATCCGTATCATGGCGCGACAGCAACGTATCCTTTTCAACAACATCCGCTCCTTTCCCACCAACAAAAACCTCTTCCTGCACACCCTTGCGACCCACCGCGTGGATGCCTTCCTCCTCAATGAAACCTTCCTGCAACCCCACCACACAGTCCACACTTCGCCCTACCTCCTCCACCGCTCCGATAATCCCCTCTCTATTGCACGTGGCGGAGTTGCCATTGGGCACCACTACCAGATCCCCGTTTGGCTCCAACCTCTTCTTCCTGACCCCACCGAACACCTGATCCTTAGTGTCTTCTTCCCGGGCCTTACCATTACCTGCGCCACCATCTATGTTCGCCCCAACGCTCCTCTTCCCTTCGACTTCCTCTCCCACATTGACCATACCTTCTCCTCCTACTTGATCGCTGCCGACCTCAACATCCATAGTCGTTCCGCCGCCCAGTTACGGCGGTGGCATCGGTTCCTCTCCTCCCTTCAAGGCGACCTCATTCCCATCCCCCAGCACACCTGTCCCAAATCCAACTCCACTCCTGATGTTATCCTCTCCTCCCCCAACCTCCTTGGCCGCATAACGGTGGATGTCCTGGAGCCTATTGGTAGCGACCATCTCCCTGTCCTCCTCACCATTTCAGACGGTCGTCGCCCTCGCCCCGACCCTCGTACTGATCCTCCCCCTAAGTATGTCCACAACTATTCCCGAGCCGACTGGAATGCCTACCGGGACACCCTTTCCACCCAGGTCGATAGCCACCCTCTCACCTACCACCACCCTGACGATGTCACCCATGCCACCTCCTTTCTCCAGCAGACCTTGTCTGAGGCCGTGGAGGCCCACGTTCCTACTGTCGCCATCCACCCCCACCGGCCTACCTTACCCCCACAGGCTGTTCTCCTCCTCCGTGAATCCCGTCGTCTCTACCGTGCCTTCCTCCGCACGCGTGACCCGGACACACTACGACGCCACTGGCAACTCCAGCGACACGTTCGTAATTTGCTCGCGGCTAAGAAACGCCAGGACTGGCGACAGACATGCACCCGTTTAAATGCAACCCTACCAATCAACTCGTCCAAGTTCTGGTCGGCCTTCCGTCGCCTTACCGGAACTAAACCCTCCCCCTACTATCCTCTTCTCCACAATGATCACCCCTTCCCTGACACCCTTAGTAAGGCCAATCACTTTTCCTCCTACCTCTCCGATGTTTTCTCCATCCCCGACGATCCCCAGTTCGATTACTCCCTCTTCCCGGATATCCACAATCGAACTGACACCTCTGTCCCTCCCCTCGCTCCTGGTTTCCAGTACTTGGACAACATTACACACACGGAACTCAATGCCCCTATCACTACAAAGGATCTCATTGATACACTCCGCACAAAACGCAACACCGCTCCTGGTCACGATCGTGCCACCTACCGTCACCTTCGTGAAGCTCCTGTCTCTTTCCTCTCCACCCTGGTCAGGCTCTACAATGTAGTCCTGTCCACCGGTTACTACCCCGACCTGTGGAAAACCTCCCATATCCTCATGTTCCTTAAACCTGGCAAACCGCCGTCCGTCGTCTCCTCCTACCGTCCCATCAGCCTTACCTTGGTCTTCAGCAAGGTCCTGGAATCTATCCTCACCCGCCGCATCCACCAGCATCTCCGCCAGCACCGCCTCCTTCCCGTCACCCAGTGTGGCTTTCGGCCATCCTTCTCTTCCGACGATCTTCTCCTTCACCTCACTCATCTCCTTTCCGAACAGCTTAATTCCCGTCGCGTCGCAATCTTCCTCTCCCTTGACCTCGAACGCGCTTATGACCGCGTCTGGCATTCCGGTCTCCTCTTCAAGCTCCAAACCTTTGCCCTTCCCATTAACTACGTCCGTCTGATCGGTTCCTTTCTCTCCCGCCGTCCTTCCTATGTCACCATCCATAACACAGATTCCTACACCTTTTTCCCTCCTGCCGGTGTGCCCCAAGGCTCCGTCCTCTCCCCCCTTCTGTACCTTTTGTACACGGCGGACATGCCGCTGCCGTCGCCCCCCGTCCATCTTCTCCAGTTTGCCGATGACACCGCCTTCCTTGCCCTTGCCCCCACCCTGCAACGCTCCCAACGCCTTCTCCAATCCCATCTTGACCGATTCACCGCTTGGTGTAACCAGTGGTTGCTCAAGGTCAATCCTTCGAAAACCCAGGCGATCATTGTAGGCAAAACCACCCCTTCCTTCCGCCTCCTTGATTTCTATCTCACCGTCTATGGCCGTCCTATCGCCCTCACTCCCACCCTTAAGTACCTTGGCGTCACCCTCGACCGTCGCCTCTCCTGGACTCCCCATTTCCAGACGATCCAAGCCAAGGCACGTTCCCGACTCCGTCTCCTCAAGCGCCTTTCCGGCCGCACGTGGGGTCTGGATCCCTCCACAATCCTCACAACCTATAAATCCCTCATCCGCCCTATCCTTTGTTATGCCCATCCAGCCTGGATCTCCGCCCCCCTACCTTCTATAAATCCCTCCAAATCCTTGAACGCCATGCTCTCCGCCTTGCCTATCGCATCCGTCTCCCCTCCCCCACGTGGATGCTGTATGATCTCATCCCCTTCCCCCTCCTCCTCCTTTTCCTTGAAAGGATACGGATCCTGTACACGTCCCGTAAACTTGATCCTCCTCACCCGTTCGTGTCCCCGATCCTCTCCCACCCCCGCCCGCTGCCGCGCCTGTATTCCCACGTCCCACCTGGTCTCCATCTCTCCACCCTCCTTACCCTCTCCCAAGGTGGCTTCCGCCAGCTCCCCCTCCCTGATGATGTCCTCCTCCCCTGCATCTACCCCTCCTATCAACTTTGATCCTCCCCCCCACCTCCTGTGTCCTTTCCTTCAGGCACCCTCCCTCTCCCCCTTTCCCTTCCCTTCTCTTTCCTTTCCCCCCTCCCTCCTACCCTCTCCTCCGGGCTTCCCTCCCCCTTCCTCCCTCCCCCTCTCTCCTTTGCCCATGGCATCTCTGCTCTCCCCTCTCCCATTTCCCCCTCCTCCTCCCCTACCTCCTCTCTTGGCAGGTCCCCGGACTCGTACACGCTGAGTGGACATTCGCGCGCCGGAGATCATAGCCATCAGTGTCTCGTGAGTGCCGTCATGTTTAGTGTTCCCGTCATACTCCATCGTTCACCTGTGCCATCGCCATTTTCAGTGTTTATGTGTCGTGACAACAGTTTGTAGTGAATTATCGTCGAGTGTGAACGGCTCCGTGTTTGTTTTTATGTGTCTACTGTTTTATTACCCACCGTTATGTCACATTTGTGTATTCTTTCTGTTCTTTCTTTATCTCCTCTACGGCTGAAGAGTGGCGTACCATGCTGCTGACAGCCTGCCTGTTTGTACGGGTTTGAAAATAACAATAAAGAAGAAGAAGAAGAAGAAGGAGTAGCCCTCCATTGACCACCTCCTCACCGAGGGAGCCCTCATCTACAATCAGCGCCATAAGGTGGACCGCTCCCGTTCCCCCGTTCAATCCTACCGCTGCCAACGCTGTCTCACCTACAACGACCACATTACCTCTGCCTGCAGGAACCCCCCTACTTGTCCCCACTGCAAAGCATCCCACTTCCTCAAGCATTGCCACAACCTCACCTCTCCCCCCTCCTGCAACACTTGCAACGAACCACATCCTACCTACTCCTCGAAGTGTAAAGCGAAACCTCCACCAGTAACCCCTGAGCTCACCATGCCTGTCCGTCCTGTTGATGACCCCATCCACCCCAACAACTCGCTCCGCCCTCCCCCTACTGCTGAGGACATCATCCGTTTCACCACCATTGTGCTCCAAAACATCCACCCCTTCCAGTGCTCACACACTCTTTCCCAAATCGCCCTCGCTGCCCGTTCCATCTTCCATCTTACCACCTATGCCACATACTCCCACAACCAGGCCCACTTCACCTTCACCCCCCTCACCACCCTTATCTAACTCACCACTCCCATGGTACAACAACCGTACCGTATCCTGTACCACAACATTCGCTCCCTGCCCATCCACAAACTCCTCTTCCTCCACACCCTACGTCAGCACCGCGTGGATGCCTTCGTCCTAAATGAAACCTTCCTTCAACCCCGTATCTCCGTCTCCACGGCTCCTTACACTCTACACCGCACCGATAACCCGTACCCTCTCGCACGTGGCGGAGTTGCTATAAGCCACCTCAAGCACCTCCCTGTCCGGCCCCAACCTCTCCTTAACAATCCTGCCGAGCATCTCACCCTCAGCCTCTTCTTCCCCACCCTTACCATCACCTGTGCCACCATTTATATCCGCCTTCGCACCCCCATCCCATACGATTTCCTGGCCCACATTGACCGCACCTTCTCCACCTACGTGATTGCCGCCGACCTCAATATCCACAGCCGTGATCCTGCCGACCTCCGGCGGTGGCATCAGTTTCTCACCACTCTCGAGGGAGACCTGGTTCCCCTGCCTCAGCACACCTGGCCCGAATCCAACACCACTCCTGATGTGGTCCTTGCATCTCCAAACCTCCTTGGACGCATCACCGCGGATGTCCTTGACCTCATTGGCAGTGACCATGCTCCTGTCCTCGTCACTATCTCTAACGGTCGCCATCCCCGCCACGCTCCTCGCCCTGACATCCCTCCTAAACTTGTCCATGATTACTCCCGTGCCAACTGGGATGCCTACCGGGATTCCATTCACACCCAGGTTGACGGCCACGACCTTACCCTCCAGTCTCCTGATGACATTGCTCACACTGTTGCCTTCCTGCACCAGACCTTGTCTGACGCCGTCGCCACCCATATCCCCACCAAAGCCATCCACCCTCACCGCCCCGCCCTGCCTCCACAGGCCGTCCGTCTCCTTCGAGAGTCCCGCCGCCTCTACCGCTCTTTTCTCCACACTCGTGACCGGGATACACTTACCCGCCACTGGCAATTACAGCGACACATCCACAACCTGCTTGTTGCGAAGAAACGCCGAGCCTGGCGCCAGACATGTACACAACTCAACACCACGCTCCCCATCAACTCTTCCAAGTATTGGTCTGCTTTCCACCGCCTTACTGGGAACCGCCCCACCCCCCAGTACCCTCTCCTCCTTAATGACCGTCCCTTTCCTGACAACCTCAGTAAGGCCAACCACTTTGCCTCCCACCTCTCTGATGTTTTTTCCATCCCAGATGATCCCCACTTTGATTATTCCCTCTTCCCTGATGTCATGGACCGTACGAATACCTCTGTTCCTCCCCTTGCTCCTAGCTTCCAGTACTTGGGCCACACCCCACCTTCTGCACTTAACACTCCCATCACTACACAGGACATCAGCCTCACACTCCGCACTAAACGCAACACTGCTCCCGGCCACGACTGCGTTACCTACCGCCACCTCAAACACTGCCCTCCCTCCTTCCTTCCCCTCCTTGCCACCCTCTACAATGTCATCCTTGCCACTGGCTTCTATCCCGAACTGTGGAAAACCTCCCATATCCTGATGTTCTCCAAACCCAATAAGCCTCCATCTGATGCCTCTTCCTATCGTCCTATCTGTCTCACATCGGTGTTCAGCAAGCTCTTGGAATCCATCCTTTCCCGGCGCATCCATCTCCACCTCCACCAAAACCACCTCCTCCCAAACACCCAATGTGGCTTTCGACCTTCCTTCTCTGCTGATGACCAACTCCTCCGCCTCACTCATCTCCTCTCCCTCCAGCTTAACTCCCGTCGCTCCGCCATTTTTGTCTCACTTGACCTCAAAAAGGCCTACGACCATGTCTGGCATCCCGGTCTCCTGTTTAAACTCCAAACCTACGCCCTTCCTATCAACTACATCCGTCTGGCAGCCTCCTTCCTCTCCCACTGCCCCTCCTATGTTACCATCCATCATGCCAATTCCCACACCTTCTACCCCTCTGCTGGTGTGCCCCAGGACTCTGTCCTCTCCCCTCTACTCTACCTCCTGTACACGACAGATATGCCCCAACCCCCCCCCCTCCAGTACACCTCTTGCAATATGCTGATGACACCGCATTCCTCGCCCTCGCTCCTACCCTCCAACGGTCCCAACACCTTCTCCAGAATCACCTTGACCTTTTTGCTGCATGGTGTAACCAATGGCTCCTGAAACTCAATCCTTCCAAGACCCAGGCAATCATCATAGGTCATACCACTCTCTCCTTCCGGCTCCTGGATTTCTCCCTTACTGTCTGCGCACATCCTGTCCGCCTCACCCCCACCCTCACCTACCTTGGCCTCACCATTGACCGTCACCTCACCTGGATACCTCATCTCCGCTGCATCCAATCCAAAGCCCACAACCGTCTCCGACTCCTCAAACTCCTCTCTGGCCGGACATGGGGGTTGCACCCCTCTACCATCCTCCACACCTAGAAATCCTTCATCCGTCCCATCCTCTGTTATGCCAGTCCTGCCTGGATATCTGCCCCCCCCAAATTCTATCAGTCCCTCCAGATCCTTGAGCGTCATGCACTCTGCCTCGCCTTCTGTATCCACTTCCCGTCCCCCACGCGGATCCTCTATGATCTCATTCCTTTCCCCCATCTGCTCCTATTCCTCAAACATATCCGCATCCTCTACACCTCCCGCCGTCTTGAACCCCCTCACCCCCTGGTTGCTCCTCTCCTCTCCCATCCCCGCCCCCTGCCACGTCTTCACCGTTGTGTCCCCCCTACCCTCCATCTCTACACCCTCCATCTCCTTTCCCAAGGTGGCTTCCGTCAACTCCCCCTCCCGGATGATGCCCTCTCTCCCTCCATTTATCCTTCCTATCAACTCTGATCCTCAATCCCCCTCCCTTCCTCTGTCCTTTCCCTGGGCTCCCTCTTCCCCCCCCCCTTCCGTCCTGTTTTTCTCCCCACTAAACCTCTCCCTACCTCCCTTCTCCCGCCCAGTCCTTTTGTATTCCCCTCCTCTGCCTACCCCACTCCCTGTCGCGTCTGCCCCCCACCCCTCTTATAGGTCCTCATCCTCCTTCAGCTCCCTTCCCGGCTCCCCCCATCACTTTTACTCTCCTTCCCCCCTTTTTTGTTTTCCCATCTTCTGTCCAGTTTCCCCCCACGTGCTCTCGACTGTGGTGTCACATTTGCCAACTTTTTAGTGCAGTGTTCCAGTGACTATTCAGTGTTGTTTGTCTTTCTCGTGTTGCGAACAGAAACCATGCTGTCGCTAGGTGTGAATTTTATGTCCTTTGCAAACAGAATCCAGACTGTCGCCGTGTTTTTTTAATTGTCTATTGTTTTCCCTGTCTGCTTCGTATGTATTTTTATTAGCGTCATCATCCCTGTGTTGTTGTTTTAAGTTCCACGATTTCTTTTCGCCTTGTTACTCTCTAAGTCTCCGATTTTATCGCCTGTTTTTTATTATTTGTTCTCTTGATCTTTGCCACAAAATCTGTCGGCTGAAGAGCGGCATACTAAGCTGCTGCCAGCCCGCCCCCTTCGGGGGGGAATTGAAATTCAATAAATGAAAAAAAAAAAGGAGTAGCTAGGGAGATATTTCTTTCATCAAATAGTTCTTTGTTAAAAATGGTTTGTACCTCGTAACGCGGGCCAAGCATTTGCAGTGTATGTGTTATATTGGTAACATTGAGCTACGGGGTAGGCCGTCTTGCTTATGAGTTGGTTCATATTATGTCGGATGAATGAGGGCACTCGAGGATTTGAATGCAATGTTGTGAACATTATTTAATAGTAGGTAATCGTGCTCAACATACAGAGTTTCATTGTAATATCAATATGTTAATCCGTTCACAATCCAGAAGCACTATAACTGACGCGTTTCGAACGAGCAAGACAGAATTACTCTGCAAGAAAAAAAGAAAGGCGCTGTAAAATGTTCTACAATGGTGATCATTTCCCTTGTAATGTGTAACATAATAAAACGTGCTTCAACTTCTTTCTGTTGCATCAGAGCACTTTCGATACTGGAATAGAATTCGATGAATGGAGAACTTAAGCCCATTAAAAATGTTCGGTTGAAGGCGAGACGAACGACATAACCAGGCAGTCCGACGTCTCATTCAGCTCGCGATAGCCAGGCGTGCAAAAGATTTCAGGGGGTTGAGCTCACAGCTTCTGATACACAGGCCTCACGGTCAACTGTGACGTCATTGCCGATAGACCGTCGCTGATTGCCGCAAAAGCCTGTAGTTCTTTCGTGAAAGTGTAAAAAAATCACGAGACTTAGTTCTCGACTATCAATCAGACACTATGCCTTTCCTGTATGCTGTTGTGCAAAATGCATGTTACGCTGGTTGCAATGCTCTGTGATTTCCTTCTATTGTGTTTGAGATCATTTGCACAATTTTACCGTTTGTTAACAAAAACGTTGGGAGTGAAACCGCCACAGCCTGTAAATTATTCTACGTGATGGAGATAGTTTTAGGAAAACTTATCAGATAGGATGGAGTAATTATTCTGGTGACCATAAGCTTAATTACTTCGACAAAAATATAATTCACTGAGACATAAATGTCTCACCAAAGATATTATCGATGTTGTCGTCAGGATCAGTTTATTTGTAGACCCTCATGTAACCAAGATTTAACCAAAAAAGCAAAAAGAAAGATTTCATAAATCTCACACGTCCCTCTGTCTGTGTGATCAGAACTGTCAAATATGTACCAGCATACTGCCGTTAATGAAATGAAATGTGTATAAGTAAAATATAGACTTAGTATTATGCACTTTCAGTGTTAACAACGCAATTACACGTATTGAAAAGAGAAAATTAGGAATGAGAGGAAAATGTAAATGTTTGTTAACCTGATACAAAATTTATTTCAAGCTACTTTACAGTTGACAATTTCCCTTTTTGCTGTTATTACCGTTATCGCTAATTATTGAGAAACATATTACTCGGTACTTTTACCAACCACTGAAGAATTCTGTCGTCTATGTGATCTACCTAAGAAAACTCCCTTCGGAAAAAGTCTTTTTTTTTTTAATTTCATCAGCATCTAGAATTAAAAAGTAAATTTCCCTGGGAAGGGTATCTAATGAAGCTGTGTTGAAGTTCTCGGGAGACCAAGCTATTACCAACCGAATAAGCAGAAATAACAACATTAATAACCTCATTACCCTGCATTGTTTTCTAGTGCTGATAATACACTCCTGGGAATGGAAAAAAGAACACACTGACACCGGTGTGTCAGTCCCACCATACTTGCTCCGGACACTGCGAGAGGGCTGTACAAGCAATGATCACACGCACGGCACAGCGGACACACCAGGAACCGCGGTGTTGGCCGTCGAATGGCGCTAGCTGCGCAGCATTTGTGCACCGCCGCCGTCAGTGTCAGCCAGTTTGCCGTGGCATACGGAGCTCCATCGCAGTCTTTAACACTGGTACATGCCGCGACAGCGTGGACGTCTACAGTATGTGCAGTTGACGGACTTTGAGCGAATTCCTCGACATGTGGGGCGTGAGGTCTCCACAGTACATCGATGTTGTCGCCAGTGGTCGGCGGAAGGTGCACGTGCCCGTCGACCTGGGACCGGACCGCAGCGACGCACGGATGGACGCCAAGACCGTAGGATCCTACGCAGTGCCGTAGGGGACCGCACCGCCACTTCCCAGCAAATTAGGGACACTGTTGCTCCTGGGGTATCGGCGAGGACCATTCGCAACCGTCTCCATGAAGCTGGGCTACGGTCCCGCACACCGTTAGGCCATCTTCTGCTCACGCCCCAACATCGTGCAGCCCGCCTCCAGTGGTGTCGCGACAGGCGTGAATGGAGGGACGAATGGAGACGTGTCGTCTTCAGCGATGAGAGTCGCTTCTGCCTTGGTGCCAATGACGGTCGTATGCGTGTTTGGCGCCGTGCAGGTGAGCGCCACAATCAGGACTGCATACGACCGAGGCACACAGGGCCAACACCCAGCATCATGGTGTGGGGAGCGATCTCCTACACTGGCCGTACACCACTGGTGATCGTCGAGGGGACACTGAATAGTGCACGGTACATCCAAACCGTCATCGAACCCATCGTTTTACCATTCCTAGACCGGCAAGGGAACTTGCTGCTCCTACAGGACAATGCGCGTCCGCATGTATCCCGTGCCAACCAACGTGCTCTAGAAGGTGTAAGTCAACTACCCTGGCCAGCAAGATCTCCGGATCTGTCCCCCATTGAGCATGTTTGGGACTGGATGAAGCGTCGTCTCACGCGGTCTGCACGTCCAGCACGAACGCTGGTCCAACTGAGGCGCCAGGTGGAAATGGCATGGCAAGCCGTTCCACAGGACTACATCCAGCATCTCTACGATCGTCTCCATGGGAGAATAGCAGCCTGCATTGCTGCGAAATGTGGATATACACTGTACTAGTGCCGACATTGTGCATGCTCTGTTGCCTGTGTCTATGTGCCTGTGGTTCTGTCAGTGTGATCATGTGATGTATCTGACCCCAGGAATGTGTCAATAAAGTTTCCCCTTCCTGGGACAATGAATTCACGGTGTTCTTATTTCAATTTCCAGGAGTGTATATAATCTCTCTCTAAATATGTTTTACATGTGTCGTGTCTCAGATCCTTAAGAACACCATTTGCACAGTGCCCTGACAAGTATGTGTAAGAAAAGGCAAATATTTCTGAACAGACTGAATTTGATCCTCTCTGAAATCGATTATACTGTCAAAGTTTGGTGGTGGGGCCGTGAGTCGTGCTTGGGTTACTCAGTTGGTAGAGCACTTGCCAGCGAACGGTAAAGGTCCCGAGTTCGAATCTCGGCCCAGCACACAGTTTTAATCTGCAAGGAAGTTTCAATATTAAAAATGTTCCACCATGCACAAATTAATTTTGATGAATTTAGCAGCGCTCTCGAAACTTTCAGTAAGATGATGTTCCCCCAAGGCTACCAAACCTTGAACAGTCCTCTCATTGAAAATATCAAGCACAACTTTGAAATTTTCTCACTCCAGGTTGTTTTTATGCAGATATTTTAATTTTTTTGGTAAAAATTTGTTATGTGTTTGTACTCCACGTCATGCAGAGAATTTCGCCATAAGGAGTTCTTTGTTTTGTGAAACAGTTTCAAACTGTGGGCACTTTATTATCTGATCTGGATCTTCTTTATCGATCCAATGGTATGTGACATATTTTAATATGTGAACGAAATGTTAAACTAAAAAAGGGGTTGTATGTCATTACAAAGAAGATTGTAAACAATTGACAGTTGAGAAGGGGAAGCAAAGAATGACGTGACCCATGTGTTAACTGAACTTTTGTCACTAACATCACAGACTAATCAGTGAACAACAAGAACTGATTCACAAATAAATAGGAGCTTGTGTTTTGAATACAACAGTTAATTGCCCCTAGCTGCTCAGCTGCTGAATTTGTTTGAAAATGCAGACAAATCCTATGCTGTATATTAGGATGGGGTAGCGCAAGACAATTGCGCTCCTTATAAACTCGTAAGTGTGTGGTGATATTGAAAATAAAATTCTACAAGACATAATGCAATCTGGCGAGTATCTGTAACCCTTCTTTTGGACACCCATTCATTTCACTTGCTAAGAAAAAAATTAATATTCCTACTTTCAGTTTTATCAAAAAAACTCTTTCTTGTTTTGTCATCAAATCTAATGAATCTTCTTATTGCCTCAAACCGATTCACAGACATTGTAGCACTGTATAACGGACTGGAAAATTTTCATGAAAAAATTCCCTAATTGGAACATCCGAAACCTTATCTGCGACATTATGAAGTAAAATTACCCAGAAGGCGAACATTTCGTCTGTAGCTTCATCATTCCAGTTTATTTTTTTGGTATACAAAGTCTTCTTGCTTCTAGGTTTGTGCGTCTCACGATTTATCCGCAATAGTTAGAGGAGTAAATAAATCCTAAGCACCTTTGGGAGTGTAACCGATTACGCCCCTTTCTGGTCTTGGAATATTTATTCACCTAATTATGTGCAGGCATTTTATTTGGCACTGGGGGCACTAAACCCACTGCGTACCATTTGGAGCAATATATGTGGTAGCATTTTCACTACTTATTTGTCCTGAGGCATCATTACCTACGTCATCGTCATCATCATCACGATCATCATCGTCACTAACATCATCATCACCACCACCGCTATGTTATCCTTCACTCAGAGAGCTGCATGCCGTTGCCTAAGGAACAATTTCACGGTTTTAATCTGAAAGGAAATCATCATCTTCAGCTCCCCACTGACTAACAGCTGATTAAAAATTTGGGCTTGATAAGCGTATGCTATATCCTTTCCTGCCCTATTTATAGATGTGGATTCTGATATTATATCTGAAAAAATGTGAAGAAATAACCTCTCTTCTTCTGTAGACTGTAGGACTGTAACTCATTTTATTGTTTAGTGTTACAAATGACACTTACCTTTCTTCCGAGTTCCTATCGAATATTAAACACACCACTGCTGTGCAGCAGACTCCCACAACATTATACTCGTAATAATCCACTACAGTATTTCGCTCTACTACACCACACAGGAGTACACCATCTGTTGCGAGCTGTAACAATATATTTCCTGCAATGAAAACAATGTGTAGGTGTACTAATAATGTATTCTCTGTATTTCAACAAAACGTAATCGATTACAGCCCAGTCTAATTTGATAACGCTGCAACATAAACCATAGCTATATGTATATAACAGGTTATATAAGTATGTGGTATAAAGATGACAATGTATGTAACACTTAAAACTGATGACACGGATTTCTAATGGTACATTTAATGTGTTACTGAATACTGCAAGAGAGCATACCCGATGAGTTGGGCCACAATTTTAAGTCTTTGATATTGTAATTAAAAGTTACTACTGTCTGCAGGCCTGTTGGACTCAGGGTATGCATACCAGGTTCAAACGGTTTATTGTTAATGGGAACTGCCTTGTACCAGGTTTTGTGGTTAAACATTACCAAGATGTAACTGCATACTTGGGCCAGTATTCACCACAACAGAACATTAAAGTGTAAGAGTAACTGTTATTTCTATTAGAGCAAAACTAATGACACTATCTGACTTTATAGTATGCCACTCTTTGAGCAGCTTGATCCCCTCCAAGCACTGAAGAAAAACATTCAAGTCTACGAAATGTCTTTCCCGTTCATACTGGGCATAAGTTGTTACATTGGCTACAATAGCTAGTACTTAGTGTCTGTTTTCCAGGCTCTTACAATGAAAAAGGAGGTGATGAAAGGTACTCCAGAGAGTTAGGTAGAATCCATGGTACAGTTGCCGGTCTAAGGTGAGGTTTCAGAAGAGGCACAGAATATTTCTTTTCTGTGGATGTGTAGAAATATTCACCACATCTCTGAATGAGGTCATCAGCAAAATGGAGTTTGCAGACCTTGAAATTTTACAAAAACATTTTATTAGCTACAAGTGATAATGCCCAAGGGCAAGGTTGTCACTAACGCACAGATGCTATTAGTGTCGGTTACTTTCAGAACAAATAGTTCAATACTGACTCAGTATTTTGAGTTATAAAGCTGCATAAGTATATCACAGTCCGCTAGTGATTCGGTACTTTATACAGTGAAATAGCTCTGCTATAGATTGGCATCAGGTCAACTGAAATCACGTTGTTCCTAAACAACTGAACATCATGCTAACACGAACACACGACAAGTTGTTCTTGCTCTCTGTATTAAAGCACTCATACCATGACACAATCTAAGTGACTTGTAAAGACGCTGAGCTTACCTTTGAATTGTGGGTAACATGGAAATTTTCATGATGTATTGCAGTGAGCTATCCAGTTCTGCTGGAGTTCTGACATTTTAGGAGAAAAAAACACCGCTACTCGTGGCTCATTTCCATAATTTCGTCTGCAACGAGGTACACAACATTTCTACACCATTTCGAATCATTGCACTTAACTGTCGCATATATCAAGAGTGTAAATAAAACAAAGTAAGAAATGCATGCAACTATGAAAACTTCAATTGGTTAAGACATGTTCCTGCAAAACGCAAGAAAACGGAATGAAATCAGCCACGGCTGGTCCTGCCATCGAGCGGTATGCCACGTAACTACACCCTGTTGCAAGTCGGCGCAACAAGATGGCAGCACGGTAAGTAGCCTCATGTTTGTCCTGAACGATCGTTACTCGACGTGCAGTTTTTAGCGTATAGCTTGCCACCTGGAAACAAAGCCTCACAGCATGCGTTGTGACGTCACAGCAGGAGTCAAACAATATCTGCACTTTGGGATGCCCTGCAACATGGATTGTCCATTTAAGTGAATGTATCATTACTTCCTGCGTCTTGCATAAACGTAAATTATCATTTAAAACAACATAAAATAAATATGGTCATAATTTCTTTCACTGATTCCTATTATCACTGCAAATCTCATATTATTTCGACTTTTTTTAAGTGCAGCTTTGTAATTTTAACATAGGCTCGTAGATTGACAAAACATAAATCGTAATTTGCACCATTTTGTGCTACAATTAGCGGTCCACATATTCGCATTTTTATGTTAAAACGTATATGTTTCATCAGAATAAAACGTTAACATCTCTTAATGGGAAACGGGTGCAGATGTGATTCACTAACTGCAAAATATAGAGGCAGCATACCATGTTCATTTTCTATTAATGGAAAATTACCGAATTAGCTGAAACCTAGCCACCAAAATTTTCTTTCATACAAATAAACATCTAAAGAGCGGCACACAAATCAATGCAAATATTTTGGAATCTATTGATTCATGTAATGTCATCAATGAGTAAGAAAACACACATTCATGACCCTTAAAAATAATAGAGATATTCTGTTACACACATCAGGCAGAAAAAAAAGCACACACACAGAAAGCGAGGGGTGGAAAGAAATGGAATAATTATTTAAAAATATTAAACTGACTTTTTATTTCACTTCATATTGTGATTTCCAATACTCTCTCCTACAGATCAATAAAAAAATTCAAGTATGCTCTTATGATGTTTTTACTTTTTTTAAAAAACTTTTAAATTTTTCTTCATAGCTGCATAATTTCTTCTCTTAATATGATCATTTAATATGATATTTACACAACAGTGCAGTATGGAACACCTAATAGATTCAAGACTATGTTTGTTTTTTACATTGAAATCCACCAAACAAATCACTGGGAATATTACAGGATGCTACCTTCAGAAGCACACACCTTTGATTTCCCTATTGGAGAAACAAAATTTGATGTTCTTTTACATTTTTTGAAAAGTTAAATAAACATATGTTACACATGATACATCTTCTTTGGGATATGCCAAGCCTCCTCGATCCTTTGCCGTTATCATATGATCATCTTGCTTTACATCATCTGAAATAAGAAATACTCGCAGTGCAATACTCACAGTGAGGTTTTTTTTCAGCACTTGGTGTGAGCAGTATCCTGATATGTAGTGAAATAACAGCCATTAGTCCTCCACTATCCCTTCAACATCATTCTCATCTACCACCAAACTTAATAAATCTGGTACTGGGATATCACTTAACCCCTGGATTTCAAAAGTTGTTTAAAAACTATATGACACGTAAATAACCACATCTCCAACTACCATAGACTGTGCTCTCAGCACTAGGTTTTTGCACAGTTTCAAAAGCCTGTCTAAGATAAATATGGTATTTTCCCCAACTTAATTCCAAACAGTCAGTCTATACTCTTCCAAGGAGCCAATAGACAGCCAGTAAGTACTGAAATCAGTCAAAGCAGCTGTTGTATGTCTTAAAGCAAAGCGTGTTTCTTTAGAAAGTTTCCTGTTATCATTCAAGCCATGCCATAAACCTAACCAAGACACAAAGCTCTTTAAAAAATCGAATATGTGATAGGAATAAGAAGTTGCAGTTTCCTGAAAAACATTTCTTAGCCTCTGACCCTTAAGTAATGTTTTCGCATGCACAGTACACCACTGAAGTTTTATTATTATAAACTGAACAATAGCTGTCACGGCGGGTATTGTCTTAGGGTTAAGAGACTATACAGGAATTTACAGAATTATTTACGTCTCGTTGTGCAGAAACAGAGTCCTAGCAGGATTCCAGTCAGTTGCTGTGGCAAAAGCCGATGGTGGTTAACATTGTAATCTTGCATTTTTGTTGAAATTTGACGCGACAGAAATACGGTGAACGTCCGAAATTCCGTCTCCGATCGTAACAAAATTTTCGACCTAGAGCTGTTTTGGGGGCACTTTTTTTGTTACATGTCATCTTAGTTGTTGCTTTACCAGATCCTTACGGACTGAAAACTAGTGAGCTGGTCTGAAATATAGTGACGATCACTTCGGACCTCCGATATCGGTTACGAAACATCTGTGGGTCCCCGTCATAGCACGATACTGAACTGTGTGGGACCCATACCACACAGAACCGACAGCGGCTAATGAACGTCTACAGAGAAGGGCAGCAGAAATCGTGAAAGGTCTGTTTGACCCACAGGAGAGTGTCGCGCAATTGTTGAAACAACTCAATGATGAGAGACGCAAGCTGTCCCACGAGAGGCCGCTTACGAAATGTCGCAGGCGACTGCTAAGCGAGGAGTCCAGAGGAGCTCTCCAGCCACTACGCGTCGCTGCCGTAAGGAGGCTGAAGGCAGAGTCAGGCCGGCCGCAGCACGGAGACGTCTCAGCACTCGCCCTTAACGCACTGCGTTCATAACCGGAACGGGAAAAAAATTCAAGATTTGCTACCGTGCCAAGTAGCCAATGCCATGCACTTCACTGTGGCTTGCGATGTACGTACGGGGATGTAGATGTAGATGTGACGGTGAACATTCGGTGCTCGTAAATACGTCGCGAAGTAGATACTTCCAAAGCAGCAACGTGTGAACTAGTGTGTGCAGCTCCACATAAAGACAGATTTAATTGTTAGAATTCTGCGTGCGTTCTCATGCTGATTCTTGGATCGTTGAAGCATTTTTGAGGCGTTAGTGGTGCTCCGGAACTAACGATTAATGACTGGGAATCTTATCATGGATACTGACCATAGAGTAGCGTTAGAATTCGTATTACGGTAGGTCAAATAAAGTTGGAAATTTAGTTGGAATCCTAACATTTCAAGATTCTTATTATGCTTAGCATTCAAACTACCCAACCGTCACATTATTATACATTGTTTACGGCTGAAACGTTAGAGCTCGCGACCGGTAGAGGAGAAACCTACTGGGGCAACTCTTACGAGACGCGAGGTAAGAAAGTCGACTACAAATCAGTTACCAGAAGTGTGGGGAGGACGCACTGGTCTTCGATACGTGAATCACAAATGGGGGCACTGTGCACCCCCGTCTACGTATTGTGGCAGACGATATTTCAAACATTCATTCCCCTGTCTCTCGTGATAGAGTTACGCTTTGCATCCCTGTGTGTGGATGTGTGACTAAAGTGGCAAACCATATACTGAACAAGAGCTTTTGTAGCCCTCTTGTGGTAGCGTTATTGTTGGAAGCTTTACGACACTGTTTGCGGACGATACGGCGGTCTATAAGAGAGTGGCGACGCCAGAAGACAGTATCGATTTGCTTAATGACCTGCAGAGGACTGATGAATGCTGCAGCCTCTGTGAGTTGACCCTGAATGTCAATGAATGTAACATATTGCGCATAGATAGGAAAAGAAATCCACTACTGCACAACTACAATAGTGATTGCAAATTGATGGAAGCAGTATCTACCTTAAAATATCCAGGAGTAACTATCTAGAGTGACCCTATGTGGAATGACCATGTAAAGCAATGAGTAGTCTCATAACGAGAAGAATTAAGAAATGCAACGCATCCACGAAACACGTGGCTTACAAATGCTTGTACGGTCGATCCTTGGGTCTGTTCAACAACCTGGGACGCTTACCGGGTAGCACTGAGAGAGACAGAGGAGATCCAAAGAAGAGCGGCGCGTTTCGTCTCGCCATCGTTTGGTCGGCGCGAGAGCGTCGCAGGGGTGCCCAACAAACTCCAGCGGCACACGCTACAAGAGAGGCGCTGTGTACCACGGAGAGTTTTGCTGCTGAAATTTCGAGAAGGGATGAGTCGGACGGCACATTACTTCCTCCCTCGAACATTTCGCGAAATGACAACAACGAAAAAATTGGAGAAATAAGAGTTAACGCTGCCGACAATCATTTTTAACATTCGCCATTCGCGACAGGGATGGAGAGGGTTGGGATCAGTTGGGTACACGCTACCATGCTTCAGTGTCACACTTGGGCCGTTCCTCTAAATGCTTCACGCATTCACAAAGGTCGTGTGTAACTTCCTTACGCTGCCCATTTATCTCATACTGACCTCGCTGCAGTTTCGTTAGAGATCGCACTTCTGACGTCTTGCCCTCCCCAAACGGTCCAGTCTTGTCACTCGTGTCACCCTTTCCTGACACCCTTAGTAAGGCCAATCACTTTGTCTCTTACCTCTCCGATGTTTTTACCATCCCCGATGTCCCCAGTTCGATTACTCCCTTTTCCCGGATGTCCGCAATCGAACTGACACATCTGTCCCTCCCCTCGCTCCTGGTTTCCAGTACTTGGACAACATTTCACACACAGAACTCAATGCCCTTATCACTACACAGGATCTCATTGCTACACTCCGCACAAAACGCAACACTGCTCCTGGTCACGATCGTGCCACCTACCGTCACCTTCGTGAAGCTCCTGTCTCTTTCCTCTCCACCCTGGCCGGACTTTACAATGTAGTCCTGTCCACCGGTTACTACCCCGACCTGTGGAAAACCTCGCGTATCCTGATGTTCCTTAAACCTGGTAAACCGCCGCCCGCCGTCTCCTCCACCGACCCATCTGCCTTACCTCGGTCTTCAGCAAGGTCCTGGAATCTATCCTCACCCGCCGCATATACCAGCATCTCCGCCAGCACCGCCCCCTTCCCCTTACCCAGTGTGGCTTTCGGCTGTCCTTCTCTTCCGACGTTCTTCTCCTTCACCTCACTCATCTCCTTTCTGAACAGCTTAATTCTCTCAGCAATCTTCCTGTCCCTGGACCTCGAAAATGCTTCACCCTTCCCATTAACTACGTCCGTCTGATCGGCTCCTTTCTCTCCCACCTTCTTTCCTACATCACCATCCATAACACGGATTCCTACACCTTTTTTACCTCCACCGGTGTGCCCCAAGGCTCCGCCCTCTCTCCCCTTCTGTACCTTTTTTATACGGCGGACATGCCGCCGCCGTCACCCCCCGTCCACCTTCTCCAGTTTGCCGATGACACCGCCTTCCTTGCCCTTGGTCCCCATGCTGCAGCGCTCTCTTCTCCAATCCTATCTTGACCAGTTCACCGCTTGGTGCAACCAGTGGTTGCTCAAGGTCAATCTCTCCAAAACCCAGGCGATCATTGTAGGCAAAACCACCCATTCCTTCCGCATCCTTGATTTCTATCTCACCATCTATGGCCATCCTATCGCTCTCACCCCCACCCTTAAGTACCTTGGCGTCACTCTCGATTGTCGACTCTCCTGGACCCCCCATCTCCAGACAATCCAAGCCAGGCACGCTCCCGACTCCATCTCCTCAAGCTCCTTTCCGGCCGTACGTGGGGTCTGGAACCCTCCACCATACTCCATACCTATAAATCCCTCATCTGCCCTATCCTTTGTTACGCCTATCTGGCCTGGATCTCCATCCCCCCTACCTTTTATAAATCCCTTCAAATTCTTGAATGCCATGCTCTCCGCCTCGCCTATCACATCCATCTCCCCTCCCCAACACGGATCCTGTATGATCCCATTCTGTTCCCCAACCTCCTCCTTTTCCTTGAAAGCATACGGATCCTGTACACCTCCTGCAAACTCGATCCTCCTCACCCGCTTGTCTCGCGCGTCCTCTTCCGCCCCCGCCCACTGCCGCGTCTGTATTCCCACGTCCCACTCGGTCTCCATCCCTCCACCATCCTTACCCTCTCCCAAGGTGGCTTCCGCCAGGTCCCCCTCCCTGATGATGTCCTCCTCCCCTCCATCTACCCCTCCTATCAACTTTGATCCTCCCCCCACTTCCTGTGTCCTTTCCTTTAGGCTCCCTCCCTCCCTTCCCCTCCCTTCTCTTTCCTTTTCACCCCATCTTCCTTCCTCCACCCCTCTTCCCCCAGGCTTCCCCTCCCCCTTCCTCCCTTCCCCCTATCTCCTCTGTCCATGGCATCTCTGCTCTACCCTCTCCCTCTCCCACCGCCCCACCCTCCTCCTCTCATGGCAGGTCCCCGTGCTAGTACACGCTCAGTGGACTTTCACGCGCTGGAGATCATCGCCATCAGTGTCTCGTGTGTGTGCCTTTGTTTTGTGTTTAGTGTTCTTTCGTCATCACACCTCCACTGTTCACGTGTGCCGTCGCAGTCCTCCGAGTTATATGCGCCGTGTGAGCAAGTGTTAGTGTTTTTCTCGTCCAGCGTGAACGACTTCATGTTTATTGTTTTAAGTATCATCTTTTTTTGGCCGCCGTTTTTATTGTATTGTCTGTGTCACCCATATGTCATATTATTGTACCACTTAAGGCTGAAGAGCAGTGTAATATGCTGCTGACAGCCCGCCTGTATGAGGTGCTTAAAATTACAATGAAGGAAAAAAAAAAGACATTCCCCAATCAACAACTGCCCACGGAAACCTCTAAAGTACTACCAGTTTTTGGCAGGCACAGATCGAGTAACAATTTTGTGCCTCGCAATGTATGTGAATGATCTCAATATTCGACAGGTTGTTACTTCCCTTGGAAACTGTGATTTTATGAAATATGTTACAAAATATTCTTGATTAAAGCTGCAGCAGAGAATGTTCGGTATTGGAATTTAACTTGATGAACGAAGAACTTCGGCGCATTAAAATAATGTTCATTTGAGGGCGATGCTGGAACCACACATTTCTGGACAGTCAGGCCTGCAGAAGACAACAGGAGGCTCAACCCACACCCTCTGATACGCAGGACTCACGGTGCAACTGAGAGGTCATTGCTGCTAGGTCGCTGCTGCAAACCAGCATCAGCGCAAGAGCGTTTACAACTTTCCCGAAAGCGTGACGACTTTGTTCTCGACTATCAATCGGAGTGCCATTTACGAAGAAATGGTGTCGCTCTTTATCATTTAAAATGAAACTGTGCTGTTGCCGTATGCTAAGGTGCCAAATGCATGTTAAGCTAGTTACAATACACTGTGACTTCCTTCTATTCTGCTGAAGGTCATATGCAAACTTTTACTACTTGCTAAGAAAATCGTTGCGACAAAAACAGAAACATTAGCATGTAAATTACACTAACAGAGTTACTGTGACAGTGATATCTAACTAAAATTTAGTAGATAAGATGTCGTAATTTTTCTGGTGATTGTAAGTTTAATTACTTCGCCAAAAATGTGATTCCATGGGACGTAAATAACTCATTCACACAGAGGAAGTAAAATTATGTTCTCCTATAATTTAAAAAAAAAAAACAGCTTCAAATATTTACCGAAAATTGCGAAAAGAGGTTATAATAGACATGCAAATAATAATAAATGAAATAAAATAAAAAAGAAAACAATAAAAATAAATAATGGAAATACAATAGAAAAAAGAATATAAAATTAAAATATCAGCACTCGATATTGCAGTTTTGATATAAATATATCGATATATCGGCGTTCAATTTCATGTGATTGAAAATCGATATATTTAGGAAAAGATAACGATATTTTAGGAACAGCTCTAGATTTTATGGCCGCACTCCCTTACCGTTTGACAGCTAGAGCGATACTAGCGCCCTGAGGGGTAAGAAAGCAATCACATGCGTCTTAAGGATAATGTTTGTTTTTACTTATTTTCTACTTAATTCAGGAAACAGTTGTTACATTTTTGAGTTTCATGCATTAGGAAGTTATCAAGAGACGCGAGGTATCATTAAATACATGTGAAAACAGCCGAACCACACTGATTCAATGATATAAGCTATAAGTAATTCATTAAGAAATTCTTTCGAATAGGTGTATTTCCAGCGTACTCCGCTGAAAGAAAGAGAATGTAAACACATACTTCATGCATGAGTAGCATATATTTCTGTTGTTATTGCCGTAGGCACTTTCCAAGACACTTGAAATTTTATGGAGTCTAGTGATTCACCCTTTCTAACACTTCACTCGACTTCCTAATACACAAGTTCTTTTGTAAATGTAATTACTTTTGCTTAAAAAGTGCACGTGTTGAAGATTCTTGCCGTTCGTGGCCCAGGTTTAGCAAATAATTCTTGAATTTTTCTGTGTCGAGAAACAGTTTTGTTACTTTTGGCGATTTACTATTATGTCTGCGTGGTCTTCCCTTAAGCTACACTCCCTCATGCTACGTTAAATAATGTAGTTATTACATTCCATATAGGTCTCCTACGTTCCATATTTACTGATGTGGCTCACGACTTAGCGAATAAAACTCTGCTTTGTTGGGTATATATAATACATATCTCTGCAGAAGGTCAGTTCTTCCGGTGTTTACTTTCTTGTTACAGGAGAATCGTAAATAAACTGCCCTGTAATGTAGCACTTCATACCGCCGAGGGTGCTTACAACAGAAACTCCCAATGGCAGCCCCATCAGATTTGGTGGCACAGTGGATATCCCATCTAAAAATGAACACAGATCAAGCATGGAAACAGGAAGAAAGTGTTCTGAACTGTAAAAAAAAGAAAAAATACAAACAGTGAACGAACAAGTGCAATATTGACCTGTTTAGCCACGGTATCGTTGTTAAGTGGTCATGGTGTTGGACCATCGGGTAGACGGGTCATGTTCAAAACTCCCTCGTGCCATTTACCTTTGTCTCTTTTTTTCGCAACATTATGAACTGTCTGTTCCGTCAATGTTTCTTCTCTTTCTGTCGGCTAAGCAGTCGTCATGCTATACGTTGGTTATATAGAATATGAGTAATGTGGTAAGAATACGTTACCGTCGCAAGTAAACGTGATATATAGTGAGAGCAGTTGAGATACCACGCACACGTCTCACGGAAATGAAAACAACAAATTAAAGGGTGTGAACTATATTACAACAAAGGAATTCAAGAGTCAAACCTTCCAACATGGAACGCAACTTAAAAAGACGTTAAAACGTATGTTTTGACAGAGCACTGAGAAACTGTGTGACTGTGAAGCTGTTGCGTTCATTTGTTGCAGCTTGTGTGACAAATTATTATATTTTCAGCATTTCCTTGGAAGTGATCACATTCATACGGACACCTATACCGGGCAAGGAGGCATATCTCACTCACTCATCAGGCATACAAATTAGGGGCGTCGGTAAGAGGTTCTTACCACATGAATCACGTACTGTCACTAATGCCGTGTATGACACATCAGACGTGTTTTCTGATGGAGGATTCGGTTGACTTGTCGCCTTGTCCTCAAACGTTTGCGGTTCCCATTCGAAAGCCAATTCCGTTCCGCTTCTATTAGAGTACTTGTGCGGAATCAACTATTCCTTTCTTACACCCTGCTGTTGCGAACGGATGTTACACCACGTCACGGACACAAATTTGAATATAGTGAACAGCGGAAAAAAACGAACGTTATCCCAAGGTAGGTGTGGTGTCACCGCCAGACACCACACTTGCTAGGTGGTAGCTTAAATCGGCCGCGGTCCATTTAGTACATGTCGGACCCGCGTGTCGCCACTGTGTAATCGCAGACCTAGCGCCACCACCAAGGCAGGTCTCGTGATACGAGAGAGCACTCGCCCCAGTTGTACGAGAACCTAGCTACCGCCCAGTTGTACGAGAACCTAGCTACCGGCCAGTTGTACGAAGCCTTTCTCTCTCATTAGCCGAGAGACAGAATAGCCATCAGCTAAGTTAATGGCTACGAACTAGCAAGGCGCATTAGCCATACAGTGATTGAACTTAAAGTCTCCTGTGTATCGTCAAGATCGATGTACCACAATGATATTAAAGATAAGTATTAATCCTGCTCTGTACTTTTCTTCCTAACATTAATTACGTATCCTGTTCCAGTACATCACGCCAGTCTGCGTTAGTCTAGCTTGCCTTTTCAGCCATCTCAACTTCACGGTGTCGGCCCAGCTACCGACACAACATTGGCGACGAGATAAAAGAGTTCTTTCTGATTGCTTACATTTAATTGTGTCATGGCTTCGCCACATTCTCCAGATGTACTGTCCGAATTTTATCGCTTGCAGAATCAGCAGATGCAGGCGTTATTGGATGCCCTTGGACAGCTCGTCCAGGGTCAACGTGCGCTGCAAACCGATGCGGCCACAGCCGCTTCTTCGCTACCGCTGCCACTAAACGCTGTTGCACCTCCCTTTCGACCATACGTGGCAGCCGATGAGACCTGGCACGAGTGGTCTCGCCAGTTCAACTTTCATCTAGCAGCCTACAGAATTCAAGGTAAAGAGCGGCAGCCGTTTTTGCTTTCTTGTGTCGGTGTGTCCACATACCGTGTGATAGTGAAATTGTTTCCCCGACGCGACGTAGCAACTCTGTCCTACGAGGAAATTTTGTCTGCATTAGATGCCTATTTCAAAGAAACAGTTAATGTGGTTGCAAAACGGTATACGTTCTTTCATACAAAACGTATGGCTGGTCAAACTAATAGGGAGTGGGTAGCAACATTGCAAGGACTTACTAGGGCCTGTGCCTTTGAATGTGACTGTGGTCTTTCTTATTCAGATACGATGGTGCGTGATGCAATTGCACAGAACGTTTCTGATGTTCGCATACGGGAGCAAATTTTGAAACTAGTTAATCCCTCCCTTCAACAAGTGATAGACATATTGGATAGACAGGACACACTTGACTGTGCTCAGGAATATTTTGAAACTTCGCCAGCCGTGTGTAACATTAACCGGCCCGCTGGACGCGCTGCGCGGCCCGGTAACCGGGCCTCGCGCACGTCCGCACAGCTGCCGCCGCGCGCTAAGCCACGTGTGACGCGCCAGCACACAAATGTAGTGAAATCGTGCCCGCGGTGTGCTACTAGACATTCGCGTGAACATTGCCCGTCACGCCAAGCTATTTGCTTTTTCTGCAATAAGAAAGGACATGTTCAAAGTGTTTGCCAGAAAAAGCTCAGATCAGACAATCACAATCATTCCAGGCCCTTTGCTTCGCGCCGGAATCGAACCAAGGACACTCAGGCTCGTGGACCTTCGCCTATGGACATTCATGTCGTTAATTCCGCTTCGTCCAGTGACACTTTCTCTAACAGTGACTGTGATCGTCCCACAAAAACTGTGCGTCGACGTCGCCGGAAATCACGTCAATTAGCAAGTGATTCTGTACCAGTGTCTGTTCCAATTGCACAAAACAGTCGCTCTTGTCGTCAGCAGAACAATAAACTTTTTGTGGACTTAGACTTTGAAGGCAAAGTGATACCATTCCAGCTCGATACCAGAGCTGCAGTTTCATTGCTCAATCACGACACGTACAAACAACTGGGCAAACCTCCATTGCGTTCCGCAAATGTTAAGCTAACTACATATTCCGGAAAGAAAATTCCTGTGTTAGGACAGTGCAGCCTTCTTGCAACATACAAGGGACAAACAAAACTTGTGTCATTTTACGTTCTTCGTTCTTCTTCTGCAGTGAACTTGTTTGGTCTAGATTTATTTCAGTTGTTTAACATGTCTATTGTAAATCAGGTCCTATCAGTGAATCAGACTGTGCCTACAGACGGTGTTTCTCGGCTGTGTGACGAATTTGCAGACATTTTTGCACCGGGCTTAGGTTGCGCTAAAAACTATGGAGAACATTTAGCACTGAAGGTAAACGCGCAACCGAAATTTTTCAGGGCGCGCAATGTTCCCCACGCATTGCGTGATGAGGTCGCAAGAACATTGAACAATGTAGAATCACAAGGTGTGAGTGAATGTGCGCAATGCCTCTTTCATTTCAGCTCCGCTTCCTCGCTTACGCCGTACAGGTGTTCCGTTTCTCTGGACGACGGAATGTGAACGCGCCTTTCGCCAGTTGAAATCGGCGTTGCTTTCTAATACTTGCCTTACGCCATTCGATCCCCAGAAACCCCTTTTGTTGATGGTAGATGCATCGGATTTCGGGATCGGTGCTGTGCTTGCGCACAAAGTTGGCTCCCATGATCGCCCTATTGCCTTTGCGTCCAAATTGCTCTCGTCTGCGCAAAGAAATTATTCACAGATAGAGAAAGAAGCTTTGGCTCTCGTGTTTGGTGTTACTAAGTTCCATAATTTCTTGTATGGTCGTCACTTTACCATCATCACAGACCACAAACCTTTGACATCGCTTTTTCATCCGACCAAGCCTGTACCTCCACGTACAGCGCCGAAATTCCTTCGCTGGTCTATTTTCCTCTCGCAGTACCGCTACGATATCTTGTATCGGTCCACTGCTAAGCACGGAAACGCCGATGCGTTGTCCCGTTTGCCTGTTGCTGAGGATAAAGCATTCGATTCTTCCGAACTTGCTTGCATGTTCATTGATTCGGAAACCGATGAAGTGGTCGAATCGTTTCCGATTGATTTTCGTCGTGTCGCTACAGCCACAGCTGCTGACCCTGTCCTTGCTACTGTTTTACGTTTTGTTGCTACGCAATGGCCTTTGTCAAAGTCTCGGATCGAGGATCCGTTGGTTCGCCGATTTTTTGCTCACAAGGAGAGACTTTTTGTTCGACGTGGGGTTTTGTTGTTGCGTTCCGATAATGATCAGTCCAGAGTCGTGGTCCCACGTTCGTTACAGTCCTCTGTTTTACGGCTTCTTCACCAAGGACATTGGGGTATAGTGCGAACGAAACAACTTGCTCGTCAGCACTGTACTTGGTTCGGAATCGATGCTGCGATTCCGAATATGTGTTCTTCGTGCCCGGCGTGTGCCGAACAACAATCCGCACCGCCGCGGAAAGTCTTTGCGTGGCCAAAAGCCACTTCCCCTTGGCAACGCTTGCACATTGATTTTGCTGGTCCATTCTGGAATGCTCGATGGTTGGTTCTGGTCGACGCCTTCAGTAATTTTCCTTTTGTTGTCCGGATGTCTTCCACGACGTCCTCCGCCACCATCCAAGCGTTGTCTGCTATCTTTTGCATTGAAGGTCTTCCGCAGACTATTGTTTCCGACAATGGCCCACAATTCATGTCCGCAGAATTTCAGTCATTCTGCCAGGCCAATGGTATTCAACATCTGACATCCGCGCCGTTTTCGCCTCAGTCCAACGGTGCCGCTGAACGATTGGTCCGGACTTTCAAGTCACAGATGTTGAAATTGAAAGCGTCGCATTCTCGGGAGGACGCATTGTTGCTCTTTTTGTCTTCGTCTCGCTCTCAGCCCCGAGATGGTCGCTCGCCGGCTGAGTTGCTCCACGGTCGTCCTCATCGCCCCTTGATGTCTTTGCTGCATCCGCCGCATCAGGTTCCTGTGCAGCGGCAGACTCCTGCTTTTGCTCCAGGCGACGTTGTATTTTATCGCAACTATCGAGGTTCACGGCGTTGGCTCGCAGGGCGCATTCTTCGCTGCCTCGGCCGCGCGATGTATTTGGTTTTGGGGGCCTCTGGTGAGGTGCGTCGGCATCTCAATCAGCTGCGCCTCTGTCGTCGCTCGGGTTCTGCCGCTCCCCGTCTGCTTTCAGCGACGGTGCCGTCCGGTCAGCGCCCTGGGGACCCATCTACTGGCTCGCCTCATCCCCAGGTGTTACCGACGATGCCTTCCATTTTGCCCCATGGCGACGCGCCGCCGCCGCCGCCGCAGCAGCAGCAGCCGCCGCCGCCGCCGCTTGTTCTCCCGCCGGCGCCGCCCGCGTTCGACGCTTCGTTGCAGCCGCCAAGCGCCTCCCAGGGTCACGCGCCGCCGATCGCTTCCCGTGACCAGCTGTCCTCCGCCATGGAACTCCCGCCCGCTCCGGACCACATGACGTCATCGCGCGTCGGCTACCCCGACGCAATGGAGGTTGATCCTTCGGTCCCTCCTGTCTCTTTACGGGCGCATACACCGCATGTTGACGTGCACCCTGGACTAGTTTTTCAGGCGTTTCCTAGCTCCCCTCGGACCGAATGGCCGGGTGCGGGTGGCACAGCCTCGCCTGTTGTTAGGCTCCCCACCTCATCGCATACGTCAACATGTGGTCCTCCCCACGGCGGGCGGAAGCCTTATCACACGACCGTTCGCCGATTTGCGGGGGAGGAATGTGGTGTCACCGCCAGACACCACACTTGCTAGGTGGTAGCTTAAATCGGCCGCGGTCCATTTAGTACATGTCGGACCCGCGTGTCGCCACTGTGTAATCGCAGACCTAGCGCCACCACCAAGGCAGGTCTCGTGATACGAGAGAGCACTCGCCCCAGTTGTACGAGAACCTAGCTACCGCCCAGTTGTACGAGAACCTAGCTACCGGCCAGTTGTACGAAGCCTTTCTCTCTCATTAGCCGAGAGACAGAATAGCCATCAGCTAAGTTAATGGCTACGAACTAGCAAGGCGCATTAGCCATACAGTGATTGAACTTAAAGTCTCCTGTGTATCGTCAAGATCGATGTACCACAATGATATTAAAGATAAGTATTAATCCTGCTCCGTACTTTTCTTCCTAACATTAATTACGTATCCTGTTCCAGTACATCACGCCAGTCTGCGTTAGTCTAGCTTGCCTTTTCAGCCATCTCAACTTCACGGTGTCGGCCCAGCTACCGACACAACAGTAGGTCTGAACACAACTCGGCCGCGTGGCTGTCCATCACCGTGACGGTGAGCGCAGATTGAGACTCGTACAGCACGTGTGACGTCACACAACACTACAGCGCGACGCGCACGTTCAGCATGCGTCGCACGGAACCTACGCATACTGAGACGCGTTTAAATACTTTGCAGGCGCCGGCTGGTGACGTTCTGCGCTGAAAGAAACGAAGCGCGCGCACACTGTATTGTTCCTCGAACGATTTTACAGAAACTATTCGTAGTGTTATTTGTCAGCTTCGTGGCAAAGTGCACATCATCTCGCTGATGTTCATACTTATTGTGGTATACACATTTTAATAAGACGCTGCGCAAAATTCGAAAAGTTTGCAATGAAAATTAGGGTCGCTAGGATTTTGTTTTCGGTACGTATTACTCCATATGTTGCTGCGTATGAAATTTAGCTAACATGCTGAATTTTTCTTTAGACTTGGGAGGAGGTCTCTATCTGCCTCCGATCTCTAGAAAATGGATCCTGTGTAGCGCACTCACGCCTGGGAGAATGAAATATTCGAAACATCCCTGATATCTCCTAAACGCTCGAGACATCGAAACGAGAGTTTTGCGAATGATGGCACAGGAAGAGGAGTGTGTCTCGCCAGTTAGTAAACACACGGAACATTCTTATATGTGGTGATATATCAGTAGTTACACTCCCTTTCTTATTTTTTTCACTGCAGTGAAATTTTTTAAGAGTTATCGACAACTAATGAAACAAGAGTTTCCGTGTATTAAAATAGACATGAAATCTCTTATGTTACTGCAAACCGACGCTATGAAGTTTTTCGTAAGCTGTTGAGCTCTCTCATTGCTAATTACTTGTATAATCAGTCACTCTGTTTCAGAATTCTGTCGCAATAGCTGCTGTGAGATGAGTTTGTGCAAATTACACTGTGTTTTGGCAAAGGGAGTACAGTTAAACCTGTCAATAAGAGAAATGTGACCATTACTCATAAATGCTGATGCTTCTTCGAATGAGAAAACGTTAACAATTGGCACAAAAATAAACTGTCCATTCTGCTGCAATTTTGGTTGAGAATCGTATTTTTAACCCTGAATGGAAACTTACGAAAGTATTTTATTCCTTTTGTTCATCTGAGCAGTATTAAAATAATGACGAACTTATCCTTCAGACGGAATGATAGGCACATGCCAGATGCTGGTTACTAACCTATGCCTTGGCGAACTGACAATGTGTGATTCGCGAATACAGTAGTAGTTACTGAGAAAGGTAAACAATTGCTACGTGGCAGGAGACTGATGACATCAGAAATAAAGTTCCATAGTGCTCAGAGCCATTTTGCTACGTGGCACAACACAATGGTCCGCGTATCGTTGAGCAGCCGAGAATAGCGCGAGCGACAGAATGCGGAAGTTAGCCAAGTGTGCTTTGTGAGAGGAAGGGTTCACGTCGTTCGAAATACATTGTCGTGAATGTAGATCTGCCTGTGCCAGCGATACATTTACACAAATTAAATGTACAAATCACCACAGACTTTCAGGATACTCATACTTTCGGAATAATACCGATCACTACTTCATTTGTGTAGCCTGTTGTATAACTTACTTATGCCGATAGTGTGTATACAACCACTGAAATGCTTTTTCTCGTCACGGCGAGCCGATTGAAACGTCGTTATTCGTGAGGAGTTGTCGACTGTTTCTAGCTTGCAGTGGAAACGTTACGTCCACATGCAAATAGTATAATGTCTCTTATTACAGCCGTATCCAGATAATGATAGTGGAACTTACGTCAATCTCTGACGATATTCGCCAGGAGCACAAAGGGATCATATCTGAAAATTACGCCTCTTCGAATGTTTGTAACAGATCGTAGAGATACGTCAGCACAGGCGACAAGTACATAACCTTGTTTTACTTTCCTGCCTTGCTTCCAGATGACATGATTTTATAATGCTCCTTACTTCCTAATTAACTACCCTTACAATAAATCGTCTGTCCCTTCTTACCATCTGAAAACATTGTGGAGGCAGAAGATATAATCCCAGTGGCTAATGGCTCACCACTGAGTGAACTGTGCATTGTTCTAGCGAAAAGAGTAAACAAAAGAAAAGAATTGCACAGATATTTGTAAGTGAAAACTATTACGTACTAACGAAAAGGGATGGAGCGCTTTAACGTCGAAAATTGAGACACTACTGAGTGAAAATAAAACTCAGTACACAGTAAGGCCGTATTTTCACACTGCCCATATGCGCCCTGCCTAAGTGAGCACACACTGCCCCCCCCCCCTCCCCCGCTCCCCGCCTCACCCCTCCTGCAGGACTCGCGAGGCGAGAAACAGCTGGCGCAGGGTTGTGTCGCGTCGCGTCCCAATCTGCGCGGCCCCATTTCAACCTGTGGAGTTACAAACATGCGCCATGCGCTGCGCCCTGCCACACGCGCTATACATGTCTCAACTTGTGCCTAGCGTGACCCTACTATTTTTTTACGTTATTGTCCATTACATTTTTTCACGGCGGATGTCCCATGATACCCATTCAAGTTCATCAACTCTGTTACTACACTGCAAGCGCCAAAGAAACTGGTATAGGCATTTGTATTCAAGTACAGAGGTATGTAAACAGGCAGAATACTGCGCTATGTTGGCAACGCCTATGCAAGACAAGCGTCTGGCGCAGTTGTTAGACCGGTTACCGTTGCTACAAAGGCAGATTATCAAGATTTATGTGAGTTTGGGACACAGCATCTCCGAGGTAGCGAAGAAGTGTCGATTTTCCTGTACGACCATTTCACGACTGTATTGTAAATATGAGGAATCCGGTAAAACATCAAATCTCCGACATCGCTGCGGTAAGGAAAAGATCCTGCGTGAAGGGGACCAATGACGACTGAAGAGAATCGTTCAACGTGATTTAAGTGCAACCCTTCCTCAAATTGCTGCAGATTTCAATGCTGGGCAATCAACAAGGGTTAGCGTGTGAACCATTCGATGAAACATCATCGATATGAGATTTCGGAGACGAAGGCCAACTTGTGTACCCTTGATGACTGCACTACATAAAGCCTTACGCCTCGCCTGGGCTCGTCAATACGGACATTGGACTGTTCATGACTGGAAACATGTTGTCTTGTCGGACGAGTCTTGTCTCATGTTGCATCGTGCAGTTGGACGTGTACGAGTATGGAGACAACTTCATGAAACCATGGACCCTGCATGTTAGCAGCGGAGCGTTCAAGCTGGTGGGGGCTCTGTAATAGTGTGTGTGTATGGGGCTGAAGGGATATAGGATCCCTGATACGTCTAGATACTACTCTGACGGGTGACACATACCTAGGCATCTTGTATGATCACCTGCATCCATCCATTTCCATTGTGCATTGCGACGGAGTAGGGCAATTCCAGCAGGTCAGTGCGACACCCCATATGTCTAGAACTGCTACAGAGTGGCTTCAGGAACACTCTTCTGAGTTGAAACACTTCTGCTGGCCACCAAACTCACCAGGTATGTTATTGAGCATATCTGCGATGCCTTGCAAGATGCCGTTCAGAAGAGATCTCCACCCCCTCGTACTCTTACGGATTTAAGGACAGCCCTGCCGGATTCATGGTGTCAGTTCCCTCCAGCACTGCTCCAGATCTTAGTTGAGTTCATGCTACGTCGTGTTGCCGCACTTCTGCGTGATCGCGGGGGCTCTAAACGATATTAGGCAGGTTTACCAGTTTCTTTGGCACTTTAGTGTAGTTAGCAGTAGTGTGAGCATTCATTGTCCGTAGATTATTGGTTCAATTATTAAAGAAATCAATAAAAATTTATCAACTTTTATGCAGATGGCAAATGTACTGTGCATGTCATTATACCGTAAGTGATCGGGATTTCAGTTTTGAAAGGAAAAAAAAGTTTTGTCAAGTTGAAGACGATGTAGAGAGTGCACATGAAATCCATTTCACCATTTCAGTAAGCTCCGTAGTATTGAGCTCACTGGTAGCTTGTCACTGTCATTCATCTGTCTCGACTATTGCTGGGAAGGAATAGAAATTCTAATGATATTACCAAATATTTTGCATGGCTGGTCTGCGTCTTAATCTGGGAGGAATCTTCTAGATGGGAACGTAATGCTCTCGCCATGAACAGTGCACCTGCTCTACATGTGAGTTCTTCTTCTTCGTCACAATGCTTGGCATGTTGCGAGTCATAAGGGAGGAAGGGAGGTGGTAAGTACATTGTGCTTTCTTAAATTTCGATTGTCAATGTAATAGTTTAGTCTCGCGTATCCAAACACAAGAAACGTACATGTATAATCGTGAAATTCACGTTTAAGATCGTGGAAATGTGACGAATATATAGTGCAATATTGAGTGTGTCATTCCACACGGAGTTTCTCAAGGTCTAAAAATTATAATATTAAGAAATCAAGTCGTTTCTCGATGGAGTAACTGATTATGTGGACATCTATCGCAATTTAGCGTAGTTTAGCGATTTGTATTAGAGAATAACTTTGTTCTTTTATTCCTATCGTTTGTCGTTATGTCATTACAACCACAGTATAACAAAAAAAGCGACATTCATTAGTGTGAAAATTTTCACTGTCTAGACACTTGGTACGACACTTGCAAGCGAAGAGAAAGCAGCTGTAAAAGTAAAGTTGCTTTTGATTGCTTTTGTAGTTAATTAGCGAAATAATTGTTACATTTTTGCGTTCGATGCATTAGTAAGCTATCAAGAGACATGAACGACCGTAAAACACATACAGAAACTGTCGAAATTTCCTGGTTCAATGACATAAGCTACATTTTAATGATGAAGTAATGCTGTCGACTGTGTGTATAACTGTAGCTTACTCTGCAGAAAACAAGAGAACAGAAATATATATTTCATCCATCTTGTCTTTTCTAATTACAACAGGCGCTTTCCTTGACACGTAACGACCTTCTAAGTAGCCAAATGTTTCACATAGTCTTACATGTCATTCGGCTTTCTAATACATAAATATTTTTGTAAATCTAATTACTTTTTCTTCAAAAGCAAATGTGTTGAAGATTCATGCTGTTTCAGAATCAGAAGCAGCAACAATTGTGAAGTTGGTTTATTTTGTGTTGAGAAAGTGTTTTATTGCTTTTATTTTTTTTATCGCCACTCCAGTCTGGTTTTTACTTCAACTACAGTTGCGGTACTTTATCTGCTACTTAAAATAACGTAGGTGTTGCATTCCTTACACGTTTATTATATTCCACATTCACTGATATGGCTAGAGGTGTAATGAAGAAAACGTCATGTTTTTCAGTAGATATATACCTACATCAGGTAGATTTTAGAAGTCTGTCAAGGGGTGGGGGCTAATGGCAGGGTGGCGGGGGTGTTGGGGGAATGGAATATTGCTTAACATAGGGAGAGTTGGGGTCCTCCACCGACAAATTGGTAAAATTTGGAGTTGCTTAAAGACGTTTTTGGTAACTGTTTTGGAGTTCAGGGTAAATACGGGTCTACAGAATGTATGTGCTCGGGAAAATAATACGATCTGATCCAGATATACGACGATTTCGAAGTTTTTGTCTGGGGTCAGAAATTTAAGTGTTGGTAGGCATACTGGCATAGTTACCTTTCTTGATTATTGTAAGTTGTACTCGTACATAAATATACATCCAGTGTATACTAATAAATAATAAGACGCCCATTTGAAGTTAAATGATATTTATTGGTTTGTATAGTAAGCTTTTTGGAGCTCTTATTCTTTTGTTAAAATGTGTTTGAAACACATTGCAACCTATATTGCTACATAATTATTAAGAAAATGATTCAATCTGTATAAGTAATATATCTGCTGATTTCTGAAATCATTTTGTAATATGATAATTCTTTGACGGAGGGGGGGGGGGCTATATCTTTCCGTGTGATCTCTAATCTCTCTTACCTTATTATAATGATCGTTTCTCCCTATGTAGGTCGGACTTAACAAAATATTTTCGCATTTAGAGGAGAAAGCTAGCGACTGAAATTTCGTGAGAAGATTCCGCCGCAACCGAAAACGCCTTTCTGCAAACGGTCAGGTCTCCTCGTGTTTCCTAGCGATTTGTTTGTTCTTAAAGAACACAGCATTTTCTAGTAAATATCTGTAGGTGACAAGAAAATCGTAAATAAATTGTTCCATAATTTTACATTTAACATTACTTTTTACATTGGCAGTTTTACATTAGTCGCTTTTTTCGCCTTCGATAGTACTAGTATCCCATTTTTCTGTTGAAACAAGCACCAGCGAAGGTGAAAAAACCGATAAACGTAAAATTCGTGTATATGTATCAACATAGGGGACTACTGAAGGACGGGATACAACCCGTCGGCTTTGATCAATGACGTCAGAAATTGCCAGAGATGATTTAGTAAACATATTTAACAGCAAAGACGAGTGTTCGTAACGAAGAAATGCTGGAGAAGGAAAACAGAGAGTAAACATATATCACGTCCATTAATATTTACAACATAATGTTAAGCATATCGCTTGCTTCAGACCCAGTACTTCTGTAAAAAGATACAGAAAAAAGGTATAAAAGTAACGCTAGCTTGGAATACTTCAGTTGACATATTTATGATTTGTATCCGAACCTTCAGTCGATCTGTATAGGTTAACTGCAGTACGGGAAACAAATTTAACCTATGTCGATTTTTTCGTTTTCATAACCATTAATAACCTATTCTTCAGTAGACGTATATAGGTTAGTTCAAGTATGGGATACAAATTTTACTGGTGTTGCATCTTTCGCCTCCGCTACTACTAGCGTTCTGTTCTTACGTAGATACTATTACTAGGGAAGGTGAAAAGACCTACATACATAATATTTGCATTCCATACTTCAGTTGACCTATATAGGTCAAGTGAAGAATAGGATTCTAGCACTAGCGAAGGTGAAAAATAGAGACATAAATAACATTTGTATGCTGTTCTTTAGTTGACCTATATAGCTAAATGCTACCAATGTTACATATGTTGCTTTTTTCGTCTAGCTACCAACAGTATTACGTACTTCAATTGAACTATATACGTCAACTGATCGACGGGATACTAATTTTTTGTATGTTGGTCTTTTCCCCTTCAGTAGGGCTAATATAGATTCGAAAAAATCGTTGTGATACTAGTATTAGGAAAGGGAAAAAGAGCAACAACTGCAAAATTTGTATTCTGTACTGCAGCTGACGAACTCATACTTAATGCAGAACAGTGTAATACGACAAAGAAATACACCAAAACAGACAAATTCAGTACAACATGAAAAAAACTAAAGTTACCATATGCAAACTCCTAAGCAAAAAACAAAAGCTCGCCTTGAATGACGTCAATAAAATTCACATAACCACATTCTCAAGAGACACAGCATCACAAAAAACACACATACATACAAACATACAAACCCAGAAGTTCACATCAACGACATGTACTAAAATAATGAAAAAACTATACACAGAAGAAAATTACCCAACTTAAGAAAATGAAAAATAATGTATTAACCCCAAAAACTCAAAATCATTATTTTCACCATCCCAACCAAAGCCACCATTTACCTTAATTATCATATCCCCCACTCCCCCATCTCCATCCCAACCGGAAATTAACCAATAAATTTTGGAGAATACATTTGCCAAACACATTGAAGGAAACACTGAAACGGGCAGTATGTATCGGGTACACTATGCCTCCTTGAACATTCGTCTAAATGGCTGTATAGTGTCGAAATGTCCTCCTCCCTACAGCAGATGTTATGGCTGACCAGTAACCTTCTATCCTATTGGTACAAGCCCCAGTCCCAGTTGATGAAGGCCTGAATTTAGTATTATGATTAACGACAAGATGCTGAAAACCCCTATTCTCCAACTCTATATATGAAGAAAAACTAAGGGAACTAACTAAAGAACTCTCTGCAACATAGTCTTCAATTAATTTCACCAACACTTTTTCTTTCGATTATGAACTACTTTAGACACTACATCATCACATTCTGGACCTGAAATTACAGCCCCCTCAAGCCTATTATCGCACTGCATGTCCCCCCCCCCCACGTATTACGCATGGTTTTTGCCCAAATGAGACTCATAGATTTTGACTACAACACCTGACCTCCACCAAAGGTCACCTGTACTTTATATACCCCCACAAATGTCCCTGCAAAACGAATACCATTCTAAAACGGTACCCTCATTCACACGACATTCGTGCACACACACCATTCAGGATACCTCAAACATCAACAGTATATAATTTTAGAGAAATCCCTCAACGCCAGCTTTGATTTCTCAAATCACACTCCTCGTCTAGTTAAGCGCCATAGTCCATCCTTGCTACACATCCATATGAATAAATCGTGAGTACGACAAGCAGACAAATTTATCAGGCCCATACGTTCACCGCACTCACGTCATCGAACGTAATCAGCAACAAGTTCACACATTCGCTAAAATCGAATGGTTGCCATCATGACTATGCCCAAAGCCTACTTTAAGTGTTCCATATTTATGGGAACAGACAAATACATACCTACAAACGAAAAACAAAAAGTAAAAATTCTTCTAAATGAAAAAGTATTTTTTCCAAATTATCTCAAACTCACAAAGAATGAAATTAAATAGCGAAGGAATTGGAAAGTACAAATAATTTAAAGGAATGCAAACAAAAAAAAATGTCACTCAATATCAAGCACTGTCTTTTGAAAACACATTCATTTATTTCAATTTACAATGATGGCGCTTATCCACAGCAGGTAACCGATTTATTATCTATGGCTCGAAAATAAAGATATTAGTATCTATGAGTAAACTATGACGTCATTGTTAAAGCCGACCGGTTGTATCCCACTCTTCAGTTGACCCCAACTTAGGTACTATGGATGTACACGATACATGTCTACAATCTGTTGCTTCTGTACTTCAATCTTTTGTTTCTCAACATTCGTCTATGCTTTTAAATCTTTGCAATGCAAGATGTATGGTAACACATGGCGTCGTTGATCAAAGCCGACGGGTTGTATCCCATACTCCAATATTCTCACACTTTTTCATCTTCGCTACTGTGAAATGATCTCTCCTACTGAACAAGGGCACATAGCGTTTTGAGTTATGCATTTTAGAACGCTTCACTATACTCCGTTCATAATAAGAATAAACCTGGTGTAAACAAACACAAACGCGATGATTGGTCAGGGGCCGTAGCGCACGTACACTGGTGGTGTTACGCTCTTGGAAGTAGGTCTTACTTACATATGTGTTAGATATAGTATTGCTAAGTTACGTTAAATGAAACGTTAAGATATTGAAATGTAGTTACAGCCATCAACGTTTTTCATAGTCACGCTTTAGCCACGTAGTTTTCATTTCAAACATCGTGTACTGTCACCGCCTCTGCATTGTTGTGCTCTGATTGTCGCGCTGTCAATGTGCAGTATGAAAATGGCAGAGGCTGCTTCCTGTTCCGTTGTGGAACACGGTTAAAAAGTGCTGAGATGTAGGTTGTGGTTAATTTTTTTCATAAATTTACTATTATAATCGGCTTCTAAGTTTTTCGATGGACTTTATTGTGTACAGTTGAGACACAAATGGTTAAAGGATATGCAGCGAAATCATGAACATAACAGATAATCAACTGTAGTTTATGGTTCATCTACATCTACATCTACATCTACATGGATACTCTGCAAATCACATTTAAGTGCCTGGCAGAGGGTTCATCGAACCACCTTCAAAATTCTGTATTATTCCAATCTCGTATAGCGAGCGGAAAGAATGAACACCTATATCTTTCCCTATGAGCTATGATTTCCCTTATTTTATCGTGGTTCTCATTCCTCCCTATGTAGGTGGGTGTGAACAAAATATTTTCGCATTTGGAGGAGAAAGTTGGTGATTGGAATTTCGTGAGAAGATTCCGTCGAAACGAAAACCGCCTTTATTATAATGATGTCCAGCCCAAATCCTGTATCATTTCTGTGACACTCTCTCCCGTACTTCGCGATAATGCAAAACGAGCTGCCTTTCTTTGAACTTTTTCGATGTACTCCGTCAGTCCTATCTGGCAAGGATCCCACACTGCGCAGCAGTATTCTAAAAGAGAACGGACAAGCGTATTGTGGGCAGTCTCCTTAGTAGATCTGTTACATTTTCGAAGTGTTCTGCCAATAAAACGCAGCCTTTGGTTAGCCTTTCCCACAACATTTTCTATGTATTCCCTCCAGTTTAAGTTGTTCACAGTTGTAACACATAGGTATTTAGTTGAATTTACAGCTTTTAGATTAGACTGATTTATCGTGTAACCGAAGTTTAACGAGTTCCTTTTAGCACTCATGTGGATGACCTCACACTTTTCGATTTGTAGTTTGTTTTGATCTTCTGAAGACTTTGTTAGTTGATAAACGACAGCGTCATCTACAAATATCCGAAGACGACTGCTCAGATTGTCTCCCAAATCGTTTATATAGATAAGGAATAACATAGGGCCTATAACACTACCTTGGGGAACGCCAGAAATCACTTCTGTTTTACTCGATAACTTTCCTTCCATTACAACGAACTGTTTACCTCCCTGACACAAAATCACAAATCCAGTCAATTAACTGAGACAATATTCCATAAGCATACAGTTTCACTACGAGCCACTTGTGTGGTACAGTGTCAAAAGCCTTCTGGAAATCCATAAATACGTAATCGATTAGGAATCCCTTGTCAATAGCACTCAACACCTCATGCGAATAAAGAACTAGTTGTGTTTCACAGAAACGATGTTTTTTTAAACCCATGTTGGCTATGTGTGAATAGACCATTTTCTTCGAGGTAATTCATAATGTTCGAACACAATATATGTTCCAAAATCCTGCTGCATATGTACGTTAACTGTATGGGCCTGTAATATAGTGGATTACTGCTACTACCTTTCTTAAATATTGGTGTGGCCTGTGCAACTTTCCACTCTTTGGGTACGGATCTTTCATCATGCGAACAGTTGTATATCATTGTTAAGTATGGAGCTAATGGATCAGCATACTCCGAGAGTAATTGGTATACAGTCTGGACCGGAAGACTTGGTTTATTAAGTGATTTTAGTTGCTTCACTACTCGGAGGATATTTACTTCTACGTTACTCATGTTGGCAGGTGTTCTCGATTCGAATTCTAGAATATTTACTGCGTCTTCTTTTATGAAGGCATTTCGGAAGACTGTGTTTAGTAACTCTGCTTTGGCAGCACTGTCTTCGAGAGTATCTCCATTGCTATCGTACAGAGAAGGCATTGATTGCTTCTTACCACTAACATACTTCACATAAGACCAGAATATCTTTGGATTTTATGCCAGGTTTCGAGACAAAGTTTCGTTGTTGAAACTGTTATAAGCATCACGCATTGAAGTCCGCGATAAATTTCGAGCTTCTGGAAATGATCACCAATCTTGGGGATTTTGGGTCTGTTTAAATTTGTCATGTTTGTTTCGTTGGTTTTGCAACACTGTTCTAATTCATTTTGTGTACCAAGGAGGATCGGCTCCGTCGTTTGTTAATTTATTTGGTATAAATCTCTGGATTGCTGCTGATACTATTTCTTTGAATTTAAGCCACATCTGGTCTACACTGATATCGTTAATTTGAAATAAGTGAAGATTGTCTCTCAGGAAGGCGTCAAGTGAATTTATATCTGGTTATTTGAATAGGTTTATTTTTCACTTATTTTTCGAAAATTGGGGATTACTATATTCAACCTCGCTACGACAACCAAGTGTTCACTAATCTCTGAATCAGTTTTGATGCTTGTTATTAACCCAGGCTTATTTGTTGCTAAGAGGTCAAGTGTGTTTTCACAACCGTTTACTATTCGCGTGTGCTCATGAAGTAACTGCTAGAAATAATTTTCAGAGGATACGTTTAGTACAATTTCGGATGACATTTTATGCGTACCTGCGGAATTAATATTGTATTTTCGCCAACATGTCGAGGGTAAATTGAAGTCCCCGCCAAGTATTATCGTATGAGTCGTGTATCTGTTTGAAATCAAACTCAAGTTTTTTTTTAACCTTTCAGCAACTGCATCATCTGAATTGGGAGATCGGTAAATTATTATTTTAGTCCGGTTGCCAACGATGACCTCTGCCCATACTATCTCACAGGAAGTATCTACTTCAGTCTCACGGCAAGTTGAATTACTTCTGACAGCAACAAACACGCCACCGCCAACCGCGTTTAGCCTGTCCTTTCGGAACACCATTAGGTTCGTCGCAAAAGTTTCGGCTGAGCTTATATCCGGCTTTAGCTAGCTCTCAGTGCCTATAACGATTTGAGCATCAGTGCTTTCTATTAGTGCTTGGAGCTCTGGTACTTCCCCAACACAGCTACGAGAATTTACAACTGTTACACCAGTGGTTCCTGTATCTACGTGTTTCCTGTGTTCAGCCTGCACCCTTTGTGACTGAAACCCTTCTTGTGTTTTCCTGAGACCCTGGAACCTAAAAACCGCCCAGTCCACGCCACACAGCTGCTGCAACTCGTGTAGCCGCCTCCTGTGTATAGTGGACACCAGACCTATTCAGCAGAACCCGAAACACAACCGCCCTTAGGCGCCAGTCGATAAATCTGCAGCCTAAACGGTCGCAGAACCGTCAGACATTCCGCTCGGCTCTGTACCAGAGGTCTGCAGTCGGTCCTGTCCACTATGCGGCAAATGGTCAGCTCTGCGTTCATCTTGCAAGCAAAACTGGCAGCCTTTACCACTTCTGTTAGCTGCTCGAAGCCAGACAGTATATCTTCTGATCCACAGTGACACACATCATTGGTACCGACGTATGCCACCACCTGCAATTGGATGCACCCTATGCTCTTGTATGGCATCTGGAAGGACACTTTCCACATCTGGAATGACTCCACACAGTAAGCACATGGAGTGCACACTGGTTTTCTTTCCCTTCTTGTCAGCCAAGTCCCTAAGGGGCCCCACAAAGTGCCTAACGTTGGAGCTCCCAAATACCAATAATCCCACCCTCTGCGCGATTGCCCGGATCTTGCAGGCTGAGTGGTTTCCTCTGAAACAGGACAGGCGACACCATCTGGCTCGGCGACAGTGTCAGCCACAGACGGTACCTCTAACCTGTTTGTGAGACAAACCAGGGAGGCCTTACGTGCGACGGCCGAGGAAGTCTTTCGCACCCGCAGGGTGACCTCCCACTAGCCCACAGGTGAGGGGTCAACCTCAGTGCCAGCATTAACTGGGTTGGCCACCAGTGAGGACTAATCGGTATCGGACATGTTGGACGTCCAGAATGAGATTTCACTCTGCAGCGGAGAGTGCGCTGATATGAAACTTCCTGGCAGATTAAAACTGTGTGCCGGACCGAGACTCGAACTCGGGACCTTTGCCTATCGTGGGCAAGTGCTCTACCAACTGAGCTACCGAAGCACGACTCGCGCCCCGTCCTCACAGCTTTACTTCTGCCAGTACCCCGTCTCCTACCATCCAAACTTGACAGAACAGTTTTAATCTGCCAGGAAGTTTCATGCTGGACGTCCGTTGGATCCCCATGGCCTGCCCACTACAGAGGTGCCCATCCACTGTAGCCTCAAGCTGTGTAACCGAGGCCATCACAGCCTGAAGCTGAGAGCGAAGTGTCACCAACTCGGCTCGCATCCGCACACAACAATCACAGTCCCTGTTCGTACTAAAGACCGTGGAAAACTAAACTATGCTAATAAACGGACTATCGGCACGTTCTGCGCAACCCTGCTGTAGACCCTGATGAAAATGCAGGAACTGTGTCTAATAATACTCAGATATTCAAAAACCTAACTACTGAAAGACTCAGGTGAAAGTAAATAATTCGCCCCTGGTTAGGAATTTGTAATATGTCACAAAATCGGTTTACTTTCCCACGCAAACGAAAACGCGAGAACTGTGGCTATTATATATTAAATTTACACCCAGAAACTCAAGAAACTAAACTATTAAAGAACACAGATGATATAATAAAATTCGCTCCTGGTTAGGAACTCGTATATGTCACAAAAGTGATTACTTCCCTGTTGCTGCGTCTCTATCGGTCGTCTGCTACTGCATGGCAGACAACAGCATCGTCCGCGAGCAGGATTAAAGGCTTTACATCTGCAACAGTATCACGTGAGGGCTACAAAAGCTCTCGTGCATTACCTAGTCTGCCACTTTTATCACATATGCACGCACAACGGTACGCAGCGTAAGACAGCAACACCAGATAGGGCAACGAATGTTCGAAACATCGCCTGCCACAATACGTACAGGGGGAAGCACAGAGCTGCTACGTGTGATTTACGTATCAAAGTCCAGTGCGTCCTCCCCACACTTCTCGTAACTGATTTGTAGTCGACTTTCTTACCTCGCGTCTCGTAAGAGTTGCCCCAGTTGGTTTCTTCTCCACCGGTCGCGACCTTTAAAGCTTGAGCCGTAAACAGTCCTTAATCATGTGATGATTGTGTAGGTTTAAATGCTAAGCATAATAATAATCTTAAAAATGTTATGATGCGAACAAATTTTGTTTTATTTCACCAATCGCAAACTTAGTAAGACGATTTCTATAGGCAGTCTATCGTTAATATCCATAACAAGATTCCCGCTTATTATCCATTAGTTCCCTAGCATCGCTATTGTATCAAAAATGCTTCAACCATCCTAGAATCAACATCATTTGCAGCATTTGTTAATTAAGTATCTCGAATGTGTAATGGTAGTGACACACCAAAATCACAATAATAATCCGTTGTAGATGCTACATATTTTATCACAATCAAAAGCGTTATAAAATCACAATCACAATAATACAGGAGACTGCCTTACAAGGCCAGATCACCTGGACAATTAACAAATAAATTTCTTTAACCGGAACAAGATCCGTAAAACTTGAAATTTGGATGTGACTAGGTAAATGTACTCAGCTAAAGCTTTACTTAAATAGTACCAATGTCCATACAATTCCCATCAGAACTCTCATTACATCCAATCAGCTGAGGAACAGATTAAGGGTAAGAACACAGATCTTCTAAGGTTTGGCTATCCAACTTTCCTAAACAAAACTATATACAAATGACTAAAACAATGAAGGAGGTGCTTTAATTTTGACCAAACCAATTTTCAAACTTACTTACTCAGTTGATTAATCCACAATTTTCTTAGAATGATTACAACTAGAACATGACCATATGTCAATACCTCTAAAATGAGGTTGCTTCAACAGTGCGTGTGGCGTGGGCAGACCAAGGATTTGATGGAAAATGGCGCCAGAAACGCACTAGCTCAGTAGCTAATTAGGAATCTCAGTATTTTGAGGATCATAAAAATATTTTATGCAAGATGGCCGCTGTCATAATGATTAGTATAGAACATATTGTTCGTAGGTGAAAGTACATATAGACCTAGCACATCTGGGGCCAGGCTGTCTGCGGCTGAGGGTAAATGGAGCAACACCTGTGTCTCTTCTCGAGAGCAGTGTGTCGTAGTGCGACAACAAACATTCTGAAATATTCGCTTGTATTGTATATTGTTCGTTTTCTTCAATCATGGGCTTCAGTTGTGACTTTTGTGACAGTGATTAATAATTAATTCCGAGTAATAACTTATTAGAGGAACTGGGTGATTGTTGACTCCCATGAACAACGACCGCTTGGCATGGCAGTGTTGACAGACTTGATTATTTTTGTTCACTATCTTAATAGTTTCGAGTTCTTTAAATGCGTATGAGAGCAGAGTTACAGTGAACTGATACATAAAATTTTTTCACATGTGAATTGTTTTCAATCGCTGGATTGTGTTGTGCGATTAATAACACTGGGACAATTTAACCATCTATGAACCTTATTACTAGGTAGCACTAAGCTTTCCTTTGATTCGGACTATATGTGAGACTCAAATCTGGAAATATCGTTGAATACTTTACAGTCAGAGTATAATTAAAGTGTTATAAATCTACCTCTAGTGTCGAGCGCAATAATGCTGTGGACTATTAGTAGAACTAACATCTTTCAGCCAATTCTGGAACCAGTGAAGCTACCAGGAAGAACAGTAGAGGCTAAAGCAGAAGGAAACAGGATTGTTCTACACTCTTCCAAATTATTCCAAAAGTGCTTCAGATGCAATTATAAATAAGCTTAAATATTCATTCAAAGCCTCCAATCAGCCACGAATTATGTAGTCTTACAAGGTTTTTCATTTGCAGACCATGGGATGACAGAAACGTTCAACACTAGGTACTCAGGAATATGGCGCGGAACTTGTTATTTGAATGAAATTCAAGAAGATGTTAGAAGAAATAACTTCAGGTTCAACTGGACACAGAGAAGCTGCAAGGAAATATGACATTCCAAGACAAACCATTGTGAACAAATAGAGAAACAAGAATAATGGGAAACCTGGAAAACCCACTGTTCTTATTGAAACTGAAGAAATATGTTTTGTAAAAGACTGTCAGTGTCAGTGACGTGGGTCTTACAGTATCCGTCTTTGACTTCAGGTGCATGGTCAAATCATATCTTAAGAAAAATAGACCGCCTTGCTGATAATATGCATGGACAGGCCTGGGGAAAAGCATTTTTAGAGAGACATAGTTCTGAACTGTCTCACAAATTTACAGTCAATATTTCAAGGAAGGGTGCTAATGTAAATGAGAATGTAATGAATATCTTTTTGGAGAAATACAAAGCCGAGGTTGAAGGCGTCCCTGCTGAAAAGTTTACAGTTTTGATGAAAATGTGTTTCATAACGCACCAGCAACAGAAAGCTCTTGTTTCATTTTACATGTCGACATCCTGATGAAACTGGGGACACCTCAAGACCATGCTTCACTCTCATGTTGTTTGGGAAATCAGCAGTAGAATTCCTTCCCCTTTATCTTATTGATAAAGGTAAACGAAAATGGACTGACTGGATATACAGTCACCTACTGGAACGCAAATAAACACAGCAGAGTGGGTGGCTAGAACAGAGTTGATTGACAATTGAATTCAAACTCACTTCCTCATGTTTGCCTCTGATGAGGAAGGAAGGAGATTAATATTGGAAATATTCTCTCTTCTCAAATCTCAATGAAAACTTCAGAGCTTTGTGAGAAAAAGAACATATAGTTCATTTGCATTCCACCGAACGCTACTAGTATTCTGCGATCTTCGGATATTGTTTATTTTTCTCCTCTGAAGAGATTCTTTGTCAGCGGAGGAAGACTGCAAATGAAAAGAAGAAACAGCGTTTTCTGGAGGGTACATTTAGTGGCGCATTGGCGAATATTTTGCTTTAAGGTGAACAGGCAGCATGTAAAAATTTAGTGAAAGGATTGAGAATTCTGGATATGAAATGCGATGGGAGTCTTATAGTATCTCCCTGTTATGCTAGAAACAAAAGAAGTCTTTTCTCATGAGACGTGTGGGAACTGAATTCCAGAAAAATTAGGAGATGGCGAGAAAGACAGAGTTCAATGTGCGGATCGTCAAAACGTATATGTAGCCCATAGAACCAGGGATGATATGGACGTTATTTCAGGAGAGGATATGCATTAAAAAAACAAACAACTTTCATAGCCATTTTTTTATTTAATTTAAAATACGTTTTAATTCCCCTTAACTTTAAAGAATGGTTTATGTGCCGTCAGCCTGCCCCTTAGTTGGGAACTAATGTATCAGTGAACAAGGTGTTAATGCCGGCAGCTGTGGCCGAGCGGTTCTAGGCCCTTCATTCCTGAGCCGCACGTCTGTTCGACAGCAGGTTCGAATCCTGTCTCAGACATGGATATGTGTTATGTCCTTAGGTTGGTTAGGTTTAAGTAGTTTTAAGTTCTAGAGAACTGATGACCTTAGATGTTAAGTCCCATAGTGCTCAGACCTATTTGAAACATTTTTGAACAGGTGTTAATACTACATAGTTAACCAACACAGACTGCCGTCAACAAACGACTGACTACCGCACTGCCATCTGTTGGCGACGCCAGGGAACAGCTGTGTGGCCCGCCGTTCGCCGTCCAGCAGCAGCCGACAGCTGGCAGTCACGTTTATTTCGCATTTTGATGTTTTGTCGCAAAGTATTTGAAGTAGAGCTCAACTCAGCAACAGCGTATCTCTCGTTCATTAAAGACTTAGATATGAGGAAACGAAGATTTGCAGTACTTATCACAATGATATGTAATACTCGTTCTCTTCGTTAGTGGCAAATGCCACATAGTGTACAGCTCTTTCTTAATAGGATCTCCGGCGGTACACAGCAAGGTTACCGCCCTTCGATAGTGCCATTTTCGCGCTAATCGAAGTGCTAGGGGTTCCAGGTGCCAGCCAGCCAGCCAGCCGGCCAGCCAGCCAGCCAGCCAGCAGCAGCAGTTCCCCGTCCCGGCCTGCAGCAGTGGCCCCGCAGCCAGCCAGCCAGCCAGCCAGCCAGCCAGCCAGCCAGCCCGCCCTCCGGTGGCAGCAGCAGTCCAGCCAGCAGCAGCAGCAGCAGCAGCAGCCGCCGCCGCCGCCGCCGCCCCGGCCCCGTCCGCGGCAGCAGCGTCCCTGCCTCTCGCCGGACGCCTCTCGCCGTCGCCGTCGCCGTCGCCGTCCATCGTCTCCCAGTGTGTGTCCTGTCCTTTTAGTGCTGTGTTTTTTCTTTCTTCTTCTTGTCATCATGTCCGCCCCCACCACCACCGTCACTACTACCACCACCGCCATCGTGTATACGTCCCCTTCCGCCGCCTCCACCACTATCACTTGGTGTGCCCAGTCCCACCCCCCTCCTTCCATCCCTCCCCTCCACTCTATCCCTTCGCCCTCGCTCTTTGTCGCCCCCTCTCCCGCATCTTCCTCTCGTTCTGATCCTTTCCCCCCACTCCCCCAGCCTGTCACTGCAGCTCCGGCTAGGGTGGTGGCCCGCCGGGCCATTGCCCACGCCCAGCTCTCCCCGTCGCCATCGCCATCACCGCCGCCGCCGCCACCGCCACCACCGTCATCATCGTCACCGTCACCATCACCATCACTGCCACATTCGCCTGCACCGTCACAGTCACTATCTCCGGCGCCGACTGCTGCGTCCGTGCCGGGACCTGTCCCTTCCCACCACCTCCCCATCGTTCCCGTCCCTCCTGTCACCACCCGCCCATCTGCCGCTGTCAAACGCCCTAGTGGCGCCTCCACTTCCTCTGCTACTAAAAAGGCTCCACCCCGCCCCCCATCCCCACCCCAAAATGCCATCGACGTCTCCCCACCAGGCCCCGCTCCCTCCTCCTCCTCCTCCTCCTCCTCCCCACCCGGTCTCTACAAATATCTCCTGTCCCGTCCCGATCCTTCCTTCCTCGAGGCCCGGAATCTCTCCCTCCTCCTCTGCCAACATTTCCCTGGCGCCCCCATCTCTCTCCTTACTCCCAGACAGGATTCTGTTCTTATCTCCTCCCCCAGCCCAACCCTCCATACTGACATCCTCTCCCGCCTCCCCATCACCCGTTTTGGTCCTCACGCCTCCCTCACCCCTGCTCCCTCCCCATCTCCTACCCGCCAACCCCAACCCCCGCGTCGCCCGCCGACCCTCACCGCCGTGATCACTCGACTTAGCCCGTCGATCACGGAGGAGGAGGTGCTGGCGGAGCTGAAGGCCCATCCCACCCTGGAGGTGCGGGCAGTCCGCCGCATTTTCAACACGACCGGCCCCACCCGCCTTATGCGGGTTTTCTCTGAGGACGCCCCCTCCATTGACCGTCTCCTGAAGGAGGGTGCCCTCCTCTTCAATCAGCAGTACAAGGTCGACCCCTCCCGTTCCCCCCCTCATTCCCTGCGCTGCCAGAGATGTCTGCGCTACAATGCACATCCAACAGCAGAGTGCCGCGAGGCCCCCACCTGCCCGCATTGTCGGCAAGCGCACTTCCTCCGGCAGTGCCCCAACCTCCAATCCCCTCCCTCCTGTAATACCTGCAGCCTCCCCCACCCCACCTACTCCCAAAAGTGTAAAGCCCGACCCCCGCCCACCACTCCTGAACTCACCGTACCTGTCCGTCCCCTGGACGCCCCCACCCCTCCTGGCAATTCCCTTCGCCCCCCCCCACTGCTGAGGACATCATCAGGTTCCTCACCATTGTCCTCCAAAACGTCCATCCCTTTCAGCGCCCCCACACCTTACAACAGATCTCCCTCGCCGCCCGTTCCATATTCCACCTTAAAATGTACGCCACCTTTTCCAATAACCTGGCCCATTTCACCTTCTCCCGCCTTGACACCCTCGTATAAGTCCTTATCATGGCGTGACAGCATCGTATCCTTTTCAACAATATCCGCTCCCTTCCCGCCAACAAGAACCTCTTCCTGCACACCCTTACTACCCACCGTGTGGATGCCTTCCTCCTCAATGAAACCTTCCTCCAACCCCACCACTCCATCCACACCTCCCCCTATCTCCTCCACCGCTCCGATAATCCCCTCCCAGTTGCGCGTGGCGGAGTTGCCATTGGCCACCACCGCCAGATCCCCGTTCGGCTCCAGCCTCTCCTTCCCGACCCCACCGAACACCTGATCCTTAGTCTCTTCTTCCCCGGCCTTACCATTACCTGTGCCACCATCTATGTCCGCCCCAACGCCCCTCTTCCTTTCGACTTCCTCTCCCACATCGACCGTACCTTCTCCTCCTATGTGATCGCCGCCGACCTCAACATCCATAGTCGCTCCGCTGCCCAGTTACGGCGGTGGCATCGGTTCCTCTCCTCCCTTCAAGGCGACCTCATTCCCATCCCCCAGCACACTCGTCCCGAATCCAACTCCACTCCCGATGTTATCCTCTCCTCCTTGGTCGCATTACAGTGGATGTCCTGGAGCCTATTGGTAGCGACCATCTCCCTGTCCTCCTCACCGTTTCAGACGGCAGTCGCCCCCGCCCCGACCCTCGTCATGACCCTCCCCCTAAGTACATCCATGACTATTCCCGTGCCAACTGGAATGCCTACCGGGATACCCTCTCCACTCAGGTCGATAGCCACCCTCTCGCCTACCGCCGTCCCGATGATGTCACCCATGCCGCCTCCTTTCTCCAGCAGACCTTGTCTGAGGCCGTGGAGGCCCACGTCCCTACTGTTGCCATCCACCCCCACCGTCCTACCTGACCACCACAGGCCGTCCTCCTCCTCCGTGAATCCCGTCGTCTCTACCGTGCCTTCCTCCGCACGCGTGATCCGGACACCCTACGACGCCACCGGCAACTACAGCGACACATTCGAAATTTGCTCGCGGCCAAGAAACGCCGGGACTGGCGACAGACATGCACCCGTTTAAATGCTACCCTCCCTATAAACTCGTCCAAGTTCTGGACCGCCTTCCGTCGCCTTACCGGAATTAAACCCTCCCCCTACTATCCTCTTCTCCACGATGATCACCCCTTCCCTGACGCCCTTAGTAAGGCCAATCACTTTGCCTCCTACCTGTCCGATGTGTTTTCCATCCCTGATGATCCCCAGTTCGATTACTCCCTCTTCCCAGATATCCGCGATCGAAGTGACACCTCTGTCCCTCCCCTCGCTCCTGGTTTCCAGTACTTGGACAACATTCCACACACGGACCTTAATGCCCCCATCACCACACAGGATCTCATCAATACACTCCGCACCAAACGCAACACCGCTCCTGGTCACGATCGTGTCACCTACCGTCACCTTCGTGAAGCTCCTGTCTCTTTTCTCTCCACCCTGGCCAGGCTCTACAATGTAGTCCTGTCCACCGGTTACTACCCCGACCTGTGGAAAACCTCCCGTATCCTCATGTTCCTCAAACCTGGCAAACCGCCGTCCGCCGTCTCCTCCTACCGTCCCATCAGCCTTACCTCGGTCTTCAGCAAGGTCCTGGAATCTATCCTCACCCGCCGCATCCACCAGCATCTCCGCCAGCACCGCCTCCTCCCCGTTACCCAGTGTGGCTTTCGGCCGTCCTTCTCTTCCAACGATCTTCTCCTTCACCTCACTCATCTCCTTTCCGAACAGCTCAATTCCCGTCGCTCCGCAATCTTCCTCTCTCTTGACCTCGAACGCGCTTATGACCGCGTCTGGCATTCCGGTCTCCTCTTCAAGCTCCAAACCTTCGCCCTTCCCATTAACTACGTTCGTCTGATCGGTTCCTTTCTCTCCCGCCGTCCTTCCCATGTCACCATCCATAACACCGATTCCTACACCTTTTTCCCCTCCGCCGGTGTGCCCCAAGGCTCCGTCCTCTCCCCCCTTCTGTACTTGTTGTACACGGCGGAAATGCCGCCGCCGTCACCCCCCGTCCACCTTCTCCAGTTTGCCGATGACACCGCCTTCCTTGCCCTTGCCCCCACCCTGCGACGCTCCCAAAACCTTCTCCAATCCCATCTTGACCGGTTCACCGCTTGGTGCAACCAGTGGTTGCTCAAGGTCAATCCTTCCAAAACCCAGGCGATCATTGTAGGCAAAACCACTCCCTCCTTCCGCCTCCTTGATTTCTATCTCACCGTTTATGGCCGTCCCATCGCTCTCACCCCCACCCTTAAGTACCTTGGCGTCACCCTCGACCGTCGCCTCTCCTGGACTCCCCATCTCCAGACAATCCAAGCCAAGGCACGTTCCCGACTCCGTCTCCTCAAGCTCCTTTCCGGCCGAACGTGGGGTCTGGATCCCTCCACCATCCTCCACACCTATAAGTCCCTCATCCGCCCTATCCTCTGTTACGCCCATCCAGCCTGGATCTCCGCCACCCCTTCCTTTTATAAATCCCTCCAAATCCTTCAACGCCATGCTCTCCGCCTTGCATATCGCATCCGTCTCCCTTCCCCCACGCGGATCCTGTATGACCTTATCCCCTTCCCCCACTTCCTCCTCTTCCTCGAAAGGATACGAATCCTATACACCTCCCATAAACTCGATCCTCCTCACCCGCTCGTCTCCCCGATCCTCTCCCACCCCCGCCCGCTGCCGCGCCTGTATTCCCACGTCCCACCCGGTCTCCATCTCTCCACCCTCCATACCCTCTCCCAAGGTGGCTTCCGCCAGCTCCCTCTCCCTGATGATGTCCTCGTCCCCTTCATCTACCCCTCCTATCAACTTTGACCCTGCCCCGCCCCCCACTTCCCGTGTCCTTTCCATTTGGCACCCTCCCTCCCTTCTCTTCTCTTCCCTTCTTTTTCCATCTCCCTGTCCCCTCCCTTCCCCCTCTTCCCCCGGGCTTCCTCTCCCCCTTCCTCCCTCCCCCCTATCTCCCCTGCCCGTGGCATCTCTGCTCTCCCCTCTCGCTCTCCCACTCCCCTTTCTCCTCCTCCTCTCTTGGCAGGTCCCCGGACTCGCACACGTATAGTGAACATTCGCGCGCTGGAGATCGTCGCCTTTTGTGTCTCGTGTGTGTGACGTCGTATAGTGTTTTTGGTGTCCGCCGTCCCACTCCTACGTTCACTTGTGCCGTCGGACTCATCAGTGTTTTGTGCGCCGTGCCAACGTGTTTTCAGTGTTGTTATCGTCACATGTGAACGACTCCGTGTTTTTTATGTCTCTGTGACCTCTCTCTTTTGCCCGTCACTTTGTTCATTGTCATTCACCATGTTGTATACTCTTGTAAAGCGCTATGGCTGAAGAGCGGCGTAGTGTGCCGCTGCCAGCCTACCTGAGTTGTACAGGCTTTAAAATAACAATAAAGTAAAAAGAAAAAAAAACTTAATAGGATATTCCTCACCATTGTCCTGCAAAACGTCCACCCTTTCCAGCGCCCTCACACCCGCCAACAGGTCTCCCCCATTCCACCTAAAAATGTATGCCACCTACTCCCACAACCAGGCCCATCCATCCATCCATCCATCCATCTCAACACCTTTGTCCAAATCCCTGTCATGGCGCGACAGCACCGTATCCTGTTCAACAACATCCGTTCCCTTCCCGCCAACTAGAACCTCTTCAAGCACACCCTTGCCACCCACCGCGTGGATGCCTGCCTCCTCAATGAAACCTTCCTCCAACCCCACCACATCGTCGACACTTCGCCCTACCTTCTCCACCTCTCCGATAATCCCCTTCCGATTGCACGTGGCGGAGTTACCATTAGCCACTACCGCCAGATTCCGGTTCAGCTGCAACCTCTCCTTCCCGACCCCACTGAACACCTAATCCTTAGTCTCTTCTTCCCCGGCCTTACCGTCACTGGCGCCACCATCTATGTCCACCCTTTCGACTTCCTCTCCCACATTGATCGTACCTTCTCCTCCTACGTGATCGCCGCCGACCTCAACATCCATAGTCGTCCCGCCGCCCAGTTACGGTGGTGGCATCAGTTCCTCTCCTCCCTCCAAGGCGACCTCATCCCCATTCCCCAGCACACCCGCCCCGAATCCAACTCCACTCCCCATGTCATCCTCTCCGCCCCCAACCTCTTTGCCGCATAGCGGTGTATGTACTGAACCCCATTGGTAGCGACCATCTCCCTTTCCTCTCACCATTTCAGACGGTCGTCGCCCCCACCCCGACCCTCGCAATGACCCATGCCGACTGGAATGCCTACATGGATGCCCTTTCCACCCGCGTTGAGAAGGCCATCCCTTCACCTACTACCACCCTGATGATGTTACCCATGCCACCTCCTTTCTCCAGCAGACCTTTTCTGAGGCCGTGGAGGCCCATGTCCCTACTGTCGCCATCCAGCCCAACCGCCCTACCTTACCCCCACAGGCCGTCCTCCTCCTCCGTGAATCCCGCCCTCTCTACCGTGCCTTCCTCCACACACGTGACCCAGACACACTACGACGCCACCGGCAACTCCAGCGACACATCCGAAACCTGCTCGTGGCTAAGAAACTTCATGACTGGCGACAGACATGCACCCGTTTAAATGCTACCCTACCTATAAACTCGTCCAAGTACTGGTCAGCCTCCCATCGCCTTACCGGAACTAAACCCTCCTCCTACTATCCCCTTCTCCATGATGATCAGCCCTTTCCCGACGACACCCTTAGTAAGGCCAATCACTTTGCCTCCTACCTTTCCGATGTCTTCTACATCCCCGATGACCCCTGTTCGATTACTCTCTCTCTCCGGATGTCCACGATCGAACTGATACCTCTGTCCCTCCCCTCGCTTGTGGTTTCCAGGACAACATTGCACACACGGAACTCAATTCCCCTATCACTACACAGGATCTAACTGCTATACACCGCACAAAACGCAACACCGCTCCTGGTCATGATCGCGTCACCTACCGCCACCTTCGTGAAGCTCCTGTCTCTTTCCTCTGCACCCTGGCCAGGCTCTACAATGTAGTCCTGTCCACCGGCTACTACCCCGACCTGTGGGAAACCTCCCATATCCTGATGTTACCTAAACCCGGTAAACCACCATCCGCCGTCTTCCCCTATCGTTCCATCAGCCTTACCTCGGTCTTCAGCAAGGTCCTGGAATCTACCCTCACCTGAAGCATCCACCAGCATCTCCGTCACCACCGTCTCCTTCGCGTTACCCAGTGTAGCTCTTGGCCTGCTCTTCCGATGACCTTATCCTCCACCTCACTCATCTCCTTTCCGAACAGCTAAATTCCCGCAGCTCCACAATCTTCCTCTCCCTGCCCCTCGAACGAGCCTATGACCACGTATGGCATTCCGGTCTCCTCTTCAGGCTCCAAACCTTTGCCCTTCCCATTAACTACGTCTGTCTGATCAGCTCCTTTCTATCCCACCGTCCTTCCTACATCGCCATCCATAACACGGATTCCTACACCTTTTTTCCCTCTGCCGGTGTGCCCCAAGGTTCTGCTCTCTCCCCCCCTCTGTACCGGACATGCCGCCAACGTCACCCCCCCGTCCACCGTCTCAAATTTGCCGATGCCACCGCATTCCTTGTCCTCGCCCCCACCCTGCCCCACACCTTCTCCAATCCCATCTTGACCAGTTCACCGCTTGGTGCAACCAGTTATTGCTCAAGGTCAATCTCTCCAAAACCCAGGCGATCATTGTAGGCAAAGCCACCCCTTCCTTCCGCCTCCTCGATTTCTGTCTAACCATCTATGGCCGTCCTATTGCCCTCACCTCTACCCTTAAGTACCTTGGCGTCACCCTCGGCCGTCGCCTCTCCTGGACCCCCCATCTCCGGACAATCCAAGGTACGCTCCCGACTCCGTCTCCTCAAGCTCCTTTCTGGCCGTATGTGGGGTCTGGACCCCTCCACCATCCTCCACACCTATAAATCCCTCGTCCGCCCTATCCTCTGTTGCGCCCATCCTGTCTGGATCTCTGCCCCCCCCCCCTACCTTTTACAAATCGCTTCAGATTCTTCAACGCCTTGCTCTCCGCCTCGCCTATCGCATCCGTCTCCCCTCCCCCACGCGGATCCTGTGCGGCCTCATTCCGTTCCCCCACCTCCTCCTTTTCCTTGAACGGATACGGATCCTGTACACCTCCCGAGAACTCGATCCTCCTCACCCGTTTGGGTCCCCCTCTCCCAACCCCGCCTACTGCCGTGCCTGTATTCCCACATCCCACCCCGTCTCCATCTCTCCAGCCTCCTTACCCTCTCCCAAGGTGGCTCCCGCCAGCTCCCTCTCTCTCATGATGCTCTCCTCCCCTCCATCTATCCCTCCTACCAGCATTGATCCTCCCTCCCTCTTCCTGTGTTTGCTACTTTGGGCACACACCCTCCCTTCTCTCCCTCTTCCCCCCCCCCTTCCTCCATTTCTCCCCACTCCTCCCCTGGGCTTCCCATCTTCTGTCCCTCTACTCCTCACCCCATCTCCTCAGCCATTGGCATCTTTGTTCTCCCCTCTCCCCCACCTCACCCTTCTTCCCCTCTTGGCAGGTCCTCAGACTCGCACATTCTACGTGGACATTCACGCGCCGGATATCATCGCCATCAGTATCTCGTGTGTGCCGTCATGTTTAGTGTTCAGTGTTCACCGTCACACTCCATCGTTCACCTGTGCCATCGCCATCTTCAGTGTTTGTGCGTCGTGTCAACAGTTTGTAGTGTGGATTATCGTCGACTGTGATCGGCTCCGTGTTTGTCTTTATGTGTCTACTGTTTTATCACCACTTATGTGTATTCTTTCTGTTGTTTATTTATCTGTTCTATGGCTGAAGAGCGGCGTTACATGGTGCTGACAGCCTGCCTGTTTGTGCGGGTTTGAAAATAACAATAAAGAAAAAAAAACTTATGATACTCAATTTTACAGCGATCACAGTTTTTGTTAATTTTTGGGGGAGGCACATCCAAATGTGATTTGTGCCTTTTAATGTTTGGTCAACCATGCGCTTGCTGCTGTTACTGTAAGCCGGTCACAGTACCAGCACAGCAAGGCCATTTAGGTTAGTGTTACAAGGCCAGATCAGTCAGTCATCCAGACTGTTGCCCCTACAACCACTGAAAAGACTGCTGCCCCTCTCCAGGAACCACACGTTTGTCTCGCCACTCAATAGATACCCCTCCCTTGTGGTGGCACCTACGGTACGGCTATCTGTATCACTACTAAGGCATCTTTTGAATTCGATAGTATTGTGCGCATTTTCTGCTAAAAATAATTTTTGTTGTAAGAACTAAAAAGTGGCGTGTGTGAAATACTTAATTAATTTACTTTTAGTTAATGATAAGGAGTGATATCTCTAGTTATCGATGTATTAATAGTTGTGTGTGATATTCAAGTAATAAAAACAACCAATCTCATACTCATATTGAAACATAAGTGATAAAGAATATTTGGGATACATTCATTGAAGCAATTATGCTTATTAAAAAACAGAGATGGGGCCCCTCCACGCCCGCACCAACATGGTGACCAAACCGAAAGTTCTACTGTCACCTCCATAAACATGTTAGTTATCTAGTAAGTGGATCACAGGATGCTGGGCTGTGATGTTGTCCGTGTGTCTGGGTAAGGCTACGCATTAACCCCGTCCATCAGGTGATAGATAGTGGACGAAACGCGAGTGAGGGTAGCGATTTGAAGAGCAGAGGGACAAAAGTGCCATGGCTTGTGCCGTGGGAAAAAAACCTCTGCGACAGTGGGATGCGTAGTAAGAGCAGTAGTGGCTTACTAGCTGCGATAGTTCATGCAAGGTTGCATTTGTTAGTATGGGTATCATGCATCATTACCATGGCAAGCGATGGCGATGTATCCCAGTTGCTGCGGCCGCTACATTCCTGGAACAATCGAGAGCGTTATACAGTAGTGGGAGATCGGCCATAGATCATCTCGCTGTGTGGGGGATGTGTGGAGCTTGTCTGCATGCAGTGTACAGTACAGCTTCCCTTCGTGGTGCCAGTTATTCGGCAGTGTCTTCCAGCTGGATATCCAGTAATGGCGTCTGATTAACAGGGGCTCGCCTGTACTGTTATGTTTGCGTATGCTTGGCCATAGATGTTAGGTCCTTACAAGTATGTCTTTTGGTCTTTTATGTTTCCATTTATGGTTGTGGTCGTAGTTCCCCAGATTCAGAATAAACGGGTTCTGCGAATGTCTGGAGTGTCTATATAGTCTTGTGGTGATTTTGTGGATTACCTCCGTGAGAGTCGTCGTAACTGCCGTCTGCTTCACGTCTGCTGTGCACCGAGCTACCTTAATTTAAGTATTAATTGTATTTTTCTTACTTGTCACTTCTCCTTCCGTGTGTATTTGCTTTTAGGAAGCTTTAATTGTCGGGTTCTATTAATAGTGTTCCATAGATTTCGTGTTTGTTTTGAATACAGTCAGAGAGAGTCCCTTTAGTCAGCCATAGTGCCAGTAGTGCTGGTGTTTGTTTTCAATACAGTCCAGAGACAGGTACCGCTATTTTCATTGTTTTCTACAAGAAGTGGCTAGCAACCACAGTTTAGTCAATAAACAGCCGCCTTTAGTGAATTAGCAGTCTAGTTAAAGGTTGATTAACTCTCTTCAGTAAATTGATTCCTTAGGATGGATAGGATGTGTGACTGCTGTGTACAGACGCAGGAGGAGCTGGCCACTGTTCGCGAACAGCTGAGCGTGTTGATGGCCGCCGTCAGCCGTCTTCAGGCTGCTGCCTCGGAGTGTAGCGGCAGTGGGGAGTCTGGTGCGTCGCAAGGTACACCCCAGGTGTTACATGCTTCACCCACTGCCCCTGCTGTCGAGACAACTTCGCGGGTACCGGGCGCGGTTGGGCCACCCTCTCCCCAAGGGTAGTGGCGGGTTCAGCGGCGTTTGCGGCGCACAAGGCGGAGGGTCAATGTGGAGGCTGGTCGTGTGGTATCGCCCGCTCTGCCTGTGATGTGGTTGCTCCTTCAGCAAGGTCCGAGCAGGCACACGGGGGGAGGGGTTTATTAGTTATTGGGAGCTCCAACGTTAGGCGGGTGAGGGAGCCCCTTAGGGAAATAGCGAAAAGATCGGGGAAGAAGGCCTGTGTTCACTTTGTCTGCTTGCCGGGGGGTCTCATCCGACATGTGGAGGAGGCCATACCGGCGGCGATAGAGAGCACTGGGTGCACCCGACTGTAAATTGTTTCTCATGTCGGCACCAATGTCTCCTGCCGTCTGGGTTCAGAGGTCATCCTCAGTTTGTACAGGCGGTTGGCGGAATTGGTGAAGGCCTCGCTCGCGGGGTGGAATCAGGGCTAACTATTTGTAGTATCGTTCCCAGAACCGATCGCGGTCCTCTGGTTTGTAGCCGAGTGGAAGGCTCAGACGATTCTGCGGAGATCTGGAGTGCAAATTTCTCGACCTCCGCTATCGGGTGGAGAAATGTAGGGTCCCCCTGAATAGGTCAGGCGTGCACTACACGCCAGAAGCGGCTACAAGAGTAGCGGAGTACGTGTGGAGTGCACATGGGGGTTTTTTAGTTTAGAGAATCCCCTCCCTAGGCCCGACAAGACGCCTCCTGAGACGCGGCAAGGTAGGAGTAGGCAAAATGCAACAGGGAATAACAATATTAATGTGCTAATAGTGAACTGCAGGAGCGTCTATAGAAAGGTCCCAGAACTGCTCTCATTAATAAACGGTCACAACGCCCATATAGTACTAGGGACACAAAGTTGGCTGAAACCTGACGTAAACAGTAATGAAATCCTAAACTCAGATTGTAATGTATACCGCAGAGACAGGCTGGACAGTGAAGGGGGAGGCGTGTTTATAGCGATAAGAAGTGCAATAGTATCGACGGAAATTGACGGAGATCCGAACTGTGAAATGATTTGGGTGAAGGTCACTGTTAAAGCAGGCTCAGACAGGGTAATTGGATGTCTCTATAGGCCCCCTGGCTCAGCAACTGTTGTGGCTGAGCACCTGAAGGATAATTTGGAAAATATTTCGAGTAGATTTCCCCACCATGTTATAGTTCTGGGTGGAGATTTTAATTTGCCAGATACAGGCTGGGAGACTCAAACGTTCATAACGGGTGGCAGGGACAAAGAATCCAGTGAAATTTTTTTAAGTGCTTTATCTGAAAACTATCTTGAGCAGTTAAACAGAGAACCGACTCGTGGCGATAACATATTAGACCTTCTGGTGACAAACAGACCCGAACTATTTGAAACAGTTAACGCAGAACAGGGAATCAGCGATCATAAAGCGGTTACGGCATCGATGATTTCAGCCGTAAATAGAAATATTAAAAAGGGTAGGAAGATTTTTCTGTTTAGAAAAAGTGACAAAAAGCAGATTTCAGAGTACCTGTTGGCTCAACACAAAAGTTTTGTCTCAAGTACAGATAGGATCAGTGGACAAAGTTCAAAACCATTGTATATTATGCGTTAGATGAGTATGTGCCAAGCAAGATCGTAAGAGATGGAAAAGAGCCACCGTGGTACAACAACCGAGTTAGAAAACTGCTGCGGAAACAAAGGGAACTTCACAGCAAACATAAACATAGCCAAAGCCTTGCAGACAAACAAAAATTACGCGAAGCGAAATGTATTGTGAGGAGGGCTATGCGAGAGGCGTTCAATGAATTCGAAAGTAAAGCTCTATGTACTGACTTGGCAGAAAATCCTAAGAAATTTTGGTCTTATGTCAAAGCGGTAGGTGGATCAAAACAAAATGTCCAGACACTCTGTGACCAAAATGGTACTGAAACAGAGGATGACAGACTAAAGGCCGAAATACTAAATGCCTTTTTCCAAAGTTGTTTCACAGAGGAAGACTGCACTGTAGTTCCTTCTCTAGATTGTCGCACAGATGACAAAATGGTAGATATCGAAATAGACGACAGAGGGATAGAGAAACAATTAAAATCGCTCAAAAGAGGAAAGGCCTCTGGACCTGATGAGATACCAGTTCGATTTTACTCAGAGTACGCGAAGGAACTTGCCCCCCTTCTTGCAGCGGTGTACCGTAGGTCTCTAGAGGAGCATAGCGTTCCAAAGGATTGGAAAAGGGTACAGGTCATCCCCGTTTTCAAGAAGGGACGTCGAACAGATGTGCAGAACTATAGACCTATATCTCTAACGACGATCAGTTGTAGAATTTTGGAACACATATTGTTTCACTTCTCTGGAGACTAGAAATCTACTCTGTAGGAATCAGCATGGGTTTCGAAAAAGACAATCATGTGAAACCCAGCTCGCGCTATTCGTCCACGAGACCCAGAGGGCCATAGACACGGGTTCACAGGTAGATTCCGTGTTTCTTGACTTCCGCAAGGCGTTCGATACAGTTCCCCACAGTCGTTTGATGAACAAAGTAAGAGCATATGGACTATCAGACCAATTGTGTGATTGGATTGAGGAGTTCCTAGATAACAGGACGCAGCATGTCATTCTCAATGGAGAGAAGTCTTCCGAAGTAAGAGTGATTTCAGGTGTGCCCCAGGGGAGTGTCATAGGACCATTGCTATTCACAATATATATAAATGACCTGGTGGATGACATCGGAAATTCACTGAAGCTTTTTGCAGATGATGCTGTGGTCTATCGAGAGGTTGTAACAATGGAAAATTGTACTGAAATGCTGGAGGATCTGCAGTGAACTGACGCACGGTGCAGGGAATGGCAATTGAATTTCAATGTAGACAAGTGTAATGTGCTGCGAATACACAGAAAGATAGATCCTTTATCATTTAGCTACAATCTAGCAGGTCAGCAACTGGAAGCAGTTAATACCATAAATTATCTGGGAGTGCGCATTAGGAGTGATTTAAAATGGAATGATCATATGATGTTGATCGTCGGTAAAGCAGATGTCAGACTGAGATTCATTGGAAGAATCCTAAGGAAATGCAATCCGAAAACAAAGGAAGTAGGCTACAGTACGCTTGTTCGCCCACTGCTTGAATACTGCTCAGCAGTGTGGGATCGGTACCAGATACGGTTGATAGAAGGTATAGAGAAGATCCAACGGAGAGCAGCGCGCTTCGTTACAGGATCATTTAGTAATCACGAAAGCGTTACGGAGATGATAGATAAACTCCAGTGGAAGACTCTGCAGGAGAGACGCTCAGTAGCACGGTACGGGCTTTTGTCGAAGTTTCGAGAACATACCTTCACCGAGGAGTCGAGCAGTATATTGCTCCCTCCTACGTATATCTCGCGAAGAGACCATGAGGATAAAATCAGAGAGGTTAGAGCCCACACAGAGGCATATCGACAATCCTTCTTTCCACGAACAATACGAGACTGGAATAGAAGGGTGAACCGATAGAGGTACTCAAGATACCCTCCGCCACACACCGTCAGGTGGCTTGTGGAGTATGGATGTAGATGTAGATGTAGATGTAGAGAGTCTCCAGTCGGTATTCCCAGTGAAGGTCCGCGATGCGTGTGTATCGTGGAGCATTGCTTATGATTTTTATTACTTTGTTTTGTATGAGCTACAGACGGCGCAGGCGTGTAGGCGCAGCGTATCCCCAGACAGGAGCAGTCGTGTGAAGTTAGCACCCCTTTTTCGAGAAATATACATTTTTTTCACAGTTCTTGTTAGATGTGCCATAGTTCTAGAGTTCTTTCCACAAAATTTCAATAGTTCTGCAAAATGTAACGAAGAAAACACCAATACTCGAAAAAATTTTCGTATCGAAAACATTCTCTGACAATTTCCACAAAATGTAAATAAGTACAAGAGTTCTGAGCACAGTTCTGAACAGAGCTCCAAGAGTTCTTTCGAAAATCCAAGTAACATTTTTTTGTGCGGCTAATAGTTTACGAGATAATTGCAATTTAAGAGAAAATCTTTTCACTTACTGTGAAGTTGGCACCCTTTTTTTTACAAATGTATACTTTTTTCAGATTTCTTGATAGATATGCCATAGTTCTAGAGTTCTTTGTACAAAATTTCAATAGTTCTGCAGAATTTAGCGACGAAAACAATATTCGAAAAAATTTTCGTGTCGAAAACATTCTTCGTCAATATTCGCAAATTGTAAATAAGTACAACAGTTCTGAGCACAGTTCTGAACAGAACTACAAGAGTTCTATCGAAAACCCAAGTAACATTTTTTTGTGCAGCTAATAGTTTACGAGATAATTGCAATTTAAGGAGAAATTATTTTCACTTACTGTGAAGTTGGCACCCTTTTTTTCAGAAATGTATACTTTTGTCAGATTTCTTGATAGATATGGCATAGTTCTAGAGTTCTTTGTACAAAATTTCAATAGTTCTGCAGAATTTAGCGACGAAAACAATATTCGAAAAAATTTTCATATCGAAAACATTCTTCGTCAATTTTCGCAAATTGTAAATAAGTACAACAGTTCTGAGCACAGTTCTGAACAGAACTTGTAATATTATTGGTATTTCCGTCCTACGAAAGCTTTGAGTATTCTTTGAAAGACATTTGTTTTGTATAATTTACGTAACTGTAAAGATGCGCATGTAGCGCGGACGCTAATACATCGATTGCGCAGTCAAAGAAACATTTTAACAGAAGCTGAACTGTCGTTCCGCTTCGATCTAAATAAAAGATGACGGTAGAAAACGTTTGTAGATCTTCAGATTTTAATGTACTTCTGCTTGTTATGTGAAAACGTAAAGGAGGTCGACTTTAAGCTAAAAAAGTGAGCGGTCTTGCCAGCGTGCAGACAACATTATTAATTAATAACATTAAAGTAATTTATGTTCGAGACTGTAATTCAGCAAGTTATTGTTATCGGAGGTGTTGAACAGTGCAAGAATTATCTTCAACGAAAGGAGAAAAGTAGTGACTATAATTTGTGACAAAAACGTGAACCAAGGAGACAGCACAGGACAGGCTGAAATCTGATCGCACCATACTGTTAGAAAAGTAATTATGTAAGTTGTATTGTTTATAAATAAGCCCTAATTTGCTAGTGAGAATTGTTTGAATATATTTAGTGTTTACCAGACTTCTTATTCTGTTCTTTTCCTTTATACTTTTTTATCCTCCGTGCCATATTATTTTTATAAATGTCAAACAGCCTTTACTACAGCAGAGAATACTGCGGCATCCTGGTCGTGTACAGAAGGCTGCCCCTTGTCTTTTATACAACTCATAGCAGCCCCATTTATGAATGATTTCATTTGCAAATGCATTTTTTTTACTGTTCATTGTTAAAGGTCCCTTAGGTAATTATAAAATTCATACTGATTACGTAAAGAAATCCGGGTTGTTCTTTTCCAAGTAATAGAATTCTTTGCGTAATCAAAAACTAGCCTCCTTCTGACAACGATCAGGAGCCGACCAGACGACGGACGTCTTCGACCGCTTTCGTGTGTCCTGTGGCAAAGCTGTGCCAAACCGGGAACACGACATTCTAGTATGAAACACAGATTTAAATTGAAAGAATTGAGATATATTTAATAGTAATAATTTTTTTATCATACTAGAAACTCCAAGAGTTCAATCGAAAAACCAAGTAACATTTTTTTGTGCAGCTAATAGTTTACGAGATAATTGCAATTTAAGAGAAAATCTTTTCACTTACTGTGAAGTTGGCACCCTTTTTTTTACAAATGTATACTTTTTTCAGATTTCTTGATAGATATGCCATAGTTCTAGAGTTCTTTGTACAAAATTTCAATAGTTCTGCAGAATTTAGCGACGAAAACAATATTGGAAAAAATTTTCGTGTCGAAAACATTCTTCGTCGATATTCGCAAATTGTAAATAAGTACAACAGTTCTGAGCACAGTTCTGAACAGAACTCCAAGAGTTCTATCGAAAACCCAAGTAACATTTTTTTGTGCAGCTAATAGTTTACGAGATAATTGCAATTTAAGGAGAAAATATTTTCACTTACTGTGAAGTTGGCACCCTTTTTATCACAAATGTATACTTTTTTCAGATTTCTTGATAGATATGGCATAGTTCTAGAGTTCATTGTACAAAATTTCAATAGTTCTGCAGAATTTAGCGACGAAAACAATATTCGAAAAAATTTTCGTATCGAAAACATTCTTCGTCAATTTTCGCAAATTGTAAATAAGTACAACAGTTCTGAGCACAGTTCTGAACAGAACTCCAAGAGTTCTATCGAAAACCCAAGTAACATTTTTTTGTGCAGCTAATAGTTTACGAGATAATTGCAATTTAAGAAGAAAATATTTTCGCTTACTGTGAAGTTGGCACCCTTTCTTTCAGAAATGTATACTTTTTTCAGATTTCTTGATAGATATGGCATAGTTCTAGAGTTCTTTGTACAAAATTTCAATAGTTCTGCAGAATTTAGCGACGAAAACAATATTCGAAAAAATTTTCATATCGAAAACATTCTTCGTCAATTTTCGCAAATTGTAAATAAGTACAACAGTTCTGAGCACAGTTCTGAACAGAACTCCAAGAGTTCTATCGAAAACCCAAGTAACATTTTTTTGTGCAGCTAATAGTTTACGAGATAATTGCAATTTAAGAAGAAAATCTTTTCACTTACTGTGAAGTTGGCACCCTTTTTTTTCAGAAATGTATATTTCTTTCACAGTTCTTGACGGGTATGCCATAGTTCTAGAGTTCTTTGTACAAAATTTCAATAGTTCTGCAGAATTTAGGAAGAAAACAACAATACTCGAAAAAATTTTTCTATCGAAAACATTTTTTGTCAATTTTCGCAAAAATTAAACTTGTACAACAGTTCTGAGGACAGTTCCGAACATAACGCCAAGAGCTCTATCGAAAATCCTAATAAAATTTTTCTATGGCGATAATAGTTTGTGATAAATTGATTTAATGTGGGACACACTTTCTCTACAGAAAATATAAATATATTCGTACAACAGTTCTGATGACAGTTCTGAACACCACGTGAAGAGTTCTATCGAAATTCCTAGTAGAATTTTTTAGTGCAGGTAATAGTTTAAGAGGTAATTGCAACTTAATTAAGAACCCCATAAGAGCTCCTACTGTGAAGCTGCCACCCTTCTTTTCAGAAATATGTATATATTTTTCAGAGTTCTTGATAGTAAGTCATAGTTATAGAGTTCTCTGTACAAAATTTCAATAGTTATGTAGAATTTAGCGAAGAAAACAACATTGTATAACAAAGCTGATTCAGGAACCCTTTCCTTCTGATACAGTTCTTACTGTTGCCACAATAAATCACTTGTGCATAGATTCCAACTTTACTGATCATTACAAAAATACAACCATTGACCAGCGGCGCACATTTCTTGCAGCGTTGTACAAAGCTTTCGGCTTATCCACTGTGAAAATACCACACTTAACGCTATTTTAAAATTCACGGTGGATGGCTTCCATTTATCTACAATGTCAGCATCTATCGAATTATATTCATGCAAACGTGATGCCTGGATCACTCACTTCCCCTTTTTAGGTACGGAGGAAACTAGAGTTCAGTCTTGTGGAAGCCAAAAAAGGAAATGTGGGCAGCCCTTCTTTTACTGATAGCAAACTAAAAGAAAAATTCTCCTTTCATAGCTCTATTATCATTCCAGCACTAGTAAACCAGTTGTCCGCTTTCACATTTCGACCTGACTGATATATAGGTTTACACAGTCACAGAACAACATCAAAATGTTTATTGCTCAGTTGGTAAATCCTTCTGGTTGCAACACAGCTTTATCTGTTACTTTTGTTAACAACAATTAAAAACAAGAGACTGATGAAGGCTTTCAATTCAATATCATCTATTGATTTTACCCCTCTCTCACGCTGAAATGAGGCTTTGATGCTCTCAAAATTCTGATTGGAATACAAAACTACAATAGACAAATGTCGTTATCAATGAGGTAATTACAGCATCACAAATGCTGCTTTGGCTGCACCTATTGGTACAGGTAAATTTTGAATAATATTATGCTCTTCGAACAATATGCTTTGGATTTCTTCAACATTATCTAGTACTTCCCACTTACAATAATAAAATTCCTATAAAATAACGCAACCAGGCGCAGTGTATTAATCTGAAATTTGACGTTCAGACAGCGGACACTGACTATTAAACAGTTCAAACAGAATTTAAGTGCAGCTTACATTCTGGATTAGCTTTGTACTACTTACTACGTTGATAAACAAATAAATTAATCGCTGAAATGAAATTCGAAAGGGCGCAGTGGATAAAAACGAGCAATCGGCTCATATCTCATCAAGAGAGCATTAGCGTCGATACTGAATCATACAACATTGAAAGGCACACATGAAGTGTATATTTTTAGAATCAGGAAGAACCAGATGAATTTTATTACGTAAAACGGTAATTGTTTTGAGCTCTCATGACATCCAGGACCCACTAACAGCTAAAAATATGCCCAGGACCCTCATGGATGAAAGTTACGTGGCAACATCACCAGCCGCTAGGATACATAAAAACATGTGCTGTGTGTAACGAATAAATTTGAAATTGCTGTCGTTAATATTGTTGCAAACATTTGTTCTAGTTAGAAAGGAAGTGTGGAAGTTTGATGAGTTACACTACAGCGAGAGTTAAAAGTCTTTACAATGTATAGAAATGTAAGTATATTTACTGAATATATCGTACAAACGAACTAAGTAGTATGTTTAAATCCTAATTCAATACATGACTGATAGAGGTGTTATAATGTTGAGGGGATACAGTATTAAAGTTAATAACAAGTTCGAAATTTGTAAATAAGAACCTCGTTTATTTGGTCCTCAGTAATCCGGATTTCCGGTTTATCCGGATTCGTATTTTGTGTCCCTTGGTATTTTTCTCTTTTTTTCTTATAACACGAAGATGTGTAGTCGGTGAGGTACATAGGCTGCTTATCAATAGGCTGGTAATTTAGTCTAGTACTGAGTGACAAGGAACTCGGAGTGTGTGAATGACATTGTTTCTCAAGTATTGTACATTAATATAACGGTGTATTGATGCCCAACAAGTAAGTTGCATAGTAACCACGACAACAGCACTCCACCACAGCTCATTGTACCTCTGGTGCGATTCTCGACAGGTGTGACACCATCTGGTTAGTGGCGCGTGTGAATGTATCTGCTCTCTCAGCCATCTGTTTGTTTTGCACTGACGAGCCTTCTCTCCTTGAATCATCTAAGCGTGCACATCCCACGCTTCCACCTACAGTTACTACAGTCAGTCTTAAGAAGGTGTACTGGCATTTGTATAGTGCTGAACATTTAGACTTTTTGTATTTAGTAGAATATACATCCGGGTTTTCGATTTTCGGTTTTCCAAAATAAAAGTGAGAATTTACGATCGTCCTCATAGCTGTACTTCCAGCAATACCTCATCTCCTGCGTTCCCAATTTCGTAGAAGTTGCCCTACGAAAATTGCAGAAGCACTCTTGGACGAAAGGATATTGTGACGATATTCTTTCGTCACAGTCTGGGGTTAGAGACCCGGTCCGGCACACAGTTTTTATCTGCCAGTAAGTTTCACATCGGCGCACACCCACTGCAGAGTGAACACACAATCTGTTTTATAATCTACTGGCACCATAAAAATGTTATGAGGGTTTTTAAAAGAACTCTTTCGGTGCTATCCAGAACTGCAGCAAAAGGGTTGTGCCAATTTATTATAATGTAGACCAAGTGGGTCTCTCGAAAATGCTATAATCTCATTAACTGTTATCCCCACAAAAAATGTTATTACAGTTGTCGGTAGAACTCTTAGGGTCGTATTAAGAAATGCCATCAGATCTTTTGTACGAATTTATTACTTTTACATGACAAAAGTGAGTCCCACATTAATTATCTCATATAATGTCATCGTCACAAATAATGTTATTATAGTTTTTGGTAGAACTCTGTGGGTGATATTCAGAACTGTCATCAGAACTATTCTACGAATTTTGCTATATTAGATAAAGTGAGTATCAGATTAAAACAAATATTGTATAAACTATTATCGCCACAAAAATGTTCTTATCATTTTCAATGCAACTCTTCCAGTGCTATCCAGAACTGCCAACAGAACTGTTATACAAATTTATTTTTTCCAAACTGACAAATAATTTTTTTCCATACCAAAATTTTGCCGAGTTATTGTTTTCTTCCCGAAATTCTGTAGAACATTCGTGTTTTGAGCAGGGAAATCCAGAAGTATTGCATATATATCAAGAACTGTGAAAAAAATTTATATTTATCGTAAAAGGGGTTCAAACTTCACGGGAAATGCTCATAAGCATTCCTTAATAAAGGCAGTTACTACGTAAACAATTACCTGCACAGAATATGTTACTAGTATTTTCGATAGAACTCTTACAATGCTATCCAGAGCTGGCATCAGAGCATACGAACAGACATAATTTTTTTTTTTTTAGTAGGAGTGCCCCACAATTAATCAATTACCATACAAACTATTATAACCACAAAAAATGTTATTATGATTATCGATAGAAGTCTTGAGGTGTTAACCAGAACTGTTCATCAAAACTGTTGAACGAATTTACTTTTTCTGTGGAGAAAGTGGGTCTAACATCAAAGCAGTTACCGTATAAACTATCATCGCCACAAAAAGATATTATTAGGATTTTCGATAGAGCTCTTGGTGTTCTGTTCAGAACTGTTGTACGAATTTACTTCTTGCGAAAATTGACAAAGAATGTATTCGATAAGAAAAATTTTTCGAGTATTGTTTTTCTCGCTAAATTCTGCAGGACTATTCAAATTTTATACAAATAACTCTAGAACTATGACATTTCCATTAAGAACTCTGAAAAAATATATATTTCTGAAGAAAAGGATTCCAACTTCACAGTAAGTGAAGAGGTTCCCTCCTTAAATTGCAATTATCTCGTAACATGTTAGCTGCACAAAAAATTGAAATTAGGATATTCGATAGAACTATTGGGGTTCTGTCAGAACTGCCCTCAGAACTGTTGTCCGAATTTACTTTTTGCGAAAATTAATAACGAATGTTTGCTATTCGAATTTTTTGAGTATTGTTGTTTTCTTCGTTAAATTCTGCAGAACTATTCAAATTTTGTACAAAGAACTCTAGAACTATGGCATAACTGTCAAGAACTGTGAAAGAAATATACATTTCTGAAAAAAAGGGTGCCAATTTCACAGTAAGTGAAAAGATTTTCTTCTTAAACTGCAATTATCTCGTAAGCTGTTAGCTGCACAAAAAAATGTTACTTGGGTTTTCGATAGAACTCTTGGAGTTCTGTTCAGAACTGTGCTCAGAACTGTTGTACTTATTTACAATTTCCGAAAATTGACGAAGTATGTTTTCGATACGAAAATTTTTTCGAATGTTGTTATCCTCGCCAAATTCTGCAGAACTATTGAAATTTTGTACAAAAAACTCTAGAACTATGACATATCTACCAAGAAATCTGAAAAAAGTATACATTTCTGAAAAAAGGGTGCCAACTTCACAGTAAGTGAAAAGATTTTCTCTTTAAATTGCAATTATCTCGTAAACTATTAGCTGCACAAAAAAATGTTACTTGGGTTTTCGATAGAACTCTTGGAGTTCTGTTCAGAACTGTGCTCAGAACTGTTGTACTTATTTACAATTTGAAAAAATTGACGAAGAATGTTTTCGATACGAAAATTTTTTCGAATATTGTTTTCGTCGCTAAATTCTGCAGAACTATTGAAATTTTGTACAAAGAACTCTAGAACTATCGCATACCTGTCAAGAACTGTGAAAGAAATATACATTTCTGAAAAAAAGGGTGCCAACTTCACAGTAAGTGAAAAGATTTTCTTCTTAAATTGCAATTATCTCGTAAACTATTAGCTGCACAAAAAAATGTTACTTGGGTTTTCGATAGAACTCTTGGAGTTCTGTTCAGAACTGTGCTCAGAACTGTTGTACTTATTTACAATTTGCGAAAATTGACGAAGAATGTTTTCGATACGAAAATTTTTTCGAATATTGTTTTCGTCGCTAAATTCTGCAGAACTATTGAAATTTTGTACAAAGAACTCTAGAACTATGCCATATCTATCAAGAACTCTGAAAAATATATATATTTCTGAAAAAAAGGGTGCCAACTTCACAGTAAGTCAAAAGATTTTCTCATTAAAATGCAATTATCTCGTAAACTATTAGCTGCACAAAAAAATGTTACTTGGATTTTCGAAAGAACTCTTGGAGCTCTGTTCAGAACTGTGCTCAAAACTCTTGTACTTATTTACATTTTGCGGAAACTGCCAAAGAACATTTTCGATACGAAAATTTTTTCGAGTATTGTTGTTTTCGTCACTAAATTCTGCTGAACTATTGAAATTTTGTACAGAGAACTCCAGAACTATGATTTATCTATCAAGAGCTCTGAAAAAAATATATATTTCTGAAAAAAAGGGTGCCAGCCTCACAGTAGGAGCTCTTATGGAATTCTTAATTAAGTTGCAATTACCTCTTAAACTATTACCTGCACTAAAAAATTTCACTAGGATTTTCGATAGAACTCTTCGCGTGGTGTCCAGAACTGTCATCAGAACTGTTGTACGAATATATTCATATTTTCCGTAAAGAAAGTGTGTCCCATATTAAATCAATTTATCTCAAACCATTATCGCCATAGAAAAATGTTGTTGGGATTTTCGATAGAGCTCATGGTGTTCTGTTCAGATCTGTCCTCAGAACTGTTGTACAAGTTTAATTTTTGCGAAAATTGACAAAAAATGTTTTCGATACGAAAAATTTTTCGAAATTTGTTGTTTTCTTCGCTAAATTCTGCAGAACTATTGAAATTTTGTACAAAGAACTCCAGAACTATGCCATATCTATCAAGAACTCTGAAAAAAATATATATTTCTGAAAAAAAGGGTGCCAACTTCACAGTAAGTGAAAAGATTTTCTCATTAAAATGCAATTATCTTGTAAACTATTAGCTGCACAAAAAAATGTTACTTGGATTTTCGAAAGAACTCTTGGAGCTCTGTTCAGAACTGTGCTCAGAACTCTTGTACTTATTTACATTTTGCGGAAAATGCCAAAAAACATCTTCGATACGAAAATTTTTTCGAGTATTGTTGTTTTGGTCGCTAAATTCTGCAGAACTATTGAAATTTTGTACAAAGAACTCTAGAACTATGCTACATCTATCAAGAACTGTGAAAAAAATGTATATTTCTCGAAAAAGGGGTGCTAACTTCACACGACTGACAGGAGCTGCGTACGTCATCAGGGGTCGGATAAGTATCATGTACATGGACCTCGACACCCTTCTGTTCAGTGTGCTACGCCTGTTGAGCATAGGGTAGAGCTGTTTGAGCCTCGCGCTAGCTCTGTTGGTCATGTGTTGTATGTGGTCCCCCCAGAGTAATTTCCGGTCCAGCCAGACACCGAGGTATTTGACTTTCTCGCGGAAACGTATTGGGCGTGCATGAAGAGTTATTGGTCTGCAGTATCGGTGTTTGCGCAGTTGCTTCGGTCTTCTAGTGAACAGAACAGCTTCGCACTTGTCAACGTTTACTCTAACACGCCATTTCTCCAACCAAGGCTCAGCCACTCTGAGTGCAGTCTGTACTAGGCGTGACGTATTGTTTGATGGTTTCCCATCTTGCGCGAGGATGGTTGTGTCATCCGCGTAGATTGCCAACGTTGTGTTGTGTGTGGTTGGAAGATCGTTTATGTAGAGGTTAGATGGTAGGGGCCCTAGGATGCTTACCTGGGGTACTCCTGCGTGTGTACCGTGTCGTGTTGATTGTTTTCCCTGCACGTCAGTGTTGAAACTCCTGTCTGTGAGGTATGAGTGTATTAGACGCACCAGCCCGTCGGGGAATCACGCGTTGCTGAGTTTGCGAATGAGGCCGTTGTGCCATAGACGGTCGAAAGCCTTTTCGATCTCCAGGAACACCGCCCCTGTAGCTTTGTTTATGTTGAAGCCATATGTTATATGTTCAACGACCCGTAAGAGTTGTCGAGTGGTGATTCCTGAAGCCGAATTCCTCCGGACTCAGGATGTCATTTGTTATGCAGTGCCTACTGATGCGTTTCAGAATCACCTTCTCAACAATCTTACTGAGCGAGCTCAGAAGGCTGATGGGTCGGTAATTTTGTGGGAGGTTGTGGTCTTTCCCCGGCTTCCTGAACATCAGGACCTTGGCCGTCCTCCAAAAGGCGGGGAAGTGTTGGTGTTTTGGTATGGCATTCGTTATGTGCGTTCGGTACTCAGTTGCTTTATCTGTGAACTCCTGGAGGACACGGTTATGAATGTCATCATGACCAGGGGCTTTCCTAGCAGCGGAATGCATTATAGCCCAGGAGACTTCGGCTGTGCTAGCATGTCGAATTTCGTCGCGCGATGGTTGGGCTAGAATGCGTGTAACCTCTTGGTCAGTAGCAAGTGTGAACACTGGATCTGATGACGCTGCGAGTGTTCGGGCCATTAGTTCTGCGTTCTCTTCCGCTGAGTATGCAGGTCCGTCAGGCAGTTGAAGTGTTGGGGTGCATATTTTCTCCATGGTGTAGTGTGGGGATAGTTACCACACGCCAGGTCGTGTGGCGTCCAGACCTTCGAGTTTTTGGTTCCACTGTTGTGTTCTATGTGTTTGTATTTTGTCGTGTATGATGCCCTGTAGCCTGTTAATGTGTCGTTTGAAGTACTGACGCCTGGTGCGCAGCCATTGTCTCCTGAGGCGATTCCTCATTGAGATTAGGCCCAGGATATCCTGGGGCAGGGCCGCACTGTGAAGTTGTGAGGTGCGATCAGGTATGGTGCCTGCCATTGCGTCCTGGACGGCGTTAGTGAGGGTTTCTACTGCCTCGTCAATTTGTACTGTTTCATTCATTTCGTATATGGGTGGGATGTGGATATCGAGCGTTTCCTTGAAAAATGTCGTTCGCACGCCCGTAGTCCAACATCTTGCGTTGTTCCATGAGCTGCAGTGTTTCCTCAATGTATAGTATTACAGGTTGGTGGTTTGAGGGCAGATCGTATTCAACGGCAACGTTGAGTGTCGCTGTAATGCCCTTGATGAGGGCCATGTCTATAATGTCTGGCCTGTGTCCCCTCTGATAGGGAATGTGCGTCGGTTCAGTCGACGCTAGTATAATGTACTTTCTGCCTAGTGAATGTTCGTACAGTTTTTTGCCGTAGGATTTTGTATGCGTGAATTCCATTGTGGGTGTTTTGCGTTCAGATTTCCAGCGACTATTACTCGCGGTGAAATGTTGAGTAGTGTGCTGATATCGCGTGTTGAAATGGCTACAGGGCTGTTGTATACCGATATCAGTGTGGTGTAGGCTCCGTTGAACTTGATTCTGACGGCCGTAGCCTCGATTTTTTCCAGTTCTGGGAGCTCTATGTTTGTGTGCTCAATGTCTTTGTGTATGACGATTGCAGTTTTACCTGCCATGGCGTCGCCGGGTCGGTCGGTACGATAGACGCAGTAGCCACGAAAGTTTAATTGTTTGTGCGGTTTAAGCTTAGTCTCGCTCAGTAGCGCGGCAAGGATTCCCTTAACCTAACTAACCTAAGGACATCACACACACTCATGCCCGAGGCAGGATTCGAACCTGCGACCGTAGCAGTCCCGCGGTTCCGGACTGCAGCGCCAGAACCGCACGGCCACCGCGGCTGGCTATACCGTGCGTTTCTTCGCAGTACGTTATTTGCGGGAGTGGGGTCGTGTTGTTTGGGGGAACAGGTGTTGGTACCGATGCTTGTTGGTTTTCGGGTGTTGTCTGTGGCTGTTGTGTAGCTGTTGCAGCGGTTGTTTCGCGTGTGTGTGAAGGGCGCTGAGGTTCCGCGGCCTGTGCCGTTCCGCCAGGGCGTGCAACCGTGGCAAACGTTACGCCGTTCCCTACTGGGTTCGGCGCTGGCCTTGGGCGTGGTATGTCGTACAGTACCCTGCTCTTGTCTTATTTACGCTTCAGCGCCTGTTTGTATGCACTGCACTGCGTGGAGTTTGCCGCATGGGGTCCACCACAGTTGGCACAGAGTCGCTGGTTTGGCTGTGTTTGTGTGCGGGTGTTGGATCTGTGACTGCCAGCGCATCCGCGGCAGCGAGTTGCCAGGCCGCAGCGGAGGGCCGAGTGGCCGAACCGCTGGCAGTTGTTACATTGTTGGGGGACGTTGGGTGGTTCGTAAAGTTCTACACGTACGTCCATCCGCAGAAAGCTCTTTATCTGCAGGATGGCGCAGGAATCAGCCGTGTCGGATAACTCAACCGTGTAGTGTGGAAGCGGTTCGTGTGTGCGGAACCCTATCATCCGGGAGGCACTTTTACAATCGGATCCCAGATAACAGAGCGCCGCCTGTACTGTCTCGTTGGGGGGAATGGGATCCACTCCCTTGATCACGTACTGCTGGGATCTCTCGTCCAGTGTTCTGTACGTGTAGTGTTTTATCTTCCGATCTTTGAGGAAGGTCAGAAGATCTTTATATTCGTTGTCTGTGGCAACGTACAGTGAGGCCCTAACCCCCGAGTACTTTGCGTGTAGTGTACTGTTTATGTGCCTTTCCGCGAATGCAGTGTTAAGGGCATTAAGGTTCCCATAGTTTCGTATAACGACTGGGGGGAAACCACTCTTGTGTTGTGTGGGCACCGCTGTGGCTTTTTGTGCTTTGTTGTTGTTCGCCACAGCTGTGTTTGCGTTCTGTTTAGTGTTAATATTGTTGCTAGCCTGAGGTGAGCTAGTGGGTGTAGGCAACAGCGCCTTTCGGTTGCCTAGCGAGTTTGGTTGCTCGCTTGTTTGTGTTTGTGTTGGAGTTTTTCTGGGTCCGCGTTTAGGGCCCTCCACCTGCCAGGGCTCTGTGTAGTGGTTTTCTGGGTCCACATCCGACGCCGCTGCCTCGATCTCTTGAGGCTGCGGCGTCGGTGGGACAATGGTACATGACTGTCCAGTGACAGGGGAGTGTAGGGTTATGTTAAGTGTTGCTGTTTTGGTGGGTGAGACGTCCACCCCGAATAGTTCGGTGATTAGCCGGCGCGACTCGAGCTGGTTTTGCGCTTTCGCGCCAAGCTGTCGAACGTCGCCAGCCGCTCCCTTGCCTTCGGTAGCGGGCGGGGCGCGAGTTTCGGCGGGTGCAGTCGATCCTCGCGCCTCGTGCGTTGCAGTGTTACTGCGGGTGACAACAGGGGAAGTCCTAGCAACGTCCGCCATCTCTCACTTAAGATTATTTATTAGGTGGGAGGGGGAAACGACAATTTTACTTTTCTCGATAGGCGAGAGAAGTGTCTCTTGTTCCCTATTGAAGTGGGTGTTCCCTACGTTACGCTAACATGCGCTGTTGGTGCAAGCGCGGCACCTAAAGGAGGTGCGGAAGAAGATTGGCCTGCAGCACGCGGGCGTGGTCCCGTGAACGAGCCCTGGTACTGCCCTAAAAGAACGTGAGAATCACGTTGGAGGCGTTGGGTAACCGGAGGCTACCGGGAGCTGCGAGCCGAAGCTCTTTCGCGGCAGTCCGCAACTGGTTGCGCGGCTTTGTGTCGGAGGAGAGCGAGCTCAACCCTTCGGCACTCGGCCGGTTGCCGCTGGGCAGCAGCGCCGGTAGCGGCTGACGCGCACTCCCCGGGCTACTGGCTGCGGAGCGCTGGTAGCGGACGGGTGGAGGGGGTAGCGGGCGAGCTACGGCTGCTGGCGGTCGGCGGCTGCGCTGCGAGGTCCTCTCTGCTCGACGTCCACGCTTATTAATCACAAAATACTAATTTGTTCGAACTATGGTAAGAACTTGAGCTTTCGTCAAACTGCTACTTCGAGACGTAATTAGATTGAAATACTTATTCAGTTATTGAATTATTACAAATATATGGCCTGCCAGGGTTGCCGTGCGGTTCTAGGCGCTACAGTCTAGAACCGCGCGACCGCTCTGTCTCAGGTTCGAATCCTGGCTTGCACATGGATGTGTCTGATGTCCTAAGGTTAGTTAGGTATAAGTAGTTCTAAGTTCCAGGGGACTGATGACCTCAGACGTTAAGTCCCATAGAGCTTTGAGGCATTGGAACCATTTTGAACAAATATATGAATTTACTTAATCTTATTTATATCCATTTCAATCCGCACTACCCGAAGCATAAATTTCAATAATTCCATAATCGTATCCACCCATATGCATAAACTACAGTAGTTACAGTTTTAGTATACTACCCACTGAAGATTTCTGTCGTCTGTATGATAAACGTGACTATAAGAAAACTCCCTTAGGAAGAAGTCTTCTTTTTTAGTTACATCAACAGCTGCTCTTTAAAAGTAAATTCCTCTGGGAATAGCATCTAATGAAGCCGTGTTGGTGTTCTCCAGAGACCCAGTTTTTACCAACCGAATAAGCAGAAATAACAACATTAATAACCTCCTTCTCCTTCATTGTTATCTATTGCTGATAATATTTTATCTTACTATAAATATGTTTTACATGTGTTGCATCTCAGATTCTTGAGAACATCATCGGCACTGTATCTTGACAAGTTTGTGTGAAAGGTGGCAAGTATTCCTGAACAGACTGAATTTGATCCTCACTGAAATCCATTATACTGTCAAAGATTGGTCATGGTGGGGGTAAGGTGACGTCATCTACACAGTAGGCTTCCAAAGAATCTAAATCTGTTTCAGATGGAGTTTTCAAGGGTAGTGGGGCCCGAATTCTTAGCTTGGATTCAATTTTAAATACCTGTCCCAGAGATATCAAATAGTAACATACTGCCATTATTCGATATTTTCAATTTCTTTCTGTTTAAACCATTCCTAGCAAAAGATATTTAAATTTCGAGTCCTCAATGCAGTACTTGGTCATTTGTAGAAGAGCATGAGTGATACAAGATATGCACAAATGATTGTAATTGGATAATTCGCATGTGAAATCAGGACAACGTTTCCATACATCCAACCATAGAAAAATTCTTTGGAAATATATGGTACTGTGCTGAAATGTAGTTTCTGCAGTGCATCCTTGAATGGATATCTCTACCAAGTCATCTACTACTTAAAATGTTCCACCATGTTCAAATTAATTTTGAAGAATTTAACAGTGCTCGCAAAACTTTCAGTAAAATGATGTTTCCCCAAGGTTAACAAACGCTGAACAGTCCTCTCATGGAAAATATTCAGCACAAGTATGACATTTTGCACTCCAGGTAGCTTTTATATATAAAAAAAACCTTTAAATGAAGTTTCATAGCAAAAATTTATCATCTGTGTACACTCCACGTCATATGCTTTTTAACTGTGGAGATTTTCGTCATAATCAGTTTCAAACTGTGGGTACTTTATTGTCTCATTTTAACTAAAGTTCAGTCTTGATCACATCACTTATGTCTCAATAACGTAGGTGACCTGTTTCAGTTATATTTATATAAACATCTTCAGACCCATGGCCTCCTTGGAGGATGGTAGGAGGAGCTCTCCTCAGCTGTTACAAAGTAACTGAGGAGAGAGAGCTCCGCCTACCATCCTCCAAGGAGGCCATGGGTCTCAAGATGTTTATATAAATATAACCGAAACCGGTCACCTACGTTATTGAGAGATAAGTGTTGTGATCAAGACTGAACTTTAGTTAAAATATAATATTTTACTGATCACTGTTCCAAAAATATTCACCAAAATTGTACTTTATTGTCTGATCTGGACCATCTTTATCGATCTAGTTGTATGTGACACATTTTAATATAGGAACGGAATGTTAAACTAAAAAGGGGGTTGTCTGTCATTACAAAGGAGACTGTAAGCAATTGACAGTTGAGAAGGCGAAGCAAAGGATGAGGTAGCCCGCCTGTTAATTGAATTTTTGTCACTAAGAACACAGAGTAATAAGTGAACAACGTGAACTGATTCACAAAGAAACTTGAAGTGCTGATTTGTATAGTAGCTGCTGAGTGTTTGAAAATGCACACGTACATCATGCAGTGCATTAGGAAGGGGTAGTGCAAGACAATTTGTGCTACTTATAAACTCGTAAGTGTGTTGTGATGTTGAAAATAAAATACCACAAAAAATAATATAATGTGGCGAGTATCTCTAATACTTCATTTGACGCCTATTAAATTCACTTGCTCACATAAAAAATTAATGTTGCTACTTTCAGTTTTATCAAAAAAATTTAAAATTTTTTTCAAATAATTGGTTCAGAATAGAAATTAGATTGTTACTGAAGTATTATTGTTCTGGTGAAGTTTTCCAAGTTATCTATAATGTCAATTTAGTCATTTAATCCTTCTGTGCATTACCTATATTTTCTGCACATTTAAATAGCCTGGGTCCAATGGACCGGTTGTGTCTAATTCGAAAATTTAAATGGAAAAACTATTTTGTGGATATTAACATACAGAAATATTTTGTTTTAAAGTTTATCAGTATAATATAAGACATCTGAGATCATTTTTAACACTTTTACTGAAACATAAGCCACCAGTATTATCACAAACTGTTCTCAGATCAGTGGTCATGATATTCATGAAGAACAAATCAATAAGCAAACAAGGATGACAATAATTTTACAATTGTTACGCACCACACTGCTACAGTCCTGGCACACGTTTTCTACGTTTTACAGAACACTGTCTTTCTTTTTCTGTTCTTCGAAGCAGGGCACAATGAACACCGTATCTTCTGATGACTCACTGTGCTGTTGTTACTACTGCTGTTTTGTGTTTTAGGAACAGTAATGAACTTTTCCATATCGAAGTATATGGATTTCTATAGAAGGGGATTAGGCAATTTTCTGGTCATAAACTGTTGGATCATCTTGACTGAGAGGTATTTGATGAAGTCTCCTCTTGTGCAAAATCCCTTTGTGATACATGGGGTGTTGTGTTTTGTAACGAATAAAGGCATTCAGACAGTATACATCCCTTATGTTGCAACAGAGAGCCATTTGCCACCGTTTAGTTTGTCTTTTGCTTGTATAATCATATATTAGTTGATCCACAACATCCACCCCATGCTTCATTTGGTTATAAAATTTCACAATCTCAGGCTTCAGGTTCGGATACTGCTCTTCTATTAATTCATTATGATCTATGGTGCGTAAGAGAGCTAAGCACGTGTTTTTCTTTGATGAAAAACTAATCATCTTCATTTCTTTTATAATTGTCAACGGCCTTGAATTTACTGCTCTGCACCAATTGTGCTTCATCTCTTTTGGAATTTCTCTTTTATTCATCATTGTTCTCACAACAATCAGTAACATTTCTGGCTGTACCAGCAATAGCAATGTTGGCTACAAGGGTCTTCACTGTGGAAAAACCCAAATTTTTCTGGCATGCCTCACCTGGTTCTCTTCCAGTGTATACATTCCTGTCAACGGCATAACCAGTTTACCTTCAGGCATTCAGAATATTTTCATTCTACACTTTCCAGGCTTGTATGTCATATACTGCACAAATTCACAATGGCTCCTAACTGGAAATAGCTGTTCATCCATCGTAACATTACTTTTGGGTGTCATTATTTTCTTGCACTGTCTGGTAAATATTTTCCATGCATAGGATACAGCAGCAAGTTTATTGGTTTGTCACCTAGGCTCTTTGTTCATTTGTCATCAAATCTAATTAATCTTATTATTGCCTCAAACCATCTCTCTGACATTGTAGCTCTATATATTGGATTGCAGTACCTTCCCAGAAAAGTTCCCTGATTGGAACATCCCAAACCTTATCTGCTCCATTATGAATTAAAATTACCCAGAAGGCGAACATTTCGTCTCAAGCTACATCATTTGAGGTTTATTTTTCTTGGTACATAAACTCTTCTTCCTTCTAGGTTTGTGCATATCTCAATTCCATCCTCAATGGCTAGAGGAATAAATAAATTCCATCCATCTTTGGAGGTGTAAGTGATTATGCCCCTTGCTGGTCCTGTAATAAATTTCACCAAATTGTCTGAAGGCATTTTATTTGGCACTGGGGGGCACTTACTCCATTGCATACCATTTGGAGCAATATGTTTGTTAGCATTTTCACTGCTTATTTTTCAGAGACATTATTGCCTACATCATCGTCACCATCATTATCATCACTAACGTCATCATCGCCACCACCACAACTTTGTTCTTCACTCATAGACCTGCATGCCACTGCCTTACAAACAATTTCATGGTTTTCAACTGAAGCATTACTTACTTCTGAAAGGAAATCATCATCTTCAGCTACCCGTTGACTAACAACAGATTCAAAATCTCGGCTTGATAAGCATATGCTACCTTCTTTCTGCTCATTTTTTTAGATGTAGATTCTGTCATTATATCTGAAAAAAATAATGTGAAGAAATAATGTCTCTTCTTTGGTCGACTGTAGGACTGTAATTGCTGTTCATTTTATTGTTTATTGTTACAAATGACACATGCCTTTCTTCTGAGTTTATAACTAATATCAGACACCACACTGTTGTTGCAACTAACTCCCACAACATTACTACGTTTCTTCACATACTCGTAATAATCCTCTACAATATTTCGCTCTGTTAGCAACACAGCAGTATGCTATTGTAAGTAGGCTGTTTAGGTTTTCTTATTGTTAACGCCACGTAGCGCTCTGTATGAGAGTCGCTGGCTGTGCTGTGTGCAGTCTGTGGCTGGTTGGCATTGCTGTAATACTCGCCATTGTAGTGTTGGGCAGATGGATGTTAACAGCGCGTAGCGTTGCACAGTTGGAGGTGAGCCGCCAGCAGTGGTGGATGTGGGGAAAGAAATGGCGGAGTTTTGAAATTTGTAAGACTGGATGTCATGAACTGCTATGTATATTATGATTTTTCAACACTATTAAGGTAAATACATTGTTTGTTCTCTATTAAAATCTTTCATTTGCTAACTATGCCTATCAGCAGTTAGTGCCTTCGGTAGTTTGAATCTTTTATTTAGCTGGCAGTAGTGGCGCTCGCTGTATTGCAGTAGTTCGAGTAACGAAGATTTTTGTGAGGTAAGTGATTTGTGAAAGGTATAGGTTAATGTTAGTCAGGGTCTTTCTTTTGTAGGGATTATTGAAAGTCAGACTGCGTTGCGCTAAAAAATATTGTGTGTCACTTTAAGCACAGTCATGTATAATTGTTCAAAGGGGACGTTTCACTATCTGTTGCAAGTCATAACAATACACTTTCTGCAGTGACAAGAATGTCTAGGTGTACCAATAATGCATTCTCTGAATTTCAACAAAATGTAATCGATTACAACCCAGTCTAATTAGATAACGCTACAACATAAACCATAGGTTTCTAAGGACCCAGGTTATGTAAGTGTATGGTATAAAGACGAAAATGTAAGTAACACTTAAAACTAATGACACAGATTTAATGTGTTACTGAATACTACAAGAGAGCGTACCACAATTTTAAGCCTTTCATATAGTAATTATAAGTTAAAACTGCCTGCAGGTCGGTTGCACCCAGGTTACACATCCCAGAGTCAAATGGTTTATAGTTAATGGGAACTTGCATGTATCAAATTTTGTGGCTACACTTTTACCAACAAGTAACTGCATACTCGGGCCAGTATTCACCACAACAGAACATGAAAGTGTAAGAGTATGTGTAGTTTCTGTTAGAGCAAAACTAATGACACTTTTTGACTTTACAGTACACTGTCTTCGGGCACCTTGATCCCCTCCATCTACTAAAGAAAGCCATTCAAGTCCACGAAATGTCTTTCCTGTTCATAATGGGCATAAGTTGTTACATTAGCTGCAACAGCTCGTTCTACGTTTCTGTTTTCCACGCACTTCCATTGAACAAGAAGGTGACGAAAGGTAATCCAGACAGGCAGAATCAATGGTACAGTTGCTGGTTTAAGGCGAGGTTTCAGAAGAGGCACAGAATATTTCTGTCCTGTGGATCTGTCGAAGTATTCACCAAGTCTCAGAATGAGGTCCTCAGTGAAATGGAGCTCGCAGACCTTGAAGTAATGACAAAAATATTTTTAATAGCTACATATGATAATGCCCAAAGGCTAGGTTGCCACTAATACTAACGCAAACATGCGATTAGTGTCGGTGACTTTCAGAACAAATCGATCAATACCGACTCGGAATTTTGAGTTATAAAGCTGCATAAATAAATTACAGTCTGCTAGTGATTCAGTACTGTATACAGGGAACTTGCTCTGCCATACATTGGCATCAGGTGAACTGAAATTACCTTGTTCCTGAATAACTGGACATCATGCTAACATGAATACACAGCAAGTTGGTCATGCTCTCTATATTAAAGCACACGCGCTGTGACACAATCTAAGTGACTTGTAAGTTTTTTTTTTTTTTTTTTTACTTGTAAGATGCTGAGTTTACCTTCTAATTCTGTGTAACCTGGAAATTTTCACGATGTATTGCAGTCAGCTATCCAGTTCTGTTGGAACTCTGCTCATTTAAGAGAGGAAAACACCGCTACTCGTGGCCCATTTTCATAATTTCCTCTGCAACGAAGCCACAACACATATATCAGCTGTGTAAATAAAACAAAGTACGTAATGGATGCGACTGTGAGAACTTCAATGGGTTAAGACATGTTACTATTACGGCTGGTCCTGCCATCGAACGGCGGGCCACGCAACTACACCGTGCTGCAAGCCGGCGCCCCAAGATGGCAGCACGGTGGGCAGCCTCGCGCTTGTCACGATCGATCGATGGGCATACTGTAGCGTAGAGCTCGCCGTCGTCAGGCAATGCCACCTAGAAACAAATTATCATTTTAAATAACGTAAAATAAATGTGGTTATAATTGCCTTCACTGATGCCTATTATTACTGCAAGTCTCATATTTGCAATATTTCGACTTTTTTGAAGAACAGCTTTGTAGTTTTAACATAGGCTCTTAGAGTGACAACACATAAATCGTAATTTGTACCTTTTTGTGCTACAATTAGAGATCTACATCTGTGAATGTTTTATGTTATATATTTGATCAAAAAAGCATTAACACCTTTTAATGGAAAACAAGTGCAGATGTGAACTACTAATTGTAAAATATAGCTAGAGCATACCATGTTCATTTTCCGTTACTGGAAAATTACCGAATTCGCTAAAACCTAGACACAAAATTTTGTTTCATACAAATACACATTTAAAGAAACAGCGCAGAAATTAGTGCAAATATTTTGAAATCTATTGATTCGTGTAATATCATGAATGAGTAAGGAAACACACATTCATAACTTTTTAAAATAATTGAGACATTTTGTTACATGTAATTTTCACTCACACACATGCAGACAGGAAAAAACCACACACACACACACACACACACACACACACACAGAAAACAAGGGGGTGGGAAGAAACGGAATATAATTAAATAAAAATATTTTGTAGCGCCTTTATATTTCTTGCAGAGTAATTCTGTCTTGCTCGTTCGAGACCCATCAGTAACAGTGCTTCTCGATTGGGAAATGAATGACCTATTGACGTTATTCCGCATCGTAGTTGATAGCCCACTCCTTAACCTCTTCACATTCAGCATCCTGGCGCCAACGCGCATGCACAGCGATTCTTGAGCACTGATTGAGAGGCACCAACCGTGTTTGGTTGAACCTCTGCCAAAAATTACTATATGATTTGTATTGAGGAATATGTCATCTTTTTTTTTTTTTTTTTCCTTTATTGAATTTCAATTCCCCCCGAAGGGGGCGGGCTGGCAGCAGCTTAGGACGCCGCTCTGCAGCCTACAGGTTTTCTGACAAAGAGCAGGAGAATAAATAATAATAAAAAACAGGCGATAAAATCGGGGACTCATTGAGTAACAAGGTGAAAAGAAAATGGGGAAATGAAAACAAACAACAGAGGGATGATGAAGCGAATAAAAATACATACGGAGCAGACAGGGGAAACAATAGACAATTAAAAAAAAATAGACAATTAAAAAAAAAAAAAAAAAAAAAAACGGCGACAGTCTGGATTCTGTTCGCAAAGTATATAAAACGCACACCCAGCGACAGCATGGTTTCTGTTCGCAACACAACACTGAATAGTCACCAGAACACAGCACGAAAAAGTCGGCAAAGGTGACACCACAGTCGAGAGCAGGTGGGGGGAAACTGAACAGGAGATGGGAAAACAAAAAGGGGGGGAAAGGAGAGTAAAAGCGAAGGAGGGGGGGGGGGGGGAACCGGGAAAGGAGCTGATGGAGGATGAGGACCCATAAGAGGGGTGGGGGGCAGACGCGACAGGGAGGGGGGTAGGCAGAGGAGGGGAATACAAAAGGACTGGGGGGGGAGAAGGGAAGTAGGGAGAGGTGTAGTGGGGAGGAAACAGGACGGAAGGGGGGGGGGAAGAGGGAGCCCAGGGAAAGGACAGAGGAAAGGAGGGGGAGGGAGGATCAGAGTTGATAGGAAGGATAAATGGAGGGAGAGAGGGCATCATCCGGGAGGGGGAGTTGACGGAAGCCACCTTGGGAAAGGAGATGGAGGGTGTAGAGATGGAGGGTAGGGGGGACACAACGGTGAAGACGGGGCAGGGGGCGAGGATGGGAGAGGAGAGGAGCAACCAGGGGATGAGGGGGTTCAAGACGGCGGGAGGTGTAGAGGATGCGGATATGTTCGAGGAAGAGGAGCAGATGGGGGAAAGGAATGAGATCATAGAGGAGCCGCGTGGGGGACGGGAGGCGGATACGGAAGGCGAGGCGGAGTGCATGACGCTCAAGGATCTGGAGGGACTGATAGAATTTGGGGGGGGCAGATATCCAGGCAGGACTGGCATAACAGAGGATGGGAGGGATTAAGGATTTGTAGGTGTGGAGGATGGTAGAGGGGTGCAACCCCCATGTCCGGCCAGAGAGGAGTTTGAGGAGGCGGAGGCGGGTGTGGGCTTTGGATTGGATGGATCGGAGATGAGGGGTCCAGGTGAGGTGACGGTCAATGGTGAGGCCAAGGTAGGTGAGGGTGGGGGTGAGACGGACAGGACGTGCGCAGACAGTAAGGGAGAAATCCAGGAGCCGGAAGGAGCGAGTGGTACGACCTACGATGATTGCCTGGGTCTTGGAAGGATTAATATGTCATCGGAAGAGTTGTAAACTATATGCATTTGTAACGAACTATAAGAACGAGTATTAAATATTCTTGGAATAAGTAGTGTAAACAATCGCTCGCTTATATAACGGTCTTGAAAGAACAAGAGATATACAGTTGTAGGTTTGGTTTGAGCTCTACTTCAAATACTTTCCGATTTGACGCCAAAATGCGAAATAAACGTGCCTGCCAGCTGTCGGCTGCTACTGGATGGCGAACGGCGGCCACACAGCTGTTGCCTGTCGTCGCCAACAGATGGCAGCGCGGTAGTCAATGTTTTGCTCACGGCAGTACGTGTTGGTTAACTATGTAGTATTAACACCCGTATTCAAGATGTCGACCTCTTTACAGATTCATTGTAAGTAAAATATAGGCTTAGTATTATGCATATTCAGTGTTAAAACTGCAATTACGCATATCGAGAAGAGAAAATTAGGACTGAGGGGAAAATGACAAATGTAAATGTTCGTTATCCTGTCACAAAATTTATTCCAAACTATTTTAGAGTTGAAAACTTTCTCTTTTTACTGTTAGTACCGTTATGGAGAAACATAACACCCTACTTTTACTACCGGTACACACTAAATAATTCTGTAGTCTGTGTGATCTACCTTACTACAAGACAACTCCCTTAGGTAGCAGTCTCTTTTAATTGCATCAACAGCAAATTTCTCTGGGGAGAGCATCTCATGTAGCTGTGTTCATGTTCTCTAGACATCAAGTTTTTAGCAACCAAATAAGTAAAAATAACAGCATTAATAACCTCATTATTATGACAATACAACCTATTTCTGTCTGTGTTTCTTATATGTTGATCATTTCTATTACTAAAAGACTTTATCTAGCTCTAAATATATTTTAGATGTCTCACATCTCAGCTTCTTAGGAACAGATCTGGCACAATACCCTGACAAGTATGTGAAAACAGGCAAGTATTCCTGAACAGACTGAATTTGTTCCTCACTGAAATCGATTATACCGTAAATGTTTATTGGAGGTAAAATCACAACTTCTCCAAGAGTGGATGATGGAATTTTCAGGGACAGCAGCGTCTGAATCCTAACCTTGAATTGAATGTCAAAATCAGTCTCAAGATACCAAAGATACCAATAATTGAGATCCTTCCACTGTTCGCTGTTTCCAAAATCTCGCTTCTACAGCACCTGTCTGAACATTTCATGGCAAAACATATTTAAAATTCGTGTCCTCGCTGCAGTACTTGGTCGTCTCTAGACTGCGAATGGAATGTGAAATGGCCAAATGTGTGTTATTTTATAATTCAAATGTGTGTTCACGATGACATTCCCATATATCCAACAACGATGAGAAACTTTCTAAATATCTGGTATTTTGGCCGTTTGTTCCGGAAAGTGGTTTCTGCAGTGCATCCTTGAAAGGGATAATCTACCAGGACATCAAACATTTAGAATATTCCACCATGTACAAATTAATTTTGATGAATTTAGCAGTGCTCTCAAAACTTTCAGCAAAATAATGTTCCTCCAAGGCTAACAAACCTTGATAAGCGATCTCACTGAAACTATTAAGCACAGGTTTGGCATTTTTGTTGCTCAATGTTGCTTTTATAAAGAGCCTTTAAATTAAGTTTGTTGGCAGATTTTATTATCTCTGTATGCACTCCATCATGTACCTTTTTAACTGCAGAGAACATGGTCACACGCAGTTGTATACTTTCTGAAATTGTTTGAAACTGTGGGTACTTTATTTTCTCATCAGTATCTTTCTTACTGATTCTGTTGTTTGTGACGCATTTTAATATGTGAACAGAACATAAAACACAAAGAGGGGTTTTGTGTCATCACAGGGGTGTTTGTAAAAATTTGACCGTTGAGGAGGGGAATGATGTGGCACGTGTGTTAATTGAAATCTTATCACTAACAACACAGGCTAATTAAAACAAATTATGTGTAGCCTATGAAATCTTTTTTTAATTAGAGTGTTCTTCACCATTTACGTTCCTAACTGGAGGTATAAAAACCTGAGCACTAGTTGCCAGAATTTTAGAACTGATTCTAGTCTCCAAAACGTTACCTCCTGTGTAGTCCAAATAAAGTTTCAAGTGAGTTTTGTCAACCATTAGTGAAACAACATAATCTGATTCACAAAGGAACTGTATCTTCTGTTTTGTACAACAGAAAATTGCCACCTAGCTACTCACCTGTTTGGTGTGTTTCAAAATATGGACTAGTCTTATGCAGTGTATTAGGACAGGGTAGCACAAGACACTCGTGATATTGAAAATAAAATACTACAAAATATAATAAAATCTAGCTAATATCTGTAATGTTTCTTTTGTTCACCCATTAAATTCACTTCCTCACATAAGAAATTAATGTTGCTACTTTCAGTTTCTTCAAAAAAATTTACCATATTTTCAAATATTTGGCTATGAATAGTGAGTGAGTGGTCTGTTGTGAACAATCATCATTCTTTCTGGTGAAATTTTCCAAGTTATCAATACAGTCAATCAAGTCTTTCAAATGGTTTACAGTTACTGGGAAACTCCTTGTAGCAAGTTTTGTGGTTTCACTTTTACCAACTGCATATCCTGATCAGTATATATTATAATAAAGATCTCACTAATTTAAGTGATTAATATTGAAATAAGAGCTAATTTTCTTAATATTAAATTTTAGATTAATGTACTTACTTCTCCAGTAGTCTATCTATTGAAGGTATCGGTTTCCTGACTGTATTTCGATCTAAAAGGAAATAATTGGTAAAGGCTGGTAGTCGCTAGTTTGTTTACGTTTCTTACCGTAAATTTGGCACGAGTGTAGATTTTCGTTTTTGACTAGAGTTATTCCTTCAAATCCTAACTAATTCGTTTCTCTCATACAGTGTTTGTGTAGATAAAACTTTTGGAAATAAGTTTAAAAGTTTGTATACATTATTGTTTATTTACAGATTAGTGCAGGTCTTGTGCCAACTTATTGTCTGCTATTGTGTTAAGTTTGTCTATCAAACCATATGTGAGAAATGTGCTGTTTGCATAGGAATTTGAATGAGGGGGTGCTCTGTGTGGACTGTAAGTTATGGTTTCATGGAGGGGAGAAAATGAGGCTCTTCGATGGCAGTGTAGGTTATGTAGAAAGGACAGAAAAATCGATGAACATGAGGCAAAAAGTTGTGCCCTTAAGGCTGAACTAGAAAACGCAGACAAGGAATTATGTAATTTAAGGAAGGAAAAAGAGACTGAGAACTTGGAAAAAGTAGTAAGCAAAGGGCGAAAAAGGGAAACACTTGAAAAGACTCCAGAAATTCAAATACTAAATCAGTTTGGGTTGCTATCTGAAGTGGAGAAAGGGCCTCATCCAGATGTAGTTGAAAGTAGGTTGAAGCAGAATATTAGCTTAAAGAAGAAAGACAGGTCAGGATCAAACTAGAATAGGAAAAGAAGAAGTCTGCTTATAGGGAGCTCTCATGGGAGGAGTGTGAGAAATTAGGTGCGGGGTACCAGGAAACAAGTTTTGTGAAACAAAGTGCTAGCCTTAGGCAGGTGACAGAAAAATCAGCCATGCAATGACTTTGAGAAGGAAGATCAGGTAATTATAGTTGTGGGAGCAGGAAACACCCCGGCTATGAATCCAAGATATAGTATTAGAAGTGACCTGGATAAAACAGGAGCAGAAACTGGGCACACAAATGTGGTGTCTGTGGAGGTCTTTCAGCGCCTTGATCAGCCCTGGGTAAACACTGCTTTAAAGCATGTTAACAGTGAGTTGAATGTGCTGCTCCAGACACCGACAAAATCTCACGTAAGTGTTGTTCCAGTTAATGCTATTGGTACGTTGGGATACACTACATACAGCCTGCACCTGATTAGGAAGGGGAAAAATAAGTTGGCTCCTCTATTAGCACAAATCGTAAGGAGGGGGGGGGGGACAGTCACACGAGAGGTGATATCCGTGGTGAATGGGTCCAGGCAGACAGGTTTTTTAGCTTAAAGTCAAAGTCCAGACAGACAACAATCAAAACAAATATAATAAAAGAAACATCATGTACAGTAAATAGGGGTAAAGCTAAGGGCAGTATCAACTTACTTCATCAAAATATCAGGGGAATAAAAAATAAAGTAGATGAGCTATTAGCATGTTTAGATGGTCTCAAAAATAAGAATGTGGTTGATATACTCTGTCTGTCTGAACACCATGTAACTGTTGGGATGGATAGTGTCAGTATAAATGGGTATAATTTAGCATATTAGAATTGTAGATGTAGGATGGAGAAAGGAGGAGTTGCCATTTTCATAAAACAAGGGTATAAATACAAAACGCCACCCGGAGTGGCCAAGCTGTTCTAGCCACTATAGTCTGGAACCGCGCGACCGCTACAGTCGCAGGTTCGAATCCTGCTTCGGCCATGGATGTGTGTGATGTCCTAAGGTTAGTTAGGTTTAAGTAGTTCTAAGATCTGGGGGACTGATGACATCAGAAGTTAAGTCCCATAGTGCTCAGAACCATTTGAAACATTAAACACAAAACTATAGAAGTAAGCAAATTCTGTGTTGATCAGCACTTTGAGGTTTCTGCATGTGAACTTCACCTAGATAATGTAGTATTGATATTAGCAACAGTGTACAGGTCCCCATTAGGAGACTGGGATCTATTCATTATAAAGTTTGACTCACTATTTTGCTGTCTGTCAGACAAAAAGGAGAATTTATTAATATGTGGTGATTTCAGTCCAAACTTTCTGAGTAATTCTGATAGGAAAAGTGAACTAGGAGTGTTATTAACAACATATAACTTAGAATCAGTGGTCAATTTCCCTACATGTATATCACTCTAATAGATAACGTATTTGTACAGAAAGAAGATGTAAGACAAACACATGCTTTCCCTGTGGTAAATGGATTCTCAGACCATGACGCACAATTGATTAACTTACAAAACCTAACAGGGTGTCCAGTTGAGAAGCCATTAAGTAAAAGTGTTAGGTTGCTCAACGTGGTATCTATAGATCACTTCAGAGAAAGTTTAAGAAATCTTAATTGGGGAGATGTATATAGTGAGCCAATGGTAATGATTAATGCAACATATTTCTTGATAAATGTTATCCATTTTTGAACATTGTTTCACAAAGAAAATTACTAAACGTAACACCACAAACTTTTCAAAGAACCTTGGATTATTACAGGTATTACAATGTCTTCAGAAAGAAAAAGAAAACCGTATGAGGCAACAAAAACTAGTAAATATCCAGAAGTAGTTTTACACTATAACAATTATTGTAACACTCTGAGAAAAGTTGTAAGGAAATCAAGAAATATGTATGTTAGAGAAGAAATTAACAACTCTGGCAATCAAATAAAATCAATGTGGAATATTGTTAGAAGGGAGACTGGAAAAGTAACCACTGGGGAAGTAATATTACTATTAAAGTACATAGAAGAGTCAGTTTTGAAAAATTTTAGTCAGATTGAGTTTCACCTAACAACCCCTTGTGAAATAAGTAAAGTTATGAAATCTTTCAAAAATAACTGTTCTGTTCGAGTAAATGACATCTCAAATAAGATATTAAAACAATGTGGAGCAATTATAACTGATGACCTGAATCACATATGTAATGCATTACTAACTCAAGGTATTTTCCCAGACGGGTGAAAATATACACTTTTCAGGCCTCTCTGCAGTAAGGGGGACACCACAGATGTCAATAATTATTGGCCAGTATCCTTGCTTACAGCATTTTCAAAAATGTAAGAGGAAGTAATGTACTCAAGAGTGGTTAGCCATCTCAACAGTAATGAGATACGAGTAAATCACAGTTCGGATTTCGAAAATGCTGTTCCACCGAGACAGCTATATACAAATTCACTGTCCACATAATAGAGCCTTTAAATAGTAAAATGTCACCAGTAGGAATTTCTGTGACTTGTTCAAAGCATCTTATTGTGTGAACCATGACATTATGTTACAGAAAGTACAATACTATGGTGTAAATGGAATAGCATAAGAGTGGTTTAAGTGATACCTACAGAACAGCAAACAAAAAGTTTCTTTGTATGGGTCAAGTGATTTATGGAAGTTTTCCACTTCATCTAACTGGGGTAAAATTACATTAGGTGTTCCACTGGGTTCAATCATGGGGCACCTTTTGTTCTGATATATGTGAACGACCTTCTTTCTTATCTGAAACAAGAAGCTGAACAGACACTCTTTGTTGATGATACGAGCACCATTATTACTCCAGTAAAAGAATATACATTTCAAAATGATAGAAATAAAGTCTCTGGAAAAGACATTAATTGGTTCCCTGCAAATGGGCTTACTGTAAACTTTGAAAAAACCCAGTAAACCTAGTTTTCTTCTGTAAAAATTACAGTTACTTCAATACATATAACTCACCAACAGAAGTCAGTAGACAGGGTAGAGCATACTAAATTTCTGGGTTTATGTATAAATCACAATCTTAATTGGAAAGTATTGTAGATCTTCTAAGGCGACTAGGTTCTGCAACTTTTGCAGTCAGAATAATTGCCTATATTGAGGATACAGAAATCAGTAAGCTATCATAGTTTACATACTGCCACTCTCTAATATCATAGGGAGTAGTCATTAGGGGTAAGGTCAGCAATAATTTTAACTGTCAGGGCGGGAACAGTCTCAGCGTTAAGAGACTATACAGGAATTCGAAGTATTTATGTCTCACTGTGCGGAAAGGGAGTCGCAGACTTCGGCAGTAGGATTGCAGTCAGATGTTGTGGCAGAAGCCGATGGAGGTTTCCGTCCTGATTTCGCATTTTTACTCAGATTTGACGCAGCAGACATTCCGTGAGCGTGAGTGTCCGAAATCCCGTTCCCATTTCTAACAAAATTTTAACCCGGAGTTGTTTCAGGGGCACTTTTTTTTTGTTACAAGCCATCTTAGTTGTTCCGTTATCCGTTCCTGACGAACTGTAAACTAGTGAGCTGGGGTGACATGTAGTGACGATGGCTCCGGACCTCTGGCAGGTTGCTCGGACAGTGGAACCAACTGCAGTCGATATTGGTTACTTGTGTGTCCTGTCATAGCATGATACTCAAGTGTGTCGGTCCCATACCAGATAGCACCGACAGCAGCTACTGAACGTCTACAGAGAAGGGCAGCACAAATAATCACAGGTGTGGTTGACCCACGTGAGAGTGCCACGCAAGTGTTGAAACAACACAATCGGCAGACACTTGAAGAGGGCGCAAGCTACCCCACGAGAGGTCGCTTACGATATTTCGCAGGCGAGGAGTCTTCTGTTTTTGTTTTGAACGGCCAGTGTCGGTTGGTCACAGCCAGTGTGCTCCCTGCCGCCGTTGGATAAGCAGCTGCCAGCGTAAAGTCGTATACTCCTAGCTCACTCATTTGTTACATAGTTTAATTCTTAATTTCTTTGCGTGTTTTTGGCACTTGCATTGTTTAAATTAATAAATTTCGGGCGTATTATAGTATTTGAGAGTTGTAGCATCGCGTTTTAGTACCTGAATAGTGTAAAATCGCGTAGTCTCCTTCCGCCGCCAAGCAGTGTGTCAGCAGTGCGAAAGTAGCAGCATTACTGCATTTACTAGGCAATCTTGTATTTTAATAACCGTTTAAATTTTGTGTTGATTTGTTTGTGCTCTCTGTAGATTAGTTCAGACGTTCTTTGCATAACAGTTTTTAGCATGGATAGGGACTGCAACTACTGTGTTCGGATGCAGGCTGAGTTGGCATCCCTTCGCTCCCAGCTTCAGACAGTGTTGGCTACGGTCACACAGCTTGAGGCTGTTGGCAATGGGCATCACTGTGGGCGTCCGGGTGGGGGTTTGTCGGGGACGGTCAGCTCGTCCCACGCATCCCCCGATCGGACTACGCAAGTGGCTGCCCAGGATACTGCCCTCATTGAGGCTGATCGCTCACCTGTGATAGAGTGGGAGGTCATCTCGAGGTGTGGCAGGGGGCGAAAGACATTCCGGATGGCTGAACGGAAGGCCTCTCCAGTTTGTATGACAAACCGGTTTCAGGCTCTGTCTCCGGCTGATACAGATGTTTGGCTGGAGATGGCTGCTTGTCTGTTCCAGAGGTTGCCCCTCAGTCTGCAAGATCTGGTCAGTCGCAGAGGGTGGGCTTACTGGTAGTTGGGAGATCCAACGTCAGGCGCGTAATGGGGCCCCTTATAGATATGGCAGCAAGAGAGGGGAAGAAAACCAATGTGCACTCCGTGTGCATACCGGGGGGAGTCATTCCAGATGTGGAAAGGGTCCTTCCGGATGCCATGAAGGGTACAGGGTGCACCCATCTGCAGGTGGTCGCTCATGTCGGCAACAATGATGTGTGTCGCTATGGATCGGAGGAAGTCCTCTCTGCCTTCCGGCGGCTATCTGATTTGGTGAAGACTGCCAGTCTCGCTAGCGGGATGAAAGCAGAGCACACCATCTGCAGCATCATCGACAGGACTGACTGCAGACCTTTGGTACAGAGCCGAGTGGAGCGTCTCAATCAGAGGCTGAGACGGTTCTGCGACCGTGTGGGCTGCAGATTCCTCGACTTGCGCCATAGTGTGGTCGGGTTTCGGGTTCCGCTGGATAGGTCAGGAGTCCACTACACGCAGCAAGCGGCTACACGGGTAGCAGGGGTTGTGTGGCGTGGACTGGGCGGTTTTTTTAGGTTAGATGGCCTCGGGCAAGTACAGAAAGGGCAACAGCCTCAAAGGGTGCGGGGCAAAGTCAGGACATGTGGGGACCAAGCAGCAGTCGGTATTGTAATTGTAAACTGTCGAAGCTGCATTGGTAAAGTACCGGAACTTCAAGCGCTGATAGAAAGCACCGAAACTGAAATCGTTATAGGTACAGAAAGCTGGCTGAAGCCAGAGATAAATTCAGCCGAAATTTTTACAAAGGCACAGACGATGTTTAGGAAGGATAGATTGCATGCAACCAGTGGTGGCGTGTTTGTCGCTGTTAGTGGTAGTTTATCCTGTAGTGTAGTAGAAGTGGATAGTTCCTGTGAAATATTATGGGTGGAGGTTACACTCAACAACCGAGCTAGGTTAATAATTGGCTCCTTTTACCGACCTCCCGACTCAGCAGCATTAGTTGCAGAACAACTGAGAGAAAATTTGGAATACATTGCACATAAATTTTCTCAGCATATTATAGTCTTAGGTGGAGATTTCAATTTACCAGATATAGACTGGGACACTCAGATGTTTAGGACGGGTGGCAGGGACAGAGCATCGAGTGACATTATACTGAGTGCACTATCCGAAAATTACCTCCAGCAATTAAACAGAGAACCGACTCGTGGAGATAACATCTTGGACCTGCCGATAACAAACAGACCCGAACTTTTCGATTCTGTAAGTGCGGAACAGGGAATCAGTGATCATAAGGCCGTTGCAGCATCCCTGAATACGGAAGTTAATAGGAATATAAAAAAAGGGAGGAAGGTTTATCTGTTTAGCAAGAGTAATAGAAGGCAGATTTCAGACTACCTAACAGATCAAAACGAAAATTTCTGTTCCGACACTGACAATGTTGAGTGTTTATGGAAAAAGTTTAAGGCAATTGTAAAATGCGTTTTAGACGGGTACGTGCCGAGTAAAACTGTGAGGGACGGGAAAAACCCATCGTGGTTCAACAACAAAGTTAGGAAACTACTGCGAAAGCAAAGAGAGCTTCACTCCAAGTTTAAACGCAGCCAAAACCTCTCAGACAAATAGTACCTAAACGATGTCAAAGTTAGCGTAAGGAGGGCTATGCGTGAAGCGTTCAGTGAATTCGAAAGTAAAATTCTATGTACCGACTTGACAGAAAATCCTAGGAAGTTCTGGTCTTACGTTAAATCAGTAAGTGGCTCGAAACAGCATATCCAGACACTCCGAGATGATGATGGCATTGAAACAGAGGATGACACGCATAAAGCTGAAATACTAAACACCTTTTTCCAAAGCTGTTTCACAGAGGAAGACCGCACTGCAGTTCCTTCTCTAAATCCTCGCACAAACCAAAAAATGGCTGACATCGAAATAAGTGTCCAAGGAATAGAAAAGCAACTGGAATCACTCAACAGAGGAAAGTCCACTGGACCTGACGGGATACCAATTCGATTCTACACAGAGTACGCGAAAGAACTTGACCCCCTTCTGACAGCCGTGTACCGCAAGTCTCTGGAGGAACGGAAGGTTACAAATGATTGGAAAAGAGCACAGATAGTCCCAGTCTTCAAGAAGGGTCGTCGAGCAGATGCGCAGAACTATAGACCTATATCTCTGTTATCGATCTGTTGTAGAATTTTAGAACATGTTTTTTGCTCGAGTATCATGTCGTTTTTGGAAACCCAGAATCCACTCTGTAGGAATCAACATGGATTCCGGAAACAGCGATCGTGTGAGACCTAACTCGTTTTATTTGTTCATGAGACCCAGAAAATATTAGATACAGGCTCCCAGGTAGATGCCATTTTTCTTGACTTCCGGAAGGCGTTCGATACAGTTCCGCACTGTCGCCTGATAAACAAAATAAGTGCCTACGGAATATCAGACCAGCTGTGTGGCTGGATTGAAGAATTTTTAGTAAACAGAACACAGCATGTTGTTATCAGTGGAGAGACGTCTACAGACGTTAAAGTATCCTCTGGCGTGCCACAGGGGAGTGTTATGGGACCATTGCTTTTCACAATATATATAAATGACTTAGTAGATAGTGTCGGAAGTTCCTTGCGGCTTTTCGCGGATGATGCTGTAGTATACAGAGAAGTTGCAGCATTAGAAAATTGTAGCGAAATGCAGGAAGATCTGCAGCGGATAGGCACTTGGTGCAGGGAGTGGAAACTGACCCTTAACATAGACAAATGTAATGTATTGCGAATACATAGAAGGATCCTTTATTGTACGATTATATGATAGCGGAACAAACACTGGTAGCAGTTACTTCTGTAAAATATCTGGGAGTATGCGTACGGAACGATTTGAAGTGGAATGATCATATAAAATTAATTGTTGGTAAGGCGGGTACCAGGTTGAGATTCATTGGGAGAGTCTTTAGAAAATGTAGTCCATCAACAAAGGAGGTGGCTTACAAAACACTCGTTCGACCCATTCTTGAGTATTGCTCAACAGCGTGGGATCCGTACCAGATCGGGTTGACGGAGGAGATAGAGAAGATCCAAAGAAGAGCGGCGCGTTTCGTCACAGGGTTATTTGGTAACCGTGATACCGTTACGGAGATGTTTAGCAAACTCAAGTGGCAGACTCTGTAAGAGAGGCGCTCTGCATCGAGGTGTAGCTTGCTCGCCAGGTTTCGAGAGGGTGCGTTTCTGGATGAGGTATCGAATATATTGCTTCCCCCTACTTATACCTCCCGAGGAGATCACGAATGTAAAATTAGAGAGATTCGAGCGCGCACGGAGGCTTTCAGACAGTCGTTCTTCCCGCGAACCATACGCGACTGGAACAGAAAAGGGAGGTAATGACAGTGGCACGTAAAGTGCCCTCCGCCACACACCGTTGGGTTGCTTGCGGAGTATAAATGTAGATGTAGATGTAGAGTCCAGAGGCGCTTTCCAGCCACTACGCGTCGCTGTTGTAAGGAGGCTGAAGGCAGAGGCAGGCCGGCCACAACACCGAGTCGTCTCAGCACTCGCCCTTAACGCAATCTGCACGCGAAAGGAACGGGAAAAAATGTCGAGACTTGTTATCGTGCCAAGTACTCTGCCATGTACCTCACAGTGGTTTGCAGTTTAGTACGGGAATGTAGATGTGACGGTGAATTTGGTGCTTGTAAATACGTCACGTAAGTGGGCAATTTAATGGCACAATTGTGAACAATCGCGTGAGACATGCAGCCATCAAAGGAAATATACGGCACATTTCCAAAGTTCACTATTACGTCTCCCTATGCGTTTTAGAATCTGGACGACGTTGACGTATTCTTACCATCGGGTGTGATGTAATCGCTTGCCGATTCATAGAGAAAAATGTGAATATTAAGAAACTGAACATATAAATATTTTTGGATGGGATCCGCATTTAGCAAAACACTATTTTGTTTCATATCCGAAACGTGTTTCACTACAATTGCAGCATCATCAGTGGACTTTTATTTCATGGCTGTTTCATAAAGAATGTTCTTTGCTATTTGCAATATTACGTTTTTTTGAAGAACACATAAAGCTATATATTCATACTTTTTGGTGAGAGATTATATTTTTATAGTGCATATTTTGTTTCACAGATACAGATCCCACACTGAAGAGCAGTGCTAAAGTATTGGTCAAACGACTGTCTTGTACACTACTGCTTGGTTGATGGATTACATTTCCTGAGGATTCTTCCAATGTTGGAGAAAGCACAGGTCATTGCAGTTCCAAGATGGGTCTTACGAAAGATGCACACAACTATAGACTTATGTTGTTGATGTCAATCTGTTATGGGAGATATTCTGCATGCACGTATTAATACGTTTTTGCGTAACGAAAATATCTTCTGTAAAAATGCACACCGATTCCAAAAACAGGGACTTTGCGAAATTCAGCTTGCTCTGTTCCTCCACTAAACATTAGCGTCCAGTTCCATGCCATGGAGAGAGGGAGGGATACAGCAATAGAGTTGCAGCAACAGGTTGGGGGGAGGGGTGGAGAGGAAGGAGGAAACCAGGGGGTGGGGGGATAAAGCCTGTGGACAGTGTAAAGGATGTGAAGATGTTGGGGGAATAAGAGGAGGTGGGGGAAGGTGATGAGGCCATACAGGAGTCATGTAGTGGAAGGAAGGCAGATACGGAAGGCAAGGCAACGTGCATGGCATTGTAGCATCTGGGGAGCCTTATAGAAGTGGGGGAGAGGGTGGAGATCCAGGCACTACTAGCATAGCAGAGGATAGGATTGTATGAGGGATTTGTAGGTGTGGAGGATGGTGTAAGTTTGCAATCCCAATGTCCAGCCAGACAGGTGTTTCAGGAGGCAGAGGTGGGAATGGGCTTTCTGCTGGATGGTCAGGAGATGAGGGGTCAAGGTGAGCTGATGGTCGAGGGTGAGGGCAAAGTATCTCAGGGTGGGGGTGATCTGGATGGGATGACCATAAATGGTGAGCTACAAATCAAAAGAGTGGGTTTGGAGCGTGTGCTAGGACCATTGAAGGGTAGGATAGAGAGGCAGGAACGTGGTGACATCAGCGTATTGTAGGAGGTGGACAGTAGGAGGTGATTTGGGCATATTGGCAGTGTGCAGGAGACAGAGGAGTATGTAGGGGATGGAGGTCTGGGGGATGCCAGCAGTGGGATAAAAGAGATAGGATTTGGTGGCTTGGAGAGTGAAATAGGAAGGACAGCATGAGAGGAAGAAACCGACCAGACAGTCAAAATTGATTGGCAGGGCGTAGGTTTGGCGTTTGAAGAGTAGATCGGGATGAAACATGCCGTCGTAGGGATTTTGGAAGACGAGGGAAATAAAAAAGGCCCGTCGATGGGAGTTAAGCTGGAGGGAGAGAAGGTGGACGAGGTTAAGGAGTTGGTTGGGAGTTAACTTGGAGGGAGAGAAGGTGGATAAGGTTAAGGAGTTGGTATCAGTGGAGAATGAGGGTCGGAAACCTCACTGGGTACGGGCGAGGAGGTGGTGTTGATGGAGGTGGATATGGACACGACAGGAGAGGATGGATTCAAAGACCTTACTGAAAACGGAGTTGCGGCAAATGGGATGATAGGAAGAGGTAACAGATGGGGGTTTTGGGTTTGAGGAATAAGAGGATGCGGGAAGTTGTCGACAGGTTGGGGCAGAAGCCAGCAGAGGGGATGACTTTGTATAGAACCTTTACATATTTTAACTACCTTTTAAATACAGTTCATGTAACTTCTGGCTGAAGTGCGGTTTTAATCTGCTGTCAGTGCGCCCACTTTGAGAGGAGTTGAAATCACAATAAAGAAGGAGACTTTTTTTATTCAGGGCTTTATCACAGTCTAACATAACAGCCGCGACACTCACTGGTGTAAAAGTTATTACCGTTTGACAAGTGGAGCGACACTAGTATTCAAAGCGGCGAGGAAGCAGAACTTAAGATGCCTCGTAAGCATACTCTTCTTTTGCATCCCTTTGCTATGTGATTTAAGAAATATTTGAATAACTTTTTTTGCCTCCAAGAGTTTGTGTAACATCAGAAGACATATATGTTTCTAAAAATGATCAGTGGCGTAGCGTGGTTGTAAAGTTTGGGGAGACTCTACAGTTATAGGGAGACAAAAGAGTACAATAAACAATAATTTAAACAAATGAAACAAAAGGCATCAAATTAAATAACAACAACAACTACTACTACTACTACTACTACTACTACCACTACCACTACCACCACTACCACTACTACCGCCAGTAACAATAATAACAGTAACAATAATAATAATAATAATAACTTGTTGAAGAAACGACGACAAACTCCAAGTAGTGTCTTTTATATTGCTAACGTGCTCAAACACGAGAGCCGGGTGTTGGACATTGAATTCCTTAAATAATTCTTCACTCGTTTAAGAGTATTCATGCTTCATTCACCTGCTTGCCGTCGTTGCGGGTAGGGTCAAAACCAAACGCAGAAACTTCGTTGTTTTTTCATAAACAGAGTCTAAATCATTGTTGACAATGTACTTTAAGAGGATTCTTGTAGATAAGTGTTTTTTTCATCAGCGTATATATTACACAATTCATTTTCAAGTTTTTCTTGTTTGAAAAAAGGGTAGTGTTCTAATAACTGAAGCAGTATCAACTTTGAGAATTCTTTTTGATAGGTCGGGAAACACTTTTCGTTCAAAAGTTCAACAACTGAATTTGGGGAATGTCTAGAAATCTTCTTTACATCTGAACAATTTGCAAATTCAGTATCTCGTAAGCTAGTGCCCTGAGAGATGTCTTTTGACTATCACAGAATGATAACTTGGCATTCAAACACAAGCTGCAATTAATGCATTCATCAACGAATGCTTCCCTGTTTAGCTGTCGCAAGTTTCTCAAAACAGTTCTTATTTCGTCGGTGCAAGCAGTTATACTGACAGATTTTTACTGAAGAACATTAAAGAGATGATCAACATAAACAAAGCACCCTTGGTAGAAGCAAAGTAAGTAGACAAACGTAGTATCATCCATCCGTTGTTTCATTCCCACAGCGCAACTGAAAGATTCTGGGTACCACTGAGAGTCTGTATCATCAATTATATAGTTAAAAACACTATATAGCTCTGAGAAATTACTAGATATTGTTGAAACTGCCCTGGAACGAAAGTTCCAGCGAGTGTTGCTTGCATATGGCAGTTGAAATCCTTTCTCAGTTAGCAATACAGTTCTTTTCGATGATTTGCTGAAAAACGAATGGATTGCAGTAAGATCACTTACAAACATGTGTACTTGTCGTATGATTTACGAGACATGTAACAGTACCAAATTCAGATGGTGTGCGTAACAATGAATAAACAGCGCATAGGGGCAGAACTGCTTCACCAATTGTTGTAGTCCTCTTTCTCTGCCCATCACTACTGAAGCACCATCATATGTTTGACTAACCACTTTTCCTTCCACATTCCATTCTTTGGATACTGCATGAATAATGCTTGACAAACCTTCAGCACTTTTATCTCCAGAAACATCGTAAAATCCTACGAATCTTTCCTCAATTTTGTCTGCAATACAGAACCTGAATATTATACTCATTCGACTCTTGCATGACCCATCTAATGTTTCATCAGCCTGAATCGAAATGAAATTGCAGTTCTGAATTTTAGATTTTACTTTCTCATTAACTGCCAGAGTTAACATTTCTATTGCATCATTCTATATATCTGGAGAAGTTCCTTTAAAGGTTGAAGATGATGATAGATGGTCTCGGATTAACTGCTCTCCCTGAGCTAGTAAACCCAACAATTCCAGGTAGTTTCCTTTGTTGCTGGAGGATTCGTCTTCTCGATGGCCGCGAAAGGCTACTTCTTGTTTACAGAGAAATACAATTGCCTGAATAAGACGAGCCAAAAATCTCCTGTTGGATGCAACTTGTTCGTCGTATTTTATTGCTGTCAGAGGAGCGGTTTCAGAAAGGGCGTGCTCAATTCTACTTTTGGCCAATAACTGAAATGAATCTCTGTTCTGCAGGTGACGTTTTGATATCTGATGCTTTTGTGCTTTCCAGTCAAAGTCTTTATTATACAAATGCCCTCATTGCACCATTCCTTTCACCACCAAACAGAAGACATATATAAAATATAATCTGTTATTAACTGCATTCGCAGTCAGTCAAGTATACTTTTCGTACCAGGCTGTCTGAAAAGTGCGTTTTTGTATGGCTTCACTTAAAACTAAACTGACTATAGGAGTAGGTCGTCGCACTTTTTTCGTACGTTAATGTAGAAAACGGTGTCTTTAATAAAAATTCTATAAGGTATTCAGTTGCTGGCTCACTCATGTTGGCGACACAACGAAAATATGCACTAAAATCGCACAGGACTGTCTGTGAACACAAACGGCGTGACTGCTCTCTTCCGTGTTAAAAGCCAACATAGAAGCGGCAGAGACTAGTCTGGATACCTGCTAGCAAGTGCAGCGCACCGGCCTTCGGGGAAGAGGGGAACTGGAGGGGAGCCGAGAATGCCACTAACACAGCCAGGTAAGGGAAGGGAGGCAGAGACTGAGAGCAGTCGAGTCTCAAGCAGGCAAATACACCAATACTCAGGGTGCGGCACGGGGTACAAAACTGTTGTCTTCACACATTTAGAGCTCTTAGTAGAAAGTGGTTTATATTTTTGTTATAAATTAATATTGCATCTTTTTTAAGCACGAATATAGGGGAAACTAAGTCTCAAAGTCTCCCCTCACTCTACGCCACTGAAAATGATTCTAAAATAAGTGCGAGTAGGGATAAAACTCATGAATCCAGTGGCAAGCTATAGCACACTCGTGAAGAAACGCTTTTGACGTTGCATAGAACTGCAGCTTACCGCCTTTATATTCACGGAATATAAACACATAGATTCACACTTACGGATCACAGACGTGTACCTCTACATGCATAAGGGACCGACGCCCAATTTGTCATTCCGTAGGTCTACTGTGTCTTAGTCATTGTCGTCTGTTGCCACTAGTACGAACTTTATCTTTATATTATTCTAAGTGGGGCAATTAACTGCCAAATAGTGTAAAATCCAAGCCCTGAAAGCCAAAAACACTGTCAGAAGTGCTACCATACATTAAATTTGCCTTTAAGGACTTTTCATCCAATGACATACGCACGAGTTTATCAGTGTCGGAGAAATGCTGTAACTTCTGCTTTAAAAGGTGGAACATATTGTCACTTATCCCACATTTTATTTGTGTGCCTTCCATATACCTCTGTAATGTGCACACTGATGGAAACACAAAACATTCTGACAAAACCTGTATGCCTGAGTGCTGTAATATAATAAATTTAGAGCGAACAGCTTAGTTTTGTCTTTCCTTCTTGCACATGGCATGCTAATCTGGTTTTACAACAAGCCAATGGCATCTAGTTTTAAACACTGGGATTCTACAGTTTTCAAAATTTGTTTCCCACTTCACTTGATCCTTTTTATACAGTTTCTGTGACTGTCTGCACTTATAATGATAGGCACTGTCCTTGTACCATAACAGTTTTTCGCGAAGTCTAGCTATCTGCACAATCTCATTCTCCACACACATTTTATAAACACGAATAACTGCACTTAATTTTACCATTTCATCGTCAACGCAGATCTGTGTTGTCGATTCAGATGAATCTGGCACTGATATATGGAGAGTTGAACCGATTGCTCTTGTGCCATAGGAGTGTTTCACAGCTTTAGACGGATTGTCGAACGTTTGTGGCAGTCTCCTCTTCATCATCAGTTGAGATGGCGTATTTGGAATGTCAAACAGTGTGGTTAACTGCATTCCACAAGAGTTTTTTATTCATGAATTGGTTTTTTTCCACTTGCAGTGGACAAAACTCAACATTATTATAAATGTAAATAGGGTCTTTCTTCATAGGCACTTCTTGTCTGCTATTCACTAGCCATTTACTACTTCTAAAACTAAACTTGTTTTTTCTTTATTGTTACTTCGCTCCCCAGAATGGGGTGGGCTGACAGCGGCACAATATGCCGCTCTTCAGCCAAGAGAGTTACAGAAAGAACATAGTCAAATGAGAAGATAACACATAACATAGAATGGTATAAAGTGATGAATAAACATGAACAAAAATAGATGAGTATAAACGGTAGATTTAGAAACAAAATACATGAGAGCCACACACACATACAGAGAATCAACACTGTGTCAACACAAAAACAAAGAAACACCACACTGTGGGAACACAATGATGCTGGCGACACTGTTGGTGCTGGTGGAATATAGCACTGCACACGGCACTGGAGTAACACTGACACCACAACGAAAATGTTAAAAATCATGGTACTGAAGGGGACCTACCACTGGGTGAAGGGAGGATGGGGGAAGAAAAGGGGGAGAGACGCTAGGGGGGTAGGAGGCGGGTAGGAAGGGGCAGTGGAGGGGAGAATGAAAGGAGCTGGAAGCCTGGGGGGGTGAAAAGGAAAGAGAAGGTGTATGGCTGGGGAAAAGGAAAAAGAAGGGGGAGAGGGAGGGAGAGAGGGAGCCCTGAGTAGGGGGAAGAAGGAGGGTATAGATCTAGTAGGAGGGGTAGATGGAAGGCACAAGGACATTATTTGGGAAGGGGAGTTGGTGGAAGCCCCCTTGGGCGAGGGTATGTAGAGATGGAGACTAGGCAGGACACTGTGGGACAGGCAGGGCAGTGGGCTAGGATGGGAGAGGATGGGTGGAACCAAAGGATGGGGGGATCCAGTTTGCAGGGGACATATAGGATATGTATTTGTTCTAGGAACAGGACGAGATGGGGGAAAGGAATCAGATCATAAAGTATTCATCTGGGGCAGGAGACGGATGCAGTAAGCGAGGTGGAGAGCATAGTGCTCAAGGACTTGGAGGGATTTGCAGTAGATTGGGGGGGGGGCAGAGATCCAAGCTGGATGGGCATAGCATAGGATGGGGTGGATGAGGGACTTATATGTATGTAGCATAGTGGAAGGGTCTAATTCGCATGTTCGACCAGAGAGGAGTTTGAGGAGACAGAGGTGGTTACATGCCTTGGTTTGGACTATGAGGAGATGGGGGGTCCAAGAAAGGCAGTGGTCGATGATGCCAAGGAACTTGAGGGTGGGAGTGAGGGCAATGGAGCGGCCATAGATGGTAAGGTAGAAATACAGAAGGCGGAAGGAGGGGGTGGTATGGCCTATGATGATTGCCTCAGTCTTTGAGGGATTAATCTTAAGGAGCCACTGGTTGCACAAGGTGGTGAAAAGGTCAAGGTGTGACTGGAGGAGGCGCTGGGAATGTAGGGGGGGGGGGCAAGAACAAGGAAGGTGGTGTCATTGGCATATTGCAGAGGATGGTGGTGGGGACTGCAGCATGTCTGCCACATATAAGAGGTAGAGGAGAGGGGAAAGGACTGAACCTTGGGGCACACCTACCGAAGGTAGAAGTGGTGGAGTTGCAGATGGTAACATAGGAGGGGCAGTGAGAGAGGAAGGAGGCTACGTTCAAGGTCAAGGGACACAAAGATGGCAGAGCGACAGGAATTGAGGTCAGTGGAAAGGAAGTGTGTCAGGTGGAGGAGGAGATCATCGGCAGAGAAGGAAGGTCAAAAGCCACATGGGGTCAATGGAAGGAGACAGTGCTGGTGGAGGGGTGGTGGATGCGGTGGGTAAGGATGGATTCCAGGACTTTGCTGAAGACTGATGTGAAACTGATGGAGTGGTAGGAGGAGGTGTTGGAAGGGGGTTTGGCAGGTTTGGGAACGTAAGGATCTGGGAAGTCTTCCACAGGTCGGGGTAGAAGTTGGTGGAGAGGATAAAATTAAAGACGGTGGCTAGTACTGTAACGAAGGAGAGGGGGCTTCTTTGAGGTTGTGGTATGTAATACGATCGTGGCTGGGAGCTGTGTTGCATTTGGTGTGTAATGTGGTGACGATTGGGGTATTGAGATTGGTTGGTGGCGTGGCCCCCAAGTACTGGAAGCTAGGAGCAAGTGGGGTGGAGAAAAGTGTCAGTGTGGTCCTGGATGTCAGGGAAGAGGGAATAATCAAATTGTGGATCATCAGGGAAAGGACATCAGACAGGTGGGACGCAAAATGATTGGCCTTACTGGTATTGTCAGGAAGAAGGTTTTGCTTCAGTAGGGCGGTGGATGGTTGACTAGTACTTCGAGGAATTAATAGGCAGTGAAGCATTAAGACTGGTGTATGTCTGTCACCAGGCCTGGCGTTTTTTGGCCATGAGCATGTTTCTAATATGGTGTTGGAGTTTCCAGAGGTGGAGGAGTGTGTCCCGGTTCCAGGTATGGAAGAAGGAGCGGTAAAAGCGATGGGATTCGTGGAGGAGGAGTATGGCAGGTGGTGGTAAGGTAGGACGGTGAGGGTGGTTAGTTTTGTCGTGGATGTGCACCTCAATGGCCTCCGACAAAGTCCAGTGGATAAAGGAAGTGGCATGGATAATGTCATCAGGGTGCTGGTAGGTGAGAGGGTGGCGTCCGAACTGGGTATTTAAGGTATCCCAGTAGGCATCCCAGTCAGCACGGGCGTCATCATGGCGGGTCTGGGTCGTGGGCTGAGTAAGGGCGAGGTCTGCCTGGTAGAGTGAGCAGTATCGGAAGGTGATTGCCACCTATAGGGTCAAGGATGTCTGTAGTAATTCCCCCAAGGAGGTTTCGAGGGGCACAGACTACATCGGGAGTGGTATTGGATTCTGGGCAGGTATGTTGAAGGAGAGGGGGGAGGGCACCTTGGAGGGTGGCAATAAACCAATGCCACCGCCATAACTGTGTGCATGTGCGGCTGTGGATGTTGAGGTCGGTGGCAATCATGTAGGAGTAGAAGCTGCGGTCTATGTGGGCGAGGAAATCATATGGGATCGGGGTATTAAGGCGGATATAAATGGTGGCACAGGTGAGGGTAAGGCCAAGGAAGAAGAGACTGAGAATCAGGTGTATAGTAGGGTCATTAAAGAGAGGTTCAGGTCGAACAGGGAGATGGCAGAGGTGGCTAATGACAACTCCACCACGCAGAACAGGAAGGGGATTGTTGGTGCGGTGAAAGGTATACAGAGAGGTGTTAATTGTGTGAGTAGGCTGAATAAAGGTTTCATTGAGGATGAAGGCATCCACGTGGTGGTGGGGAAGGGTGTGGAGTAGGAGATGTTTGTTGGTGGGGAGGGAGCGGATGTTGTTGAACAGAATACGGTGCTGCTGTTGCATCTTAGCAAGGAGCCTAGACTATGTAAAACTGATTTTTTTTCTTTATTGTTATTTTAACACCTAACATAAAAAGGTGGGCCAGCAGGGGCAATAATACGCCGCTCTTCGGCCACAGACAGTACAAACAGAATCAAGGAAGACATAGAAACACAAAACATAATGGTGGACAAAAACAGTAGACACAGGAGCAAAAAAAAAAAAAAAAAAACACGAAGCTGTTCACAGGTGTAGAAAAATACAAAACTGTCAGCACTGACGGTTGAGATGACCCAACTGAATGAAGGAGCATGGGCAGTGAAAACACTGAAGCACTAATACATGATGACATACACACAGAACTGATGGCGATGATTCCCAGTGCGCAAATGTTCACTTGACTTGTGCGAGTCTGGGGACTTGCCAAAAGGGGTAGGTGGGGGAGCAGGGAGAGGGGAGAGTGTAGATGCCAGGGGCAGAGGAGAAGGGGGGAAGAACGAAGCTACAGGGGTGTAGGTGAAGCCCAGGAGTAGGAGGGGGGAGGAAGGGAGGAGGGAGAGAATGGAGAGAGGGTGCCCTAGGGAAAAAACACAGGAAGTTGATATGAGGGGGAAATGGAGGGGATGAGAGCATCATCAGGGAGGGGAAGCTGGCGCAAACCACCTACAGAGAGGGTATGGAGAGTGGAGAGATGGAGAGCAGATGGGATGTGGGAATACAGGTGTGGCAGTGGACAGGGGTGGGAGAGGATGGGAGAGACAAGCGGGTGAGGGGGATCAAGTTTAAGGGTGGTGTAGAGGATCCATATCCGTTTGAGGAAAAGGAGGAGGTGTGGGAACAGAAGGTCATTGAGGATCCACATGGGGGAGGGGAGACGGATGCAATAGGTGAGGTGGAGAGCATGTTGTTCTTGGATTTGAAGGGATTTGTGAAAGGTAGGAGTGGCGGAGCTCCAGGCAGAGTGGGCATAGCAGAGGATAGTGTGGATGACGGATTTATAGGTATGGAGGATGGTGGAGGGATCCAGACCTCATGTGCGGCTAGAAAGGAGCTTGAGGAGACATAGTTGAGAGCGTTCCTTGGCTTGGATTGTCCAGAGATGGAGGGTCCAGGAGGCGAAGGTCAATTGTGACGCCAAGGTACTTGAGGGTGCGGGTGACGGCCATAAATGGTGAGACTGAAATCAAGGAGAAGGAAGGAAGGGGTGGTTTTGCCTACAACGATCGCCTGGGTTTCAGAGGGATTGACCTTGAGCAACCACTGGTTACACCAAGTGATGAACCGGTCGAGATGGGATTGGAGAAGGTGTTGGGAACGTTGCAGGGTGGGGGCGAGGGCGAGGAAGGTGGTGTCATCGGTGTACTGGAGAAGGTGGACAGGGGGTGTAGACAGTGGCGTGTCTGTCTTGTACAGAAGGTAGAGAAGTTGGGAGAGGACGGAGCTTTGGGGCACACCAGCAAAGGGGTAGAATGTGTAGGAATCCGTGTTACGAATGGTGCAAAAGTAAACATTAATGGTCAATATAAATGTAATTTGCAAGCAAATCCTGAAGACGCAGTTTTGTAACATGATGGTATATACCTCTCAGGGTCCTTAGGATACCTAAAAAAATGACAGATGTGTTATCTCCTTCTTGCTGTTGCTGCAATTTACGCTACCGCTCCCATTTGTAAAAACTATTGTACAAACTAAAATAAACAACTACTATTCGCTCTTGCTTTCTCGGTCGCGCTGAGCTCAACTGTTAACTTACTGGCCGCTTGGCGTGCTTCTGGCGTAGTAGGCGACAAAACCGAGGCAAAGTGTCGCATCTGTTATGTTAGACTGTGGCTTTATGCCGAATAGCTCTGACCTGCCCTCTGTCGGTGTCAGTCCATACTACGTGGTGCCGACTGCGAGCATCTGCCACCAGCTGCTATTCTCTGACGTCAGTATCCTGCACCACGTGGAGCCGCCCTTGTGCAGACTCCCGGCCTTTACACGACCTGCAGTCTTTTGCTGCCCTGTTCCTTCACAGCTGAACGTTATGGTCAGACAGACTGCAACCTTTTTTCCTCGTTTATGATCATTACACTACTGGATCAAAGCAAGACTGATCCCGAATCAGTTGGTACGAAAATAGGAGTTCGTAGCCGATACCATAGCAAGTTTCATTGGATAAGACGTAACATGTCAAATAATTCTGTGTGTAGCACCTCTCTTTGACGGTATGGTGCTGTTTGCGGCTGGTGCACAGAAAACACCGGAAATTTGGGTAACAACCTAAGATATTACTACTCTTGAAATTCAATTACAAGACTAAGAAAAAAGTATGCACAGACAAATAATTGATAAAATTCGTAGAAACTAAGCGTGAGTTTTTATGTCTACGGCAGGGGTTCCCAACAAAATTATCTCGAGGACCCCCTCATCGAGCATGATTGGTACCTTGTCATATCACAGTATCAAGTACCTAAAAAGCCAAATTAATAGTCTTTTTATATGTTTCCTATTTTTGTAACTTAGAAAAAACACTGACATATTCATTATTGAAATAATATTGAGCTTAAAACTTTTTCAATTTAACCATCATTGCTATTGTTAAATTTTTGATTATTGCTCAAAATCTTTGTCTTCAGATTGGGTGTTTAGTATAACAAATTCCTTAAAAAAATAAAAAATTGAGTATGAACTGAAAATGTCAGGAAAAATTTAAAACTGAATGTATTGGTCTTTCAAGTGTACTACTCTTGAGATTGCATTGAGGAGACATGTGTGAAAAATAAGGAAACACTAATTTCACACAAGGTATTATTTATATGAAAAAAAACGGTTGCAACAGAGTACTCCATCAGTAAACAGTTAGTTTTAATTTTCAGTTCTTAGTGAGATCAGTTCAATCTGACCTTTGGGTCCATTATTTCTAAAATATTAGGTTACAGACTTGAAACTTTGCCTCTGAGATCCGACCACACGTCGAGCCAATTCCTATATGTGTTTTTCATGAAACACATGGAGGAAAATGCTTACCTTTACCGATACGTGGTTGCAAATGGCAGGTTCTTTTTCACTGCTTATCTTCAAGTTTCTTGTAGTCCTTGCGTGCTGATGCCCAGAAGTCTGTAATTCAACACCGATGAAAATGTTTATTATTGTACCACAGCTGGCCAGATCCACAAGCCTCGGATTTTGTTTATTTCTTCACAGCTGAAGGGATTTCGAATCCATCTGTCGTCAGGGTCAGGTTCAGGGAAATACTCTTTAAAAGCGGTGGCTAGGCTGCGTATATTCTCGGATACATTGATCTTAATCTGGTCAGGCAAACTCTCCTGTGATGACTCCAAGAATTGTTTTAAAGTAGAAAAGTTAGGGAGTGACTCGCTTTCTCTCCTTGATGCCCAGATCTGACACTCTTTGACCATAGCACTAATCTTATCCTCAACTTTGATCATATCTACATTTTTTCCTTGTGAAGTTTAACATATTCAAGTGTTCAAACACTTCAGCTAAGGACGCAACTGAGCAAAGCCAAGAGAAGTTAGTGAGAAAATCTGCGTACTTTGTGTCAAGAAGGAAGACAGGAAACTTCGTCTCTAAGTTAAAAAAATCTTGACGAGATCCTACCTAGAGAAAGCCGTCTTACTTCCGTATAAATAAGAAATTGCTCATGCTCGCTGCCGATATTTTTACACAACAAAGAAAATAATCTGGATTGCAGATGTCGAGTTTTAATGTAGTTGATGACTTGAAGTACTTCATTAAATATCTTTTGCAATCTTTTTCCTACTAAGGCTTCACAATGGATACAGCAGTCAGTCCATTTCACCTCAGGGGCTACTGCTTTGATACGAGCTAGAAGTCCTGTTTTTTTGACAGCCATTGACTTTGCTCCATCTGTCGACATGCCCACACATTTTTTGCAGGTGACATCGAGTTCATTGAGATAAGTATTCAATACAGTAAAAATATCGTCTGCTCTTGTACGCAGTTGTTCGCATGAAAAAAGAAAAGTTTCAAACACTTGGTCCTCCCAGAAGAATCGTGCGAAAACCAACATTATAACTTTTTTTTGATGTGTCTGTGCTTTCATCCAATTGTAGAGCGTACATGTCACTCATGTAAAGTCTAGTCAGCAATGTTTCTTCGATATTAACTGCCATATCAGTAATTTGTCTTCGAACAGTATTATTTGAGAGGGGGACAGTTCCTGTTACCTTAGCAGCTCCATCATCTAACATTCTTTTGCAAAGTATTATTGCTGATGGCAGTATAAGTTCCTCAGCAATTGTTTGGTTTTTCCCACATTTAGCAACAAGCTGAGCCACCTCATAAGACGCAAGGGTCGCATTTTCATTCACATTTGCACCACAGTGTTTGGTAATTGTTTTACGCGATGTTTTCAACTCTCCTAATTTATTTGTCAAAAAATTTAATGACTTACATTTGTACTCTGGGTGATTTTTTCAAGATGGCGCCGGAGTTTTGCTGGTTTCATATATTTATTGGAAAGGCTTCCATAGCAAATTATATATTGAGGTTCAGGCTGTAGCTCGATCCAGTAAACGTAAAATCGATTTCCAAGTCATCAGTGTTGTATTTTCTAATTTTTCCAATAACCTTAACACTGATCTTGGAAGGGTTAGGTTCAAGGGACACTGACAACTTCGGTTCGAGAGTCACTGACTTACTTGCTTGAACATCAAATGCATGATCTTCCTCTTCATCTGTTTTAATGAAACAATTTTTAACCAACGGTCCATTTTTAACTGTACCTTCCACGAAAACAACGCTTTACAAACACTTCCGTTTTAATACAGAATATTGAATATATAAACAACATGTTCTGTGAAAGCACTGGCAATAAATTTAACAATGACCTATTGTCGTCTGAAATGCGAGTTTCTGTGCAAAGTGACTGGCAGTTGTCAGCTGCAAAGAGGCAGCACGCGCAGTCAATCGGCATACAGCAGAACTATTTGCCTCTATCTAATTCTAGTTTTGCGCTAGAGTGTGCTAGTGTCAGTTGGCTCTAGGAAGACGCCAGAAGCAGAAGTTAGCGTTCGCTAAAACTCTGCTCATGCAGGAAGCGGTCAAAACAAAAAAATCTGTTATCATACGAAATATATTTAATATATGTTTTATCCTAATAGCATCTTGCAGACCCCTCTGGCATAGCTCGCGGCCCCCTGGGGGTCTGCGGACCACCTGTTGGGAACCACTGGTCTATGGTAACTGAAGATGTTGATGAATAGATGGGCAGGGAAAGAAGTAAACTCTTAGGACTTCAAAAACTAAGTGTCTCATTTGTTCAAAAGGGGTAGTTTAGAAATACTTCAAGTAGCAATTTTGTTGGTTTTTAGCAACGAGATATGATGATGGACATTAAATACAAGTATTTATCAAAGAGCTGAGTGTTGTAGTGAGAGCAATATGAAGATGCGTGATGGCAGGGGGAGAAAGGAAACCACAGAAATGGGCCAGAAACCACAGAACTGGGCCAGAAACCACATTGCTCAAGTTGACGAAAATGCAGCTAGGAAGGAAATAATGAATTAGAAAAAAATGGCATTTGCAGCGACGCGAATTCATGATAGGAACAGGTTCCTCACTGCCTTTGTACCAACCCGAAATAAAGATATACATAAACACGCTAATTGGTGACGTGCACAGACACGAACACTTGTACCATTCTTACAATACATTCTTCGGCGCGAATCTAGTGATTCACACCGCTTCAAATATTCTTTACAGAACAGTAGCGGTCACTTGCCTATTGTCTCCAGATCTTTTTGTTTTTCCTTTATTGTATTTCAATGCCCTCATCTGGGGCAGGCTGGCAGCAGCATATGCGCTGCTCTTCAGCTGAAATACACGAATTATTCAAAAGAAGACACTTAAAATAATAGAAAGGAGAAAATATGGTGTACATAGATATAAAAAAGGGGGAAAAGTACGGAAGAGAACAGACAAGAAGGGGGCAACTGTAAAAATGGGATAAAAACCGTAATAAAAGTAGCACACACAAAACAAAATCACACACAGGATTATAAGAGTAATGACGTAATACATAACAATCACGGGCAGTAACGCTATGTATAAGTCCAGCACACAATTAAAATCACAGCTCTTGACACACAGGAGAACAGCACCAAACACAACACTGACGTAGCACACTGATGACGATGAGCAAACAGAGGATCTGCCAGGGGCATGGAGATGAGGGACAAGGGAAGATGGGAAGGAGGGGTGGAGAGGCAGGAGATGGGCGTGGGCGTGCCGAAGAGGGCTGGGGAGCAAAGACGTGGGAGGTTCAATATGGCTCTGAGCACTATGCGACTTAACATCTGAGGTCATCAGTCGCCTAGAACTTAGAACTAATTAAACCTAACTAACCTAAGGACATCACACACATCCATGCCCGAGGCAGGATTCGAACCTACGACCGTAGCGGTCGCTTGGTTCCAGACTGTAGTGCCTAGAACCGCACGGCCACTCCGGCCAGCAGACGTGGGAGGGAAACAGTCGAGGAGGGGGTGCAGGGACTCAGGGGGGAAGGAGAAAAATCCACTCTGGGAGGAGGAGGGGAGAGGAAAAGGGGGCCCTGGGGAGTGGGGGGAACAAGGTCAGCCTACAGTTGCAAAGAACGGTAGATGTCATGCCGAAGTTCAATGTCAATGAGGGTTGTTGCTGGAAATTGCCCTTATAAACGAAATGGGGGGTGTGGAGGTGGAGAGAGGGAGGAATACAGCAATACAGGCACAGCAACAGGCAGGGGGTGGAGAGGAAGGAGGAAACCAGGGGGTGGGGTGGATCAGCCTGCAGTGTAAGGGATGTGGAGATGTTGGAGGAAAAGGAAGAGGTGGGGGAAGGGGATGAGGTCATATAGGAGACACATGGGGGAAGGAAGGCAGATATTGAAGGCAAGTTGGAGGAGATGGCGTTCTAGGATTTGAGGACCTTATAGAAGTGGAAGGGAGCGGAAATCCAGGCAATGCTGGAATAGCAGAGGATAGGACCAATGAGGGATTTGTAGGTGTGGAGGATGGTGGAAGGATGCAATCCTCATGTCCAGCCAGACAGGAGTTTCAGGAGATGGAGGTGGGAATGGGTTTTCTGCTGGTCATGGAGACTTGGAGCAAGTGGAACGAACGAGGTATCTGTGTGGGGAAAAGACAATAATCAAAGTGTGGATCATGAGGGATGGAGAAAACCTCAGAAAGGTGGGAAGCGAAGTGGTTGGTCTTACTGAGATTATTGGGAAGGAGTGGTCGTTATAGAGAAGGAAGTAGTGGGGTGCATAATGGGAGTTAGTGAGATGGACCAGCACTTTGAGGAGTTGGTAGGGAGGGTGTTATTGAGTGGCCTGTCCTGGCGCTTTTTTGCTGCAATAAGGTTCTGTAAGTGTTACTGTATTTCCTGGTGCTTTTGGAGTGTATCCCTGTCACGAGTGTGCATGAAGGAGCAATAGATGGTGCTGGATTCACAGAGGGGAGGACAGCCTGTGGAGGGAGAGTGTGATGGTTTGAGCGGATGGTTTTAGTTGGAAAATGGGCCTCCATGGCATCAGTAATGGCCTTCTGAAGGAAGGACGTGGTGTGGATGATGTAGTCAGGATTGTGATAGGTAAGATGGTGGTCTTCAACGTGGGTGGCGATGGATTCCCAGTAGACATCCCAGTTGGCGCAATGGTAGTCATGAACTACCTTGAGAGGGGGTGATGGGCAATGAGCCAGAGGGGAGTGGTGAGTAGATATGGTGAGAAGGATGGAGAGGTGGTCACTACCTGTGGGGTCAAGGATGTCGATGACGATATACTAAAGGAGGTTGGCAGAGGCAATGACACCATTGGAGGGTCGTGTTGCTTTTGGGCAGGTGTGCCAGAGAAAGGTAAAAACACCAAAGTGCGGCAGGGGAGCAGCTATGGATGTTGATACTGGTGGCAGTCAGATAGGTGGAGAACATGGGGTCAATGTGTGCGATAAAGTCATAGGGAATAGGAGCAGTGGAGAGAACATAGGTGGTGGTGCAGGTAATGGTGCAGGAGGGAAGAAGCCGTTGAGGATAAGGTGTTTGGTGGGCTCATTGAGGATGGGCTGTAACCAGACAAGGAAGTGCAGATAGTATGAGGGGGGGGGGGGGGGGCTGGAGAAAGGTTTCATTCAGGAGGAAGGTCTCGATCCAGTATTGAAAGAGGGTGTTCATCAGTAACTATTTGTTGGTGTGGAAGAAGTGGATGCTCTGGAATAGGGTGCGACACTCATGCCATGCCATGATGGGAAGATACGGGGGTGAGGAGAGAGGAGGTAAGAGGCCTAAACTAGGGTGTCAAGGCGAGTGAAGGTGAAGTGGGCTTGGTTGTGGGAGTATGTGGCGAAAGTGTTCAGGTGAAAGAAGGAGCAGGCAGTGAGGGAGATATGTTGGTGGGTGTGGAGGCGTTAGAAAGGGAGAATATTTTGGAGGACTATGGTGAGGAACTGGATGATGTCTTCAGCAGTGGGGGATGGACAAAGCGAATTGTTGAGGTGGATCAGAGGGATCAATGGGATGGACAAGGACAGTAAACTTGGGGATGGCAGGAGGCAGTTTAGTTTTACACTTGTGGGAGTAGGTGGGATGGGGGCCATTGCATCTGTTATAGAAAGGAGTAGTGGCAGGGTTGGGGCTGTTTTTAAGAAAATAGTAGACCCTGCAATGCGGACAGGTGGGATGGGTGGTTTGAATTTGGGGATCAGGTGATCATTGTGCATGAGGCTGTACTAGCAGTTGTAGGATCGGGGAGGGGATTTTGAGGATTAAGCAGGGTGGCAGCGATGGAAAATCAGCACACCCTGGGTGAGGAGGTTGTCAGTGGAGGGGGCGGACTCCAAAAAGACATGCATGAGATAAGTGGGACCAGAAGCACTTTGGATATGGCGGCCAGAGCGAATTTAGAGATCCCAGTGTGAGTTCAATTCTGCCAACCCCTTATCCTCCATGATCACCAGGTTGTCTTGGTGATCATGGCAATGTTGGTGGATCGGCGACGGAGAGGCTGGGTCTGACGAGGAGAGGAAGAGGATAGGAAGTGTGTGAGGGACACATGGGGACCAATCATAGTGCATGGGAGTTTATGGAGGAGGTCAATTTGTATGGAGGGATAGTGGGACTTGATGAGGACTGAGACCCTGCAGGGAATTAATTGGGAGATGGGAGCATCAGGTAGTTACTTTCGTATCTCCATTGTGAGGGTACGGGCATCAAGGAACTTGGGGTCCAGGATTGACAGGACAAAGGTATGGAGGGTGGGGACTGGGGTATGGGTGGCAGGAGGAGGGGTGGTGTCCATGGAGATGATGGCAGGAGTGGGAGGAAGCAGTGACTTTTTGTGTGAAGTGGGGGGGAATCGGCAATGTTGCACTGATGGGTTTTTTTTGGTGATTGTAGGCCAGGAGGAGGAGAGAGGGGTGGGTAAGAGAGGGAGGTGGCAGGTGGCAGATCCTGTAGTCATGGTAGATGTGCCAGGAGAAGCAACTAGTTCAATTGTGGTGATTGTAGTGCAGCATGATGCGATGCATGTGAGGGCACAGATGATGAAGTGATGGGGGTGAGAGAGGTGAAGCCAACCCCCTGAAGGGTGGCAGAAGAGGGTGCAGTGGAGGTGTAATTGGGGGCAGGGGCAGTAGTGGGAGCTGTTGTGGTTGTGGAGGCAGGGGGAAGGGTGATGATGTTAGGGTAAACAGCAGGGGAGGAGATGGAGGAATGGGTGAGTGGGGGGGGGAGGGGAGGCGAAGTATAAAGATGGAGGCTGGGTGCCACAGTCCATGATGTGACAGTGGAAGAGGGAGAGGGGGAGATTTAGACAGCTGAGGCAGGAAGACTCATGACAGATGGATGGCGAGATGGATGGCGGTGAATGGATGGATAGATAGCGACAATAGGTGACAATGGATGGATGGACAGTGATTGAAAGACAGCAGGCAGGCAGATGATGGACGGTGGTGGATGGACAGCCGGCGGTATGACGATGAACGGTGGTGGGCGGACAGACGGATCGCAACAGACAGACAACATGCGGCGGTGAGCACCAGGCAGCGGTGACGGCAGCGGTGAGCCCTGGACCGCAGCTAACAGGCAGGCAGGCAGCCAGCCAGACAGAAATACGGCTACAGCAACAGCAACACGTGCTTCGAAACTGGAGATTACCCCCTGAGGGTAGCCCAGGCTGTGTAATCCAGACTTCAAAGGACGTTTCTGAGGTTTTTTACCGTTATTGTAATTTTAATACCTGTGCATGAAGTAGGCTGGCAGCAACATTCTACGCTGCTCTTCAGCCTTCTAGTCCACAAAGATAATACAGAAAGAAGACACATAATAGACATATTGACGGGCAAGAAACAGTAGACATAGAACACAAAAACACGGACCCATTCACATTCGACGAAAAATGCAATGAAACACGTTGGCACAGCGCACAAACACTGATGATTTCGACGGCACAGGTGAACGTTGGAGCGTGATGGCTAACACTAAACACAAACACAATGGCACACACACGAGAAACGGATGGCAATGATCTCCAGAGCGCGAATGTCTACATAACCTGTGAGTCCGGGGACCTGCCAAGTGGGGAAGAAGGTGGAGGGGTAGGGAGAGGGGAGAGCAAAGACGCCAGTGGCAGAGGAGATGGGAGGAGGAATGGAGGAATGGGGGTAGGGGAAGCCCAGGGGAGGAGTGGGGAGAAAGGGAGGAGGGAGGGAAGGGGGAGAGAAGGGAGAGAGGGTGCCCAAAGGAGCAAACACAGGAAGAGGGGGGAGGATTAAAGTTGGTAGGAGGGGTAGATGGAGGGGAGCAGGGAATCACCAGGGAGGGGGACCTGGCAGAAGCCACCTCGGGAGAGGGTGTGTAGATGGAGAGCAGGTGGGACGTGGGAATACAGGCGCGACAGCGGGCGGGGGTGGGAGAGGATGGGCGAGACAAGCGGGTGAGGAGGAGGATCGAGTTTATGGGAGGTGTAGAGGATCGGTATCCATTCGAGGAAAAGGAGGAGGTGGGGGAAGTGAATAAGATCGTACAGGATCCGTGTGGGGGAGGGGAGATGGATGCAATATGCGAGGCGAAAAGCATGACGTTCTAGCATCTGAAGGGATTTGTAAAAGGTAGAGGGAGTGGAGATCCAGGCAGGGTGGGCGTAGATAAGGATAGGGAGGGTGAGGGATTTATAGGTATGCAGGATGGAGGAGGGGTCCAGACTCCACGTATGGCCGGAAAGGAGCTTGAGGAGATAGAGTTGGGAGCATGCCTTGGCTTGGATCGTCCAGAGGTGGGGGGTCCAGGACAGGTGACGGTCGATGGTGACACAAACGTACTTAAGGGTGGGGGTGAGGGCGATAGGACAGCCATAGATGGTGATGTAAAAATCGAGGAGACGGAAGGAAGGGGTGGTTTTGCCTACGATAATCGACTGGGTTTTGGAAGGATTGACCTTAAGCAACCACTGGTTGCACCAAGCAGTGAACCGGTCAAGATGGGATGGAGAAGGTGTTGGGAGTGGTGCAGGGTGGGGGCAAGGGCAAGAAAGGCGGTGTCATCGGCGTACTGGAGAAGGTGGATAGGGGGTGAAGGAAGCAGCATGTCTGCCATGTACAAGAGGTACAGAAGAGGGGAGGGGAAGGAACCCTGGGACCCACCGGCGGAGGGGAAAAAGGTGTAGGAATCCATGTTGTGGATGGTGACGTAGGAAGGACGTTGGGAAAGAAAGGACGTAGTTAATAGGAAGGGAGAAGGTTTGGAGCTTGAATAGGAGACTGGAATGCCACACGTGGTCATAGGCTCGTTCAAGGTCAAGGGAGAGGAAGATACCGGAGCGACGGGAATTAAGTGAGGTGAAGGTGACGGGAATTAAGTGAGGTGAAGGTGAAGGTCATCTGAAGAGAAGGATGGATTGAAAGCCACACTGGGTAACGGGAAGGAGGCGGTGCTGGTGGAGACGCTGGTGGATGCGTCAGGTGAGGATGGGTTCCAGGTCCCTGCTGAAGACCAAGGTAAGGCTGATGGGACGGTAGGAGGAGACAGCGGATGGCGGTTTACCAGGTTTAAGGAACATCAGGATACGGGACGTTTTCCACACGTCAAGATAGTAGCCGGTGGACAGGACTACATTGTAGAGCCTGGCCAGGGTGGAGACGAAAGGGACAGGAGCTTCACGAAAGTGGCGGTAGGTGACACGATCGTGACCAGGAGCAGTGTTGTGTTTTGTGCGGAGTGTAGCAATGAGATCCTGTGTAGTGATAGGGGCATTGAGTTCTGTGTGTGCCATGTTGTCCAAGTACTGGAAACCAGGTGCGAGGGGGGTGGGGGGTGACACAGGTGTCTGTTCGATCGCAGACATCCGGGAAGAGGGAGTAATCGAACTGGGGATCGTCAGCGATGGTAAAGACATCGGAGAGGTAGGAGGCAAAGTGATTGGCCTTACTAATGTTGTCGGGGAAGGGTTGGTTGTCGTGGAGGAGATGATAGTAGGGGGGGGAGGGGTTAGATCCGGTAAGGAGGCAGAATGCTGACCAGTACATAGACGAGTTGATATGAAGGGTAACGTTTAAACGGGTGCATGTCTGTCGCCAGTTTCTGCGTTTGTTAGCTGCGAGCAAGTTACGGAAGTGTCTCTGGAGTTGCCGGTGGTGTCGTAATGTGTCTGGGTCACACGTGTCGAGGAAGGCACAGTAGAGACGGCGGCATTCACGGAGGAGGAGGACGGCCTGTGTGGGTAAGATAGGATGGTGGGGGAGGATAGTGACGGAAGGGATGTGGGCCTCCACGGCCTCAGACAAGGTCTGCTGGAGAAAGGAGGCGACATGGGTAATATCATCAGGGTGGCGGTAGGTGAAGGGGTGACCATCGACCTGGGTGGATAGGGTAGCCCGGTAGGCATTCCAGTCGGCACAGGAATAATCATGGATGTACTGCGAGGGAGGTTCATGATGGGGGTTGGGGCGGGGGCGACGACCGTCTGAAACAGTGTGGAGGACTGGGAGATGGTCACTACCAGTGGGGTCCAGGACATCCACCATTATGCGGCCAAGGAGGTTAAGGGAGGAGAGGACGACATCAGCAGTGGAGTTGAATTCAGGGCGGGTGTGCTGGGGTTTGGGGATGAGGTTGCCTTGAAGGGAGGAGAGGAGCCGATGCCACCGCCGTAACTGGGTGGCGGAACGACTATGGATGTTGAGGTTGGCGGCGATCACGTAGGAGGAGAAGGTACGGTCAATGTGGTAGAGGAAGTCAAAAGGAATACGGGCGTTAGGGCGGACATAGATGGTGGCGCAAGTGATGGTAAGGCCAGGGATGAAGAGACTAAGGATCAGGTGTTCTATGGGGTCGGGAAGGAGGGGTTGGAGCCGAGCTGGGGTCTGGCAGTGGTAACCAATGGTAACTCCTCCATGTGCTGTCAGGAAGGGGTTGTCAGAGTGGTGAAGGAGGTAGGGCGAGGTATGAATGGTGTGATGGGGCTGAAGAAACGTTTAATTGAGGAGGAAGGCATCCACACGGTGGGTGGCGAGGGTGTGCATGAAGAGGTTCTTGTTGGCAGGAAGGGAACGGGTGTTGTTCAACATGATACGGTGCTGTCGCGCCATCACAGGGATTTAGACAAGGGTGTCGAGACGGGAGAAGGTGAAATAGGCCTGGTTGTGGGAGTAGGTGGCATACATTTTTAGGTGTAAGATGGAATGGGCGGCAAGGGATATCTGCTGGAGGGTGTGAGGACGCTGTAAAAGCTGGACATTCTGTAGAACAATGGTGAGGAACCTGATGATGTCCTCAGCGGTGGGGGCTGAGGGGACGAAGGGAATTACCAGGAGGGGTGGGGGTGTCCAGAGGGTGGACAGGGACGGTGAGTTCAGGAATGGTCGGAGGGGGTAGGGCTTTACATTTTTGGGAGTATGTGGGATATGGGAGATTACAGGTATTACAGGAGGGAGGGGACTGAAGGTTAGGGCACTGCTGGAGGGGTGAGTGGTGACATGCGGAACAGGAGCAACTGGGAGGTGGCAGGAAGTGGCAGGTCCCGACGTGGACGCAGGAGCCAGCGCTGGAGATGGCGATGGTGAGTGCCACGGCGACGGCGACAGCGATGACAGAGATGACGGTGACGGCGAAGGCGAGGGGGAGAGCTAGGCATGAGCAGTGGCCCATCAGGCCACCACCCTAGTTGGAACTGCAGTGACAGGCTGGGGGAGTTGGGGGAAAGGATCAGAGGTGGAGGTGCAGGAGGAAGAAGATGGGGCGACAAAGAGCGTGGGCGAAGGGAGAGTGAGAAGAGGCGGGATGGAAAGAGGGGTGGGCGACTGAGCATACCATGTAATGGTGGTGGTGGCGGCGGAGGGGGAAGTATAAACTATTGCGGTAGTGGTGATAGTGGTAGTGGTGGTGGTGGGGGGGGGGCTGACATGATGACAGGTAGGAACTAAGACAGTACAGGACGAAAACAAGCGAGGAAATCCGGGGACGGACGAAGACGGACGAAGACGGACGAATACGGACGACAACTGGGGCCAAAGTCCCACGCTGTTGGCTCTGGCGACTGCTGGCAGGAACGCTGGCTGGTAGGAATGCCGCAGCTGGTGCTGCCACGGACGCTGCTGCTGCTGCTGCTGCTGGATGGCTGGCTGGCACCTGCAAACCTAACAGTTCGATTAGTGACAGAAATCACGAATCACAGGGCGGTACTCCTTACAAGGTACCACCGGACATGTTTCTGAAGTTTTTTTTTTCTTTATTGTTATTTTGCAGCAGCAGCAGCAGCATACGACGCCGCTCTTTAGCCGCAGAGAAACACAAATACACACATGAAGACAATTAGAGAAAAAACATGGTGGACATATAGACGGAGACAAACACTTTTTAAAATACAAGGTGCCGTTCACGGGCGTAGTGTCCAAGATAAAATTGTTCAAACACTTTGACACAGACAGAGACGAAAATTGGCACACGTGAACGTAGGTGCACAAAACGAATAACACTGAATCACTTAAGCACAACAACGGCACACACAGAACACGAGGCGTTGATCTCTAGCGCGTGAATGTTCACTAACCTTGTACGAGTCCGAGGACCTGCCAAGAGAGGAGGAGGGGGGGTGGGAGAGGAAGAGGGGAGAGCAGATGCCATGGGCAGGGGAGATTGGGGGAAGGGATGGAGGGGAAGCCTGGGTGAGGAGGGAAGAAGGGTGGGGATAAGGGAAAAGGAAAGAGAAGGGAGGGAGGTTGCCTAAAGGAAAAGACACAGGAAGTGGGGGGGAGGATCAAAGTTGATAGGAGCGGTAGATGGAGGGTAGGAGGATATCATCAGGGAGGGGGAGCTGGCGGAAGCCACCCTGGGTGAGGGTGAGGAGGGTGGAGAGATGGAGACTGGGTGGGACGTGGGAATACAGGTGTGGCAGCGGGCGGGGGTGGGAGAGGATGGGTGAGACAAGCGGATGAGGAGGATCGAGTTTGCGGGAGGTGTACAGGATCCATAGCCTTTCAAGGAAAAGGAGGAGGTGGGGGAAGGCGATGAGATCATACAGGATCCGCATGGGGGAGGGGAGACGGATGCGACAGGCGAGGCAGAGAGCATTGCGTTCAAGGATTTGGAGGGATTTATAAAAGGTAGGGGGGGCGGAGATCCAGGCCGGATGGATGTATCAAAGGATAGGGCGGATGAGGGATTTATAGATGTGGAGAATGGTGGAGGGGTCCAGACCCTATGTACAGCCAGAAAGGAACTTGAGGTGACAGAGTCGGGAGCGTGCCTTGGCTTGGATTGTCCGGAGATGGAGAGTCCAGGAGAGGCGACGGTCGAGGGTGACGCCAAGGTACTTAAGGGTGGGAGTGAGGCCGATATAACGGCCATAGATGGTGAGATACAAATCAAGGAGCCGGAAGGAAGGGGTGGTTTTGCCTAGAATGATCGCCTGGGTTTTGGAGGGATTGACCTTGAGCAACCACTGGTTGCACCAAGCGGTGAACCGGTCAAGATGGGATTGGAGAAGGTGTTGGGAACGCTGCAGGGTGGGGGTAAGGACAAGGAAGGCGGTGTCATCGGAAACTGGAAAAGGTGGATGGGGGGTGACGCCGGCGCCATTACCGCCGTATACAAAATGTACAGAAGGGGGGAGAGGACGGAGCCTTCGACACATCGGCGGAGGGGAAAAAGGTGTCGGATGGTGTTATGGATGGTGATGTAGGAAGGACGGTGGGAGAGAAAGGAGACGATCAGATGGACATAGTTAATGGGAAAGGCAAATGTTTGGAGCTTGAAGAGGAGACTGGAATGCCATACGCGGTCATAAGCTCGTTCGTGGTCCAGGGAGAGGAAGAGTGCGTAGCGACGGGAATTAAACTGTTCGGAAAGGAGATGAGTGAGGTGAAGGAGGAGATCGTCGGAAAAGAAGGATGGCCGAAAGCCACACCGTGTAACGGGAAGGAGGCGGTGCTGGTGGAGATGCTGGTGGATGTGTCGGGTGAGGATAGATTCCAGGACCTTGCTGAAGACTGAGGTAAGGCTGATGGGTCGGTAGGAGGAGACGGCGGACGGCGGTATGCCAGGCTTAAGGAACATCAGGATACAGGAGGTTTTCCTCAGGTCGGGGTAGGAACCGGTGGACAGGACTACATTGTAGAGCCTGACCAAGGTGTAGAGGAAAGAGACAGGAGCTTCACAAAGGTGACGGTAGGTGACACGATCGTGACCAGGAGCGGTGTTGCGTTTCGTGCGGAGTGTGGCAACGAGATCCTGTGTAGTGATAGGTGCATTGAGTTCCGTGGGTCCAATGTTGTCCAAGTACTGGAAACCAGGAGCGAGGGGAGGGACAGGGTAGTCAGTTCGATCGCGGACATCCGGGAAGAGGGAGTAATCGAACTGGGGAACATCAGGGATGGAAAATACATCAGAGAGGTAAGAGGCAAAGTGATTCGCCTTACTAAGGGGTAAGGGAAGTGGTGATCATCATGAAGAAGAAGATAGTAGGGGACGGTTTAGTTCCGATAAGACGACGGAAGGCTGACCAGAACTTGGACGAGTTGATAGGTAGGGTAGCATTTAAACGGGTGCATGTCTGTCGCCAGTCCTGGCGTTTCTTAGCCGCGAGCAAATTACGAATGTGTCGCTGGAGTTGCCGGTGGCGTCGTAGTGTGTCCGGGTCACGCATGCTGAGGAAGGCATGGTAGAGACATCGGTATTCACAGAGTAGCTGGACGGCCTGTGGGGGTAAGGTAGGATGGTGGGGGTGGACGGCGACAGTAGGGAAGTGGGCCTCCACGGCCTCAGACAAGGTCTGCTGGAGAAAGGAGGCGGCATGGGTTACATCGTCTGGGTGGTGGTAGGTGAAGGGGTGGTTATTGACCTGGGTGGAAAGGGTATCCCGGTAGGCACTCCAGTTGGCACAGGTATACTCATGGATGTATGTAGAGGGAGGGTCATGACGAGGGTCAGGGCAGGGGCAACGACCATCTGAAATGGTAAGGAGGACAGGGAGATGATCACTACCAATAGGCTCCAAGACATCCACCATTATGCGGCCAAGGAGTTGGGGGGAGGAAAGGATAACATCTGGAGCGGAGTTGGATTCTGGATGGGTGTGCTGGGGGATGGGAATGAGGTCGCCTTGAAGGGAGGACAGCAACCGATGCCACCGCCGTAACTGGGTGGCGGAACGACTATGAATGTTGAGGTCGGCGGCGATCACATAGGAGGAGAAGGTACAGTCAATGTGGGAGAGGAAATCGACGGGAATAGGGGCGTTAGGGCGGACATAGGTGGTGGCGCAGGTAACGGTAAGGCCGGGGAAGAAGAGACTAAGGATTAGGTGTTTGGTGGGGCCGGGAAGGAGAGGTTGGAGCCGAACGGGGATCTGGCGGTGGTGACCAATGGCAACTCCGCCACGCGCAATCGGGAGGGGATTATCAGAGCAGTGGAGAGGTAGGGCGAGGTGTGGATGGTGTGGTGGGGTTGGAGGAAGGTTTCATTGAGGAGGAAGGCATCCAAGCAGTGGGAGGCAAGGGTGTGCAGGAAGAGGTTCTTGTTGGCGGGAAGGGAGCGGATAATGTTGGAAAGGACATGGTGCTGTAGCGCCATGACAGGGATTTAAACGAGGGTGTCAAGATGGGAGAAGGTGAAATGGGCCTGGTTGTTCGAGTAGGTGGCCTACATTTTGAGTTGGAAAACGGAACGGGCGGCGAGGGAGATCTGTTGGAGGGTGTGCGGGCGCTGAAAAGGATGAACATTCTGAAGGACGATGGTGAGGAATCTGATGATGTCCTCAGCGGTATGGGATGGGCGAAGGGAATTGCCAGGAGGGGTGGGGGCGTCCAGAGGCTGGACGGGAACGGTGAGTTCAGGAGTGGTAGTAGAAGCCGAGTGATCACGGCGGTGAGAGTCGGCGGGCGAAGGGGGGTTGGGGTGGGTGGGAGAGAGGCGGGGAAGGAGCAGGGGTGAGAGAAGCATTATGGCCAAAGACCTGCATAAGGTGGGTGGGGCCGGCAGTGTTGTGTATGTGATGAATCGCACGCACCTCCAGATGGGGATGTGCCTGAAGCTCTGCCCCCGGTAGCTGAGTGGTCAGCGCGACGGACTGTCAATTCTAAGGGCCCGGGTTCGATTCCCGGCTGGGTTGGAGATTTTCTCCACGCAGGGACTGGGTGTTGTGTTGTCCTAATCACCATCATTTCATCCCCATCGACGCGCAAGTCGCTGAAGTCGCGTCAAATCGAAAGACTTGCACTAGGTGAACGGTCTACCCGACGGGAGGCCTTAGCCACATGACATTTCATTTCATTTCAGGAGGGGGTCGGGCCTTACATTTCTGGGAGTAGGTATGATGGGGGAGGTTACAGGTATTACAGGAGGGGGGGGGGCCTGGACATTGGGGCACTGCCGTAAAAATTGGGCTTGCCTACAGTGCAGGCAGGTGGGGGCCTCGCGGCACTCAGATGTCAGGTGTGCATTATACCGCAAGCACCTTTGGCAGCGGAGGGATTGAGGAGGGGAACGGGAGGGGTCAACTTTATAACGTTGGATAAAAAGGAGGGCACCCTCCTTCAGGAGACGGTCTATGGAGTGGGAGTGCTCGGAAAAGACCCGCAGCGTTGTGTATGTGACAAACCGCACGCATCTCCAGATGGGGATGTGCCTGAAGCTCCGCCAACACCTCCTCCTCCGTGATCGTCAGACTAAGCCGAGTGATCACGGCGGTGAGGGTCGGTGGGCGAAGCAAGGGTTGGGGTTGGTGGGAGAGAGGTGGGGAAGGAGCAGGGGTGAGGGAGGCATTAGGGCCAAAGTGGGTGACAGGGAGGAGGGTAGGGCTGGGTGAGGAGATGAGCACCGAATCACGGCGATGAGTGAGGAGGGAGATAGGGGCACCAGAAAAATTCTGGCGAAGGGTGAGGTTCCGGGCTTCAAGAAGGGAGGGATCAGGACGGGAGAGGAGGTAGCGGTAGGAGGAGGGGGTAGAGGAGGAGGAGGAGGGGGCAGAGACAGGCGGGAAGACATCCATGGCATCACAGATGGGGGAATGGGGATGAGGCGGAGCCTTTTTGGGAGTAGAGGAGGCAGGGGTGCCATTGGGGCGCTTGACGGCGATGGAGGTGTGGGGGATGGGAGCGACTGGAAGGTGGCAGGGAGTGGCAGGTCCCGGTGCTGGAGGCGGCGCCAGAGATGGTGAGGGCGATGGCGAAGGCGACGGTGAAGACGATGACGATGAAGGCGAAGGGGAGAGTGGAGCGTGGGCCATAGCCCTCCGGAAGACCACCCTAGAGGGGGCCGCAGAAACGGAAGGAGCAAAGGGAAGGAGTGGAGGGACGGGATCAGAGGAGGCACAGGAGGGAGGAACCAGGGATGGGGCGACAAATAGCAAGGGAGATGGGAGAGTGAGGAGTGGTGGGATGGACTGAGGGGGGAGTGATGCGGCACACCACATGATAGTGGTGGCGGCGGCGGAGGGGGATGTGTATATGATGGCAGTGGTGGTGGCAGTAGTGGCGGTGGTGGGGGTTGACATTACGAGAAGAGGAAACGCACAGGACAGGACAAAGAAGGCGACGAGAAACACAGAGTAGAAGGGACAGAGAAACTATGTAGGAGACTGGGGCCGAAGCCCTACTCTGCTGCTGCTGGCGGGGGAGGCGACCTATCTGGCCAGCCGGCCGGCCGGTGGGGATGCTATTGATGCTGCTGCTGCTGCTGCTACTAGACGCTGGCTGGGACCGCAGCTAGACGCTGGACGCTGGCTGCTGGGAGGAATCGCTGCTGGCTGCTGGCTGGGACTGCTGCTGGTCGCTGGCAGGAACCGCTGCTGGACACTGGCTGTTGGCTGGAAACGCTGCTGGACGCTGGCAGAAACTGCGGCTGGCTGCAGACTGCTGGCTGCTGGCAGGAACCGCTGCTGGCTGCTGGACGCTGGCTGCAGGCTGCTGGCAGAAACTGCTGCTGGCTGCTGGCGAGGACTGATGCTGGCTGGACTGCTGCAAGTAGGCGGGCTGGCTTGCACCTGTAACACCTATCACTTCGATTGGTACCGTAATAGCACAGTCGAAGGGCGGTATTCAAACGAATTACCGCCAGAGATGTGTGTTTCTAAAGTTTTTTTTCTTTTTTTCTTTATTGTTATTTGAACACCCCATACAAGGTCGGCTGGCAGCGGAAAAGTTGAGTCCGCTCTTCAGCCGTAAGCATGACAATAAAAAAGAATAAGGAACAGAGTGGCGGTTAAAAAAACAGTAGATACAATAAGTAAAAAACATGAAGCCGTTCACACTCGACGAAACAAACAAGAAAACTGTCGGCACTGTGCACAAACATTGACGAGTTAGACGACACATGTGAACGAAGGAGCGTGGGCGGCGAAAAACACAAATGCACAAACACGACGGCACAGACACTAAACTGAGGGCGATGATCTCCGGCGCGCGAATGTTCACTTTGCGTGTGCGAGTCCGGGGACCTGCCAAGGGAGAAGGAGGAGGAGGAGGAGGAGGAGGAGGAGGAGGAGGGGGAGTGGGAGAGCGAGAGGGGAGAGCAGAGACGCCACGGGCAGGGGAGAGAGGGAGGAGAGAGGAAGGGGGAGGGGAAGCCCGGGGGAAGAGGGATGGAGGGAGGGGACGGGGGAAAGGAGAGAGAAGGGAAGGGAAGAGAAGGGAGGGAGGGTGCCTAGGGGAAAGGACACCGGAAATGGGGGGGCAGGGTCAAAGTTGATAAGAGGGGTAGATGGAGGGGACGAGGACATCATCAGGGAGGGGGAGCTGGCGGAAGCCACCTTGGGAGAGAGTAAGGAGGGTGGAGAGATGGAGACCGGGTGGGACGTGGGAATACAGGCGCGGCAGCGGGCAGGGATGGGAGAGGATTGGGGAGACGAGCGGGTGAGGAGGATCGAGTTTACGGGAGGTGTACAGGATCCGTATCCTTTCAAGGAAAAGGAGGAGGTGGGGGAAAGGGATGAGATCATACAGGATCCGCATGGGGGAGGGGAGACGGATGCGATAGGCAAGGCGGAGAGCATGGCGTTCAAGGATTTGGAGGGATTTATAAAAGGTAGGGGGGGCGGAGATCCAGGCTGGATGGGCATAACAAAGGATAGGGCGGATGAGGGATTTATAGGTGTGGAGGATTGTGTAAGGGTCCAGACCCCACGTACGGCCGGAAAGGAGCTTGAGGAGGCGGAGTCGGGAAT